>NC_137175.1:50955000-52392500 GCF_951804945.1 Podarcis cretensis | reverse complement strand
AGTGCTTGCCCTACTTAGCAGTAGGACAGAGGACATGCTGTTTTTGGGTACCTTTCATTGAACTGAGTGTTGAAAAAATTCAACAATGCACTTCATTATAGAAGGCAAAGGGAGAGAAAATGTGGATCGACCCCCTGTCCAGATTAGAAATGTGATGGAGATGATAGGGAGCTGTACTACTAGGATGCAAAGTTGTGGGGAGGGCTAGACAACTAAATGGTGATGAGAATTTGATGTTGTTTGCATCTTGAGCTCTTTTATTTTGGATAAATCAGTCTGGCTCCTGGTTTTTTTCTTCTTGCTGTCACATGGATTAGAATTACCACGTCATATGCTAAGCTGTTTCTGGAAGAGTGGTGAAAAGGCTATGATTTCCATGAGTCAAGACACCTAGTCTGTCTTGCACCCATTTTTTACCAGTTTACCACAGATAGTTAGGTTTGAGCTCTCACTCCCAGATAACAGCACTGCTGGATTGGGTCCAGATTGTTCAAATATTCTAAATAGCTTGAACAGTAGACTATATCCTTAACAGGTCACTTGTAAAGAAAATTGCAAGCATACCTGAAATGTGCAGATGTGTCTTTTGTAAATAGTCTTGTCAACATCATACAAGATTTGGGGAGAATGCAGATAACATGCACTCACAGTTGTGGGTGTGAATAAAGGTTTTCCATTGAAAATGAAATGCCTGTTCCTTAGGCAAGTCAAAAGGCACACTGGACATAAGATTCAGTTTGAAATGTATTTGCAGCTGGGCTGTCTTATGAAGGGCTGGGTGCCAAACCCAGATACTCATTTTGTAGACTGCCAAATCCTTCCTGTGCCTCGATTTTCCTCTGTGTCTGCCCCTATGATGGGGCTTTCACTAATAGCAAGGCTTGGTTTGCATTTGGTGGGGCTATGCTGCCTCCCAGAGCTGTTGAGAAAATATTGGACAATGCCTACCATTTGTGCAGAGGAACTTTCCTGATGGCATGTGCACGAACATATTAACTAACATCTCCATTTCTGGACAGGGGGCACACTTTGGAAGAAGGAATGAAAGAACAGTAGCATGCAAATGTACAATAGTCACAAGTGTCCTTTGGAGAGAGTATTGTACCCAGGAAAATATCCCCTTAGCTAACCTGGAGGTTCTGCTACATCCTAATAGGATTGTACAATGGATAAATGAGTTCATAAAATAAAGAAGTCCTGTTAAAATCTAATATTAATGGAGGTGTTTACATGACAATAAAAATAGAATCAAGAGAGACCCATGTTGTGCTTGCACTTCTCCACTCCCATGTGCAAGTGGAGGGCAGACCAGACTATTTTCCCTTTTATGTTTTTAAGCCTTTCCTGATACCACTGTGGGCTGGTAGCATTAATTTAAATAGGGCTCCAAGAAATACATAGAAATCTAGTATATTTTGAAATTTGCAGTAAAATCGTGAGATCTATTTCTCTAAAGCTGAAATTCCTTTCATTATTAATGGCTGTGGATGAAACTAAGCAAACTACAGGTACTGGCGTGTGCCTGTTCCTTTCTGTGCCTCCCTGCCCCGGTCCTTTTCTGAAGCCTGGATGATGAATAGTTAGTTGGGTTATTTGACTCTGTCTCTCCTCCACTCACAGTACATGGGATTTCCTGTTACGGGATGTGTACCCGGAGAGAGCGCTTTCTTTTTACATCTCCCCCTTTCATCTGTCTTGCCCCTTAGATGGTCTGGGAAGCCCCAGTGGCAGCCGCTGTGAAGCCCTTTCCATCCTGCTTTAATAGAGGCTTTAACAGTCAGAAGAAGAACTTTCCTGTTTAAAGATTAAACGTTGTGTTTAAATATTAAACAGCCATGCTCCTGTCTCCTGATTGCTTGGCCGCTGCCAGCAGGCGGCTCAGAATTGCCCATTTTAATTAAAAACTTTATTTTCAAATACAATTCACTGGTCACACATCTCCGCGCGCAGCTCCTGCCTCCCCTCCCTGTTTTCTACTCGGCGCAGACTGGGGCAGCATCCCCTTCTCAAGTGGCATGTTTTGCTTTCTGTCTCTCATTCTTAGCTCCTTCGTTTCCGTCTGCCTGTACCAAAGTGACAGCCTATGTGAGGCCCCAAGTGTGAGTGGCTTCGTCAAGGGCTGATCAATGCCCCTGGCACTTCCTTCCAAAACCCCAGGAAAAACAATTAAAACCCAATCGATCCTGCAGACAGCTGTGAATATGCATAAGGGCACACTTGACCTTCAGTGCTCAGGCCACCTTCCATGCTGCCTCTTTAACAAGTTTGCTCAGGTATTCCTGCCGTACTCAACGACCTTGATGAGCAAAGCAGAATGTGATGCAAAGAAAAGCCCAGTTGTGGTCCTGATCCTGACTTCGGGGCTCAGATGTAAGCCTTAGAAGACTGACTCTTCCATATAAGCTGATAGACCTAGAGAATGTGAAGTGGGGCTGTATTGTACATTATCTATATGAGGATCCAGGCCCAATGCCCAGCAATTCCTGTTATGGGACCTGGGGGGAAATCTTGACCTGGAGCCTCAGTGAGCTGCTATCAGCAGGCTTTGACACCCTCTGGTGTCAGCCTGGATTTTGTTTAGGTGACAATTTCTGTTCATTAAGGTTCAGGGTCATTTAATGCGCTTGTTTCTTAGGCCACATGTGTGAATATGCACACACGTGTGTAGGACACAACTGAACAAGCTATTAGAATCCTGAGGTGGCAGAGGGTACTTGCAGTATGTCAAGCCACAATTAGGAGATTCAGTTTTTGAATGCTCTTCCATGTGAACAAAAGCACCTCTTCATTTAACTAAAGGAACTAGCACATCAGGGGAAACTACTTTTCCTGATTTGCTACTTTTCCGCTTGCAGGGAGGTGGTGCTTTTACACAGATCATATTTTTGAATGCTCCCCTGTCTACAACTTAAAGTAGGATAGTCCATTTTACCTCTTCATTACTGCATTATTCTATGCAATGTGGAGATGAGGCTTCCATTTCAGATTAGCACAATTTCCTATGCATCATATTTATACCACATCTTTTTTCATATGATGCAATTAGTCCAGCAAAGTATGGATGCACCCATGCCATACAGAGAGCGAGGCAATTTGCCTTTATGTGTAGGAAGAAGTATTATTATAAAACATCTATATGATCATTTGTGAAGAACATGCATGAAGGAAACATCCTGTGAAATAGACACTTGTATTCTTTATTCCCCTTCATGGATCACTGCCTTGCCGTGGCGAAGGGGCTTGAATAACTCAGAGAAGCTATGAACTATGCCGAGCAGGGCACCCAAGATGAACAGGTCATAGTGGAGAGTTTTGACCAAACGTGATCCACCTGGAGGAGGAACCGGCAAGCCACTCCAGTATCCCTGCCAAGAAAACTCCATGGACAAAGACAATAGGCATATAAAAGTTATGACGCTGGAAGATGAGCCCCTCAGGTCGGAAGGCGTCCAACATGCTACTGGGGATGAGCGGAGGACAAGTACAAGTAGATCCAGAGTTGATGAAGCGGCTGGGCCAAAGCCAAAAGGATGCTCAGCTGCGGATATGCCTGGAAGTGAAAGGAAAGTCCAATGCTGTAAAGAAAAATATTGCATAGGAACCTGGAATGTAAGAACCATGAACCTGGGTAAGTTGGATGTGGTCAAAAATGAGATGGCAAGAATAAATATTGACATCCTGGGCATCAGTGAACTAAAATGGACGGGAATGGGCAAATTCAGTTCGGATGACCATCATATCTACTACTGTGGGCAAGAAACCCGTAAAAGAAATGGAGTGGCCCTCATAGTCAACAAAAGAGTGGCGAAAGCTGTACTGGGATGCAATCCCAAAAATGATAGAATGATCTCGATACAAATCCAAGGCAGACCTTTTAACATCGCAGTAATCCAAGTTTATGCACCAACTACTGGTGCTGAAGAAACTGAAATTGACAAATTCTATGAAGACTTACAAGACCTTATAGATGTGAGACCAAAGAAGGATGTTCCTCTCATAGGGGATTGGAATGCTAAAGTAGGGAGTCAAGAGATAAAAGGAACAACTGGCAAGTTTGGCCTTGGAGATCAAAACGAAGCAGGGCAAAGGCTAATAGAGTTCTTTCAAGAGAACAAGCTGGTCATCACAAACACGCTTTTCCAATAACACAAGAGACGACGCTACATGTGGACATCACCAGATGGGCAGCATCGTAATCAGATTGATTACCGGTATATTCTCTGCAGCCAAAGATGGAGAAGCTCTATACAGTCAGCAAAAACAAGACCTGGAGCTGACTGTGGCTCAGATCATCAGCTTCTTATAGCAAAATTCCAGCTTAAACTGAAGAAAGTAGGAAAAACCACTGGGCCGGTAAGATACAATCTGAATCAAATCCCTTATGAATACACAGTGGAAGTGAGGAACAGGTTTAAGGATTTAGATTTGCTGGACAGAGTGCCTGAAGAACTATGGATGGAGGCTCGCAACATTACACAGGAGGCAGCAACGAAAACCATTGAAAAGGAAATGCAAGAAAGCAAAGTGGCTGTCCAATGAGGCCTTACAAATAGCAGGGGAGAGAAGGCAAGCAAAATGCAAGGGAGATAGTGAAAGATACAGGAAATTCAATGCAGATTTCCAAAAAATAGCAAGGAGAGACAAGAAGGCCTTCTTAAACGAGCAATGCAAAGAAATAGAGGAAAACAACAGAATGGGAAGAACCAGAGATCTGTTCAAGAAAATTGGAGATATGAAAGGAACATTTCGTACAAAGATTTCCATAATAAAGGACAAAAGTGGTAAGGACCTAACAGAAGCAGAAGACATCAAGAAGAAGTGGCAAGAATACACAGAGGAATTATACCAGAAAGATATGGATGGCTCGTACACCCCAGGTAGTGTGGTTGCTGACCTTGAGCCAGACATCCTGGAGAGTGAAGTCAAATGGGCCTTAGAAAGCACTGCAAATAACAAGGCAGTGGAAGTGATGATATTCCAGCTGAACTATTAAAAATTTTAAAAGATGATGCTGTTAAGGTGCTACACTCAATATGCCAGCAAATTTGGAAAACTCAGCAGTGACCAGAGGATTGGAGAAGATCAGTCTACGTCCCAATCCCAAAGAAGGGCAGTGCCAAAGAATGCTCCAACTACCGCACAATTGCACTCATTTCACACGCTAGCAAGGTTATGCTTAAAATTCTACAAGGCTGGCTTAAGCAGTATGTGGACCGAGAACTCCCAGAAGTGCAAGCTGGATTTCGAAGGGGCAGAGGAACCAGAGACCAAATTGCAAACATGCACTGGATTATGGAGAAAGCTAGAGAGTTCCAGAAAGACATCTACTTCTGCTTCATTGACTATGCAAAAGCCTTTGACTGTGTCGACCACAGCAAACTATGGCAAGTTCTTAAAGAAATGGGAGTGCCTGGTCACCTCATCTGTCTCCTGAGAAATCTCTATGTGGGACAAGAAGCTACAGTTAGAACTGGATATGGAACAACTGATTGGTTCAAAATTGGGAAAGGAGTACGGCAAGGTTGCATATTGTCCCCCTGCTTATTTAACTTATATGCAGAATTCATCATGCGAAAGGCTGGGCTGGATGAATCCCAAGCCGGAATTAAGATTGCCGAAAGAAATATCAACAACCTCAGATATGCAGATGACACAACCTTGATGGCAGAAAGTGAGGAGGAATTAAAGAACCTTTTAATGAGGGTGAAAGAGGAGAGCGCAAAATATGGTCTGAAGCTCAACATCAAAAAAACGAAGATCATGGCCACTGGGCCCATCACTTCCTGGCAAATAGAAGGGGAAGAAATGGAGGCAGTGAGAGATTTTACTTTCTTGGGCTCCATGATCACTGCAGATGGTGACAGCAGCCACGAAATTAAAAGACGCCTGCTTCTTGGGAGAAGGGCAATGACAGGCCTAGACAGCATCTTGAGAAGTAGAGACATCACCTTGCCAACAAAGGTCTGTATAGTTAAAGCTATGGTTTTCCCAGTAGTGATGTGTGGAAGTGAGAGCTGGACCATCAAGAAGACTGATCGCCGAAGAATTGATGCTTTTGAATTATGGTGCTGGAGGAGACTCTTGAGAGTCCCATGGACTGCAAGAAGATCAAATGTATCCATTCTTAAGGAAATCAGCCCTGAGTGCTCACTGGAAGGACAGATCGTGAAGCTGAGGCTCCAATACTTTGGCCACCTCATGAGAAGAGAAGACTCCCTGGAAAAGACCCTGATGTTGGGAAAGATGGAGGGCACAAGGAGAAGGGGACGACAGAGGACGAGATGGTTGGACAGTGTTCTCGAAGCTACAAACATGAGTCTGACAAAACTGCGGGAGGCAGTGGAAGACAGGAGTGCCTGGCGTGCTCTGGTCCATGGGGTCACGAAGAGTCGGACATGACTAAACGACTAAACAACAACAACAACATTATTTATAGTGTATGCATTTTGTGTGTGATATTCCATACACAGAAGTATGCAGAACTATATAAGCAAAGTGTAATGTGTGAAGTGCTTCTGAGTCTCAAATTCTTGGTAACTTTTGCACAGTACTTAGCAAGTGGAGCCTAATTTTGCTGGCTGCTTTTTGGATGAGGCTGAGAGAGTTCTACCATTTCACCTTCTTGGCTAAGCTTTCTGCCCCTTTGTTGAAGATTACATTTTCCAATGTATCTTCCACTAACTTGCTTGCACGACTTTCCTTTCTGGCACCTTCCAAATATAAGTTAAAGCCAGGAGGGGGCACCACTGTGCCTATTTAAAAAGAGCTGAGCTGCTTTTCCCTCCTGGTATTATGGTGGAACAGCTCCCCACAAGAAAAGAGAAGTTTCTTGCTGCATGGCAGGGGATGGAGGGATGAAGTACAGCTCAACAGAAGAGGAAGAAAACCCGAAGTTCAGTCTCCCTTGTGGGTAATAGACCAGATCCTGGGCCAGAGTGATTTGAATGAGTAATAAAGATATCAGTGCGTATTTGTCAAAGGCGAAGGAAACCTCTCTATTGTGTACACAGGGATGTAATTTCAGTGAATTATGCATAGACTTAATTAGGAGTTTTAATTGCTAATCATCTCCCAATAGGATTAGCAGTGTTGTCTATTAATTACCTGTGGAGCCCCTGTGTTTTGCTAAGGCAGGAGTAACAAAGCAGCATAAATGGCTACATATGTGGCAATAAATTAACTACCCAAAACCCTGTGATGGAACTCCAGGGACATCTCAGCAGTGGCACTGATTGGTGGGGAGGGGCCTTAAATACACTGGCTTTGAAAGAGAGAGTTTGCTAGTCAGGAGAGCTGTAGGTGGTACAGCAGGAGTCTCCTAGCTCTGTATCTGTGTGGCTATTGGGACTGTAAATGCTTTCCTTGGGGTGTTCACTCCTTGCTTCCCTTGCAGTGACTGCCTCATAAAGGATGCTTTTCCAAAAACTTCTGTGAGTAGAATACTTGAGTGCCAAAGCAGTCAGCTTTGCATGCCCTTAAAATGGGAATAAGATAATTAGAAATGATCTGCTAGATCAGACCAAGAGCCTATCAAAGCCAGCATCTTAGTAAGGATCTGCCCCACCCAATAAGGGCTGACTTCTGTGTTTCTGACTCACTGCTGGGCTTATTTGTAAGGGGTCACCACTGGCGGCTAGTCATCAAAGGGATGACACCAAATGGAGGTTCACCTTCAGGGGACCCACTAGGAGGGTGATAAATGGGCAAGGGTCTCTCTAGCCATATTTAATAATTGTACTGAGACAGTTTTATTTTTATTCGTGTGTGTGTGTGTGTGTGTGTGTGTGTGTGTTTTAACTGGTCAGTAGTCTAGATGATATTAATAGTGACCTTCCAGAGGACTCTGGGAAGTCCCCTAGAAGTCATGAGTCTTCCCACACTGTATGCCTTCCAAGGTATCCTGCCTCTAAACATTGAGATTCCACTTAGCTACCATGACAAATAGCTTTTGATAGACCTGTTCTCCCACTGAATTTATCTAGTCCTTTTTAGAAGCCATGTATGGTAGTTGCCATTGCTACATACCATGCCAGTAAATTGCCTAAGGTAGTTTTGTTTTAGGTGAAATAGTACTTCGTTTTGTCTGCTCTGAATCTGCTGCTGATCAATTTCATTTGGCAACCCTGAGTCCTAATATGAAGAGAGAAAGAGAAAAATTTCTATCCATCCTCTCTGTGTCATTAGTAATCTTATAAAGCTCCTATCATGGCTCCCTTCGGTTGTCCTTTTTCTGAACTAAAAAGCTCCAAAGGCTTTACTAATAGAGAATGTGCTCCAGCACTTGATCATTTTTGTTGCAGTTTTTTCTGTGTTTTTCAGATGGGATGTACAGAACTCTACACATTCCATTTGGATGTGTAGAGTTCTCCACTCTGCACTGCATGTGGAGTTGGAGTTTTCAGTGAACTGTGTACAGTGGAGGTTAATTTTGTTGCCATCCGTCTGTCTTGCAAGAGTGGGCCATTGGGGGTTAAGTCAAACCATTGGAGAATTACAGGAACTACTGTGGCTGTAGAGACCAATAAGGGAGAGACATATTTTACTGCAGCTGGGGCAGATGAAGGCTTCCACCATGACATTTCTTCTCTCTGTGCTCATCCCAGCAGTCATTCCTCCTCTGGTCACTGCTGTGGATATACAACCTGACGGATTGTTTCCAAGCTCTGTGGTCATCTGCAAGGAATTGCCGCATGGTGGGGTTAATGTTGCTAGCTTTCATGTCACATTTGGAGACATCTTTATAATGCAGTGGTTGTCTGCCACCAGGCCTAGTGCCCAAAGCCAGCTCCTCATAGAGCACATTAAGCTCTGTCACTGCTTGACAGGGGGCAGAATTGTACACTAAGGCTTGTTCTTCTGTGTGTTCAACAGTCCTAGGCTAAGAAATCTTAAGTTCCCAGATAGTACCTTGGACCCCTTTTGTAAGGAAATCAGTGTTACCAGAAGATTTGAGGATACCAAATGTAAGGAGGTTGATTTTAATGATGTTGCACTCTTTGTTCACTTTTATTTTGATCTAAAGTTTCTCTGAAGGCTTAGAAAAAGCTAATAGAAGAAAATGAAATACAGTACATACTATGCTGAAAGATATCTGAAAGCAAATATTAAATGAAATTGGTCCCTCTGTGTCCCTCTTAGAAAAATGTAATTCTCTGCATATCAGAAAGGTGGATATTGTGCATATTTGGGCACCAGCAGATAGAGGAGCATTTTGAACTAGTGTGAGACCGTTTTGTATTAGATGAAGATTCTCCAGTGAGTAATTTTCAAACACTTAACAGTATAGTAGGTATGGGTTCCCCCACAAGCTGACCCAGTAAATACTTTAGTGATTACAGGAGCAAAGTTGGGCTTGATTCCCCCCTTCCAGTGTAAGAGTCCTCAGACACTACCGTGGCTGTTATCTTCTCCAAGTTGTGGTTAGCCAGGTAAGGAAAACGATAGCTGCTAACTCTGTTAAGATCCCTGTTCTGCCTATTTCTGGGGTAGCTGAGATAAAGTGGACCTGGCGGTGATATATTCTGTGGATTGACATGATCCTGTCTGGGAACAATGGCTCACATGGCAGCCCAGCACTTAAGTATAGCTAAGCCTTGCACCAATAATATCTCACAATGACACAGCTTCTGTAATACCTTGTGATGGAGAAGTTATGCTGCTGTCAGATCATAATTATTGTGGTGTTTTAAGGCCCTGAGGCTTTGTGCAGCTGTTAGTGCACTTTTCCACACTGCATGCTTAAATTTGCTCATTTCTTTTATACGGTATTTTTCATCCCATAGGACGCTCCGTCCCATAGGACGCACCTAGTTTTTTGGGGGGGAAATAAAGGAATTCCCCCCCCCTTTATTTCCCCCCCAAAAGCAGGTCGGGGAAACTGAACCAGGTCGAGGAACAGCGGGATGGCGGTGCTGCGCCTCCCTGCTGTCCCCCGAGCTTGTGGGGCTGGCCGATGTCTGCCCGGCGCGAGGGGCGCTCTGCTTCAGGGTGCCCCGCGCGCCGGGCAGCAGGCTGCTATCCGCAGTGTGGGGAGCCCTGTGGGGAACTCCTGCAGGGCTCCCCACGCTGCGGATGTCTGTCCGGCATGCGGGGCGCTCTGCTTCAGGGCGCCCCGCCCACCGGGCGGCCGGCTGCTATCCGCAGCATGGGGAGCCCTGCGGGGAACTCCTACAGGCTCCCCACGCTGCGGATGTCTGTACGGCGCGCGGGGCGCTCTGCTTTAGGGCGCCCTGCCCGCCGGGCGGCAGGCTGCTATCTGCAGCGTGGGGAGCCCTGCGGGGAACTCCCGCAGGGCTGCCTAGGCTGTGGATGTGTTCCTGAAGCGGCGGGCGCTCTGCTTTCAGGGCGCCCAACACTCCGGGAAGCAGGCTGCTATTCGCAGCCTAGACATCCCTGCGGGATCTCCCGCAGGGCTGCCTAGGCTGCGGATGTGTTCCCAAAGCGCCGGGCACTCTGCTTTCAGGGCGCCCGACGCTCCGGGAAGCAGGCTGCCTTCCTGAGGCCTGGAGAGCGAGAGCGAGATTTCCCCTTCATTTTTGGAGGGGGAAAAGTGCATCCTATAGGGCGAAAAATACGGTACCTTGTCCCTCTGCGAACTAGTCTAGGATCCTCTTCCATCAAGTTTGTTCCAGTAAGGTGTTTCCCTTGTTCCAGATAAACCCTGGGTATTCAAGTTTCTGCTCATGAACAAATATTCCTCTATAATTATTGTAGGGTTAGCTGAAATATAGCCTTGGAGCAGCACATGGTTCCCAAGCTATTCAAGTATAGCACCTGGACAGTTCAGTGATGTGAACAGTGAATGCCTTGCCTTGTGGTCTAATATGTGCTAGAAGTGCTGTTGACAATCGCTGCATGATGAGACAGAGTGAGTTGGAAAGAGCAGATGGCAAACAGCAGTGTTATCTCCTGGGCCTCAAAGAAGGGACTCTTGGAATCTCAGTTCAGGAATGAAGGAAGGAACAGTGGCTACCAAGAGCCAGTTACCCAAACTAAACTGCACCCGTGCACTTGCACAAGCTGGGTGAGAGTCAAAATGGAGCCCTAAATGGAACTCTACTCACAAGTTGTTATGCTGGACCCTTCTTTCCAAAAGAACATTGTCCATGTCATCTGTTAATTAGAAACTTTGCCTTAATGGATACCTGGAAAAATAACAGGAGCATTTGGTTTAAACCTTATTTTCTTTAACAGTATTTAGCTGAGAACATGATCAGTTTCCTCACCCAACTGCTTAGATTCATATTATAGCACTAAGCATTGTTTATTTTTAGGCATAATTAAACTTAGAATAGCTGAGCCACAAAGAATATCTTTATAACAAAAACCTGCAATCCTTAAACTTGTTTGAGGGATTCAAGCAAATAGAAAAATAACTAGTAAAACGTAAAGGTACCCCTGCCTGTACGGGCCAGTCTTGACAGACTCTGGGGTTGTGCGCCCATCTCACTTAAGAGGCCAGGGGCCAGCGCTGTCTGGAGACACTTCCGGGTCACGTGGCCAGCGTGACATCGCTGCTCTGGCGAGCCAGAGCCGCACACGGAAACGCTGTTTACCTTCCCGCTGGTAAGCGGTCCCTATTTATCTACTTGCACCCGGAGGTGCTTTCGAACTGCTAGGTTGGCAGGCGCTGGGACCGAGCAGCGGGAGCGCACCCCGCCGCAGGGATTCGAACCGCCGACCTTTCGATCGGCAAGTCCTAGGCGCTGAGGCTTTAACCCACAGCGCCACCTGCGTCCCGTTAGAAAAATAACTATTGCTTAACTAATGCATTCAAATGTCTCCTTAAATATGTTAAGCTCAAGGCAGAGTGCAGGGGGGGGGGAATGACTGATGACGAGTTCCAGAGTTTATTGTTCTTACTATGTTTCTATCCAGCCTTCTTCAAAGTGGTTACAGTGCATAGTATGGAGTGGTCTCTCAACTTAGCTGTTGAAATGGAAATCCACATAGCATCTTTGGATAATTCTTGTAGACTGCAATACAAAAGTAATCAGGTTAGGACAGAGCTGCAAGTCCCTAAACATTATGGCTAGAGATCAAACATATAGGAGCATCAGAAAGAGTGCAAAGTTTCCTCAGCCTGGTGCCCTTCAGATATACTGGACTGCAGCTCCCATAATCCCTGACCATTGGTCATGCTTGCTGGGGCTGGTGGGCGTTGTAGTCCATGACATTTGGAAGGCATCAGGTTGAGAAAGGCTGGCTTTAGGGGCTCCGGGGCAGAATCCCTTTGTATTGATAGAACATCAATTACATTGTTTAGTCAGAAACTTTTGTGGGTGCCTTTGGGATCTAGGACTAACAATGTCATAGTTGGTTCAGGAGTCTAAAGCTTGTTCTCATTATTGGAAAACAAATAATTGGGGTTTCTTCTAGGTGGCTTCCACCAGCAGGCAAATTCTCTCTCCCAGCTCCCCACCCAATTTAATAATGGACTTTAGAACCTAACCTGATTATATTTTGATTAGTAAAATTTCACATGGTTGTAAATTAATAAGAAAAAGATTTTCATCTGTCTCTGGAGCAGAAGGAATGAGGTGACACAGGAGGTATGTCAGATAGACTCTGAGGTTTAATTTTAAAATGTGTGTTGCCCTCATGGTGCAGAGAAAAATCTGAAAAGATGCAAGAGTGACTGATAAAGATTTCAGAGGGTTCTGAGAGGGATACTCAGTGCAGCTTAGGGGAATGTCATATTTAATCTTTGCATACCTCGTCACCTGCTTTATGCATTTGCTTTTTTTTTTTCTATGACTGTTGTTTGGCATTATATTTTTCCACTTTCCTGTTGGCATCTGCTAAGGCTGGAGTACTTTAATCAGTGTGGGTGGCACAGTTCTGAATGAGTTATTGGCAATGTTGCTGATGGTAAATGGTGTTTATGTACAACAAATCAAATCTGATTGATTTATTAGTGGAAATGGTCAATGAAAATTTGCTTAATTCAATTTTCAACATTCTGTTTGCAGAAAATGTGGAGAACTTGGCATTTTGTGTTGTGGGACCTGGAATAAACTAAGACAGCAAGTCAACAATGTCTGCGTTAAAACAGATTTAAGTTGCAAGAGATAGAAGGAAAGCTTGAGACAAGAGAGTAAAAATTTATATTTGCAGAATTATGTGGATATGGAAAGCCCAAAGTAAAAGCACTGGGCAGATCATATTGTGTGTTCTGTCTGAGTAATCAGCCAAATATCAGCAAGAGAGGGCTTAAAGGTACTATGTAACTTTTTACAATGCTTCAGTAGGGTCCGGCCTTGTGATACTGAGCCATCCTCTTGTACAATTATCTAAAATGTCTTTTTCCTCTATCTTTTGCAGGCATACAGCTTTGCCATGGGGAGCTGGCCAAAGAATGGACTCTTAGACATGAACAAAGGCCTGAACCTACAGCACATAGGAAGGCCTCACAGTGGGATAGGTCAGTAGCATGACTTCCTTCTCTCACTCCAGTCCAGGTGTATTTTTCTCTGTTTGTGGAATAGTGTATAGTGGCAGGCTCATCTGCAGTTCCCAAGGATGTGTGGCTCTCTTATCTGTAGAAACCAGCTTATCACTGTTTTTGGTGTGACAAGAACTTGAGCACATAGGTTTAGGGCTGCCACTACCTCTGGAATACAAAAGAATGCTGGATCCAGAAGGAGCTGGTAGTGGAGAAATAAGCATGCTCCACTTTGATATCGTTTATCTTTCGTCCGTCTAGCATCCAGATCCATTACCTCTATATATGTTTCTAAGCCACTTGACACTTGAGTGGCAATGGTGAACATGATGCCTCAGAAGTGCAATGCCTTTGTCTTCCTTCCCCCATAGTGGGGCTTTGCCAGATCATCATGGTAGGGTCCTTCCAGAGGTCATGCCAAACCACCCCTCACTTGGCCCCTGATTTTAGAATCCATTTTTCTATTCAAGTGTGTGCGTTTTAGCCATGATCATCCCACCTTCTGGATCCAACAAGTTTTGGAGAGCTGGCTGTTTGTTAGTCCTGCTAACATACATCTAGGAGAGTATATACTGTACTTCTCTTCAGCTTTTGCTGTACTTCTCTGAGCTTTTGCCCAAAAGTCCTAAAATCTCTAATGTGACAGTCCTAGCTGGTATGGGCCAATATATATCTGTGTGCTTCCTTGTCCTGTGCGTGGGAGAATTACTATAGGGTTTGTTCTTTAGGAACCTGTGTGTCGTACCAGTCCAGGAAAATATGAAAAGCTCTCAGATTGAGGGATATTGATACAACCTGTTCATTGTTTCCTGTTCTTTATGTAAAACCCTTCAAACGTCTGACCTTCTAATCCGACTAGTTGCATTTCTCCTTTCCTTTGCCCCTGCCTAGGCGTGTCCACCTCTGTCTGCTTCTTGCTGCTGTGCATTTACATCTCCTAGGGTGAGAGACTTATGTGAGAAAGTTACCCACCACCCGAGCCTGGAGGAAGCTGTTTAATATTGTTTCAAGATCCTAACCACTAAACTACCAAATCAATATGAGTTAAGGAGATGAATTATTTAAAGCTTACCAGCTTTTAATTAGCAAGCTCCTTTTGAACTATGGATCTGGTTGCTTCATTGATAGGATGTAGCATTGAAATTTTGCTTCTGTGCCTGAGTGTAAATTCATTTCAGCAATATATGTATGCTGTAGGAAAAGCCCACAAATTGGGCTGGAGGGGGAGCCTGATGCAAAACCTGTTTCACATTGTTGCTATGGACCCCTTAAAACCATTCATCTCCTCTCTGTGTTTTATAGGAGTGTTTATAGTGTCTCCTCTTACCACAATAAAGCAACAAACATCCCTAGAATATAATCTGTCACTTCCTTTAATTACCTTGTACATTTATCGGACTGTCATTAGTTGGCTTTGCCCTGCTGGATAGCAGTGCACAATAGTGGTTTATTTTCCCCAATCTTCTTGACTGACTTTTCTTTCCAGGGGCTCTTGCTTCTTCATTTCAGTTAAACAGCCTTGAGGTGGGAGCACATGCTGCTACTGCTGCTGCTTTTGGTGTGATGCACTTGCATGCCATCTGAGGTTGTAGCGCTGAGGTTAAACACTGCGCCATATCTGCTCTGAGCCCAGCAGTTAGCCCTTGAGTAAGGTTGTCAAGCCTGACTTCTCATTTTAACAAGGGAAGTTTTCCTTCTCACTGTAGTATTGTGCTAAGTATGTCTCCCTACTCTCCCAAACATGCTCCATTTTGCAAACAATGGTAAAGCAGCTTTCGGAGTTGTGATTCATTCAAGCTTGTCGTGGCTCTTTTACAATTTGTGTAGACCCTAACAATGTGTGTCAGTGTAGTTTTAAAATTAATAAATATTTTCCATTACTGGAAGACAGTAACGTGTTTTTCTCTCTGGACCTATTCAGTAACCATTACGCATTTATATAGAAAAATATTCCTAAAATATGTGATTTCTGAATGCTTGACAGTGACTTTAGTAAGTGTTACTTGCCATAAACGGTGCAATGTCATGTGAGTTTGGTCTAGAACATTTCAGTTCAAAAGCAAGCACTTCAGTTGGGGAGGCCAGGAGCCCCGATAGGGTGCAGAAATAGTGAAAGAGGGGTTGACTGGCAGGTAGAGTAGTCTCACCAGAGATGAAGCAAACTTCAAATCAGATATTCTGATGAGATTCAGCTCTGTTGTTCTTCATCGGAACAAGGAGCAGCAGCGCATTCTGAGCTGGATGAATACTAGACTGAATCTAGACAACAGGTGTGATGGTTGGCAGTCTGTTGTAGGGGGGGTCACATGTTCTGGATGCAATCTCTCACTTTCTTCCTCTGATACAGTGGCTGAGGGAGCCTGGGAAACATACCTGTCCTCACTCTGCTCCATTCTTTGGTAACCTGTCAGATAAAGTATTGTAATGTGCAGTCTACACAGGACTGTCCTTGGCAATGATTTGGAAACTCTCATCAGGCACAGAATTCTGTGGTGAGCTTTCTGAGAAATGGGCACAGAGAATATATTAAGGCAATTCTTCCTCAGTTTCTTGGCTGCAAATTGTCTTTCAGGCCTGATTTAAAGTGGTGGCTATAAAAGCCCAAATGGTTTGTGCCTAGCATATCTTGGGGAGCAGCTTCTCCCATACAAGTCACCTCAAGCTTTATCGCTTCTGGCTGTGCATGGTTTACTTAGCATCCCTGCAGTGGCATGGAGTTCCTTTGCTTTCCCTTCCTGTGGTATAGGGTCGAAGAAGGACCCTGCAGTTATGCTTGTATGCTGGTCTCTAGGCCAAGTTGCTATGAAGTAGCAGTTTTGTTTTTGCTTTACACACCCTATAATAGAGTGAGCTGAGATCTGAAGGAGCCTCTTTGTCTTCATTGTTCAGCAAGTGCTGAACACTGGTTAGACAACTTTGTTGATGATTTGCCAAGGACTACCTGTTTTCCTTCCTTTCTGTCTATACTACTTGACTTCCTTCCCAACAAACCCCTAGTTAGTGCACATGCAGTAGCCTAATCTACTCATTGCTGCATGAATCAAAAAGCTAGCACCCATGAACTAGCGATGGGGCTGTTTGGAGTGTGGGAAGGAATTGAGAACTGCATGTGTGCACACATATACCCTAGCATGCAGAGCAATTTTGGAAATCGAATGTAGATGCTTTACAAGCTGCCCAACCAAAGCATGTAGTGCAAATGGCAGCCTGATTACACTGCCCTGGCTATGCACAGGCCATCTCCCTTAACTCACGAAAGCCTCATGGGAAAGCCTACCTATTTGAAAGGGTCAACCACCAATATGGTGTGAAGTGCAGGTGATGCATCTGTATCTTTCTGGCTTCCCCTCTCTCTTTTCATTTACTGATTGGAAATCTAGGAAGGTTAGGGTGTTATATTGTTCCTGATCCTGAGCATTAATTAGGCCTGCAGAAGAAGAAGAGGGATTGCGTGTTTTTAACAGGGAGGTTAATGGGATGCTCACAGAGTAGACAGTTTTAATGAGCTTCAACTTGCTGTGCAGTGAGTTTACTCTTTGTGTTAAAAGGGTCATCCTGCAGTAGCTTGATGTGGATTGTCTCCTGGCCCCCAGTGTCAGAGGGGAGCATCTGTCATAGTCCAGGCAGGGCGCATTCACTTAGTGACAAGATTCTAATTAACTCCCACCAAGCTGGCCACCCGCCTGCCCCATGGGGAGCTGCCATGGTGCAGCCTCTTATCTTTACAAACTCCTCATTCTGTATATAGAGTTTGTGTTTGGAGAGACACAGGCAGGCTTTCATGTCTAATGTAAAAGGACAGGTATGATTGTGCCTGTGTGGGTGTGTTCATGCACTTGCTGTGTGTGCCAGCAAGCTGGGGCTGTTTACTATAGGAATGACATATCTTGTCATGCAATGTTCTTTGTTCTGGAAGCTAGTACGTTGGGCTGCCCTTTGGTAGTCCATAACAACCTCTTAGAAATCTAGTTTCTTAGCGCATTTAGTTCAATGCCCTCCTTGATTCTGAAAATCCTGAGCTTAAACCACCCCCAACAGATTGCAGTCCAACCTCTGCTTGAAGATTTTAGGATTAATTAGTTCCATTGTTGAACTGCTCACAGATTGTAGAGTTGTAAGGTACCTTGAGGGTCATCTAGTCCAAACCCTGCAATGATCTCAACTAGATCATCCATGACAGATGGCCATCCAACCTCTGCTGAGAAACCTCCAAGGAAGGAGAGCCCACTACCACTCATAGGTGTCCATTCCACTGCCGAACAGCTCTTACTGTATGAAAGCTATTCTTGATGTTTAGTCAGAATCTCCTTTATTGTAATTTGAAGCCATTAGTTTGGGTCCTAGCCTCTGGAGCAGGAGAAAATAAGCTTGCTACATGTGACAACCCATTAGATATTTGAAGATTGCTATTATGCCTCCTCACAATCTCCACTCAACTGCTTTGATCAATGGAATTGACACTACTACAGCTACTACATAATACCTCTTCTGCATTTGTAAGAACTCTTATTATTTAGTTTGGCAACAGCTGCACTTCGGAACTCCCTGCCTATTGAGATCAAGCAGGTGCCTTCACCATATTCTTTTTGGTATATACATTCTTGTTTATACCAGCCTGCCTATATGTTTAGAAAGTTGAAGTAATTAAATCTGTTTTAGTATTTTAATTTTTGTATGTTTTAAAGTATGGTTGTGAATTTTCTCTGTTTTATTGTTTTATCTGTTTGTAAACTGCTTTGGGGTGGTCCCCCCCCCCCAATCCAGCAGTGTATAAATTGTAATTAATAAATAAACAGCGGAGTTTGCCCCACAGCAGATACCAAGGTAGGTCCCCATTACTACTAATTCCTCCTTTCTTGAAACATCTGTAATGTGTTACTCATCACATTGGTGTGGAGTCTGTAGCAGACTTCATCACTGTATTATTTTTGCTAATTTCCCAATTCATTCTACCCATATAATCCCCATAGACCCACTGTGTTCACTTTCTTGTTTTTCTGTGCATGTACAGACACATACTGCTACTCCCCCTCCCTTTTGGTTGTTTCAGTCCTCTTTTAACAAGCTGTATCTTTCAGTTGCTACATCTCAGTCATGGGAGCCATCCCACTAAGTCCCATTAATACCTATTGTCGTAGTTCCCTTGCTTTACAAGCAGTTCAAGCTCATCTTGTTTATTTCCTACTACTGCTGTGTGCAGTAGTGTATAGACATAAAAAACCTTAAATAATCTGCTACAATGTGTCTCCTGCTGTTTTATTGTGTGTTTTGCTATACACCCACATCGGCCATCTCCCCCTGCAGTTTCTCCTATAATATATAAATCTCTTTCTCTAATGCTTACCTTTATCTTGAAGATTTGCAGCTGTCCCTTCATCAGTAGTGGTACCAGGATGGGGTACTTAACTTAAGGCTTTAGTTTAAAACCTTCCTGATCAGGTTCACCTGATACTTTCCAGTAGTCCTTTACTGAGGAAAATTAAGCTGGTGGCCCTAAAAACCAACCTTTCTTCTCAACAGCATTTGCATTGCTAGTTATTCACCTGATGTATTCATCCCACCCCCTTTGTGTCACCTGCCTTTTGCAGCCAAAATAATATTTTTTTAGCCCAAGAACCAATTCCTTCCCAGGGGCTGTGCTACACGAGCAATCAGGCCAGACCTAAAACAGGGAAGGAGTGGAGCCAAAAGAGGAATATGTAATTAGTGGAGCATAAGAACAACCCTGTTGGATCAGACCAAAGGCCTGTGTAGTCTATTATGCTGTCCCCACAATGGCCAAACTGTTGGGGAAGCTCATAGGAGCACAACATCCCAGAAGGCAAAATCATAAGCATGTTTTTCACAATGAAGGACACATTCTTCCCAGGAAGGTGGACTTCCCTTGTATATTTTCTGTTACCACAGCTTAGGGACACATTGCAGCAATGCGCAAGGGAAAAAAATGGTCTGCACTTTTATCTACAGGATTTTTCAGTGCTTGTTGTTCCTGAGTCGGTGAGTGAGTCGGTGCACTGAGTACTGCAGTGAGTCGGTGAGGGGAAAGGGGACATAGCCTGGGGAGAGAGTCAGGAGCCACATGGAGAGGTTTGGTGGGTTGGAGATTCCCCATTCCTGTTTTACAGGAAGAATTGACAAGGACATCACCTGAGCCCCAAGGTCCTTCACCTCCCCCCTCAGAGTTTTGTAGTCGAATGTGATACGTTCATAGTTGTCTCTGGTGTAATTCATTCCCTTGGGGAAAAGCAAGAAAGGATAATGATCGGTGAACTTGATAAGACTTGACAACTTGTTCATCACATCCTGGATCTGCTCACCTAGGAGACAGCATATTCATTTGTTAACAGATTCAGTCAGCACACAACCAACTCCATACCACCCAGCAAGGGAGCCCTGGCTTCACTTCATCCACTGTTTTAGTCTTTTGGGACTTTATTTACTGTGCATGTTCTTTCTTGTTTCTGTGCACTCTCTTGGCCTCTCTGCATTTCAGGGTATATACTCTTCTCATTAATACTCGTCTTGGGTATCAAACAGTGAATGTAGATACTGTGGAAAATTTTGAATTGGAATATATTCTGCTGCCCTAAATAGTTTGTTTCATTTGTGCTTAGTGTGCCTTGATAATTTTAGATATAAATATTTCAAAGTTTTTCTAATAGTCAAAAATAGCATTTTGAATTGAATTGAATTGAAAAATGTTATATAGGGGGGAAATTAAAGACATGAACTAATAGCATATCTTTCCTTCATACTGTTTGACTTCAAGGTAGAAAGAATCAAGGCACTGAAAACATACTAATTTTAGCATGCCTGAAGACCTGTGTGCCATGTGCTTCTATGGATAAGTTACCTGGCAGCAGCTCCAAACAAATTGTCGTGAAATCCTCTTAGACGGTTGAATCCAGTGAAATTGTCCTGTTCATGCAAGGAACTTCCCCTCCCTCTCTTTTCCCCGCATGCCCCCCACTCCTCAATTTTGCCCTGGTGGTTTGGGTAAAACTTGAGAGCAGATTGGTACATGAGGTGCGGAGAGGGAGAGGAAGTTCTATTGTGCAAGCAGAAGTCCTTACATGAACAGAACAACTTTGTTAGATGCAGCTCAGTCTTGAAGTGTGCATGGCCATGATGAAGTTGGTAGCTGCTCAGATTCTTCAGAATCTGATTGTATTTAAAAAGAAAGTGCCTTTCTAAATTCTGATCCCTTGATAGCTTTCCAAGCAATGGTTTTCTGACATAAGCGGGAGATCTTGCGACTGATATGGCCCAGTTCCGAGTTTTAAGGTTTCTCAAACTACATCACATCAGTCTGTTGTGAACATCTTGCTCTACGTTTGATTCACTGTGGTGCCCCTTACTCACAGAGAATGGGCAGGAGTGGGGTGTGGCCCTAGACCAGATTTATGGTAGGGGGCCAACTGTCTCACAGCCTAAGGGATAGGGCCAAAGACTCCAGAGTTAAATAATTAAAAGAGACTAAAATAAAAATCATCAGAAATGTCATCAAATGAGCAGTGTCATTTTGAATTAGTGCTGCTAAAGGTCAGGAAGCTCAAAACAGGTGAAGCGGATGCTCCATGAGTGAGGCAATATGGCAGATATTTCTGGCAAGGAGAGAGTATGGGCTGGCAGGCGGGTGGACGAGACAAGGCCCTTTCTGCCCAGGATGTGAGGAGAGGTTTTTGGAAGCAGAGAGGTGCTTTGCGTAGGTACTGTTGGCCTGGGAGGAGGGGGTTTGGGCAGGATACAGGCCGAATGTCTGTCAGCGTCCAGTCAGAGCGCATTAACGTGGTGACATGATTCTAATTAACTACTGTGAGAGGTGTCACAGTGGGAAAGCCAGTAAGCGCAGACACGCTTTTAGAAAGAGAAAAAAGCAAAGTGACAGTCCTTTTTGTGTGTGTGCTCTCTCCCCTCCGAGTGGGAGTGTGTGTAAAGCTAATTAGGATGTCTGGGCTGGCTGGGAACCTTGAGCTGGTGCTCTTTTGCTTTCAGTCATTTAAGTTTTCAAAATCCCTCTGATGGGACTCAGTGGCACAGTGGATTACTGTGCGCAAAAGTGACAGAACACTCTTGCCAGCGTTCAGCCCTTTTTAGCAAAGATTCAGCGCTTCTTTTTTCCTGGCAGCGGCAGGGGGCATGTTCTTATCACTGCTGCTCTATTCCTATGCATGTTACAATGGAGGACTCAAGGCCTTTCAACTGTTTCCTATGGTTAACAAAGAAACTGGGTTGCCGGGAGGTGGGGGTGGGATGATAGAATATGATTGGGTGTTTGTGTTGACTTCTTGTCTTTCTATGTCATTCTGCTATTCACTGCAACATACTTTCCACACCCAGCAATGGCAAAGGTAGACCCATAATATTTTGGGTAGGCTATCCATGATAGTCGCTGCCAAGTGAGCTGCAGTGGCCATTTTAGCTTGATTGCTAGTGATACAGTCCAGACCATATGGGTTTGTTTGTTTTTTGCTGCATGCAGTCATTAGTGCAGCTTCTTTCTTCAAAACTATTGGGGAGGAATGCTGCAAAGAAACTTTTTCATTCATGTGTATGTTGCTTAAACCACACAAACACATGCATATTCAAGTGCTTCTCCTTTTAGAAGAAAAAAAACCCAGCAGTTAGCCGGATTAAACGGTGGATTTTGGTGAGGGCATGGAACAGCCTTGTCTAAATGTGCTCACTCATGTCACTGAATGTCTGGACCTCAGGCTCTGACTAGTGTTAGGAGAGTGTCATCCTTTGCCTGTGTCTGGATTTTCACAAGCTGGATCTGCAACACATCAAACACATATCCTGTACCTGCCTTCCCTGAAGTCGAGGACTGAGGTGATGTCAGTACATTAGAAAAGGCTAGGAACAGAGTTTGTGAAGCTGTTTTGTACAGCTTCACACATGCACACATTTTTTAATATTCCTCCTCCTCCTCCTCCTCCTCCTCCTCCTCCTCCTCCTCCTCCTCCTCCTCCTCCTCTTAAAATAGCTCTTCATCCAAATCAGGAAGCAGGCTGTGCAGACTCCATAGCTGATGCTGGTCTGGGAGACACTCATAAGTGAATCTTGTGCAAGATGCTAGAATGATCCCTTCCGTCTCCAATCTTCTTTAGAACTTGGGGGAAAGAGAGGTAAAGAGATTTAGTTTGCTTACACCATGATCTGGAGACTTATTCAAGTGGATAGAAACGTTTCCCAGTGCTGTTTCTGAAAGGGTTCAAGCCTAGTATGTGGTGAGAGACTGAATTCCTCTCCCAAGTCTTCTGTGTAGGAGAGACAGGGGACTTGGGGAAGAGGAGATATTAGGGCCTACTTCAAATGCTGGCTGGCTACCAACATGTTGAAACTTAATGCTTTCGGAAATGGGCAGGCAAAAGATTGTGCAAAGTGCATAAAAATGAGTGTAAATGGAATGTTTTGAATAGGTGTATCTAACAGAGCTTTGCTTAAAGAAGGAAAGTATTTATAGCATGCTTGGCCCCTCCCACATATTTTCTGTCTATCAAAGGCCCTCAAGTTGCTTGACATTAAAGTTGAATACAATATGAAAACATAATCAAAGCAGAAAGCATCCTGCATTGTGGCTGGGCACTGATGGTGCTGGGGCAAGGGGCTGGACTTTCCCCATTACATTCCAAACCATGGGTGTGTGGCAGGGAAATTGCTCATTGCCAGCTTTTTGAGCTGGCACCTGGCTGCATTATGGAGCAGCCTTGTTTTTGTCTTTAATGAGACATTCTGGAGAGGTATGGAGGTGAGGATGTGCTTTTGGATGATTCTGGCTTTTAGCAGCCCGGCATTTACCTAATGAGAAACCACTGAGAGGTGTGGCATGGGGGTGGGCTGTCGGGGTGTGTGGATAGCAGCCAACTGGAGGCACTCCATTGCAATTTAACAAGTTTCCTTTCCTGCAAGTTCCATGACAAGACCCCCCTCTAAGTCTGTACAAGAATCCCTAAGAACAAGGTAATTAGGATGTCTCTGAGCTTCGACCCTCAGCGGAGTCCTTGGCTTAATCTTTTTCTTTCCTTAAAGACATCTGTAACTACAATCTTTGTTTCTCTCCTTGCCTCCCCCCACTTGCCTCTCTCCCTCCCACCTTGCCTGTCTCCATATCTCCTGTCAAACTGCTGCAGACATAAATGACAAAGAAATCAGAAAGAGAGATCAATGCAGTCCAAATTAGCACTCGGAGATAGACTGTGCTGGAGATGTCAGAGCCTGACCCCTGTTGATCCTGCAGCCTCTGCTGGTGATATTATGCAAATTGCATCCATCTGGCAGAGCTGGCTCAGAGGAGTGAGGGTGCTGGGCGGGCAGAGAACGATCCAAAGAGGGAGGTTTTTTGGAGCGCTGGCTCTATGCGTTTGGGAAGGGGACAGGGTGATGGGAGATTGGAAGTGATAGGAAGGAGAAAGGGTGCATCAGATTAATTTGTATTCTCCAGGCGGTATAAGACCAAACTCTAGATGGGAGATAAACAAACTTCATTTTGATTTGGCTTATATTTTATTTCTTATTATCTGCTTCCACCCAGAACAAAAAAAAGCCAACATCCCCCTCTTGGTAGTCTTGTTTAATCAATATTCACAAGTCATCATTATCACTGGCAGCAGTTTGAGAGGGTGGTGAACAGAGGCAACTGCACTCCCCCCCCCCAGCCCCCAAAGAGCACACTGCTTCTCGATCCAACTGAAATAGGACAGGGATAATAGAAACCTCAAATTACGGTGATCGCCTTGTTAAGAAGTTTGGAAATACAGTCAGATTGCCTTTTAATGAGAGAAATATGGCTGTTAGTTAGTGAAGGAGGAGGGAATGGACCTTGTTTCAAGATCTGTAGTTCCTGCATCAAAGGGGAACTGGCTGTTTCATTTCAAAATCCAGCTCCTCAGCCTGATATTAAAAATAGTTGTTAAAGGCTTTGAGTAGCAAGACAATTCTCTTTAACTTCCTACTATCCCTCCCCTTTTCCTCTAGCAAAAAAGGGTTGGCAAGGATTGAAATAGGCCTTTAAAGAAGTTTCCCTTTGGACAGGGGGACAGTAAGGGGTGTCTTGCTACCCAGCATGTGTGAGGTATAGCGTGATCTTTTAAACATAGTTCTCCCACCTAAAGCCAATTGACTAATGGACAGCTAACAATGGGATGTTGACTTACCGTAGCCACTGTGCTAAATGGGCATAAGTTTAGTTTGCTCTGTTTGGAACTAGTTATCAGGACTTTCAAACTGGAGACAGGTGGATGTCGTCACAAAATGTTCTGGATTTTAAGGCCAAAAAATGGTTTCATTCAAAATTGGTCACCCTTGACTTTCTCTGCCGTGATGTTTTATCTCTTTCAGGGTTCACCTATGAGTGTTTTGATTGAGTGTGTATTACTGAATTTTCAATCATTCATCCATTGGAAGTTTTGAGGCCCAGAACAACTACCAGCTTCTCCTCTCGTCTTACCTGGCTTGAGATGAGGAAAGGAGAGCAGTTTAAAAACTGGGCTCAGAGATTTTTTTTATAATTAGAGATGACAAATACTTCTCAAATTGGAATTCGTCTTTGGAATTCATAACACATCCTGTTTTTGTTCTGCGTACCTACTAGGCCCTCCCTTGCCTTTGATTTTTGGTTCTATGTAACTTCACTCAGAAGCAAGATATGAAGCTGGGTGGTATGATAATATTAATTATATAATTAGAATAAGTTTTTTTCCTTTGACACCATTTGCTTCTGAAAGAGGCCCTTTCATGTTGAGCATTTTCTTCTTAAGTGTTCATGGTCAGGACAAAATAATCTCTTTAACCATCCATTTATGTATTTATTTCTGTCAGCCTAACAGAAAGAGCTGTTCTAAGTGTGCCTGGTTAAAACTAAGTCCAGGGTTTTTTGTTTAGTCCTTTTGATTCATTTCTGTTATTTTCATCTGTTTGTTTTCTTTTCACTAACATCAGAGGTGAAATTCCTGCATACGTGCACCAGGTATTTTGTTTAGGGACTACATGAGATTTTTGCCAGTATATGAGGAGCTTGATCATTCACTTTCGCACTGTGCTGCTTGCAGGATTCCTGTTTTCTGGGAGATCTGGCTGACTTCTATATTGCTCTTGAAAACTTCAAGTTTTCTTTCTTTGGAAGCATTCTGTGGCAGAGCCTAGACTTGGCAACAGCACTATCTGACCTGAGTTGACCAGCCTTTCCCAACCATCGTTAAGATTTAACAGGCCCCTCTGTTCAGAGTTGCTGTGACCCGTGACATGTTTCTTCCTGTTGCATTGACATCCCTCTCTTGAAGACCTGACTCACAGCTTCTTCTTGCTTAAAAACTGAAGTGTTCTGTTAATTGGTTTAAGCCTCACTGCCCCATGTCCTGGCTGGTCTTTGCAAGATAATGAACTTGGAATGTTTTTAATAGCTGATCACAGCCGTATTAGTCCCAGGATGCAAGCAAGAGACTGACAAGGTGGGTCAAGTAGAATCTCTTATTGGACTACCATTTCTTGGAAGAAGAGACAAGCTTTAAAACATCACAGAGCTCTTTTGCAGGCCTGGGAAAGATTGTCCAACTTTCAAGCTCAAATACATGGCTTCTGGTATATATCAGTATAGAATATTAGTAACGTGACCAAAACCATGCATTTCTGCAACAAGTAGCTGCCCCAATTTAAGAAAAAACCTAACCTTTTCACTTGTCATTTTGCAACATGTTTTTTTAAAAAAATAATAATAAACCCTACAATGAGGTACAATTAATAATTCAGCGAATTTTAACAATGCAGAAAAAGTACAAAATTTGGAAGCAGTATATTTCTGAATTACCAGTTGCTGGAAACTGCAGCTGCGGAGCAAGTGGGTATCTGGTTGGCCACTGTGAGCACAGGTTGGCAGACTAGATGGGCCCTTGGCCTGATCCAGCAAGCTCTTCTTGTGTTGTTAATAAAAAGAACGACATGGTAAACTTGAAGTAGGCATGAAAAAAACAAAAACCCAAGCCCTTGTAATAAAAAGCAGGCCTGTAAAGGAAGGTTTTAAAGGGGCAAGTTCTCGAGTCTGCTGCACTGTGTTAGGAAGTGGAGTTCAAAGAATAGGTGTCACCGCCCAAAATACATGTTCTGTAGTAGGCCACCAGCTTTTAGGAAGAAGTAAGGTGTGCCCCCCCCCAAGCTGGGGTTCTCATCATCAGAAAAGGAGGAAAACCTAATTAACTGATCTACATCTTTGTCTCATATAACTTTGGGGCAGCTGCTGGTTTTATTTCTATTGATACTTACTATATTATTTACTGATAGGTCTCTACCAAAGAAACACACCTACATGTATTGGAGTAAGGAAATGAACCAGTTCTTCCACTGATTTATTTCTGAAAATCTGTTTATACAGTTAAGTACCTTAACATGGTGTCAGTATAGGATGGGAAAGGCCGAACATTGTCTTACTATAATTTCATTTCAATAGCTCTCAAAGCTATACTTGAGGTTCTGTCCTTCAACAATGTAAAATCTCGAGCCTGGTGTATGGATGGTACCTGGAAGCCCTGTATTTCCTGTGGCCTGAAAACTAAGTAATAGATATTGACCAATGAATGGTTACTGAGATACAGTCTGCAGAAGATTGGTGTATTCCATTCTCAGTTTTTCATGTTGGGCTTCCAAAAATTTCTGGAACAACAGGAGCATAACAGTTGATATACTTTGGCTTGGGTGATGCTGATTTATCATGTCAGAGGTCCTGGTCATTGTGCTGAAGAGAATCTTTCTGCTTTCTATGCCCGATAGTTGACAGCTACAATACAGCAAATACAGAGCTAGTAGAATGGTACATAAGAGAATAGGTTTGTGTACATAATAGCATATGGATGCTTCATTGGTGGAATAGACTACAGAAGGGGATATTTTGTTTGGCATAGTGATACTTGGGTTTTTCTGGATTCTGGGTGACCCATAAGACTGAGAAGTTTAAAAGTGAACCTCTCAGGCAGAGGATGAGTACACAGAATGAATAATTAACCCAACTTCCCCCAGCATTGCTAGCTGCACTACTGCAGAGAGGTACAGTTTGCTCTTGAACAAAAAGTCGTTTGTTTTTTTTTTGTTTGTTTGTTCTGGAGAAAGGTACTCCTGATGAACACAGACTACCCAAGGCTTTGTGAGAGTGCTTGTCTCTTTACCTTGGAAACATTTTGTCCCACAGTAAGGGCAGCCATTTTGTATAAAGATATACTCTGTGGTGAGTGAACCTCCCTACCACCGCCCCCCCTTTCCTGATGTTTATTTACTGGAATAAGAGCAAGGTAAATACAGTAATTTTTCTGGTTTATTATTCAGGCTGAGACAGATGCAAGCTGGGCTGTTTTGTGGGAGACCATGATTGCCTGACCCCCTCCCCCCGTCAAACCCTTTCTATATATAACTGTGTTGAGAGAGACATTACAGATTTGTCTCTACTTGTCTGTAAAGCAAGAGCAGCCTCTGTCCTAATGAGAAGAATATGGCTGCTAGTTAGCAGAGGGGTGGGTCGCGTAGGCTAAACGAGATAGTTAAACGGCACTGATTGAAGGTGGGGGTGAAAGGGCAGCACAATTATGTGCTGGAGAATCAAGGGCCCTGTTTGATTTGGGAGTTCTAAGCTCCCAGCCGGTGTCAGTAGTTTAGCTGAGAATTTTTTGTAGGCCAAAGACAGGAAGGATAAAAACTATGAGAATGAGGAGTTACTATTATTAAAGTCCACAGAGCCCCATCCCTGTTCATTCTTTAACTATTTCTAGGCCCATATATTTTAAGCATTCCTAAAGCGCTCTCTTGTGAGAGCCAAAACTACCCCTGTCCATGGTACACTCCAGGATTATGTAGCCAAGGAACAATTGGGGACCTTCATAATGGCCAGGCATTTATTTTTTAAAGTTAACACAAGCTGCAGTGAACCTGGGTGATGCTTGTGTGTGGCAAGCTGTTAGTGTGAAATCTTCTGCCACTCCAGTTTTCACCAGGCCTTGTGCATATCTTCTTTCTTGGTGGTTTTGTAATGATGTGGTGAGTATCACTTGAAAAACAGGCAGCAAGTTACTTCACAAGGTTGGTTTGTCACGTACTGGTTCTCTTTCAAGAAGCTCCACATTTCTATTGGCATAAATCAGACTTTGTTTCTGGGAAACGTGAATTAAAAGTTGTAGCACCTCACCCCCAATTTCAGTTTGTTTGGAACTGGCTCTAGGTCAGCCTCCCTACTGTTCTGGTACTTTACTAGGAAAGACCCTCTTCAGGTTACCAAAACAGTTAAGAAGCATTTTCAGGTATGGTGGCATTTTTCTTCTTCAGTTGGGTTTGTAGGCAACAGCATTTGGTGCTTTACTTTGGTGATCCTAATTTGTCTTTCCTCTCCTCTTTCCTTTCTTGCTGGTTTTGACATAAAATCTGTTGGAGCTTATGGTCTTTTACCCCAGCATGACACGGTATATGAGGGCATTATTGCATTCTAATCAGACCACTCAACTCAGTAACAGATTTATTTTTTTTTGTATGCTAGTTTAAAAGTAATGTAAGGTAAAAAGGTATAGGACCCCTGTACAATTAAGTCCAGTCAAAGGTGTCTTTGGGGTGTGGCGCTCATCTCGCTTTCAGGCCGAGGGAGCCGGCATTTGTCCACAGACAGGTCATGTGGCCAGGATGACTAAACCATTTCTGGCACTACGGAACACCCTGACGGAAGCCAGAGCGCACGGAAACACTGTTTACCTTGCTGACAAAGTGATACCTATTTATCTACTTGCACTGGTGTGCTTTCAAACTGCTAGGTTGACAGAAGCTGGGATGGAGCAACAGGAGCTCACTCAGTTGTACAGATTCAAACCGCTGACCTTCTGATCAGCAAGCCCCAGAGGCTCAGTGGTTTAGACCACAACGCCACCCGCAACCCTTGCAAAGGAAGATATACTGTTGGTCTCAACAGTGTCATTCTGTTTAGTGCCCGCATGTCCTGATTATTTTGACCTGATAATTGTGGTAATATTCCTCATCAACCTACCTAGTCCATTCCAAATCTGCCTCATAAGCATGTCCCCTGCCATTCTGCTGCTTTGCCTAGGCTAAATGTCTAATGCTCCTGTGTCCAAGTCAATAAATAAATAACACACACACACACACACACACACACACACACACACACACACACACAATCAGTGCCAAAGGCTGCCTCCCCCTCCAAATGGCGCATCTCCCTAATCAGATTTGTATCTAAGCCTATGGTCTCCATTGCCTCCTGAGCCAAATGACAATCGCCTTTATTTACTCTAATAGGTCTCATTTGTAAATGTTAATTCCTCCCTGAAGAAAATGTCTCTTCAAGATGAGTTGGTCGTCACTGAGTTGAACACATCAGACTGTGTGCAAGGTCCATCTCAACCCCTGTAGTTGAGAACGTAGACAGACATCATGCCTACCCAGCCAGTTAGCTGCATCTGTGCCCCTTCTCCACCCCCACCCTTGGGCCATCTTCCCTTCTTGGCCTCTCGTATTGCACCACAGTCATGCCTGCACCTATTTGGATATATAAATGCTGGCAACGGCTCTGATAGCCTGACTGGAAACCCATCTCAAGAAAAAGGTTTTATTCTGGGCCTGGCCCATCCAACCCTTCCTGCAATATTGTCCTAGCCCTTAGGATCCCTGGATTTTGATGGAATGGTGCATCTACAATTGTTTTTCTCTGTAAACAGAGTGTATGAAAACATTTGTGGCGTTGCGGCTAGAATATTGATTTGTATGTGGGAAACAGGTTTAAATCTCCACTCAGCCAAGCTTCACATGGCTTGAAAGTCACTATCTTTCAGTATAGCCTACCACACTGGGTTGGTTGTGATACAAACATGGTAAAACAAAGGGGAGCAGAATTTGATATAAAAGTTAGCTCATTTCTTAACTAATTAGTTCTAAAGGAAGAGTGGGAGATGCATGAAACCAATAAGCACACATTTTGGCAGTTTGTTCTGATTTTGAGCCGAGAGTCCTTTTGGTAATAGCTGTCCTTCTAGGTATTAATTTCTCCATTTAAGAACATTTGTGCAATACAAATAATACTAATAAAGCACAAATATTATTAGTAAATGACATTCTAGTTACAAGCAAACTAATTTTAAACAGGTAAGTAGGCAAGTTAAACCAAAAGCTTAGCTTTACTCAGTAACATAATTTTTTGTGGGGAGGAAGGGGGTGAATACTGTTTGGCAAACAGCTTAGTCTCTGTTGCAACGGTGCAAGAAGACTAGCTTGGCTCCCTATGTGACAGGAATGACCAAATCAGAAGGGAACAGTGGTGTTGGCTCCAGCCCAAACTGTTGTGGCAGTTAACTCCCCGTCTACGCCTCCCTGGGGAAATAAAAAGAACCATTGATTTTCCTCATTGCTTGTACTGCCTGGTTCTGGATTATAACAGCACAAATACAAACACATATTTGAGCCCAAGACTGTGACCACTTGGAGGGGAGCAAGTCAGTAAATATTGTGGGGCTGGGCTACTGGCTTAATGAAGGACAGGGCATAATCACTAACACCTAGAGCAGTGCCTGATGCAAAGCAGTGATTAAGAATAGGGGTCAGAGGCCTTTTTCAGAGGTAAATTAGCAATGAATTAGTCTGTTTTCCCCAGATGAAAAATGCTGGTCCCCATGTATTTTTCTTATTATTATCTGAGGTGGGGTGGGGGAGACACATGCATCAACTCAACCGCCCTCCCTGACAATACTTAGGGCGAGTGCCAAGGTGCTTGCTTCCTCAGCCTTTGTCTGGTGTGTTAGTGACTCTGGTGGTCCCCTGCAACCTTAGCAGCAATTAGGGACTGATTTATTGTCCTACGACCGAACCCCGCAAAGTGTTCTCAGAAGGGGGGCTGCATGGGTTGAGGCTACCAAGGGCCTCCAGCACCATCTCTGTTGAACAACAATCTAATCTTGATTGCAGAGGGAGTGGGGAGTGGGGAGGGGAGATGGATAAAGAAGAGAATTGGAGATAAATGTTAGCTCATTTCTTAAGTAATTAGTTACCTCCTCATCCCCGTGTTGTAATTGTGAACAAGCTGTAATGTTTAATTAGTGTGTAAATGAAACCCCAATTTCATAATGGCTGCAGTGACAGCGCTAAGTGAGACAGGCACAGAAGGGGCCGCATTGTTTCAGCAGGAGATGAAGCTGTCGCCCAGCAAGCCGTGCGTCGCTGAGAGAAAATGGAAATGATAAACGAAGTGAGGCTAATTAGCAAAATCATACAGGCCCCACTGATGGTTCTCATCAAGGGGAGGTAATGAAGCGGGCAGGCCAAGCTGAGAGGGGATTAATTGGAACCGATTCCTGCTCATAGAGCACAGACTCACCACCTCTCTCCGCTGAGACTGGGCCCTTGTCCCACCGGGGCCCTTTGAGGAAAGTGGGATGATTGGATCACATTCAGAATGCAAAGTGAAGTTATTCCTGGCCTCACAAAAGCTGGGGTATTTGGGAGTTTGGCCAGCCTCAGAAAACCGTGCATTCTTTACTGGTGTCTGTGTAGTGGAGAATGTCTTTCCAGGGGCCAGACTTTTGCCATTCATTTGTTGATACCTTTCCAAGTACAGTAGTACCTCAGGTTAAGAACTTAATTCGTTCTGGAGGTCCATTCTTAACCTGAAACTGTTCTTAACCTGAGGTACCACTTTAGCTAATGGGGGCCTCGTGCTGCCAGCGGTACCACTGTAGTAGGTTGTAAGTGCCCAGCAAATATACAAGACTTTAGTAATTATCTCAGTTAGTTCTTGGTGGGATGGTTGAAAAAGAACATAGCCAAGGACTTGGCTAAAACTCAGAAAGGAATAAGGCCCATTCTGTGTATGGTTCACAACTAGGGCCAATACAGACCATGCAAGAACAGGAACTGCAATCTGTATCTGCTTCCAGACTTGGTGCCACAACATTTCCTAAGGGGATCTATGAAATATTAGTAGTCGGTTGGAATGAGAGATAATATTAACAAGATATCCTTCTAAATTTTATATACAAGGCTGTATTCAACTAACTTTTACTCAGCGTAGACCAACTTAGGTTAAGTCATGGTCATTTATCTCAATGGGTCAACTCTGAGTAGAAGTTAGTTGACTCCACTGGCTATGGAATCATCATCTTGGAACTCACTGGCAATGAAATGGAAGTGGTGGTCTAAGCAGTTGATACTACAAATATCTTTCTCTGGCATGAACATTTAAATCCATTGTCTCAGCCATCGGAAACAAGCTGTTGGACTGTATGGTGAAACATGTTTAAAAGCATCAGTGTAATGTAAAGTGATCCTAAGACCCTGGGAAAGACAGAATTTGGAACAACCTTAATGGTGATCCAAGGAGAAGATAAGTACAAATTCAGAATATAGCTAGGGTGTCTTTCTCAAGTAAGATAGGGAGAAAAATGAGTAAAGTAGAGCCAGAAGACAATGAGAATAAGGGCGGCAGCAATCTGAATAGAGGTGTAAGTCAGAACTGTTGAGAAACTTTATAAAAAGGTATTCCTCTTCACTTTTTTTTCTGGAGGTAGAGAGGAAGCTAGAGCAATCCAGACAGACAAGCGCTCTAAAATAACAGCCAAGGCCCAAAGAACCAGATTAATCCTTGCCTCTTACCTTCATGACCTTGGAGGATTGCTTTGTCTTTCTAAGCCTGAATGAGGCAGAACTTCCCTTGGGAGTTGCTCTGCTCTACTGGTGTGCATCTCTCTCTTGTGCTTCCTTTGCTCTCATACCATCTTAGGGGCACCAGACATTCAAGTGCATTTGGCAAAGCTATTTCATTTTTCATCACTATTAATGAAATTAGCTATCCTACGGCAATTAGTTAAATAATGTGACTTGGTTTCTCCCATTCCCACTCTCACCATAAGACCTTAGCATGCAGCACTAAAACTGCCTGTTTTCTATAAGGCAAAGTGGTGGTGCAGGGGTTTCAGCCCCGTCCCCCACAAAAGCTGTGTGCTCATGTCCCACAATATACCTTTGGTTCCTGTTCCACGTTCCCTTGTTAACTATGAATATTATGAACATGTATGCCGTATTTCCATCCAGTCTCCTAGACTGGGATGACAAAAAAATTGAATGGGGTGACTTTCTTTAAATGATTCAGTAGTAGATGATGAAAAAAGGTGTCAAAATAGAAAGCTCTGGGCCTAACGTCCCCTTGGCTCCCCAGTACTTGAGCTGTCATAAAGGTAAAGGTAAAGGTACCCCTGCCCGTACGGGCCAGTCTTGACAGACTCTGGGGTTGTGCGCCCATCTCACTTAAGAGGCCAAGGGCCAGCGCTGTCCGCAGACACTTCCGGGTCACGTGGCCAGCGTGACATCGCTGCTCTGGCCAGAGCCAGAGCCGCACACGGAAACGCCGTTTACCTTCCCACTGGTAAGCGGTCCCTATTTATCTACTTGCACCCGGAGGTGCTTTCGAACTGCTAGGTTGGCAGGCGCTGGGACCGAGCAGCGGGAGCGCACCCCGCCGCAGGGATTCGAACCGCCGACCTTTCGATCGGCAAGCCCTAGGCGCTGAGGCTTTAACCCACAGCGCAACCTGCGTCATGCTGAACATTGAAACCACACAGAACAGGTTAAAGAGAGACAGGAATGGCTCTGCTGTAGCAGTGAAAAATTGAAGGCTGTTCCAGAGGTGAACTTTATCCTTTAACATCCTGCAAGATATGCCCTTTTTGCAGTTGTTGGCACATAATCCTCATCATGTTACATTACTTATTGACATTTATGCATGCGGAGAGTCTGGCCTCCCTGCATACCCTCAAACTCTACATGGCCTGAGAGGCAGCCCTGGTGTGTCTCGGGGGATGTCGTTTCATCATACTTGCACCTGCTCCTGAACCTGCCTGTGAGCAAATTCCTCCTTCTCTTGTCTGCCTCTTTCTCTGTTGTCTTTCAATGTGATCTTTTCACTTACTTAGACAATCAGATATGTATAGAAATAATACTTGGCTCAATCCTAGCTGATTATTTCTCAGTTTCACTGGGCTAGATTTCAGAAGACTGGGTATTCAATCTGTTCTCTGCCACAGACTTGTGATACAGTCTTAGTCATGCCCCTTCTTCACTGGCTGCACCTCCGTAAACAAGTGGAGGTTTTGCGAGCTGTGACTGATAGAGCTTGGTCTTCATAGAGCTTCCACCACATGCCTGGTGTTGCATTTAATCTAATGACCATCTCCCCCCCCCCACTCTCTCCCCAAGCCCTTAGCTCTTCTACTGTGCAATGAGTGATCTCCCCAGGCCCGCAAGGGCTCCAAAGAGGGGATGAGAAATATTATTTATTCAGTTGTTTACAGAAGCGTTTGATCGGGAATAGTTCTTCACTGCCAGCCTGTTCTGTATTATTCATTGCAATAATCTCTGCAGATTGTGATAAACTGTAACAGCGCCGGGGCAGCGAGCAGCGGGGCTTTGCTGATGCCGGCGCAGGCACCCTGCTCTAAAATATCGGCAGCTGCAATCATAAATCTCAATTTACAAGTGTGACTATTGCACGGGGAGTTATAGTTATACTAATGATTGCTTCTCTGTCTTATTTTTCATGTTGCAACAGAGTAATAAATTTTTAAGAACAGCCTGGGCAGAGTGTTAGGGAAGGAAGCATGGTGCGTCCGCTTCCAGCCCTCTCTGTGCCTGATAACAGCTCTTCTTCACTCTTCGCAGAAGGGTGCCAGGTTAGTTAGAGCATATCCACCCACATCCTGGGAAAAACACATGATTTAAATAAAAGGGATGGAGATCATTGTTCTTTGAGTGCCATCAAGAGTGCTGTTGCACTGCTGTCCTGCTTGCAAGCTTCCACAAGGCAGCTGGCTGGCCACTGTGATAACAGGTTGGACAAGATGGGCCTTTAGACTGAGCCAACAGGACGATTCTTACATTCTCAAGAAGTTCCATTGGACCTTGATGTCTTCACCTTTATGATGAGAGTTGCTTGGGGGAGACAGAATTATGAAAAGTATTTGGAAGGATCATGCCAGTGTGATGTCATCCAAAAGTCCCCTTGCACCTGCTTTTGCCTCTCGATGGATGGATAAATAGATGTGGACATGAGTTTCTGTATCTCATCTTTGTCAGTTTGAGTGATTTCCCCCTCCATCATTGTACATCTTGACTCCATATTTCTGCCAGTATACCTAGTATGACTGGAGAAAGCACAAAACAAGATTCTGCCAACTTCATAGATGCTAAGACTAAAATCCTGTGATGCTGACATCACTTCCTGGACAAAACCCAGGCTCCAGTTACTGAGTCTTATTCTTTGGTGGTGGTGTGGCTGCAATGCCCTACTTTATTGGCCCAGGCTAAGGTGGCTGCTTTGGACCAGAATGCCTTCTTAGCCAGGATGGTGGGACACAGGCCTCACTAAGCATTTTTCAAGTGCTCTCCAAGATCTGTGATGCGTGGTAGCTGATGGATGCCTCTGTTCAGAGAGCTGACATGGTGATGTACGCAGAGCCTAGAGACATATAGATTTTTCAAAGTGGCCACTCTGAGCATAATTATAAATATCCAGTCCCTTCACATGGTAAATTGCTGCTGAACAGAAACAAAACTCTGCGGGGTGAAGGCCTTCCATCTCTGCCTCTTGTAACATTATTCCAGGAGATCCAACCCATTGCTTCACCTCGATGGGGATGTAACATAAGTGGTGCCCTAATCTGTTCTCTTACCCATTAGTGCATTACACCCTGATGGTGTAACTCCTTCTGAATGATTGGTTCATATTCCATTAAGCAGTGGGAAAGAAGAAAGGAGGGGACTGGCAGGCACTATTGCTGGGCATGCTATTCAGGACAGAGCATTGAGGACTGATGTAGAAAATTTAAACTCTTAGTCCTCTCCTAAGTTTGGTGGATCTGTCACAATGCATGTGTTGTGGAGAGTGAATGGACTCCAGAGAATAGTACTACCTAGTTTGATCAGGACCAAGTACTACCTGCTTTTATTTGGACTATATGCCTGCCCTTTGCCTATGAACTGAAAGTTTGATTTCATGTTTCAGTATGTTAACAGGAAGCTAACCCCCAATGCCCTTCTCCCATTCCTCAGGCACTCATACCTGTTGCTTAGGCTGGTTGTGTTTGACAGCAGCCCCACAACACTGCTATTATTTTTCTTCCCCTTCCTGGCAGATATTGCAGTATTGGTTGTCACATGATGAATGGAATAGTAATGAACAGTCTTGGATGGAATCCAGCTTTGTTATCTGTACAATTTAGATTAAAAACAACCATTACTTAGCAGTTGGGCAGTAGCTATGGTTCATGACCTTTCCCACTCAAGGGACAAGCAAAATCTTTCCAACACAATTATAAACCATTAGGAACGCCCCTTTGCTTTACATCTGGAAAATGGTACAGTGAAGGCCAGCCCTGTCCTGAACCCTGATTGGTTATGCTTGGGCACACAGGCACCTCTTGCCAATCTTGAATCAGTCAGGCTTGTTGGAAGAGACCCTGCGTTTACTTTAAATGGGCTTCCATTGCTAACCATTTTCTGGCAGTTGAAGAAAAAGGCTTCTGTGCACCGGGCTGCATTTTGGAATCATTCTGATCCACTTGTTTGGCCAAGGATCGGCAGTGAAGAGGTCTGTGGTTAGACAAATAGACTGTTTTGCCTTTTCATCTTCCTTCTTGGATCATCATTTGAAACCATAACTTGCATGAGCTTTTGTAGATACAAATTCTGTTAGGAGCTATTTCTCTGCTAAAGTTGAATTGTATATTACTTTCACCAGAATAATATCTTCCTGGCAGCAGAGAAAGCCACACTGGAGCTGACAATATTCATTTTGCATCACCACTCAGCCAAAAGGCTTCTACACAGAAACCTGAGGGCTTAAAACAAACCAAAGCCAGAGGGGTGCTCTTCTCCCTAGGTGCTCTTATTGTTCACTGGGATTTCTTATAGTTGTTCACAGATAGAAAACTGCATAAGATTTGTCTGTTGGTTTGGGAGCAAGGGCTGTGGGGAGAAGGTCAAAGCATAAAATTGGAGTTGAATCTAAATCAATGGCAGAAGCAAAGATTCGTGACTGCTTGAGTTAATTGTACCAGCACTGCACTCATTGCTTCGGCTTTCCAAAAGGGTTTGGTGGCTCATTAGTTTGCATGTATGTAAAGTTATTTCTTTTCAGCTTTTCACCGATTTAATCAAAGTTGCTTTCAGTATAAAAAGATAAACTATCGGAAATAATAAAATGAGACTAAAAATACCACAATAAAACCATTGAGCTTAAAACCATTCTTTTCTTAGAACTGCAAAGATCAAATAGAAAATGCCTGCCAGAATAATAATAATAATAATAATAATAATAATAATAATAATAATGGCCTATTTCATGAATGTAAAGAGAGGGTATTGTTCCCAGGCAGAGAATATCTGTGGTACCACCACTGAAAAAGCACTGTCTGTAGTATTCATCAATCCAATATTCAGTAAAGATGGACTAGGAGCTGGGCCTCTAAAGCTAACCTTATGCACAGGCAAGCTCATGTAAATTATTTGATGCAGTTGCTCTTTTGGTATGGGCAGCCACAGAAGGTTAATAGTGTAGATTTTCTCTCCCTCTCCCTAGCCACTGACCTGCTGGAATTAATTCCTATGTTAATGTTGAGGGGGAAGCAGTATGGGAATCCAAGCTTCTTTAAAGGATAATAAGCCATGTTGATTTCTGGATTCTCCTGTCTTGTCTTATTCCTTACTTGACCCCATCCTCTGGCAAATATTGGCTGTACTCAGTATAGAATTAGAATGAGGGATTGGGTTGCTTCATTTGTCCATTCTGTATTCCATAGCATTTACAATGCAACATGTTTCATGCCACAAGAGAGGAAACCACACTTTTCACAACTTGCAGGAAGAGTGTAGTTTGAGTGATGAGGTTCTTCCATCATTGAGAAGCCTGGTAATTTCAGCTCTCAGACAGGGAATCCTGTTGGCTTTAAACCAAAATCAGTGACAGATTTGTGACTGCAGAAATGATGTCATTAAGTCCGGAGTGGTGTGTGCAACTTGAAAGCGATTGAGTGATAGATGCAAGTAATTTTAAAGCTGTTGTCCCAGTCTCCCCTCGCAAGGCATTCCAAGAAAAGTTGCATATCTACACTTGAGGAGTGTAAATAATTTAAATGAACAATGTCAGGCAAAATTGCAATCACTTACAGCTCAATAGTGTTACAGAGAGGAATGTAAAGCAGAGCCCAGCCTCTTCAGTCATTCAACTATTTCTTCCTCAAAGCTGGAATTAAACAACAATCTGTTTGGTTTTGTGCCAGCTCTATTGTGGGCCTCGCTGCTGCTGTGTCCTACAGTGTCACATGCAAGATCACAAATGTGTCTTGTGTTTGGTTATTTCTTGGCCTCAAGGAACATCTTGTGTGAATGTTAAAAGTTAGTTGCAAACTTGAATTTCTTTGATTTCGGAAGTGGGAGTATCCCCATACCTTCCTAATGGATAGGCACTAGTGGACAGACAGCAAACATATTCATAACATGCACAACAGTATTATTTCACTATGTTAAGACTGATCACTAAGCTGCCATGTGTATCAACTTCCCATTCCATATATATGTTGCCCAAAATGGCATTTGTGCCTCTGCCACTTTATTTTTCCTTTTCACTCTAGTTTTGGAACTCTGATTTGTTTGTGGTATCTGGTAGCTATCTCTCCCCCCCCCCCCATGGCATGTTCAGTTCATCCCTATTTACACATGAATGTCACATTAGCCCTTTTTGCCACAAGCTTTGTGTTATTGCAGCCATTTCACCCCCCAAAAAAGCTCTGTTGTGCTGTGTTCTGTGAATGGGCATTAAATAGCTCAGTCTCTCATGGGTCTGTAATTCCAACTGCAAAATTGGCAATGCTGGTAATGAGCTTGGGAGTTACTGTGCATTGGACGCAGCCACTGCTTAAACCTCAATATCTTGGCCATTTAATTTAATGGGGCTTTTTAAATACCCAAAGCGATTAAGTTCACATTGTGAGCTAATCGCCTACAAAATTTCATTTCTGAGAGATGCAGCCTGTTTAGGAGAGAATTAGTGGTGAAAATGCCAACTCTGCCTGTTTCTTCCTTCCCATCCCATACTCCACCCAGACAATTTGGAGGGGAATAGCTGGCTATCGTGGCCTACACAAGTAGTTTATTCCATGCCCAGAAGGATTTGTACAGTTGTCAACATTACCATGCAATGTGGGTTTCATAAATATGTTGGACTAGAAAGTTTGCATTAATTAAGAAAAGTTTGTTTTACCATCTTGAGAGCTCGTACCAGCACTTGTCTGCTCTGCTTTCCAGCATACTCCCTCCCAACTATTTTCTCCCCACATGGGGCCTGGTTCTGTGATCAGAGAAGGGAGCATTTGTTTCACCCTCACGTAGTGGCAGCAACAGCAGTGGTACCTAGTGGAGCTGCATGGCAGCAGGAACTTTTGCATTGATACTGTGCTCTCCCACACATACACATTGCCTCCATCAGTTACCACCACAGAGTAGCTGCAGCCCTCCATGAAAAGTGATTTAATGGGTTAGCCACCACAGTAGCTTTTCAACAAGTTCAGGCAACTGTAGATGTGGGTGTTGGGTAACTGACCACATGTTTGAATGGGATCTCTGGATCCAAGGCACTGTAAAATCCTGAGGGTATGGAAGCATGGATATTCCATCATCCTTGGGCAGCCTCAGACCAGACTAGCCCTGCAGCTTCCGAGCTAGGACAAGCACTCTCCACTCTCCTGGCAGTCAAACCTCTGACCCCTAACTGCCTTATGGCACAAGCAACTTTCTTTCAGATTTTTTACTCTGAAGAAACCACAGTAGTCTCCATGTCAAACCCAGAGCCTTTCAAGTATGAGAAGAATTTGAAAAATTGAAGAAGTAGTCACACAGGCTCCTTAATCCCTTGGAACTTGGAGGGCAAAATCGGGCCTGGTCTGGCCATTGTTGACCCTACCTTAGTGTTCAAGTGGTAACAGCTACCACTACATAGCTCTGATTTGTAGAGTTTTGTGTATGTTCTCCTACAGATCCATTGAGGCCTGAACAGTTGATAACCTATCTCACTTATTAAACTCATTAAAAACCTCCCTAAGGGCTTATGAAGCTTGGATCTTGAGCACAGTGCATACAGATATGTTTAATGAGATGTCCACCTGCAGAGTCATCATAAGCTTAACATCCAGTCAGTGTAGGTTTCTACGGCATGAAGCCCAAGCTGTAAACAGCCATCTGTTTTAATGGGCTGCAGTGTAAAAACTTCCCCAGTCAATAAATCACAAGGGCATAATTTGTATCCTATGCTGCCTGAGGCATTGGGTAAACCTACTCACACACAAGACTCCCCACAACAGCCAGCTTTAATGACCATTTGACTTAACTTTCTTCCTCCACTACCTTTTGGGAGCTCACAGGAAGAACAATTGGATGTGGCAGCTGTTCTGTAAATAGTTTCAATCTCTAATCTAGTGTTGGACTTTCTCAGTCACTCCTCTCTCCCCTCCTCCAACATTATTCTGTCTAGACTTGGTTTCTTCAGAAAGGAAACATATAGGAGGATACCATTCCATGCCAATAAGAGGAAATGTCTAATGTGATCTTGTAAGGAGGGAGTCAGAAATTTAGAGCTGTGAAATTCATTCCTCCTTTTACTCTGGGGCACTCCCTGTTTGGGCTTCAAGGCTAGGGGTGTTCATCCCCCCCCCCCCGTCACTTTTCCCTGATGTTTGTATGGGATAGCAGTTTGTGCATGGAAATTATAGCTAATCTCCTAAACTGTGAAGAAGATAATTTGGGGCTGGAAGCATGAATCAGAACTGTGGGGCATTAAAAGTTTGAGCAAGGAGTGTGGTTGGACTTGCAAGGGATTCATGGAATTAGAACTGGTGGGCATCTAAAAGACTGGATACAGAGGCTGGGTCTGGGATGAATTAGAGTGAGGCTTACTGGTGAAACACACACACACACACACACACACACACACACACACACACACACACAGAGATTTGGGTAAGAACTGAGGGGCATCAGAAAATGTATTTGCTTTCTAGGACTATAGTTCTGGATGGCCAACATTGCAGAGCTTGGGCCCCATCCAGCTTTCTTGCCCTCAAGTTCATTTGGAAAGCCGTCTGTGTGTGAGCAGAACCTTGGCCTGCTGATCTTCTTTGCATACCTCTGTGACTGAGGCTGCTTGTCTTGTTCCTCACTCTGCATCAACTGGAGAGGGGTCTCCTGCTTGGAAAAATAATTCCTGCTTGCCTTTTGCAGTAGGCACTCTCAAGTGGGTGATAAATAAGGGCCTTGGGGGCTGCTTGTTTCTCCAGGAGTGACAGGAGCCTGGGGCTTAGTGGCTGCTTGAGAAAGAGGAGCCCCATTTCCCTTATTTATTTCGAATCCTCCCCTGGCCCTCACTCTCTCCTTCCCCTGGAGGGGAGTTCCACTCCAGCCTGTGTGCGAGGCAGGGATATTAGTCCTCATTACTAATTAAAGGAAGCAGGAGTAATTGACGGATGGCGGATGGCGGGGGAGCCAATATGATTAACGGCCCCTGTCTCTGTCCTGGGGGCCCACGCTGAGCACTACCTGTTAGCTACAAATAAACAAACCTGATAAATAATAAAGAGTTTGGGGCGAGCAGCAGCCCAGCATTGCTTAAATTAATAGGGATTAGAGGGAGTGCCCTGACATGCAGCTGGGCAGGCAGTTGTTCAGAGAAGGGGTTGGTGTAAACAAGAAGCAGAGGAGATTCATCACAAAGGCCTGACTGAGTTTCCTTGGCTTTGCAAGCACAGGTGGATCCTTCCATCTGTTTTGGATCCCCTACCTGTCATTTGCCTTACTTGAGCCTCTTGGGTTGCTCAGTCAAGGATGAATAGTGAGACTTCTGGTGAGACTGAAAACAGCAGGTGGAGCACCATTTCCTATGATGTTTTTGCATGACACAAATTGGCCCAGTGCTGGGATGCTCTGAATGATGCGAGACAGCAACAATCCCTTGTTATTCCCCCCCCCCCCCACAACCCATTGTGTAAGCATTTAGAGGGGTTTCTTCTAGTCTATTTCTTAAGCTTTCTGAGATCCTTGTATGAGACGTTCCACACTTTATATGGCAGTTGCATTTGCGTGGCGAGTTCCCGCCCCCCACCAGGGTAAATAAAGACATGAGACACCATAATTTAAGGTTAATTGGGCGAATTAGGCCACAACTTTATTGAATTCAGGAATGAGAGGCATTGGCTTAGGCATTGGTCCTAACGGCTATCCGGCTCCAGCCCATTTGCTGGAGACATGGGGAAGGGATAGCCTTATATCGGGGGAGTCTCCTGCCGAGGCACGTCGACTAGGAGCTCCCCCGGGTCACCGCTCTGGAGCGTGCCTTTGGCCCTCACCTCCATAGGCTTCGGACAGGGCCACGCCCCCCGGAGTCCTTTAACGGACCACCCTTCGCTCGCTGGGGGGAGGTGATGGCGTTCCTTCCCCACACACACATCCTCTTAACCCCTTCTTACCAATGCCTACCACCAATGCCGAGAAGTTGTGACAAGTTGCTACGAGGTAAGCGAAAAACCAAAAGGCCAGAAATCGCCAATTGGGAAAAATTCCTACCATGCCCCTTGCGGCGACAGACCGAAGTCCATAGCAAAGTCAAAGACCTACCTAAGCCTAGTTAAAGGGAGGGAGGGTGGGAAAACGTGGGGGCGAGCTGGCGAAAAGAGGGTGAGCCCCCTCCGCGCCGGCCCTAAATAGGGCAGGCCATGCCCCCCAGCCAGCCAGCTGATTGGCTGGCTGGGGGGGGGGGCAGACCCGTCCGGGATTCCCCTGCTCTCGCGGGGGCTGGGACCAGCCCCTGCTCACGTGGGGTGGGTGTGAAGCCCGCAACCCCGCCTCCTGGGCAGGCCGGAAGTGGCTTTGTTGTAAGGACATAGTATTTCCTGTGTAGCACAGACATGAAGTGTGAAAGGCACACATGCTTCCTTAAGCACCTGTGAAACTGTGATAGGGAGCTATTGTTTGCTCAGGAGTGTCTCTCTCTCTCTCTCTCTCTCTCTCTCTCTCTCTCTCTCACACACACACACACACACACACGTACGTTTTTACGAATGTGTGTCTCTTCTTTACACTTTGTTTGGCTCCAACCAGCTGCTACATTTCTAGCCATCTAAGGTTGCAGTGAAAAGTAGACACTAAAGGTGTCAAGCTGGGCATACAGTTTGTTAAATGCACTTGAAAGGGGAGTAACAAATCTGGGACTGTATATGGGAACCAGCTTTACTTGAGCTAGGGCTCCATCAGGGCCAAACTAGGCATGCCATTCCCAGAGTGATTGCAATCAATATGCCTAATTTTACAAAATAGAAATGGGAGCCATGTGGTTGAGGGAAAGAATCAGGATGGGAACTGTCAGTGTCAGATGGTGGTCGCTCGTGAGTAACCAGGCAGGACTCCAACCTGGCTCTTACAGGTTTTATTGTGCAAACTATTTACAGTGCAGATCTACCAAGTTCATGTCCGCCTCAGTCACTTGGAGAATCCGGGAGTGGCCCCTTCTGGTTTCTCCCCCAACATAAGAACTTCGGCACCCCAAGCCTCCTCCTCCCCTCCTTGCGTTTCACCCCTCTGCGCAAGCTAGGTGACGGAAGGGGCGTGCCTCCCTCCTGGCCAGCCTGCAGCAACCTTGAGCCCTTTCCTTGCTGGTCTGGCCCCTTCCCCCTCTTCTCCACTGGAGGTGTGGCTTTTCCCACCGCTGGAAGAGGAACTGCTCCTCAGGAGTTTTGGAGGCTCTCTGTATCCCAACAGCCCCCCTGCCTCCCTCCCCTGTTCTGATGGCAGTCCCGTGACAGTCAGGATTAACCCTTCCCCCTACTCTGATCTCACTGAAATCCTCCCCTTGCTTTTTAAGCTGCTATTTGCCTTGAAAAGGAACCTTCAAGCAAATGAAACTTCCCTCCTGGAGTAAATAGCAGTTTGTGGGGGCGAGGAGGAGTTTCATCAGGACCAATGAATGGGGAGGGGGAGTAACCAGCCCCCCTCTCTCAGGTCTCTCAGTTGGCAACTGTTTTATTTTTTTAAGACAATACATGTTAATTTCAATCATTCCATCAACCTCATGTCTATCTAGTTCGGCCTTTAGCAAGTGTGTTGTCAAAGAACTTCACGTGTATTGTCTAATAGTAATCCTTACAACAGCCCCAGTATAATGTCTGTCAGTATTATCATTTTGTAGATTGTTGGGGGGGTCTGAGGCTAAGAGAGAGTGGCTAGCCAGAGGCCACCTGGTGAGACCATGGCAGAGGCAAGATTTGAACCAATGATATCCTGATTTGTGACTCTCTCTCTTAGCCACCATGCTGCGATGGCTGCTATTAGCAGAAGACTAGGCCACAAGTATTCCCTGTTGCTAGCATTGTTAGTATAGAAATGCACAGAGGGGTGGAAAAAACTGGCTGTTGGTACCTAGACTTTACTGAATATTGCCCTTAAACAGTAACTGCCCGTCCCTCCTGTCGCCCTGCACCTCTGCCTGTATCATTTTTGCAGCTCCAGCTACATTTGTGCTAAAAGTGTGAGTGTGTGAAAGTTCCCTGCTGCCCCACAAAGGCCTTGGCAAAACCTAGCTAACTTGCTAACAGCTGCCTCCTTTTCCCAGGCGTTTGCTGTCATATGCTGTTTGGTCTCAGCCAGTGAATAAGGCAGCCGACGGGCGTATCTTCACCCCCTGATGACATTTGAATAAAGCACTCTGCCTGTTTGCGGTGCAGGCATGGTGGGTGATGCTGGGCTGGGGGAAGGCAATGAGGTCGGGGGCCTCTGCTGGCTATCACATCGAGTCTATCTTATCGCTACAGTAATTTGATGATAAAAAATAATCCCAGGCTGGAGAGGAAACATGTGTAGTGGAGTAAAGATTGAATGTAGGTGGAATGTACCCTGGGGCAGCAGCTGAGATAGAAGGAAAATGTCCTTCTGTTTGACATACTGCTGCAATGCCGCCCTGCGCCCACCCAGCTTTGTTGAGCATTATTTTACATGGAGGAGGGAGGGGGAGATGGCGCTTGGGTTAACTGATTGCCTGAAGGCATGAGATCACAGAGAGAAAGATAGCTCTGCACGCTCCTGTTCCCTTTCTCTTGTTTCGTAGCCACAGAATCAGACATGAAGAGACACCAGAGGGCGTAGCTTTGTGGAGCTCAGATATGGCCTTCCCCGTACACCACACACTCACACTGGAGGATATCAGGAAAAGTATGTGGTCCCTGGTCTGCCCCTATGCTGACGTTTTGCAAATAACTTAGAAATCATTCAGCACTGAGAAAGTAGCTGTTCTTGGTCAGTCGTGACCGATCCTCCTCTTCCTATGTGGCTACAACACACAAACATTTGTATGGTAAAGTACAGGGGCAACATATACGGAATTGCTAGCCTAATATGAATCCTCTCTGTTGAAAGAACATAGTTCAGTATATCTGTATGATGAAAAAGGTCATCTCAGTTCAAACCTGCCTGTGGAAGCCTTGTCCTCTAAACTGAGCAAAGTGTGTATGTGTTTGTTTTTGTTTGTGTGAGAAGAGCTTGAGCATGAGGGATGGCCAGGAAGCCTGCTCTGTAAGCTTATCACCATGAGGAAAAAACCTGAGGCTTAATGGTGTTTGAGAATGTCTATGCAAACTTACTTCTGTCTATCTGTTTTACCTATCTGTGATGTCTAGAACTTCCTTGATACATTAACCTGCATGAAGGGGACTCCACTTGTTGAAGAGGTATCAAGGCCTTTTGTTGGCCCTATCTTCCAATATCACATGGCTCTGCAGTCCCACTCCTTGGTGTCCACACATTGAATGTGGACATATGCACCAGAGAAACCATTCATGACTTGTATACAGTCTGGAATCCTGTTCTTGTGGAAGCCTTTTTACAGTATGTACCTATTGCTTGGCTGGGGTGTGGGAGCTGGGGAGCAGTGTGATGTTCAGGACAAGGACAGCAGCAGAGCCTACTGTGTCTTCAATGCATGGAGCTTGCTTTTTGCAGATAACAAGTGAGGGAACCTTAAATCTTGTGAGATTGTGTAAGATTGCCTCTGGCAAAGCAGTGTTAGAACAGAGCAGGCAGGATTCCGAATTATTAGCTTATAGGCCAGGCATCTCCTCCACAACACACACACACACACACACACACACACACACACACAGCACACACTTGTAGAAGAAACATGGACCTGTAGGCAGAGTGCAAGAGACATGAGTGCTTCTGTTGCATGACATGCCCTTTCAATAATGACAGATCCCAGAGTCCCTTTGTTCCTGTCGCATTTTCTGTGTGCAGGTAATAAGAGCCTGTAGCAGCCAACTGGCAGCAGGAGGGAGGAAGAAGCACCATACCAAACTGGCATTGAGGTCCCAGGGATGGTTCGTGCCAGTGCCCTGCAACTTACATGAGTAAATAAGTTAGGTGTCTGGTTCCCAGAGTGCATAGAAGAACTCAAGGACTGGCAACATTGTCTGAAAGGGCATTCAACAAACATGTGTAATACACACGCACACGCACACACACCCCTACCCCTTTCTGCCATGTCAAACTATACATACAAATGAGGTAGCCAGAAACATAAAGAGGTTTAACTAAGGGAACTAAAAGAAGATAAAGTATACTAATCCTCCTATTTTTCAGTGGCCATTCTGAGGCAGCCACTCAGGTTCGTTACATGGCAATAGTTACTGCTGTAGTGGCATGTCTCTTCCCCCACCTCTTTGGCAGTATGAGGGAGGGTTGTATTTTCCTTTCCCCAATCTGCCATGCCTGGGATAATGGGATACAGCAGCTGTTGAGGCAGATTTTTCCAAGGTGTCTGTCTACCCTGAGAAAACTGCATATTCTAAGGATCCTGGCATTTTTGTAAACAGCAATCCATGCACTGGAGAGGGGAAAGAAATTTTCTGCTCAGCCTTAATAGGAGCCGGGTGGTTGGGAGGGAGGAATTCTTCCCAGGCTCGGGTCAAAATCTGAGCTCAAGAAGAACTCAGGGTGCTGTGATGCAAACACTGCAAATCATCAAGGATTATTCTGAAAACCAAGGAATTACAGTCAATTACATCACAACAACAACAACAACAACAACAACAACAATTTATTATTTATACCCCGCCCATCAGGATGGGCTTCCCCAGCCACTCTGGGCGGCTCCCAACAAAACATTAAAATACAGTAATCCATCAAACATTAAAAGCTTCCCTAAGTGACTAGAGTCCCTGAACCAGACAAAACTTTTAGAAATCTCACAGCAGTTAACACCAGTATTTACCGGCAAACCAAACTGCCTTGTAGAGGTAAGCAGAATACACCTGCTCTGCTTCCCTCCCACCAGTCTATGCTTAGGGTCTCTTCCTGCAACAGGCTTCTCAATCTGACCAGGTCCTGCTCACATTTCCCACATTTCCTGACATGGGTGTGGGGAATCCCCATTCCTTGTTTTGCTAAATGCATTTGTTCAGTTCTTGCAACAAACAGATTAGCCAGGGTTTTATCGGAGAAGGAGAGGAGGGAGCCTGTGATGTGATAATGGTTTTCAGCAAATCCTCAGGCTGTCACAGATTAGAGCAGCCATGGCAAGGAGTATTATCGGATCCCCCCCTCCCTTTTGTCTTCCTTTTCCATCGGATTTTGCAAGCCAATCTATTGTAGAGAGAGCTGGTAAGATACAAGCAGAAGTCAGTTTCAATCTGATCTGCGATTGGTTTCCTGGCAGCTGATCTGTGCTGCCTTATCGATTCGCGTGCCCTCCACCTTGTTTGTCTGGAGAGGAAGGTGGGAAAGGGGGGTGTATAGTGGAATTGAAGTGCGTGAGCCCTTGGTGGAACCACTTTAAACTTGATACATACAATTGATCCGGAGGCAGGAGCACAAAGAGGCCAGTGGGGCCAATACAAGAAGAGCAGGAGCCGCCAGCCCTAATCAAAGGGGTTTAAATGGTTGTGACCTTCTGATTAGAAGCGAGAAATCATGTCTGGAGGGGTAGCTAGCTGGGGAGTAGAAGGCATTGGGTGGCCTGAAGCCTCTGAGCCCGCCATACTGCTCTGTTTGTGGCCTTGGCAAGGGCTGCCTGCAGCTCACAGACCTGTGACTTTGCGCTGTTGCTGATGTGTTCTCGGGTGGTGGAGCTTGAACAATGTGGCTTGTGCTGTGCTTTCTATTGGGATTCTCTTAGTACTCAATGGGACTTGCCAGCTCTGCAGCTTGTTCCCATCTAGATGGTGAGGGTGGTATAGTCAGGCTCAATTTGAGCCAGGATGTGCCAATATCAGCTGTGGACCATGCTTCCAAAGCCAGGGCTCAGCCCTGGAACATGCATAAACAGAGCAAGTTCAGAACATCTTTGTGTTTCTGCTGAAAAAACACAGCTAACCCCACCCCAATGTATCTGAATCAGGGAGTAAAGTCTTTCAGAGCAGAACTATCATTTCCATCAACCCTGGCTTCTGTCTTTTTAGAAATCAAGCACTGCGCTAGCTGCACACTCACATAGTTCCAGGAGGCCGGGGGCTTGTTTTGCCTGGCCCCAAATCATCAGTCAGCAGGTTTGGATGGGCGGGAATAGGGCCTAGAACGAGTAATGGGCCTGAGTGTGGAAACAGTGTTAATAAAGTGTATTTCACTTTTAATTTTGACATCCAGTGTAATGATCTTTTTAAGGCCCTATCATATTATCTGCATGACTAGATTATTGAGTCTTCATCGTCTCCAGATAAATTTATGGCTGGGATGAGGCTTGGAATTTATTATCAGTCAATAGAGCTCGATCCTCTAACAAGGCGTGTAATAAGATATACATATTTAATGATCCGGAGTGAAGCAGCCTGCTAATGGGGGTCGACACTTCTATTCTCTTCCCTTCTCAAAGGTAGCCAGCTCTGGCAGTCCCAAATGGCCTCTTCCCCGATCGGACCCCCTTAAACAGGGGCAGCTGGTGACGGCTTCCCTGCTCTCACCGTTCTGAGCAGAGTTTTGCAAAAGCCATATATTAGCTAGCTTGCAGGAGCTGTAGCATGCCCACAAAGCAAGTTCCTTCCCTCCAACTTCCAGAGCAGGTTCTTTGGGACCTAAGTGTTCTCTGGCACTTCACAGGCTGGGTAGGCTTGAACTTGGTACTTCAGAGAAGATGTCTAATAGAATAAGAACACCCATTGGCTAAATGGTACTGAATACAGTAGTTCTGAAGACAGAGTGGCTCTGTTCTAGTGCTTATGGATCCATGGTGCTCCCCCCCCCCACCCTCAGAATCTCCATGTGTAGATGAATAAACTGATAATTAAACAACAAAATAATGCAGTTTTCATAGGAATGAAACTGCATGCAGTGGTACCTTGGTTTACGAACTTAATCCGTTCTGGAAGTCCATTCTTAAACCAAAGCATTCTTAAATCAAGGTGTGCTTTCCCATAGCAACGGGGGACATGGAACACACTCAACAGGAAGTGGAACATGTTCTGCTTCCAAAGCAAAGTTCACAAACCAAAACCCCTACTTCCGGGTTTGCAGTGTTCTTAATCCAAGTTGTTCATAAACTAAGCTGTTCTTAAACCAAGGTACGACTGTACTCCACTTGGACTTCCACATGCCAGGATTATTGTGATAGAGGCAGCTTCATGCTCTGCCTAGTTTGATGCCTTGGGTCCAACAGTGAAACCTCACATTTCTCTCACATTTCTTTTAGTTTCTGCATTTCTGTTTTGCGTGTGGAGTCTCAGAAAGACATGCATTCTGATAAAGTCCCTATCCCATTCCTATGAGTATCACCATTCCTTCTAATAGTGAACTTGGGTGGATGAGGGTTCTATAAGTGGGTCCACCCAAAAATAAGTTAGTGGTTTGTGCATACTCAAGGGACTTCCTAGGTATAGTATATTCTTGTTAATTAAAGGGGGAGGGCTCAGAACACTCTGACAAGGATCTATTATCTTCCAGGGTGTATGGAATGTTGAAGACAGTTGAGAGACAGAGTAGAAACTTTATATGGGGAAGGAGAATGCTTCAAAAATTTAGTGGTCTCTTCAAGCGCAAAGCTGCAGCCTTATCATTATGCAGGGAAGATTTGGGTTGAGGGATGCATGCTGTCACATCTAAAAAGTCCCACCTCTGTGCTGGGCGAGTTCAGGCCTAGCAGTCAGGCTCAAACCTAAGCAGGAGAAGCCCTCAGAGTCTTCATCCTTCCTGATACTCCTGAATGAGACCTAAACAGCACTTCAAAACTCCATTCAAGAGAAGCAGGGATACACTGATACATTTTGCTACAGATTCCACTTGCTCATAGAATCATAGAGTTGGAGGGGACCCTGGGGGTCATCTCATCCAACTCCCTGCAATGCAGGAATATGCATACAGGGATCAAACCTGTGACCTTGCTGTTATCAGCATCACACTCTAACCAGCTGAGCTATCCAGGCTCCCAATAATGAGCTCAGGTAGCTGAGTCCCTCTTGGTGTGGAATTGAAACAAAACCACTCAAAAATAAGGTAGTGGCTTCTGCATACTCAGGGGACACCCCTGGTACACAGAAGTACACAGGTTTGTGAATTATATTAAATGAAAATCACTTTTAAAAACCCACTTTGACGTGACCTAAAGAAACCTGAGGTCAGGCAAACTGTGTGAGTCTATGAATTAAGTTTGTGCCTGAGAACTGTTTGAGACATGGAATCATCATATGCCATTTGAGAACAAAGCATTTATGGGAAGGCAGAAGAAGAGAAGGAATGGACCTGCTCAAGCCCCAGACAAGTTATAGTAAGTACTGGGGTGGGGGGTAGTGTTGGATGAGATGAGATGTTTTTCCCATCTCCAGAACTGTGTGTTCCCTGCTAAATAGTTATAAAATACTGAGGTTTGGGGCTAGCAGCTCTCTGTTGCTGTAACACCAGAGGGGAAGGTCTTGCCAGGGTACCTTTCCTGAAACTTTCCCGGCTTCCCGAGAGGCCAGGGCAGGTCTGCATGTCTCTCAGTCCAGACTCTCTAGAACCTTCAACAGAAGCATTCCTCTAAGGCAAAGCTTTCCAAACTGTGTGTTGTGACATGTTAGTGTGTCGGCTGCAGTGTGTAGGTGTGCCGCACGAACGTTCCCTAGACTCCTCCCAGGGCTACAAAGGGGTTGGTTTAATCTCCAGTTTGCTAGTAAAACTGAATTACTATGTCATGAAATGATGCATGTCTAAAAAGGGTGTCACCAACATGAAAAATTTGGAAAGCTCTGCTCTAAGATGCTGCAACATTTTGTTGCATGTCCCCTTATGTTGATAAATCAATCAGCTGGTGTAGCATAGTGACTTAAGAGACTGAGCTGTGACTTGCAAACTTCTCTGTTTGCGTTTTGGCAGTGTTATAAACTCACTTAAGCAACCAACTTTCAGCTCTATCCCTCTTCCCCCAGTCTGTGCTATGCTGATAAGAATATTTATTTCAACAATTTATATCCACTTAATATCATAGGTTAGAAGAAAGATACAATAGAGAAAATTAATCAGTAAAACTTTCTTAAAATGCCTACTGAAGCAAAAAGAAGTCTGGCCTACCTAAAAGGGCTGTTGTAAGAACTACAAGAAAGCAGTGTACTGTATGTGAAGTTCTGCAAATGTTCCAAATAGTTATATGAATTCAGTTGTTACCACAGCTATAACTCTGCATATGGTGAAAAGAAGGAGACTTTCAACTGCAGCAGGCTTGTTTTTTCTTTAGATTCTTTAGATTCAGTCTGAAGCAGTTATCATGGTGACACTCAGCAGCTTTTCCTGGGTCAACTTCACCATATTAACCTCATGTAAATGTGAAGTTGGAAGAAACAATACTTTTTTGTATATTAATCTTAATAACTTTATTGATCAGTCATCTTTTGACATTTGAGGGCTGCTAGAACCTGAGGCCAACTTTGGGCATGAGATAATCTTGTTAGGACATCATCACAATCTAACATTTTTTATTTCCTACAAGAATGTTGTAGCTCCACTGATGCAGACAATTATTCCAAATCTTTATTCTGTCTGATTCTATCTTATTTATTTTCTGGGAGTTATTTGTTTGTGGGGATTGGCAGCTTTATGCACAAGCTTTTGCTTAAGGTAGTTGGAGTTTAAGAATATGGGGTTGTGCATTTTCCTGGCGATGCTGGGGATTGAATCCAAGACTTTCTGCATGGAAAGCAGGTGCTCTACCACTTGAACTACATGGTTCCTTCTCCAGCTTCTGTCATCCCTATTGGTCTTCTGGCTGTAGCTGAAGGAATTCTAGTCCAACAACCCCTGGGGGTTATAATATATGCTAAGCCAGACATAGGCAAACTCAGCCCTCCAGATGTTATGGGACTACAACTCCCATGATCCCTAGCTAACAGGGCCAGTGGTCAGGGATGATGGGAATCGTAGTCCCAAAACATCTGGAGGGCCAAGTTTGCCTATGCCTGTGCTAAGCCATTCAATACAGTCGTACCTTGGAAGTTGAACAGAATCCATTCTGGAAGTCTGTTTGACTTCCAAAACGTTCGGAAACCAAAGTTTCCTGCAGCCAATCGGAAGCCCTGTTGGATGTTTGGCTTCCCAAAATAGTTTGCAAACCGGAACAGTCACTTCTGGATTTGTGGCATTTGGGAGCCAAAACATTCAAAAACTAAACGGTTCGAAAATCAAAGTACGACTGTATAGGCATATGCAAAACCAGGTAAATTTAAGCATCAACTTTATTTCTAAAAGCAGTGCCCATAGCTAATCCTTAAAGTAATAGTTTATTGAATAAATTATCCTATGCTTTGATTTATTAATCTATTGTCTCCCCACATTTGCAAATACACACACACACACACACACACACACACACACACACATGGCGTTACCTCCTAGTATGGCTTTCTTGTAAATTCTGGGCTATTGTTGAATGTGTGGTCCTTGTCTTTGGTGGGGACCCAGAGAGATACATAACATTATTGGTTGCTTTTCATAATAAAAGTTTTTTGAGGCTACTGATAATGTTGATCAGTTCATTAGAGCCCATGTAGTCTGATGAAGAGCTGTGGATTTTTAGAAGTAGTCCTGGCAAAGAACGATCAGTAGGCAGAGTACCAGAGAAATCATTTAAAGGCACAAAACAAATGTAGATTCTTCCCTTGTGGAGATGGAAGAAACTCCCTCTTGAGCACAGGAGGCTGTTGTGCATCTGTAGCTAGATAAAATAGTTCCTCACCCCTGGCTATATTTTGAGCCTCCGGTGCTGATTTTTCCAGCCCTTTGGGATGTTATTAAATTAGTTTCCCAGGACTTTTAATAAGCACTTTTGATTCCTTTGAAGCGTGTGGCTTTGTGGGAAGATTACAGCTCTGCATCCTTCTCGCTGGGAGAGAAACAATGGCAAGGGTCTGGCGTTTGATCTGTCCTTCCGAAGGCAAGAGAGACAAAGGGCTGGACTGAGGATTGGGAGCTAATGTTTAAAAATAGGCAGGTCTCCCTCCAAGATAAAGAGAGCTGGCCTTCTGTGTGCAATCAGTGCCTCTGCTTTGCTGGACCTGCCAAAATGAAGCTGGGCTTATTTGAAAGATTTTGAGTGTAGCTCTGCAGTTTCATTCCGAAGCCTTTCAACGCAATAACTAGGCCATCTCGCCTGGCTTTAAAGCAGAAAACTTTATATTAGGACTCTTGGAAGCTCCGGAATTGCAACCCTTCCCTTTCATTCCTTTTTCTTGTCATGGTGTGTCACTCTCAGGGAGAAGTAGCTCTACTTAACAGATTCTCCCATTTTGACTTTGATGTCTCTTCCTAATTAGGGTCCCAATCCCAGTAGCTTCAGCTGAACCAGGAAGTGACCAGGGGGTTGTTCAAGGCTTGCTGGTGAGACGTGGGGAGGGATTCAGTGCTGTGCTAAGGTGATTGTTGCATCAGGGCAAGCATTTTGGCTTGCAGACTGAACAATATCCCCTTTCCTTCCTGAGCAGGCTGTTCCGAGGGTTCTCCCCCTGCCCAAGAGCCAATATTGGGGGGTGCAGGTGGGAAAGCCCCTCTTGCACAAATGAAAGCCCTTGCATAGGGATTCCATTAATGGTCTTATTAGCTGAATCCCACTCATGAGCAGTGGATGGAAAGGGATGGAAGGGCAGCTGCTCTCAAGTCAATGAATATGATAAAAATAATTTCTTGACAAGGTAAAAATAACGGGCAAGTGGAGTAGCTGGAAGACCAGCTACCCTACTCAAAGGGTGCATCTCCTTTCTATCTGGCAGTAAGGATGCAAGCAGCTATTTGGAAGATAAGATTCACCATTTCTTGCCCGTCACATACTTCTTGTGTAAGATACCAATGAAGCAAAAATATCTGTTAATATTTAGGACCAGGTTCCTCTTGCAACCCAGGATATCCACAAGAGACCAGTGGGGCTTCAGTGGAGTTGAATGGGTGATCATTATAATTTCATTTTAAAATCTTTGGTTGTGAAGGTACCCATGATGCCAGGCTATAGTCCCTAGCACATGGTGCAAGTGTAGACAGAAAAAGCCTGTCCTTGCTTGTAGCAATCTAAGCATAGGAATATAGAACCCAGAGGCGCTTCAGTGCCTGCAGAGGTGACTGGTGCTTTTCTGCAGCGAGTATTGAAATTCCTCATTGCTGGAAAGGAAACCCCAGTGTTCATGTGAGGTTCTCAGCAGGAGCAGCCAAGAGACAGCGATGAGCAGTTTAGCAAGGGCAGAAAGTTCCAGGGAGCAGAGCCCTGCCTTTATCAGCAGTAACTACTGCTGACTTTAACAGCCAGACATAAACTTGCCATAAATATTGTGAGGATAAGTGCTAAGACATGACTCCTTTACAGCGAGCAGAGGTCTGACCTTCCCCTAGAGAATATATGGCTGTATACCAGAAGCAGTATTGCTCTAGCCATTTCTTCTAGTGAGAGAGGTGGCAATGTCCTTGCAGGCAGGTATATACTACTGCTGTTTGCCCCACACTCTGCCTTCCCAATGTTGCTTTTAGAATAACATTTTCAGCTATTGAATTGTGACTTCTTACCTCTTTCTACACTAGATCCATGGAACGATGCTGTGAAAAGTTCAGTGTTCTCCCACTTTTTGTAACCAGAATTGCCTATAGTAGAGTTCGGGAAGTAGCCCAGAGCATGTTCTTATCTGTGATCACACAAGAGATCCATGGAAGATCAGGGAGTGGAAAATAGTACTGCTCCTACATATACAGTGGTACCTCGGTTTACAAACTATTCGGTTTGCGAACTTTACCTCGGTCTAAGAACGGAAGCTGAATCGTGGAAGGGCACTGGCGGCAGGAGGCCTCATTAGGGAAAGTGTGCCTCGGTTTAAGAACGGATTTGGTTTGAGAACGGACTTCAGGAACGGATTAAGTTCGTAAACCTAGGTACCATTGTACTCTTGTTCAAAAAGAGATGCACTGGATCACTTGGGGCTAGCAGTCTCCATACTCAAACCCTTTCCCCCACAATAGTCACAGACAAATACGGGCAATTCCCCTGGTGTTACCATTTTAAACACAGTTGTGCTTCAGGCACTACCTAATGACGTATCTTTCCGTAGTGCAGACCTTCACTGTGCCCCCCTCCCCCAACTCCCAGTCTCTGAGCTCCCTTACGCATTTTGAACTGCATGTAGAACAGCTTCTGTGCCGGAAATGGCAATCCATCCCCATTGCCAAGACAGTCAAACACCTGGCTGGTTGATTCGGAGCAGTGAAGGGTGGAGATCCTTTCAGCTTAAGAGTATTGGCTCCTGCTTCACCCCTGACCCTTACACTCTCTGCCTGTTTTGTGTGTGTGGGTGTGTGAATGAGTGCTCCCGGGAACACCCACCAGAGCAAAACTGGGGAATAATGGCTAAATCAAGCTGGCACATACAATTAGGCATCTAAATGCACAAGAAAGTTGAGGAAATAACGGATTGTGACCATTGTTTTCTAACAAATTCTGCCCCAGTTTAAATCCCATTTGGGGTCCTTTCTGGTCATTAGGTATGTTTTAAGCTGTTCTCCATAGCATCACACAACCACTCAACCTATGGCACAGTAAACCTGAGCATCTTCTGTGTGAGGCTCCTGTGATGAATGGGGCTTGCTCAAAAACATGGATATGCTTTGGCTCAGTTGCCATTTATTTCACTGGAGCTTGCACAGAAAACGATGTTGTTGCCAAAGTATAACTGCCTGTGGGCCAACTTAACCATGGTACCATTCAGTTAGCAATTGTATGAATGTTCATTTAAGTGAATATAGCTGGTGTAGCAGGTATGGGGGCCTGGTCTGGATTGGGACTGCAGTGACGGCAAAGGGTTTAAATTCCTCCTCCAAACAGGGTCTCAGTCAGGATTGAGGCTCTCGTGCCTAACATCCATACTTCCAAAAATTCATTTAATTGCTTAATGCCTGAAATGTTCTCCCATTTATTTGGCCCTAAGATTCTTCTCTGAAATATTGCAGACCAGGAAATGTCGCTGTAGAATTATGAGGGGGGTTAATTAAAGGTTATAATTGAACATAGTCATGTGTGGATCAAACCAGTAACCTTGTAAGGGCTATTAATATCATGGTTTCCCCAGTGGAGGACTAACTGCAAATCCAGGATGGAAGATTCCAGTTTGCTTTCTGTCTCCTTGCAGATGCCCCTCTTCTCCTCTCTCTGACATTAGAGGAGCATTGTAAAGGGAGCAGTGTGGGACCAAGGCATATTCTGAAGTGAAAGTGGTTTCTGTGGATTATAGGGACCAGAATTAGCGCTGTCAAATGATGAGTCATACTTGGGGAGGAATTCTCATAATTTTGCTTAGACTGAGGTCTGGATAGGTACATCAGCCAATGTGGAAACCTTTAAAACAAGTCATAGCAAGATCTCTTAACCAAGCCCAGATTAACAACTGTCCAAGTCCATTTCACAGAGGGGACATGCTTAGGGAACTGGGTCTGTCATTCTGGATTGGCCCAGCAACTGGTGAGTTTTGAGTCCTCTTTGCCTCCCTGCTCGGATGCATGCTGGATTTCTGAAATGTCTTAACACCTATAGAAACTGTACAGCACAAAAATGCTCCCTTGCAGAGTGGTGTACTAATTTCCAGGAGAGGGACATTACGCTGCACTACAAGGAAGTCACTTAGAAAGCCTGCAGATATTTTTACTGCTATTCTAAGCCAGGCTTTGTATACCCCCAAAATTCTACCTGAAGTGCAGAAATGAATGCCTCTTGGGATATAATTAAGCCAAACAGATTCCAAGGGAATTAAGGCATAGTTTAGAGATAGCAAGAGAGAGTGCAAGAGGAAGTCCACTCAAGGCTGTGATTTGCAACAAAATCAGTTTTCTTATGTTAATACGCTATGGGAATTTAAAAACAAAACAGAATTGCCAGTCAAATTTGGCATGATGGAGAAAATTAGTTTTGTATCTCTAAAATATATTCATTAGTTTTGCCCTGGTCTTTCTGGTGGAAAACTGGTAATCAGTCTTCAGTGCAACTCCAGCTCATTCCTCTCAGTGCTGGGTTCAGCCCTGGTCTAGGTGAAGTGCTAACACAGAAGTATTTTTAAGGATGATGTGCAAACTGAGCATCTCCCACGCTGTATACTCACAGTCCACACCTCACGTCTCCAGTTACGGGACAAGACGTTGAAACCTGAAGGCATGGCTTCACTAACCCAAGGAAATCTTTATGTGAAAAAAACAGCTGTTGTCAGGACTGCATCTCTAGTGGTAGCCATTTTGGAGGGAAAGGTCCCCGATAACTGCCCACGGAAACTCTGAGGGTGGGGAGTGTGTCTGATTTTGTAAGACATGTTGTCGGTGTCGGTCTGTCATTTGGTGGGATTTTTATGAGTGGTGAGCATAATACAGGACTGTATGAATAGGATTGTCTAGCTGATGGTGATGTATCGTTTTTCATTACCGCCTCTCAAGTCCTCTCTGCTCCATGTGTGGAAATCCTATTTATTCTCTAATTTGTAAAAATTCCCTCCTTATCTGATACCAATCAGGGAGGGGTAATTGCCTCTCAGGGCCAGTGGCTGGGGGCCTGATGAAGAGATATGTGTGCTGGCACTGTCTGTCCAGGCGCTGTGGCCTGCTGCACCATGTGCGTGGGCCACAATTAATAATGATTTGCAAATGGCAGACAAGCAATAACGCAGAAAGATGTCCAGCCAGCCTCCTGCCCGCCCCTTAATTTCCACCGGTAATATAAATGGCATGGGGACGAAAATCCAGCACTATAAATTCTGAAATTAGTTATTCACCATAATAAATGGATCCCTTATCAGCTCCCTCCTTCCTCCCCTCCCACCCTACTTTTCCCCTCTCTCCAGCCCGCTCCTTGTCCTGCCAAAACACAGACTTCATTTGAGCCCTAATATGCAAATGCTGTAATTTAACGGGATGGTGAAGTTGATTTCCGTGTTAACTTAATTATTGTGATTTATGAAACCCTGGTCCACAAGACACCACTACATCATTGTCCCTCCTCTCATGGCCTGCCTGTCATCCTGGCAATCCACTTCCTTATGTCTTACCTTCCTTCCTTTGCCTCCCCCCCCCCCCCCCGCATTTTGCATCCTCTTCCAAGTTTAGTGTTTTATTAGCCAGCTTTAAGTGGGCATAAGTCCTCAGCACAAACAGGCACTGGGGCGGACAGCCTCTCGTTCTGCCGTGTTTAATCGTGCCTGGATAATGGATGTCTAATTGACTCATTTGAATGCTTTTGCCTACAGGAGTGCATAGCATTAAATGTTTGATTGCCTTAATTTCCAAACACATCATTATCCCCTTCTTACCCGCTCTTAATAAACACTTTATGAGGATTTTTTTTTGCGCAAAGTAGGGAAAAAAATCTCCACTCCTCGTACTTCTGTGAAGTGATAAACTCTAATTAAGTCTAATATTTAAAAATATGGTAATGGTGACTTGTTTGAATAAGTGGACTGCATTTCCATAATTTCATTATTACGTAAAACACGCTAATTATTTGAAGTGTGCTTATTACTAAAAGAGAATTCTCCCACTAATAAAGATGAAATTGCTTCCCCCCCCCCTTATTGCCGAACCACTGTTATCCTTCAATATCAGCCTGGTCGTTATCTCATGGAGGGGAAGGGGGCACAGTTTTAGCCTTACTGCATCTGACCATGCCATGGCTTTTCACATCCAGACTTGCCATCTCTGTCTTTATACAAAGGAATAGGCAATGCCCATATTGCAAAGCTTCAGTGTAGCTGCAAGGTTCAGCTCTCATTTCGGCAGAGTTTACAGAGAGCTTTCTGGTGAACAGAGGTTATATTTGCAGTCAGCTGCTGGTTCAGTTCTATCTCCCAGCATTCTTGTTGTGCACACAAGCACTTTCAGTGGCCCCAATGTGGACTTTTTTTTTTTTTTTGAGTTTGTGGCTATAAAACTGAGTGTAGCACAGAGAAGAGACCAGATGAAGCATCTCATTAGAATGTAAGAAGAGTCTTAATGTCCCATCTAGTCCAGTATCCTGTTCTCATAGCAGCCAGCCAGATGCCTGTGGGAAACTTGCATGCAGGGCATGAGCATGTGAGCACTTTGCCTTCCTATGGTTTCCACAAACTGGTTTTCAGGCGTATACTGCCTCCAAGTGTGGTTTGCAGGTTTGTGGACCATGACCTCACTACAAGGGGAAGGAATGTAGTTCTGTAGAAGAGCATGTGGTTTACATGCAAAAAGTACCAAGTTCAGTGCCTGACACCTCCAAGTAGGTCTGGAGGAAACTTCTCTGCCTAAAACCCTGCAGAGCCACAAGCCAGTCTGTATAGACAACAATGAGCTGGATGGACCAGTGTCTGACTTGGCACAAGGTTATGTTGCTAGGTACCAGTCTAGTGTCTGCCACTGGAGAAACTTCTGAGGTGAGAGGAGTGTGGAAGAACATCAGCTTGGCAGTGTTCATATGAAGACACAGATAGATTCCTTGGGTTATCTGGTTAAAAAGTTCTCACATAGCAGGGCTGAGAAGGACGTCTTCCTGAGACTCAAGAAAACTCTGTAGAACCTACCAGGCTAAATAGATTGATGTTTTTCTTAACTGGATGTCTGTCCAACTCCTTCATAAATAAAACAGAACTTTCAGAAGTGTCGTAAGTGACTTGTCCCATTCCACAAATATCCTGACAGGTGGGAAATGCCGTTGCTTCTGCCTTTATAAAGACTTATGGAAAGATAAAAAGGAATTTCTGAGGAAATGGCTCTGTTAACACTTCATTACTATTGAGCAGCATTATGTATGCATCAGGGCTGGGTGAGTGGTATTAATCACAGAGGCTGAGTAATTTTTTCTCCAGTGCAGGTCCTTGGTGTCCCACTATATGCCCAGGTATAGAATCATAGAATCATAGAGTTGGAAGAGACCACAAGGGCCATCGAGTCCAACCCCCTGCCAAGCAGGAAACACCATCAGAGCACTCCTGACATATGGTTGTCAAGTCCACCCTGCATTTATTCATCTATTTGTTTCTGCATAAACATTTTCAGAACTCTTTCTAGGCATTGCTAGGAACTCAAGGCTATCTAAACCCATCATAATAAAACACTATTGAAAAACACAAAGAACAGTCATGAAAGCCACAAGCACCTTGGTGTGCAGTTTTTCACCAACTCTTCACAACCTTGCCAGTCTGATCTGCCAGAGGAAGGAGTTCCAAAGAGTGGGTACCACATTGGAGGAGAATGCCCTGCATTTCTGTGAATAAATACTATATGCTTCAGTATTTTATGGGAACAGGAGATAGACATTGCTTGACAAAATGTGGGTGGCTCCTTCTCTGACTGTCTTTCACTGACAGGTAAAGATATTTTTATTACAGCTTGTGTCCTGTCATATGGTAATTTCAAGGTGCTGGTGGTTCCAATGCTGGAGTTCTTTGCAACAGTACAAATTCAGTGTTCAAATTGTCTGTAAAGAGTTGGGACTTAGGAAAAGTAGTGAAGAAGAGTAAGTCCGAAAGGGCAGGTGGACATTCATGGGAGACCTTGCAAGTGGCTGAGACTGTGCTTAATGAAGATGTCTCACCAGCCTTGCCATTGTTAAGACAGCCGTCAGAAAGCCCCAATGTGGGCTTGGTTGACAGAAATACAGCTCTTTGAGACTTTTTTCCTTTAGAACATGACTGTGTTCAGGAGTTGTGGAAAATAGCATCCCATAAAGAATTGCTGGGGCCAAAGGCCACCTCAAGCATGCAGCAGAAGCTGCCTGTGGCCTCGTGAGAGTTAGTGTGGTGTTGGACTTAGACCAGGAAGGCTGGAGTTGAAATCCTTGCTCAGCTACAAAGCCTGCTATTTGACATTGGGCCTGTTTCCTGCCTCTCAGCCTAACCTAACTCACGTGACTTGTGTGATCATAGAAGGGAAGAGGAACCATATATTTCACCCTGAGCTACTTAGAGGAAGGACAGGATACAAATAAATATATTAATAGAGATAATGGCTGCATTTGGGGCCTGGCTTACAGGATTTTTCCGATTTACGAAAGCATTTATGAATCTTAAGGTAGATGCAGATAATAGCGTATTACAAAGCTGATGTACATTTATGATTTATTTTTATTTTATTAAAGTATTTATAACCTACCATACAGATATGGTGTATAGAACACAAAATAAAAAGCAAGCAGCCAAATCATAGAATAAATAACAATGCATACAAAATTACATCTTTTTAAGAACTGGTTTTCTTTAGTATCCAGTCACAACAGGAGGCTGTTACCACATCTCATTATTAGAAATGGCTGATGGTGGGAGACTTGATAGAAATTTCCTCCTCACATGCCTTGAAAGCACCTTTCTATATGAGCCCCAGAATTAGTTTGCAAGCTGTGACTTGGGTTGAATGATAGCCATACCATTACAGAGCTATACAAGACCCAAAGGTAATCTTACAATGCAGTCCTAGGTACACAAACACTTTAAGTTGCAAAAGAGCACAGCTTCTGACCCTCCAGATCAAAGCAAGGCAGGTGGAATCTGGCTGCAGAGCAGAAGGAGAGAAGGGAAGCAGGACTATTCTATTGGTTCTGCCGAGAGACCAGCAGCCTTTGGTTCTTTCTCTACCATCACTTAGCAGCAGCCTTTCCGTCAGTCTACCTGAACTGTTTCTATCACAGCTGATCATCATAAGAACTGTAACTTTCAGAACTGGCTTCTGAAACTGGGATGGCTTTAAAAGAGGATTAGACAAATTAATGGAGAATAAGGCTGTCATTGACTACTAGTCATGTCATGATGGCTATGTTCTGCCTCCACTGTTGGAGACATTATACTTCTGAATACCAGTTGCTCAGAATCAAAAGAGGAGAGTATGCTGTTGTGCTCAGATCCTGCTTGCGCACTTCCCATAGGCATTTGGTTGACCACTGTGACAACAGGACGCTGGACTAGACGGGCCACTGGCTTGAATCCAGCAGTCTCTTCTGATCTTATTATGCTTTAGATTATAAACCTGAGGGCAGGGACTTTCTTCTTGATAAGTAAGCTGCTCTGGGAGCCTTTTTGATGGAAGAGCAGGTTAAAAGTGCAATAAATAACTTGTTTTTATATGTTTTTTTGCTGTTGGTGTTTTTATTGTTCAGTCATTTTGGGATGCTTCTTGGGAGGTGATTAATAAATAGGCCCAGCTTGATTGGACTACTGGGTGCAAGATGTTGAGTAAATCCTGAGAACTTCAAATGCACACAAAAATCTGAAAGTTTGCTAAAAAGTTTAACAAATATAAATGTTGAGCGAGTGGAAGGGGTTATGATGTCATGGGATGTTCTTTTTTTTATTTGGATGGTGGCCAGGGAGAAAGGAGGCTGATGAGGAATGCAGCTCCTAGGGTATAGCAGGCCTGGCCAGGAAAGAAGGAAATGCTGGAGAAAACAAATGCCTTGGCTGTTGGACACTCATCTATGCACAGGTGTATCCTAGGGATCAAGCCAACAGTGACTGTTTTCATAACATAATCATAATTGTCATTAAGAGAAGCATGGGAGGAATCATTGCTTTGCGACAATTCTTTTTGCATGTATAAGGTATCAGTTTCCATCTCTGGCATCTCAGGTACTAGAGTTGGGATTAGAGGCCAGTAAATATTTATTGCCTTGGTGGCCAACCCAAAATTTGTTGGTGCCAAGAGTATCATCATCATCCTTCAGCGGGTGGGGCCTGGTCCTTGACCGCATACTGGACCCCTGAAACATAGCACAAATCCGAGAGCATTCCCCTGCTTCCTTCTCCAGCTGGAAGTCCGGAGCTGGAGTGGTGGTGGAACATTTTGCACAGTGTGAAAATAACTTCCTGCCCTCTCCATCTTGGAACTGGAGGTGACAAAAGGCTTGCTTTGCCTCTGCAGTTGCTGGGTGTTCAAAATGCATGGCAGGTGCAAACAAGCCCATGTGCCTCTACATCCCTCTGCCCCTGCTTCATCGCAGAGCTAGACAAGGGAAGTGGAAATGAGTTTACAGGTGTCAGAGCTGCCTCCAGGTCCCAGCTCACAGAGGACCAACGCTAGGCTGTAGTTATGTACAAAAGTCTTTATTGAGATTCAGTCTCCATTTCAAAGCCGCAGCGTGCAGCTCTACGTCCCGACCTTAGACCGGCGAAGTCCTGTCTGAGTCTCCTCCCCCTCCACACCAGTTTAAGACTCTCGCTTTGCTCCACCTCTTCCTAAATTCCTTTCTCCTCTGGGCCCTCCTGCCCGCTAGGGTCTCATCCTTCCTGGACTCCTCTGACGCTGACCCTGACGATTCTTGCCCCTCCTTCCGGCGGGCTTTAGGACCTGGTTCCCTATCCGGGCTACCTTCTGTGCCGCTCGCCTGTACCTTTGAACTTGGCGCGCGCGCCCAGCCTGCAACTTTCCTCTTAACCGTTAACTCGCTCTCCGATGGAGGCGTGGTCCACCCTGACTCATCTTCTCTCGCTGGTGGTGCATATGTGGGCTCTGACACCTGGGACTCCTCCCCCCCACTACGCTCTGGTGGGGAAGCTGGTCCTGATTTGCAACTGCTGCTCTGGGAGTCCCCGCTGGCCCCTTGCTTCTGGGATGTCCCCCTTGGGTCGCCCCTTGCCCTGCCCATCGGCGCCCCCTTCTGTGAATCTTCCGATTCGCTGGAGAGGCTCATGGAATCTATCGGGCTGCTGTCATATTCTCCTACGCTGCCCTCGGATTGCTCCCCCTCGCTTTCCATCTCCTCTCCTCCCTGCGCTCCCGCTGAGTCCCTGACAACAGGCAACAACCATTTTGTGCCTTGTTTTGCCCCATTGTGACTTCTTCCAGGTCCAAAAGGACCCACACATCAGTGATCGTGCCTAAAATGGTCACCATCTGTACTTGTTTTGCCTCTATACAGTACTTGGAATCCCTAGCAAGGCAGAGACTAGTCAACATATCTCTTCCTTCTCCCTTCAGCAGAGACTTGGGCTTCTCTTTTTTACTAGAGCCTGACTGTATGTCAGTATGGCAAAAATGGTGAACAAGATTGTGAACTCCTAGCTGGGAACAATATTTTCCTGAAAGTATGGTAGATATGGTAGCAAATCCCTTTCTTAGCCCAGTTTACCTCAGGAGGCCAAAATGCTTCTGAGCTCCTTGAGCAGCAGGATAAACATGAAACAACTACATAGAACAGTAGATCATTCAGGCAATGTGATGGCTGGATTTATACATCTGTTTTGAATGGCAACTGGATATGAGCCTCACCAGCCTTCCACCTCATTGCATGCCAGGTTAACCGAGGCCACTAAATGGCAATCCAAACAATACTTTGGCCATTCTCCAAAAAAGTTGCCTTTCTTTGTCCTCAGTGAAGAGACCTTTGGCATGGTTGGCACAGGCCAGTTGGGAAACCCTCAGCCTAGATTCAAAGGAATTTACAAGTGATGAAGTCAGACCTCTGGCAAGGGCCAGGCCCCCCTCCACACCCACAAAGTGGGGAGGGAGACATTGAAAAGTGATGGCACCACCCACAACTGAGTTCAGCACCACCCACAATATGTGAGAAATTTAGCAGGCCAAGTGTCTTCCTCACTGAGCCTCAGGGATGATTTACACCAAACATTTCAGCTCATAGTAACCACTGGAAATGACTTTCTACTTCTAACTTTTGTACTGTACACTGCTATCCATCCCAAGCCTGTAGTATAGCATATGCTACCACAGGCTGAATTCAGCACAGATTAGGATTCTGGCAAGCCACCACTAACCTGTATTTAGAGTGGCTTGGATGGTGCCTTAAAACCTAAATTTGGCTCATTGTGTTGGATGCAGGCGAGATACAGATATAGTATATATTTGCAGGGATAAAAGTGGTGAGCCATTAGGATGGTCTAGCCTTTTTCTGAGGCTGTAAATGAAGATGTGAATCACTGTCAGCCTCTTCATCTCTCAGCAGGGGGCAACTTGTTTAGCTCAGAGCTGGGCATGATTTCTACCTGCTCAAGGATTCCTTGTGTTCCCTTTGCATGCAGGACCATCCCATGTTCTCGAGCAAATTGGATATGTGACGGGCCCTCGGGTGGCTCCGTCTGCCCTTCCTCCTGACAGATGGGAGCCTGGCATTTGCACCTTGAAGCAGAGAGCATGTTCCCCCTTCTTTCTGCCCAGCAGAGCAAAGCTCTGCTTTTAAAAATGCTGTTATTCTGCTGCCAGCAATTACGGCTAATGGATGGAGAGGTTGCAGGATGCCGACACAGGGGGAAATGTCTCCATTGTAACCTGCTGCCCCTTCCCTGCACGCTTTCCCCATTTCGGTTCTCAGGCATGCTGGCCCTTGGGGGCAGGCCATTGTTTGGGGTCTTTATGTAAGTTGGAAAGGTGACATCCCATGGCAGGGGCCAGACAGGAAATGGAAATGAAGCATGTTGTGTATAGCAGACACAGATCCCTATATGGCCTGAGAACTTCTCACCTCCAAGCTGGGCCTTTTGAATGCCATTGACTACCATACGGGTGATTTGTGAATTGAAGTTTCTCATTTCAGGGGCTAATAATCCAAGATCAAGCCCTAGTAACTTGTGTCTCATTCCTAAACCTATCCTTCCACACAAAAACATGGACTCCTGTGTATGAGGGGAGTATCACCTTTAGGCAACAGGTTAGGATAAATTGTTATTCATTGAAGCATCAAAGCCCACCCCCCACTCTATGTCCCAAATCCCCGCCTTCAAACAATGAGTGGTTTATCCAGTGGCCGGTTGGGAAAAGTGCTAGGATGAAGTCAATATAAAACTAATTTTCTTTTCTTTGCGAAGAAATGAGGTGTGTGGCAGTAATGTAATTGCAGATAATGAGGTAAGTTATTCTTAATGTTCTGTCCATCTGCTGTCAGCACTATCTGAGATACCTGCCGGCAGTCCCAGGGACCTTCCCACTGGGGCCATATTGAAGGTATGAGGGAGGAGAGAGAGAACACCCCAATTTAATTCTCACTTCTGGTTCGTTGTTGTCATTCTGTATTCTGGTGGCATTGCGACTGTCTTGTGGGCTTGGAAGGAATTAACTTCATCTTTTTAATTCAGCAAGTGCTATTTCAACTAAACATGCTATTCTACTGTGGAACTCATAGCCACAGATTTCTGTTGTGTGTGTAAACACATAAAGAACTTGCATAGATAATACACATGCAGCGGCTGCATCTAGTTGGTGGCTGAGGCTTTGAGAGCTAAGTGTGGTGTAATTTGGTCTGATTCATGCAAAAAAGCTGTCACACACAGTAGTGACTATTTAAAAAGTACTACAGTGTGGCTGTTCCATGTAGCAAGCAGTTCATTTCCCTCAAAGAGGTTTGTGATTAAAAGTGACAGGTCTACGTGAAAATCAGCTTCACAGGAATGGCTTCTAAGATGCCCTGTTTTATGACTCAGGTTCCTCGCCTGTTTCTATGGCCATATTATGTGTTTTTTATACTGAGTCGGAGCACTGATCCACCTGGGCCAGTGCTGCCTGCTCCAATTGGCAGCAACAGTTACCTGTGTTTTAGGAAGTGGCCTTTCCTAGTCCAGTTTACCTGTGAACCCTTTAACTAGAGATGCTAGGAACTGAACCCTTCAGCATGTGCTTAAGCACTGAGCCATGATTCCATCCCCCCAAAAAACACATTAATTGATCAGCAGTTTATGCTCAGGCTAACTCCATTATCTGTTAGATGTTCCTCACAGAGTACACAGCGATCGGATGAAGTCAGCATTAGGACTTCATTCTTTATGCGCCAGTATGAGAAACTGACCTTTGCAGTTATATGGAAACAAGTGTGGGCTTGAACTATTTGAGCAGTGAAATTTCCCAAACAGGAAATAAAGGAGGGTGCAAAGGATTGTGAAGTATGGGTGAAACAATGAGAGCTATAGAGAAATTTAGTATTTGCTTTGGATCGTACTTGAAACTATAGTATGTTGAGATTAGTATTTGGTTCTAACAAGCTTATTCCATATGCTCATTATCCCATCATCCTTAATAACCCCCCCCCCTTTTAAAATTTACAGAACTTGGACACAAATAGGGCAAACAGGCTAGATAAACTGGCTGACTTCAAGGGGTTCTGAGCCTATGGTGGCAACAACCCCTTCTCAGCTTCCTATATTTTGAAAGGGCACTGGGATTAAAAACTGGCACTGTTGTGATCCCCTGTGACTAAAGACAAGGCGATTAAAAGGCTGAGAATTTATTTGTGGAAAGGCAGCAATGTCGTGGTTTTTCTTGAGACAGCAAAGGGAGCTCACTTGAGTTAGTTTTGCATCTGACCTGGAACTTGAACCAGTAGGGTGCCCTTGGTTAGAAATGATGCAAATATGACACATTAGAATTCGAATAGAGTTTCTTAATCTGCTATATTTTATTCTGATTGCAGGTTTTGCAAAATACTATTTTTAAAAAAGTAGTAGAGAAAATTATAGGGAAAATACCACAAGGAGATGATATTATCCAAACTATATCCTGCTTCAACATTCCCCTTGCCCTGGCTGCCTTTTAAATCACAATACATCAAACTTATCAGAAATGTGACAAATTCAATGTTGTCGAAGAAAAATGTATTTAAAAACCAAGTACGATTCTGTGAGGAGTGTGCATTTACAGGAAAGACAGAAATATGTGTCCTGGGACAATGAGGAACCTCTCTGAAATGAAAAGTGGCAAAACTGTTAGTGTGGATCCTGCCTAAGTTCCCCACCTTTTGCAAAACTGATAGGGTCGTTTTGAGAATAACTGAAGCAATATGTATTGAAAAACATTATGCATGCTAAAGCTTAAACTAGTACCTTACATTTGCACATTCATGCATCCTGTTTTATTTTTCAGAGGGTCATATTAGCATGCAGGACAGCAGCCTAAAATTACTGCATTTGTGGTTAATAATAAAGGATCAGAAAGCAGAGAGGATATTGGGGTGGGGAGAAGGGGACGAGTGTTTCCCATGAGACCAGTCTTCTTTACTTCATGCAGCTCTGTGTCCCCATTGACACAGGTGCATTTTGTTGCTTTGTGAATAATGAGGACTAGAAACATGTTGCTTTAAACACTTCTATTTTTATTCTTGTACTCCTGCATTTTTGTTCTTGTATTTTTATTCTTGTTGCTTTCTGTTTTGTATTCAGTATAGGATGTCAAAAAGTGGAACCAAATCAGACACAACCAAATAATATCTAACATCATTAATATGGCTTGAAGGAAGCTTGTGTTCATGCAGTTGTGAAGAATCCCAGGACTGTCTATCTGTGATAAAGGGCCGGGGCAGTCGTGACAGTTTTAGACCTCCTAACTACTGTTTCTTTTTCTACAAGGAAGTGAAATAATAGAAATCAGCTGTGCTTGCTTCTGAGTAAATGAGTGTAGGTGAAGCTGAGGCATATGCTGTCTTTTATTGGTCCATCTTGGGGGGAGAAGCTCCTGAACCTTGAAGAACCTGCCTCAGCCTACAAGAGGCATTGGTCTAAGAAAAATGCACTCTGCCCTAACTTGCCTTTCATTTTTGCCCTGGAAGTCTGCAGATCAGTTGCCAGTGGATGCTGAAAAGGCTTTATATCAGGAGATAATGCTTAACTAGATCCAGAAAGCACCTGTCTTTCCTGTTGTATCACTCTGACCTGTGATACATTAGGGATGCTCTTGAGAAAAACCTGAGAGAAAGCTGGCCCATGGAAGGGGTGAAGGGGCTGAGACCAATGTGAGTGAGGCACAGGTGCAAGCCACCCATGGACAGTGGGGGGCATCTTGGTGCTCTCTCAACAATACAGCCATCATCTGACAGCTCATCGGTCACAGAGTGATGGATTTCAGTCTGGCGCTGGTTGTTAGCAAACTGGCAGGCAGCAAGGTTAGGACTTACAGGTATGATGGCAAGACAGAAAACATCCTTATTTCCAGTTGCATTGGCAGAGTTGTGAGATACTGTGACAGTGGGTGACGGCGCACAGGTTGTTTGAGCAGACTCTTTCGTTGGGTAACAAAGGCAAATAAAGGGAAGCCAGAAGCAAGGCAGGCAGCCCAATGAACATCCTCTCCCCCCCCCCCCCCAGTGCCGAGAGCTGTTGTACAAAGAGAGCAGCGATATTATTCATTAACAGGAATCTGCCATTCCAGCAGTGACAAATGGCCTCTCGCTGCCTCTGCATCAGCTCCTGTACAGACCATAAAGCATGGGGACAGCTTAAATATGGACCTGCTCAGCGCAGGCCACTGGGTGATCCGTCTTGGTGGCTATAATGCAGGTGCAGCCAGCTTCACTCCAAATGAGCACATTTCCCAAGGCCGGGCGCAGAGACCAGTTAGTTCCAGCATCTCATTGGGATTTCATGAGGGACAGTTTCAGCATCTCTAGCCTCGCTGTCCCTACTGTGCAGGGTCATCTGTTGCACACACTTCACATTTGGGTCTGTGTCTGCATCTGCTGGGGCCAGAATTTAAACTCTCATTTACACAAGGGCAGGGCAGGCTTTAGCCTTTTGGTCATGTAAACTATATAAAGTTGTTGCCCTGTCCCCATGCTTGGCCAACTCATCTTTTTGTTTTTCACACACAGCCCAGAGGTCCACCTTTTCTGAAATTCTAGGAGTGTCTCTCATTTCCCCCTCTTACTTTTCCTTGGGGGCTGGGACCTAATCAGCTCTTAACCAGATTTTGTTTGTTTTTTCTTTAGCAGAGCTTTGGTGCTTCTTTGGGGGTTGCCACCAGTGCTATGCTACCGTTTGCAAACATTTTTCTTTTTGGAGGGGTGCAGATGGGAGGATTCACTGCGTTCAAATGGGGAATTGGGTTGCCTAAAACAAATGGTCCACTTTGAGAGACAGCACCACACTCTAGGCAGAGTAACCCTGGGTTGACCCCATCCATACGCACCCCTAAACCAATTGCATCTTATTATTACAATATCAATATACAATATTCCAACAATAACAACATTGATTTTCCAGTCAGAGGCTGCACCTCAGCCTGTTTTAAAGAGGAGGGAGTAAATAGCAGCCCTCATTAAAAATCTATAGATTGCCCCCTCCCACCAGCCTCCTTCCCCTCCCAAAAAGAGAAAAAGCAGTTTATATTCATTAGAGCTATTGAATATAAAGTAATATGTTTGTGTTGGACATTGGGGTAATGTGATAATCTGTCCGCATATCAGAGAGAAATCCACTTAGCAGCGCTGTCAGCTTGACAAGAAAAATGGGCCCATAAAGCTGGCAAATACATTGCGGGGAAAGAGCTAAGCATGTGTGTTTTGTGTGTTTGGGAGCCATTCTGTGCCAGTGGGCAGGCCTACAAAGGGAGCATTTGTCAGTTCCGAACAAACGTGTGGCATTCTCAGCTGGGGAGGTGGGATGGTTGGACATTTAGGAGTGAAGGTGCTCAGTTGTGTAGGTCTCTGTCTTTATGGTTGTGGATGTTCCCCACATGGCAGGCCCTTCTTTTTATGGCTCTTACACAGATTCAGCTAAGACTGTTGTAGTGCCAGGATGGCCTCTCCCTGCCTTCTGCTTAAAGCAACCAGGTTCACCCACCTGGTGCAAATACAGCAAGGAATCATTGCAGTGGAAGAAAAGGTAGCAATATTGGCTGAGGGTGAGCAGTTCCAGTATCAATCAGATGGCTCCGAATTGTTCACTTCTATCAAGACAAGGTAGCTTGGGTCCAGAGGTTTGGTTTCATTTTGTGCAATCTGCAATCTGATATATTCTTTCCAAGCTGGCACTGTGTGACTCTCTCAGGGTGTTAGATGGTAGTGGAAGAATTCATCACTGGTCCAACTTAGTTGTGACATGCAAAGGATATCTTTTTAGGAGAACTTTCTCAAAGTCTTTAATTTGTTTGCAAGGAAGTATTAAAAGTACAGGAAAGAGGAATGTTCAGAAACCCTTCAACCCACCATGCAAAGGATGAGCACAAGCAACAAAGTCATTCAAATTGGGGTGAGACACTTCCGGGTTGGCGCCATCGCCGAATGGCGGACTCCCTCCGAGCTCCGGAGGGAGCCGGCTCGGCAGGGGCTGGGTCCTACCGCGCCGGCGACGCGGGGACCCTCAAAAACCATGGGCGCTGAAACCCATGGACATGGTGACTCGGCTGGCACCTTTTGCGCCCCCCCGACCCGCGAAGGAGCCTTTTTAAAGGCTGCGGAGCGGGTGACGGGGGTGGTGGTGCTTTGAGTCCTTCGCTTCCCCTGCCGAGCGAAGCCGCATGCCATTCGACGGAGAGCGCTGACTTCTTCTATTGAAAATCTGGACTTAAAAGAATAACCCGTGAGTAATCGGAACCTGGACTAAAAAGGGGGATAATTTTTTTTAAAAAAATCGGAGCGAGCGGGGGAGGCGCAAAAAGGAAGTCAGCCCCCCCCCCGTTGTAGAAGAGTTAAAGCAAAGGATTTGACAACTAAGATCGAGTGCAACCCTACTTTGACAAAGTTATTAACTTCGCGAGGGAAAATCATAAGACTGAGCTGGAGGAGAAAAGTGGAATTGAATTGAATTAAAAAGCAACCCCCCCCCCCGGAACCCTGGGAGCGATTTGTGAGAGCGCCGGGAGAAGAGAAATAGAGGTTTTGACAGCTGTCAAAGAGCTGTCAAAGCGGAAGAATAAAATAGAGAACTTTGTTACGAGGACTTTGCCGGTTACATTTGTTACAAATTGGATACAAATTGTTTTAAACAAGGAATAACAAGTTATTTTGACTGGTGGACGTGATCTGGAAGGGAATTCAGTTATTGCAAACCACCTAGAGGAGCCGAGGGATATTACAAGTATTGTTGGCGTGGAATTTGACCAGAACTTTCTATCTCCAGGGAAACTGCAGAAATGGAACACTATTTTGTCTACAGAGGTCTACACACTAAAGGAGACAATAGATTTATCTATTGAAGAATGAAAGGGACTTGACGTAATGTTTTGTTCCTGAATAACAAGCCTCTGCAGAGGAATTAGAAGCTTTTGGAATTAGAACATTTGTGCAGGAGAGCAGGAAAAAAAAAAAAAGGAGTGAGATCAACAAGAACAACAAAAATAATAAGAACGGGACAAAGCTGGAAGTGGGAACATTTGGGACATCCAGATTTGACAGGCTTAAAGAAATAAAATTGGAGTTTTTACTCCTAGATATAAAAATCTGGATGGAAGAAATGGGCCTTTTTTGAGACAGATTCCTTCCAAGATTGGACATTCGAAATTAAAGATGACTGGGAAAGGACTATGGCTTAGAGAGATGTGGGAACTCCAGGAAGACATCAGACGTTGAGGAACATTGGGAACGCAACTGGGAAAGGGGGGAGGGAAATTTGGAATCCAAAGGGTGTAAAATTATTTTTTTTACTTTTTTCTATTTTAATCTGTATTGCATATTAAAGGGGGGAACTCGCGGAAGGGAACAGGTCGATTTTAGGGGATGGAAAAATATTTTTAAAATTGGGTCAATGATAATAAGTTTAAATTTGGGATAAGAACTTGTTGAATTTTCTTGTTTATTTGTAAGAATTGGAATACAGGAGGGGGAGGGGAGGGGAAGTCCCGGAAAGATGTTATTGGGAAAAAGATTTTAAAATTGGATGTTTTGTTTTGTTTTTATTTTGTTGTAATTGGAAAATCTTAATAAATATCATTTAAAAAAACAAAAACAAATTGGGGTGAGACAATATACCGTGCAAGAGCAAACTGAACCAGGTCTGGCTATAGTGCAGGGATGGCACAGCTAGACACAAGAGGGTCAAATTGTGTGGCTTTCCCTGCATTGAAGAGCTGGTCCAAATGTGGACAGCCTGGCATCTGTGTCTACCCTTGAAATGGATTGAGTGTCAGCAAAGCCTCCTATTCTTAGTTGCCATTTTTGTAGAAAATACTCTTTCAAGGTAACAACGAGGAGATTTAGGAGATTTCATATGGCTAATAATTCCCTAAACAGCCATCTGACGGTGTTGTTTTAAAAGCCGCTTAGTTTTTTGCTTTGGAGTTTATGAAAATCTCCCGCACTAATATCCCGGGAGCCAGCCTATAATTGTGTTATTAAATCAATCGGAGCGGATTACATTGTAAAATCAATAAGCGGCTGTAATTGCATATTAGAAAGTTGTTCGGCTGTTGTTGATTTTTTTGTACACGGATAATTGTAATAAGCGTGTTTACCTTCGTGCTGATTTGAAGTCAGTCTTGCTAAATGACTTGTGGCAAGTGAGTTTTGCAATGGCTTGTTAGGAGCCACCTGTACCAAGTGTCTGAAACACACCTGGCATAGTCTGGTTTAAGATAGAGGGGCACAAAAGAGTGTCCCGGGTGGGAAGGCTGGCAGCTTGGCTTTCTTTGCACTAACACAACCAAATGGGACAGGATGTGGTAATAGCCAGAGTAAATTTGCCCAGAAAGAATAGCCCACAGATGGCAAGAAATTGAGAACAGTCACACTGGGTCATGTGATTGGCTTAGTATCCTGAATCTTCCTGCAATGGAAATTTATTTCACATGTGTGTTATGTAGTAGCTTTTCACTTGACCTGTTGCTCCCAGGCAAATTTGTGAATTGCCTACATTGAAAACTTTTTACATGGGAAATGTAGGGCAATACGAAAGCTCTGACTGTAGCATTCAATCTGTGATGACTGTTTCACACATGCAAGTTGCAATATGATGTCAGAAATCAAAGAACTTGATGTGTGAGTATTCAGATTAATTCTGGATCTTTTAGTAGAAATGCCTAGCAGAACGTTACCCACATTAGGGTACTTCCAGTTGATCGCTTCTAGCTACTGGAGACCTAATATAATCTGTATGGAGATTTGTCTATTGCTCATCTTTGGTGATCTCATTCAGACTGCCACTTGTACTGGGATGCTATGTATAATAATTACTGTAGTAAATAGGGTAATGTATTCCAGGTGTTTAGAACTCTTCCTGTACAGTATCTCAATAATCTTTACAACAGCCCTATGAATTAGACCAGTATAGTTATCACCATGACGCAGGTGGCGCTGTGGGTAAAAGCCTCAGCGCCTAGGGCTTGCCGATCGAAAGGTCGGCGGTTCGAATCCCTGCGGCGGGGTGCGCTCCCGTCGTTCGGTCCCAGCGCCTGCCAACCTAGCAGTTCGAAAGCACCCCTGGGTGCAAGTAGATAAATAGGGACCGCTTACTAGCGGGAAGGTAAACGGCGTTTCCGTGTGCGGCTCTGGCTCTGGCTCTGGCCAGAGCAGCGATGTCACGCTGGCCACGTGACCCGGAAGTGTCTCCGGACAGCGCTGGCCCCTGGCCTCTTAAGTGAGATGGGCGCACAACCCCAGAGTCTGGCAAGACTGGCCCGTACGGGCAGGGGTACCTTTACCTTTACCTTTACCTTTACTAGTTATCACCATATTGCAGAAGAGGGTTTGCAGCTAAGATAAGAGAATCTTAAGGCAGACTTTCTCTGCCTTGGATCCTCAGGTGTTTTCTCCTGCCTTGGGTGCTCAGGTATTGGATGACAACCCCCAGTATGGACAGTGGTCGGGTGGTGGGGATCAAAGTTCAACATTTGATGTAGAAAGGTCAGTATGGATTCAGTCAAGGGGCATACAGAGAGAGAAGACAATATAAACTGAAGATGGTCCAAAGGGGAGCAACCAAAACAGTGAGCTTTGGAAGCAAGAATCCCCCTCCCCAGATGTTTTCATTGTGTGTACCCACTGAAGAAATTACGAGTGGCAGAGCAGGTGTAGGTCAGTTTAGGCCAACTATAGAAGTTAAGGAAAGAACATCTGGAAAGATAGCCTGCAGTATCCCCTTCAACAGGCACTAGGGGCATGAAAGAGCAGGTTTCAGAGGGTGTATGAAAGAGGAAGTCCCACTGTAGACAAGCAATAGGCTTGAGACTCTTGATGTTTCTATCGAATCAGCTAAGGAGATCTCTCAAGAGAAGATGGAACATACGGAGTTTACAGAACCAGGTCCATGTTTCTGTTCCACTAAGTCATAGTGGGTCCTCAGTTTTGCCTATAATTGTAAACCAAGTTTTTACCAGGGTCCATTGTTTAAGGTTTTTTGCCCCTTTAAAAATCTTTTCACATATCAAGAGAGACCATTGGTGGTGGTCTGCTTTCCCCCATAGATTCCAAGAATATGAACCCCTCAGAGATACCCTCCGCAATTCCTGAAAACACAGGTTTCTTTAGCTGGAAATCAATGAGATGTTTTCAAGGGCAGAGAGGAATCAGAGCTCTTCAGGTAGAAAAACATACTGCAAGAATGTTGAACATCACCACAGATTTGACGAGCCATTAGACTTTGTACAAGGCAGAGAAGTTATGGGACTAATGTCCAGCAGATAATCAGACATTTTGTACATCTAGAAGTGGATCTATTTGCTTTGTATTTCAGCCATTGAGACTTTGCCAGATAGCTGTACTAGGAAGCAGCTAATGCTCAGGTGTGCACATGGCCAAACTTCTATCTTTATGCCTTTATGCCCTTCCTTCTGATTGAAGATCAGTAAGTTTGGTGAAAGTGATACTAGTAGTGACTTGTTGCAGATATGGCCAATCCCTGTTTTGAATGTGTTCTGGCTGAGTGTGGGTGAGACGTGAAGCTGATGGATGTTCCCCCACCCAATTCTTTTTGGGGTGTGCCTCAAACTCATAAACAGAGCAAATTAAGTGTTGAGGAGGCCAAAAATAGTCTACAGCTTCAGCTGTAGGCTATTTGACTACTTGCAGCTACACACCACATAACATGTTCCATTGCAATCTATCTTACTCTCTAGGGTACTCTTACAGAAGGGTATCATAGCCCTTCTGACTTTTTTCTGCAATCCTATCCCCACTTACATAGATGTAAGCCTCACTGAATTCAACAGGACTTACTCCTGAGTAGACATGGTAAGGGTTGCATTGCAAATGGGCAAGCTCTGCTCATTATATAAGATCCCTTGCCCCCCTCCCATTTCTGTGGTCATTCTGCTGCTTCTTTGCAGCTGTTACCAATCTGACTAATTTATGCACCTTGGTGTATGCCGATTTCCTTTTTTTTTTTTAAACACAGAATTTTCATCTTCTAGTTGCTTTTGATAAAAGAATTATTGGTTTTGTTAGCCTAGCTGTGTAAACTCCCAACGCAGTTGAACGGTAGAATGCCATCTGTTTCCCCCCAGTTGTGCTACCAGCATTCAATAGGTTAAGCAGGGGGAAGGTAGATGGGGGGCTGTTTCGTGTATCTGTTGACACCCTCCCCAAATACTCAAGCTCCTGCACTTTGGGGCCAAGACAGGTTGGGTGGCAGCTTCCTGTTCCATTCGGCCCCTGGCGTTCATTCCTCAGTCGGTGTGCCTGTCTCCTAGACAGTGAAATATGGCCACAATTAGCCCAGATACAGTTCAATTATGATAAACAGCGCTTGCACCCTTTAAGCCGTGATTAAAAGGCCTCCCCCCTTTGATAGAGAGACCTAATTTCACATTATTATCGCTGCCGCTTGATTATAAAGCACTCCCTGGATTTACAGTTAAGAGACGGGTGTGGAGGCGCTGCTTTATCATTTACACATCAGTAATGATGCAGCTGTCCTTCTGCCACAACATCCATTTACTAGCAGGGGTGTGGGTGGGTGTTCTGCTTCCCTCCCCCCGTCAGAGTGGCAGCGCCACCCCATGTCATCCAGGCCCTGCCTGCCACATGCAAGTGGGCAAAGTCACCCTTACGGTAACAGCGTGATGAATGGGCGCACACTAATGAAATGGAGACATCAAGGCGTGGGGCGAGGAAGAAAGAGTGCTGATGGGAGGCAGCGGAGCTGTCCCGAGTCGGAGGGGAGCGGGAAGAAGGATCGCCTCGCCATCGTGTGCTGTCAAGGGAGAAATTACACATTTACTCTTGCTTTTTCTTAAGGAGACGGCCACCATAGATCAAAACATGGATTTACAAGCCAATTTTCAACATGAAATATAGACACCAGGAATCAATTTAAGGCTTGCTTCTATTTTAGCAAACTCTGCTTGCATTTAGTCCCAGGTAAATAATGCGAGCCAGCCCAACCCTGCTTCCCTGTTAGTTCAGAAGAGAATGGAGCTTGCTCCACTTACCGGTCCATCCTTCTGTCATCCTTCCAATATAAAAAATGAGGAAAGGTGCAAGAGCTGGACTGGAACTAGTGGGGGCCTGTGATGAAAGTCCACACCAAAAGTGTGCAGGAAACCTACATTTATAGCTGTTGCCCTAATCAAGGCTTTTTATTTAGTGTGTTGTGCAATACAGAATCTAGAATCTAGAAAATCTGAAATGCAACTTTAAAAGCATGTTTCTATCCCTCATTGTTGGTTTTTGAAAAGAAAGAAATGCGAGCAGTTTCTGTTAATGCTTCAGGATGAAAAAATAGATGAGTGGTGTTGCCAGGAGTTTTATCTTCTATTTCAAACATTTAGAGAATGTGAGGGGGGATTTCCCCTTCACAGCTTCCTTTCATGTCTCCAAACCCCTGCCCCCTTTGTTTTGTCAAAAAACCAAAAACAAATTCTGTTGATTTGCAATTTTTCATTTTGTATAAATAAAGGGCATTTTGCAGGGAAATTTGCTTAAATCATCATCAAAATCTTTTGCACACCTAATTCAAGATATCTTGGTAGAACAGTAACACAGCTGAGTCCATGGAGCTGAGCCCTTTTCTTCGTCTTTACTATATTCATGGAGTCGTTCTAATGCTGGGACTGCCAACCTGGCCCCTGTGGGCCCCACAGCACTCACAAAGCCTTCCTTCTCCTTCCCCAATGCCCGATGCCTGCGGGTGGTGGGGCTGGTGACCCCCCGTGAATATTTGTTTTATTTAGGTTGGGCGGGGATTGAAATGGTAGGCACTCCCTTTGCTTGTGGATAGCCTTTTCTGAATGGGTGGGTGGGTGGATTGCTCAAGCATGTGTGTGACTGAGAAAGGTGCAGTTGGGGAGAGGTGTATGTGTGGGGGAGATGGGAGTATATATGAATGTGGTGAGGGAGAGAAGGAAAGATGCATTTGGGCTGAGAGATGGGGAAAGATGCGCTTGAAGTGTGGATGTAGTGAATGAGAGATGTGTGCATGTCTGTACGTGTATGGTGAATGTGTGCATGTGATGCGTGTGCAAGAGTGTGTTGTGGCCACCCTGTATATTTTTCCTGGTACTGGGGAATGCTCCCTATTGTTATTAGACAGCAACAGTATCACAGAGAGGGGGTCAATATCAGAGCTAGCAGGACATAGCTCACTTCCCATGGAAAACCTGAGGTTGTCTTGGGGGTGGGGGAAAGCAGCAATAACTATGCTCTAGTTTTGTGTTAGGCCATGCTCCCACGGCAGCCATTTTGTGGCTGGCACCCATAGCACTTCCTCAGAATTTGAAATGTGGACATTTTGCCCACCGGGCCCTCGTCTAATGAGTGTTATTAGATCCCTCCACAGGTTTAGTGTTATTATAGTGGAGCGCAACCATTGTATGGTGTTTGTTCTCTTTCTTTTGTGGTCAACCTGGCATTTAAGACTAGCAACTAAGATATGCATGCTCCAACGCTAGAAATCAGCAGGGCCACCCGGTGTTACAGAATGTGTTTTTTTCCCCAATAGGATGTGTCCCTGCTCACAAAACTAATTTTTTTCAATTTTCAAGTGGTCAATGTAACTCCCAAAGCTGTACGGTCATACAAAACTGCTCCTTGTTCATTTCTCTTTGAAGTGAGAAATGCCAAACTTCTATTTAACTATATTTCTAATGTTATAAAACAAATTAAAGAATACAAACCAGCAATGTATGTTTTGTGTTCTCATATTATCTGTATGTATTTTTATGAGATATGAAATGAAAAATCTCCTTAAAATACTAAATCGAGGCTAGACCTAGCCTCAATTATATCATATCAGGATTACCACATGCCATATTATTCCTGTTTCGAAGAGGAAGTAGTTGTTCCACTTGAATTGATACAAAAATGAGTAGCTGGTATATTGCAGCCTTGGTCTAAAGCAGTGGTCTTCCATTTTTCAAAAGCTGGGACCTACTGGAAACTCCCAGAGCTTATGCATGTGGGTGGGGGCACAGCCAAGCAGTAAAAGGATGCAGTCTAGGCTAGGTGGAGGAGGGCTGTAAAACTGAATTAAACCATACCCCACTTTATTGGAAATGGCAGAATGCACCGTGAAGATCTACTTGCCACAGTCAGGAAGCTTAAGTAGGGCTGAGACAAAGGGCTCATCCACACTTCAGCTTTCCAAGAGGCTTTCTGCTTGTTCCATGCTTTTTAGGCACAGCTCTGAGCAGCTTTCCATTTGCCTTGCCTCTTTCCCCAGGAAAACCCACTCTTTACCTCTAAATCAGAGCAAACATCAACATGCCAAAATCCTGACTGGCATTTACTCCGATTCAGTGGTAAAGAGCGGGTTTTCCCAGGGGAAAGTGGTGGGACAAGCAGAAGTGTGGACGAGCCCAGAGACAAGAAGCACATTCCATGCTGCCAGTACTACCACAGCACATCTAGGGTGTGCATGAATCATAGAGGTGTTTGCATGCATGCATGCTTATGGGCACACTGGCAGCTTTTTTTCTAGAAGCAAAGCACTGCCTATAAGTATGGGGTATGTGTGTGATCCTTTTTTTCCAAGAATTTTCGTACCTGTCCAATTCAACATTGTTTTATTTATGTTTTAATATTCTGTAAACTGCTTTGAGATTTTTCTTTAAAATATGAAATGGTATAGAAATGAAATAAATAATAAGAATAAGAATAACATGACTGTTCTCACGCCCTTTCTTCCTCTGACCGGCAGATGACTGCAAGAACATTGCCAACATCATGAAGACACTGGCTCACAGAGGGTTCATCTTCAAGCAAACCTCCAAGCCCTTTTGATCTCTGGGGCCGGCCAGACAGGGCTGCATGCGGCCGGCTCCTGCTACCTGGGCGTGATGGGCTGGAGCATTCGAATGACAGAAAGAGGACAGAGGAACGAGCAACCCCACGACTCCGTCAGTTTTGCTGTTCTGCCAGTAGAGGCTGTATATATGGAACTGGAATCTCTGTGTAGGCCTGACGTGACTCCCTCTCTGGGGCCGGCTGCCTGCCCGGCCTGGCCCAGCCTGCAGCCCCCTAGGGCGCTTGCTCCACATGGTTAGAGACGTAGATTGTTTTCCCTTTTGTTGGCTTCCGATTTCCATTGGCATTTCTCTCTCTCTCTCTGCTCATATTTGCGCCTGTAGCAAGACCGTGGCGCCATGTTTGGGGCACTCGCCCTTATTACTTTGAGTCCAATATCGCAACAACCGCGGTCAAGCCCCCCTCCCCTTTTCCTGTGTGAATCTGTTACTGTGTCTCCTGCGTGTCAGCTAAATATTGACTGAGCAGCATCCAGACAGCCCCCCCCCCTTCGGCAGGCTTCTTCGCTCCTTCCCTTCTGTTTTGAATAAACACTAACCCTCTGATTCCTTCTGTATGTGATCTGAGGAAGCTCGGCTCTTTCTGTTCAAGGTAAAGTGCCTGTATTCCCTGCCCACCAAGAGCCACCTATCTCCCTGGGGCTCCATTCAGCAGGGGTTATCGTAGGCAGGAGCATCCTGGCTGATGCTCATCGCCATGTCCTGCATTTCTTGAACCCTGTGATCCCTTGCTCATGCCTCCTCAGAACATGGGGAACCCTACTGTGCATCCACCCTGCACTTGCGCATGGCCCCCCTATGGAGCATGCAGTCCATTGCAGGCAGTGGACATGCCCATTACTGCTAGCCCAGCAGGGGGCTGTGTTCCCATTACCCAGCAGGGATCTGCAAATTGACTGACATCTCTGTTACTGCTCCTTTGCTCACCTGACTTCCTCCTCCTCCTACAACAGCTGCAACTGACTTGTTGCTTTGAGAGGTGTGGCCTATTCTTCCTATCCTATTCCCATCACCTTGGTCCAGTGTGGGAAGACGGAAATAAAGAATGAATCGCCCTCTCCCAGCTCAGTATTTTCCTGAAACCTTCTGCCCTAGCTTTTGCTGAATGGATCCCCAGATGGATAGGCTCCAGCTGCCACCTACCTGGGAGCCACACCAAGAGTCAGGCTGTGAGCTGATACAGGCACTGGGCCTTACCGGTAAATAATGCATGGTGTGTGGATGTTCCAGCTGAACCCAACCTGACCTCCTCATTGGCTCGTTATTCCCATCCTTGCTGTAAATGTGCCACATGAATAAAGTTTGGGGGAAAGGAACCTGGCTCCTTGTATGCTGTAAGGGAGTGGGGCCGGGGGGAGGCTTTATCTGAAATATGCTGCTAAGTAAACTCCTTTTCCCAATACCTCTTCAACTGCCCATGTAATCTGGCAGTAACTGCACAGATGTTTCTCCCATCCTTAAATGGATTTGCGTTCTGGGATTGTTTTGTGACACAAGTATCATGTACCTTCATGAGAGAAAATCACCCACATATTCCCATCTGTAGCCAAAACAAAAGCTGCTTCCTTATTAGTTCTTCCCCAGGAAAGTATCTTGAGAATAGGTCATACTTTCCTTCACAATAGTTAGCCTCCTGCCCTGTGCTCTACACCAGGGGTGGGAAACCTCCAGCCCACAGCCCTAATCAGGCCTCAGGGGCCATTTTGTCCAAGTCACACTCACCTGCCTCACACCTGACATAATGTGATGTAAGGCAAAAATACAGCTGCAAAGGAAGAAGCAGGAACCTTAAAGAAATCCTGCTTCTTCCTTAGCAAGTGGAGCTTGTATTTGACACCTTTTAGATTTGGAGCTCCCAAATAGAGCTGAGTTTTGCTGAAAGTGGTATTTGCACCCACTGCCAATCAGTGGGCACCATTAAAATGTTTTCATACCATCTGTTTAACATTACTGAAGGGCCCCTCAATGAAAGGAGGATCCTGAAGAAGCCAAATATTTACATCTTATCACCTCAGCTCATTGCACCATCAAGGATGCGTAGCACACAAAGTTCATAGGCTGCTTGGGCCACAGGAGAACACTTTGGCTCATGCAGCCTCCCCAATCTGCAGGTAGAAGTGGTGCTCACAGAGGGCAATACTCGGGTCTAGATACTGGCCCCTGTTGAAGTTTATATAGTTTCCCATCCTTTTCTCTCCGTTAGCTACGACAATATACCATGTAAAACAGAGCAAAGCCTGGAGCTACATGTTAAAAAAATCATGACTCATTTTATAGAAGTCAAATAAACTTGAACACAGAAGGCCAATGAATAATTACCAAATGTTTGTTTAGTGCTACATGACCTAAGATGGCTTATGCACCAGTGTGAACAATCTTTTATGATTTAGACAACAATGACAAATGGGAGATTGAAAACAAAGCAAGCTGCTTGGAGAACATACTAATTGACTCCGTAGCTTCAGACAAAGCCCCAAATAAATCACTATCCCCTTTCAGTGTTGGTCTCTGCTCTTTCCCCTCCCATTGTAGCAGTGAAAAGTTTGGGGGTCTGTTCCAGTTAGGGCCACCTCTCTCTTTATGGCACCACTGCAGAAGTAATTGCCTTATCAACCCTTTGTCTGTCTGCCATGCCTTTCCATCCACATGACCATTCATGCAGTAGGGGTTGAAATGAGAACATACTAGATACAGCCAGCAGACTCAGCAAAGCCTGTGTCCACCACCACCCACTGAAGCCTTGTAGGCCAGTCCATCACACTTTGAGAGGTTTGTCCTCCAAGCACTAGAGAATATAACTGAGCCTTTCCCACCTCAGGTTAGGGACTTGAGATCAAAGGTCATAGGGATTTTAATGGCTCCCTCTGTGTAATCACCTGATCAGTTTTATTGATTCAGTGTCGATGGAGTCGTCTAATTAGTTTTCTATGAAAACGAAGAACTTGGCCTTTGACCTTTCTTTCTGCCAGCAAGAATGTAAATCAAAGGGCGTTGTCATGCACTATTGATTCCCAGTTGCACTTGAAATGGGAAGGGGAAGGTAGAGCATGAGTTAGGTCTGACAGCAGCAGGCCAAAAGTATCATAGCTCTTCTTCCAACATGTTTCTGATGGAAGATGAATATCTGAAAGGGCTGGGCGGGGGTGGGGGGAGAAGAGCACAATTCAGTCATTAAAAGAGTCAGTAAGCTGGAGAAACTCCAGACCAGAATGGAGGGCTACCTCATAGGCTAGCACTCAATATTTTTACACTGGAGAAACCAAAGTTACTTACAGTTAGCTCTTCTTGAGGGTATCGCTGGCTTCACTGCCTGCCACACACTGGAGAACATGCGACTGAAGTCTTAGACGTAGCCAGTCAATTTCTTCCTGCTGAGGGCAAGGGTTATACCTAGGGCTTTGTGTTCTGCACTAAAAACCCCATCAAAATTAAAATTAAAACTGGAATTCCATGGCCTGTATGCATTATGCAAATGTGCACATATTTGCTCATTTTGCATAATTTATTTTGCTACTCTAGGGAAGGGTAAAGAGCTATGCAAAACACCACGGTCTGATCACTAGAAGTCCTACTCAGCCCTCCTATGGCTTCAGAGATCTCACCAGAGATACTCACACACTTTCAAGGTGACCTTTGTAAAAGCTTATGGGCTAGAAACTTCCTTCTTGGTGCTGAATTCTATATTTAATAGCAAAACATAGCCTTTCCTGCAATTGTATACACAGGCTTAATTATACTGACTTGGAATATTCAACCCTACACTACCAAACCAAACCTTCACAGCTGAAGCTGAGTCTAGCAATGAGAAATGGATACTTCTTGGTTCTTGGAAAACCAGCATGCTTACAGCTGGTTGCTCCATTGGTCACTAATCAACACAATTATCACACACCAAGTCGCCTCTGGAGGGTATAAGAGATATTGGTCTGCGTGCATCAGGCTACAACAGGAAAAGGCAACCGTGAACACACTGAACAAAATGGAACTTCCTTCCAAGTAAACACACACAGGATTGTCCTGTTAAAAGAGTCTGTAGAACTACTTTTTTATGTTAGCACAAAGAACTCACCGCGACACTCGGTATGGGTATGTATGTCCACAATATAACACAGAATAATTCTGCCTACTCTTAACAGATATGGGAGGGTACCTCACCTACCAGAGAGATGAGAAAACTAGGGATGCAGCATTAAATTGGCTCGCTAAATTGATATTGAAAATTTGTTTAACTAAAAAGGTGCCACTGCTTAAATCAAACGGAAGATCTAAATTATTTTTACTATAAGGACTTAGAAAAATACATGGAGAGCAGGCAACATCTTGGCAGAGGCATGACCCCCTCTCATCAGAGCAGGAAATACCTCCTGCAACGAATGAATGCATCACCTAAGATACAGTATGGGGTTCTTTTCCTCAACTCTATTGTTTAATTCATATGCAGGGCACATGAGTCAAGCAACTGTTCTATAATTAGATGAAACACTGAGGGAAATAGGAACTTTGTGGGCATCCAGAAGAACATTCTGTAAGAATAAGACAGAAACAAGCAAGCATGTCTTCCAGTGGGAATGGGATGGTGGTGTGAGAATTAGTGCCCAACTAGGACCATAAAAAGACCATGCTTCAATGGTGGCACTGCAAAAGGTGGAAGACTTTCAGTGTTCAAAGCAGCCTGAGGTATGTCTCTTTTATTGCAAAGATAAGTTTTCAATAAAATAATTTATCCATGTAGCTCTGCATTGCAGTCTCTGCTACCACAACCTTAGTCTTCCTTGCAGTTGTGAGATAGTTAATCATGTGTAGCATTATACTAGGGAGTCTTAGGCGTGTGTTTGTCCCCTCCTGCCTCACATGCGTCATAAAAACTATTCTAATCCATAAGATCTAGCTGATGATCCAGCACCTGCCTACTCCAGCTCAAGATCTATCTAGACAAAAGCAACTCCTACCACCATACAGGTGCTTCTGCCCACCCACAAGTGCTGGATTAGATTCAGATTACGGAACAAGAGGTAATGGATTCTGTATTTACAAGGAAGTTTACAAAAATCAGACATAGGAAATACAACACAATCACCACAGCAACAACCAGTATGAGGCTGTTAATGCAAGGAAGTCCAACCCATTTACCTGGGGCAGCAACACCCTTTTCTGGAACAAGAGAGGGCAATGTCACCGCAGGAATCCCATAGCATAATGTACACATACTGGCAAATGCAGCCATCTTGCCCCTGCAGTCAGTGTCCTGATCCTCCAACATCCAGGATCTGGAACTCCAGGCTATTCATGGCTTTTTCACTTTTTTGACAGACGATGAACTGGAAGCAGATTCCCTGCGCTTTCTCTGTTCCAAGAAGCAGAAATGAAAGACAGGTGTTAACAAGAGGTCAGACCATCCAGTTCAGTGCTAGATGCAACACAAACCCTTTTCTAGAACCCAAGGTATCGGGTGTGTCCAGACAAGGAATTCAGGAAGAAAACCACCACACAACACCTGAGAAGACTCTGGACCAGGCCTGGTACTTAAAAGCTCTGGAGGAACTTTGGGGCACAACATTAAGCTTGTTTTTTCACCATAAAATGGTCTTATAAATGACTCTAGTGACAAAACTAAGGAAGGGATGGAAAGAGGATGAAAGTTCCAATACAAACCCCCTGGTATGGTGCAGACCTTTCCGGAGCCAGTATTTCTAGGTTTGACACATAAAGGGAAGGAGTAGAGGTAACCACAAGCCTGCCTGAATCTTGTGAATTAGCATTTAACGGGATTAGCAGATTCCACTGGCTGATGCATGACCCCTAAATCAGTCACAGGCCCCTCCCAAGGGCACACAGTGAAAACTTAGCAAAGAGTTGGGATGTCTGCAAATTGTACTAAATGTGCCTGAAGTTTCCTCAACAGATCAACTGGGAGAGAGAGTGCAATGCAGAGAAAAGAGAAATGATCCACCGAAATTATCAAGCAACATTGGCAGTTTAAAGCCAATGCAGGAAGTGAAAGGCATTTAAACAAACAAACAAACACACCCACCACCATTTCCTTTTCCAGGTCCACGGTGAATGGAGGAAAGAAATTAAAATAAGCCCTCTTGGGAACCACAGGCTGCCATCCACCACCTTTCCTTGTTTTAAATGTTTCAGGCATAAATGATTGAGAGCCTGTATTAATAATGAAGCCCCCACACTTCTTGGGGATGCAACTATCTCCATGGCAGAAAATGCATGCCTAACTGCCTTCAGTGGCTTTGATTAGCGGGGAAAGCGCACCACTTTGTTAACTGGCACCCTGTGAAAAACAATACCCAGAATTTTGGGAAATTAGGAGCAAAGGTACATTTAAAGCAGCCAGCCCAACCTGGAAACAAAGGAGTGGGGGCCCGAGAGCTTCCCAGGGAGACTGCCGAATTAATGGGGATGAGCGCATGTGTTTGATAATCTTTATATGGCAAAAGAGCCATCTTTCAAATATGTCACAAATTCATATTAATCACCTTCCCTAGCTTGGCTCTGCCCGTCGCCGTGGGCAAAAACGGAAAGTGTCTGGTTAGGAAAAATGTTCTACATTGTAATTTACAAGAGCCTGGGAACCTGGCTCCCTGTTAATGGAAAGGAATGATTTTAAAATGAGAAAATATATATTATAAAACACACACGTATCATGATACAGATACACATTTATATAGACGCGCAAGCGAGCTTTCTAACTCCATCTGGAAGGAAGGATGTTTGATGTTAACAATGTAACTTCTCACTTTCAAGCAGGCTCAGAAAACAAGGAGCCGGCAGGAGTTCAGATAAAGGCAGCTTAAAAGTCAAATGATTCTGACTCTGAACCTGAGACTTCTTAGAGGCAAGGTCCTTTCCTTTCCCCATTAATGGGCTGACTTGTGAGCCCAGGAACAAAGTGCGCTGATGTGAGGAATTCTGAGGAGAGTCAACTCATTATGGATGGGCGAGTGGAGTCTGAGTCGCACAAATCAAAGGCTCTAATCTGGAGTAACTGGCTGCACTTCTGCTTGGAACTAATTTGTTCCCAAGTTATACTCACCTTTCACCCTGCAAAGGCCCAGAGTAGCGTCCCTCCTGGGTCAGCAGAGCAATGCTCTGGGGTGGGGGTGGGGAGAAGGCTCCCTTCACTGTGGGCTGCCAGCAGTGGGCATCATGACATGCCCACAGCAGACTAACCAAGGCTGGGGTGCACTGGGCTGGCAGTCCAATGGCCAAAAGCTGAGCCTATGAAGGTGGATATTCTCTTCTATTTTTTTCCAGCCTGCGGTGAGAGGGAAATGTAGCACTAAAAGCCTAGTGGTGTCACGTGCAGATGCTTGAATACTAGACCATCTCTCCTACAGAATTACAAAAAAGAGTCCACTTTCCATTGTAACAGAGCTAGCACCCCAAGTGAAATATTGAAGAAGCTTTGGGGAAGGAACAATTGCTCCTCTAAGGTTCCTGTGTAGTCTTTCAGGTCCACACCAATGACCAGCAATTTGGTTGCCATTCACAGGTGGTTCAAATGCCTGTATATATTATTTGGGATGAGAGAGCATGTGGTGGGTGGGCTTGTTGCTAATGCAGGATACAGTGGGGAGGATTCCAAATTCATTAGTGGGAAGGAGGTGCTGTCAGGAGAGGGAGCAGAAAACTGAAAGCTAGAACTTTTGGAAAATACCAAAGAAGACACTTTTTAATATGCAGAGAATATGGTGAAACATGAAGCCAAGATGTGTTTCTCCACATACATAGTAGCTCCATGCCAGGCAACTTAACAAGAGCTGTTGGAGACAGGCATGATATTTTATGTGTTCTCTAGTCTACAGAATCACCCTGGCTGCCATGGTGAAGTCTAATAGACTTCATTCTGCGTGTCAGTGCCGGGCTTGTTCTGTGCTCTTGTCTTTTCTGCATATCATGGATTGGGGAAAGGCCACACCACTGGAGCTGCAAGCATTTAGAGAGTATTTTATTTGTTACACTTTCCCACACAGGAGCTCAGAATGACAATTTAGCCTAGCAACAATTCTATGTGGTAGACCAGCCTGAGAAATGCTGCCTTGCACAGGTCACTCAGCTTCATAGCCAAATAGTGATTTGAACCCAGGCTTCCCATGTTCAACCCCAATAATCTAGCCACAACAACAACAATGGCTCCCACGTGAGAATTGCAGAAAATTATCGCTCACTGACCACCTGTTTAAGCCAATGTCCACTTGTTCACTCAGGTGGTGTCATATACATAGAGACAGGCAGTAGGAAAAATACTCCGGATGCTTTAGTCATGGAGCAGAATGGGTCTATGCCCAAATAACTCCCACAGCAGCAGGATCAGCTCCCTGAAAGGCAGGGGGAGAGACACACACTCCATCGAAAGTGGGGCAGCTTCTCTGATTGGCAGCAGTGTCATTCCACACACACCCCAATGACACCACTCCCCCACATACTTATGCCCCTCCCCTCCATCTTGGCAGCAACAGTGAACCTCCCTGAGATGCCCCCCTCCTGCTGGGTGGAATTTCTTTCCCCTCCAAAGACAGCATAAAGTGGTCACAGTGTGAATGCGCTTGACCTTTTGTCTTGGACTAATCTAATTGTGTCGTCTTTGTGTAACCAGCCGGTAAAGGTCAGAGCTGTATTTAACAGGGGGGCCCTTTAGGTACCAAATTTGCCTTGCAGTGAATTAACTTGATTATATTTCTTTCAAATATGTCAGAGCCCAGGTCACATTAACCCTCCTGGTGCTGCCTTCATTCTTTTTGTTCCTATTCCAAGCATGGAGTTGGAAAAGAACAGCACTAGGGAAACATAAGTGCAATGTTTTGCAAACAGACACAAGTCAGTGAAAACTCTCTAGAGGAAGAAAAGGATTCTGAACTGGCCTGCTGCTGAGGCTTGCTGACCCTGCCCCCCAAAGCAGGTGAGAATTTATGACACAGAGATGTGGGGCTCAATAGTATGGTGAAGCCCATTCAGTAGGAGAAGCCTCTAAGAATGAGTGGTTACTCAAAACTCCATGTCACCTTTAGAGCTTACAGAGAAAGTTACTTGAATATCAAAAAAAGAAGTAATTTTTTTTTTTAAAAAAACATCCTGACACACTGCTGTGCCAACATACTGGGACAGCCATTATGCAAGGAAGCAAGAAGGGTTTGGTGGCCAGCTGACTAATGACCTGATCATATCCATGTTAAGCACAAGTCATTGCATTAATCCCATTTACTCCACTGGAAAAAACTTTCTTGGGCATAGAACCATGGAGCGGAAAGAGAGAGGCTCTCCCTTACTGAGAGGAGATGGAGCAAGCTTGTTTTCTCCTGCTCTGAAGGGTAGCACTTGAACCACTGGCTTCAAGTTACAAGAAAGGAGATTCTGACTAAGCATCAGGAAGAACTTTCTGACAGTAAGAGCTGTTTGACCGTGGAACAGACCCTCACAAGATGTGGTGGACTCTCTGAGGTTCTAAAGCAGAGATTGGATGGTTATGCATGCTTTAGTTCAGTCCTTCATTGCAGAGAGTTGGACTAGATGACCCTTGGGTCTCTACAATTCTATGATTCTTGGTTTGCAGTGTTATTTTTTCAAGCAGGCCTAAAGGGGTGCAAGGGCATGCCAACATCAATATCTACTCACCGAATTGGGTGTGAGGGGAGCCCCCACCACATCAATGATCTGCTCCTTTGCGTCACCCTTGCTCTCTTCAGTGCACAAGCCTGACTGTCCATCAGCATGTGAGCCACCATCTGTGCTGGGCCCTGTGCTACCCGCTTTGGCCAATGCCTCATAGCGGTGCCGCAACATCTGCAGCTCATATTCACAGTTTGCAAATGCTTGCTTGAGCTCATACAGCAGCACCAGATCACTGCGCAACTCGTTGAACATCTGGACAATCTCCTCTGTTGGCATCGGACTCAGGTCTGGAGGAGGCGAAAGGAAGAAAGTTAAGCAAGGGAACTCTGTCCCTTGCCAGCTGCAGACTGCTCCAATGCTCCTCTGTAGGTCTTGGTTCAGTCCAAACTGGCTAAAGCAGAAAGCATTAAAAAGTCAAGTCCTTTATTAACTCAGATGTAGCACAACTGGGAAGTTTTGCCTGCATCAGACTCACTGCCAGCCAAGCCTTCACTGCTGTGTCAAGCCAGGGATGTGAGGACAGTCTAGATCAGTATTTTGCAATCTTGGGTCTCCAGCTGTTTTTGGACTACAGTTCCCATCGTCCCGGACCACTGGTCTTGCTAGCTAGGGATGATGGGTGTTGTAGTCCCAAAACAGCTGGAGACCCAAGGTTGGGATGGTCTAGAAGAAGCTCCTCTTCAAAGGAGGAGCAACCCCGTTAGTACACAACCTGAGCAAGCCACTGAAGCCAAGCATTACTGTTCTCGCTGAATCCAGGGAGTCCACTGCCTCCCCTACGCCGGAAAGGCGGGGGGGGGGGTTGTATTTTGCCCCTTAGCCAAAAAGTGCAGGCCAGGCATATCCCCACACAGGTCGCGTGGGACCCATCCAGAAGAGGAGCAACAAGGAAGCACAAAAGCCAGGCAGAGTCTCACAGACAATGGCCACTAACCCCTTTCACAGTACCTCTCCCTGCACGAAGAGATTTGCCTCCTTAATACTGGGCTGTCACTCTCGATGGCTTAAAGAACCCAAACAAGAGAGAAAGAGACAAAAGACTCTGTTCAAATACTTTTTGACTGGGAGGAATTTTTTGAGGGGGGATATTCTTGTGCATCATCTTCTGGCTTTTACCCCTCTGCTGCTGCTTCTTTTTTTTAACAAAACACATAAGATCTTATTTTCAAACCCATTCACATAGTGTTATTCAAGGAACTGGCTGTATTACTTGGGGGGAAAAATAGCCCCTCTCGACTACAAAGGCTTTGCTCCATGGGTCTCTCTCTCTCTCTACCTGCCCTCTTTACTCACCTACTCCGAGTTCCATCAGCATCTGCTCCAAGGCTTTAATCTTCTTCTGTCCCACGGAGCTCGGCAGTTTCATCTGGAATACAAAGGTAACAGCCACACAGCTCTGAGCTAGCCCTCACTCACAGCCGCCTAGTTCAAACGGCAAGGGAGCTTTGCTTTTTATAGTGCACGGGGAAAAAAGCGAGCCAAAGAAAGAAAGAGAGAAAAGGGAAATCAAGTGCTGGGAGAGGGAGGCAGAAAGAAGGCCTGAAAGTTTGCAGACGAGGGCCAAGGGCAGGGACTGAAAAGCCTGGTCGCAAGGGCTTTTCAGTTCCTCCCGGTGCCAAGATGCGGAGATGCACAGCTTTACAGCTTCCATGTGCAACTGAATTAACAACAAAAGTTCTGCTCCGCTTCGAACCCTCTCCCGCAGTGCCCTGCCCATCAAAGAGCTCAATTACACAGCAGCTAATGTGCGATGCTGCCCTACTTTACTTGCTCTTGCCAGCCTGATTAGACTCGTGCACTAACAGACTTCCTTCTCCCTTTACCTGCCGAGCCCAGAGCCGTGGGATTCATTTACAGAGCCAGTTTTCTAACAAAAGACGCAAAGAGGCACAAAGAGCACACACACTAACTCAATTGGCAGAAGTGTGAACACACATTCACAGTGGAGCTGAGGGGGGTATGGGGAGCAGGGAAGTATTAGGCAGGGGCAGGGAACCCAAGCTGGGCATGAGATCACGCTTAGCTCAAAAAAAAAAACCCAAACCACCCTCACTACAACCCTACAGGCAGGAGCAACTCAGAACAAGCAGCTAAGGAAAAGTACAAAGAACTCAAGCACAATTTCAAGTGGGAAAAGGGGACTTGAGCATGCAGGGAAAACTAGCCAAGCTAATGGCCTTCAAACATACCTTTGGGCTTCCAAAAACCCAAGTATAACAAGGACTACCTGGAAGGGCATCAAGTTTGGATACCTGCCTCTTTCCATTCCTGCCTTTTGCCCTTTTCTTACACAAGCAGAAAGTTGATCCTTGCACCACTGCTCAGTTTCCAGTATCAGGTCAGTGCTCCTTGATTTTTCAATAGGAAATATAGATATTAGCCTCTCTCAAAGGGCCACTTCCAAGTCATGAAGATACTGGGAGCCGGAAACTGGAAAAACTTCCCAGTTGCTTCCAGCCTCTGACCAGTTAAATAATTTAGAGCAGATTCGCATTACCAACTCGCAGGAGGATTATATCATGTAAAGCGTCTCTCTGCATTGACAAATACTGCTGGGACACACCACCAAGGCTGCCAACCTCATGGACAATCACAGCATGGTTATAACCATCTTGTGAAAAACAATCAGCCTAAAATCAGGAAAGACGCAGCACAGATACTCACATAAATCAGCCTCACCTACAAGTGAAGGGATCAACTGCAGTGGTGAGAGGGAAACAGATTTCTACTGGCTGCCAAGGTAAGCCAATCAGAGGCCTGGTTTCAGGTAGGCACTATCAGAATTCTCATGAGGCAACAATAATTTTTGCCTTCTCTTAGTCATTACTACCCTCCATAGTGCCCATCCCTTTGCAGTAGGTTCTCAGAACTTCAGGCCAGAAATGGGGATTGTGAAGAATTCCCAAATCCGCAAAGGGCAGGCAGAGGTTCCCTTAGAGCAGGGTTTCCTAAACTTGGGCCTCAAGCTGCTTTTGGACTACAATTCCCATCACCCCTGACCACTGGTCCTGCTAGCTAGGGATGATGGGAGTTGTAGTCCAACAACAGCTGGAGACCCAAGTTTGAGAAACCCTGCCTTAGAGTATGTGGAAGTAGCCAGAATGAGATGTCTAATGGGATTCTGAAGATGCCAACAAGGGTCAACAATAAAACATGGAAGATTAGATTCTTAACACATGGTACCCTGCTTAAGAGAACAGCATCTCCTCACAAGGCAACACTATTTCATCACATCCTGTTTTGAGGCTCTTCATGTATCCTTAGAAAATCTACCATCTCACTATATAGGTTTTCTAGCCAGTAGAACAACACTTGTATGGCTGAGATCTGGGGGGAAGCCATGTGATGCTTTCCATTCAGAATAAGCACCTTTCCTATCTGAAAGAGCTTTGTTAGGTTTCTAGCTCACTCCTCCCTGCTAATCGCAGCTCCAGATATGCTGTCTTCTATATACTAGCAGAAGGAAATAAGGAGGATCTCCTTCATGTGTCAATCAGAGCTCCATCAATGACAAGCGAGGAAGGGCTGACAGCTGGACCCAGAGTCTTTAAACAGCCAGGATTATTGCCTTGCTATGTTTTGGCCTGATATATTGGCAGCTTCAAGAATAGAAAGGGACAGAAGCAGTCTGGATGGATTTAGATCTACCAATAGACCGCAGAAGAAATACGAGGCCAACTCAGGAGAAGCGGGACTGTTTTGAGTTTACTCGGCTTTAGAGAACATCAATTAAGCTTTCCTTTAATTTTGGGGGAGGATTTGGCCTGTGAACATGAAAGCTCCATTGGCTTCTTCAAGCAAGAGTATATTTTAATTTTACCGTCATTAAGAAAACGTTATGATTTATGCGGCTGCTGTCGAACTAATATCTTTAAAATTTAGCTGGCTAAGCCAATTCATCTTTAAGACTGATGAAGGTTGATTGCTCTCTATGCAAAATGTATTAAAAGTAAATGAGGAGTCTATTACTCACAGGGCGCTGATAATCTGTTAGGTAGGCTCCGTTAGCCTGGCTGTCTCAACGGCAACAGGAAGGCCCAATGCTCCACTCACCTCGGCAGCCAAAAGCACAGGCAGCTAAGAAGAGCAGGCATTCTCAAATCTTGCAAGATTTTTTGTGCAATCAAGTTTGACAGAACTCTAAGGCTACAAAATGCAGGACTCTGATAAACGGTGCTGGTTTTGGCTACCACGAGGACCTATTCCCCTGGCTATGTGTCGTGTTTCCCTCAAGCAGGACCTGTGACTAAAACTGTTGATGTTCTATGCTCTTTTCTGCTTCCTTCAGAGACCTATCTAGGTTCAGAAGTGAGATTCAGCACTATTTGCCCGCAAAGAGATCTGGGTAACCCAACGCCTGTAATAGAAGTGCCTTTCTGACACGACAGTGCCTGTGACAGAGCTCACTAAAGTTCCTCTAATCTAGGAGTCCCAAGTTATTGCCCTAATAATGTGCAGGAAGGACGTTTCCCTGCATTAAGAGTCCACATTCCACATCAGCCCTTCAGCAGAGATCCCACTACACTCGATAAGAAGAGATACAGCTTCATTCCCAACTCTGTCAATTAACCCTTTCTGCTTCAAAAGGATGCTTGTATCAATTTATGAGCAAAACTGGGGATGTCAATAGTCACATGTTGGTACATGTACTGAAGGCTGATGTAAAACCGAGTATGAAGTTGATATTAGCAGCAGTTTTGTTCCTACGCACACTTCTCCATTTCCTTCCCAGACAAGTCTTGCATGGATCTTTAATGGGGGCAGATTAATGCAATAATCCAGCTGTTTAGCATTGCTGTTTGACTGGATAGTGCTGGAAACAAAACACTTGGATGAGGCACAGGGCTGAATCAGTTTGACAAAGATGCTTCCGAAAAATGCTGGTGGCCATAGATGGAATCTGCAGGCTACATATCTGAAACGACCATTCTGTATCTTGCAACACATCTCAGCTCAAAATGGCAACACTGCATGCTGGGATTTATGGCAGATTGAAAGCCTTCGGGAGCCACATTAGATAAAAGGTGGCCAATCACAACCTGCTATTTTCCACTAGGCAATAAAGTGCTTCCCTTAGCACCCCACTGCAACACCGGAGAAAGTTCGTTGTTAAGCAAGTGCAATGGAAGGATTCTTGAAAAGCATGTAGTGTCAGGCCCTCCCTCTTTGTAATCTATTAGAATTATTTATTATTACTAAAGTCCCCAAATAATCATATCTCAAAAAATGGATTGCTCACATTGAAGAAGTGATTAGCTGGAATTTTTGAGGTTAATATATCTTGGATTCTCCCGTCTTCTGACAACCTCTCCCTGCAGCCCTCTTTGCAACGCCAGCTTGTGCTTATAATTATGCCAGCATCACTTTTGATTTAGGGACTCTGAGCCTTTGTCCTCGCTATAAACAACCAGTAAATGCATGAACTGTGCAGAAAGAGAAAAATAAATAAAAGGGCAACACACCAATATATGAATCAAGGCCACGTGACTGGAAGAAGAGAGCAAGTTTGCAGAGGGGCAAGTAGGTGGGACTTTCTCCCTGAACCACCAATGAGACTGGCAGGGAGCAGACTAGTAAACAACCTCCTGGTTGCCAGAGTAAGACAATGAACCAATACAGGCAAGAATATTCACGCCTGGCACACTTCCAAGCCCTCTTTTATTTTTAAAAAGCAGTAAAACAAAAAATATGTTCTTACACCAACAAAGACAACTAAAAAGGAGAAGAGAGCTAAATCAGTCAGTTGTTTAAAACCTAAAAAGTTTGAGTAAACAGGTACACCTCACTTGCTGTTCACATGGTCACACTGTAGGTGCCTAACATAGCTGTGGGTGGGGAACCTCAGGCCTGGGGCCAAATGAAACCCTATAGACTTCTCTGGCTGAACCTCAGTACTCTCCCCAGGCAACACCCATCACAGGCCCTGCTTCATACCCTTTGCCTGGCTGGAATGTGTCCTTGAACTCTGAGAATGCCTCTTGCTTGTCTTGACAGAGAATAGCAGGGTGGGTGTGTCAGTGTGTGTAGAAACTAGTTTATGGTATAAAGACAACATTTACATTTGTTGCTTGGCCCACATTTGCCTCTAGCCTCATTTGCCACTGGCATGTGGCCCTCAAGAAGCTTTCACAGATGGGAATGCAACCCTTTGTCTTTAAGAAGGTTTGCCACATCTGCTGTTAATAAGTGAAAACTCCACAAATAGGGTGCCACCACAAAGAAGGCTCTGACTTGTCCTGCACAGCTAGTACATTTCTTCATGGGTTTTGCTACTGAAGAACTTGTGCTTACATTCTATGCCACAATGATCAAGGATCCTACCAGACACTGTAAGAATATGTGTAAGCATGTGTGTAAGGGCTATTATGAGCGTATTATTTAAACCATTACCATTTTCCTTAAGCCTGCTCAGAACACTGATTGAGATACATTTAGGTCGCATAAAATTCTGCAAGGAGAGTGCCACCACATCTGGGCTCAACTGAAGTCCATGGTCCAATTGCAAAGCATTCAAACAAAAGTGCCAGACTCTTGCAGCAACAAGTATCAGAAAAATCTGTCTTCTTTTTTCTACAGCTTCCAATCAGGCACTAGAAACATCCCTGGAACTAGTTTTTTTATTTCCTGTTAATTGCTCAAGCCCTGAATTGCTTTCTTTTTCACTCACAGAAATGTCCAAACTGGCTTTAAATTCCACGCTATGGTCACCCTAGAGAAGTGAGCTCATCCTCTGTTGTATTTAAATCTGATCAAAGGGCAGATTTTTGTCTGCCACTCTTCAAGGTTTATTGTAAAACAATAATCTACTAAATGCATACCATCAGCCATTTTTATCCTGTCCTAGATTTCCTGTAACCATATCTAAAGATTCACATGCAGAGCATGATCCACTTTGGGTTCTGAGCCAGCAGCTCTGGAATCAATGGGCATTACACACAAATACTGTACTGCTATGCAACTTCAACTCATTTCAGTGAGGGTTGCCCAGAAAGGCATTCCTGGTGGGTTTCCACCTCCATCCTCAACTCCCAAGATGGAGAGAACTTTTCTTCACCATGTCTTTTAGGAATAAGACACAGACCAAAGGATTTCAATTAAAAGCATTTAGATTTAAGTCATCTATTAGGAAAGGTTTTCCTAACTGTCAGATCACTACAGCGATGGAACAGGCTGCCCAAGGAGGTTGTGAAATCACCTTCTCAAGCTCCGACGGAGTAATTTCCTTTGAAGGATAAAGTGAGCAGCGATGCAGACATTACCCAGATAAGAGGGAACCATCAAATTGTCCAGGAGCATTAGGATATTTTCCATATGGGTTTCCCTTCCTTTATGTGACCCAACATCCTCTTGGCATTTTTCAGTCACAGCTGCAGGTTGAGTGGAGTTCTTCCTTTAGTATTTGATTGTTCACAGCTATGCAAAGTATTTACGCTTTTCAGCTGTTCTTTCCTTTATGTGGATTCTAGGTTATTTTTGTAATGACAGCTCACTTTTAAGGAAATTCTTTCACTCACAGCTGCATTTTACTATACGCAAATCACAGGAAGGTTGACTCTGATTGGGGACCAAATTCTTCTAAGATTACACTGCAAAAATTACTTCCAGGCCATGTTAAGCAATCTGGCACATGCCTAGAAGTAATTCTGGCAAATAATGGGCTCTAACAAAACTTAACACCTTACTACATGGGTACATGCCCCAAACCCAATATTCTGAAAGGACCAGAAGCCTTTCAATGTCCAACCTTCTGCCTAGAGCTAAATCTCAGAAGTGCACTATAGGCAGAATTAATAAACCAATATATGCAAATATTATTAGCAAAACTAGTAATTCAGGTATCAGGTATTTTTTTATTTAAGGATTTACATTCCACTTGGCGCAGGGACGCAGGTGGCGCTGTGGGTTAAAGCCTCAGCGCCTAGGGCTTGCCGATCGAAAGGTCGGCGGTTCGAATCCCTGCGGCGGGGTGCGCTCCCGCTGCTCGGTCCCAGCGCCTGCCAACCTAGCAGTTCGAAAGCACCTCCGGGTGCAAGTAGATAAATAGGGACCGCTTACCAGCGGGAAGGTAAACGGCGTTTCCGTGTGCGGCTCTGGCTCGCCAGAGCAGCGATGTCACGCTGGCCACGTGACCCGGAAGTGTCTCCGGACAGCGCTGGCCCCTGGCCTCTTAAGTGAGATGGGCGCACAACCCCAGAGTCTGTCAAGACTGGCCCGTACGGGCAGGGGTACCTTTACCTTTACCTTTATTCCACTTGGCAGGACAATTGTCCTCCCAAGGCAGCATATAAAAGCAGTAATAGAACATATGCATTCAATCATATAAGTAATTCATTTAAAGTTAGCAGTAAAAGACAACTATTTTTTTAAAAAAGAATTTAAAAAGATGATTAAAATTAGAACATCTTAAGGATCCTTTTCTGAAAGCAAGTAAAAGTCACTTCATGGGCAGGGGGTGGGGGTCATATTCTGTAACTGTGGGATCACCACTGAAAAGGCCCTTTTCTTGATACCCATTAGCCTCTAATCTACAGTTCAGAAAATATAGTGTCCATAACTTATCATAAAGCTCAGGCAGCCTGATGCAGGTACAGGCAGTCTTTCACATAACCTGGACTTAAGACTTCAATCGCTAAAGCCAGCACTTTAAATTTGGTCCCAAATGCAGGGGGTAAGTGGGTGCACACACACTTGCACATTCATACGAAACCTTCATTGCCCATTTGGTGCATTTGTGATCAGGTGCTTTAGCTTATGAAATCTCATCTTTCAATTAATCAAGGGTGACAGCCATTTGTGGCATCACACTGGCATGACAAAAACTTCTGCTTACCCTTCCTTTCCTCCTTCCGCAATCTCCCCAAATTCCCTCCAGAGAGCTGGGAGACCCTTTGGAGCAGATGGGGAGGAGAGGAAATCCTATCCACTGGCATGACAGTATTACACAAGCCCCACATTTTTTACAACCAGTCTCCCATAAGTAAAAGATCTGAGAACCACTGCAGTACTGGACATACTGATGAAGGGTTAGAAGAATACTTCTGAGTTGTATTGCTTCAGTGCTCAATATCTGTTAGTAAAACAGAGATGACATTCAAATCACACTTTCTGCCCATCTTGCCACGTGCTCCATGTCCCAAGCTATTATCTCACACATTTGTGTAGTGGAGTCTAGCTCTGCACGCTGTTACTACATGAATGTGTCAGTAAAAGCAACAAGAACACTTCATCTTTCTAACCATTGGAAGTCTTTTCCCATCGTGGCAACATACAATTTCCGGCTAATAAGAAGGTGCTGATTACCATCAGCTTATCTCACCAAAATGCCTTGCAGCACAGTCAATACTAAAGAGATAAATTATTAATTGTTCCAAGTAATTAAATTTATCAAATCCAAATAAATATTACTGGTATTTTATGTAACTGCTTTCAAGGCTCGGCCTCTGAAGGGACAGTATTGATCAAGCGAAGAAAGACAGATGTTTCCCCCGTTAGCAGCTGATGAGGTCTGGCTCTGCATTAATGTCAGAGAGAAGGCGCATGGCCAAGGGCCTCTGGTGAAGAGTAAACAGGCAGCGCACACAACCGCTTCACAGCAAATCAAATATTGAGAACATGCATTTAATATATACACATACCTAAGCCGCCCCCCTCCCTCGTGCCAAGCTTTGACCAAAATACTCGTTTATCTTGAATGTGTAGTACAATCCTAGCCCCCACCCCAGCCCCGTGCTCCGAAAAAGCAAGCACCACAGTAGATTGTACCTCATTAATCAGTGCTAAAAAAGTGCTCAGTTGGCTAGTAAATATTTAAAAGCCAGTGAGGGTGGATGTGTGAATCAATGGGAATGAAAGCTCCCTCTCCCCCTATTTCTTTTTAATTGGTCTGACCACCAATTTGTCTACAAGATCCTAGTTAGCAGGTAACAAGTAAAACTGCCGGCTGGAAGCCTTTCTTGGTGGAAGGTGTCCAGCTGTGAACTAAACAATTGCGCCACAGCATCTCCCAGTGCGCTCCCTGGCTCTGAGGCTGCTAAGAACTTTCTTTTATCCTACTGTTTTTGCCTCATTATCAAAGACTTAGCAGTCTAGAGTCCAGACCTCTTGCCTCATCCCATAGACTCAGGGCAAGAGCCCCAAAGCAGAACCCAAACACACACCTATTCTTTGCCAATGTTCTCTTTAGCAAGGGGGATAGGGTAGCAAGAAAACGTATCAACAAAATTGCCTGACAAAATGTATATTAACACAGAGGGAATATTAAGGTTAAATATGAAAGAAGTCCACATTCAGAGAGAACACAGATTTAAAGCCTTCATTCTATTCTAGGCTGGCAGCATGAAAGTCTACAGGAATAAATTAATTTCTCCCCCCAAAAAGTGAGGGGAGATATGAAATTTGTGCACACATTTCAAATTCACTGGCACACAATATATTTGAATCATACAAAACTGCCCCTTTTTCAAAGTGACTACTACACCCCACTCTTCCCAAGAGGTCTAGATTGAGGAAGGGAAGATTGCTTTAGTTCAATTCTTTAAGGACTACAATGATCAGGTTTGGTCTTTTGAAAACCAAATTCAGCTGTTAATTTCTGATAATTAATTGTAGAAGCAAAAGATCTGTATAGAACTTGTAGTGATAACTGCTTTCCCCCCCTTCAAATTTCTCTAAACTCCTGATTGCCAGCACTTGGTTACTCTGCAAGCTTTAAAAGACTATTATCGAATTAAGGAAATTATCAGGAGTAGGAAAGAATACAGGACATTATCAGGGCATTTCCAAACAAATCTGTTAATTTGTAAGATCTTCATTAAGCCAGAACTGGGGGAGCACTGGTTTTTTATGATATTCAAGCAAATAATTTCCCTCACTATTATGCAGAAAACATCACGTTGATCTTAAATACAAAGCTGCCCCTTGCTTGTCCATTGCAACAAACTGCAGAAGAAAATCTGAACAAGCTGTTTAGAAAGAGGACTTAATCCAGGCAGTTAACAAATCCTCTCCCGATTGCTCCCCAGGGCTTCCATGTCTGCTCACCTTTGCGTATGTCACACTGCACACCATTTCCAAACCTTGTCAATCAAAAACAGAGGTGGGAGTGCTGGCACCAAAGCACATACTGGCAGAAATAACAGCCCAATAAAGCCAGTTTTTTCCAATCCAGGCCAACACTTAGAATCACAATCACTTGCAGAAGCTTTGGAAATGCCACACAAATATTGGTAAAGCCTCCAGGCTCCATGAGTGCCAGCAACGTAGAGAAAACTATTAACCCTTGAAAACAGAGGCCCAATTAAGAGATTATGGATATAGCATGGCTGCAGGAACGGCTGGGCACTAGTGAACTGATGTTAACTTAGCATTTTATTCCTCCATTCTTTGCAGTTCTGCCCTGTGAATCTTGCCAGCGAAGCAAAGGATCCAATTACAAAGCAATGGCAGCCGTGCTACACTCCTAATGCGTGAACTGGGACCTCAGACAAGGTTAAATGAGTGGTCAAAGGTCAATTCTCATCACCCAATATCTTTTCACCCAGTGATTCCCTAGCCAAAACAATGTTGATATTTAATAACAACATATCTCAGTAATGGAGGTAGATTTACCAATGACCAGTCTTGGCATATGACTATGGTCTTAAATTTTAGGCATCTCAAGATCTTTGAAGGGAGGGGAAATGGTCCTGGGCAAAAGACAAACTCTGCTAATGAAGTACTTCTAATAATATAGAACATGAAAAACCCTTGCTGGTGGATGGGTTTTTTAATCTTTAGTTTTATAGTTGCATGAAAATAACCAAAAATATAAAATCTTGCTTACTATGTTGAGCATAAAATGAAGCTGATAAAGATGGTACAGGTTTGAGTTCAGAAGGAGGGACTCAAATAATTAATAGTCTAGGATCTCTGCAAAACTAAACCCAGGCCTCCCTAATAAGCCAAAGTCGCCGTCCATGCTGGAGTATGATGAAGACTGTGGAAAACCTGGTGACCTTGCCAGAACATTTCACTTCAATGCTTTGGCCTGATTGAGACAGTTGTTTCAAATGAAAGTCTCATGCACTCTCCCATCTTTCCTTTTTTTCCCTTGGGTTTTTTTTTAAAGGGAAGAAACTACAGTTTCCTCAGGTTTGGACAAAACAAGAAATTGCTTTCAATCTCATCTCCTCACTTGCAAAGAGGTGGGAAGACCATGTAAACCCAAGGCTCATGCTCAAAGCAAACAAACCATGGTTTGTTATTAAGGCTGAACCAAGCAATAGCCACTCACCTCCCTGCTGCTGCTGCAAGTAGCATTCCAAGGCATATCCCAAAGTTACACCAATTAACCTACTGTCAACAACAGATTTCTCATATATGCACTGTAGCCAATTCGCTCTTCCTACTGTATTAGGAGTTCTGAGGCATGTCATACAGCAAAGCCACAACCCTGACAACGCCATCAGTCACTAGCTTGCTCAGTAAGGGATCTGATTTGCAACCACTTGCTCAAGAACCTTGTCCAAGGAGGGGAGCTTGACAACTGGCTGGTAGTTACTTAGATTTTCCGAATCCAGGGAGGGTTTCTTGAGGAATGATTTCACCACTGCCTCCTTCAAGAAGGCAGGGACCACCTCATCTTGCAAGGAGGCAGTAATCACCTGCCTGGCCCAGCCAGCCGTCCCCTCCCTGTTAGTTTTTATCAGCCAAGGGGAGCAAGAGTCCATAGCGCAAATGGTCACCCTGATCAATCCAAGCACCTTGTCCACATCAAGCCTTCCAAATTAAAACTCATCCAACACAACAGGTCTAGACAGTGCTCAGGATACCCTTTGAAATTCATATGTTGTACTCGTGAACTAAAGATCCTACCAGCGGATGCAGGTGATTTTGTCCTCAAAATGCTTTGCAAGCAAGTCACAGTAAGCTACCATTGGTTCTATCACCTCCTTCAGGCCAGAATGCAAGAAGCTCTGCCTGACGGTTCAACAGGGATACAATGGAGATAGCAAAGTATGCCTTCTTTTCTGCCTTCACTGCCACTGTGTAGGCTCAATGATGAGCCCTCACCAGTGTTAAGCTGCATTCAACTGGAGTTTTCCTCCACTCACATTCAAGCTATCTCCCATCTTGTTTCCTTACCCTAAGCTCTGGAGTATAACAGGGAGCCAAGCAAGCTCCACAAAGCAGGTACAATCATGTCAATAGCCCGAGCCATTCAGATGTTCCAGAGGCTGGCTGAGGCTTTGACAAGAGCACCAGTCATATCAGCTGGAAAATACCCCAGCGCTGACTGGAAACCCATTGGATCCATCAGCCTCTGAGGGTGGACCATCCTAATAGATCCCCTGCCTCTGCACAGGGGAAAAGGTGCTGAAAGTCTAAATCTTAACAGGGATCTGACCACAACAAGGGACTTGTGTCAATATCCCCCACTTTCATGCATTGGGCCAATGACATGTTGGGACAGCCCCAGGGCTGTCATGGTGGCCATGAAGCCCTGAGCCACCTCAAAGCCAGTTACTTCAGCATGGATGTTGAAGTCCCTCAAAACTAGCAGTCTGGGAGTCCTCAACAAAATCTTTGAGACCAGCTCTGTCAGCTCAGGCTGGGAGACTGCTGGGCAGTGAGTGGGCCTAAGCTGCACCTAACACCTTTGCCTCATTTATCTTTTATGAAAAAGAGCCATTATGTAAATAGGGGGGGGGGGAATGAATCAACAGAATGGGGAAACAGAAAGTTATTTGACGAGTTAACATTGTAATATTAAAAATGCCCTCTGATTAACTTCAAAAGAGGCAGAAAGTTAGTTCCATGTCCCAACTGCTTCTTCTCATGAAGAATGCTGCAAAATCCATATGTCTAATTTTTATTTTAAAACTACTTGTGGGAAAAGTGCAGTTTGCAGAAGACAGAGCTAGCTTGTGATCCATTTCCCAATGATTTTCCCAGGACTCTTCTCCTGGCTACATATTCTGCTGGGGTCCCATTATCAGGCATGATAACCTGACCTCAGATGGAAGCATAAGAGCGCAGAGACATAGTCAGAACAGTTGAGGCTTAAGGAGCAAAGAAGCAAGTTCAGCCATGCACAACTGGCACCTCTAGTGGGCCTCTAGTGCAAACACACAGCTATTATTTCTGAGACCAGCCAGAACCCACATTGATATTACAGCCCAGACTCCAATGGACCTTTAACAGCTTTAAAAGGAGAATAAATAGGAAATGAAAGCAATCAAGCATCCACACAGGGCAACAATGACCAACATGGTAGCCTACCCTCTGACTCCGCAGTGTGACACCTGCAGACTTGAAGTCGGGAAACTTGATGCCAGCAGTCTCTGGAACAGCCTAAAAGAGAAAGAGACAGCATATGTTGAGAAAAGGAAATGCAAAAGGATGTACAAAGACCACTCTCTGACAGAGAGGCAGCTGTCAATGTCTGCACTAAGAAGGCCCTGCTAAGCAAGACTGGGGGAAACTATGGATTTTGAGAACTGCACCCATTAATTTTAATGCCTTTTGAATTGCCAAAGGTGGCTTTGATATGTTAAGATATCAACAATTTCTGCTGGTACAAATCTAGCCGTACTAGGAACGTACTAAAAATTATGGAGGCAAATTGCATCTAAAACAACCAGTGGGACATGGAAAGGGTTTCATAGCGCTAGGCGAAACAAAATAGCACAAACTATACTGACATAACATGTGACACTGTCCTTAAAAGCAGCACTACCCTAACAGCAGTCTCTTCTGGATGAACCACAAAGATTCTACTAGGCTAAAATCTACAGGGCCTCACACTAGCCAGGACTGTAAGAATGCTATTCAGGTCTCCTAGGTCTCCAAAACCTCAATTAACTTCTACATCTTTGTTTTGCCCAATTCCTGAAAACAGACTCCAATAGATAAAATTACTTTCATGAATCATTTTACACAAAGTTAGTCAACCACCACACTGATTTGCTCACTGGTTTAAAATCTGTTTGCTTTGATCCATTCTGAATTATTTTAGCCTCAATCTTTTTACTATGCTGCATAAAGTAGAATGCCCATTGCTACCTGAACAGTCTGAAGATAGGGACATTTCTAAAGCATAGAATGTCCCTATTTTCATGCGGAATATTGGAGGGTATGCCTTCTGGCCCCCAGCCCTAAAGCATTATAGCAATAGTCAATTAAATTCTTGCACAAGTGCAAGGATTAGCTCTAGCACAATGGGATTTCTTCCTTCCTCTTCCCTGTGAACCAAATCTGATCCAGAGGGTTGGGGGAACCCCCCAGAACAGAATTTTGGACGCATCAGGAGAGAAAAGAACATTCAGTTGAGCAAAGGAAACCCTTGAACTGACAGAACATTCACCTTAACACTACACTGGATGCAACCTTATAGTCTTGACCTGTAGAACTCACAACACGCTAGTATAACTACAAACCTGGATATAAAGCAGGTTTTAAAACCCTGCGTGGTCCCAAGCGTGGATATATTTTGGAGTGCAACTCTGAAATGCAAAACAAATCTAAGAATTCTTTAAGAATATCTTTAAACTTTCCCCACCTGATCATTGCATGTTTTCTGTTCCATGTTTACGGCCAATAAACCAGGATTAGTATCACTTTCCATTAACTATTTAACCTCTGTACCATTTGTACTAAACAACTTTACTATTCTTGTTCTAGCTATTTGTTTCCTGCATGAACTTCATGCTGTGGGGAAATATACCCATCTCATAGTGCCTTGCATTTTTCACCAGGAATAATGTCTTTCTCTTCTAGCCAAATATTTTCCCATTACAAGCTAAGCATGTAATTTATCCGCTGTTTAAACACTGCAGATTCACAAATGCTTCAATACAATAAATTCTTGGACAATTAAGCTATAATTTTAAAAGCGTGTGTGCATATCCTCAGCAGAGGAAGAAAGAAACCCAACATAATAAGCTCTATTGCAGATCCCTTTATCTTTGCCTCCAAATAACGTGGATCTTGCTTAATTAAAAGGGAGCTATAGTAATCCTAGGAAGCTGTTAAAGCTGACTGGAAGTCAGAAGACAGGGGCTGAGTTGGATACATATATGTTTGGATACATATATGCTTCTCAAAAGAAAAATTGTCACCAGTCCAACACATCATTCTATTGAACATTCATTAAAAAAAAAAAAGCCTTTCCACCCAGAAATTTCAATATTGTAAAGAGATATACCATGGATCATCCATGAGACAACTGATATATTCTGTGAACCCAAGGAAATACTGATGACTAGTACAATAATCACTGAGATAATTTGCTGAGAAGGGAATTATCTCCCATCATTTAGCAGCAAACTTTCTTACTTGTGTTTGGCCAAGACCTAACCTGTTGAAGCTATGCTATTTGATTTCCCACGTTGCAAACAAAGGAAAGCCCCCATTCACAGCCCAGGAAACTGTGTTGATTACAACAAATTAGTTATTCTATCCCTTTGGGACACTGGAGGGAAGATAATATGACAAATTCCCTTTATCATTTGGCCCTTCACCAAAGAGTCAAAATCTGTTGTGGGGGCTCTTTAGCCTGACACACACAGTATTAAAGAACACTTTATTGCAGTCCCTAGTTAATAAATTTAACCTAGTGCCTAGGGTGACCTGAAGCCAAAGCAAGAAAGATGGACTACCGTGATGGCAGCAGGAGGGGGTACAGATAAACTCTACACCGACTGGATCAGCAGCAATGCATCCTGGGACCTGCAGACTCCGCTCCATACTAAAGGCACTGATGCAACCAAACTTCTCCATGTTATTCTGTTCAAGAGAATCCTGGAGCAGTTTTGTGCATGCCCCTGCCATCTTACCTTGACAATTATCTGCCTAAACCCTAATGAAAATGAGGGACACACTAACTCCCTCCCACACTGCACAGTCTGTCTTCACCTCACATCAGAGCAATTAAACAGGTTGCTATCCCTCACACGCCAGCATGAGCTGTAAATGCTTCAACCTCAATTGACTCTTTGGTAAATGACTTCCCTTTGTTGAGATGATGCTGATACAGCCCTCAATTCAAATTCTTAGTTAAAATGCTTTTTTTTTTTCAAAAACACACACACACACGTTTCCCTGCTACAGTTGGTAATTGACTCCTAATGGACTCTGTCATGGTTGAAACACCACTAGTGCAACAACAGAAGCTGCCTTCAGGAGCCCTGAGGTGCTTACCTATAGGCAGGCACAAGGGCCCCAGGCAATACTGGGGGAGACAGCCAAACATGCCTCAAGCATTTTGAGTGGCTATTTGATTCCACATGCTGCATGGCATGGAACAATCTGGCTGACGAAGAGGCAAAGGGAAACTGAAACCACAAACTTTCAGGGCAGCCCAACCCAAGTCAGCAGAGCAGTCCTAACAAGCAGTAAGCCTGTAGTGACACAAAGTGGTGCAAACTTTTTTTCCTTTTCTTTTTTAAATGTGTAGTGGCTTCTTCCTACTCATCTCACTCCTTACAGCCATCTGAAAGGCAGAGTCCTCTCCCCAGAAACTGCATGGAGTCAGTGCGGTAATTCCACAGTGTATTCTAAATAAAACACAGTGCTAGACATTTCATATATTATTAAGATATTCCGTTGTTCCACCACTCACAACATGTAAATCATATTGTGGTCTAATATTTCATAGAATGAGTGAGAAGTTCACAACTGAACATAGGAAAGGTAGAAGCAAAGAGGCATTGCATTTACATTGGTATTTTTTGTACACCACCTTGGTGTTCTGTGTGTGGTTGTATATAATTTTTGCTTTATAAATAAATGAATGTCAATGCTGCTCCTTATGTTATCCATTTACACCTACCATCTTGAGGTTTTAGGAAGGCATAAAAACACTTGTTCTAGGATAGAGCAGGAACATCAACTAAAGATCATTCTCTTTTAACATTTCAAAAATATTGGCTTAACCCTAGATTGGAAGAGCTTCAATTCCTCTGCAAGCCTGTCAATTATGCCAGTCCCAGAAACTCTGGGAAACCCGAGAAGGGAGTCTGACCACTACCTCATCCTGTAATTGTAATTTTTTAGAAGAAACCAGCTGAAAAATGTGCTTCTTTCAAATTTCCCTAATCTCCCCTTGTGTTGCTATGCTGCATGGCACAAAGAAGAGCAAGTTCCTTGCTGTGTATTCACTAACCACTGAACTGCTTGGTCTCTGAGAGGGCTTTGCATGAGTCCAGTTTCTCTCCTTCCTAGTGCAGCACTTTCAAGTCCTTCCAGCTTAACCAAAATCCCTCTGCAGCTTGCAATATGATTGAAACCCAACTTGTCTCCACACCCCAAGAGATATGAGGGTCTAAAAAGAAACAAACAAAAACACAGAAACAATGCTTATATGGCAAGGACCGGCAAACCACCCCTCACTCCCTGCCCCAAGCCGTGGCAGACAAATGGCAAGGTAGAGCCCTAACAAAGAGGGCAGGCACAAGATATTTACAGGCTTCTCCGTCTCTTTCTTCTGTGGCAGCTTCTTCTTGGGTGCCTTGCGCTCTGCACGTCTTTGTTCAGTGGTGGTGTCAGCGGCGGTGATGAGTTTCTGCAAGTCTTGTGTTCGCTTCTCCCTCTCTTTCTTCCTGGCTTCGATTTTCCGCAGCTCCTGGATTAGATATTCCTCCTCTGCCACCTACAGGTGAAACGGAAACATGACTGGAAAAGCAATCCAAAGGGACCACTTAATGGCAACAGATGTGCTTCTGGCCTGGGTTTCACCTGCCCTGTGGTCTTCTGGGAGCCAAGTAATATACTACTAGAGAGACAAAAGCAGCAACAAATAGTACAATGTTCTCACCCAAGCAATTTTTAAAGGCTCATGAAGCCGTGAAACACTAGATTCCATAGCCAATCAGATTCCAAAGCTCTCACTATGTATATAGCAGGCTATAGTATATAGATTCTACGTTGTTAATGTCACTATCTCATTGTCTCTCTTTTCGTATCTCCTGCCTATATAAGGGCTCTTCACAGTCTCACTTTCTTCCACCACACATAATTTACAAGTCCCTTCCTTTCCTTTCTTGACCCCTTCCCCCATTTTCAACACACAGGCTGCCCTAGTTATACCCTCACAGATACTCCTGCTCACTTTGTTTCATTTCCTCAGAAATATGAATGTTTATTAACATTCTCAGCCAATACCAGATCAGGCAGTTGCTGCCAGCACCTTCACCACCAAACTACGAGCTACAAAATACAAACTACAAGCTACAAAATGATGGTGTGTCCAGGGTGTTTCATGAAAGCAACTGTTTTTCTCCAGGTAATGCAAGTACCCATACAGAAGTGCAAACATGTCCAAAATCCATTTCGGGGACCTAATCCGGTCCGCCTAAAAAAGCTCAACAACTTCAATCCCTCACAGCCCTTCACTTCATCAAATCTGGCCCTCTTTGAAAAAAGTGTGGACACCACTGCATTACTGAAAAGAAAAATATGCTAAATGCATTGTCTGAAATCCAGAGATAGAACTTGACAAGCACTACGCTTCTATCCTTCTCAGACAAAAATCAAATAAAACGTATTTTAACACACTTTGTTTTCTAGTAGTTATTCCATTATTCACATTGATCACTTAATACGTGTATGCCCATTACTTGATAAATCACGCTTTAAGGATGGCAGGTGCACCTACTACTACCTCCAACAGGAGTCACATTAGCAGCCCTGAAGGGCACTGGGGAGTACCCAGAAATGACAAGCTATTGCTACAGATCCAGTGTAAGATAATGTGAGGCCAGGCTGCCTTGCAACGTTTCCTGACATTACCTGCTCTGGTGTCCGATTATATAGCCTCTCTAGCTGTTCTTTCCGGCGCCTTTCATGGCCAGCATCAAAAACAGGGATTTTCAAGTCAGTGCCTGGGGTAGCACGGATGTTGGCCAGCTTGGCACAGATGTGATAGTAGCGCTCCTTTAAATCTTCCACCGACCGCTTCTAAGGAGAAAACAAGGATACAACCAAGCTTAAGGAAATCTAACACCATGAAAAAATAGCTTAAAGTTATGCGACATGAACAAAGCATCAGAGAAATGTTAGGAAAATGATTGTAATCAGTGCCAATGAGTGAACTCTATCACAGGAAATAGTTATATTTATTTCCAGTATCTGCACAGCATCCAATAACTTTATTGCTTTCTGGGCAGTAGTATCCAGGCCTAGGTATCACAAGACGGTGGTCCCATGCTACAAACAAGGCTTTGTTGCTCTTCATTCAATAATCACAAATCAAGACAGGACTGCATATTCTGGGATCTTCCCTCACCAATACAATTTTATTAAAAATATAGCCATTCTCCAAAATCCTCTGTTCCATATCCCCTGATTCCATGGCAACATCTTCACTAACACTCTCCATCTCACTTAATCAGTTACCCAGCAGTAGAAACCCTACAATTATTTTTCTAGCTTAATCAACTTAGTTCTTCTCCTTGCACATGACATCAGGTGTTGGGCAAGTAAGGGTGAGGATTCAAAGGAGCTACTGGGAGCTTAAAGGGGGTTGCTGATTGTTCATTTGCTGGAGTAAGAGAGGCTCCCAACCAGAGGGCCCAGGGCTGAATAAAGGAGCACACCCAAACTGCAAACGTGTCTACAGGGAGAGTACAACTCCATCCAGCACAGCCTTTTGACTGACCAGGAGCATCTCTGTTTTGTGTGGATTAAGTTTCTATTTGTTCACTCTCATCCAGTCCATCACTGATGACAGACACTGGTTTAGAATCAAGACAGCTTCCTTGAATTTAGGTGGAAAGGAGAAATAGAGCAGGGCGTCAACAGCATACTGGTGACACTGAACTTCAACGTTCCAGACAACCTCTCCCAGCAGTTTCATGTAAATGTTAAAGAGCATGGGGGACAGAACACAACCTTGAGAGTCCCCAAAGGTCAACAGCCAATGTGTCAAACAGGAGTCCTCCAGCATCACCTTCTAGATTCACCCCTCCAAGAAGAAACAAAGCCATTGTAAAACAGTGGCTCCAAGCTGCATTCCAACAAGGCATCCCAGGTTGGTATTGAAAGCCACTGAAAAGTCCAGCAGAACCAAAAGGGACACACTCCCCCTGTCCAACTCCTGGCATGTCATCCACCAAGGCAACCAAAGCCATCTCTCTCCCATAACCAGGCCTGAAACCAGATTGAAATAGATCTAGATAATCTGTCTCATACATGATCTAAGATGCCAACACACACTCCAGATACCTTGCCTCCTAGGGTGGACCATCTTAATCACATCCACACACCCACTAAAGTTATGAGCTCCAGCGAGTCCATGACAGTGGAACTAACAGAAAGTTCCTCCACGCTAAGATCAACATAATCCGATCCAACACAGAAAACCAAGTCCAGAATGTGCCCTGCAGCATGGGTAGGGCCAGATTACTTAGGACAGACTCATGGTTGTCATGGCAGCCATGAGAACCTGAGCCAGTTCTGACAAGGCATCAGCACAAATGTTGAAGTTCTCCAGCACAACAAGCTGAGAGGAGTCCAACACCCCTGCTAGAAATGAGACTGTTGAGTGACAGGGTGGGTAGTACACCAACAGAATCCCTATTCTGTCCTAGCCATCCCACCTTCAAATACACACTGTTGAGATGCCCCTCAGAGCTTAACAACCCAGCTTTCCCTTGCTTTTGTAAGTCTCTTACCCAACACAGCTGGTGCTTATAATGTTTCACACAAAACTTCAGGAAGAGAATTCAGGAACCTTTAACAGGCATGTATTATTTTAACCAGCACACTGCATAGTCCATGTCTGCAGATCCTTAAACTGGAAATAAGTTTCATTCAACAAACTGCACCATGGCAACTTCACTGTAGACTGTATTAGCTGACAGGCACTTACTTTGAACTGCTGGTGGTCATAACGGTCATGAATGACCACAAAGCGAAGATCAAACCGTCTGGATAAGTCAAAGAGGTGGTCTGTTTCAGCTTTGGTCCAAGCATCATCATGAAGGTACATCTGATACTCCTGTTCTGAGTAAATTGGAATTTGCACTGTCTGCAGAAGGAAAGCACAGACTGAGACTGCTCACACAACATGCTCCCCGTCATGCAGGATTGTTTCATCTAGCAAGATTACTTTGAGGTAAAACAAACCCATGATTTCACAGGAAAGAAATCCAGTTGCCCCAATCACAAGTATCTTCAAAATGTAAACTTTATTTCCCACATCCCATCTTCGCTGCCACCCAAATGATACAGTGGGGGCCGCTAGTTCCATCCATTAGTTTTATCTGTTACTCAATCCTGGGCCCCCAATGTTTAAGGGGCAGAGGAGGCTGAGCACACAGCCGAATGTGGCACAGCTTTAGTGGCCGGTTCCTTCAGAGCACTCGGCCTCCTCCAGACGATGCAACATTGCACATGCATTACGTGTGTGATGTCACACATGGCGGGCCCCCTCAATCTTTGGGGCAACTGCACCTTTACTCAATGCTATCTCCTTAGACTAAAGATATGAACTGCCACAGATGTGTTCCCTGTTGATAATCTACTTTTTCTGCTTTCAACATAACACAGGGGGAAGATGTACACGTGATTATCACATCTGAGGAATGTGCCTCTCTCCTAACACAACCTCCACTCGGGGCACTACATCAGAAGTATAAAAAGCAGACGTGCAAAGCTTGTTCAGGCATCCAACAAATGTTCAACTCTACCATGGGGGTGCCAACTCTACTGAAAAGAATTTCAGTTTCTGTTGTCACAGTATAATAAAGTTTGCAATGCTCCTGGTCCAATCTGACCTCACATAATTTTGTGTGTTTGTGTGTGTGTTCACACCTGCACACTCCTAAGTGAAAAGTTGCTAACTTTTCGTGACTTTTCCATGCTAGCTTTAACTTGTGGCTTTGAGGCACAACCCAATGTTACTTAGATGCCTTCCAAATCAGGACTTTCAGTGTGGACACTGATAAGTAGCAACAGTGCACATGCCCCACAGGACTCAAGTATTTAAAAAATTTAAAGAATACTGCAGAGTTTAATGTCCTGTGATACCAGAATCAGTCTTACACTTCTGAAGTTGATATGGGAATTAACCCTAGAGATAGCAAGTGAAAGAAAGAGGGTATTTGGAGATATCCTTTGAGATACTTTGGCACAAATTTATCCACCCACTCCCATTTCACAAGCCCTGTTCAAGCCTTCATACTTAATACAAGCTCTGATCAAGCCTCCATACTTTGTTGAATCTGGCGAAAGGGTAATCCTTGCCCTCTTCTGCTGCCCTCCTCCAGTGGTAAAACATGGCCCCATCCTTCCTAGCAGGGTTGGTGAAAGGCATCCACTTCCAAGGCCGCACTTTCTTAGATCCCAGCTTTGCCTTAACTGTGCGGTAGCCCTGCGTTGTGTCACTTGGAAGAAGGGGAGGTGCATCCCTGAAACAAAGACAGGGTACAAATTAATGGAACCTACTGTCTGCATGAGGCTCATTTTGCATATTTAATCCCCTTCTATGATCTCTGAGGAATGCTCTGAGGAAAGATCAGTGTAAAGCCAGGGCAATTCTGTATACTGTAGATTGATCCTACATACTCAGCACACAACCCAAAGCTCCACAGACCAAAGAGGATCATAATTTATATTAGTCTCTTACGTGAACATAGGCTAGTGAGGTACAGAGTCTGCAATGTCCCCACCCCCACCCCCGTTATTTAGCCTGGATGTGCATTGGCTAGTAGCAGCTCTGCTTGCTAAAGGTAAAAACACTATCGAAAGCTGGAGAAAGTAAATTTTCAAGAACAGACTTGTCAAGGCTTTCACCTGCCAAATACCTAGGAGACGAGAGGCTGGTTTATGGAAAACACCAACTATCCAGGTAACAAAACTTACTTTTTATCAGAGTACAGCAGTGCATAGACCTCCCGGTGCATTCCTTCTGGTCTCTTAAATGTGAGGGTCTCTGATGACTTCTTGGATTTTTTCTGAAAAATAAGGTTTTTATCAAAGGCTGTGCAATCTTAACACCAAAATTATGTGGGAGCATAAACATCAGCCTCTGTTTATTCTGATTTTTACATCTGACAGATTGCATCTGTTCTCCCCTATGCAATGCCTCAAAACATCACAATCCAGCTTTATTGATCTAACTTTAGTCAAGCTTAAACTCTCGGTACAAAAACACATGAGCAGCAAGAGGATGTTGTTTGTATTTTGCTTCCCTGCAAAGTCTTCACTTCCTACTTTACTCATAGTTCTCAAAATGCAGGAACATTCTGGAGGTGGGGATTAAGAGGATAGCACAATTTCTATTTGATGACAGACAATACCTGCAGTGCCAACCAGACCTCCCAAAGTTCCGCAGACAAACCAACTTTCCCTAATTCTCCCATCCCTCCACATTTCTGTCATTCTGCTGCAGTTGTGATTCTCTTTTATACTCAACAATGTAAACAATGCTGCAAATATAAACAGGAAGCAGCAAAAAGCAAGAGAGAAGCCCTTCAGTGAATATAGCCTGAGAGGTTTCCTGAGACCCTGCAAATCCTAGTGTAAAGAATATTATTCAAAATGTAAATATCATTAACAAAAGTAGAATGGATTGATATTTTTCTTATGCCCAAAAAGGACATTCAAATTATGCATCCCAGCTTTATGCTGTATATAGATGAAACAAAATTGAAATAAGTGATACCACATTGCTTTCACCAGCAGGTACAGAGATATTAATTTCTTTAGACACTCAAATGCAGATCTATAGGGACAGCACAGAATGAGGATGCTGAAAAAATGTGTTATATTTCAAAAAAGAAAAAGAATCTGGTCTTTTATTTCTATTTTTTAAGATGAATGTAGTCTCACAACTTGTTCAAGAATAGGGTAAACAATATTGCAGTATGCAGCAATCATGCTAGCAAGATCCAAAAGAAGAAGATCATGTTGCATGCATATAGCTTAGAATTACAAGCACAAAGCTTCTCCTCCTCCTATCCCCTTTCCTCATCCCTTTTGTACCTTATCAGAATTGATGATATCTTTTTTATTAATAGTTCCTATGTTCTCAGATTCTGTGCCCCCCAGTTCCAATATATCCCGGACATCAGCTCCTGTAGTCATTTTGTCACCTGAAATAAAAAGCAAGGCATAATTAAAAATTAAGTGAAAACCAAAAGGATACAGACTAGCCTTCACAAAATTAGCTGCGAAATTTGTTGATTCCCTCTACATACAACAGACTGCTTGTTACTTACTTACTTACTTAGGAATTAATTTTCTCTTCTCCATACAGTTAACTTACAGAAAATACAAGCACCTGCAACAGTCTTGGCAGGCACATGAAACTTCTATACCCATGGGACTAATGACCAGAGCTTTATTTATTCCATGCACCCAGGTGTTTTCCACCAAACTGCAGAACCTGATATTTGGCATTATGTGAAAAGCACAGGCAGCATCTGATAAAGACTTAGAATCCTAGAACATGGTTTCTAGACTTCCCCTAGGGGATGGACGTTTCGTGTCAGCTATGTGTCTGTGTCTACTATGGTTGCTCCTCGCTATCTCTATCACTACAAGTCTATCTACAAATCAATCTTCTTGCCATTCCCTCCTAACAGTCTATGTCAAAAGCAGCAGACGAATTATTTGAAAACCTGAATCTCTGAGGGGGGGGGGGAACATAGTCACATCTATGTAATCTAGCCAAACCAAAATTTATAAATTTTAGTAGATTACACACATGCCTGATGTCAAACTTGATTAGTAAGAGTTAAATAAAAGAGCTCCTTTGCATCCACGGTCCAATATATAATGGTATCCAGGCCCAGACACGACATAAAATAGAAAAAGAAGTTGAATAAGAAATCATAACAAAACAATTCTGTTTATATAAACAACTATCCTAAAATATGGAGGTAGACAAGCATTAGGAAGGGGATACTGGCCTGGTTTGCATGTCACATTGGTTTAATGTGACAAACTATAGTTTAAAACAAACTATAGTTTAAAGTGAACAAGTGCCAAGGGTGTAACCAAGGGGGGTAAGCTGCCCCCTCTAAATCAGTAAAAATACATAGCTGAGGCCTCCCCCCACCACAAAAATCCTGGCTACATCCATGACAAGTGCTCAAACATTCTCACAGCATTCCTACTCTGTTCCTGCTGCACTGCAGACAAAACAAGTCAGGGTTTGGCTAGTTATGTGATCCAAACCTGGGCTCGTGGCTTGTTCCTCTCCAAACGAAACATGAGTGGGTGACCACAACAATTCTTAGGTACACTTATGCTTTGTGTAGAGCCATATCCATAGCACAGCACTGGTAGAAATGGGGTAGGAGTGCTATGGGAACTTTTGTCCATTTGCACCAGGATGCCGCTCATTCACATTAAACCATTACTTGTTGTAAGCTATGGTATAATGAGATGTGCAAAGTGGGCCACTGAAATATACGTGCACAAACTTAATCCCCGTTATTAAAAACGGGCCTAAAGATATCCCACACAATAACACAGACTTTATTTGCTGCTTTGTCCACTCCTGCAGTCACTTGATGATATTGGACCTAAAAGCTATAGCAGTTCCCAGAGCAGGTTTCTGCCTGCCCTCTTGTCTTCTGCCCAAGCCACTGTGAACAACGGGGCTGCAGAGGAGGCAGTGTCTCTGCCCATCTGCCCTCTCCCACTACTGCCTGGCTGCAGTTTAGATTGCCCCGCTGCTCCCTGATAAGAACGTCAAGTGCATTCCTAACTACAGTGGTACCTTGGGTTAAGTACTTAATTCGTTCCGGAGGTCCGTTCTTAACCTGAAACTGTTCTTAACCTGAAGCACCACTTTAGCTAATGGGGCCTCTTGCTGCTGCCGCGCCACCGGAGCACGATTTCTGTTCTCATCCTGAAGCAAAGTTCTTAACCTGAGATAATATTTCTGGGTTAGCGGAGTCTGTAACCTGAAGTGTATGTAACCTGAAGCGTATGTAACCCGAGGTACCACTGTATGTCTACCCAGACAGAAGTCCTCCTAAACTCAATGGAGCTTACTCCCAAGCATGTGGGGCTGGGACGGCAGCCTTAGTTGGAATTCGGGAGTTCAATCTTCGGCCTGAATTGTTGCATTATGAATGGAACAATATTTCTGGAATAGTATTGAGATAGCGTTACATTTCGACAAATATATGTTTTTCATGATGTTTTGGCGTGGACTTTTTCCAATGGTAGCTCTGGAGTTCCGGAGCCCCAAGGGAAAAGACACCGGATACTAATGAAAGATACATCCCCCAGCTCTCCTCCATATACGCTGCAGCCCGCTCAAATGTCCCCAGGCTCCCCAAACCGTATATATCAACTCCGCGCGCCTCAAGTTTCCCGCTCTTCACGGTTTCTTACTCAGTCCCAACTCCCAGCGTATCCCCCACGCACATTCCCATTTCCCTTCCCCCGTACCTCACGCTTTCCTTTCACGCGCTACCAACCCTAAACCAGCAGCAGCGGACACCGGTTGTGCAGCGCCGATACGGGAATCCCAGTACTTCCGGTCCCCGTTTATCCGAGAATCGTTTCCCACTTGGGTCCGAACGTGCAACACCAATTGTGGCTCGGCTAGCGTCAAGAGTTCGAACTTGCTGGTTCCGTTTCCCCGCTTGAAGTGGAAAAAACTTTCTAAAATTTTGACGATAAAGTACAGGGTGGAGAGTAGCCGTAAAACTAATATCACTAAAGTAGAATGCAGATGGCGATTGCTTTGTTTGCGTCAAATTCTGATGCGATTTTCACTATACAAACATTGCAAACAGAGGCATCGCCCCTCAGTCGATGTCAGAGCATCGCTACTAAAAAGTAAGACTGCCTGTATGTTGAAGCTACATTTTACAATATAGGTAAAAGCAGGGAATGCTACTGCGCCTGTAACATCTTACAGCATGTTTTCCGTCCTCCCCTTAAGGCACGCTGCATAAATTCTTAAACTGGATGATCGCCATAACGGTTTTCCTTTTTTAAAAAAGTTAGGAATTTTAGTACAATATTTATTCCCACAAGTGATCTTAGTGGTATTTCCATAGAATAGCTACAAATCAAACACATCCAGTCTGATTTAAACAGACAAAAAAATTTATTCCCCAGTATCTGTGTTAAAGGCAAAGGATGTGATGAGAGCTGTAGTCCATCAAAGGAGGAGAAAAATCCAAGGGAGGAGGACAGACCCCCTGGAAAATCTATGCAATAATTTGAAGAGACAGTGGTTAACTGAGAGAGGGGAGGAGGGCAGACGCCTCACAGAGTCTATGCAGTAATTTGCAGCCGACTTCTGCAATTGGGCACTCCTGGATCCAGTGCTTTAGGTTACTGAATGGCTGTTGTGGCCAGGACTACTTTTACCCAGCTGTTATCATGCCAGTTGCACTGATTTCTGGAAAAAGCAAAACTAGTCAGGGTAACACATCCCTTTCAAAAAGCATCCCAAAAATGCAGCTGGTTCAAACTGAAGTTATGAGGCTTTTTATGAGAGTCAGTTCAATGGCGTATCATGTCACTCTGATTTTATTCCAACTTTACTGACTGCCAGTTCTTTTCCAGGTGTAAATAAAAGTGCAGGGTGGGAAATAGAGGAGCATCCTCTGTAAAATAGGACACACAGCCACCAGGAGTGCCAACTTGAATAAAATAGGGGGGTCCGGGTAAGCCCCTCCCCACATAATCAATCACAAGACATGAGACACACACACCATTTGAATGGCAATGCCCATCAACTTGGCAGGGAGCCCCTGAAATATTTTAGGGGGGCACGAAGAGACCTCAACCCCTAGGAGTTGGTTCCCATGATGGCTACCCTATCAATGTGGGTTCCATATGTTGATATCAATACTGAAAGTAGCATTTGCTTACCGCAAATGGTATTTAGTTGTACATATGAGTAAAACCAATCTGATGCACAATAATTATTTCCCTTTGCTCATACTTCTTCACTGTACCCATGATGGATAGACAGACAGACAGACAGACAGACAGACAGACAGAAAGACCCACATGCTCATTGCAGGTACCACACTATCCAGGGAACATTCTGTGTCAGGTTACATGCTCAGTAAGCTTTTAGCAGAATCTTTTCCTTCCTGCCTGGAGAAAGAAACTGCAGAGATAGAAAAATCACAATAACTTCCTGGACAATTTTATGCAAATAGAGACAGACAGTGCATATATGCACCCTCACCAGAAGAGAGCAGCACTCACCACAAGAAAGAACCATTGCTGGTGATCACATTCCCTCTGCCAGAACACAGACTCTCACATGCTGAGCTGTGGGATGCATCCTTTGCTGAGCAGACGTAACTTTTGCCAAAATGTATTCACATATGCAATCACATCTCATTGTTGGGGTGGAGAGTGGATGTATTTGTCCTGTCTTTCTCTCTCAGTAGCATGTGTAAGTATTGTGTTCCACAGAGAGACTAAGGGCTTGTATACACAGAATTTACTGTGTGGTTGCTTAATTTGTGCAGTCAAATAACACAAAAATCTATGCTTTCCCCTGTAAATTTGACTTTGTCCAATATGGAGATAATCCAAAAAGTTGAGGAAATTGGGCTCCAAATTGTTCCGCTCGGGGGTTTACAGAAAATTTGCTTTGGTGTTTTGGGGTGGGAGGATCAACCATCAATTTCTGCTCTTCTCCTTTCCACACCCACTACTGCCTCAATGCTTTCATTTCTTTTCCGGCCATGCTAATAAGTTTCTGGTGTTCTCTTAAACCAAGGAGCATAACTGTATACTGTATATATTAAAACAAATTTAAAGTGCATACTTAGTGTTAAGTCAGGGTGGCAAACCATGTTCACCTGAGGGCCTCATTCCCTTCTGGGCAACCTTCCAGGGACCATGTGGTGACAGACAAAAGTGGGTGGGGCAATTAATGTAATTTTTAGCTTTGTACACTAGGCTTGTTTTTATACACACACACACCCCTCGCTAGTCTCCATCCAGATAAGTAAGAGGCATGAAGAGACTTCGAACGCACATTCCAGCCAGGCAAACCCTCAAAAGAGATTGCAAAGCAGCACCAATGAGGGATGTGGCCTGGATAATGGAGGTGTGGCTGAGGAGGAGCTTTGGCTTAAGGAGAATCCTGCATTCAGCCCCAAGCCTGAGGTCCCCCACCTGCTATCCATGTTTTACTAATGCTAGGTGTAATCCAGCCAACACCCACCCCCACAAAATACATTGGCGCTACCCTCTCTGTGGGGAAGGGGGTGGGAGAAGTGTCTTTATCTGTGCTCTTATTTTTAACAGAGAGAGATGCGCTTCTGTGACATGTAGCTTCAAATTCCTCCTTCAACAAGCCTTCTAAAATATTCATCCCCATTGATATCTGAAGTGCTTTTTTTCTACAAAAATGTTTAGGGGTACTCTCATTTTGACTCAAGAAAATCACCATTATAGTTCAAATCAGGAAAAATAAATACAGTACAGTAAATGGACAAAAGTATGAAGATTCACAAAATGTTTAGGGGTATGCGTACCCCTGCGTACCCCCAGAAAAAAAAGCTCCGGGTATCTGTCTTGGATTTGAATTGATTTTATGTATGTTCTCTTGTTGTTTTAAACTGGTTTTGTATATATATAATTGTTTTATTTAAATGGTTTTTATATATACAATTTTTTATATATGGCTGCTATTCTATTTTATATTGATTCAGAATGCCTCATAGTAAGCAATTCTTAAATGAAATTAATAACTATAATAATGTTACTAATAGTCCAAATTAGTCCATTTTACTCCTGCAGGTTTTTATTTTTAAACACCACTTGGAGAAATCCTGCGATCTGTCAAACCACATCCAAAAGCTGAGTGTTCATAAGCTGGGTGCTTCAGCTATGCTGGTTGTGAGTTCTACAATTCGCAGACATGTATGGCAGAGGTGTATATTTTAAAACTTCAGGGAGTAAATAAGAAAGCACCAGGAAAAAATGTGGAAGCATCAGATAGACCTCACATGGAATATTTTTCAAATACACCCTGCTGAGTTTTCAAATGAATTAGATCCTTTGTTCTCACAACTTTGCTAGGGAAGCTATTTTAGAATGTCACACTTTGGATTATTTGAAAGCCTCTTTTTATCTTCAATCCAAATTCAGTGCAAGCTCCCAGGGGACACTCTCTCCAGCTGGGTCACTTCTGTGTATGCAGGAGCCTTTTTGCCTTTGCACAGTGGTTTTTGTTAGTTTTCAACCCTTAACTCCTTTCTCTGTCCTCCACAATACCCTTTGGTAAGCCCCCACCCCTCACATCTCCTGTACACAACTTCTCCAATTTGGGAGTAACCCAGGCTCTGTCTATAGTATAAATACACTGTGTGCATCAATAAACAAAGACAGTTAGAAGCTTCCTGCTGAAGTCCACTCTGTGCACTTGCCTGCTTCTTGAAACAGAGCTGCCTTTACCTAGGTCAATAAAAGTGATATGTTACAAACAACCCCTACACCTGAGATAGACCTCCAGAGAGGCTGTGACTTTGAGCTGTACTGTAGAAGTACAGGTTGGCAGCTATCCCCTCTTGATTAGCCCCTTTCCTCAAGTCACCCAGGATTATTTCTCCCGTGGGCTCCATATACCAGTTCAGCATCTAAACCTTCTCAATGTGCTTTAGGTTGTATTCACATTATACCTTTAAACAGTGCTTTTTTCTGGGGGTACGCAGGGGTACGCATACCCCCTAAACATTTTGTGAATCTAAGTTTGGCTTCATTGAGGGGCAGTATTTCAATATGAGTAGGAAAATGAGAGTACCCCTAAACATTATTTTTTTGGGGGGGAGAGCACTGCCTTTAAAGCACATTATTTTCTTCAAAATAATTATGGGCACTGTACACTGTAGTCTACCACTCACAGAGTTACAGTTTCCCAGCACCCTTTAGCAAACTACAGTGCCCAGAATTCATTGAAGGCATAAATGTGCTTCAAATGTATTTTAGAGGTATAGTGTGTACACAGCCTTAGACTTATTGTTTATTGGGCCAAAATGTTGATTCTAGCTATTTGCTCTACAGTATCACCCTTACCAGGTCCGCCTCTCCTCTCAGCATTAATTCCTGCTTAAATATCAGAGGGAAAAGGAACTCTGCATTCCTTCTTTAAATGGGAACTTGCCAGACCTTGAAGGGAAAACAGAGTCCATTTGCCAAAAACTGTCCCAGACACTATGTGTGTGTAGGGGTGTGTATGACAGAGCGGCTAATTATACTCTGAATATGAATCAGTAGTGCAACGCCAACAAACAGGGACTTACTGCTGCATCTCGATCATAAAAGCCCAAGCGCAGACTTGCTGAATAAAATTCTAGTTCAACAGCTTGTTTCAAATTAGTGTAGTGCTGGCTCCAAGTTCTGGGGGTCTCTTGGGCTAGGTGTCCTCAATGTGTGTGTTTGGGGTGGGGAAAACTCCTCGGGGGGGGGGGACCTTCTGTCTACTCACTTTCTTGCCCCACTATCCCTTCCAGCCCCAACATGCCAATTCTCTGCCCATAACATTCCCTGGGGATTTTTATTTTTTTTTTTTTTGTCCTTTACACTGGTGTAACTTATTCGAGTTTAATTGTTGCCAACAGGGCTTGTTCTCAGCAAGCATAAATAGAAAGGCTTAAGGCCAGCTCAGCTGGGATAGGGCAATATATGCACTGGGAGAGGTGAGGATGTGTTGTATAAATTTGACCTTTACTGCTGCAGCACATTTTGAAGAGAAGACATACGGTACTAACTGAAGACAATTCAGAAGACAGCAACACACACAGACTGGGTGATGTATGGCAAAAGGTAAAAGGACGCATGTTGCTTGAGGAGGAAAATAATAAGGGAATGTGTTGGGGTTGGTGTTTTTTAAAAAAACTTCCTATACATGCCTACTCAGAATCAAGTTCCATTGATTTCAGTGAGGCTTCCTCCTAGGTAAGTGGGATAGGTCTGCAACTTCAAAGAATAATATAATCATTGCAGCTGGAATGAACAAAACCCAGCCTCTTCAACCTCAAATATAAGTTAGGAATGGCTCACCATGAGTGAAATGGCATCCTTCGCCTGTATGTACTTCAAATCGCTCAAGCAAACCAGCCAAACAAGAACACCATTTAGGCAGGAGAGGAACCCCCACCCTCGACCACACAAGCGATTATGCCTTGGGAGCACTCATATCTCTGGCCAGCTTTCTGCCTCTGTACAACTGCTTGACTATTGTTCTGAACAATTAAACAATCCTAAGAACTAGGTATGCATGTCAAAAGCACAAGCTTATTTGCTTCTAAAATGAATGCCTTGTTTATTTTGTTCTGATAGCATTACTATTGTTATTAGGAGATACGAAATGATACCGACAATAACCACAACACATATTTATAAAATGCATTGCCTTTTCACAATTTAACCTTAAAAATGTATTTGGGATGTATCTTTGGGCCCTGCTAATTTGGGGGCTTTCTGCAGAAAAGTGAAATAGCAGTCTTGAACCGAGCCATGTGCAGCCGTTGCTTCCATATTAGCTGTGTTTCCCATAATAATCCAGCATTCATTCACTCACCATTTTACAGAGAATCCAGCCTACCACATTCTAATGTTTTCTCTTGTTTTTCTGCCTTTTTTCATAAATGATTTGTGCTAGCTTCATCCTTGCCTCTTTCATTTAAAGCTGCTAGTGCCCCTGTAATTAGTTCCTTCACTTCTGTCCCCATGGCATCCCTGGATTGGCTGTAATTAGTTAGCTCCTGCTCCATGGAGTGTGTGTATTAATGACTGGTTTCCTTTTTGCAGATATGCATAATTGTTCTAATTCATTTTATTTTTAAGAGTGAAATTGCAAAAATGTGCCTAATAAAACAAACAAACAAACAAACAATTGCTCTGACTGCAAAAAGATATCCAGTGATTAAAGCTACTCCACTGTACTCTGGAAATAGCTAATTAAAGGGGCAGAAGCCACATTAAAAGAAAGAGAAAATAGAGGAGCTACTAATTAAAGAGGCAGTAGCAAGACTTTGCTGTAGTGGGACATATCGAAGTGCACATTTAGAAGGAACTTGCCCATTAGGACTGACATTGCTGGGTTTTATAAGGAAATAGTACTCTATTAGATGCCATATAGTGCCCCATTTAATTCCATCAGCTGTGTGCAGTAAAGCAATGTATCAACAGCACTATATAGCCCTGGAGTCTAAGAACCCACAATGGGGAAAAGTGGAGAATAAGTGTTTTCCAAGGCAATGTAAGAACATATAATAGCAGCAGTTTTACATCTCAGTCCTGAGTATAAACTGTGGACTAATTCTCCTTAACTTCAGTACGATTTATTCTTCATAAGAATGCTTAGATAGGATCATCTTAATAAGTTAAACTTATGTAAGCATCTGTAAGGGACGCAGGTGGTGCTGTGGGTTAAAGCCTCAGCGCCTAGGACTTGCCGATCGAAAGGTCGGCGGTTCAAATCCCTGCGGCGGGGTGCGCTCCCGCTGCTCGGTCCCAGCGCCTGCCAACCTAGCAGTTCGAAAGCACCTCCGGGTGCAAGTAGATAAATAAGGACCGCTTACCAGCGGGAAGGTAAACGGCGTTTCCGTGTGCGGCTCTGGCTCGCCAGAGCAGCGATGTCACGCTGGCCACGTGACCCGGAAGTGTCTCCGGACAGCGCTGGCCCCTGGCCTCTTAAGTGAGATGGGCGCACAACCCCAGAGTCTGTCAAGACTGGCCCGTACGGGCAGGGGTACCTTTACCTTTACCTTTTTATGTAAGCATCTGTAGGGGATGTTTTAGGTTTAGGCATCTTGCCTGTGTCTGGAATTAGACTAAAGTCTAAGGTAATTTTAATCCGTTTAGTATTTTTATGTTTTAAAGTAAGGGTGTACATTTTTTATTAATTCTACCATTTTATCTTTTTTAAACTGCTTTGAGGATTTTCCCCCCAATTGAGCAGTGTATAAATTTAAATAAATAAAGCTCCTCTCCCATATATAGAGCATTTAAATAATTCTCAGACTGTTGCATGGGACACTGCGAGGAGTGCATTCCAGGATGGGTTTGAAGCTCAAGGGAGGCAGAAGAGCCTGCAGCAGGCAAAGCTCTCCTTTCTCAGCAGTAGAGCTTTACGGTAGCAGCCAATAAAATTCCTGTTATCATGGAAGTTGCACAATGTCAGGCCAAATATATTTGGCCACAGCAGCTCCTCCCCGCTTCTGTCTCCTTCAGAGGCTGGCTTAAAGAGGAAGTCTGTTTTAGCTGCCTTCTAATGCCAGAATTGATTTAGTGCCCCAGTCATCAGATTCTTACACCCAGCAGCAGTGACTAGTTTGTGAAGATTTTGTGTGATCACACACTAAATACATGGCTGCCTACCAAAAGTTGTGGGGGGCAAGGCTCAGAGGGAAGATGATGTCTATAGGTGGGTCCAAATTCAAATATTTGGGAAGTACCACACAATGGTAAACTTGCTGGACATGCCTATAATGTTGGGGAAGCGTTTGTAATTAACAAAATAATGCTTTAAGATGAATAGCACCAGAGGCTGAGAAACCAAAATAATGCTCTCATGTGCTAATGAGGAAGGAACATATACTCTTTGTCTCTTTCCCAGTTCCACATATATTGCACCCCAGGTAAACGATCGTGATTCTGCTATGACTCAAGTATATGCGTGTGTATTACCATTAGGTTTCCCCAAGTGTGTTTACTGAATGACACTCCTTGTGTGTCTGTGTACTCTCTTGTGACTCACAGCAGCAGTCATTATTTAATCCCCTCTACTAATTAATAACCAATTTGTTTGATTCCATTACCTGGGTGGAGAGTTCAGAGGGCTATCAAAATAACATTTCACACCTGAGTCCTTTGCTGCTGCACCTGTCATCACCAGCACTGCATTTGTAGGAAATAATTTTGTGTGGAATCCATTTACATGATGCAAATGTATGGCTTGGCCTACAAAGAACATATGTAGCCCATGGGTCATGGTTTTAATACCTCTGCTATATACATTGCAATAGCATAATATTAAGATGCCAAGGGCCAAACTAGGTATGATTGGCAGATCCACACGATACATTTAAAGCACATCCAGCTTACATTTAAAGCACATTACTTTCTCCAAAGAATCATGGGAACTGTGGATTTATGAGGAAGAATCTAGTTTCCAAAATTCTTGCAGAGAGGTCATGTGCTTTAAATGTATGGTTTGGATGTGGTTAATGCTAAAAGCATATTGGCATTTAATGTTTCTTAAAATGCAAATTGCATCATGGGGTGGGTGATGATTATCAGGATTGCAGAGTTTTGGAAACACCGATTGCATTAGCCTGGGGGAGTTTCTGGAATTGCAGCAGACATGGAGAGGCCTGGTGCAAATAGTGGCTTCAGAGAAAGGCTTTTTCTCAGGGCTGCAGCAAGTGAGGAAGAGGGTTAAATAGCCTCTTCAAGCCTGCTGCAATTAAAAAAATTATCCACTCTGTTAAGCTGGTGCTATTTTCATTTCTAAAAACCTGCACCTTAAAAGCAAAGGCACAAGTCCACTTAGGCCCTGATACTACCCCTATTAGGAGGAGGCATTCCTTAAATGGTCACACCAAATTCTCCATCTCCTTGATTCCCTGTGGTAGGCATAGTCATCCCCGTGTAAAGGTCACTGGCAGCTCCTGGTTAGCGCTGGCAAACTGTTCCCAGTGGCTCAGTGCCAGCTCCTCACCATCTGTGGCTAGAGGTTAATGAACAGCCTACAGTACACAGCACGAGGGTCATTAAACAGCAGCCTGACAAGCTAGGCCTGCAAAACAAAAGGGGCTGATTCACACTGTATTTGTCCAGAAATAATATTTGCTTGAGAGAGAAGGAATGTTTGTGAAGAACGAGTGTGGAAGAGGGAGAACTATTGCAGTGGGGTTGCAGTTATGATGCTGAGTCCAGGTAAAGAGGAAGTGAGTCAATTGAGAGTTATGTGAGTCTCCCAACTTCTGGGGTGCCCAATCTGGGTTTCCCTGAACCAGAGGCGTAGCTGGGGGGGGGCAGGGCACACTGGGCACCACACTGTGGGTGACATCACTTACCAGGGCCTGCAGCGCACCCGAGCTATGTGTCTCTCCTGGAAGTGACGTGGTGGCTCAGGTGCCTGCATGCTCCACACTGCCCAAAATGGCAGTGTAGGACTTGCGTCTGCCCGCTGCCTCCTCCTCAGCCGCCCTACAGCTTAAGGGGAGGCTGTGGGCGAACTCCTTGGAGGCTCCGCATAGCATGCTCTGCCCCAGCTCGCCCCGCCCAGTGGACCACTGGCCCACTGGGCGCAGGGCTCACGCGACACCCCGGGCACCCGAGCAACTAGCTACACCACTGCACCCTGGACATAGTTTTAGGATTATGAGAATGAACTGCAGTAAGTCTCCGTTTCACATGCTCCCTGCCCTGCACTGCCATGGCCATGCAGAAGAATTTGCAAGCCACCACTTCCACTTTTACATAACCACAGCTTGTCCCATCCTCTGAATTAACACATTTTGATTAATGTTAACAATGTTTGATTTGAATCTTCTTTCAAACAAACCATAGTTACGGTTAACCACACTTTGTTAATTCAGATGACAGGACAAGTTGTGGTTAAGCAAGAATGGAAGCAAAAGTTTTAGAACTCCTTGCAGTTGTGTTGAGGGACAAGGGAGGAGCATGTGAGCCAAGACTCTGGTTCACACAAAACATTAAACCATGGCTTATTAAACCGTGACTTACCATTATGTGTGAACCCTGCCCAGCAGCTTAACTAGTTTTGTTAACTGCCAACAAACCACAATCTGAAGCTACAGCTGGTTGATGGCTTACAAACATAAGTTTGTTTTAGCTATGGCTTGGTGTTACATATGAATCCAGTACCCTGTCTTAACCATAGTTTGTTTGATCATCCCATTCCAGAAGCTCACCAAACTACAATAAACATGAGGCAAGAGCAAACAAAACAAACTGAACTTTGAAGTAACAACAGTAGTATGTTTGATTGTCTGTGTTTGTTAACTTTTTAATTATTTACTTATATTTATATTATTTTATTAAATTTATATCCTGCCCTTCTTCCACTGGTGCCCAGGGCAGAAAACATGTCAGTACAAAACAGTACTATTTAAAAGCAGTTAACCTTCAAAAAACAAATTCATTGTTTGTTAAACTATGGCTTAAACAAAATAATTAAAAAAATAATTACATCCCGGTATGGAAGGGAATAAAGAAGGATCTGGAGGCGTGGGCCAGAATGAAATTATCATTTTGGGGAAGAATTTCCACAATAAAAATGACGGTGCTACCAAAGATGTTATTCCTATTTCAGACCTTACCCATATTAAAGGGTACAGGAATTTTTAAAGAATGGCAAAAAGTGATTTCAAGGTATATCTGGCAGGGGAAGAAGCCTAGAATAAAATTTAAATTACTGACGGATGTAAAAGAAAGAGGAGGCTTCGCCCTGCCAGACATGAGACTATACTATGAAGCAGCCTGTCTGTGCTGGTTAAAAGAATGGATAAAGTTAGAAAATAATGAATTATTAGAAAATAATGAATTATTAGATCTTGAAGGATTTGATAACAGATTTGGGTGGCACGCGTATCTTTGGTGTGATAAAAAAAGGGTTCATAAAGGATTTGGAAACCACATCTTCAGGGGTTCACTAATAGAGGTTTGGGAGAGATACAAGAATATACTGGAACCAAAAGTTCCACACTGGCTGTCCCCGTTAGAGGTAATAACTGTGAAGAAGATCAATATGAGAAATAAATGGGCCACTTATGGGGAACTGATAGTTAAAGAGGGAGGAAAATGGAAACTGAAGCCATATGAACAAGTTAAAGATCTAGTTTACGATTGGTTGCACCATTACCAAGTTAATGAAATATTTAAAAAAGATCTGAAGGAAAAGGGTTATGTGGAAAGGGAATCAGATTTCCAAAAGGACATTATAAATAATGAGTATAAAATTCTGTCAAAAATGTATAAGATATTGCTGGAATGGAATACGAAAGATGAAGAGGTCAAATCGGTAATGATACAGTGGGCAAAGGATTTTGGGTACAATATTCAATTTGAAGATTGGGAAAAACTGTGGAAAGAGCATTTAAAATTTACAGCATGTATCACACTGAAGGAGAATGTGATGAAAATGTTTTATAGATGGTATATGACACCTGTAAAATTAGCAAAGATGTATAAGGTTGATAACAAATGTTGGAAGTGCAAAGATAAGGAAGGGACATTCTTTCATCAGTGGTGGGAATGTAAGAAAGTGAAAAGTTTTTGGGAAATGATCTATAATGAGTTGAAAAAAATGTTAAGATATACTTTTGCGAAAAAACCCGAAGCTTTTCTTTTAGGTATGGTAGGAAAGGACATCAGAAGAAAGGACTGTAAGCTTTTCCAGTATGCGGTAACGGCAGCCAGAATCCTGTTGGCTCAGAAGTGGAAACAAGAGGAAATACCGACGATAGAAGAATGGAGACTAAAAATGACAGACTATGCAGAACTGGACAAATTAACTGGGAAAATTAGATATATTAAAGATCAAAAGTTCATCGAAGACTGGGGGAAATTTGTGGATTATCTGAAAAATATATGTGGTGTGAACACAACGCTAGCGGGATTTAAAGAGGCACTGTAAAAAAAAGAAAATAAGTATTGTTTATGAGAAATAATAGGAGTAAGGAGGAAAAATGGCAATACGAAAGAAGGGAATGTGTACTAAAGGTGTAACTACGGATGATTGTCAGAGACGTTGAAGGAAGTCAAAAAATAACTATGATTTGTTGTATGCGGGATTGAACGAAGAATTGGAGGGAACTTTATAAAATGTATAATAATAAAAATTATTATATATATAAAAAAAAAAAACTATGGCTTAAACAAACTATGGCTTAGCATTATGTGTGAACCAGGCCACCAAGGTGTTTTCTTGTAATGCTGAACTATGGTTTAACTTGAAGTCCATATGCGGCCACAAAGACCATGACAGTTATCTTTACATCAAAACAGGCTGCCTTCAAACTGCAACTTACGTATGGATTCCAACTTTTTGTGCCTTGTATAGCATTTAATTTTTAGTGGGGTGGATTGCTGATGTTTTGGGAAATATCACAAGTCCCCACCCTTACCAGCTGGGTCTTTCAGACACTTGGAGTTACAAAAACCCTATTACTACTAACACAGCCTTTTATAAATTTTCAGTCATTATCTGCAACAAATGGGATGGGCTCAAAAGTTTTCAAAACAACTGAGTCTTGATATAGTTCCTATTTGCTTTTTTTGTTTCTGAGCCTAGAACACAGTGCTTCATTTCAACATGGGGGTGAAGGGTGGGGGCGGCGGCCACGAAGGCAGGCTCTTCCTTTTCAGAAAATGTGCTAAAGAAAATCTTAAGAAGTGCCAAGGACCTATGAAAACTTTAGCTCACTGGTAACAGGGGATTTTAAGATAAATTACCAAATCCATTTAGAATACAAATACCTAACTTTGAAATACACCACTTGCTGCTAAATGCCCTTTCAGGTTTCCTGTGGAAGTTATTTGTACAGGATAACACTTGGTCACAAGTATCTGGGTTTTAAAGACCCTACACATTTTTACAAGATAGATCTAGCAAAATGTTTGGTGAAACTGGTCTGACTCAGCATGTGGATTATTTCCTTCTGAAATGCATTGCCATTACATATTTTTATATAACTAGTGTGTCCATTATGGAATTATTCATATGTTGCTGGCTGCCCCTATAAAGCATCCTTCCCTAGTCAAAGCATTTGTACAGCATATAAAGGGGAACTACATCAGCCCTCCAAGCATGTGTTGCTTGTTCTGTCTTTGAATTGTCTGCAGGGCCAGCCCTATCATTAGGCAGAGTGAGGCAATTGCCTCAGGCACTGCATGAGGATGGTGAGACAGGGGGCCTCACTTGCAGCCCTGCTGGCTCTTCCTCCTCACCTGAGTTTCCCCAGCTGCTCCCCCTCTATTGGAGGGTAAGACATAAAATATAACACTTTCCTGACAAGTATCTACAAATTTATTTCATTACCCCCTTAATTGCATTCCTTAAATTTAATATGGGGTGTTAGGGGATGGGTATGGGACACGTCATGCTCCTTCTGAGGTAGTTTGTCCACCTGTGGTTCCCACCCTGCACTCAGCTCTCACCTGTGGCTCCTGGAAGCTGTCAGTATGTGACAGCAGCCACACCCCAGAAATGGCTTCAACTGGCCAGCTAAAGCAGGTGTGGGTAACCAATGGGTCTCAAACCCTCAGTGAGTTTGGAACTTCCCCTGCATGCAAAGACAGGCTACGGTGGATTGAATGGACGAGACCAATAATGGGTCCAATGGCCAAGAAGATGATTTCTGCACGTGCTGTAGATGGATATGAGGGGAAGAGGGGGCTCGTCAACCTGGGAAGGTAGCCCATTTAGGAGAAGGAAAATTCTGATCCTAAACCTCTGCTGCCCTGCAGGATATCTTCAGAGAATAAAAGGCTAAGGAATAAACCCTACACAAATCAGGGATGGAGTCCCAAAGGCGATTGAATGGTGCCCTGTACGCCTCCTTCCAGTATTGCTTTCCTCTGATCCACATCAGCGGGGGCGGGGGGAGGGAGGGTCTTGTCATCTGAGCAGCCCAAGATCTCCATATACACTGCTCAGGCTTGTGCCCAAGGGAGGCCACTTGGGTGCTGCTAATGCAGTGGTTTGACTTCACCTCCAGAGGCACACTCCATTCTCTCTTGAGACAGATGGATGTCAACAATACCTTTATAGCCACTAGGATAAAGCACTTATTGCCTTAGGCTACCTGCTCTAATATTTTCCATTTCAGATTTGTGGGGGTTTTGGACAGCAATGCTTTCTCTCATAAACTGTACACTTAACACATTTACATCATAAACATTAATTCACTGTAGCATTGGTTTTGGTATCATGTCAAGCACATTTAAAATGTCTTTACATAATCCTACTTGTTGTGTAGGTAATCCATGGAAATTATTTTATAAACCCAGAGTATCTAAACACAATTACTGTGTAGGTATTAAAGTACAAAAGAACTAATCCTCTGCTGTCATGCTCTTTCCCAGCATTCCCCATTCTAGGTGTGTCTCTTGTTTTCTACCTTTATAGCAAGTTTCTGTGGCGTCCTAGAATGAGATGGTGGAAAGGACAAGGGGTGTGTGTGTAACTGAACACAGCACAATAAAATATATACAATTATTATCTGAGCAAATGCAAAATAAGTAATTGTTTTAGAAGTTCTTATTTCTGTTTTCATGTGAGAATCAATATTTACCAACAGGCTATCCAAAAAGCATTTACTGGCCTTTTGCCCATATATCCTGAGACTGGGGAAACCTTTATTCAACTCTGTAGTCTACCATGCTTCAAATTGAGGGGTGAGGAGTAGACCAGCAACAGCAGGGTGGAGTTATATTAGCTTTTTATTCTGGAATCCCTCAATTTGCCAGTTTTCATATACAACAGCAGACAGAGGCAGCCTCTTCCCTTGCCCAGCTGCTCAGCCCTTTAAATCTTCTGCAGTACATCCATTATTATTTTTTATATTGGCAAAGCTAGCAGTATTTTAAAATTTCCTGCCACTAACTGGGTTTTTATTCCTCTACTTGTAATTTCTGTATTTCAAGGAACTTTAAAGGGATTTGGTGCTGGAAGAAAGATAAGCACATTTTTTTCACATTGACAAACTCCCAATGAATTGAGCCAAAGCTGTTACTCTACTGTGTAGGAAAATGAGACAAAACAGTTGAGCCATAGCTATTACCCTCCTGCGCAGAAAAGCATTTAGCTGAGTGGTCAGTCAAGTAAGGGGGCTCAGCTGAAGGTACCAGGTAATGTCTTCTGAGCTCACATACATACATGCATAAATACACATTTGTACACAGAGATCCACACCATGCATTTAAGCTCATGGCTTCCCCTAAAGAATACTGAGAACTGTAGCTTCCCCTTTAAAGAGCTCCAGTTCTCAACACCATTAACAAACTAGAGTTCCCAAGATTATTTAGGGGAAGGCACATGCTTTAAATGTGCTTTGGATGTGCTTTAAATGTATGGTGTTAATCTACCGTTCTGTATCAACAGCAGCAAATGGCATGTGCACATATCCACATCATGTTGGCTTTGCAATGGTTTCTACAGCCCTAACCTTGGGTCAGGCGTTGTTCTCTCTGGAACAAAGCGTTTTCCTATTGTTGGAAAATGTATTGTGCGGACAATGACCTCAGTATAGCTTACCCTTCTTCCACCACGAAGCCTTGGCAGCAGTTCTGTTCCTTGTAGGATCACTTACAGAAAATAAACAGACACCACCCAGGGAGACTGGGAGAGCAAGTGGGGTTTATTTTTGGCTGGAGGCTGAAGAAGCACAGGAAGGCTGCCCTCCAGCTCACCCCTCTGCTTGTCATCATGTTCCTGTTCAGCCTATGATGCCCCTGCCTGGTGCACAAGTCGTGCATTTTACACCTAGGTAGCAGCTGGATGGCTGGGCTGGAGGATTTCAGACTGCTTGGTGAATGAGCACTGGGAGCTGTAAAACTGGTCTACCCTGCCATTCCATATGAAGTCCTCAAGGCAGCTTACAATGTATAGTAAAAAAAAACCTAAAGGAAATAAAGGACAACCAAAGACTAATAAAAATAATCCTAATAACCCAAAAATAAGATAGCAGTACAGGAGAAAAAAGCAGAGTCATCAACATATTCATATTAATTAATACATACTAATTGTAAACTTAAGTCTTTGAGTGCCAATCAATAGAATGTGAAAAACAGCCATCCAGACAAGAAGGGAGTGGATTATACATACAGCAGGTAAGAGGCAGGAGACATACTACATATAAGTTTGTGAATTAAATTTACCCTGTTACCTTTCAGGACCTGTGAATTTCCAGCTCTTATGGAATCTTAATACTGTATAGAGATAAGAAACTGTTAGCTTAACCAGGGGTGGACTTTGGTAATATGGTGCCCTGAGGACAAAATTTGGCACCCCCTCCCTAAGTATTTCTTATTTTCACAATCATTCCTTTCTGGTAAGGTGGCTTTTTAATGGATTTCCTCAGTAGGTACTCATATAAATATAGATGATGATGGTGATGGTGATGATTATTACAGTGGTACCTCGGGTTAAGTACTTAATTCGTTCCGGAGGTCTGTTCTTAACCTGAAACTATTCTTAACCTGAAGCACCACTTTAGCCAATGGGGCCTCCTGCTGCTGCCGCGCCGCCGGAGCACATTTTCTGTTCTCATCCTGAAGCAAAGTTCTTAACCTGAAGCACTATTTCTGGGTTAGCAGCGTCTGTAACCTGAAGCGTATGTAACCTGAAGCGTATGTAACCCGAGGTACCACTGTATTATTATGCACCCCCTCAGCTTGGCACCCTGTGGGGGGGGACTGCCAGCACCCCCCTAAATCCAGCACTGCCTTATTGCTTTAATGCATCTGCAAGGGACTCCAAATTTGATCAGAGCTGTGTGTGTGCGCATGGGGGGAGGGATGAGTATAAGACATTATAATTAAGACAGAAGATTGATCTTTAGGGGGAAAGCAAATTATCTCCAGAAGATCAAAAGCAATCAATATACCACTGCACCCACCTGTCTGTTTAGTGGCTTTGCCAAAAGAACCTACCACTTGGGTTGCCATCTCGCCTGTTTCAAACTAGCTTAACTACCTAGGCCACAGGCCAATGCGTCTTCTCTCGATCCCTTCTACACCTGTCCTGCATTGTTCTGAGTGGGAGACTGTCACTTTGTAAGCCACAGGTCATAGTGCCAAATCTTGCAGTGTGGCACCTTGCCAAACCATAGCAGGAAAAGTATGTTAAAAATTTGGTGTCCCATGCTGGGGCTTGACGGCTGGATGGGCTCCCAGCCAAAAGCAGCCATGTGCTTGATCTGAATGGAGAGCTTCTCGCTCTGGGCCAAAAAAGCCAAAATAATCAGCAAAGCCCCAATGCGTACAGCTATTTGTGACTCACTTGGTGGGAGGTGTGGGCCAAAGAGATCTTCTCTTCCTCCTCCTCTGCTCTGACCTTCATTCAGGACATGCTACTGAGTGTCTCGCCCTGTGGCTACTTTTTCCTGGCTCAGTAACCCCTCTACCTCAGCTTTCTCTCTGTTTGTTTATATGCCACTTTTCAGTGGTTCAATCAGTGCTCTGATCCAGTGTGTTCTGTGTTATATTGCCACATGTGACTTTGCAGTGTGGGTGTGTCTCTAAATTTAATACGGGTCTTGTCAGGTCATCCTGCCACCGGCTGAGAAAGGTGAGCCATTAATCCATTTTCATGACAGAATTTTGCCCCCAAAATCTACTGGAGGGATCAACTTTTCCCTGTCAATCAATCTGTCCACAGAGATTGTATTTTAGAGCACTTTAATTTTATTGTCTGTTTTGAATGGGCTTTTGCTGCTTTATTTTGTTGTTTAAATTTGCTGCACTATTTTCCATGCTTTGATTTATTATTATTACTAAAGTGCACCTTTTTATTTCTTTTGTTAAATTTGTTACGTTTGTTTGAAAGTTACGTTGAAGTACAGGATATAAATGGTGTACAGGCAACTCCGCATTTGCATGGGGGTTGTGTTCCGAGTCACTGTGCGTGCTGGCGGGCCACACGTAAGCCCACCCCCCCCGTTCCTCCCCCATCCTGCCTGTTCCACCCTCTTCTGGTGTGTATGACTCTAATGCGTGCAAATTGGGAGTTGACTATAAATAAATTAATAAGTGAGATGGGTTTGTGCCTATAATTTATCTGCCATTCATCCAAGTTCATAGTATATATTAATTGACTCCAACATTTTCATTTTCTTGACCTAGTCATGCAAAGCCTAGATCAGGGATGGGGAGCCTCTGTCATGCCAGATGTTGCTAGACTACAGTTCCTATCATCCCCAACCCAGACTAGACAGAACTGATGGGAGCTGGGAGTTCAACAACATCTGGAAGGCCACAGGCTTCCCACCTCTGGCCCAGAATGCTATAAACTGAAGGTTTAAGGAGGAAGAAACACACACTTCCTGGGCTGGATGACAGAAGGAAATGGTTGTCGTAAGCAGCAGTTTCTTGGCTGTATCACCTCAGGGGGAGGCTGACATGATGGAATGCTCTTCTACAGAAATTACTGGCATATAGAAAACTGGCATGTCAGGGACAAGGCTGGACTGGAATACTTCTCTCTGGCATTGACCTTTCTATGTGTGGAGGTTTGGGGGTTTGTTTGCTTTTTTTTGTATGGAGAAGCGGTGATATAAGCTCCTACTTGTGCTCTACAGCGATGTAGTCAAGAAACAAGTTTACCCATCTCACCTTTGTTTCTGAGAAGTACTCTAAGGTCACAGCACCAAATGCAGTTTCTTTATAATCCAGTTGGCAAAAGCCTTGCCTAATACTCAGGGACATGTGTAGTTCCTGTCACTTCATAAGTCGTGGTGCCAAGTCTGTGCTAACAAAACAAAAAATTGTTTCCTATCTGCTATCAGCTTCTATAATTTTATACATGAGCATAGCTACAGCCCCAGAGGTTAATGTACTGTATAATAACATATGGGACAACACAGTCATGACTAAATTAACTTACTATATTAGTTGTTGGCATCTGTCTGTCTTGAGAGACAATGGAGTGTGCTTCCGGGGGTGAAGTCAAACCATTGCATTAGCAGCACCAAAATTATCTCTCCGTGGCACAAGCCTGGGCAGTGTATGGAGGTGCTGCACTGCCCAGATGACAAGACCGCCCCCTCGGCCTCACTGATGTGGTCCAAAAGAAAGCAGAGCAATATGTTTGCCACCAACTTGGCTGCAGGAGTTGCTGAAACCATCTTAGGGACGCCACTCTAGGTTTGTGAAGGGCTTACTCCTTAGCCTTTTCTTCTCCCAAAGATATTCCACAAGGCAGAAGAGGCCTTCCTTCTCCTGGATGGGCTACCTTCCCAGGTTGACGACTCCATCTGCCTCTTACTTCCCTGTGGAGCATGTACCTTACATAGTTCCTTGTTGCCCTCTGCATGGCATGCAACAAGGAGCTACCGGTACATAAGGTACAGAAGCTGCAATCCAGCTGTTGCCCAATGAGAAGCAGAATGTGCCACCTTTCTGGAAAACAGAGGGAAATGGGTAGGATGACCAAAATAACACCCTCCGGTAGCCTGCTATTATTAGCTATAAAAGCCCAGTTTCTTGTGAGCTGAATATGCTCCCCATACTAATCAACCAGCTCCTCCTTAATGACTCCCTTCAAAGCTCAGTGGGAGGGGAGGGGTACAGGTAGGAAAAAGATTTCAATTAGACAGAAATGAAAAGTGGATTTCATGGATATATGGGGAATGGATGAACATAAGTAGGTCCCTGCTAGACCAGACACACCTAGTCCAGCCTTTTGTTCCTTACACTCCAACCATATGCCTATGAGAACCTCACAAACAGACATGAGTGCAGTAGTCCTCTCCCCCTCCTCTTGTAGATGACCAGCTTTTGGCAGAGTGGATACAAAAGGACCTGTTATCCAGCTCTATGTCCATACCCTTGTGGCCTACCAGGCCTCATCAGCTGACCCATAGACTAGGCAGGGATTCCCAAACTTGGGTCTCCAGCTGATTTTGGACTACAATTCCCATCATCCCTAACTAGCTGCACCAATGGTCAGGGGTGATGGGAATTTTAGTCCAAAAACAGCTGAAGGCCCACGTTTGGGAAATCCTGTACTAGGGCAGCATCCTTAACTAAATAGCTTTTCCTTCTAAGCTGCAAACACATCACTCTCCACCTCCAGTGCTTGGAATTAAGAGAGAAGTGAGGGGTTATGGGCTTCTGTTGGGGCAGGCAGAACGAAGCAGCAGACAGTATGGCTGAAAAGAGGACTACAACAACATTATGTTATTAAAGGGTGCATTTTGAAGGAAACAATGTGCCATCTTACAACTTAACAGTCAAAAGCAACTTCTTGTTCAAACAAAAGGCCATTTTTAATATTTGCTTTTTCATGTCCTGCTACAATAACACACCAGAGAGATGGTTTCAAAAAATAAAAATTCTCCCCACTGAACTGAACTGATTGTGCTTCTTGAGTCTTCATTGGATGCAAACGCTGCAGACCCACAGTGTGTCTTGTCTGTACCACTCCCTTATCTATCATTCAGTTGCCCCATACACACATATTAAGTAAGATACCAATTTCTATATGTTCCCTTTCACTAATAAATTTGTATCTTGCTATGCTGCGTGTAAGAAATGATAATCTAGTATGCCAGCACTTGCCAACTTGGTGCCTTCCAGATGTTTTGGACTATGGTGCTGCCTGGGCCTGATGGCTGATGTAGTCCAAAACATCTGGGGGTCACGAGATTGAAAAAGACTGTAGTATATTGACAGAAGGTTAGAGGTTGCACTTTCTCAATGCATGTTTATAGATGGCCACTGATTTGATTATTGTAATACACATTGTGAGTATGGAACTAGGGTCTAATAATTGTTATGAATTACTTCGTCCTGTTGATAGCATTGTAGCATTGTACTGGTAATAGTTCTCTCTCACCAGGCAGGCTATGCTTAGGTGTATGAGCAATAGAGAGCATCAAATACCAAGAATTTGGTGGAGCCATCTGTGCCTTTGAAATAAGAGGGCCCTACAGGCAGCCATTACTACCTGCTGCCTTCATTGTCCAGCCTGACACCACCCCTGTAGGAGCCTTTTGTGGTGCAGCCAGAGCCGCCTCCCCCTTTCTGGTCATCCCCAGTAGTAGGGCAGGGCTGGTATGCCTGTTGCCCAGCAGGGGTTGCCAAAGCAGAACTGCTTCCCTGGCCTGTGGCCTTCCTAATGGGGTCTGCTCGGTCTTGGCAAAAGCCTAACCACAGGGCTACAATATGGCCCAGCAGGAAGTAAACCTTTAATTGTCTTGCACCTGAGCACAAGACAGGTAACCCAGGGCCCACCATTCCTGGGAACCTGTAATTTTGCCTCCAAAGTAATTGAATCCCTGGCAGTCCCCCTAGTCCCCCTGTACAATTCTCTATTAAGGCTTTGAAGTAAGGGGACTGGCCAGAGGGGCATCATTAGCAAGGTATTGCAGTTTGGTTTGCAGAGACCCTTTATTGAGAGCTGGCCCTGCCCATTTGACTGGCTGGCAGGGTTAAACTAAAGTGGGCCATGTCCTTACGAGGAATGTGAAGATTCAGTTGTGTGCAGGTTTTCCAGGTTAAGATCTAAAACAAAGGTCTTACCATTTCCCCTGTGCTGTTTTCCTTCTAGAAAAATCACCACCAGCACAGCCATTTTCCCCAAATGGTGCTGTTTGCTGCAAATAGCACCATCAGGGGCAAATAGCAGCTTGGGAATTGTGATTTTTTTTTTGATAGAAAACAACATGGGGGGAGGCTCTGCTTGGCCCCCTTTCCTCTGAATGGTTGTCCCAATCCCCCAAGTCTGCTTTCTCTAAAGAAATAGGTTGACTCTCCTTATGTACATTAGTTAGGCAAGCTTCGTTTGGCCCTCGGTTCTACTGGCCCTTCCTCACCCATCTCCCACTGCACTGTTAATTGTTGAGGAGAGATTTTGACCTAAGCCTTTTGGGTCCAAGTTAAACATTCTTGTCCACTACAACACACTTTTTGTGTCATAGCATCACACTGTTGACTCATGTTCAGCTTCCTAATGAAGACAGTCCCTATATGGCAAGCCATACCTTACATACAAAAGTGTAATGAAGTAATTGAATTAAATGAATAGCTGCCTTGGGAAGTAGACCTATTGAGTGGAGAAGTGGTGGTAAAGGCAGCTTGGGGAATATTTATTTCAATCATAAAAAGACCAATGGGGGGGGGGGGGGAGTTCAAGTGCCCCGCCTGCCCACTAGTCCTCAATATCTTAGCCTCCTGAGCCTGCTTTTCATTAAGTAAGGAAATAAGCATGCAGAGATATGTAAGATATGTGACTAAGGGATAGAGCCAATCTAGGAGTAAGCCCTACTGAATTAAGAAGGCCTGATTTCTGAGTAGACATAGTTAGGATTGTGCTGTGAGTTAGTTAAACTTAGATCCCACTGGATCAGTGGGAAAAATTAATCATGACTTAGTTCCTATCCAATCAGTGGGATTTAAGGAACTAACTTTGTCCAGAAAAGATCCAACCCAATCTTGTAGTTTACTCCTAAATCTGTCTCAAATGTAATTGTTGCTTCTTAGACACTTAGCCCTATTTTTAAAAATTTTAATTTCCTACTTTACAGTTAAGATTGTACAATTAATACTACCAAACTCCTACTTATTCTTACCACTCTTCTTTCCTCCCTGTGCAAAACATCTTTGTTCCATTACATTTTATTTTCTAATTCATGGAGATGTTGAATGTTTAGCTATCCCTCTAAATAACCAAGGTCCTGCAGGATATAGTATCTCTGGTTTGGACTGGAAAGCTAAATAAATATGAAGCGCTTTGAAGCAACTGGTGGTGACACCATGGCAGAGGGGCTCCAGTAACAATCCTGCATTTCATAACAAACCATCCCACGCATCGCATGTCAACAGTGCTTGTCCACAGCCACACTTGCTCAACATACACACAGAGGCAACACATTCAGGTCTATCCACTTGGGCTCCTGCAAACCTGCTCCCACATGCAGCTCTGTTGTCACATGGGCAGATGCTGACACCATACACATCTACTCAAAATATTGGCATTTAATTAAGGCCAACCCAGAGTCACTTGATCTAACCTAACAGGTTGGAGCTGGGAGAATTGCCAAAAGGTGATGAAGTTCAACAGTGCAACATCTCTGGGGTGGGGCCCAAATCCATAAGGCATGTCAGAAGAGCACAATGTAATGCAATGGTAATAAAAGCAATAGTGTATAATGGGATCCTCTTAACATATTAATTATGAAGTAACAGCCTCTCAGCCCCAACAAACCTTCACCAATATGTGCAAGGCAAGGGGCACATAGCCAGAATCACATAAAATAGATTGGTTATCCTGTACGATGATTCACTTTTTTACAATAAATAATAGATTAAATCAGTAAAATAAAGTGATTTGCCCCCTCACAAAGGTCAGATTTATAAGTTAGATGGTGATTGTGACCTTTTTATTGATTGTAACTACAGGCAAGGGGGTGGTAGTTACTCTAGATTAATTATGTAATTTATTAATGTTTGAGGGGGAAGGTTGTGCATAAGTGAGACTATGATATCACCTTAGCATACATGTGCCCACTTGACTGCTTCGGTCGACAGAAATGGCATTACTACAAGTAGCACATAACACCCATTCTGAATTTGTAAAAACTTGGTTGTTTAGTGTGGCAGCACCTATACTTTGGAACTCCCTGCCTATTGAGATCAAACGGGCTGCTTCACTGTACAGTCATACCTCGGGTTACAGATGCTTTGGGCTGCGCGATTTTGGGTTGTGCACTGCGCTGAACCCAGAAGTACCGGAACGGGTTACTTCCGGGTTTTGGTGCTTGCGCATACACAGAAGTGCTAAATCATGCTCTGCACATGCACAGAAGCGTCAAATCGCCACCCGCACGTGCGCAGATGCGCGGGTTGCGAACGTGCCTCCCACACACATCACGTTCGCAACCCGAGCGTCCACTGTACTCTTTTTGACACCTGCTAAAAACATTCCTGTTTAGATAAGCCTACCCAGATGCTTAGAAAGTTGAGGTAATTTTAATCTGTTTTAGTATTTTAACTTCTGTATGTTTTAAGGTAGGGTTGTGCTTTTTTCTCGATTTCACTGTTTTATCTTTTGTCGACCGCTTTGAGGTGTTTACAATCAAGCGATGTAAAATTTTAATGAAATAAATAGCGCTGCAATGAGTGCCTCTGATGCAAGAGCATTCCACTCAGTAGTCTCTAACCATGCAAATTAAGCCAGGAGAGAAGAATGATGATCGCTTGAGTCATTTCTGTAAATCACCACTTCATTGTGGCTTGCGATAGCAAACTGTCCAACTGCTAATCCACACAAATGGTTTGCTTCTCAGCACAAAAAGAAATTTCTGTTAATAGGTTGCTTGGATCCACCCTCTGCAATTTAATGTATGACCTGTATGGCTGTCAACTTCAAGGGCCTGTGTCAGGGTGGAGACCTCAGGCCCGTAGACCAAATGTGGCCCTACAGCCTCTCTATCTGGCCCTTGGAACTCTCCAAGCCACACCCCTCACTGGCCCTGCTTTGTACCCTCCTTGGGTGTTTTTGCATGGCTGAATGGAAGATAAAGATAATGTGTGTATCTAGAAACCAGTCTGCTGTACAAGGATAAAAATTACATTTATTTGTCACTGGTCCTGCTCCACAATTGGCATGTCAATCAGCCTAGGCTGATTATCATTAGTCAGGCCAAATGTCACATATGGGAAGGTGAGAGAGTCCATAGTGGGACTAGCATAGCAGGGGGAGCAGTGGCAAACTTTGGGCTCTCAAATTTCAGTGGCACCCTGTGCAATGCTGAAATTCTGTACCCACCCCAACTGCTTCTTGCACTCCTGTTGTAGTCTCTTCGCTGAGCAGCAAAATGCAGAGCTCAGTAGAGTGGGAGGCCAGTCAACCAAAAGCATCTCTGAGGTATACTTACCTGGAGGCAGAGTCAGCAGCCGAAGCCAGGTCTAGTCCTAGGGTCAGGCAAACAGCAATTCACGTGGTCTGATGGTCCAGTGGTCAGGGAATCCAATGATTCTGGGGTCAAGGGTCAAGACAAGCAGGAAGCAGCAAGGTAGGATCAGGAACTACAAGCATTGTTTCCAGCATCTGAATGCTGCTGGAAGCTCTACTTAAGAAGGCTGAAGTCTTCTCCATCAGTACCTTCCCCTCTGTGTCCTTGACGGATGATCAGCCACAGGTGAAGTCACTCTGCCTTCTCCCCCTTTGGGCTGCTGTTCAGCAGGCAAAGCTGGCTACTGGCCCATGACAACTCCATTCTGCAGCACTGTTGTGGTGCCCCATGCAGTTCGGTGCCCATTTGAAGGGTTCTTGCAATAATTATTGAGACAGTATGTGTGAAATACTTTGAACCCTTACAGAAAACACTTATCATTATTCATAGGCGTGCAGTCTTGGTTTGCAGTGTTAAGTGATGGGGGACTTACTTGATCCTGCTATTAATTCTTCATTCCCCTTAAAAACAACACTTTCATTTCTAATGAGACGTTGTTCGGTTTTAATTGACAAACATAATGTTTCCAACAAAAATCTTTGTTTTAGCAATTTGAATTCATTTCAGAATTTGGCTCTTATAAATATTTTTTTATAAGAGCCAAATTCTGAAATGAACACTGGGTGCCCTACCCCACCCAGAAAAAGATGTACCATATTTTTCCATCTATAAGACGCCCCCATGTATAAGACGCCCCCTATTTTTGGGGACTCCAAATTAAGAAAAGGAGGGGAGATACTATCCATGTATAAGAGAGTCCAGAATTTGAACATTATTTTAGAGTAAAAAACATAGTATTATACACAGAAAAGTACGGTACTTTTAACAGATTATTAAGAGGTTATCTGAAAAAACACAGGAACATGAGAAGAATCCTGATGGATCAAATGGAAAATCCATTTAGTCTTGCATCCTTGTTTCACACAGTGGCCAAAACACATGCAGAGCATGAAGACAATATTTCACCCATGATTTTGCCTTCAGGGAGCTAGTACTGGCAAACTGCCTCTGAACATGGAGGTTCAATTGCAGCTAATAGTTGTTGATGAACCTATCCTCCATTAGTTTATTGTGACATTTTCTGGTAAACTAAAACTTCTTTGTTTTCTCGCTGTTGGGCTTCTCCGCCCTGCCAATTCCTTAGAATTCCCAATTCCCTTAGATGTTCTCCATGCTCTTTATGATTTCCCAACATTCATTTCAGCTGCAGGTTGTCATAGAGAATTATTGTCTATATAGAACATAACTGAAATATTGATCCCACACACACAAGCCCAGCCCCACCCACCGTGAAGAATGAGGGAGAGACGTCTCAGCAAAGTAGAATAAACTTGAGTTACATGAGACTCTTGCCGACAAAATGAGCAGGGCGTTGTTCATGCAGTAAATATTACAAAAGGGGAGTCAGAATAGGAAAAGATTATCTTTTTACTGGATCAGCTTTTAGGATGAGCCATTGACGTATCATCTAAGCAAATTAAACCATTCCAGTTTCAGGGCCCTGGGTGGGGCTGCTTTCCAACCTAGTGTTATGAGTTTGTGGGTGCCAGACCCCTATAATCCTAGCAAGTGTTAAAAGCTAATCAAGCCAGGCTAGCTTCCTGATGAGGTAATCACCCAGGTGATGGGCCATTAAGAAATAAAAGAAAAGGTGATGGACTATTAAGAGAGCAACAGAAAGGGGGCTCTCTGCCATACAACAGCTGGGTGGGGCAGGTGGCCCTCCAGCTCTTAAAGGTAAAGGGACCCCTGACCATTAGGTCCAGTCGTGGCTGACTCTGGGGTTGCGGCGCTCATCTCGCTTTATTGGCCAAGGGAGCCGGCGTACAGCTTCCGGGTCATGGGGCCAGCATGACTAAGCCGCTTCTGGCGAACCAGAGCAGCACACGGAAACGCCGTTTACCTTCCCACTGGAGCCATACCTATTTATCTACTTGCACTTTGACGTGCTTTCGAACTGCTAGGTTGGCAGGAGCAGGGACCGAGCAATGGGAGCTCACCCCATCATGGGGATTCGAACCACCGACCTTCTGATCGGCAAGTCCTAGGCTCTGTGGTTTAACTCACAGTGCCACCTGCGTCCCTCCAGCTCTTAGAGGAGGACAAAGCCTGAGTTTGAGAGCAGAGATTGCTGTAGTGTGAACTAGATGCAAAACAGCAAGCGGATGGTCGTCAGAGATCAATATTTGATTTCTGTTTGAATCCAAGGCTGCGGCTATGGGAGAAAAAAGACCCTTTTGGGGTGCTGATGCTGTGAACCCCTCCATCCTAGGCTCAGGTTGTATATATGTGTAAAAAAACCATATATCATAAAGACACCACAGTCTCTGTTCTGCCTCATTCCCAAAAGGAAATCCAAACCTGGCACCCCTGGAATCTTACACTGTTTGTAGACTGGGGTGGTGCGCAACACTATTTTGCTCTGATTCCATGCCAGTTATCAATGATATGGTAAAGGAGAAACCAACTCCCTTCAGTCCTAGCCAGATGATGGGATTTGTTGTCCAGAAACATCAGGTGGGCTACAGGTTCCCTACCTCCCCCCCCCTTGTATAAGCCAGACTGGTAAAAGTTTTTTCCAGCTGCCATTTCCAGGTGCTTGGTATGTGTTACAGATGCATCAATAAGCTGCTATCAGTTACATCCAACTTAAGTTGGATATATAAGTTTAATCATATATCTATCTATCTATCTATCTATCTATCTATCTATCTATCTATCTATAGGGATTTATACTGCACCTTTCAACAGTTTCCAGGTATGCATGTACTACTGAGGTAACTTCCATCTGATTGCCAGTGTGATCCTATACACGTCTATTCAGAAGTAATTTTCAGAAGATTGTACTGTTAAGAGCGCTCTTTTTACATGCCTAGAAAGCAAGTCTTTCATTGTTTAAAAATTATTCCCCTGACAAAGAGCTGAGGCTAAAAGCTGTAGCATCTTTTTTAAAATACAGATTGCATTATTTTGATTACCAGCTTTTTTGTTCTCATTTCATTGGTGCCTTTTTCCTACTTTACTAAATGAAGTTGGCACCGTAATTTTGGAATACACTCCATAGGATGGCTAACTCTGATGTATTTTCAGTGCCAGGCAAAAACTCTCATTATTTTTCTAGGCATTTTAGATGTTTTCATTTTATGCATTATTTTATCTGGCCATAACTTTCTACTACTGCTGCTATTTTATGCTGTTTTATACTTGCATGAATTTGTTGTTCTGGTTTTTATTGTTTTTTCTTTACCTTATTAGCCCCTTGGAGAGAGCGAGTGGCTTCAAGTACTAGGTTACAAATCCTCTTAACAAATTAATAAAAACAACGAAAATGAAGTTAGTGTTTCCAATGTGCATAGTTTAACTTTTATCACCTCTGAATTTTACACTTTTGGAAATATATCTTCCCCAGCTTTTCCCAAGAATGTAATTGCACCATAGTGTGAAGCCTACTCTGTCCTCTTACTAATAGTTGGTTGCCTTTGCCATTTAAAAAAAAATAGAGACATCTTGTACACTATGTGCCCATCTTCCTGCTCCCAACAGCAGTATTAGGAACACTAGCCATGGCTCTCCAGGATTTCAGAAATGGCTTCTTCCCAACCCTAGCTGGAAAACTGAACCCATGACCTTTGGGATGCTAACAGCTTATAGGAAGCTGCCTTATACTGAGTCAGACCATTGGTCTATCTGGCTATGACAAGCTGTGGTTCCCCAGGGTCTCAATCAGGGGTCTCCCCAAACACATCTTGGAGATGCCAGGGAAATTAACCATCCCTTTGATGTGCTGTGGTCAGTCAGATGACTGCAGACCGTAGTTATCAGGCCCAGCTGACACTTGGATACCCATTAACAAGGTCCTGCTTTGGGGTATGAAACAGCATGGTTGTCATTTCAGGAAGCTTCTTAAAGGGCCTCACACAGACAACAAGAAACCTCTTTAGTGCAGTCCAATTTGCCCTGAAATCTTTTGGCTGCTGCCTTCCTGTCTGCTTCTCTAGTGTTGTGTGTTTTTTCTTGCTTGTATCAGTTTATAATTGTGTCTTAACCAGGTATCAGGTTCGGGTGGGTGAAGGTAGCATTAGCAATAGCATTCTGTCACTGAAATAGTTGATTCCTAAGGGGTCATGTTTCAGGACTGTGTACAGGAGCATTCGCTGCTTAAACAGCCTCTGAGTTTTGGAAACTTGCACTCTCTTGCACAAACAGAAGCTAACCCAATAAAAAGACATCATCTTTGCCAATCACTCAGTTTTCAAGGTGCAACTGTGCACCACTGGTATACATACTAGGCAGATGATTTTGGCTTTATTTACTATCCCAACTCTTTCTGAATAATTATTAACAGCAAGGAAGATGTCATTTCTGCTCTGTCTGCCGGGAGCATGGAACATGGCCAGCCCTGGATAAGAGCAAGAGCAGACTCTCGATGAATAATAGAATTGGATGCCAGCCTTGGTAGGACCAGTTGAGCCAGTCTAGCTGCTCCTAGTGGCAAGGAGGCAGGCTTCTTTTTGACGTGACTAAGAGAACAAGTTGATGATGCTCATGCAGAGGATAGTCTGTCCCCTCACCACGAATGCTCTGTGCACAAGCCAGAGTAGGAGATCTACTACTCTGGCTTGGCCAGCGGTGTCCGTCACCTCAAATGGACTCTCAGTAAGGAGGTGCCTCCTGTAGGCTGTTCTGTGCTCTGGGCCAACAGAGGGTGCTGTGTGGTAGTTCTAGAAGCAGGAAACAAATCCTGCAGGTGAACAGGTACATCAGCTGCCAACTATTCTGTCTCCAAGCACTGACATGAGCTCACATTTGGGGGGAATCTAGTAACTAACTGTCCAGGTGATCTCAGGTCAAGCAAGCTGATGTTTAACTGGCAGACAGGAAATCATTACAAGTTCCAACAAGACTTGTTCAGCAAGCATGGCAGGTGGGCAGTGTTGACAGCATAAGCAAATAACTGGGAGATCCTCCAAGCATTTGGGATGGGGGGAATTTAATTTACAGAGGACTGGCAGAGCATCCTGCTTTGCCCTCCACTTGCCTCTTCATAGCCCATATATTTCCATGGTTCTCGTTGGCTCTTCATACAGGAAGAGGCTGGCATGAGAATAATAATAATAATAATAATAATAATTTATTATTTGTACCCCGCCCATCTGGCTGGGTTTCCCCAGCCACTCTGGGCGGCTTCCAACAGAGATGAAAAATACACTAAAATGTCACATATTAAAAACTTCCCTGAACAGGGCTGCCTTCAGATGTTTTCTGAATGTTAGGTAATTGTCCATCGCCTTGACATCCGATGGGAGGGCATTCCACAGGGCGGGCGCCACCACCGAGAAGGCCCTCTGCCTGGTTCCCTGCAACTTGGCCTCTCGCAGTGAGGGAACCGCCAGAAGGCCCTCGGAGCTGGACCTCAGTGTCCGGGCAGACCGATGGGGGAGGAGACGCTCCTTCAGATATACTGGACCGAGGCCATTTAGGGCTTTAAAGGTCAGCACCAACACTTTGAATTGTGCTCGGAAACGTACTGGGAGCCAATGTAGGTCTTTCAAGACCGGTGTTATATGGTCTCGGCGGCCACTCCCAGTCACCAGTCTAGCTGCCGCATTCTGGATTAGTTGTAGTTTCCGGGTCACCTTCAAAGGTAGCCCCACGTAGAATGTCTCGCCTGCCTGTTATAATCCCCACAGACTGTTTATTTTACTCCAGGCTTCCTCAACATGGTATCCTTCAGAAGTTTCAGACTACAACTCCTATTAGCCTGGCACGGATCAGGGATGATGGAAGTTGTAGTCTAATAACTAAGAGGGCACTGTGTTGGGAAAGGCTGATTTACACCCTCAGTGGGCCAAAAAGAATGTCAAAATTGAGTCGAACTTTTTAGATGATGTAACACAGGTGAAGCTAAATACTCATCTGTATAATATCTGAGAAATACAAAAATTGCTTATTTGAGTTTGTTCTTTCCTTCCTTTACTGTTTGGGACTGGTTCAGATACTTCCTAATAGGTAGAGTTCAGGATGCCCCTCATTTCATTTCCCTTGTTCATTCTTACATGCATTTAAAAGTTTCTGGGCAGCTGCTGTTTTTGTTTGCTTGTTTCAAACAAAATGGTAGGGGACACCACAAGGGGAGAATAACAGTATTGCATGGCTTGCTGGCTATATGGCCGTAAACATTCTAGGTTTAGGATTCTGCAGACTGTGGGTTGCTATCCCACTAGAACTGCTGAAAGTGGTATTGCAGTCAGGGTGAGGGGCTAGGAGCTGCCTGGTTTTGCACTTTGGTTTAATTTCCAAAATTAATAGATGCTCATATTTGATCCGCTTTGGGAAACATACTTGATTTAGAGTCAGTGTGTACACATCTCCACTTCAAAAGTTGTTGTTTCTTTTTAAGGTGGTGGAATCTCCCCTGTGTTTCCTGTCAAATATCCCCAGACACTTTAAGTGGCACCATGGAAGGCATTATGAAGAGGGCAGCAGGATGAAGTTGCACAAAGGAGATATAGGTGCTGAAGAAGAGGAAGAATGAAGCACAATGCTGTACTGCATTGGACCTGATAGAAAGGAAAGTGACAAGTGGTACAGGAACTGGACAGATATACCCAATAGCGCTGTTTCAGTTTGCTTGCTCTTGGGGGTAGGTATGAATGTGGACATGGAAAATCTGATAGGTTTGGAAGAATAACATAGTTTCATAAAGTTTAAGAAATACTGTCATATGTGAATTCAATAGCTGTGTATGTGTACATGATCGTTTATGTACATAAATATATGTGTCCAAGGTAACTGCATGGTGCTTCCCCATAACATTCCCCATTCGCATAGCACCTTTCGGGATAAACAGCCTGCTTCCTCTATAGAGGGTTATGGATTAGGTACAGAACTAAGATGCTAATAAAGAAAACACTGTAAACCTGTAAGCCCAAAGTAGCAGTTTTTATACAGAAAAACTTCGAAATTTATATTAGAACTGTTTATACTAAGGACTTCATTTTTCTCTTGGAATGACTAGGTTGATGGCTATTGCTCATGTTCGTGACTACCTTAGGAACTGGGCTGGGCCAGAATTTTTCCCAGGTCAGGCGAGCTAATAATCCCAGGGGATTTTGCTTTCTCCAAGGGTTGACTCACACTTACGTCCTGAACTATCTGTTTGTACTGTTAGGCAGTGAACCTGCTCTCTGTGGCCCATGATAACGTGGATTTTTTATATGTTGATCTAGAGGGGAAATGGAGGGCAAGTGCAGCTGGGAGTTATTGGGACCTTCCAAGCCAATGTAGCAGAATCTCCATAAAACATAGCTAAGGCCACCACATAATTATAGATACTACTTCAAATTACCATGTTGTGAGCAGCTTTTCATATGCAAGGGACTGTTGACTAGGCAATTTTCTCCAGCAAACCATTTTTGGACATTTGGAGTGTCATGGAAAGTAGCGTAGTGGCAAATTCAAAAGTAGCATGGCTATAAGAGGTGCAGCTGTGATCTTCATGAAAGGACCCTACATCACAGCTGCACCTCTTATAGCCATGCCCCCTCACAGCTACAGTTAGTACCCTTCTAACATTTTACAATAATCTTATAATTATACACTAATAATAATTAGGGGTGCATTGCAATGATCAATGTAGATCCCCATGTGCTGTCTTTCAGCTAGATCTACTGTTTTCTGTACACATACATACATGGGGAAATTATTTGTAGTTCTCCATCACCTTTCAGAGTGACTTGCTGCCTTTTCCTTGAAGTTCCATTCCACATAACAGAACTTCCGTACCATATCTTTGAAACTGAAGCACCTTCTGTTTTCAGTTTTCCAAAATGCTTGGCTTTGGAGCATATAGACCAACTCCAGCTCACTGTTCTTCCTGTGTGTTTTCTCCAGAGCAAACCTAGGAGCCAGTCCTCTGTGGCTGGCTCACCTCCTTTCACTCTGATTGACTCCAATCAGCACAAAGGATGAGAAGACATCTCAGTGACTAAAAAGCTCCCCTTTCATGTTGATTGGGTGGCTGTAGGACACTGGCAACAAGGACCATGCAAGGGCACTGCTACAAAAATAGTAGCAGGTCTTTGATCCTCTGATACACCAGACCAATACCCCTCTGGTCATGGAGAAAAACAACATGATCCATACAATAAGATATTGCCCAGAAACTGACCTAACCCATAAAACTTATTGCAATATCCGCACACTAATTAGTAAAACTTAAAGTAACTTGTAGCAGGGGCTGCTCCCGTGGTGCCTTCCAGATGTTGTGGACTACAACTCCCATGATGCCTGACTATATTGGCTAGGGCTGATGGGAATCCATCTGGAGGGCACCATGTTGGCTACCACTGCCTTACAAGAATGAAAAATGTAATCCCATTACATTTAATTTTTAAAGCATGCTTTCTGCTACTTTACAGTTCACCAAAGAAGAACCTCCAGGACTCAACACACATGTTGATCTGGACATTTTTATGTGCCTTTGGGAAAGTTGCTTTCGGGTGTAGAAGCTGCAACATGCAAATCAGCTTTAAGTCTGCCACATAGCAAAATACAGGAAGGAAAGGTCATACATCTTCCAGGTTTCCTTTCTGCAGTGTTGTAAGTATTCTAATGCTAAACTTTCTCTAACACAAATTGAGCCTTTTCCACCCTACTGAGCCATGTGAGGCATGGCCATCAGCTTATTTGTTTCGTTAGATCACACACACAAAATCATGGACCGCTCTCTCCCCTCCCCTCCCTCCCATGTCATAGATATGCATACACATTCATTTGACACAAATACACTTGGTTCACATACACAAGGTCCAGGTGTGACTCACCTATTGTAGATTTAGTACTGGGCGCACTGCCAAAACATTTCAAACCAAACCTAGGCAGGTTTTCTTCAGCCCAGGGGGATGTTGGCTCTGTCAAGGAATTCAGCACACAGGAGCAAACAAGACCCTGCCAATCACAGCAGGAACGATTGGGCTCAGTTTCCACATGGAAGTATTTCAGTAGCCCAGCAGCAAAGTGGATTTAGATCTTAAATATGAGCCAGGGCTCACATTTAGAGCCTGTGGTCTCAACCTCAAAACACGTCTCGAGTGCCAGAACTCAACCCTGAAATATCTGCACTAAAATATTACTAGGTGTACTGTGCTAACAAAAGAGAGGATGCTTCAAACATATGCAGAGTGTATTTCCTTCTTTGTTTTGGGGACTTATTGTTGTCATTAAATTTGTATTTAGTAAAAAAAAAGTGTATTTAGTAAAACACACACCAAAAAAAAAATCACTCAAAAGTGAACTGAACTTTACTGCTGAGAAACCAGAGCCTGTCCCCCAGATTAGGGGTCAAGACTTGTGAATCAGGGTGGCTCCCAGATAGGTTTCAGCCACGTCATCTTCCTTTTAGGGAATTAATCACTATGGCTTGGTTCACACAAATGAGTGCTCAAGCAAGAAAGGGAATCCTGGTCAAAGAAGAAAATGTAGGGTGCAGGAAACTGGAGGAGGATGTGTTGACTTATTAGGAAAAAAACAAATCCTTAAAAGTAGTGTAGTTCTTTTGTTAAAAGGGTAAGGAATTGGATCTGACTGGCGGGCCAAATCCTTATCTCCACCATCTCCTACAGATCAGTTTTCACAGAAGAGACATGGCCGCCCCCCTGTCAATCATATGCTGTCACAAGGACGTCAGGTGAACCATTTTTCTCTTGTGCTGATTAGTAGTGCTTGCAGAGCATTGTGCATGGGGCTTTAAACCACCCAGAGTGGCTAGGGAGACCCAGCCAGATGGGTGGCGTATAAATAATAAATTTATTTATTTATTTGCAGGGTTGGTAGTGCCTGAAACCCCCCCCCCCCGGCTCTGCCACATCGGGCATAGGGCAGGTGAGTGTGGCTTTGCTAAAACTCCCTGACAGGCCAAATGAGGAGACCTGGAAGGCCTAATTAGGCAGGAGGTCCCCTACTGCTGATTATCAGAACCAACTGAGATGTCAAAAAGTTCACTAGAACTCTTCTCCAGAATGGGCATGTGGGTATTCACTGGTGAGGATGGGCATCTGTTGAAGCTTACATCAAGGCCCTCTGCCTAGAGCCCCCCTGGCTGAGCTCCTTTCCATGGGCAACTTGCTCACTTGCCTGCCCCTTCCTCTCTGTCTCATGATTTGTGCAAGGGTTCTCCAAACCTGGAACTGGCAGCATATAAGGTGGAAAGGTCAGGGATCATTCTCACGAATGGTCAGGTGCTTCAGTATACAGCTTTCTCTGCTGAGCACTCTCCTCTGTTCTCTCTACCATACCTGGCTTCTGGCGCAGCGCCCAGGGTGTGGCTGCTAGTATACCATAGCATCAAAATGATTCATCGTTTTCTCTTTCCCCTGCTGCCCCCTCCACCCTATCAGAAGAGCAAATGTGGCTGACATCAACTCACTACTCTGGAACAATCTCAGTGAGGCAGATCAGGAGACCACGGACCGTGCAGTAAAGGCATTGACCTCAGAATATCTATACAACAGAATTCTGCTGATCGGCAGAAAACCTTCTACCAGATGGATTCCCACAAGGTTCTCCCTACAATTCAGTCCTCTGGGTTGTTTCCTTCTGTAGCAGCTTGTCTACTTTCCGCCTTGTTTAGTTTAAAGTAAAATAGCTACGTAACACAAAACAATCTGACCTTCCTTTTAAAAATACCTTCTTTCACCCTTATCAAATTAATGGACAAGACCTGACGTATACTAATAACCCAACATTAAATACCCTCCCATGGGTACAGGTGTGTTTTGGTTTTTTTAAAAAAGATGAGAACTTTGGATCATCTGCTATGTGTTAAAACTAGGCAAGGGAAAGAGATTGAAAATTGGAAGGTACGTTGTGACTGGGGTGCCTTGGAAACTGTGTGCATCCCTTCAATAATTTGTATCTTGCCTGGCCTGACCATTAGAGACAGCTGTAGTTATGAACCAGTACTTCACGATGGTGGAGGAAGTAGGATCGGGACAAATAAGAAACATTGAAATCTTCATAGAACAGCTGATCCTGGTAAACAAGCAGTTATGAATCATACTGAACAGGAATGTTGAAAATGCAATGGGGCTAATGTGCCACGTGAGGACCAGACATGACAGAGCATGCCATAGTAACTGGGACTCTTAGTCCTCATGCAAACAAGTTTGCTTGGTAGGAACAAGACCTTGGAAGAACAAAGGGAGATTGCAGGGAGATTGGATGCCCAAGGGTGCTCATTAGGAGTGTGGGCAGGCAAAGCGAACAAGCGCATGTCATTGAACACCTTCTTATGGCCTCTGGAATGCCAATAAGAGTTTAGGGAAGCAGCATATGCAATGCCTTTTGGGAAACTTGGCTTTTTTATTGTTCTTCCTCTGCTTTCCCATCTTTTATATTCTCCAGTGTTATCAGTGGAAGGCAGGAACATTTGAACTATACTCCATAAATAAACAGAGCTTTACTGTATTTGTGTCAGAGCTAAGTCCATGAATATGTTTCCTTTCCCTTCCATGAAACATATGAAAGCAATGATGGACCTAAATGTCTCTCATATTGTTCAACTTTAATATATTCCCCTCATAACACTACTGAGTCATCTTAGGCAACCTGTTCTTTTCTAACTACAACTCCCATTATCCCTGACTGTTGGCCATGCTATCAGCAGAGGCTAATGGGAGTTTTATTTATTTTTTGTAATTGTCTTATCCCTGGAGAAATCAGGATTCTGCCAGATGTTCAGCCGTAAACTTCCCATTACTGCTTCAAGACAAAAATTTTGAAATCCAAAGTTGACAGCTATACCTAAATATTTAACATAAGCAAGTTTATGGAAGGAAAGTTTGCTGTCTCATTCTCCCTCCCACAGCCAACTGCAACCACTGAAAACACTCTCCAGAAAGGATGAGGGGGCCCTTCTGAACAATGTGGAATGGGGTGGGGCAGCTGGAGGGGAGGAGGAAGGAATGGGGAACTTGACTTCCTTAAACTTCCTTCAGTTATATTAAGGTCGAACCCCATTTTAGGGGGGTCCCTCTTCCCTCAGCAGCCCCCTGCACCCCAACCACATGGTTCAGAAAGGCCTCCTCAACTTTCCAGAGAAGCTTTAGGGTGTCAAGAAGAATCGGTTGGCAGTATAAGTCCCTTATGTGAACTTCCTTAAGTTAATTTACCCTTAACTTGTTTGTATCATTGAAATAAACCAATTGCACACAAAAAACCACCCCAAATTGTGCATTTTTTTCCTTCTAGTTCACTTTAACTAATAAGTTCTTATAGTAAAAGCAGATTTTATAGGATTGTCTCTTGAGGCCTGCGTAATCATGGAAACCAAACAGTACAACAGAAACTATAAGCACACTATCAGCCTTGCTCCTGCCCATGCTGACTCAGTGGCAGTAGTGGTCCGCAGAGATGGGTGCGGTTAGGAGTGCAGGGGGAGTGGCTGGGCCAGGTCAGGGTACTGAAGCAGAGGTAACTGGTTGCTTGCATGGCAAGAGAGCAAACATTCTATCAATTCTATGGTTCTATGGTTCTATTTTCTGCTCACGACACTCGCAGCGCATGCCGTATCTCTCCCTTGATAATTCCCTTGGAGCTGGCAACATTTCAACACAAGGTGAACAGCACCCAGGACCTTTACTGTTATTGACGTGAATAGTTCAGCAGCTGAAAGAGCAGGTTGCTTGAAGGAAAAACTAAACCACCATGTTTGCAAAGTATATTACCTTCAGTCCTGAATGCAGGAAGGAATTATAAGAGTTGAACAACAAACGTATCATTGTAGCAGTGCACTAACTGGCTTTATTTTATGTCAGTACAAAACATGACCCAGTTATTAGCGTAAAGTGCCTTTATACCTGTTTGCCAACCAAATACATTTGTCTTTGAGCCATGTAACTTGTGGGTTACACTATTTGAATGACAGTTTGTGAGTGGCAAACTGCCTAGTATTGCCTGTAAGATGCTGATGCAGCTTCTGAAACCCAGTGGTTCCTCAGCAAGGACAGAGCTGTTGTAAAGAAAGCATGCTTGTGCTGACCAATCAAACCTGTTTTTCATAGGATCTTGTGGTCCTCTACAGATTGTTGAACTATAGCTCCCATCTCTCCTGACTTCTGGCCACACTAGCTTGGGTTTCTGATGCAATTCTAACGTAATACACCACCTGGAGTGTGACAGGTTCACCATGCCTGTTTTATACACATTTCAAAGGATAGAAGATATTCCCAGGATCACTAAAAGATTATCAAAGCATGCTTCAAGCCCCAGTACAGTGGTACCTCAGGTTAAGTACTAAATTCATTCCGGAGGTCCGTTCTTAACCTGAAACTGTTCTTAACCTGAAGCACCACTTTAGCCAATGGGGCCTCCTGCTGCCGCTGCTGCACAATTTCTGTTCTCATCCTGAAGCAAAGTTCTTAACCCGAGGTAATATTTCTGGGTTAGCGGAGTCTGTAATCTGAAGCGTATGTAACCTGAAGCGTATGTAACCTGAAGCGTATGTAACCTGAGGTACCACTGTACTTAAAAACTAAGAGTGGGGAATAACATGGGGGAGAGAGAGAGAAGCTGTAGTATATATTTCTATACACCTGAACAGAGTTAAGCTACTTTTAGACAGGTTTTGGCCAACCCAATAATAGTTCTACCATCATAAGCTGGTAAGTAGAATTACAACTGACTTTCCACACTATTGGGAGTATTGTACATTTGCTATGTGCGCATACCCTGTGTTCCATCCACAACCGTGGGCATGATATATCAATTTATGTCATTATTATCTATTGAATTTGTAGATCTCAGGGCAGTTCACAACACAAAAATACAATATAAAAACACAAAATACATAATAAAACCCAAAACCGATAAATTCCCCTCCCCATGATGGTGTGGAAGGAGGAGGTCCACTTCATTGGAGGAGACGTTTGAAACTCATCTCACATTCACTGCAGCCTTTACAGTGGGAGCTACTATATCAATATTCTTTTAATAAATATTGTAATTAGTTCTAAAATGGTTATTCCAACTGTATTAATGAAATACTGCTTAAATGAAATAACATATCGTCATAATACCATAAAACTTTTTTTTTTTAACGGTGGGGAACTCCTTTTCAGTAACTGCCATTTTAGCAAGATGATTAATGGTACTGACCAATTAATTTTTTAAAAGCATATTTTAAATTATAGCATTATAATGCTGTTGCATGATAGCCCTCCTTCATTGAAATAGCACTTCACTAATATTTAAAAAATATTATAGCCAGAAAAGCTTTTTGGTATTAATTAAAAGACTGATTAAAATAAAAGACTGAATAAATAAATGGGGTTCACAACTTTGGGGCTGCCACAGAGAATGCCCTCTCCTGGGCCACCCCACCCCGAGTTTCTGAAGGTGGTGGAAGGACCAATAGGGCTCCCTCTGCCAATATTAACACCCAAGGGGATTTGTAGGGAAGGAAGGCGGTCATGAAGGAAGCAGCCTTGCAGGTATTTGTGCCCTGAGTTTTTTAGGACTTTTTTTTTTTTTAAATGGTATTTATTAAAGTTTCCATTAAAACACATAAACACACAAACATACACAAACAAAATACAAGTATAATTTCAATCCCTTTTTTAAAAAACCTTATTTCCCCGACCTCCTCACACCTCCCCCTTCTGTATTATAATTTCATTATTATCCGCTCAACAAGTTCTTATCTTATTTCTCAACCTTAACTTAATAATTTGTTTTGATCGTGCTATTATTTTCCTTTTCTTCTTTCTTCCATTCCTCAATTTATTTTTTAAAAAACCTTATAACTATTTGATTTTAAAAACCCAATTTTAACTTAATCTTAAACCTTTTTCCTAAAGTCGACCCAAGTTTCCCTTCCACGATTTTCCCACATTCCATAAAATTGCAAAAAATATATATAAAAAAGAACTTAACAAATTATATTTTAACACCCTTTGGATTCTCAAATCCCACCCTCCCTTTCCCGGTTTTGATCCCCAAACCAATGTCCATCAGTCCATCTATTCTCAACCTGGATCCCAAACTTCCGAGGCTTTTAGACCTCTCTCAGCTTCTCTCTGCCGGTTTTTTTGACAGTCCTTTATATTCCACACCAGCTCTCGGAGAAGCTCTGTCCCGATAATGTCCATTTTTCTTCCAAGCAGGCCTCTGTATTTAAAAGTGGAGCTCAAATTTTGTTTCTTAAATCTTTTAAATCCATATATCCCAAAAGCTCCAACTTCCATCTTGATCGAATTTGTGCTACCAGGCCTCTGGTCTAGCTTGATCTTCCACAACATTGTGGCTTCACCTTCATTTTCCACCAAATCCTCATATATCTCTTCAGATTTATCAGTTTTCTTTTCCTCAGCTGCAACGGCTTCTGTTCCAACTTCAAGGGCTTTTGGTTCAACAACAAAGACTTGTGTCAAGTCCCTTCCTGTTCCAACAAGATTATTTACTGTTTCATTCAATGCTATTACCCTTGTAGTCAAAATATCGCTCTGGTCCTGGAGCTTTCCCAGGAGATAGAAGGTCCTATTCAGCTCAGTGAGTATTTTTCCACTTGCAGCCATTTCTTGCAATGTCTCAAAAATCCCCTCTAGGGGGATTATGCTTACTTAGTATCTTTCCAGTTTCAATCCAAAAGTCCAATGTAACGTGTTTCCTTTGTTCCCAACAATTTGTATCCAATTTAAAGAAAGTCTAACCAGCAGAGTTACCAGAAACAAAATTTCCTTTTATTCCCCAACTTTGACAGCTAGTTTGACAGCTGTCAAAATCTTCTGTATCTTTTTAACAGGCTCTCTCACGGATCACTCCCGGGTCTCGGAGGGTTACACTTTAACTTTCCAATCCGACTCTTGTCCTCCAGCAAAATTAATTGTACTGTCCAATCGCAAAATTAAGAATTTTTCTTCAAAAAAGACAAAGGTGTTTCCCTCAACTTTAGTTATCCAGTTCTTGCTTTAGATTATCTACAGAGCGGGGGGGGGGGCGGACTTCCTTTTTACACCTCCCCCCGATCGTACCGAATTTAAAAGAAAAAATTTCCCTTTTAGGTCCAAATTCCGTATTACTCACGGGTTGTTGCTTTTAGTCCGAATGTTTAAAGGAAAAAGTCAGCACTCTCTGTCCATGGCATGCGGCTTCGCTCAGCAGGGGAAGCAGAGGACTCTCAGCACCGCACCGCTCCCCGTCCCCCGTTCCGCAGCCTTTAAAAAGGCTCCTTTGCGGGTCGGGGGGGCGCTAATGGTGCCCGCCGAGTCACCAAGTCCACAGGCATCCACGCCTGTGGTTTTTAAGGGTCCCCGCGTCGCCGGCGCGGCAGAACCCGATCCCTACTGAGCCGATTCCCCCCGGAGCTCGGAGGGAATCCGCCATTAGACGTTGGCGCTAACCCGGAAGTCTGAGTTTTTTAGGACTTTAAACACTAAAGTGACCACCTTGAACTGGGTCTGAAAACAAACTGGCAACCAATGCAGCAGGTTTTAAACTGGGATTAGGCGAGGTCTAAATAGAGCTTCAAAGGGACGTGGGTGGCGCTGTGGGTTAAACCACTGAGCCTAGGACTTGCCAATCAGAAGGTTGGCGGTTCGAATCCCTGCGACGGGTGAGCTCCCGTTGCTCGGTCCCTGCTCCTGCCAACCTAGCAGTTCAAAAGCACGTCAAAGTGCAAGTAGATAAATAGGTATGGCTCCAGCGGGAAGGTAAACGGCGTTTCCGAGTGCTGCTCTGGTTCACCAGAAACGGCTTAGTCATGCTGGCCACATGACCCGGAAGCTGTACGCCGGCTTCCTTGGCCAATAAAGCGAGATGAGTGCCGCAACCCCAGACTCGGTCACGACTGGACCTAATGGTCAGGGGTCCCTTTACCTTTACCTAACTAGAGCTTCAGCCAAAGTGGCTACTGCAGTTTCTAAACTGTCTTCAAGGGAAGACCCACATAGAGCCCATTGCAATAATCCAAGCTGGAAGTTATCAGAGCATGGAGTAGAGGGACCAAGTCATTTCTGTCCAAAAGGGACTGTGGCTGGTGAACCATCTACAGCTGGAAAAAGGCAATCCTAGCATGTTAGCCTCCAGTGACAGTGTTGAATCCAGGAGCACGCCCAAGCTGCAGACCTGCTCCATCCAGGACAGGCCATTTCCCCACCTCCCAGAAATGAGAACTTGGGACACATAACACCTGCCTTTTCTGGATTCAACTTCAGTTCATTGGCCCACATCCTGCCCATCACCGCCTCCAAGCACTGGTCTAACGTCTCAGTTGCCTCTCCTGATTCAGATGGAACCCAGAGATAGAGCCAGATGTCATCAGTACATTGCTGACACTTCAACTCTCCTGATTATGGTTCGCAGAGGCTTCATATAAATGTTAACTAGCATGGGGGACAAGATGGAGCCCTATGGGACAACATAGGACAACTCCCATGGCACAGAACAGTAGTCTCCCACAACTGCTTTCCGGAAATGACCCTAAAGGTAGGAGCGGAACCACTGAAACACAGTGCCCCCAGCCCCTAGTTACACTCCAGAAGGAAACCCGCCAAGAGACTGAGAACAAGTAGAGTCCCACTGTACGTCCCCGGCCATAAATGTCATCTGCTCCTGAAAAATGTCATCAATCAGGGTGACCAAGGCAGTTTTAGTGTCATGACCAGGCTTAAAGCCAGACTGGAATTAATGTTTCTGAGCTGTGATAGGTTCATTTACTTGATACTCAACTGGCCATGTAGAAACTCCACCCATTTAAAAAGGTGGAAGAGTTATGCTATGGGAGATTGCACTAGTTTTCTGCGCTTCTGGGGGGCAAACTCAAACTTTCTGTAATCTGCGAAAAGATGGAAGAGGCCAAGGAAAAATAGTATAGATGTAAAAAATGAGTGAACTGAGCATGGTAATTCCACACTCAATGCCTAGAATGGAAGCAGTCTTGATCTCTCTCCAATGCGGTAGAAGGGGAGTGAAACACCTCCAAAAGATTTTTCAGGTCAAACAAAGTATATAAACAAAACTTTCACAAAATTGGGAGTAGGGACATTGCTGCAAAAGCGAAGGGATACTTTCTAGCACTCACCACTTAAAAGATTACTGTATATGAGCACCACTGCACAGGAGTTGTATAACAAAAGCATTCACAACCTCTGAAGAATTTTTAAAAAGTTCTTCTCCAGTTGCAATAAGAATTTGAAAACTAAAGTGTTGATAAGCCACTTTTAATGGCAGCAAAACTAATGAAGGTCAATTTTTGGAAGATTCAGAAGCAGTTGTCAAAAAAATAGTGGTATAAAAGGGTTTGGAGTATAGATTTATTTGGAAAGTTGACAAAATGAAGTTGGCTAGAGGGATATGGCATGCTAAGGGCATGAATGCTTGGGTAATGTTTAATTAGATGCTACTGCTTAGTCTTATCTGTAATTTTATCAGCTATTGCACTATCTGCCCATTTCTGTTTTTGTTTTGTGTTTGGCAGCTGTTACTTTATATGTATTTTACTATTTTATGATCTGCCACAACAATTCTCAAAAATTTGTTTAAAAGGAATAAATCTTTTAAATAAATAAATAAATAAATAAATATGAATGAATAACAAAAGCACCACTATGGGGCAGATATACAGACTGTGCAAAACAAGTGGGAAACAACTTTATTGTGCTGTTTTCTGATTGTGTGGAAAAGCTACAAGTATGCACACAGCAAAATGCTATGGCCTTTTTCTTCTCTAGGTATCTTACCGCTTTGATTTCCATAAAGAGATCTGCTGGAACTACAATTGCTCCAACCAGTTCTTAGTTCACTCCATTCACCAATGGTAGAATCATGAAATCATAGAACTATAGAGTTGGAAGGGACCACAAGGGTCATCAAGTCCAATCCCCTGAGATGCAGGAATATTTTGCCCAACATGGTAGGTTGTTCTGAAATCGATTTAGATCACTGGAAGATCCATCAGTAGTTCCAAGCATTGGTCAACCAGGAAATGGAGTTAAAGGGACACTCAGGGTTCAGAGCAATTATTATGGTTAATAGCTGGTGTCCTGATAGCTAGTGTCCTTTTCAATGCAGTAGCCTCTTGACTCCATTACTAACTGCAAGCAACTCTTAGAGAAACAGAACAATGTGCATGTCAGGACCATAACTTGGGGCAAGTAGGAATTGGTAAATCTTAATTTTAAAAAATACATAGAGATTCTATAGGTGTGAAGTAAATGTCTGTAGATGTGCATGTGTTTTGTCAAAGTGTGCAGTGAGCTCTGTTGTCTAAGAGAAGGAGATGGTAAGGACTTGGCAATGTGACTATGTTTCAAAGAAAAGCATCTGAGCTGCATCAGAACAAGTCTTTTTCAAGCATGGGCTTATCCACACTTCCTCTTGCCCTGCTGCTTTGCCCCACTGCGTTCCACCAGGGAAACCACTGTTTAGTGCTCAACCGGAGCAAACAGCAATTCAGGTTTTCTCCTGATGGACACTAGCTCCAATTCAGCACTGAAGAGCGGATTTTCCCTGGGAAAAGAGGCAAACCTAAGCACAGCACAGGTAGAAGTATGAACAAGCTCTATCTGAAGAGGCGTGTGAAGCAATCATTGGTTAGGACAGGTGATGGAAAGGGCTCCTTATGCCAAATGAGATCAAATGTCTCCTCTGTGCCAGAGACAAGGGAGCCAATGGTGTCAGAACCACATTATCTATCTAGGACATTTAATCAACAGTAAACAAGTTCAACAAGCCTAAAGAAAGGATCAAGCAATTATTGAAAAGGGAAGAAGTCCTTATAAGGCTAATTGGATAGTAATCTGTATGGCACAGGTGGCTAATAATGGCCTTCTAGAAGTTGTCAAACTCCCATCATCCACAGGCTGAAAAGAAACAGATGAGATGGGTTAATCTGATGCACCCCCCTCATCCCATATCAGGTCAATCCTAGAAGTTATCCCCATCTGGGATATCTTTATCCTTACGTCATTCATTCATTCATTATTATTTTTTAACAACTAAAGTTTATTGAAATATCTCCAGTAAAAAGGAAGGAAGGAAGGAAGGAAGGAAGGAAGGAAGGAAGGAAGGAAGGAAGGAAGGAAGGAAGGAAGGAAGAATTCCCCCTGCATGCACACACATAGCTTGAAGCATCCACAGTATCATAGATGCTTTTTACAATGCTGACTACATGTAGAGGAATGTGATGCTGCATTTCGGTTAGGTCAGGGGCTGAGGAAGCAGTAGCCATTGAGAAGCTGTTGGACTCCTATCCTGCTGGAACCCAACTTATCAGCCCCTGTAGGTAGTACAGCTGGTGGTTCGGGGTGTGTGTGTGAACTGTAGTCTAGCCTCATTGGGAGGGCCACAGGTTAACAAAGGATACCAAGATTATTAAAGCAAAAGTTCTCATCGCTTCCACAGTTCCCCTTTTTCTATTCGGTATAGGATTTGTAATGAAATCTCACATTGGAAAAAAGAACCTTGGGGAGGCTAGATCCCTGAAAGGAAATGACCATCACTGCCTCACCACTTTCCCTCTCCAATCACCCCTCCAGTTCCAGCAGTCTCTGACGCGTCTTCAGCACAATCTTCTCCATCACCTCTGGCTTGAGAAGGTCCTTGATCTCAGGAGAAAGGGAGGCCGCATAGCAGTATAGGATGCTGGTGTCATAGAGCATCAGTTTCTGCTCTGCCAGAGCCACAACGCAGTTCCGGAGTTGGGAAATCACTTCACAGTCAGGCAAGGGCACTGGCTCCAGGTTGGTGACGAATGCCCCAGCCTCCTCATCCTTCTGTTTGGGTGTTGGGTAGATCCAGATCAACCCATTGTTGGCAAGGATAACGGAAGCCCCACAAATCAAATAATAGAAATGGGTCTTCTGCCACTTCACAAGGGAAGGGGACACCTGGACGAGCACACCTTAGCCCAGCTTTCTGTATTTCAGACTCCGTGTGTGCAGCGATACAGCCCCATCAGAGAACACCACTTGGACTTCTGCACCGATAAGGTCCCCTTCCTGCAGGTAATCTCACATTGCCAGTTCATCCTCTGCTGATCTCCGCCTCAGCTCCCCTCCTGGAAGATTCATGGATGAAAGGAGCAAGACAGAATCCAGCCTGGAATTGGTCTCGACTTTCCACTGTTTCTGCTGAACCTCTGTGATTCGTCCAACCACAATATCACTGACTTCGCCGTTGCATCTCATTTTCAAAGTTTTCACACAGACCAGCTTGTTCACCCTGTCCACAACACCAGCCACAGAGGCAATGCACTTCTCTTCTCCCAGGTATGTTCCGTGGCCTCTCATGTATCCTGGGTCAGTGGTGATGGTGTCCCCTGGGGCCACCAGGTCCTTGTCCCACTTGCCCGCCCTGCTAGAGAAGCTCTGAGCCAGCCGAGGGCGGGGAACTGGGAGCTGCACTTCCACGGATGTCGTCGGGGCCAGTGCTGCTGCTGCTTCCACCATCTTGACTGCTGACATGCAGCCACATGATTCCCTGAAGCGCTGCCTCCGGTTCTGCCTTTTTAACTCCTGGCACACACGCCTCATTCATTCATTTTAATTATTTCAGAACTTGTAAACATTCAGGGAATACCTAGGTAGTGTACAGAAATAAATAATGTATTATATATATTGGAAAGTGGTTCTTCTGTCTGTCCATCTGTTCTCTATAGGTTTGGCCACCATTGCCAAACTCGGCACAAGGCTTCCTGAGGTGGGGGAGGCAGTTTTCATTGATGTTGGGATCCCAGGCACCATTTTGGAACAAGATAGAATGAACTATCACTTTGGTGTGACTGCTCGTTTTTTGGCATAGGTTTGGCTGCCTCTTGAGATATCATTACCAAACTTGGCACAAGGGTTTCCAAGGTGGGGGGTGGGGAACTTCATCATAAAGTGAGCCAGTGTGGTGTAGTGAGAGTGTGTGTGGTTTAGTGGTTAAGAGCGGTAGTCTCGTAATCTGGGGAACCGGGTTCGCGTCTCCGCTCCTCCACATGCAGCTGCTAGGTGACCTTGGGCCAGTCACACTTCTCTGAAGTCTCTCAGCCCCACTCACCTCACAGAGTGTTTGTTGTGGGGGAGGAAGGGAAAGGAGATTGTTAGCCGCTTTGAGACTCCTGAAGGGGAGTGAGAGGCGGGATATCAAATCCAAACTCCTCTTCTTCATCATCATCATCATCAACATTTGGATGCCAGACACCATTTTGAATCAAGATGGTGGAAACTCCCAAGATGGTCCAAACTCACAAATTACACTATCAGACCATTTTTTTTTCATTTCTACAAATTCCTGGGCAGCACAGGGCACTCCCCGCTAGTAGAACCTAGAGAAACTTCTGTTCTATAGTCCTACTTATACAGAAACATCTGTTCTATGTTCCTACTTGTTGACTATCTGATGTATGTTTTGTAGCAGGAGCCTAATTTCCATCCTTGGGTTAATTTCTCTCTGAGTTAATTACTGGGTCTTGCTTTCTAATTGGAAAATAACCAGTTTTAAGATACAATCTGGTCATTCTTGTTCCAGTTTCCTGGTCTGACTGTGCATGAGTGCTGCTGTCAAAGACAACAAATGTATCTGAATATGAAATACATTTCAGTAGAGACCAGGGAATATGGAAAAGAGCATGGCAGGAGCAAACAAAGTCAGAGTCCAGCGTGAAGAAAAAGGAGAGAGCCCTCCTTATGAGCTGTTGCTCATTTATTTTCCTAAGGGACTGGGTACACCAGACATTGAATAAGACTGTAGCAACCAGCTAGGTAGTTGCTGGGACTGCAGATATTAATAACTGATAATGATCTATGATTTGTATGTGGTCCAGTTCAGTAGGTCCATGTTACACAATAGTGTGAGCTTGCATTGGGTTCTGTTAAGTAACTGGCAGTGTAGAGAAATTGGTACAAAGAAGTTGATATTTCTAAAAAGAACTAACTGGCCAAGACAAACTTGCCAACAACTGAAAATTCAAATAATAGGCTTTTCTTCTTTCCCTGATTTCGACCCCTTGGTACACTATCCCTCCGTTAACTACATATTAACATCAATATAACATTTCCCACTTATGAACCACGCTGGCAGCAAAATCAGTAAAACCAGACCAGGCATTTTGTACTTTTTCTGGCCACTTTCTTAAATTGTGAATGTTCAAAGTCTAACCACTGAAGTAATTTTAGAATTCTATATACCGGTACAGTTTGCTCTATTTGGCTCTAAATTCCAGTCTGAACTGAGCTGCAGTCAATCTCTTTGGCTGCAATCCTAAACACAATTACGTTAGAGTCAGTCCCATTGAACTCAGTGTGATTTATTCTTGAGTAGGCATGTTTAGAATTACATAGTTAATAGGGCTTGATCACCTCTGTGCAACTCTGGAAAAATATAGCAGTTCCTGGAAGTTGGCTATATGTTGCAAAGCTGTTAGGACATATCTCATTCATCACATTGCTTTGAAGGTATCAGATCCAGGTAGTCGTGGACATGGGTTTTCCCCCTGAGCCCACTGGAGATCGTGGTCTGCTTGACTTAGATGGGCTAGCCCAGACCTAGCCCAAGTGCTAGGGTTTCATGCAGGAAAAGAGAAAGGGAAGTTAAAGGTAGCTCAGGTCCTGGGAGAGGCAGGGATTGGGGCCACTCACTGCTCCCTCACATGCATGGGCAAGTGAACGGTACCAGCCCAAGACCTGTTCTGCCAGCTCAGGTTTGAGTCATCACATAGCCTAGCAACCTTTCTTTAACTAGGTCTGTTGTTATACTCAACTTTACAGCCACAGCTGACAAATTCTGGAAAGCAGGAGTTGCAACAGAGGGACAGCGTGAAAAAGGTGCCACCAAACTTGAACTAGCTCCCATACTGTACTGCAGATTCTCTATCTTGCAACTAGGAACTGTTCTGTCCAGGGCACTGACATCTCACCTTTGGTCCAGAAGCAACACAGCAAAGAGAGGCAAATAGAATCTAAATAGCTTCTGTTGTCAGATAGGTATAGAGGAATGTATGGCAGCCACATACACATCACTGAAAAAAGCAAATGAACCACCTAAAAGAAGGACACACACACACACACACACACACACACATATATATATATACTTTACAGGTAGAGATGGACATTTTATAAATAATTGTTATAATTTGAATCAAAATGCAATACATTTTGCTATAGCATAGAAGAATTTGACCAAGTCACCTGGGTGCTTGCTTAGTCTGCTGACCTTAGGTGCTAATGTCCATGGGCAACTTCAGTGTCCCTGCTCTCCCTTTTTATGGTTCTTCATCTTTCAGATAGAGGACTACCTAATAAAAACACCTTACCATTCTAGATCAGTGTTCTGTGGTATGAACGAGCCTACTAAGGTCTGGTCTGGCAGTCAGAGAAAGAAACAATGATGGAAGCAAAGGGCTGGCTCACATCCTCCTAGTCAGACCTTATGCACACATGGCAGTGGGGATCACTCAACATCCTAAGTACAACAGAGCACAATAAACCAATATAGTTTGATAGATAGGCTAAATGCATCTGATCTGAGTTCAGCTAGTAGATTCTGGACTGCTGTTTGGTTGCTATAGGCTGAGCAAGGTGGCCAGGTGAAAGATGAAAAAGATGATCCTACATCCACAATACTTCAATTTAATCAACTTTAATTAAATGTAAGTTTGCATGGTAAGCTACATCTACTGAAATGCCCTCTTCTGCATAAAAGTGCAGAAGCCCTGGATAGTCTAAGGCAGATGTCAGCAACCTAAGGCCCATGGGCCAGAAGCGGCGCACAGAGATTGTTTGACCGGCCCACGAGCTGCCTCCAAACTAAGCTGCCTGCTCTTGTGCTGCTCTAAACCGGCGCAGCACGGCGACTCGCTTCCGTGGCACCGATAATTGCGTCTGCGCATGCGCAGACACCGAAAATCACATCTGCACACATGCAGATGCCAAAAATCATGGGCGCGTGCGCTCACGTGTGTGCATGATCTGGCCCACAGAGGGATCTCCGTGGGACCGATCCGGCCCAGGCAAGATAAACCTTGCTGACCCCTGGTCTAAGGCTAAGGCTGAGGCCATTATACGAAAGCACATGAAGGTTATGGAAACAAAATGGAGCAAAAAACAAAAGTATGTTGCCTATGCTACTTGTGTGTCTTTTCTAAACACATAATAAGAGCTCTACCGGATCAGACCAAAGGCTCACCTAGTCCAGCATCTGTTTTCACAGGAGCCAACCAGATACCTTTGGGAGGCCTGTGGGCTGGACCTGAGCGCAACAGCCATCTCCCCACTTGTGATTCCCAGCAACTGGTTCTAATATTCAGGGCAGCCTCAGTTATACGGCCAGGTGAGGCAACCACCTCAGGTGGCAGGATCCAGAGGGGGGTGGTAGCACACTCCTCTGCCAGGCCGCTTCCAAAGTGGCGTGTTGGCAATAGGAGGCACTGCTGGTCTCCTCCCACCCCTAAGGAGGAAATGGTTGGGGCTGCCTTCTGGGGTCTCTTAGGCTCTGCACTCACCCTGCATGGTTCAGAGGCCCCCCCCCCACCTCCCATGGCCTTTGGGTCCCAGTTCATTCATTGGGTAAAGCTGATTTGATTTTCCCTCTGGTTGCTAATGTAGTTCTTCACTCTTTCTTTATTCCCTGGCCTGGTGGGGCGCACCATTTTGTGGTTTGCCTCAGGTGCCAAAATGTATTGGACCAGTCCTACTAATATTATCTTTTCCCTATTCACTTACTTTTTTTTCTCCTATCCACTTTCTCCATGCCACAAAAAAAGTTATACACCTCTATCATGTCTCCTTTTTCTCACATTTTTTTCTAAACTGAAAAGCCCCAAATGCTATAATTGTTTTCATAGGGGAGTTGCTCCAATCCCTTTACCATTGGGACGGCCCTTTTCTGAATCCTTTTCAGATCTGTCATGCATGCTTTAGTTGAGATTCCTGCACTGCAGGCCGTTGGACTAGATGACTCTTGGGGTCCCTTCCAACTCTATGAGTCTATTATCAACATTATCCTTTTTGAGGTGTAAATATAATTTTCTGTGTGAAATGTCTTTCTATACACTTTAACCTTCTTTTATTAGACCTTTTGAACTGCCATGACAGAAGCGTACAGACCTTTCCAAACAAGTTGCTTGAATATGATATTGTACAGTTGTTTCTAGGTAGACTACTACCATATCCCTTCCCCTTATATTGCAGGTGTAGGAACTAAAACAGGATCTTGCCTGCAGCCACTTACAATGTAATCCTATGCACTGTAAATAGGAAAATCCTATGCTTACTCAGAAATAAATCCTATTGTTCCACAGAGTGTGTGTAGGATTGCAGCCTTAACATGTTTGAAGCTGAGCTGAGGACTTCCTGATTCAGAGCAGCTCACACTTACAAAATAATCCCAAACACATTTACACAGAATAAGGTTCCTCTGAGTTAAGCAGTACGAGTATTCATATTTGGAAATCTAACAAAACCTACCCTTCACTATTTCACAAATGAAAATGAGCACACTCTGGTAATACCCCTGTTCTCCTACCAAGGAGTGCAAGAAGTTACCTTATACCAGGTCATGCTTTCTCCACCTAGCCCAGCATTGCTTACTGTGATCAGTAGCTGGGGGGCGGGGTGAGACAGGAGGAAAAGAGTACAGGGCTTCTGCACTTTTAATAGTTGTATGTAAGACCGAATTTCAGGAGATGTAAAGCACAGGTGGCACTGTGGTCTAAATAACTAAGCCTAGGGCTTGCCGATTGGAAGGTTGGCGGTTCTAATCCCCACGACGGAGTGAGCTCCCATTGTTCAGTCCCAGATCCTGCCCACCTAGCAGTTCGAAAGCACATCAAGTGCAAGTAGATAAATAGGTACTACTCCGGTGGGAAGGTAAACGGCGTTTCCGTGCACTGCTCTGGTTCACCAGAAGCGGCTTAGTCATGCTGGCCTCATGACCCGGAAGTTGTCTGCGGACAAACGTTGGTTCCCTTGGCCTATAGAGCGAGATGAGCGCCGCAACCCCAGAGTCGTTCGCGACTGGACCTAACTGTCAAGAATACCTATATCTTTACCTTTAAACTTGCATGAAAAACCTGACCTGTTGAAATTCCCTCTTTTACACAAGTATTAAAAGTGCAGAAGTCCTGTCTTCTTTTTCATCTAGCCACTCTTCTCCAGACAGAGGTTTTCCTCATCACTTATTATGGAGATTCCAGGACTGAACCAGAGATTTCCTGCAATCCAAAGCATATGAGCACCACTGAACTAAAGTGCCTTCCCTAAAGGGAGCATTCCACATCCTTTAATTTAATTCTCTTTTATACCTCTAGAGCTGTCATCAGAGATGCCTACAGGCCTTTCCAGACAAGTTAATTTAACTTACGATTGTGCACTTGCTTCTAGGTAATCAGATTTCACACTCAACAGTCCTGTGAGGTAGACCATAGATTGCTGCAAGTTTGGGGTCACTGGCCATAAACCCTCTTTCCATTGTACATTTCTGAAGGCTCTTCTTCACCACCTCTACACTGTTCTAATTTATTCCACAATAGTTAACCTGTCTTGCACTGGCTTCCAAAACAGGGTGTGTTAGTAAACTAACTGTAATAGTTTCCTTTAAAAAAAAAAAAAGGATGTTTATTAGAATGCTTAATCTCTCAATGAATCTTGTTATTGTTACAGAATAGCTGTGACTCACACACATTCAGCAGCATTTATTGGGGGCTGGAAACAGCGGCGGACCTTTGGGTCTCAAATTCCAGTGGCGCCCTGTGCAACGCTAAAATTCAGCACCCCACCACCACCTCTCGCTTTCCTTTCTACATCATAGTTGTGGCACCCCCTGCCATGCCCCCAAGTCTCCACACCCAGTCACATGGAGGATGGAGCAAGCCTGTTACTGAAGAAGGGTTAAAGGCTTCTCTCTCTTTTGAGCTGGAAAGGTTGTATGCTTTTGCTGATGGTACTCCTAATATATCTGATATGTCAATGTGGGAAATTTTTAAAAATCCTCTCCCTCACATTTTTCTGGGTCACCCTTTTGCTGCAACAGCTACTAAGTCCCCACTCCCAAGACGCATAGTTCTCCTTGTGACTGTCTAGGGCAGGGGTCAGCAAGGTTTAACTTGCCTGGGCCGGTTCACTCCAGTGGAGATCCCTCTGTGGGCCGGATTGTGCGCACGTGTGAGTTTCCGGCATCTGTGTATGTGCAGACACAATTTCTGGTGCCAGAGAAGCGAGTCCCTGCACCACGCTGAACTGGTTTAGTGCAGGGGGCTCACCGAGCAGGCGGCCCGGTTCGGGGGCAGCTCGTGGGCCGGTTAAATGACCACCGTGGGCCGCTTGTGGCTCATGGGCCTACCCCTGGTCTAGGTCTTCCCTGTAGTTATTCTCTCTAGGGGGACTTTGCAGGAGGCATGTGGTGCAAGGTGCTCCTTTCCTCCTGGGATTTGAGCCACGCCTGCTGCAGTGAGTTTCCTTTCGGATGCTGTTATTACTCAGGTATGTTACTCATGCAGCTGTGTGGGAGCAGCCTTACTCAGGTTGCCAGCTCCCACACTGTCTCCTTCACTAATGGGCAGGTGTCACTGGAGGTTGTTTACAGCTCTGTGGCAGGTTGACAGCTCTTTTCTTTGCCCTTGTCTCTTGCCCATGAGTATGCAGATCCAAGCATGCCCTTTGATGTTGTGCCCCACTGGCACTTATATACAGCTGCCATGGTCCAGAGAGAAGGAAGTGCCCATAGTTCATGATGCAAGTAGGATAAGGTTAACTGAGTTTATCAGAACTGAAATAAAACAACAAGGAACAGCTCATGTTGACGGTGTATCCGCCAGAAGCTTAGCATTTAATGCAACAGCTGGAAACCAAAACAAAAAGAAAGATGCACAGAAATCCAGGAGGGATGAAAATAAAACAAAACGTACAACTATTACAGGAGTGAATCCTGCAAAGTCCTCAGGCCAGGGCTTATTTGACTGCTGTGCACCAGGAAGTTCAGGTTCTAATTCTGCAGAATGAAGGGTCATTTAAGTGCTATCACTAGAACAAACTAAGTGGCTCACACAGCAATGGTAACTGCTAAACAAACAAATAGAACCTGTTTGTAAGCACCACATAGACAGCCTACAGCATTCCCCAGAAAAAGGTGTGTGCGTGCGCGCATGCGCGCGCGCGCGCACACACACACACACACCAGTTCTCAGGTAAAGTATTCATTGACCTCAGCACCCATCCGTTCAATTAGATGGTAATGAAGGAACATTCCTCAGCAGCATCTTTATTGCTGAACACTTTACTTCCTTTCCTTGGTGTCCTTTCATCCAAGAGACTGCTGATGCAAGACAGGGAGCATATTCTAGGAAACAGCTTGAGTAGCCAAATGGCTCAAGCCAAAGGAACATATTAAATGAGTCAGAGAGATAGAAAGATAACAATAAATCATGGTAGATGCTGTGCCAAGAACAGAGTAGAATCATGGGGCACAGGTGACACAAACCAGACATACCACGATGCCCTTTAGTGTTTCTGCTACTAAAATTATATTTATCGACAATATTCATAGGTTGCTTAGTGGGTCATGAATCCCTCTGTTTCCAAAATCTAGGAGTGTGGATCTCTTATGTAGTAGAAATTGCACCATCCATGTACAAGGGGGAGGTATCAAGAGACTTGCTGAAACCCCAAGGTTTGCAGAAGTATAAAATTATTAGGGGAAAAGGCTGAACATTCTCAGTGGCCATAAAATACTGACTTGGGGTGGAGGGATAAGACTGAATGGGAGGGGGAATGGAAGAGATACTATTCAACAGAGTATCATGAAGGAGGACATGGCTGTCTGGCTGGAAAACTCCATGCTGCTGGAGCACTGTGTTACAAGCCACACTTGCCCTGCTTGACACGTTTGTTTCTTGACCCAATCTTATCTCCAGTTCGTTCAGGTGAGACTGGAGAGTTTATGCCAGAGATAGATACATACCTTTACACATCCTAGGGCAAAAAAGGGTGAAAGCCACTATGTACCCTAGCTGGTTCTTCTGTCTCCCTGTTCACCTACCCCAACGAAAAAAATGGGGTAGGACATGCAGTTATTGATTTCTCATTTTTAGTTAAAGATACATGTACAGTTTTCTAGTTTAAACCCCTGCAGGTTTACCTAAGTATAGCAGCAGGTGGTAATGAAGATAGGAGCAGGGGATGTTAATCCTTCAACTCTGTATAGATATGTCTGTGAACAAGATGCTTGCTTGTGTAGCCCAACCCATCCCTGGAATGGAAAGGGGGGAAAGAGTCCCACACAAAAGTTACACGTCATCACCGTCATATTTAAGAGGTGTAATCAGACAATAGGTGAAAGTCCATTTCTTTTGCAACTGGCACGATCCATTCTCTTTATTTTAGGGAGGGCCCTGATTGTCCAGAACATAGGCCTAGTCATAGCACAATAATTTTCTAATTACAGCATTGACCAACATGATTGTCTCTAGTGAGACTTAGCTGCCTGAAGAGGGGCGTGTGAAAGAGGCATGTGGGCAATTATGGTAGCTTCTCATTGTATTGGCTAAAGTGAAGCAGTGAGATACTGAACTTTTATCAGCTTCAAAGTGAAGAACAGCATTTGTAAACTGCTATTTGTGTTTATGAGCCAAACACACAATATTTCCCAGAAGGGTAGCCATACTAATTCCTGTTGCAGCAAAACCTCAAAGAGTCTTAGGCACCTGAAAGACTTGATGAATTTATTGTGGCATAAATGCTAGTGGACTAGAGCCCACTTCATCAGATACACATGAAGTCTGTGATGTTTTCACATAATCTTACAGTTCCAATTTCAGCTGCATAGCATACTGCACTTTGCTCTCATTTCTGCTTTGTATTTGGGTCGTTACAGATGGCAGAAAATGGATTCTATTTTCTTAGCTCCAGTAAAGTGGCACAATAACCTATACACACAGTTTTTTTTTGAAGGGGGTACTGAATAGCCTTGCAGCACTAAAGATAGCTACATGGTAGAATAAGTAAATAGTCTGTTCCTTCGGGCTTTTAAAACATTCACCCTCAGTAGATACATACTGATTCCAGTACTGAAAAGAGGGGAGCGCATCCCTTAGTTATGCAAAAGCAGAGGAACATGTTGCAAAATTACAGGGTACAGTGGGGTGAAGATAGTCTTGTCATTTGCTTTTCCATTTCCAAACTATTGAAGAGTTACATTAGTACTTCTTCTGGAGTGTTCTGGAAAATTATTTTCAATTCTACACAACCTTTTTTAAAAGTTCTGAAAATGGAGTGAATCGGAGCCATGGAAGAGTAGGTCACTGGTCAGTCATGATGTCACTGGCACGCACCGAAAGGCTCCTATGACAGATACAACCACATTTCACATGATGTTCTAGTCTGTAATGGAGAAAAATGGTTGTGGGAAATTTGCCCAGAAACAGCAGGTGCTGGCAGCTTATTGTTGGTAAAAATGCAGTTTGTCCACAAATAAATTAGCTATTTTTTGGACCCCTGTAAAAAGTCTCCTTATGTGGCTAAACAATGTAATAGGTCTGAACTAAACTCTGGAGAGTTGATGCCAATCAGTGTAGCCAATACTGAGCTAGTTGGACCAGCAGTTCAATTTTCTATAAGGCAACTTTCCTGTATTCAGCAGGCAGTCTGATTTTCAAATAGAGAGCAGAAGTTAAAAAAAGATGGCCAAAAGATTTTGCTATGTAGAAAGCAGGTTCCTTGCTCATTTGTCTTGTAAGCCCTTCTTATTTTGGCATTAGACTACCAAATAACATTAGATTATTTATTCTTCCTTTTTAAAATCTACTCGTCTAGTTTTACTTTCTATTTATCAGGTTATTTTTTCATGCAAAATGTTTCACCAAGAGCTTATCTACTACACCTAAGAAGAGATCCTTAAATGAATTGCAACAGATGACAGCGGCAATTTAATTTAGAATTTATACAGTGAACAAAAGAACCTATTCCTACCTGTGAAAAGGGAAGAGCAACCTACTTCATAAAGTTACTTTGAGGGCAGTGCAAAATAAATATGCTAAAATTCTTTGCACATTTCCAAAGAGTTATATAAATTACCCTTGATAGTAACTGAAATCTACTATTCATTGTTAAATATAGCACAATAAAATATCTGAAAGAAGCTCCTGCTAGACAAAAATGTAGACCTGCAACCCTTTGTCTTTTCTTCCTGGTTTCTTTGCTGCAGGGATTGTGAAACCCTGTCATGTTCTTATTTTTTTTATAAGGCTCATTTCCACTTGTAATTAGGGCTGTCTCAGCCACAGGCTCAGGCCTCTAATTTGGTGTTTATGTTGATGATGCATCACTCACATTGGGAGGGCCTCTCACGTGGATGCTTGCTGGGTTTTCCCCGTCCAAGGAAGGTTGCCACTTTTTCTTTTCTTTTCTTCTTAGTTCTGCTCCTACAGCTTTAACAGCAGCCTGACACACTCCAATGTAGCAGGTCAAACTTTTCATGGAAGGAGAATACAAAATATAGCACAGTTCATGGAAACAAATCAAATAACCCCACCCACAACAGCATAACATTTTCTCTGTCTGTCTGTCTGTCTGTCTGTCTGTCTCTCTGTACACACATACATACTAGGGGCTGTGACCCCTCCTTGCTTTGTTCCCCAACTCTGCATGCCCCCCATCAACCCCACTCTACAAAGCGACCTGCCCCCAGTCTTTACTCCTTGCCAAAGCCCCTTCCCTCCCAAAAGAATTTGCCAAAGAAACACCTCCCACTTGCCAAACCTCTGCAACCCTCTAGGGGCCACCTGCCCAACTGCCTCTGTCTCTGGTTTCCTCCTTCTCGCTCTCCAGCTCTGATGCAATGACCCAGCAGCTCTGAGAGCCTAGTTTGTGGTCACACCATATTTTGCAAAAAGCACCTGTCTGTGGCCAAGTGAACTGCAGTGTGATGCCATTACATACCAGAGAGGCACTGACAATAACATTTCAACAGAGAAAGGTCAAGGAGAACAGGTGCGTCTCCAGCCACCAGCTAAAGATGGTGCCTGATGCAGCTGTATAAGAAAGGAATTCTAAGTTTGGGAGCCATTACAGGAGAGGATTTCTCACAGGACTTGCACCTCCAAAAAAGATGGCACCATACAACAAGACAAATACAAAGCAACACTAAAATCAATACAATAAAAGAGCTGTACATAAAAGCACGGAATAAAGAAAATACAATCTGGCATCACATACATTAATCACACCAAGACCTAAACAGCCCCATAGGGCAAAATGCTACATAACCATCATAAAGGAGAAACTAACTACACAGAAACTAAGTACTTAGGCATTCTACTATAGAAATATCTAAAGACTGGCATACAGGGTGGGTCCCTCATTAAGCAATGTGAGAGGTGATGGATCAGTGCCCCCAGCCCCTTAGCTTTTTTGTTTGCCCGTGGGGCTGTGAGCTGCAACTGCTGCTGGCTTGCTACCTATTGCTGCCCCCACCCCCAATCCATTATGGTGTGGCCTCTAGGAGAGCCACCACTTGGCTGCTGCAGCAAAGGGCAGCAGTGCTCTTAAAGTGCTCTATGGAATGTTGTCTATGCAACATTTGGCCAACAGGCTGCCATTTTGTTTGCAAGCCAAGGAATGCAATTGTGTGAAAGGGTGTCCTAGAGAATAGCTGTTTAAAATTTCGCTATTTGCTACAGTGAAACTTCAGGCAGTATTTGCCATTAAGAATATAAGAAGTGCCCTGCTGGATCAGACCAAAGCCCCTTCTAGTCCAGCATTCTGTTTTCACAGTGGGCAGTCGGATGCCTGCTAATGCACCAGTACATATATGTAAGTAACACCTCTCAAAGGAGGGGGGGGGGCTGATATACCTGCCTCAAGTAGCACAATGTATTTTGCTGGCCCTGCTGACATAATCAGCCCTTTCATTTTAGAGATATAAATCAGCCTGCTTGGGATGCTAAACCACACTAAGCTGATCAGCTTCATATCATAGTAGGCAAAGTGAGTGAGATGAAACTCAATGAGTACCGATTTCCCACATGCCTATGACATGTAAAAGCCTGTCTCTCTCTTGGAAGAAGACAATGAAAAAGAAATTACATTCTGGAAGCATTGCTGCAGTTTTTATCACATGTAAATGATCAAATGAACCGTGGCCACTTTCACACTACCAAAAAAGAAGACAAAATGCATCATTAAAAAATGAAAAAGAAGAAAAGAGGACATACAGTATACATTTTAAATCTCATTGTTGCTGGCATGTGTCTGTCTCAGGAGATAATGGAAGAGTGGGCCTTTGTGGGGGGGAAATGCCTCATGGAAAGTGATTCATAATAATAATAATAATATACATAAATTTTGCATATGCTAATTTATAATTTATATGTATATGTGCTAGTTTTTAAAAAATACTGTAATTTGAATAATACAATACATCTCAGCATATTGGGAAAGACTGTGAACAGGTGACCTATCTGGCTACTAAGTATTCTGTTCAGCTTGCCAGTTTGGTTTTTAGCTCAACTCAAGATGCTTATACTACATATACACGAAAGAATTAAAATATCTAAAATAGTGCCTTCTTCCTTAACAACCTGCCCAGTTACTAAGATCAGTAATGTCACACATGCCACACAGGGAAACTATGATATAACTTGCAAACATTTTATAAACACCTATCTGGGAGTAAGCCTCATTGAAATCAATGGGGCTTAATTATGAGCATATTGTTTAGGGTTGCACTTTATGAGATTCCCCTGGGCCTCCAGCACTGTTCCCAACAGCATCCATACAAAGCATTCCTACTGGGCTGAGTCACTACTCAGTTGCTGTTTAGAATTTCCCCATTAACACCTCCTCACATGTTTTGACTTAACATTCAGGTTGATCACAAAGTACTGCCATCATTAGCCAGTCCTCTGTTGCACACAAAGAGACTCTGCCATGAGCTACTAACTGGTCTGATCTTAATCTGAATAACAGATTAGAGACAGATCTGCATAATTGATAGCTTGGTTTTTCTGCTTTCAGAAGGAGAGGTCTAACCTAATTAAGTCCGCAAAGCACCAGTCTTCTATCTTTGAGACTTTGGCAAAATGCAGACAGAGGATTTTCCATCACTCCAGTTTTATCTCCCCCTACTGTTGTTGTTTTTTTATTTAATGTGTCTATTTCCTAGCCTGAAAAAGAGTTTTGGGAAATTTGAAAACCTGCTCACTATTTCTGACATTTCATTTGGCCCTAACAGAGTTATTCCACTGGTGTTACTTTCCTTTACTTTTTTTAAAAAAATCTTTGGAAATTGCATCCCCTTGATATTCCTTTTTCTAATATTTGGCTTGAATACTATCAAATGTTGGTTTGAATAATAGCCAATATTTTTTGAGTACATACACTTAAGACACATCAAGCAAATTTTATACGATTTAGGGAAGCTCACAAAGTTTGAGAAACTTCCTTCCTACTTCTAGTGCTTCTACTACTGATGCAATATAGTACTTGACTCTTCAAAGCATTTTGCATACATTATCTTGATGAACCCTGTAAGGATGATGAGGATGATTTGATTAATTTTGACAATTTATATACTGCTTCATTACAATCATCTCTAAGTGGTGTAACAACTCGCTCAATACACTAAAGATAAAAATAAGTGAAAACTATAAAATCAGAATACTGTTAAAATGCCTGTTTGAGTAGAAAATGTTCAATAGGTAGTGGAAGTTCAACAGGGAGGGTCTGTCTGGAACCTCACCTGGAAGTGAGTTCCATAAACCTGGGCCCACAATATAGAATGCAGGACTCCTGGTGCATACAAGTCATGGGGGACAGCTAAAATTGACTTTCTCAAAGACCTCATTGATTGGGCAGGGATATCATGAATCTACATACATTGTAGGGGCTGTCTGTAACTGAAAGAGAGAGGGGTTAGCCTAAGGCTTGGGAGAAAGTTCAAGGCAAGGATGTGAGTCAAAGTAGGGAAGGATTTTCCAGCTCATGTCTCTTAGGCACAGCACTAGAGCAGCTGTCACTCTACATGCATGCAATTAATTAATTACCAACGACAAAATAGAAAACAACAACAAATTAAAAAGCTAGGTAGCCACTTTAGGATGTATAAAATGACTTTAAATAGGTGAGTCCAACTATTCCCATGAAATTCATTGATCTAGCAATGGATAATAATATTGTTATGCGTTTGTTAGGGAGGAAGTAGGCTATGTGCTGGGAAACACTGGCCCGCGAGCACTCCAATTGGAGAACAGCCTTTACCAAAGGTGTCATGGGTTTTGAAGACGCTCAAAACTCAGGACGAAAGAGAGAAACGAGCTAAGAGGAAGGCACATGTGGCAAATCCTCCCCATGATCAACTTCCGCTCGGAAATCTATGTCCCCAATGTGGAAGGACATGTGGATCCAGAATTGGCCTTCACAGTCACTTACGGACTCACTGTTAAAACTGTGTTTATAGAAGATAATCTTACTCGGCTACAAGTGATTGCCAAAGAAGAAGGCTATATGTGAGATTCTCCTGTCCCTTGAATCCAGCAAGTGTTGACATAAGGGCCACTAGCTTCCTGTGTAGAGGTGACAGCCTGGGTGATGGGCCATTAAGGGAAATGGAGGAAAGGGCTCTGTGTGAGACAGAAAATGGGAGGGGCTGCTCGTGGTTAGTTAGAAGACAAAGCCAGAGTTTCGAGTTGAAAGTAGCAGTGATGTGACCTAGAAGGAAAGCAGCAAGCCGGAGAGAAAGTCAGGGCAAAGTATGAGAGAAATGTTTGGTTTCTGTTTGAATCCAAGGCTGTGGTTATGGGAGAAACAATAACTTTTTGGGGGGCTGATGCTGTGAACCCCTCCATCGCAGGCTCAGGTTGTATAGATGTGTAAATAAAGCACATATCATAAAGATACCACAGTCCAAAAGGAAACATGAGCCTTAGGTAAGGGTCTGGAACACCGGGAATCTTGCACTGCTAGAGACTGGGGTGCCATGCAACACTATAACCAAGATTAAAATTAACAGAACAAATGTTTATTTTAACGGAACACAGGAAACAATCTTTTACCAGATCAGGCTTTTTGTCCATCTAGCCTATAATAATCTGTTCTGATTGGAAGCAACCCTTACCTCATCCTTTTTAAACTGGTGATGATAAAGACTGGACGTGGAACCTTCTGCATCAAAGCACTGCACTGAAGGGGGTTGAACCTCAGGGTCCCTTTCAACACTACAGTTCTATGATTCTGTGTGCCCCATCATGGAGCTATGATCTCCCCCCCCCCTAAAATTATTAGTCAGGATGTTAGGGTGCAGCATCACAACAGAATATGAGAGCTTGGGACAAATCACTGCACTCCCCTATTCCTTACTCATTTTTTTCATTTAGATCTGGAGAAAGATATCTCTGTGGTATGGTTCTGGCTCAGCCCAGCAATTGCTATGATATACTCCTCCTCTAGAGGTACCAGGTGAGGAAAGTGGTATTGCTCTGAAGCCAAGCCACCTCTGAAGAAGGGGGGAGGTATTTGGATCCCAGAACTGCCCTTGATTCTTCATGTGACCTTTCATTTCCATATTCTTTGATGTTCAAATCCCTTGTTTTTACAACACAGGAGGGAGGGATTCCTTTTAGATCACCAGCATTGTAGAATGGAAAACATCTGCAGGACCCCCTGATTCCATTTGAAAGTGCAACAGCTGAAATGCCACACAATATCTGTCTTCCCCAGCCTTGCTGGCTGTGATTATAATTTTTCCCTCCAAACAATGCAGTTTTTAATGGACAAGTGGAATTGTATGGCTAGAGGACAACATGTGATAAACTGCTCATATTGTTCCAAAACAATGAGGCATGAGGAGGGCAGACATCCAGGCAAAATACCTCGTGGTGTTCTGATTTATTTAAAATATTGGTGGAAAAATCCTCTTTTTGTCTGGATTCCTGGCTGGGTAGGCTAGTGTTTCAGTCCTATATCATTTTGGACTGAAGAGAGGTGGAAATCTCCACTATATTCTGATAGAAAGATGTTGCCTTCCCAGCCGGAGAGGCAACATTAGAGGTTGTTTTGTTTCACCCTTGCTGGAATGCCACAGAAACTTATTCCTACTAAATTGAGATGAGGATAAAGACAACTTCTGTATGGAACTAGAGGGTGATTTATTCCCCTCGCTGCATCTTGAGTAGGAGGGTGTGGTATTCTAAAATCAGGAGCTGTCCTTTAAAAATAGGACATCAGACAACTCTAGCAGCACTTTTCTAAATTAACACAATTCAGGCCTTAACTTAAACTGAGAAACATTCAAAGAGTTTCTTGCTACTTTGGGGCGCTTTTCATAGTGTTTTAATGGCAGAACCACTGACTTGCTATGGTGTACATTAAATTTCTCTCACCCCTGACAAGATTAATGGAATCAAGATCTTTCATAATTCAACCCCTAGAAATAGCAGGACTTGCTAGTCTTAAACTGTATCTGACATATACAGCATACATTTTAGGACCTACCCTGCTCTTCTGATATAAAACCACTTTTAACTGGTTTTGATACTTAATATCCTGATGTAAATTGTTTTAACTGTTTTTAATTTTGTACATACTATTTTATAGTTGCAACCCATCCTTGGACCTTATGGTGAGGGGCAGGTAAGTAATCCAATAAATAAACAAAAAAAATCCCAGCCTCTTTGTAATTTTCTCTTTTACTCTCTCTGAGTGTCTTCTCTTGTATGACCCTTGGTACACTGAGGTTGTCTTCCTATAGAGAGTGAGGGTATAATCCCATGTCCCATCATGAGATGAGAGGAATAATTGGTTAAGACACTGAAAATGTCCCTTGTCTAAGGGGTAGCCACAGTGTCAAAGGTAAAAATAAAAAGGGAGCTGGAAGCTGGTTTACAAACCTCTTCATTGTTCTGTTTTTGCAAACTCCAGTTGAGGCCCTCTCTGTTGTTGTGGCACTTCTTTATACTGAGGTGTTGTTGTTGTTGTTGTTGTTGTTGTTGTTGTTGTTGTTGTTGTTGTTGTTGACTACTGTACTTCATTTGAAGGATTTCCCCCCTCTCCTTTTTATAAATCATTTTTATTTATTTTTGAACAAGGGAGGAAAAGATTACAAGCCATTCAAGCATTTGTAAATAACTTACAGAGTTTTTTTTGGGGGGGGTAGATTTACATAATACAGTGGTACCTCAGGTTAAGTACTTAATTCGTTCCGGAGGTCTGTTCTTAACCTGAAGCACCACTTTAGCTAATGGGGCCTCCTGCTGCTACCACGCCGCCGGAGCACAATTTCTGTTCTCATCCTGAAGCAAAGTTCTTAACCTGAAGCACTATTTCTGGGTTAGCGAAGTCTGTAACCTGAAGCATCTGTAACCCAAGGTACCACTGTACAGATAACTGAAGAAATAGCCTTAATTTTTTAAATTTTTTTTTTGAGGGAACAGAGGCGGGGAGGATAAACAAGGGATTAAAACACCATATGCAAAGAAATTGTTTGTTTGTTTCAGTTAGAGAACAGCAACAGGAACTTAAGCAAGCTGCCTTATACTGAGTCAGACAATTGGTCCATCTTGTTTAGAATTATCTGATTGGCAGCTGCTCACCAGAGTGAGACGGAGGTTATCACCAGCCGTACCTGGAGCTACCAGGGATTGAACTTGGCCCTTCTGAATGAAAAAGCATGTGCTCTAAAGCTGAGCCACAACCCTTCCCCTACCAGCATTTGCCAAACACAAATACAAGTTTTCACATACAAAATCTCTTTTCAGAGTTATCAGAGATGACAGGTAATTTTTTGATTTTATTTTTTTTCCTATGACTTACTGCCATATTACTGAAATCTCAGCATTTTGTTTTGAAATGAAATGTCATTGAAATGCTTACAGGTGTTTGCTAACATGTTTTATCATGTAGTGCTGACATTCTTGTTTGTGTGAGACGCTTTCGATGCAATCCCTTCTGTGGAAAAGCAGTGTACAAATTAAAATCTAGTGACATCTAGTCCAGTCAATGTGCTTGGTGGGATATGGTTCTCTCATGACAGAAACTGAACTTTCTCACGTTGTTATTATTATTGCTATTAATTCAATTTCTAAACATTCAACTGAATCACAAAGAATATAGCAAGATTCAAAGTTATCTAGGCTGCCTTGACTTCCTCCAGGAATCCCCAGATAAGGAAGGCTTTTAATATAGCATCTCTTGCTACCAAGGGCCTTCCCGCATTAATAAAACATGTGGCCTCCCTGGTCAGACAATGCTGTATGCAGGGTGTGTGCCCTGCTCTAGTTCACCAGTCTTTTGAGACTGGCAGAGTTACAGAGTGCACCGTCTGCCTGCCACACACCCCTGGGTGTGCTACATCACGAGACTCACCTCTGAATGATTCTAGGAGTATGGCCATAAGGTAACACTGCCCTACCTATACGAGAACCTGGGAACTACCCCAATCTCATACCCTGGCTGTGTGCCATGACTTGTAGTGTTTTGCATCAGTGTGCAGCCAGGTTTTACGTTTCTGGGTGTGATTGCATATAAATGATGCTTGAGTTGAATGGAAGATGTTGACCAAGTAGCTTCTCAGTAACTTGCTGCTAGAAAGTTGCAAATACCAAAAGTTTATATCTTAAGTACTGCCTCCCCAGCCACCATAGAAAATAAACAACTTCAGGCTAATAATAATAATAATCATAATCATAATAATCATAATTTATTATTTATACCCCGCGCATCTGGCTGCGTCCCCCCAGCCACTCTGGGCGGCTTCCAACAAAACACTAAAATACAATAACCTATTAAACATTAAAAGCTTCTCTAAACAGGGCTGCCTTTAGATGTTTTCTAAAAGTTTGGTAGTTATTTTTCTCTTTGACATCTGGTGGGAGGGCGTTCCACAGGGTGGGCGCCACTACCGAGAAGGCCCTCTGCCTGGTTCCCTGTAACTTGGCTTCTCGCAGCGAGGGAACCGCCAGAAGGCCCTTGGCGCTGGACCTCTAGCAGAGAGAGAGCAGCATCTCATCTGAGAGGAGCATCGTATTAGCAAGTGACTGCCCCTTTCATGCTTTAAGAAAGGCTGCAAAAGAAACAGGTGGAAGAAACCAGCCAGCATGCTTTATTTAGAGGAAAGAAACTAAAAGTGGAAGAAGACTGAAAGCAGTTTCAAATGCAGCAGGCGGCTATAGAGAGACTGGAGAACTGTTCGCCACACCCATGAGCCTGAAATAATGCTTAGGCAGAAGTCCCAGGTTAAATTGCTGGTATTTCCAGGAAGAGATGAGAAAGACTCCCTGAATGAAACCCAGAAAATACACTGTTGGTCAGCACTGAGCTAGCTAGACCAATGGTCTGATTCAATATAAAGCAACTATCCAAGTTCCATCTCTTCTGATCTCAGAAGCCAAATCGTGTCAGGTCTGGTTAGTATTTATAGGAATGACTGCCAGTGCCTAGGAATACCATTTTTAGTAGAGAGGCAATGGCTCATGGGTAGAGGGCAGGTTTTGCATGCAGAAAGTCACAGGTTCAGTCCTTGGCATCTCCAGGTAGGTCTGGGATGATTCCTCTCTGAAGCCTTTGATAGTCACTGCCAGACAGACAACACTGAACTAAATGGATCAATGATCTTAAGAAGGTAGTTTTCTCTGTTCCAGTGGAACAGACTATTGGAAAGAATATTCTGTTGGGTTGGGAATGGAACAAATTGCTTTAGAAAGTTTATAAGTATCCCCTTTGGATTGTTGTGAGACTGAATTCATGTTTGTTGAGATAATAAAAATATAGGCCTGTATGATCAAATGAGTTAAAGCAGCATCCAAAAGGACTGGGCAAATAAAAAGGTTATTATCTGAAGCTGAAAAGGTAATAAAGTTATCATTATGGAATGCCATAAGGCCGGCATTCCAAAGCCAGGACACCGCTACAAAAAAGTCCTGTCTCTGAAGGCAGGTGGGCCCAAAGAAGGGCCTCTGAATAGGATCTAAAATCTGGCCTGGTTTAGGTGGGAACAGCTGGTTCTTGAGGTGCACTGATTCCAGGCCATACAGAGATTTCAGATGTTAAGGCCAGCACTTTGAAATGTAGCCTTGTCAACTAGGCAGGCTTACGGTGGCCCTATGTCCTACAATATGGAGGATAGTCCTCTATTTGAAGGACTGGCAAGAGCACAGTCCTCTGTTTTAAGGCGTCTTCTTGGAAGAGATGCCCAGTCCAAGTCAGGTTTAAATATAAAGAACTGAAGTGAGCACAGAGGCCTTGAAGCTGGCGGTCAACATCCCATAGACCAGGGGTCTGCAACCCACAGCTCTGGAGCCGCATGTGGCTCTTTTACACCTTTGCCGCGGCTCCGGGGTGGATACTAGCGAGGGGAGGAGGCACATTGTGCGCCCCGACACTCCCCACTGTGGCGGGCGCTGTACTGGCTGTGACTTCGCATGGGGGTGGTGCGTGCGTTAGTCACGCACCGTCCCGACGTCACCTTCCCACCCGCCCGCCCACTACATTGTAAGGGGCATGTACGCTGGTCACTGTTTTGAAGGGGAGTGAAGAACACACACACACAAAAAGGTAACTTGTTAATTTAACGTTTATTTCTATGAGGAGGAGTAATTCTGAGGGGTCAAACAAAGAAATAATAAAAAAGTGACAAAAAAGTTATTTTTATAATGACGAGTTTTGTGGCTCCCAGTTTTTTTTTCCTTCGGAAACGGGTCCAAGTGGCTCTTTTTGTCTTAAAGGTTGCAGACCCCTGCCATAGACAGCTGACTGAAGAGAGACACAGGTCCCCTGATCCCAGTCCTTACTATGGTAAGATGGTTGCATTTCTGCTTAAATGACAGGAAATGCTGTTAAATGTGCACATATGCATATACATTAGCATATGCAAATTTTATACAAGTCTGTGTTCTCCATTGTTTTCTATGAGGTGGGCAATGCAGTTCCTCTTTTCTGGCAATGCATACATTGTACCCTAAACTAGGCTTGACCCCTTCAACACAGAGCAAAGACAATCTGCTTCCTCCCCCTCACACATTTTCAGCAAAATCCCAGTGCCTCAGGACTCAAATCATTTTACGCAGGAAACGTCCTGCCTGCTACTGAGACTGGCTGGCAGCTTGCCCCACCAGAGGACTGTGTTTACATGCCTGGTACTCCCCAGATTTAATATTTGCTTGTTTGCAGCAGGGTGTGCAATTCCTCCGGCAAATACCTGGAGAGGAGTAGTCAGGGCTGTGTTTATAAATAATATTCTCAGGGCTTTCTGTACACCCCTTTGCCATGAGCATTTCTGACAGTGGCAGTCTCTTCTTAAAGAGCAATTCCTTCCATCTTTCCAAGAAATATACAACAGTGCACCCAGGAATCTAAAATTATGTAAGTGCAAGCAGGAGAATACAAGCCTACTTAGATGAGGGTTTATATGTATTGCCTTTGAAGAAGCACAAAGCAGCATTCATTCACCTGCCTCCAGTCCTAGACATATTTCCATGGAAGTGAGTTCCACCAAAACCAATTAAATGTACCTTAATCTGCCTTGAGTGTTTGGTGTGTGCGCTTTTCTTCTGGATTTTCATCAGCAGTGCAAATGCCTAGTACTTACCGCACCATTCCCAAAGCCCGCCACGTCCCTACTTTCAAATGCTTGTAACTGAACCCTGCTCAGTTTGCAACAGTTTAAAACGGAAAGTTACTACCATCTGGTGAGCTGCTGATAATGAGTTGTATTCAACTAACATTTAATCAGAGTAGATCCATTGAAATTTATGACCATGACACTAACTTAGCTCCTTTAATTTTAATGGGTCTACTCTGAGTAAAAGATAGTTGCGTACAACACAATATCTGTGAAGCTTCTAACTTTAAACTGGCCCTGGTAGCTATCTGTCTGACAGCAGTTTGAACTGTAGAAATTAGCAAGGTGTCCATTCGCAGCAGCTGCAACTGATGATAATACAGCCGCTTTTGCTGCAGCAGATTTTAGTTACAATCCTATGCACTCTTACTTGAGAATAAGCCCAATGGAATACATTGAGATTTTACAATGATTAAACATGTTAATGACTGTACTATAACAGCATTACCCTCTCTGAAGAAGGTAACACACTCTTAAACATGATTACACTGAAGGAAGTCCCACTGTGTCCGATTAAACTTACTCCCAGTGCATAAGATTTTAGCCTTAATTAGCTGCTGAGCACTTAATCACCCATCACACTCTCAGTCAGTGAGTTAATTTATTCTCTCTCACACACACAAAGTTACGGTATACTTTCCCTAAAGCTTGCAGGTTGGTGAGTGAAATGGGGAACCAAATCTATGTTACTACTAGAGTTTAGGCAGCCTTCACCAATCAGTTGTTTAGGACTACAACTCCCATCAGACCCAGCCAGCACAGAACCACCCTGCTATGAAAACACTTGGAGGGCACCAGGCTGGCAAAGGTTGGGGTGGTATTGACTCTTAGTTTTGTTTGGACAACGCATACATGGATGTGATCATTTGCAGGTGATAACAGCAAGGGTTGTCCCCATATGCTTGGAAAGCACCGACAACATCCTGGATGCCTCTGTGCACTGTTGATACTGATATAAATTGAAGGCTGATTCTGAGGAAAAGCAGAACTGAGCTTTCTGGCACGGCACTTCCATTTTCTCCATCTCACCTACATACCTTAAAACACAAAAATACAAGTGATTTCCTGAAAGACTTCACAAAGCAGTTTTCCAAGACAGCTTTTACCAGCTTGTGCTTCTACCTCTAGTCCTTAACTCTCCCCAAACCATCTCCAAACTGACTGTGGGCTGTGTACACATTACTGTTTACTCTGGTTCCAGTGTGCTCCCACTGCTGGCTTTTGAATCTGTGTACCTACATTATTACCCATGATGCAGAATTATCCTGTGTCTCCTTGAGAAATGCTGCTGTTTGATGTGTTTTCCTTCAAATCACCTTCAATCTAAAGGGAAAACTTAAGCCACATTCACTTCGCAGTTAAACAGAAGTGTGTATATTTGAGATAGCTATCGTGTATGCACAGCTTCATGAATAGGCATTCCGGGGGAGGGGGTTGCAGGGGCAAGGAAACCAATCAGGTCATAATATGCATCATGTGAAGACATCCCCACCCCCTCTCTGATGTGCTCAGTGACATGCAAATGCAACTTGGAATGCAGCAGGGAAAAACAGCCTTGTTGCACGTTAATCTGGTACCATGTACACATTAAGCAACTTAAGATCCAGATAGGTTGTCCATTCCCCACCCCATTGCATTTCAAGTCACATTTGCACATTGCTGTGCACACCAGATGTCTTCACCCAATGCACATTTCCTGTTCAGTTACCCTGTCCTTGCAAACCATCTCTAAACTCCTATTCATGCACGTGCCAGCTATCTGTACATGTGCTGTTATGTGTACACACACAAATGTACACACCTCACTTAACTGTGAAGTGAATTTGGCTTAAGTTTTCCTTTTGAAGCTAATTTGAAGGGAAACATGTCAAACATCAGTATTTTTCAAGAAACTACAGGATAGCTGTGAGTATCGTCGTGTGTACACGGATTCAAAAGCCAGCTGTGGGAGTACATTTGAACCAGAGTAAACAGTAATGTGTACACAGCCTATGAGTCCTATCTAGGAAGCCTGCCTGCTTTCCTCTCTCTGACTGACATCTCTCTGGTGTGTGTGTGTGTGTGTGTGTGTGTGTGTGTGTTGTGCTCATAGGGTTATTTGCTACACAGTGACTGTTGGTTTTGGCGTGGAGTGAGGACCACACCTGCTATTCAACAGCCAAGGATTTTTTTATACATATAAAAAAATCCTAATGCAATATTTGTTGTGGCTTTAAGATACATATAAAACACACACACAACATATCCAATCAACCTGACCATGAGGGATGATGGAAAATGTTCTGAGAAAGCAAACTGTGAGAAGGAAAGTATTTGAATTTTGAGAGACTTCTCTTAAGAAAATGTTTCTTAAGAGCATGAGGCCCCTGTGAAAGTAAATATTTGTTGGCTGCTTTCCTCACATGTTTCTAGTCATCTAGTTGTTGCCTTCCATGAAAGCCTCAGACTCCCAACCATCTTTTTCTTCTTCTGCGCTGTGCAGGGGGGTGAGGAGAATTTCAGGTGAATGACTTGTCCGGCTCAAGAGGCAGTCCTAAGAAAGATGCCCTTCCAGATAGCAGATACACTCTCCTTTTAACAGCCACCTCAGATGATGATAACTGACAGCCCAAAGGAAGGCACTGAGAAACAAGAGGGAGGCATCAGCATTGCTGAGGAAGGAAGTACCTCAAGGTGTGCAGAAGTAATTAAAAAACCAAAAAACCTAAGTGGCCAACTTATCTTTTGTAAACCGCTTTGAGGGGTTTCCCCCCCAAACAAGAGGCATATAAATTTTATGAAACAAACTCCCTTAAAAACAGACCACTGAGGACTGACAATAGAATATTGTGTCATTTGGAATCCTGTGTGTGTTTGTGTGCACACACCTTCATGTGGAACACAGTGAAGTACCCTGAAGGAAGGTATGTCTGGCTGGAAACTTGAAGAGCATTCACTACTACAACATTTTGTTGTAGGCCCCACTTGCTCCACCTATCTCTGTGACCCTGCCTCAGTGATTTAGCCTTAATGTGACCCTGCAAAAAAAACTTTAGTGGGATAGATAATGCTGTCACTGCTGGGTTTTCTGCATATTACTAGCTAGATTGGCTGGTGCTTTTTTCTGGACCAAGAGAAAGACTAGAAATAAACCTGTGGGCCATGGAATTTGTATATTGCTAGTTTGCCACTTCTTGTAATGTTAGTATTTGGGAGACTGGCTAAAGCTAAAAATGCCAGAAGGCCAGAAGTGAGTCGTAAGATGAATTTGTCATCTATCAATTGTGTTTGGCTCGTGGGATATACCAGTTAAGAACAGACCAAAGGACCAACCAGTCCAGCACTCTGTTTATTCATTTACAGATTTTTATACTGTACCACCATTTACCAAATGGACACAGGGCAGTTTACAAATTAAAGACTTCATAAATACCTAATATAAAACATTAAAGTGATTTAAACAGCAAACTAAAGTAACATCAGCAAACATTCAGCTGTTCCAACAATTACATCATTCTGCAATGCCTACACTTTATATCGTACTTCCTCTCCTGGTGAAAAAGTTGCATCTTTACCTGTCTCCTCAATTAAAGCAACCACAAAAGCAAGATGTTTTTCCATAGGGAGGTCATTCCAGAGTTTTGTTGCTACCACTGAAAAGGCCCTGCTATTGGGCCCCTCACTTCATATATCCTTGACTGGGAGAAGTCACAAAAACCCCTTGCTGATCTTGACATGGGAGGAGACACTCTTTCAGAGAGCCTCCCAGTTCTCTGCCAGTGGTTAACCAGATGTTAATTGGAAACCCACAAGTATGGCATGAGTGCAACAGCACTCTCCCATTCATGATCCCCAGCAACTGGTAAAGTTTCCTGCCACTGCACCCCTTTTACAATAAGTGCCTGAGTATCATGTTTGGAATTAAAGCAGGACTAAGGGTTTTGAATGGTTGTCCTCTTCTGGGACAGGCTACATGTGCAGCAATTGCCTGCTATAAAAGTCTAGCTCAAAGAACGCAAACCGGATGCTGGAAATCAAACTGACAAGAAAGCAAAAGCAAATAGCAACATAACATCTCAGCAGCATTCTTGCAGCAAGAAAGGCAAGCCAACTAACAGTGAATGATTAAACAAACTGTATGCCATCTCATTGCTTTGTTACTGTTTTATTTGTTATTACGTTATGTATTTTTGTGTTTTTATACTGTAAAGCACCCATGATCTTCAGGTGAAGGGGGGGTATATAAATTTAATAAATAATCATTTATTAACAACACCTATCATATTTTAAGGAGAAACACACTACTTGAGAGAATAAGATGATTTATTTTAGGGCAAGTGAACTTTTTCTCCAAATATTGAGCATTATATAGCTAAAAATGGCATAATGCATGCATAAGAGAACTCAGCAGGCTTGGGGAAATCTCATAACTTGCAGAAGCACAACAACTATTTTTTTTTTTGAGGGGGGTGTCTTGGGGAAATTATAACCCCAAAACAGCCCAATGCTCAGTGCCCAGCTAATGATGAATGGTGGGGAAAAATAGAAAACCAGGGAAACAAAATTAAATAGAGTATCCTAGAAAATATTGCCTGGCTGGCTAGAAATCTGAATGGGAGCCCTCCATACAACCACATTTTATTGCCAATCACACTTGTAGAACTGAATAAAATGGCCCAAACTGAAGAAAGGGACTGATCTCAGGTAATGAACTCAGTGACATATATTTGTGCATTATTTTTTTTTAGTATGGGCAGAAGGTGATGAAGATGAAGATGAAGACTCCAAAGTTCCCTGCTAAGCACTTGAAAGTGGGAAGAGAGTGAGGAAAACAGCAATGGATCTCTTAAAAGAAAGAAGATGAAAAGCATGCACCTAATTTTTTTCCTTGCTTATTAGCAACCGAAACTGCTTTGGAACCTGGGCCCCAAGAGATTAGCTAATCTGAACAGTGAACAAACCTGCTTCCAAAAATTGCAACCCTTTTGTGATGTGTAGCAAACCTATTTACCAATATGAAAGCTGGATAATTAAATGACACTTCCTGGAACAGAGGGAGGAAGCTTTACGTAATGCAACATGAAAGCGGCTTGCTCCCTGATCAGGAGAAGGATATTGTTCCTTCTAGACTTTTTGTGCCTGACCAAGGCTGTCTACTCGTGTGTGTGTGTGGTGCTGCAAAGGGCAAACAGAATGCCCGAGCATATGTTACATGTCTGATATTAAGTTGTAGTTGTTGTTTTTCTTACTCGTTGTTATCTAAAAGAACTTTTTTACATATAGTGTGGGTGTGTGCTTGGATAACTTGCCCTGTAGGAGTATTATAAGCTGAGCAGTTAATATTGTGTGATTGTTTAACTCCCTGTGTGCTGAATGAACTTTCACAGCAACTATTGGGTTCATGCAACTGGAAAACAGTAGAGAAACTGAAAATGTACAGCAGAGGTTGCTACAGTAACCAGTTGGCCCTCCAGTTGTAGTTGGACTCCAGCACCTATCAGTCCCAGACAGCATAGCTAATTCTCAAGCATGATGGGAACTGTAGTCCAACACTAGGAGGGTCACAGGTTAGCCATCCCTAATGGTCAGGGATATACTTGTGTTTCATTCAGCTTCTGTTTGTTGCAATTCAGCACAGCCTCCATCTCTAGCAGGTGAGTAAGAAGAGGCTACTGAGTTTGAAAGCCAGGTGTGCTTTATGGCTTGCAGTATAGAGCACACTACTGCCACATAACTGCCTAAGAGACTCAGCAATTCCATAGAACAAATGATCTTCTAGCTACTCACAGGTACCCATGGCAAAGATCCATCTTCATAAAGGAATCCCATGGGAAAACTCCACAAGGTCCTTCTTATTTAAATATTGATCTGCCACCTTAACTGCAAAGACGTAAGAATCTTCCATGCCCCAGATACCGTAAGATAATAATTCATTGTTAATTAAAAGATGGCTGGGAAACTGCATTCCAGTGTTACCAAAATACACAGAGGTGAGTTGGAGGAGAAGGCAATAGATTCAGAAAGAATGTCTGCCAGTCAAGTCTCCTTTTGAGGATTTTAATGCCTTCTGTTCATTTTTTCAGTAACTGAATCAGGACTAGGCGGTCATCATGGTGTGGTAAATGTGCACTCTGCTGATTTCTTGCTTTCTCCCAACAGGCACAAACAGAAGCCATTTAGAATCCCATAAAAAATGTAGGAGATACTCTGCTTCCATGCTTTCTGGATTGGAAGGGGCCATCTTTGCCCAGCCCTGGAACCAGAGATCTCATTGGATGAGGAACAGGGACAACAGAACCCTAGCATATCTCCATACTGCCAATGGCTCAGAGGAGCCATCAGAACTGGACAATCCTACCCCAGGACTGGAGGTCCTCATACCAGCTACCTGGATTTCTTGCTAGCTCTCAGACACACCACTGTCCACCTCCCCCAGCAGCAGAAGAGACAGGGAGCTAGACAGAAGTTCCAGAGCCACCACTAGCTGCACATGAGGCTACTCGAAAGGAGGGAGAAACCTGTCCAGATTAGGGTCTGGCTGAGATCCAGGAATAGGTGGATTCTTCAGCTCCTATAAAAGCTCCCAGCTTGAGCTGTTGAAGCTCCCTGGAGAAACAGGCATTATAGCAGAATGCATCTCTATCTCAATCTCTTCCTTCTCATGCACTGTCCATTCCCAGCAACCAATATTCAGAAGCCTACGGCCTCTGACAGTGGAGTTGGAACCAAACCTCTGTGGCTTGTAGCAATGGTTGACCTATCCTCCAACATGTCATGATAATTATTTTGCCATCTCTGGTAATCTCATCAAATGCTGTTTTAGCAGGTGTGATACAGTGTGATTTGGAGTGAAATACACACACACCCGTTGATAAGGTTGCAATCCAATGCCCATTTACTTTTGATATGGACAGAATTCAGTGGTGAGTAAGCACACTTAGTTTTGAGCTATGTGATTTAATGCAGCTCAAGACTGCATGACATAATGTATTGGAAACACTCACATGAACAGTGACATTTGTGGGGGGCCTTCCGTTGACGTGAGCTATTGGCTACAATGAAATAGCCAGTTCACACACGCTCGCCTGCATAGGCTGAGAAAGGTTACCACCCTCGTTCTACAGATATCATATGTATATTTGCACTGAATTTGGGTGGCAGACATTAATCAAGTAATGAATGTGATTAATTCACTTGATTTAAATTTTAATTTAAAATCTGGATTTTAAGTAGGGCTCACCTCTGTGTATTATCAAGTGCTTCCCATAAGCATCTGTCTGGCCACTGAGAAAACAGGACGCTAGACTAGATGTATCTTTGGCCTGATTCACAAGGCTCTCCTTATGATCTTAAAGGCTTAAGGCAGAGGTTTTCAACCTTTTTGAGTCCATGGCTCCCTTGACCAACTACAGTACATTCTTTCTGTGCCAGGCCTGTGGGGCTCAGAAGCCCAATTATGTCACCCCTGTTCCCTCAGCCTCCTCTCCTCTCTCCTTGGGAGTCCCCTGGGCAGCCGCCGCAGCCACCCCTGGTCTCTGAGCTGCAAAAAAAGAGGGCTGCCTCCCAGAGGCACCATTTCCCTGGGTGCTTATAGCCAGGGCTGGTGCAACCAACAGCCACACAAGCCTTTGGGAGGTAGAGATGCAAGAGGGCATCAGAGAAGGGAGGGAAGGAAAGAGGGACAGAGGCCACTGTTGCCCACAGCACCCCTGACCGTCATTCAAGACACCCCAGGGTGCCATGGCCCGCTGGTTGAAAACAACTGGCTTAACGTATCACAGGCAGGCAAATGTGTACATATATAACACCCAATGATGTGAGTGTGACAACTATGAAGACTTCATGGTTCAGGATAACCATATAGTGGATTTGACAAAAGCAGGGCAAATTATGCAGTAGTACAAAGACACTACTCTAGTCAGCGTAATATGAAAGTAACAAAGCTTGGCCTACCCTCCAGGGTGGTTGTAAGAATTACTAAGATGAGATATAAAAAGTACTCAGAGCTCTTGAAATCTACTATAGAACAGTATTAGCAGTAAAACTTTGATATCTGGGTTGGTAATGGGAGTGCTTGAATGGAGAGATAACATCTGCTATGGCCTCTTTTGAGCTTTCTGCATATTGCCTCTACTTGCAAATTTGACTACTTGCAAACCATGGACATATCTGTTAATATGCCATTAACAGTGATTAACTCAATGTGATGAAGAGATATCCTAACCTGGGAAGTCAAAAGCTAGCTTGCTCCTTTGGGTTCACCTTCCACCCAACTGGGGAAGCAGCTGGGATGGCAAGTGGCCCTGGGCAGGGTCATATGTTTGGACAGGTTGAAATGCACCTGCCCCCTTAGATGTGTGCACATCTGTCTGTCTATTCTTTTGTGCTTTCCTCCTGCCGCTTGCCTGGCCTGGAGACTATGCATATGCAGGTTGTACCTGTTGCTTCACAGGCTGACCTTTTGTCCTGACAGATCCCTTATCCATTAGGCGTTCAACATCCCTTGAAGACACTACAATCACAGGGCCTGGCTGGGCTAAGCTGATCTCCATCTGAAGGACTTGGACCCTGGGGGCTCTTCCTTCTTACACTCATTTGGGCTGCCAGCAAGCTTTCCTGGAACAGTGAAAGTTAAGAGTAGGAGAAAATAAAGTTGTTCTTAGCATGTTACAGAGGAAGAGAGGTAAAAAGGGCAGGAAATTTGTGCCGTGTCCATTTCCCCTTGGCCCTGAGCCGCAGCTCATTCCGGATCTGGGATTTGCGTAGGCAGAGTTAAAAATAACAGGGGTATATAAAGAGAAATGCACAGGGCCAGTGAATTCTATAACAAAGAGTCGAAGGGATGCACAGTGAAGTGGCAGACCTACCACTGCATCAAGGAACATGATCAAAGTGAAAATGTTCCAACATAAAATAGTCCAAGTAACTGTAGTATGCGTGTGCTTCTGCATGAAAGTGTGTGCATGCCTGGGTAGGCAGCAGAGACATAAGGGGAAACCATATTGCATTGATATCAATGGCAGTTTTCCAGTTGATTTCAATGGAATCTGGACTGTACCCTTATAATCAAATCATAACCTTGTATACTTAGAAATAAGTCTCATACAGCTTAATGTCTGAACTCCTTGTAGGTTTACTTGAGACTGTAGCCTTAATTGTATGTTTGGTAATGTCTGTTCAGTTCATAATGCCAAGAGGTCTGAGTACATTGCAGCTGAACATGTGTGCGTGTGTGCGCTAATACACAAACACAAGGAGAGTTCATGCCCTTCTAGCCATTTCAGTCTGTTTGCCTTTTATAGTCCTGGAAAATAACCATAATAATAAATCTTCTTCCTAATAATAGGTGGGGCTGTAATTTTCTAGTATGGAAATTTTTAATTGATATTTTGTATGTCTGTAACCATTAAAGGTTTCAAAGGAGATTCATGACTATAATAGGTGTAGATTATACAACTCTCTTTAGCAGGGTGAATAGTCAATATTAACTATCATTCTAACTTCAGTTTTATGAATTAATACAAATAAGAAAGTCGGGGGAAAGAGAAAGGTTTCTAAAGAGGCATATTTTCCACCCCGATGCTGGATGCTGATTTTTTTTTTTTAAATGTCTTTATGAAATACTATATTATTAATTTGTATACATACCGTGCAGGATAACTGAGCAACTGCTTTTAGAAGGGCACAAGTGTTGGGAGGACCCATTCACTAAGTTGCTGCTCTCTAGTCCCAAGGAGAGAATGACACTCTTATTTAGCCTTTATTACTGTACCATTTGAATACAAATTGACAGAAACAAACTGAATAAGTACAAAATTAGTTCCAATTTGGTTTAATTTCTGATAAGCATGTGCCCAGAATTTTCACACAAATATTTTTATTGGAAGCCCCGGGGTCCAATCACATTACAGTCACATGAGTCCAACTGAAATCCCCATTTATTTTCCTGTTTATTTAAATAGTTCTAGACTGAACCAACTGCAGGACTGTAATCCTAAAGACACTTATGAGATAGCTTTGGAATAGGCTGAGGAAAGAATAGCCTCTTATATAGTGATGGTTCTCAAGGACAGTGACTGAACTTGCAGGTAAATTCCATCAGAACAATTACTTGATTTAATCAAGTAATGATTTAATCAAATAGCCTCCAGAAAAGCTAGTTGCATACATAATTTGATTTTCAGGACTTCAATCTGTTTCTCCCCCTAAAGGAGTGTGTTACCACCCTGGGTTGGAGCAAAGTTTGGAGTTCCCCCACCACCTCTGAAACTCCTTACAAATGAAAATGAATGCTACTCCTGATAAGATTGTTTTCTTTCCATCCAAGGGAAGGACCTGCCAAGCCTTGATAAGTGAATCTCCCTTTAATCTGAGGCCACTCTAGGTTGAATTTCATTTTCTTCTAGTTGTTTTTACTTTCATTTTGACCCCACCGCCTAGGCACAGCATTTGTGGCTGTATTAATCTACACCTGATAAATGGTTAGTTCAAGCAGTTCTTTTTGGGGAGTGCAATATTACGTGGCAGTAGTTTTTTCTTTGCTTTGTTTTTAAGAGACGCATTTATGATGTGAACACCCGCCCGCCTTTACATGTGGTTTGGTTATATTGACTCAAAGGTGACAATTAGACAATGCTCACAAAAGGCCCTGCTATTCTTTCAGAGCACAAAGTTTAAGTTGGCAATGCTGGCTAAAAACAACGGCATAGAGACAGTTAATTGCTGTTCTGAGGGGGCTATAATGGTAGTAGATGAACCCAAGTATTCTCTTTTGTTTCAGAGGCTGTTTTGAAAGGTTATGTATCATCAGTAATGCTAAGTACCCAACCCATTTCAAAGATAAGAAGGACTTGTGAGTCAAGCAAAGAGAAATGGTTGCTATGTAGAAATCTTTTGTATGTGTGTGAAACCCAAAGTCATGGAGGTGCAGCACTTGAGACTGGGCCTCCCCCGCCCCCAAAGTGACCCATTCCCTACAATCAAACTCCTAGAGGCCAACGCTTCTGGGGAAGAGCAGCTTCTGGTGTATGCAAGTCCCAAGTAGGATATGTAAGCTCAGGTTCTACTGCTATGAATGCTAATAATACTATTCATATTTTTTAAAAATACCATCTTTCCTCCAGCAGGTAGACTGCCTCAGACCCTGGACTATCATGGGGAATAGCTGTTGATAGAATTTGGCTAATCCTCTTTTGAAAGCCATTTAAGCTAGTGGCTATTACTGCTTCTTGTGGCAGCAAATTCCTTGAATTTGAGTGCAACCCTAAGCAGGGTTGCTGTATGTGTATGAAACGGCAGCTCTATCACCACTTCCAAAGCTCTGCAGACTCCTGCTAGCCAGGATTGTTTGAGGAGATGGAAGGTGGGCCTATTTAGCCTTCACCCCCTCCCTGCAGCTGCTGCTGCTGTAGCTGCTTCTTCTTCTTCTACTTCTTCTTCTTCTTCTTCTTCCCTCCTCCATTGGTTCTAATCGGTGGAATTGCTTACACTAGCTCCAGGCTGGCCATAGGCTATCCTGCCATAGTCTCAACCCCAGGGAATGTCCTGTTTGGGGGCCTAATGCCAGCCACTGCCACTGGGAACACAGCTGGCTCTAGAGATGCACCTTTTCCCCTGGTGGAACTCATCTCTGCTGCTGGGAGGCACCCATGGGCAAACCTCACCCTGTTCATCTGAGAAGTCGGGGTTGCTCTGTTAGCAAAATATTTTACAAATAAGCACTTTCTTGTCTCCACATAATTCAAGGTGGTATACATGGATGTAAATTTTCCCAGTTTATTCTAGCCTTGGTGAAGTAGTTTAGGTTGAGAAAGTGAGTGAATGGGCCCAAGGTCACCCAGTGTGTTTCATGGCAAGCAAAAAGTCTAGGGGCTGACTACTCCTTACTGGTAGTGACTTGGATCAAGTCTGTTCACATCCTTTCCTTGTTTCCTGGTCTGGGAATGAGGAATAATTAGACATTCTTTTTCACAGAAGTCTAAAAACTCTGGTGCAAGAGCTGATTGGAAGGCACAACCCATAGAAATGCACACCTCTGTGCTCACCTGCTTCTAGGCATCAAATAATTAAATAATGTCCATTTAATTATGTCTCCTATTCTGCAGCAATCCAACTTCATGGAACATGATAGGCATTTCTTATTTCAAAGGTACTCTAGTTCTACGGAGCACATAAACCAGAGATCATAATCAAAAAACACACCTTATTTTGGATTCTGTAACTTTATACCTTGGCCCCTATGAAACCCCTTTCAAATAGACCACCAACAGGCTATTTTCTTTCTACTCAGGGCTGCATTCCTTCAACGATAAACAGTCACGGGCCACATGCCAACTGTGTCTTCTTTCTTCTTTGGCGATCACTCGTAGCCAAGTAAGATTGTCTTCCATAAACATGGTCTTAACAGTGAGTCTGTAAGTGACTTTGGAGGCCAATCCACACGTCCTTCCACAGTGGGGACATAGGTTTCTGGGCGGGAGCTGATTATGGTGAGGGTTTGCCAAGCGTGCCTTCCTCTTAGCACATTTCTCCCTTTCATCCTGAGTTCGAGCGTCTTCAAAGCCCCTGACACCTTTGGTAAAGGCTGTTCTCCAATTGAAGCACTCGCAGGCCAGTGTTTCCCAGGTGTTGGTGTTTATACTACACTTTTTAAGATTTGCCTTGAGAGAGTCTTTAAACCTCTTTTGCTTGACCACCAGCATGACGCTTTCCATTTTAAAGTTCAGAATAGACTAGCTGCTTTGGGAGACAGTATTCAGGCATCCGAACAGCATGACCAGTACAATGAAGTTGATGTTGAAGAATCATTGCTTTGACACTGGTGATCTTTCTTACAGTACAATGGCATTAGTTCACCTGTCTTCCCAAGTGATATGTAATTTTTTACGGAGACACCGTTGATGGAATCCTTCGAGGAGTTGGAGATGGTGTTTGTAAGTGGTCCATATTTCACAATCATACAGCAAGGTTGGTAGTACAATAGTTTTGTAAACAAACATTTTGGTTTCCCTGAGAATATCCAGGTCCTCAAACACTCTGTGCTTCAATCAAGAGAAAGCTGCACTCGCAGAGCTCAGGCGATGCTGGATTTCGGCATCAGTGTCGGCCCTTGTGGAAAGATAACTGTCCAGGTAGGAGAAGTGATTGACACTTTCCAGCATTACACCATTGAGTTGGATTTGTGGCACTGCAGAGGGGATTTTTGTGCTTGTTGGTGCAGCACTTTGGTTTTTTTGGATGTTGAGTGATAGGCCAAGCTTTTTGTAAGCTTCTGCAAAAATATTTAGGATGGTTTGGAGGTCATCCTCTGGGTGAGCACACACTATGTTGTCATCAGCATACTGAAGCTCTATAACGGAAGTTATGGTAATCTTACTCTTTGCTTTCAGCCTACTCAAGTTAAAGAGCTTTCTATCTGTTCAATATATGATTTCAACCCAATGGGGAGTTTCCCTTTGACAATGGGAATGAAAATAATGAATAGAGTTAAACCCTGTTTAACACCTGATACCACCGTGAATGGTTCACTTTGAGAGCCATTGTTATTTGTGATAGTTGCTATCATATTATCATGGAGGAGCTGAAGGATGTTCACAAATTTATATGGGCAGCCAATTTTCAGAAGGACAGTCCACAGGATATTACAATTTACAGTGTCAAAGGCCTTACCCAGGTCAATAAATGCCATATACAGGGTTTGGTTTTGCTCTCTGCATTTTTCTTGATGCTTGTCCAGCTTGCATGTGATGCTAAACCAAACCACAGATGAGAACAAATGAGCAACCTTGTGAGTTCATTGACTGAATACTGCAGCTGCAGCTCTCCTTTCCTGGTCCTGCTGCCACCATGCTAGCCAGAGCTAAGCTATGGTTCAGCTTAGTATTTTGTCCAAACCCGAGCTTATTGGTTCAGACATACTTCTAAGCACAGCTTATATCCCTTTGGGTTGGCTTTGAAAATACACAAAAACAAAACACAATATGTAAGCAGAAATTAAATTGTCGGTAGGGAGATGTAAGCAGCTGATGAAAGAAGAATAAAACAAAATCCAGCAAAATTTAATTTGCTTTGGATTTATTTTTTAAAAAAACAACCAAAAACATTTTTACCTTTTACACTCAGAAGGCCTCACTCTCTCTTGTTGCTCCTCAGCCCATCTCATCTCACAGGAAGTTAAGAAGCTGCTTTATACTGAGTCAGACTGTATCTATGCTCTCCAGGGTTTCAGACAGGGGATATTCCCAGCCCTACCTGGAGATGCTAGACACTGAACCTGAGACCTCTGCTCTGCCTCTGGACCTTCTTTTTGTGTGTGTACATGCCCTTTTTGAAGAGGCCACCACTGCAAGAAACACACTTAGCATTTCAGTATTGCTAAACTTGTCAGTGTGAGTCTCCTTGAAATCATTGTAAGCTGCCTTGCACATTTTTAACTAAGTGGCAGGATGTGTGTTTTAAAAACTAATACAGCATGCTTCACAATAGCATCTCAGTAATCCTCATAACAAGAGCTCTGCAGAGTCAATGAATATTATGTATTATCCCCATATTGCAGAGGGGAGGCGATGGTGCTGAAGCTAAGAGATAGCGGGTGGCCGAAGGCCATTGGGACTGAGGTAAGGCTCAACCAGGGGCTGAGGTAAGGCTTACCATACCTCCCTGCTCCCAGTTGCAGCTTCATCCTAACCAACTTTACATACTCAAAAAATATCCAGTTGATTTCAGAGGGACTTACTTTAAGGTAATTATGCTTAGAATTGCATTCTCAGCTTTTGCAGTGGTGATACCACTTTTATATTTAAAACTAATTCATTACATTTAAGTCTTTCCAAAGTGTTCAGGGCACTGTACATAGTTTTCTCCTCCCATTTTGTTCTCTCAACATCCAGTGAGACAGATTAGGCTGAGAGAGAGAGAGTGATCAGTCCAAAGTCATCCAAGCCTTTGCGGTCCAACTCTGACGCATTGACCACTACGCCACACTGGCTCACATTTTCTACCTCAACATCTCTTTTTTTTTCAACTAAATTTTTTATTAATTTACATCGAAAAAACAAAAAACATATTAGTTTCACATCAAATTTTTCACCTCAACATCTCATTCCCCAAACCTCATTTATCAAATTCTCTTTAATATCCATTATCCAAATTCACTTTTTCCCCCACCCACAATGACACCATACATCAAGGTACTCTTCTATAGATGGCACTTTTATTGAAGCATCTGGTTAAACTGGAGATTTTTGGTTGTCTGTTGCATAATTTAAGAGGAGTTGTGCTGTAGCTTCCACTTTCTATGAATGATTGTAGGTAACAAACCAGCTTCATTAACGTGTAACCCTGAAATTTTGGATCCCCTCCAAACTGATGCCAAAGCTTTGTGCTCATTTTGTGCTGTTTACACCATTTCCCCACATCCTTGACTCTTGGGACAGAAATATGCTTAAGGCTTGTGCCTTGCTCACTGGCTGAATGAGTCACTTTAATACGCAAAAATTAGGTTTAGCAAAAGCAAAGCAGCTTGCTGCTCACCAGGTTAGAGACCTGTTTTCTTTTGAATTTACCCTGAAGGCAGAAGAGCCTTCAAGGTCTTGCACTGCCACTGTCAGTGAATTAATTCTGAGCTTGAAACAAAGATGAGCAACAGGGATAGTGTGGAGCCAATTTCCTTGTAGAGACCAGCATGTGCCTTGAGAAGGAGTGCTGCATCTCTTGGGGAGAGATTTGCATAGTTGTTGCTTTTCTGGATTAAGGCAACCATTTATTGTCCTGCTCCACCCAGATAATTATGGTCTGGTAAGGAGAGTAACTGGAAGAGTAGCTTTTTGATTCAGGCTTGAGAATCCAGTGTGCCTCTCTCTTGATGGTTATTAGCACATCCACTTTACTTAGAATGGTTTTGTGCACTTTCCAAACAGCAGAATCAACCCAAAGTTCTTAGAAAGGTAACTGGATATGGGAAACCCTGTGCTGGCAAGCAGCTTGGGGAGATAAGACCTATCTCTGCTCGACAAACTCAACAGCTAAGGAGCTTCTTGGTACTGAGTGGCTGGAAGCCAGATCCCAGCTAAAGAGAGAAAGCAGAAGACACTTTGCTTCCTGACTTGGCACAGTCCTGTGTAGTTCTTCAAGGGCCTGAAGACCACCCTGTGTGCCGGCCCATGCCCTGTTTGGGAATCTGCCAAGATATCCCCAGCGACAGTCACTCTTCCAACTATCCTGCACATTGGCAGGTGAAGCAGAGCTCATATGAGGAGGAGCCTGCCTTTCATGCCCAGGGTATGAAAAGCCCCAGCTTGTCAAAAGGAATACACCCCATGCCAGAAGAGCTGAAATAATTAATGTTGATATTCTGAGATCAGTAGTAGCTGTCTAACTGGTCACAGGGACTCTGTACAACATTTAACCCTGTCTGCATTTGGGATGTGCTTGCTACATGTTCAAATGGATCACAAAAGGTTCTCCCATTGTTAGGGTTCTCCCACTCACAATGCTGCTTATTTAACATTTTTGCAAACTTCTCTCTATCATAAAAAACCCCAATTATCTCTCTCCTGCCACACATATATACAGCTACTGTACCTCACGGAAAAGGCAGCAGCTGAGACCCCGTACTCAGTGATAAAACTATCACTGCTTGGAATATACAACGAACATCACCAGCAGACACTCATGTTATCTAGAAAAAAATAAATTCCAGACTTGGAAGTGAATGGTCTGTTGCTGCTGTTGTTTTTTAAAAAAGAAGGGAACTCTGAAGACCAGATCAGGACTGAAACATAAACATTCCAATGCAGAGAATTTCTGAGGCATTCTCGTGTAATTAAAATTAATAAGACCAAGGCTGCTATGGCAGTTTAAGGGCTAATTGGTTTATTGTGACATGAGCGTTAGGTTAACACACACACACACACACACACACACACACACACACACACACACATATGCAAATGAAGTCAGTATCTCTTGTATGGTGTATGCATACATAAAGGTAAAGGTAAAGGTACCCCTGCCCGTACGGGCCAGTCTTGACAGACTCTGGGGTTGTGCGCCCATCTCACTTAAGAGGCCAGGGGCCAGCGCTGTCCGGAGACACTTCCGGGTCACGTGGCCAGCGTGACATCGCTGCTCTGGCGAGCCAGAGCCGCACACGGAAACGCCGTTTACCTTCCCGCTGGTAAGCGGTCCCTATTTATCTACTTGCACCCGGAGGTGCTTTCGAACTGCTAGGTTGGCAGGCGCTGGGACCGAGCAGCGGGAGCGCACCCCACCGCAGGGATTCGAACCGCCGACCTTTCGATCGGCAAGTCCTAGGCGCTGAGGCTTTAACCCACAGCGCCACCTGCGTCCCTTGTATGCATACATACAGTGCAATATTTTGAAGCAGCTTCTTCCAAGAAAATGTGCTTCAGATTGGCAGGTAAGGCCATATTCATGCAGCAGTGCTTGCACTGTCAGTCTGGTGCTGCAGTGCAGAAACAGAGGAGGTAATTAGAATAAGCAGGTACTTTCCCTTGGGCATCCCCATAGTGAAATCAGGGGATATTCTTGTAACTTCCCCCATCAGTCATGCAGGTAGGCAAGAAACCAAGACAGGATAGGATCCATTCATGAACTACAGAGGCATTCATACAATACTTCAAATTATGAAGTCATGTGTGGGGATGCCCTAACACAGAGAATGGAAATAATATGCATAGGGAAGTCATGTGCCCACACTTGAGTAGTAAGCAAATAGAACAATTTACCTTTTCGCATTTCCTCTCTTATTGAATATGTGTGTAGTACCGGTACATGTTGCTTTTTGCACCTTTTATCACAGAGGGGAGGGGCATATTTGCATTTCCTATTACTAGATATGAGTTTACACATGAACAGAAAGTCAGAGATAATTGATGGGAGGCCCTGTTCTAGTCCTGGAAGCAGCAGCAACCACCTGCCTCCCAATTTCATTTCTTGCTATATTGTCTGAGTTGCTTCAGACATTTACAACTATTGTTCAGGGGGTGGGAAAGAACAAGCAAAACACTAGGGTTTTGACACCTAAAACTAAGCCTGTGCATCTCCTCACATAGGGAAATGCATGTGTTGTTTCTACAACTTGATGTGCACGCATCCTCTTGTAGGTGGGCTCAGCTCTGGGCATGCTAAAAAAGCAGCAGAAAAAATAGAATTTATATTACTCTTTTATGTCACTTTCCTCAAGCTTTCTTACATTCAAAGCCTTAATGAATCCAAACTACATTCCTATTGTCTTCTGCTACTTTACTGAAGAGGTAGGAATGGATGGGTTGAGTAACTGGGATAGCTTAGTTAGAGTGTGTTGCTTATAATGCCAAGGTTGAAGGTTCAATCCCTAGATGGGACAGCTGCATATCCCTGCATTACAAGGGGTTGGACTAGATGATCCTTGGGGTTCCTTCCAACTCTTCAATGCAGTCGTATGTTTGGAAACCAAAGCGCGGCTTCTGATTGGCTGCAGAAAGCTCCTGCAGCCAATTGGAAGCTGCGGAAACTGCGCAGGATGTTCAGCTTCCAAAAATCATTCAAAAACTGGAACACTCACTTCTGGGTTTCGATTGTTCGGGAGCCAATTTGTTTGGGAGCCAAGGCGTTCAGTATCCAAGGTACAACTGTACTGTGGTTCTATGGTAGTTACAAATTGATTAATATGATTCTGAAAATAAACAACCACTGGCATTCCATAGAAGTACTGCAGGGTCTAGTACATTTCACTTTATAAAATTTGTGGATGATACTACATCTGGAGGAACTGCAAACATGCTAGAGTATTCTGATATGAACTTGGGCTATAGTTATACAGTCATACCTCGGGTTGAAGTTGCTTCAGGTTGAACGCTTTCGGGTTGCGCTCCGCTGTGACCCGGAAGTAACGGAACGCATTACTTTCGGGTTTCACCGCTCACGCATGCACAGGTCAAAATGATGTCACACGCATGCACGGAAGCGGTGAATCGCGACCCGCGCACGTGCAGATGCAGGTTGCGTTTACTTCAGGATGCGAACAGGGCTCCGGAACGGATCCCGTTCATATCCAGAGGTACCACTGTATTATTATTATTATTATTATTATTATATCCCACCTTTCCTCCAAACGGCTCAAGGATGGTTATCCCTCTCCTCATGTGATCATCACAACAAATCTGTGAACTTTCTCCTTCAACCCATTTGAGCTAGGTCTTCAAGAAGCTTGACATGCGAGATCTGTAGGCCTAGAATAACCCATTATTTACTCCATAGTTTACCAATCACACCTTTCTACTCCCTACTTCCATTTTGGTTAGCATTGTGGCCTCAGGCAATCTCATGCTGCTAATGGATGTAATTTCAGTATTGGGATGCTAATATTGCTCTAAAACCCTAATCCAATCAATATGACCCTGCAGTCTGATTCAATCCTAAGGTGTGGGAGAAATGTAAGCCTTATCACTTGCTCAAGCTCAAAATTCAAAACCCAGCTAACAAACCACCAAAATGAGAAGACAGCAAGAAACACGAAGGCAGATCTGTTAGAAGTGGGATATGTGTTAGAAGTGGCAAAGAAGATACAAATGTTTGGGAATAAGATAGGAGAACAACCAGGCAGGCAGCAAGAGTGCTGAAAATGGTATCAGTGTTAGCTCGGATAACAAACCAAGCATGAGTCAGCAATACAATTCTGTGACAAATATGGTGAACGTCTTTTTCTGTTATCAGCAGAAGCATCACTTCTAAAACTAAGAAGAAGTGAAGTAAGTGTTCTTTGTCATTAAGACTCACATGGTACTCACCCAGGTCTAGCTGAAGGTTGCAAGTGGAGTATTGCATTCATTTAGGCACTTGCAGTTCAGAAAAATTGCTAACAGGCAACAAAGGAGTTCACAAGAAAACAACAAAGGTGGCAAAGGGTCTAAAAGTACTCCTAGCTGGAAAAGCTAACGAAACTGGGCAACAGGTCCATCTTAGAGGAAATAAAGTTAGGACAGATATGTTGAAGAGTTTGCAAATATTTTTAAAGTATCTTAGAAGATAAATGGACAGCATAAAACAAAAAGCAACTGTTTTCAATAGCAATGATAATAATAATAATAATAATAATAATAATAATAATAATAATAATAATAATAAATTGTATTTATATCCTGCCCTCCCCAGCTGAAGCCGGGCTCAGGACGGCTAACAACAATCAAATAATCAAACAATCAAATAATCCAACATTCTGAAAACATTTCATTATAAAAATTAATTAAAATCAAATTAATGGCAACCGTTAAGCAAAATTCTGTGCAGGTTGCCAGAGGAGGGAGTCAGGCTGCGCCCTAACCAAAGGCCTGGTGGAACAACTCTGTCTTGCAGGCCCTGCGGAAAGATGTCAGGTCCCGCAGGGCCCTAGTCCCTTGTGACAGAGCGTTCCACCAGATTGGAGCCGCAGCCGAGAAAGCCCTGGCTCTAGTTGATATAGAAACTTTTAAAAATCTGTAATATCCTGGCTTTTAAAACCCAAGGTTGACTGCCTAGAACACTCCCCAATGCAACATTTTGTTGAAGATTTATATAAATACCAGCGTGTACGAGGCTTTACAGAGTACAAAGAGATAAGTCTCTGCCCATAGGGTTTATAATCTATAATCTATCACAGGGAGACAACAGAGAAAGGAGAGGGACATGTAGAATAATAGAATCATAGAGCTGGAAGGGACCCCAAAGGTCATCCAGCCCAGCCCCCTGCAAAGGAGGAATCTCAGCTAAAGCATCCATGACAGATGACTATCCAGCCTCTGCTTAAAAACCTCCAAGGATCCTTCCTTGGAAGTCCACAGTTTCCAGAGGGAGATAATTCCCCTGTCATACAGCTCTTACTATCAGAAAGTTTCTTCTGATGTTTAGTTAGAATATCCTTTCTTTGTAACTTGAAGCCAGGGCAAATAAGAGAAGAATGTGCATTACTAGTTTACACATATTTAGGCTTAATTGCAATAGGAAATAGAGACTGTGTCAAAGGCTTCATAGAAAAAATAGATTTGGGATTTAAGACAGAGCATCATTCAAGTGATATGAGTAGCAGTTTCATACATAAGAGGAGGCAAGGAAGAAAGGAAGGAGTAATTTAAACAGCAGATTGTCTATTTTTAAAAATGATTTTAATTGTTTAATTTCAACAGCTTGTTTTCTATAGCTCTAGGAAATCATAAAAATGTAGAGTTGGAAGGGACCAGGAGGGTCCTGCAATGCAGAAATCATTTGCCCAACGACCCTGAGATTAAGAGTTGCATGCTCTACCAAAGGAGCTGTCCACAGAACACTGTTAATATGTACATAGCATACAAAATCACAACGGACTCAAGTCCATTAATTTAAATGGGTCTACTCTGAGTATGGCCTAGTTGGATACCATCCATCATTTTTGCTCAAAAATGTTCAACCTTTGATTTCTACACACCATCACACATATAGATTAAAGTCCCAGTTTTACCCAGAACTTTTACCGACTTTGGTTTTGCATATAAAGGATGATTAATGCACATTATGCTTAGAACTCATTGACAGGCTTCAAGGGCTTACTTCTGAGTAATCATGCAGAGGATTGATCTCATTATGATTTTGAGTTTCATTCACTATTGTGACATCTCCCTTCTGCTGTCTTTTGGGAGGCGGGGCTAAGAATTTGCCCCGTTTGGTTTCTAAACTTGGAAGTCAGACCTTTCTCTTAAATTATTTCACTCAATTCTAATCATTATTTTTGTGGAGATACCCATGAAACACATTGTGTGCCAAACATTATGTCTATCACCCTGTGTGTTTCTCCTCTTACCTTCTTCTATAGAGGGAAAATCATGTGTCAGAACCAAAACTCATTTGCTATAGATGCTACTTCCACAGCAAATTACTGAAGAGGAATAGCAGAACTGTATTTCTATAGACCCCTAATATCCCTTTACAATGGGCACCTCTGAATTTCTGAACTGAGTCTAAGGGCAGTTATGGGATACCTTTCTGTGAAGACTTTTATGGGGGATTTCAGTCCGCTGTGAAACATTTTGATTGGGTATAGGTTGTTGACATGACTTTCAATATTCCTTCTCACTCTCTAATTAAGATAAACATGCCTGTTCAGCCACCTGATCTGCCTTTCTTATTTCATACCCTTTAAAAAATTTATGAACAATACTGGTAGGATGTCCAGTTTAAAAAGAAAAATCAGGACACCTTATAGAAAGGAAGAAAACATTAGACATTAGACATACAATGTAACAAAGTAGAAAGCAGCATAACTGCATAAGACATAACTGTAGGCTTTAATGGGTGTATGTTCTTTGGAACTTTAGCAGTAGCCCCAACTATGCCATTTTCAGCTGTGGACATTGGCGTGGGGGCACGTAAGATCTTCTTACAGCCCTTCATTGTAGCTGCTTTCTTCTCTGCTTCATGAGATGTTCAGAGGCAAAACACAACTCCCTAACATTGTTATTACAGTTAACTGGGCAACCACCACCTGCACTTCTGTTTTTTGCAATTATGCATGAAGCGTGCAGAATGACTTCCAAGCTTCTATGCATAGGATCACGATACAAGTCATGTTCTAATAAGGCTGCAGCTTCCCCTAGAAGCTGGATCCTGACTTTAGTTATAAGCTGTATCTCATATTTATCGACCACACACACCACCACCACTCCTTCTAGGAAAAGCAGGGTACAGTATTTGATGTTCTCTGTCTCTCATACACACACCGCAATTTTATCCTCGCATACAACAACCCCTCCTGCGTGGTCTCTTAGCCATCGCCAGTTGGCCAGAGTGGGGATTTAAACCTGCCTCTCCGCAAACCCAGGGGGACACTAACTAATCACTAGAGCACCGTGGATCTCGAAGAGTAGGCTGCTTTCTCCGAATCGATTTCCTACGAAGTGCCTACCCGAAGCATTCCGTGACAATTGCTCCAGAGTAAAGACCGCTTACTTTGTAGGTCTGCTTCTGGATCTAAAAAAAGTGAGACGGTGCCCCCTTCCTTTACCAAGAATGGGATTTTCTTGCTCATTTCCATTTGCTTGTCAACGAGCTTCGACTACAGCCCAGACCTTTGTAGTGGGCGTGGCCGTTTCCTTTGTAATAAATTCCAAAGATGAGCCTCCTGAATATGTAGTTCGCCTCGGCCAATCAGAGCGCACGGGAGCTCAGCTGTTTTACTACTGGAACGCAAGGAAACTTTTTTTTACTTTTTTTTTTGGCGCTTGCAGAAGTTCAGCGCTCGTTCAGTGCCTGGAGGGGAGCTGCCGGACTCGGGGCAGTTTCCTAGCTCTTTCCCGCTCAAGCCACCGTGCAAGATGAGCGCAGCCGTGGAGGAAGCTGTCTTGCCGTCTATCTCCACCTTTGCCGGATTGGTGCCACTGGAAGACCGGCAGCCCGACATGGTACAGGTGAGGGCGCACGGAACTGTTCGGGAAAGCGCCGGAGGGGCAAGGCCCAAGGAAGACCCTCTCGTCCTTTAAAACTAATATTAACGGAATGGCGCTCCGAGACTGTTTGGAGGGGTTGCGGGGCAAGGGCCCTTGGCCCCTGGGGACAGTTTCCCCGTTCTTAATCGCCCCCGTTGCTCCCCTTGCCGCCGCCAGGATCCAGATGTGTGTTTTGAGGTGGGGTGTTAGAAACTGCGCGACGGCGCCTTGAGGCTGCACCCCACTTCTAACCTGCCTGGCTTTGCTGGGGAGGTTTCTGGTCTTTGCACTCGTAGGATAAACTACCTTGGATCATATAAAAATGACACAGGTCAGGATCAGCTGCGAGCAATACGATTTTTCAACGATGTTAATTTAAAACTCTTGCCTGAGCTGTTTGGGGGCACCAACGTTACTGAGGTTTTCGCTTAAAAAAACAAAAAACTTTCGAAATTATCTTAAGAATTCTGGAGTGGCACATGCCTTGAACTCAGCTCACAGCTGTGAAGCTAAAATACCGCACTCAGCCTCTTGGAGGGCGGGCAGGATACTAGAATGTATATAAGCGAGAGTTTTATCCTGGTCCAGGAGTACGTGCAGAGAGTAAGGGTGGAGTTCCTGGTCAGGCTGAATTGATGCCCGAATTGTTCGGTAGCAAAGTTAGCCCCTCACAGTTACGGGAATTCCTACCTGATTTGCGTCCCGATCCTGCGCTGCGTTAGGCACCCCGAGGGGCAGTGGCGGCGCCTGCAAGCTCTGGGAGAGGGGCATTTTGAAGCCGGGTGTCCCTACGAAAAAGGCTCTTGGGGGAGGCGATTTTGTGCAGAAAAGCGTGGTAGTGGAGGTGGAAGGTGGTTAAGCATGGCTCTCCCCCCCCCCCCACTTAAAATCTCCCTTTTCTTCTTAAAGGTCGTCACGGCTCCCTTATACGCATTTGCGTGTAAAATGTATTTTTGTCCCCACGAGAATTTCTGGGCGATCTAACAATTTAAAGGCTAGCTAGAAACAAAAACACCTTGAACATATTTTTGTGGAACTTGGAAAGGATGCAGGGATGAAGTTTTTTTGACGGCCGAGAAATTTAAACTTAACTCTCCGCGGGACGTTTTGGTAAAGACCGCCGTAATCTGCAAAGGACGGAGCGTACCTGTCATATTCCAGCGCGAGGGGCTTCTCGCTGAGCGGAACCAATCAAATATTGGGGCGGGGGCGGAGAGAGGGCGGGGCTAGTGGGGGGGGTCAAGTCAATTAACTCCTCCATAATTAACTACATTCCAAGAGGAGATGGGTACATTTTGGAGAGATCAGGAAGCGATCCCGGCTCATTCCTGACTGGCATAGTGTACTAGTAGGCTGTGTAGATGCAGGATCCGCTCCTCCAAACCATAGCGAGGGGACCTGGTGGGATCCAGTGGAGCCTAGCAGATTGGTATTAATTCGAAGTGATTTGAGTGCCAGGCGCGCCCTGGCCTTAAACTCATCGGAGAGGGAAGGGGTGCGCAACCCGTTTTTCAGGTTAGGGGTGCTATAAATAGTGTCTGGATTTGGCTCCCCAGTAGCATGTTTGCGCCTGGCACCTTAACTCTTTCCCCGCCATAACCCCGCTGCTCCTATCCACGCAGCAGCAGCAGCAGCAGAGGATTCCCACCCACGTGGAGGGCGCCGCGACCATCAAGAGGGAAGCGGACGAGCTAGGGAACTTCGTCGACCTGGAGTTCATCCTGGCGCACACCACGAACGGGCAGCCCACGGGGGTGGCGGCGCCCCCGCACCCCAACCCCAACTACCCGTTGCCCGAGACTCCCGAGAGCTGCGGCACCACCTACGACAGCGACAGCTCCAACTACCAGCAGCCCTCCAACAAGTTCGCCGCGTCCTACATGCCCAGCCCGGGCCACAGCTACATGGCCGAGCTCTTCACGCAGGACATGCAACAGCACCCGGCAGCAGGGCCGGGCCCTTGCGAGCTGCAGCGGCGGGAATACACGGAGCTGCGCGCCCCTGGCTTGGCCCACGCTCCCCCAGGCTTAGCTCGGGGCCTGTCCATGGAGCACCTGCGCGTCAAGCAGGAGCCGATGGACGGGCAGCCGTGCATGATGAGCGGCAGCCCGGATTGCCTGGGGCCCGCTCCTCTGGACCACAAGCCCCTCCTGATGCAGGCCATGATGCAGCAGCAGCAGCAGCAGCACCAGCAGCCGCCCCTCCCGCAGCATGCGCCCTCCGCCTTCCCCAGCGAGCAAATGAGCCCCGCGGCCCAGTGCCAGGTGGCCGGCGACATGCACGCGCAGATGGGAGCCCCCCAGCATTACCCCCGGGGGGCCCACCTCTTCCCGCCCAACTTCGCCGGGCAGATGCAGCCCCAGTTCCGTGGACACTTCAGCGTCTTCCGGGAGTCCTTGAACGCGCACGCCCAGGGCCTGCACGGGCTGCTGGTAACGCCGCCCAACTCGCCCGTCTTGGATTACTATGCCCCGATGGGGCCCCCGGAGGAATGCAAGCCGAAGAGGGGTCGCAGGTCCTGGGCGCGCAAGCGCACGGCCACCCACAACTGCGAGTTCGCCGGCTGCGGCAAGACCTACACCAAGAGCTCACATCTGAAGGCGCACATGCGGACCCACACGGGTAAGGAAGGCGCGGGGCTGGGAGTGGAGTGAAGGGTGGCTGGGGGTGGGGTGGGGGGTGCGGACCGCCTCGGGTGGGTAGATGTGGAGAAGCGGGCTCGCGGAGAAGGGCTCCCCAGGAGGAGGAGCGGGGCGGGGGAAGCGCGGAGGTGTTTTGCGGGCGCACAGACTCAGGGCAGACTCGCCGAGTGTGCGAAAACTGGCAGCAAACTCTGCCAGGCTGATCTTATATGACACCTGGGCGTGCTTTGGCCAATCCGGTCTTCCCGGGAATGTACAGGGGACGCAGCAGCAGCAGAGCTTGGCAGGACAGCGCCAGTGCGCCTTGTTGCTTTATTTCGCGAATTAAATTGTTTCTGGAAAGGCGCATGCAGTACAATCCTGTGCATGTTGTTTGCCCGGAAGTTTTACAGAACTCTCCAGTTAAGACCGCTGACTAGGTTGAACTAATGCTAGTTTGATGTAAAGCGGTTATGTCCAATGTAGGACATCGCTGGGGCCAGTTTTCACGAGGGATGTGAGATCAGTGGAGAGCACATTCCCTGGAATAGACTCACTTGGTCTTTTATTTGGGCGAGTGCTTGCCCCAGGGTAGGTGGAGACAGGGCCTTTTGCACTCCTTCTCACCAGGCTAGAAAGTTCACCTTTCTCTCCTTTTCTGTTTTTCCAGGTGAGAAGCCTTATCACTGTAACTGGGAAGGCTGCGGCTGGAAATTTGCACGGTCAGATGAACTAACACGCCATTACCGCAAACACACTGGTGTCCGGCCCTTCCAGTGCCACCTCTGTGACCGTGCCTTCTCCCGATCAGATCACCTGGCCCTGCACATGAAGAGGCATGTGTGAAGCATGGCCTGATTCCTGGGGCACCTGGGTGGGATGTGGTAGGGATGAAGAAGAGGGGGATGGGACAGGACAACGGGGCAGGGATGCAAAGAGACTCTGAACTCTATTTATGAAGGGATGGAATATTTTCTTATTGGAAGAGGTAAATTATGTATATATTAGTAAAACATTTTAATATTTAAAGAGGAAACCCAGTTGGTTCTTCCATGGCAATATGGAAAACGTTTGTGTATTTAAGAGTGAATAGTTACACAGATCTAACTGCAGCAGAGTATATGAAAAAATTGCACTGGAAATATTTGTGTGTGGGCACTATAATTGTGGCAGCATATCTCTGCCATTCCCATTCCAAATCTTCAGTGTGCACACAGCCATAGTTCAAAGACTATGTCAATTGCCTCAAGCGAGTTTAACTTTTTAATGTTTTGCTCTGTACAATGGTCTTTATTTTTTATCTTGTAATGTAAAATGCTTGCTCTTGTCGAACTACCTTTTTATAGTAGGTATCCTTGAGGAAAAGAGAGACAAATTTAAACTTGCTGGCTCCTTTTTTTCAAAGGGATGTTGCCAAAAGGGACAGATCCAAAAAGGTTGGCTTGAACTAAGTTACCCCAGTGAATTAAAACATCTGCATCTCATACCAAATTTTTTTAATCAAAGATGGATTGGGGGGGGTGTTACCTCATGTTTTGCCAATGTATATAATGACCCAGGAAGGGACATGGGGGAAGTCAACTTTTTTCTTTTTTCTAAAATGGTCACTTCTGGAACAGGCTGTAAAACCAAAATATAAACCCTGAACAAAAGGCAAAACTTACTCTGGAAGATTGCATGAGCTGAAGGGTTTCAAGGACCAATGTAGGGCAGGACAATCCTGCTGATACTTAACTCAGAAGCAAGTCTCATTTGAGTTTAATGGGACTAACAGCACAATCCATACATTCAAAAACACCAAGTGTTCTAAGGTGGCCAAGCTGAAAATGAGGACAAGACTCCGGCACCTTTAATTAGTTGTATAGTTGTATAGTTTAATAGTTGTAAGTTGTCACGCAGGCTTACATCTTCTACACAACTTTTATTAAGCAGAGGAATCCTGTCTTTTTTTTCAGCCATTAACCCCAAAGTATGCCTAGAGTGCCTGTCTTTTTTTTCAGCCATTAACCCCAAAGTATGCCTAGAGTTGCAATGTTAATTCCCCCTCCCCCTTGTCATGCTCAGGGATGCTGCTAAAGCATTGCCAAAAATGCCTTAACATTCAAATACACTTTTTTCCTGCAAAATTGAGATATCACATATTTATAGGTGAAACCTTGAAAAAGTTGCCATATAAATGTGTACTACTTCGGTGCTGTCAACCAGCTAAAATTCTTGTGGATGCGATCGTTGCTTTCAAGGGAACAAGCCACACTGAATGCAGTGGGAGCCACTTTTAAATAAGTTTATATAGAATTGTGCTTTGGCTGGCTAACTGTACAATCCTATATGTTTACTGAAAAATAAATCCCACTTTTTTTCAGCAGGGCTTACTCACAGATAAGTGTTCATAGTACTGCAACCAAACTGTCTTAGCTTTTAACTGACAAGAAGATGTCCATACATCTGCTTAGTTGCAATACCTCTAGGTGCTTTGTGAGAATGTAACATGATTTTCAACCTCTTGTCTTCGTAAATGGGAAAGAAAGCCATCTTTGCTTGCTTCTTAAACAAATGTGTAAGGCAAGGAATGCTCCAAGACTCTTTTAGATTTATGTGCTAGCGACATTTTTGTAAAAGTACATCTGAAAATTATGGTTCTGTTCTTGCAATCATTTCTCCTGAACTGCCTATTCCTTTGCTCAAAGCAAAGATGCTGTTTGGAGCATGAAAGCAATCTGTTCTACAGGACTAATGATTTGGTTGATTAACTGATAACCTTTTAAAATCTGTTTTGGTGTCTCCTTCCAAAGGATGATCATGAAGCCAGGTACTGCTGCAGCTGCAATCCCTCTCCTACAACTGCCATGGCAGCTTTTTTACTTTTCATTTTTTTGTAAAGGGCATTTTTGTCCATTTCTGCTATACTTGAAACTTTCTTTCCGAAGAGAAAAGGACCCTCTTAATATGTAGCTCCTGCAAACAAGTTGTAATTCTTTTTAAAAATGCTGTAAATGTATTGTTGTTGTTGTTGTTGTTTTTTATAGGCTGGGTAAATGACCTCAGCCCTGGTATGTGCACTGCACCTGTCTGTATTATATTGTTAATATTGTATGTGTGTTTGGCTTGGGCCCATCAAGCAATCTACCGTGCAAAATGTTAGTTTTCTCTATATGCATACCTTTTAAAGATTGTTGATCTGATGCAGACAAATAATAAAAAATCTGAACTAAAGTAGTTTATTTCTAATTTAACTGCAAAAAAAAAAATGTGGGCAGGAGGACGGCATCTGAAATGGCGAGGTAGACATCTTTTAAAATAGGAAACTGCTCTTTGTTTCACAAGTTAGGTTTAAAAACAAGAGTGGGGGACCTGTGGCCCTCCAGAAGTGGTTGGACTGCAACTCTTGTCATTCCCAATCCCTTGTGGCTGATACGAGTTGGGAGTTCAGTAACACTTGGACTAACGAAACCTGCAGATGTGCCAGTTTCAGTTTTCTCCCCATTTTGCTTGGGTGCCTAACACAGATGGAAATTCAGGTATGAGGTGGCCAGGTGCAAAGAGGGATAGGGTTCCTATGCCATTAATGGTTGTGTGGAAGTAAGTGGTGTTTATGTACCTGCTAAAATCCCCACTCTTACACACTTGTTAAAGGCGCAGGAGTCCCATCATTGTCTGTAGCTGGCCACCCTACTCAGGAACCAGGATTGTGTTTGCAGCTGTATTAAAATAGACTTCTGAGTCTCTGTGATGCCAGGTGGCTAGAGGACAGGTTCCTCCACAAATTCTATCAAGGCTGGGCATGACCCATCCCTCTGGCTCAGCTGAGCTCCCGCACTGGATCTACTGGTAGTTTCACTCCTTGCTAGGCACGAAGGCTTCCTCTTTAATAAGGGTGACTAAGTTCTGGCAGGTCCCAAGCCCAACAAGCAGGTCTTTCTCCCTCCCTCCCACAGGCACTCATACTCATTTTAAGGGCTGGGCTTGTGCAAACTTGATGCGGAGCTATTAGCACAGGCAAAATGACTGTCCCAAACAAGATGGGTTTCATGAGCTGGGGCTGGAACTGGAGGCCACATCTGAACAGAGGAATCTGTAGGAATGATGGGCTCTGGCCATCCACTCAGTCATCTGGTGGAGGGAGCTTTTCTGTTGTAGATTACTTAGCTAGGTGCAGAGTGGGAGGGTGTACATAGCGATCTGTCCTGAGAACTTTGCAGACTTATTAAGGGGTTTAAAATGAAGTAAGGGCAGCTATCCTGTGGGGGGTATTCTAGGGTAGCTGGTTGGTAGCGAGATCTGAAGAAAGCATGCAGTTAGTTGTGTGCATCTTACCAGAAAGGATAACTTATTCACTTCTTTGCTGTAACAGAGCTAGATTCTGCTCATGCTGACGGTGTAAATCTTATTTCGCCCTGCTGGAAGCCTTTGAACTAGTTGTGACTCACTAAATCTAGTGCTGACATGATTTTGGATTTGGTTAATCGCTAGCGCATAACCTGATTTCAAACTAGCTAGTTTGGTGTCCAGATGGCTGGTTTAATACTTGTGTGCTGATAAACTAATTTGGTCCCTTGTGTGAAGCTTGGCCGCCTCTGCTTGAATTTTGAAATATGCTTGTCTGGCTGGATAAATGGAAGATGATCTTGGCCTCAAATTAGATTTTCTAATAGATCCAGGTTTGTGTGTGTGATACTTCTCTAAGGAGTGTCTTTGTTTACAGACCAGAGAAAGAGGTGTGGGATAAGCTGAATACCTGATTAATCAGGCAAGTGTATGTATGTGTGTGTTTGTGAAAGAAAAAGAGAGAGCACCACTGCTCTTGATATAGTTAAGCCTCTTAGTTCCTACAAACATCCTGTAACACTGGAAAAGCTGGATTCAGAGTTTACCTCCCCTGTTCTCAGCAAATATCCACAGCCTGCGATTATTGGGGGGGGGGGAATTATGTGGAATGACAGATAATAGAATAATAAAATCTTAGGGAGCATCTACAACCTCCTAAGGGAGACCACTCCAATGTCTAACAGTTCTTACTGTCGGAAAGTTCTTCCTGATGTTTAGTCGAAATACCCTTTTTTGTAACTTGAAGCTATTGGTTCAAGTCCTACCTTCCAGAGCAGGAGAAAACAAGCTTCCTCCATCTTCCATGCGGCAGCCCTTCAGATGCTTGAAGATGGCTATCATACTTCCTCTCAGTCTCCTCTTTTCCAGGCTAAACATCCCTAGCTCCTTCAGCCACTACTCACAAGGCTTGGTTTCTAGACCCTTGATCATCTTGGTTGGTCTCCTTCTGAAATTGTGCCCAGAATTGGACCCAGTATTCCAGGTGTGGTCTGACCAAGGCAGAATAGAACGGAACTATTACTTCCCTTGATCTGGACACTATAGTTCTGTTGATGCAGCCTAGAATAACATTAGCTTTGTTTGTTTGTTTGTTTCTGCATCACATTGTTAAGCTAGTGATCTACTATGACCCCTAGATCCTTTGCACATCTACTACTGGCTAGCCAAGTGTTCCCCATCTTATAATTTGTGGAGCTCGTTCTTCCTGCCTAAGTGTAGAACCTTACATTTGTCCCTTTTGAAATTCTTTTTCTTAGTTTTGGTTCAGTTCTCCCATCTGTTAAGGTAATCTTGAATCCTGATTCTGCCTTTAGTGGCATTGACTACCCCTCCCAGTTTGGTGTCAACTGCAGATTTGATAAGCATCACTTGAATACCTTCATCTAAGTCATTTATAAAGATGTTGAACAACAACAGGCCCAGGACAACCTTGTGGCACCCCACTTGTCACTCCCCCCCCCCGGATGATGAGGAACCATTACTGAGCACTGTTTGGGTTTGGTCAGTCAACCAGCTACAAATCAACCTAACAATTACCTTGTTTAATCCACATTTACCAGCTTCTCCACAAGACTATCATGGGGGCCCTTGCCAAAAGTCTTACTGAAATCAAGATATACTATGTCTACAGCATTCCCCTGATCTACCAAGCTTGTAACTATAAAAAAAGAAAGAAATGAGATTCATCTGGCACAGGGACATAGTCAGGATTTTTGTTGGGGGAAGCAAGCCTTTTCGTAGGGGAGCAGGGAAGAACCTTTCCTATGTATTTTTTATTCATTTGGGGGAGGGCAGCTGCCCCTCCCTGCCCCAGCTTGACTACACCCATGATCTGGCATGAGTTGTTTTTGAGAAACCCACATTGGGTCTTCATAATCACAGCATCCTTTTCTAAGTGTGCACAGACCAACTGTTGAATTAACTGTTCTAGGACCTTTCCTGGTATCAGTGTCAAGCTTACCAGTTGGTAGTTAAATAAGCTTTAATTTTTCCCCTTTTTGAAGATGAGTACAACACCCTACTTTCCACAGCACTGTTACTTAAATCTTTGGTGGTGTATTGCTCTGTTCATATATTTTGCAAGAGGGAATAAAGCATTTGTTCCCATAGTGTTTATAGCTTACTAGAGAGAAGGTGGTGTACCAAACAAAACCAAAAATGAGTGGGATACAAATATTTACTGTTTTAGGCAAGATGGTCAGGTGAAAACTCCCTAAGCTTCGGCTGCTGGAGCGTCTATTGTTCTGAAACTCCTTATACAGCTTCTAAAACTGAAATAGGCAGAGGTTTACCTAGGGTCCTTTGCACCTTTGGCAAGGAGCTGTATCTGCACTGGTGCCAGAAAAAAACACTTTACCACAATAGCTACTGTGGAAATTACTACATTTTATGTGATTCAAGTACTCAAAGCATTCAGAGTGAGGGCGAGGTGAGTAGAAAGGGCAAATAAATAAATAAATAAATAAATAAATAAAATGCACACCTTTGTGCCATGGTGCAACAAGGACGGGAAACTTCTCTTGCATTTGATCTTGCATATATACATCATACACTCCATGATCTGATAAGTGATTCTTGTCCCACCCCTGGCTTGAGTCCCTGGTTGGGGCTGGTTTTTGCCATCCCCTAGGTATGCCCCTGGTGTTGGCTATTTGCAGTTTAGTTGCGCTGCAGAAAGCTTGCTGGGGCGACCACGCATTACAAGGAACTCAAAAATAACTTTAACAAGGTTTTAATAATAAAAACAAAAACTCCTTTTACACTAAATATATCAACAAGCATGACCCAACCACCAACCCATCCCCCAGGGTACTGAGAGAGCTAGGTGCTGCTCTTTATATACTATAACCAATTGCTGACACAGCTTAATTAACACAACTTAGCAGCACCTGCTATACTGTTTCACAGCTGTAAAACTGGGTCTCGTTATTTGCTCTGGCCCTTAAAGACATACACATCTTGTGGAACAATAATGAACCTTCACATTTAAAGAGACTATTCAACACCTGGCAATAGGATACAAGTCTAATCCTCAGATGGCATCTAAAGAAAAAGCAGTACTAATGGGAATGTTATGTGTTGGGATGGAAGGGGGTGGACTGAGTACAGCTATGCAAAATGTGAAAGATGGAGGGGAAAGAAGATGGTACCAAGAGGAAGGGCCTACAGGCTCCTCATCTCCACCATCTTTGGTGATAATATAAGCTCCTGTTCTGTGGGGTAAGGGAAAATGAAAACGCAACTAGCACGGCAATGCCCTAAGATGACAGAAAACATGAATCACCTGGATATTGTGATGAGGCCTTGATCCTATAAACAGGGCAGAAAGAATCACAATACTTGGCCTCCGAGGTGTTGCTCACTGAACTGCTGGGGGTGTGTAATTCGAGTGGAACCAGCTCATCAAGCCTGCTTGCATACGTTACATGATGGTCCAACCATTGGAAGTGAATGAGGCCCTCAGTGCAAATCATGAAGTGGCTGGTGTTCTCTGTGTTAGCTTTGTAAAAATCACAAACATGAGCTGCTTTGGGTGGAGTTAGTGTAGCAGTTCTGTATGCCTGCATGCCAGGTAGCCTCCAGGGAGCAGCACTTGTAGAACAAAAGCTAGGGTCAGAGTTCTCAGAAGAACTCAGTCACTGGCAGGTCTTGATGCAAAGAGGCTGTACTGTATCTTGTCCTAACTTCAATTACATTTCCAAAATAGAATTATGCCCCCTTGTGAAGACTTTGTATAGTGTACTATCAACACAGCTTGATAAGAATGCTAGAATCGTATGTATTTCTTCTTTCCAAAAACAAGTCAGCAGTGCATTGCCCCAGTTGCCTGGGAGCAAGCCCTATTTAATTCTGACAGCCTTAGTTCTTCTGAGTCGTCATGTATAGGATTGCACTGTAAATAATTGTCCTGAAATGGAATAAGAAATTCACATAGGGGAGTTTGTTGTCACCCGCCTGTCTCAAGAGACCTTGGAGTGCACCTCTGGGGTTGAAGTCAAACCACTGCATTAGAAGCACCGGTGACCTCCCTGGGGCACAAGCCTGAGCAGTATAGATGGAGGTCCAGGGCTGCACAGATGACAAGACCCACCCCCCTCAGTCTCACTGAAGTGGTCCAAAAGAAAGCAGAGCAGTGCTTTTGGCATCAGCTTGGCTGTAAGAGTTGCTGGAAGGAGGCATACAAGGCACCATACAACCATCTTAGGGACTACGCTTCAGATTTGAGTAGGGTTTACTCCTTAGCCTTTTCTTCTCCTGAAGATATCCCACAAGGCAGCGGAGGTTTAGGATCAGTTTTTCCTCCTCTTAGATGAGTTATGTTCCGAGGTTGATGAGCCCCCTCTGCCTCTCACTTCCCTCTACAGCATGTGCAGAAACCACCTTCTTGAGTGTTGGGCCCACTCAATCTGCTGGAGCCTGTCTTCACATGCAGGGGCAAGTCCCTTACTCACTGAGGGTTTAAGATCCATTGGCTACCGTTACCTGGTATAGCCGGCCAGTCAAAACTGTTTACCAGGGTGTGGCTGCTGTCACTTGCTGACAGCTTCCAGGACCCACAAGGTGAGAGCTGCGTTGGATGGGAACCAAAGGTGGACAAACTACCCCAAAAGGAACATGACATGTCCCCCACCAGAGGTACTACCCTTCCCCAAACACCCCATACACCCCAGGTAGGGGAGTAAAGAGACATAACCAACAAGGTTGGGCTGGATCAGGCCAAAGGCCCATCTCCATCAGCATTCTGTTCCTCCAAAGGTCAACCAGGTGCCTTTGAGAAGTCCACAAGCAGGACATGAGCACACCACAGCCTGCTTGTGTTCCCCAGCAACACTGAGGATTCAGAGGCTTATGGACTCTGGTCCTGGAGGTAATACATAGTCATCATGATAGCCCTAGCTTCCAAATTCCATGAGTCATCTGGCCACACAGTTTCATCTGTGGCACCTCAATTTTCACATTATTTGGGATACTGAAAACACAAGCAGGCTACAAAGGATTCAAAAGACCTCTCTGGCTGGCTGAACTGAGCAGCAAGATGGCAAATGAGAGTCAATTTAATAAAGTGATGGGGGGGGGGAAAAATAGCTTCACACATAGGCCAATTTGATCCAAAAGGCAGTGGCTCACAATGAAAGGGAACTTGGGGGACAACTCAATGAAATGTTCACCCAGTGTGCTGTGAAGGTGGTGAATTCCATGCCAGGGATTATTAGGATGGGAATAAAAAACAAAACTGCCTGTAGCACAATGCCCTTATACAAGCACACACTTGGAATACTGTGTACAGTTCTAGTTGCTGTAGCTCAAAAAGGATATCTTAGAGTTTGGTGCAGGAATGGGCAACCAAAATTATCAGCACCTTGCATGGGAGGAAAGACTATGATGTCTGTAGCTTTCTATTTTTTGGGGGGGGGAGGTGACAAACAGCACAATCCTGACAATGTCAACTCAGAAGCAAGTCTTATTAACACTATGAAACACCTCACAAGTGGTGAATCACCCAGGGAACATGGGTTCACTAGCAACTTCTATAAAGCCACACCATGGCTCACTAAATTCAACAGCATGCTAGATGCAAGTACCGTAGCTGATTCATGGCAGAAATCAAAAATCGTGGCGCTATGGTCACCAGGTAAATGCTCTCTTCTAGTGGGCTCTTGCTGCCCAATAGAGCGTATCAATCAGGACACTAAATTACTATCCTCAGTAATGGTTAACAGATTGCCCTCTAAAAGGAGTTATGACCTGTTTGACAGTGAAATTAGATCATGTATTTCTGTAAGTTCTGTGGGCTGTTACCTCAGACATTTCTTTATCTTTCCCTGACTCCTGTTAGGCTCTGCATTGTGCAGCTGTTTAAACTGAAGTGTTGGCTCAGACACTGGTGCCTGGTGCCTATTGGAACTGACAGGTCAAAAGGCCAATGATACATGGAGCTGGAGTCAATGAGAGGCGGAACCAACTAATTCTCATTTTGCCTGCATTCCTATATAGACATCTATAATGGCAACACTATATGGCTCCTTTAGATGTCCTTTTTTGTGCATTCGTGATTATGTGCACTCATGAAGGTCTTGGGATAGCTATGCACAAACCTGCTTTTAGCACAGGTTTTGTGGTGGACATACTATTTCATTTCCAGTCAGTGCATGTCCTGTACTTACTGATGAAATCCTATACCTTTATGATGCCAAAGGTTCAGGGGAAAATATTTTTGTCTCACTTTTGTTGCACTATAGTGCAAGGGTGTCCTTCAAGATGTCAATAATGCAATAACATGGGGGAAGCACTGCAGAGCTACTAGTAAAGTGGAACGATATGCAGGTGGTCCAGTATAAATCTACCACTAATACACTATTAATTATGTGTTGTAGAATACACTCCCCCACACAGAGAAAACAGTCTGGAGAGACCCTATGAAGGAGGAAGCTAGCAGCTAGGTCCACCCTCTGGCCTGCTGGTAAGTAAACAGGCAGGTGGGGGCTGGGCAAGGGTAGGCTGAAGTTGTTGGGGTGTTGCACTAGCTACCCTCACTGGGTTCAAAGTATCTTCTTTCTCTGCTGGGGTCTTTAACATGCCTCCCCAAGTTGAGACCTCTGCCCTGCTAGCAGAGGAGACTGGGTGCAAATTGTGATGCAATGCTAGCAAGGCAGAGGAAGGCTATGATGTGACCATCCATAGGGCAATCTCTGTTTGAGTGCAGCTAAGAACTGATAGCACCAAATGTGAACATCAGGTAGCAAGGGAGAGCTGGGAATTATCACTGCCCTGTGGACTCTGGTGCCCAAAGGCAAATGTTTCCTAAGGGTGAGGCCGGCCATGTGCGTGCGTACGAGTGTGATACCCATGGCTTAATAATCTCAGCCTTCAATTTGTAATCTGATCAGAGCTGTAACACTGGGCAAACAGCAAAGGAAAAACATGGCCACACGCTCAGATTGTGCAACTGGCATGTTTGTCCTACACAGGTTTGCATTAAGAAATGAATTTCCATATACAGTTGTCTGGGAATTAGGGACCTTGGTATCGTAGGCTACATATGGGGGAATGGGAAGGTCAACATTTTCTGTTCCTTGCAACCTGGAAGCAGTTGCTGTGGAAGTATGCAATTGTTTTAGATGTTTATTATTTAATATGTTATTCTTTTAAAAACTGTACGGTTTTAACACTGATGTATTGGCCGCCCTGGGCTCCTTTGAGAGGGAAGAAGTTAAATTCAATCAAATCAAATCAAATCAAATCAAATCAATCAATCAATCAATCAATCAATCAATATTTGTCTTGATTTTCCAAGAACTGGCAACCAGAAGTGCTTGGCTGAAGGGGCCCTGTTGACACCTCTCCTTGGATTCCCAGGTGCCTGAGGATTCCTGCAACAAGCTCCTTGTGAACATGAGCCTCTGCCTGCATTAAGGCTCCACTGGGTCCTGACACTTACATTACCCCGCCTTGCTCTCACCAGCGTCAGATCTGGCTGCGTGGCCCGTTGAGCATCTAGTAATGTACAGAAACGGTCGAGTAGAGAGGAATGTGGAGGAGCACCAAAGGAGCGCAGCCTCTTGCTAAATGCTCAGTTATCCAGAGCAACCACCAGAGGGCACTGTGCTCCTTTTGAGCCGACGCGGCTGGTAAGGCTGCAGGAGCGCGGAGTTACGTAACCCGGGAGCTCGCACTGCCCTCCGCGTGGCTTTCAGCGCTTGCTAGGGAATGCCAGCTGGCGCAGGCTTCTGGTCAAACCCCCTCCCCTTATGCTTTGCAGCTCCGTCCATTCCAGTTCAGTTTTTTAAAGCATATTTTTTTTTTGGTTTTCAATCCTGCGACAATGCAAGCGTGCAAAATAAAATAAAATCCCAGCTCTGGCCTCCTGCAAACCTTTGCTCCGTGCTTTGACACAGCGTTACAGTCAAACTGTAGTGGTTATTTTTCACAGGTGCTGGGAGACACAGACATTTAAGTGAAAACGTCCCTTACTCAAAGTTATAAGAAACTGCTCCATGTTTTATTACAAGCGATCTAAATCGACTACAAGTCACATTTCATGAGCTGTTACTTCCACCCTGGATATCATCCATTCTGCCCAGGTTGCACGGGGTGGGTTTTACTAGTGCTGTAGGAGCCAACTCCTTGGGGCAGAGGTCCCTTCGCTTACCCCCGAAAATATTTGAGGGGGCCACTGCCCCCAAAGTCAGTGAACATTGCCATTCAAATGGTGTGCATGCACCATGTCGTGTGATCACCTGAGTTATACAATCAGAAGCTATTCTCAAATCAGCATCTCACAGGTAAACAAACTAGCAGCTACTATCAAGCTCTGTCCTACACACTTTGTTTTTGCAAATATAACAGGGGCAAATAAACACTGACGATAGCAATTAAAAGCATTGCATCAATCCTAACTTAGACAGATTAACATAGGCAGTCTATGTGTTCAAAGGGGTGACAGAGTAAACCAGATGCTGAGGCCGACACCCCTCGGCCTCCAGGGACGCAGAGACGCCAGTGATGGCATGAACAAGCTCACAGATCCAACCCACTCAAAGCGTGCCTGTTCCCTTGACCAGTTCTGGGGCTCTGGCTGCTTGCCACCCTAAGAGCTGGGCCTGTCCTGCTCTTCAAGCGGAAGGTGCAGACAGAGTGTGTTGCTTGTTGGATCAACGTCTTACTTTGCACTTAGCCACCTCTTGTGTACCTGCCACACTTTGTAACCTGTGTCTGGCCTGCGTACACAATCTGATTTACAAATTAAAACCTGTGGCAGCAAAAAACAACAACACAGAGCTGGGAGTTCGAGTTCTTCATCTTGCAGTGAGCGCTAGGACACTTAGTCCTGAATTATTTTAGGCACTGCAATACCTGCAAGCCTCAAATACTAGCCTTGCAGTGGCAGAAACTTTCTCTGCCCACTCCACCCTGATTCATTCTCTCCCTTGAAATGTTGGCCATAGTCACTTTTTTCCAGTCTTTTGCCCACCCACCCCGATTTTCCCTGGGAGTTTGGGGTAACCAACTCAACATTTGTTGAAACTCTGCCTTACATTGGCCCAATTTGATAGAAAGGCATGAGGGGAAAGGCTGTGTTTCACCCCATGGCTGGCTCTTGGTACCATCCTACAGCAGTACCATCTGGGATGGGTGGGGGGGGTATCATCCTGTAGGTGACACCCCCACCCATCCACCCCAAATTCTTGTGCAACCCACATCACACTCAGCATTCACAATGGCCATGGATGCACTAGCTGGAAAACAAACATGTTTCGCTAAGAACAAAATGCTGCTGTTCGGATGCTTTGAAAATGTGGTATTTCTCCCACAACAGAAGTATTACCTTGAGGCAAGATGTCTGGACCATGCACAGCAAAGCAGCTAACTACTGTGAATATATTGTGCAGCAGTCCGATCATCTGGAAAAGCCCTGAATAATGCGAGAAGCTTGGGCAATTGTTCCACAAGCCCTGTCCTAAATAGTCCTGCTGAGAGCAGAGAGGGAAAACAGCATTTGAGTGAGGGGCTGATCTGCCTTTAATACTCAGTGGTGTGGATTCTGGATGTGAGGATCACGGAAGATGCTAGGAACAAAGGAAGCTGCCCTTTTATGAGTCAGACCACTGGGCCATCTAGTTCAGGGTTGTCTACACAGACTGGCAGCAGCTCTCCAGGACTTCAGGCAGGGGACAGCCCTACTTGGAGATGCTGGGAATTGAACCTGGAACTTCCTGCATGCCAAACAGATGCTCTACCAATGAGCTATGGCCCTTCTCCAACACTGGAGGACTGCCAGGAGAGAAGACACACATTGCAAGGGTTGCTAGGATCTCCTGGATCAAAAGAGTCAGGAATTAAAGAGTTTAGTGAATGTGCCACAGATATGGACAGTGAAGCCAGGCGTCCTTCACTCTTCCTGCTGCAGGACCCACCTCTGCTTGGGCCACAGCATGTATGTTCTAAAAGCACAGCTGCAGCATGTGCAGTTCACCCCTTGGGAACAGAGCCAGGGGGAGGGGATGGAAGAAAGCTGGAAACACATTGTTCTGTGGGTTAATCCCGCCATTGCTAAATCATACCAATCTGCAAAAAGAAAGAAGTTGGAGGATGAGGAAAGTTCTTCAAGCAGAGTAGAAGGTGGCGGCAGCCTTTTTGAACTGCTGATTTCATAGGCAGTCAGAGGAGGAGAAAGTAGTGGTAGAAGTTATTTATTGAGTTTATATACCCCCCTATTACCTGGAGGTCTCAGGGTGGTTCACAGAAAAGATCACAACATATATAATCAGAATAAAAACAACAACCCAATAAAACCCCGGCAGAAAAGAGCCACATTTTAACAGGGTAAACGTAAAGGTAAAGGGACCCTGACCATTAGGTCCAGTTGTGGCTGACTCTGGGGTTGCGGCGCTCATCTCGCTTTATTGGCTGAGGGAGCCGGTGTACAGCTTCCTAGTCATGTGGCCAGCATGACGAAGCCGCTTCTGGCAAACCAGAGCAGCGCACGGAAATGCCGTTTACCTTCCCGCCGGAGCGGTACCCCCATCACAGGGATTTGAACCGCCGACCTTCTGATCAGCAAGTCCTAGGCTCTGTGGTTTAACCCACAGCGCCACCTGCATCCCTTTTTAAAAGGGTATGGGATGTTAAACAGATCAACCAAAGGCCTGGTTAAAAAGGAACGTTTTTGCCTGGTGCCTATAGGTGTGCAATGAAGGCGCCAGGTGAACTTCCCTGGGGAGAGCATTCCACAGACAGGGAGCCACTGCAGATAAGGCCCATTCTCATGTTGCCACCCTCCGGACCTCTCAAGGAGAAGGCACACAAAGGAAGGTCTCACAAGATGATCTCAGGGTCCGGGTAGGTTCATATGGGAAGAGGTGGCCCTTGAGGTATTGGAGTCCTGAGCTGTTTAAGTTAGTAAGATAAGGCAGAGGGACCCTTGTCCAGGGAGGCACTGCTCAAGTATCAACAGATACATACAAATACAACAATGTCAATACAAAATGATGCAAATACAAACAATACAATTTATATAAATTCAGAACATTTCAACCATACTAAAAACCAAACACATGGCTCAGGGGGATTTGAACCCAACTCCCCTTAGTCCTAGTTGGGTGACACTCTAATCCAGGGGTCTGCAAACTTTTTCAGCAGGGGGCTGGTCCACTGTCCCTCAGACCTTGTGGGGAGCTGGACTATATTTTGGGAGGGGGGGAAATGAACGAATTCCTATGCCCCACAAATAACCCAGAGATGCACTTTAAATAAAAGCACACATTCTATTCATGTAAAAATACACGGATTCCCGGGCGATCTGCGGGCTGGATTTAGAAGGCAATTGGGCCAGATCCAGCCCCCAGGCCTTAGTTTGCTTACCCATGCTCTAATCACTACACCATGCTGGCTGTCCGAGTCTGATTCCTGGCCATCTCATGTTAAAAGGACAAGGTTGCATGTAGTATGAAGCTTTACTGCCATCGTGACGACAATTCTGAGCTAAATGGACATGTGATCTGACCTGATAATATGACAGCTTCTTACAATTCATGTCCTTTCTGGTTAGTACTGCTGGATCAAGCCCACTTTTGCACAGCCAACTGCACTTGTGCTTCTCCTGTTACAGAGACAAGGCATGGGAACGTGGAGACTTCAAAACTCAGAATCCCTCCCACCTCAGGGCCTGTTGTGCCAGATGATTAAAGCAGCCTCCATTTTAAAAGAAACCGGGATATTCCTAAAATTAACCTGTCTGTATTTCACAGACAGTTCTTGTATTTGCTTCTCTGTGCCGAATGAAAGAGTCCTTGAGGCACCCAACTCTTCTGGCTTCCAGCCCAGTTCCTATGAGGTCTTCCTGAGCAGGCAGGTACTATGAGGGTTAACCAAATGCCAAGGACAAGGCTCCTGTGCCATTAATAGATGTAACAACAAAGATTCTTATAGCAGTTTAGAGACTAGCAGATTTATTGTGGCAAAGGTCTTGTGTCCTAAACCGACTTCATCAGATGCATGGTTCCTCAGTAGTGTACACATGGGGTACATGGGGGGAAATTAACAAACTGGAACCAAAAGACTGCCAAATGCAAGGAACACTATACAGTGGTACCTCGGGTAAAGAACTTAATTCGTTCTGGAGGTCTGTTCTTAACCTGAAACTGTTCTTAACCTGAGGTACCACTTTAAATAATGGGGGCCTCCCGCTGCTGCCATGCTGCCGCAATGCGATTTCTGTTCTCATCCTGAAGCAAAGTTAGTACCCAAGGTACTATTTCTGGGTTAGCGGAGTCTGTAACCTGAAGCGTCTGTAACCTGAAGCATTTGTAACCTGAAGCGTCTGTAACCCGAGGTACCACTGTAACTGCTGTTGTAAATAATCACACTGCTATTTGTGTTTTCCACAGAAATGTTATGCACTATAATTTTTTTATTCCATGGCTTTTTGGCTCCATGGTTTACAAGATTCTCCTCTCACCCCTATATATATGTGTGAGTGTGCACACATGACATCTGGTGAAGTGGGCTCTTGTAGACAAAAGCTTGTGCCACAATAAATGTGTTAGTCTGAGGCACAATATTCCTGTTTTTCTTCTGACTGTAGCAGGCTAACACAGCTGCCCATCTTGGATTCAAAACTAATTTAAGAGAGTGCCCTCAGTGTGCATAGTGCTTTACAGAGTGCAGAGGAACAGGTCCCTGCCCCAAAGACATTACAGTCTAAAATCTGACACAGGTGAAGCCAACAGAGGAAGGAAATGGAGACAGGTGTACTCAGGCAAGCAGTGGTTCCAGTTCTCTGTGTACTAGGCTGAGTTTCAGGAGGGCCTGGGAGCCTGTGGGTTATGCAAAAGGCTTCACAGCAAAGGTGGGTTTTGAAGAGGAATTTGATGGAAGGGAGAGGTGGCATCACAGAGATAATCTGGGAGGCAGTTCCAAGCATACCAGGCAGCAAAGGAGAGTTGTGTAGACTGATGATGCTTTTCTTATCCCTCCATGACAAGCTGAACATTCCAAACTTCCCCCTTCAACACAGCTATCACAAAATCACAGTCATTTTGTCCTCTTTTGCAATCTGTCAGCCATTTGTTATACAGGGAAAGGTTTGTAGCCTGCTATCTCTGTTGCGGCATGTATAGATACCTCCCCCTATTGGAGAGCGGTGATACTTCAGAAATCCAGGTGTGAGATACCTGTACAGTGGTACCTCGGGTTAAGCACTTAATTCGTTCCAGAGGTCCGTTCTTAACCTGAAACTATTCTTAACCTGAAGCACCACTTTAGCTAATGGGGCCTCCTGCTGCCGTCGCGCCACAGGAGCACAATTTCTATTCTCATCCTGAAGCAAAGTTCTTAACCCAAGGTACTATTTCTGGATTAGCGGAGTCTGTAACCTGAAGCTTATGTAACCTGAGGTATCATTGTATGTATGTTTGTGTGTGTCTCTGTGCGAGAGAAAGAATTTGCTAGGATTTTATAAGTATTAATGATCACAAGTATATTTTGATTGTCTTTCTGTTTGCACAATTAGAATAGTAAGACACTGATTTTGAAGTACTTAAAGAATGGGAGAGTGGTTTCAAACTGTTGCTTTCAGGACCATACTTGTGTCTTCAAGATAGTTCGTGAACCTTAACTGCTCCTTGAAGCAGTGGATTCATCTTTTTTTAAACCATGGGTAGGCAAACTAAGGCCCGGGGGCCGGATCCGGCCCAATCGCCTTCTAAATCTGGTCCACGGACAGTCCATGAATTGGTGTGTTGTTACAGGAGTAGAATGTGTCCTTTTATTTAAAATGCATTTCTGGGTTATTTGTGGGACATAGGAATTCGTTCTTCCCCCCCCCCCCAAAAAAAATATAGTCCGGCCCCCCACAAGGTCTGAGGGGTAGTGGACCGACCCCTGTTGAAAAAGTTTGCTGACCCCTGTAATTTAAACCATCCTAACGCGCTCGAATCCCCGCGACGGGGTGAGCTCCCGTTGCTTGGTCCCTGCTCCTGCCAACCTAACAGTTTGAAAGCACTTCAAAGTGCAAGTAGATAAATAGGTATCGCTCTGGCGGGAAGGTAAACAGCATTTCCGTGTGCAGCTCTGGTTCTCCAGAAGCGGCTTAGTCATGCTGGCCACATGACCCGAAAGCTGTACACCGGCTCCCTCGGCCAATAAAGCGAGATGAGCGTCGCATCCCCAGAGTCGGTCACAACTGGACCTAATGGTCAGGGGTCCCTTTACCTTTTAACTAGATCATTAAAAACCCTTAAAAACATACAGTGTATGTTGAATTATCTTGAGAGCAGGTCATTAAATGTGTGGGTGTTATAATAAAAAGTCATGTCAGCAAGAAGAGAACCAGAGAGTGGATTTGTGCGGTGGAGGCAATCCTGTTTACTCTGCATCTTCTGTGCTCTCCTTGCTGGTTTGGGCAGTGGTGTACACACATCATATTAACCACAAGCGGTATGTATCCTGCATCCATCCCGTCATTTCTCATGAAATTCTGCATTTTGGTGCGCTTTTCCGCGAACCACCTTCAATGCAAATTGAGGAAAGGAACAACCTAGCACCATTTGAAACTGGCAGTGTGTACACAGCCTTATTCCAGGTTGTTTATTCTGATACGAAAGAACCGCCCAAGAGAGACCCAGGATGATCCAGCAGCAGGTGCTACCCACCGGGCCAAGGGCTCCTTGCATGCGTGGAGCCCCCCTCTCTATACTTAGGCCCGGGGACTCCATAAATCCTTCAAAGTAATTGGTGCCAGCTGCTAGCCCAGCTCAGATGCCTTCACCCCAGCTGCTGAGGCCCCTTTTGAGGCCCAGTCACATGATAGTGCCTCACTGGTTGGAGGTTATTTTGAGCAGCTGCAGACAGCTCAGCTGTTGAGCTTCCCCACTGCAAGAAGGGCAAGGCAATGGATACAGACCTCTTGACTGGAAGCTCTTCATATTGTGCCCATCATAATGGGAAGGGCGTGCAAAGGATGGGCAAAGCTATCCAGGAGCAGAGGGGGTTAGGCTCTGTGCCCTCATCCAGGGGCTCCTTGGGATTGCTATAGAAATCACAGCACTTATCCAGTGCTCTAAAGCTAGTATTTTGAAGCTGCAAGAATGACAGTGCCTAGAATAATGAAGGACTGACTATCAAGAAAAAAACAATACAAGGATAAACTGTATGTATCTCTGGGAAAGGAAACTGCCAGCTCAAAACAAATATTATGCAATATTTCAGTGAATGAAATTGCTCAGATAACATGGTGGTTTCAGCCTCCCCAGATCTTGAATGACATACCGTATTTTTTGCTCTATAAGACTCACTTTTTCCCTCCTAAAATGTAAGGGGAAATGTGTGTGCATCTTATGGAGCGAATGCAGGCTGTGCAGCTATCCCAGAAGCCAGAACAGCAAGAGGGATTGCTGCTTTCACTGCACAGCGATCCCTCTTGCTGTTCTGGCTTCTGAGATTCAGAATATTTTTTTTCTTGTTTTCCTCCTCTAAAGCTAGGTGCGTCTTGTGGTCTGGTGCGTCTTATAGAGCGAAAAATACAACCTCCAAGTAGGCCAATGTTATTTTCCTCATAACGGTGGTGGGTGACTGAAAAGAACAGGAATTTGCCTAACAGCAGAATCCTATACATCTTTATTTAGAATCTTAGAACTATAGAGTTGGAAGAGACCTAATGGGTCATCTAGTCCAACCCCCTGCGATGAAAGATCACAACTATTTTTTAAAAACCCTGACAGATCCAGCCTGTTTAAAAAACCTCCAATGAAGGAGAAACCATCACCTTCCAAAGTAGTCTATTCTACTCACAAACAGCTCTGTCAGAAAAAAATTCCCAGTGTCTAGTCAGAATCACCTTTCTTGTAATTTGAATCCATTGGTTCTGGTCCTACACTCTGGAGCAGCAGAAAGCAAGCTTGCTCCATCTTCCATGTGACAGCCCTTTAGATACTTAGAAATAAGCTTCAGTGAGCTCTCATTGAGTTACTCCCTGGTAAGTCAGTGCAGTACAGAATTGCTGTGTAAGGCTCCCTAGTGATTTAGTGTCTAAAATGGAAGCAAGGACACCCCAGTCATACCATCTCCCCATGTGAACGGTGTGGATGGTGTGTATCATTGCTGTGCTCATGAGTCCCCCATATGAGCAACAGCATCCCACATATCTCTTTCCAAATGTATGGCACATTCCTGTGTGTGTTCATCTCCTTGCTCAACAAATGGTACCCACCCTTCCTGCCTCCAGAATAACTCCACTTCACATCACACTTGAAGCTACTGCAGTTACTGCCCGGGACTCATCAAATCAGTCTACAGAAAGGCAAGAGATGGGGTGCATTTCTGCTAACACAACTGCGGAACTGAAAGGGGAGGGAAATGTGTGATCTGGTTGCTTCTGACCTCCATTAGACCTGTTAGCCATTTTTCTTGCTGGCAAGCTCCTTATGCCTTTAATACAGGGCTGGAGAACCTGTGTTGGTCCTCTAGGTATTGTTGGATTTCATCCCCTGCCAGCATGACTAATGGTGATCTCCAATATCTGATAGGCCACAGATTCCGCAACCCTGTTCTAACAGCTGCAGACCTTCAGGATTCAGCAGGCAAAGCTGTGGAATCGCCATAGAGAGGGACAGTTTCACTTGTCCTTACTGGGGCTGGGCATGTTCCTGGTAAGCACAAGATCTCTCACACTGCCTTCTTAGTGCTTGTAGGATGACAGATCTTGTCATTTACTTCAGCACCAGAGCACACAATCATCCTGCACATGGTGTTCAATTTTTCCTTTGTGGTAGCGTAGCTCCCTGCTTATGCTGAACACCAGCAGAACTTGTAACAGTCGACAGGCTACCTATTCAATCCACATTTAAGAGGTGCTCTACAAACTGGAGAGGATTCTGCTCGTAGTACATGAAAGAAAGACAACCCATTTGATGGGAATAGAAAACTGCTACAAGCAAAAGGGGGGAAAGGGTTTCAGTTTTAAGTCTTGCTACACAAACACAAGGCTAATACATTTTTAACAGACACAAGGCAAACAGCTTAACAGATAGAGCTTTCCATGAGGTGCTGCTGCGACTGCTGAGGAAGCAGTAGCTAAGCTAGCTACACTTGTTGATTTTGTGCTTGTTGTACACCTATTAGTAGCTGCAAGACCTTGTAGAAATCTAAAAAGACAGTTCTAGACAAGACAAGGCTATCATGTGCGGTGCCCCTTCATAACTGTCCATTCAGTGAAAAATGGACTGGCTCTGATTATAGATTCAGGTAGGTAGGTAGCCGTGTTGGTCAGTCGTAGTGATAATAAATAACAAGATGAAATATCTTAAGACAATCTTAAGATTCTTTTGAAAGATTCTTTCAAAGACTGTCTTAAGACGAAACAACTTGATTCTCTTAAGGGAGTTCTTTTTGGATCATCTTTTAATTTTTTTAATCTTTCATCTTGTTATTTATTATGGCTCTGAACATGACACTTAGCATATGGCTGCCTTACTTGAAATGCAGGTATGGTGGATCCTCTTGAATGATGGTTCCCAACTGGAAGCTCCCAATGGTGACCCCCATGCAGAATGCTTATCTTCCGCTTTCTGAGCCAATAATTCTATTCACTTTGCCAGCAGAGGGCAGCAAAGAACATCAAGCCACAATTGATCCTCTACCTGAGATCATGGGGTAAATAGGGTAGGCGTTATAGCCATTGGTGCTTACAAAAAAGCTTGAGCAAGTAATACTGGAGGAATTTTGGTTGGGATACAGATTTTGTTCAAACTTCCCATAGCCGTGTGCCTTCACCATGCTGACAAAATACAGTTATGTTTGTCCTGTGACCACATGCATATCTTTACTCCAGCACCAGGATTATACCAATGTGTGCATGTGTATCTCAACAGCTTACAAAACAGAGCCTTGTTCTGTGATGAAATAGTATACCACCAGGACAGGCTCCTGTGCCTTTATCAGCTGCCTGGTAGGAAGAAATACAGCAGGGGGCATCTCCCCTAGGCACAGAGACAGGACAGCAGTTAACATGCAGCAGTTAAAGGTCCATGAGCCCTATCAGAAAAGAGGTAGCAATCTCACTATTCAACATATGGGGAAATGCTTTGCATTTGCTGGGTTCGGAAGGGCTCCAATAACAATGAAATCATGGAATTCTGCTTCCCACTGGCTAATCTAGCCCTGGGACGGCCAATGTGGTGTCCTCCAACTCTCATCAGCCTCAGCCAGCAGGATTAGGGATGATGGGAGTGAATCGCCCGCAATATCTGCAGGGCACCATGTGAGCTCCCTTCCTCTTCTCCAGATGTCTATGCTAGCTGGATAAACAAACTTCTCTGCTCCTTCTCACAGCTCTTCCTCCAAAGAGTCTCACAGTGCTGCTGCAGTCCCTGATGAAAGGAAAGGGCTGGGGGAGAGGAAGTGTATACTGAGCACACAGCATAACAGTGTTACTTCTTTTATGATTGGGAAATATTTGTCTGGCATATTGCAAGAGTAGGAAGAGGAAACAAAGCCAATCTGCTGCTCATATATGAGCTTGTGAGTTGGGATGATTGTTTACTTCGACTTAGATCTTATTGAGCCTGAGTTACACTATTCTGGTATCTCCAGTGGGAACAGAGCTTGAATTGCTCAACAACTAGTCCATGTCCACTGGGGCAATGGGGTTTACTGCTCCTCTCATGAGGCCATGTTAAGTCATGCTGCCCAGATTCCTACTCCTATAAATCTTTACACCTTAGTTACCTCACCTAAATGACTGGTTTCATTTGGCTTGAGCCTACTGGCACCTTTGTTAGACCAGGTCTCATAACTCTCTATCTGCACATAGCCTAAAGAAGTCTACTTGGCTAATTCAGTTTGCAATAGCTAGACCTTGCTTGTCTCCACTTTTACCCAGTGCTTCACAGCACAATCCTATGCACCTCTACTCCTAAGTAAACCCCAGTGAGATTAATCAGGCTTACTCCCTGTGTAAGTGTGTATAGGATTTTTGCCTCCATCACCCACTCTGGAGTCTGTACCTCCCTTGAACTTCTTCTGATACCAAGGCTGCAATCCTAGCACCCTCACTTACCTGGAACAGGAAGTAAGTCCCACTGAACTCAATGGGACTTAGACATGTGTGGGATTGTGCTGTAAGTCTCCTGGCCGTGCTCTTGAGCAGGGATGGGAAGCCCTCCAGAAGATGCTGAGCTACAATTCCCATAATTCTTGATCATTGGCCATGCTGGCTGGGGCTGATGGGAGTTAGAGTCCAGCAACATATGGAGGGCTGTGTTTTCCCTATCCCCAGTCTTGGGTAACTTCCTGCTTCCTGACTGATTTATAGATACTTCTGGGCCCCTGACAGAATTAAGCAATCACTACTGGCATTCCATATTTCTGACGATGGTTAGCAGTCACAGCTGCAAGCAGAGAGAGAAGAGCACAAAAATCTGTTACAGTAAAAAACACACACCACAACTTGACATTTCTATTAAAACCAGTAGTTTAACAATCCACAAGGGGGGGGGGCTCCCAACAGAATGAAAGCTGGTAATTCTGTAGAGAAGCCATAAATTAGACTGTGGGGGGGGGAGCATGACTATGCCCAGTCCAGAAGGGGAAGTTCTGTCCTGTTCTGCATGCCTGTACTCCAATTAAGAAAGCCTCAAGTCTCTACATGAGAGACCATTAAAAGGATTGAGTGGTCTGAGACTTTAAAAAGAACTAAAATTATGTAATTTCATTCAATCTGGCTGTTGCATCAGAAGGAATTTTGCTTTTTGTTGTAACTGTTAACTGTGGGCATGCCTGAGAGCTGCATCTCACAAAGCCTCCATTTAGGAACTAGTTCCAAAAGTAGAAATCAGCCTATCTGATTTCTGATCAGGTTGGGGTGATGGGCACCAGCCACTACGGTCTCTGCACAAAGCATTTTGATTGGTGGAGCACTAGAATTCCTGGCTCTGTGTTCACAAATATTAAGGTGGGAGGCAAACCCAGGATCTCACCTGTACAGAAACATTCCCAAAGAGCTAGGGAGGGTGGGAGAAATATGATCATACAGCTCTAGGGTGGCTAGGTTTAAGAAAGGAGACTAGGGCTCCTTCACCTTTAATTGTGCAGACATTTCAGCAGATGGAAGCTTGCAGGAGAAATTTCCTCTGCTACACAACTTTTGAAGGTGCAGGAACCGTGTCTGCCTTCTCACACAGATCCCATTCTGTTGCAATGGAGCATTACCCATTTTCCTGGGTAAAAAAGCCAGAAGTTTCCTTTCTTTTCTATTTTTACAGCGGCCACCACAAATCAGAAAGCAGTGTGACTGAGCTAGGCAGATGATGGAAATGAGCTGAGATGGATAAAGCAGGGGTGCAACTTCTGTGAGAGATAAATTTCAGAGGGACCTAAACAAGCTCAGGGAATGAGTTGTATGCTGACAAATGCAAATCAGTGTCAACTAATACAGAGTAAATGCACATTGGCGAGCATAATAAGAATTACTCATGCACATCACTGGGTCCTAAATTAATCAAAGCCAATCAGGGGGAAAGACCTGAACATCTTTGTTTGCAGTTCAGTAATACGGAGATGCAGATGGAAATGAGGGGAGACAGTGGAAATACTTGTTAAGCCTAGAGCAGGCTTCCTCAACCTCAGCCCTCCAGTTGTTTTGAGACTATAGTTCCCATCATCCCTGACCACTGGTCCTGCTAGCTAGGGACCATGGGAGTTGTAGGCCAAAAACATCTGGAGGGCAGAGTTTGAGGAAGCCTGGCCTAGAGGGTCAGTGTCAACTGGCTCCGCATTTCAGAAAGGTAAGAAGGGGAAATGGTACCCAGAGAGGCACTACCTCAATGGGGTCAGTATAAGAATCATGACTAGATGTTAACATTTCATAACGTTTTTCTTTGAACCCAGGTTGGTTTAACAAGGAAGATTGGGGTCCCCTGGCATCAACAGCCTGACTGGCAGGAATAGGGTGAGGTAAAATGAGCTTAGGTATTGAAAACATCTTCCCCCAAAATGTCGGCAGCATAAAGGAATGTCTTTTCACCTTTGATGGGAATGTGCTATCGTAGCGTCTTTTGAAGAACTGTGTTCATAGTGATTATCCAAATAACAGCATAGGCTTCGTTGCCAGTGTCCTCACTGGCACTGTTAACCACCAGTAACAACTAGAACAGAGTTGGGAAAGGGAAAAGTTGAGCTGAATTTTTTCTTGATGTCTGCAAGATCTCTAGGCACTGGAAATATTTGGAGGGTCTTTCTGCAAAGGCATGGTATCAAAGGCATGGTTTCTGCCAATTTTGCAGAAACTGACCACTAAATTTAGGGGCCAAATAGCATGCAAAATGTGTACATTAGTCAAAACTGCATATGAACCATCTTTTTAAAGGATAAATTTGCTCTAAAATGCTGCTGAATTTTTGTGAGGATTTTTTTTTAATCAGAAATTGCTGCAAGATGGTGGATAACTGAATTTAAGATTGGAAAAATGGGAAATGGAGAGGACAGAAATGGACAGATCCTTCTCTCCCTTGCACCCACCGTGGCAGGAAACAGATACCGAGCAGGGTTACCTTATAACATAAATCAGGTACCATATTAAAATTATTAAAAACAAACCTATTAAAAACAGACATTAGCCCAAAAGCAGCCATGGCAGCTTGCAGAGAAAAGCAACACAATTATGCTTTTGCAGCTCCTTCTTGCAGACAACAACCAGCTTGGCCCCTCTTGGAAATGACGTCTCTGAGCTCCCAGGTCTTCTCATTTTACAGCACGAAAATATCCTGGCAGGCACAAGTATATGTTTTCCAATATCTAACTGAAACACTTTTAATGAGCTCTGAATCATCTGTTATTCTACCCTAAATCTCCAACTGTAACAAACTCCGTGATTTCATGCCAGTTAAAAGTGCTTCCATCTCTAGAAGGGCACACCAATAGGTTACTCTTTGGGTTCCGCTGTGCATGCCTGTTGGATCGCAAGAACCGGATACAGCTGAGAGGTGCTTGTTTTGCTCTTCAGGTTGTGAATAGCTATACATGCCTGGATATGTTTCAGTAATTCTTGGACTGGTAACTTCTCCATATCTTCCCATGTGATCTTTCTCCTTCAAATGTAAGGTAGAACGGTATGTTAGGGGGAGATGCATTTTACGTTTCCTTTATTTTCTTATAGATCTTAATTTTATGTTGTCCTCTGTTTTGAACAAACTTTCCCCTTTCAATATTGCCCAATTTTCTCCGTTATTTAGAAACCTTTTGTTGTTGTTGTTTAGTTGTTTAGTCGTATCCGACTCTTAGTGACCCCATGGACCAGAGCACACCAGGCACTTCTGTCTTCCACTGCCTCCTGCAGTTTGGTCAAACTCACGCTAGTAGCTTCGAGAACACTATCCAACCATCTCGTCCTCTGTCGTCCCCTTCTCCTTGTGCCCTCAATCTTTCCCAACATTAGGGTCTTTTCCAGGGAGGAACATTAGGGTCTTCTCATGAGGTGGCCAAAGTATTGGAGCCTCAGCTTCACGATCTGTCCTTCCAGTGAGCACTCAGGGCTGATTTCCTTAAGAATGGATAGGTTTGATCTTCTTGCAGTCCATGGGACTCTCAAGAGTCTCCTCCAGCACCATAATCTTTTATTTCTCTGCTATTTAGGACCAACCTAGATGATATATGAGAGGTCTTTAACTGGATGTCAGTGTTATTTTTCAGCCCCCTTAAATTGCCCAATCTACTCTAAGCCCCAGAAAGGGTATTAACAGCTTTGTGTGCATGTGTGATTTCGCTCAAGCCAATGGTGTGTGCCACAGTCCTGATCCAATTTTGGGTAAGGCCAGGCTGTTTTTGAAAAAAGGTGTTGAGAGATCTGACCGTGGATTAGATTGGTCCCTACAGAACATTACAAAAGTGGAAGTTGGAGACACATGTTAAGCAAAATTAGGTTCAGAGCTAGCCTGATACACTGGCGGAAGAAGAGGAGTGCGGGGTGAGCGCACCGCACCCGACAGCACGATCCCAGTGGGGTGCCATCACAGCTATCCCCCCACCCACACTGGGTGCCACACCCCCAGGACACATGCCACGCCCCTGCAGGCGGCGTGCCACACCCATGGGACGCACTCCAGCCCCGCCCCCGCCTGCTCTCTGCCCCCTGGTGATGGAGCATGAAGCTCCGCCACTGGCCTGATAATGGATAAAGTGAGATATGTGCTTCTGTTGACAGACCACAAGCAATACTCACCATAGACTGAATCCATGGTAGTTGCTTGCCTATCAAAAGAGGAGCACATTCTTTGATTTAAATACAATGTGATGTATATACTGGTGCAACTTTTGTAGCAACCCTTTTGTACGGTTTCATTGGTGACAGGACTGTCATTGCACCATACCAACTGCTCCCCAGTTTAGATTGTTTGCCCTGTAATCTGGGAAGGCTAGTGTTGCTAAGGTCTGCTAGAGTGAGTGGATGTAACTGCTCTCCAGATGCCTCTCTAGGAGAAGCAGAGCAGGAAAGACAGCGGAACATTGAACCTAGCGTGGCTGGCACTCCAGATGCAATGCACATAAAGCGGGGGAAAGGCCACAGTTTCATGAAATGCATGCAGACCTTGCAGCCAACTTAACCTTGGACCAACCAGCAAACTGGTTCTTCTGCATTCAGACCCTAGCTGCTGGCAGCTAGCATGTGCGGATTGGGTTGCACTGAGAAGAGAGAACTGCTCATATGCTCAGCACGTTGGCCACTGAGCTGTAGAGTTGGGTGTGAACCCAAGCTGGTTAGTGAACTGGCAGCCAACACACAAAATCACAAGAGAAGCTGGCATGATACAGGCCCAGTATGACATTCCAGTTAGAAAATTGGCTCCACCCAAAGCCCCCCGGGGGGAGCAATTCTAGTGAGGGCGGGGCAGCTCAGTGAGCACTCAGTGGCCAGGTGTTCCAGTTTGCAGTGGGCCTTCTGGGCACACATAACTGGGGCCACAGCCAGCCACCTCTTCTGTTTACAGCATGGGTGGGGGCAGGGAGGAGCTCCTCCATCACTAAAAATCTATAAAAATGCGTAGCAAACTGAGGTTCTGTCTCCCCCTAACAAAAATCCTGGTCACGCCCATGGTTTACAGTACTCACTTTTCAGACATACCCTCCAACATTCCTCATGAAATTTCATAGGTCCCAAATCATAGGCTGTCTGCTGAAGAACAAGCAAACACAAGACTGAGTAGGAAAATCAAAGTAACCACAAGCACAGTCTAAGGGTGGAGTCCTTTGCTCCCAATATAGTGAAAACCTTAACGTTAACCCTACAATTTCCCTTCACAACTTTGTTCTCCTCTTAGGGCTCAGCAACACTTTTGATTCACCTGTATTTTGAGTTAAGGGTTAAGAACTTAATTTGTTCTGGAGGTCCGTTCTTAACCTGAAATTGTTCTTAACCTGAGGTACCACTTTAGCTAATGGGGCCTCCTGCTGTCACCGCACCACCAGAGCACAATTTCTCTTCTCATCCTGAAGCAAAGTTCTTAACCTGAGGTACTATTTCTGGGTTAGCGGAGTCTGTAAACTGAAGCGTATGTAACCCAAGGTACCACTGTATACTGAATACGCATTAATTCCCCTGAGTCTGAGAGCTTTCCTCATTGTTTCATGGCTGGTTCCTTGAGAAAATCCCATCTTGCCTGCTGAATTGGATCTTATCAGATGCACAGAAAATCAGTAGAGAGATTTGGCTTAACTGAGCAGGCCAGGGTGGTATAGTGGTTAGAATGTCAGACTAGGGGGAAGACCAGGGTTCAAATCCCCAGTTGGTTATGAAACTTGGGCCAGTCACTGCCTCTCAGCCTAACCTACCTCACAGAGTTGTTGTGGGGATTAAATGAGGAGGGGGAGAACCATGTACGCCACTTTGAGCTTCTTGGAGGAAAAGGTGGCATATAAGACTGGGGTTTCGCAAGGCACAGTTGTGGAACAACGAGAAAAGCTTGCAGACATGAGGGAATTAGTTAGCACACAATATGATCAAAATATGGGTCAAGCAAAAGTGTGGATGAGCCTTAAATTCACAACCTGAATGTATTTCTCTCCCACCCCACCCCCAATAACTATGAGCTTTCCTTCCCCCACCCCTGGATAACAGCCCTTCACAGAAGCCGACAACTTATCTGGCCTGAGAGGGTATCTGTCCATCACAGGGCCACTGGAAACTTATGTTTCTTTATGGCATATTCTGCAACATGCCATTGATGCAATAATAGGGCATCAGTGGTGGATTTATACTGGACCATCCATACATCATTCTGCTTTGTTAGGTGTTTGGCAATGCTTCCCCAATGTTTACATATTATTGTTGTCTGGAGGGGCACTCTTATATCACAGCACAACAGAAAGGTGGCATACAAATTTAATAAATAAACAGAAGTGGGGTAAAAAATAAACCAGAACATTTATGGTACAAAAATTTACCATAAATTTCAGCAGAAAACTATGGGACATGCACTGATTGGAAATGAAGCAATTTTCTAATTGTGTGACACAGAATTCCTCATCACTAAGTTGCTTGCTTTGTTTCTAAGCTCCCCCAAAATAACCACAGATTTGAATCAGAAAATGGAAGTAGCTACAAGAACAGTTTAAGGGTGGAACCCATATCCAACCCAATTTTGTGACAACGTAAAATGTAATTCTGTATTTTCCTTTTACTATGTGTAGTCTCTGCATCTGTGTTGAAAGGAAGTGCAAGAAGGAACAAGACAGACCAGCTGGGAGGTTTGGGTGGTCGCAAGTTGTGTGGCCATGTTTGTATTTTCACATATATCAATATGACAACATTGAAGACCTGCAGAATTTGGAAACAAAGTGAAACAGAATGACAGGAGAGCCCATTGGTAAAGACTTCCCTTTTTAGCAGTGAGCGTGTTCATGCTTCTGCTTCTAATGCGGTAAGGAGCCATGTAAATGCCCAGTCATTGTGATTTTTCAAAAAGCCTGATCAATACATACACGAAACAGAATGCTTCCAATGTTTTAACTCTGCTTTATAGAGTCAACACACAAGCTTACATTTTTGCTGTGCAGGTTTGTCAGCATTGCAACACGGATCAAAGCGACACATTTCTGGTGTTCTGAAGGGAAGGGGGGGGGGAAAGAATCCCTGCCTCTTGTTACATGTATCATTTCAGACACACAGCACAAAAAGGTTACAAAGACGGGTTTGCGTCCTTATTTTGCATGCCTTATTCTGCTTGCCAGCAATACTGTCCAAGTCTTCTAGATTGTCAGCTTCACATTGCAGCAACCGTGAAAACATCCTGAGAATGCAGCAGGTGCTGGCCACAGGTTTCCAGTTCATTCTGGCAAGTAAGCAGTATCAATACTGGTTACAATTCCGGGGTCACCAACCTTCTAGGTTCAGGGTCAAATTTGGATTTTTGAAAAGGAGTCGTAGGTGACTCATTTGGTCACTTCTCCATTCCGCTCCTCCCCCGGATCAGGACCTCTGCCTGAAATATAGTAGAATGAATCTGAACCTTGAAAAGCCCATAGAGCTGAAAGAAGAAATGAAAAAGAATGTCCCTATTCCAATTTCTCCCTTTCAAGGGAGAAAAAGGTAACTACTCTTCAGTGACGTAGCAGTTGCCTGGGTGCCAAATTCTTAGGGGTGCAAAATTTCAAAAGAAAAAAAGAGAAAGTAGAAATAATAAATTTAAAATAGTGCACCCTCCCCCTCACATCTGTTTGCTTGGACAGATGGAGGAGCGGATTTGAGCGATGGCCAGTTCCTAAGGCACCCTCTGCATGGGCTTTAGAAAGATACCCGCTCCTAACCAATCCTCTGTCCCACTCTCTGCCGTGCTCGGCACTCATGGGGCACCGTGGCTGCCACTCGGTTAGGCCGCCAAGCTATTGCCCCATTGTTCCATATTACTGGTGGGCAGTGCTGAGGATCCTTACCTTGCCCTGGGTGCTGACAACCCACATGACACCATTGCCACCCTCACGCCTCATGACAAACTGGGGCAATGAGTGGGAGAATGTAGAATAGAGATAGCCCTACCGATGCATTATTGAGTTTAAAAATTGGGTATTATTATCATATCTCAGTTGTGAAGAAGGAAGTGGAAAAGAATGCAATGAAACTAACAGTCTGGAAAGGGAGGGAGGGTGATTAACTACTGGCATAGATGGTTGCCTGTGCTTGGGCAGAGTCAGGTGCCATTGCCAGCCCTGTGGGGCTAATCCAGCCTTGTACAAAACTATCAGAACTGCCCTGTGGTCATCAACTGGAAGCCTCTAATTTCCTCAGGTGCACTGAGAGATTTTTGAGCTTACTCATTACAGAAAATGATCTACTGAAGTTCCTTACCTCAGACATTAATCTGTCTGCCCCCTTTGTTTTTCTGAAACCTCTCCTTTCAGGTGGCAACAAGTGATCCATCCTAAGGCCCAAATCTTCTACCTCGTTTCCTAGGCAACCAACAAGCGGCTTCTCTGGTAATATTAGAAGATACAGCAATGACACTGCAGTAGTGACTGCTTTTCTGGGAAATGTTGTGGCTGAGTTGCATTCATCATCATCTTAGCAGCATAAAAGAAGACACATCCCCAAACAAAACAGAACAGAAGTGCAGGAACTAATAGACAATGAGGCAAGTAGCATGTGTGAAGGACTATGACTCAGAGGGCATCAATTCTTTCTTTGTTCCATATCCCCACGACATAATGGAGACACAAGTGGGAGTTGGCAGGGCATGCTAGCCTACCGTGTCCTTTCCTTTCAATATGCTGCCCCTCTTCACAAATGGACACATTAACAGTGGGCTTTTTTGTGCTGAATACAGCAACAAATATGTCCTGGTATATGGCAGCCACTATTTCCACACACTGCATTTACTACGCACAAGCATCTCCTGCCATGAAAGCATTGGCGCTGCAAAATCTCTTAGTTCTGCCAGCCAGCATGGCCTGTATCCTGAACGCTCTACAGGAGGAAATCCATCAAGTGGAGCTGGGAGTAATGAAAGCCTCATCAGCAGGAAGTCTGCACCAGCACGGTCACCCTGCAGGCTCTGTGAAAGACAAGATTACATCTGCACCACTCCTTTAGAAATCTGACATAGCTTTGTGGGGTGTTGATGCCTAGCATCCAAATGTCTCTGGGGAGGAAGAGAGAGAGAGAGATGGACGCACAAGGAGAGTTTGACCAGGCTAAAACAGATATTTCCTTGTTAGACACACATACAGATTTCTGTATATGGTTTTCCATTACAGTCTGGGGCTCTGCTGTCCATGTTAGCTGGGAGCATGCGGCTCCCTCAACAAGGCAGGCTTCAGTAGTGTTCGGTAGGGTTTTTGTTCTATTCTACAGGATCTGAAGGGGAAATCGTGCCCTGCTTAGGTGCAAACCTTTCCCCTCTCGCAGCACTCATTGTTATGGCAAGCACATGCACACCCAGTGGCAAACACACAGCACTCAGGCTCTCTCCTGAGATATAGAGGCAATTGTCATCCCAGGGAGGATGGGCTTGCAGTCCTTTTGCTGGGAAGGCAGACACATGGCAGTGCTCCTGGGCATTGTGCTTGCAGCAGAGAGTGTGCCATGGCTGTCTCTGCACCGGCTGTCATTTCCAGAGGGTAGCGCTCAGCTCTGTCTGTGCAGCCTCAGCAGCAGGCAGGGTGAGATGGGGCCTGGAGATCATTGCTGTGACAGGCCTGCCGGTGGAAGACGTATGGGCAATTGGTGTGGGAGAAACCTTGAGCTCTCCAGGTTTGGGTTGTTTGTGCAGGAGAGTGCCAGCCAAGGGGAGACCAGAAACGAGGGGCGGGGTCCCGAGAATGCTATAATTAGAGGAGGTAAGACAAGTACTTTTATTGGGTTGAATTGCAAGAGTGTAGAAACCTCACGGTGCCCTTCCTCTGGCGGAATGGGAAGACGGAAGGCGAAGTTCAGGCCTTCCATATGATCGTTTAGCAAGCTGAGCCCTTTAATCTTATCAAGTGAATCAGGTCCTCCTTACTGCAAAATTAGAGAGCAACAAAACAAACGAAATACTTTTTATACAGTGACTTCACACTTCCATCTTACATTGTACTGCTGTTTTAATTCATATTTTATTTAAAGTATTTGATATTATTATTAGTATTTATTTATACTTCCCCCCACCAGCAGGGAAACTGTTTCAAACTGATTGTCATGACTGCTGCTAGTGGATTTGGAAGTTTTATTTTTCCTGAAGGGTGAGATAGGAATGGTTTTTCAAACAAATAAATAAGATACCACCCACTCACAAGGAACATAGTCTAAACCAACAGCCTGAAATGAAATACATTCAGAACTACTCAGGGGCAAAGGACATTTAGGCTGCAATATTATACACACTTACCTGGGAGTAAATCCCATTGGGGAAAACAGAGAAGACATGTATACAGCTGTGCTATTTGAGTTCCTTCCTGCTTTATATGGCAAATGTGTTCCTTCAGTGCAAGAGTGGATAGGAGGGTTCATAGAAACTTGAACTATATTGTGATACCAGCTCAGAAAGATAGAGTTATAAATGGTAAGGCACAGGTGAAACATATCTCATTTCCTTTCTCAGGTACAGGACCCAAGTGGTGCGAGTTGTTTTTTTGGCCTCTTTTTAAAGTGAATAATTTATAGCATATAAGTTTTTGGCTGTAAACTGGAAACCCCCCAATTAAAATCTTAATTTAGTCATGGTGCTCAGCTGCAGCTGTAAAGCACAAGACCTTCCCATCTTAGTTTTAAAATAATGAATAGAATTTACACAATGCTTTCCCTGAATGCTCAGTATCACAAGAGACAGGGCCTTTTAAGTGGTAGCATCAATCTTTGGACCCACTGGGACCCCTCTCTTTATGCTTTAAAAGGTATGCAAAAAAACCTCTCTTATTACAAGAACCTTTCAATGTCTGATCACCTGCTACGTTTTGTGTGCCTTAAACACCACCACATCTTTGAAGACTGGGGGAAATTTGTGGATTATCTGAAAAATATATGTGGTGTGAACACAACGCTAGCGGGATTTAAAGAGGCACTGTAAAAAAAGAAAATAAGTATTGTTTATGAGAAATAATAGGAGTAAGGAGGAAAAATGGCAATACGAAAGAAGGGAATGTGTATTAAAGGTGTAACTACGGATGATTGTCAGAGACGTTGAAGGAAGTCAAAAAAAATAACTATGATTTGTTGTATGCGGGATTGAACGAAGAATTGGAGGGAAATTTATAAAATGTATAATAATAAAAATTATCATAAAAAAAAATAAACACCACCACATCTTGTCCCTGTCAATCAGCATTTTGGAAAGTGGGGATAGTGACAACAGTGTCTTAAAAGAACTCTTTCCCCTGCTAGCACTGCTACTGTTCCTTCTATTTGTGTGTGTGTGTGTTTTAATGGTTTAAATAAAAAACAAATTAGTGATAACATGATGCCCTTTAACAGTACCCTAAACTGTCCTTGACCCCACTGTCATTCAGGCATTTGTCCAGCTGCCTGTCTGACTGACCGTGTACTGCATGTCCAGTGGTGAATATGAAAGCATCTGAAGGAGGGATGTGTGTATACAAATATGTATCCTTTCAAACAGTGCAGCATTCATCTCAAGGCATGCAATAGATACCCAAGAAACTCATCAGAAACCATAAGTGAGATCCAGCCCCCAATCTCCCACAGCAGTATTTAACTGATGGCAATTAACACTCCTCTGGTCACCCTGCTAAGTCCTATGAAGCTCAGTGCACCTGCTCTGCTCACCTGGTCTACTTAGGTGATGCTACAAGAATTATTTTTACTGTCTGGCTATATGTATTTTGTCTTATCTTCCTAGCACTGTATTAGGGAACAAAAGCAACAGTTCTGTGGCACTGTAAATGCTTAGCAACTTTATTTTGACATATGCTTTTAGTGACAAGGTCCTATTTCATGAGATGTGTGGAAGTTTTAGAACTGGACCATAGAATGTCAGGAAAGAATTTACAGGTAAACTTACTGAGAATTATATTTTTGGAGAAATCACAGCAGGACCCTGGAGAATATTCAGTGAAATCCCCTCCTCCAATTCCAGCATTCACAAATAAGGTGAAATGTTTTGCATGCAGTTTTAATATAATTTTAATATTGTTAATGGAAGCAACAGGTGTGGACTGTATTCCTTCCAAACCTTCTCTCTTATCCTATTGTTTCTTCCAACCACATGGACTAACAGTAGTTCCATTCAGTATTACCTGAGACAAAAGTTCTTGAAATAGCATTTTCTGTGAAATGTTGTCAATTTTTATTTTTTGGGTCCCTCTCCCCCTAAACTGTTGGAGAATTCATCTTCCCCCTGTAGAATATTCAGTGAATCCTCCTTCCATTTTTCCCACCTGCAAATATGGTGGATAATTTTGGAATGCATTTTTTGCTCTGTGTTAGAAAGTTTTCCCCTAACAGGTAGGGCTCTGTGTGTGTGTGTGTGTGTGTGTGTGTGTGTGTGTGAGAGAGAGAGAGAGAGAGAGAGAGAGAGGGAGAGAGAGAGACTTCTTCTTGACTTAGAGCCATCTCAAGCATTTCTGACAAGGAAATCACTGGATGCACTATTGCACTAGTCTATTGGTGGTTTATTTTGGTGGTGAAAGTATGTTGGGGATATTCTATATACAGTAGTTCTGTTTCTGCCTTATGTGAGGTGGGGAGGAGAATGGACACCCCAAAAAACAGTGCAAGGTTTTCTCCACACACACACCCTCCACCTTTCCTTTCCTTTTCTTAATTTTCTCATCCTGCTCTTTTCATTTCTGGAGGAAACAGTTCCAGACTTCTCCATCTCCCTTCACAAATGTTGCTCATACCTTGCAAGGAGCAGTGTCATTCAGCTTGAACAAAGTAGTCCAGATGAGGACCATTCTGAACAATTCTGTTCTACTGAGCAATACAAATGCAGGTTGCGATTGCTGAACTGGATCCCAAGTCTTTCCTCCAGTTTGTGTACTCATTGCAGGGAAACCAGGGGAAACGGAATCTCCTTCCTGAAATGTCATGTCCTTTAAAGGAAAGCATACATTTTAGGCAAGAAGCTGCATTTTTTCCTCCATTAGAAAAAATGCTATTCCAGCCCCATCTACTTCTAGCACTTTTGCATCTGTTTGGAATGTCATGGATATGTTACGGTTATGCTACTGACATATACATCTATTAGCTGGCCTTCTGGACATCACTGATGCCCATTCACGCATGTCTCCTCCCATGCAGGAATGCCCTGCTGCCTTGTGAAAAGTTTTTCTTCTTCTCACTCTTAAATTTTTGTTTTTACTGTTCCCTCCCCTTCACCAGCGCTGCAGCTATGTATGTTATTATTTTGTTTAAGAAAGAAACTAAGAAGGACATTTACAGCAGAATGGTTAATTCCACTCCCCCAGCCCCACCATAAAAAATAACATATGAGGACAGGATATTTCAAGTTAGCATTGCCTAGAGTGCATAGGTAAAGGTAAAGGGTAAATAGGTAAAACAGGGGTAGGCAACCTAAGGCCCAGGGGCCATATGCGGCCCAATCGCCTTCTCAATCCAGCCCACAGACAGTCCAGAAATCAGCGTGTTTTTACATGAGTAGAATGTGTCCTTTTATTTAAAATGCATCTCTGGGTTATTTGTGGGGCATAGGAATTCATTCATTTCCCCTCAAAAAAATATAGTCCGGCACACCGCATGGTCTGAGGGATGGTGGACCGGCCCATGGCTGGAAAAGGTTGCTGACCCCTGAGGTAAAGGGATATAGGTGACACTGTGGTCTAAACCACTGAGCCTCTTGGGCCTGCCAATCAGAAGGTCGGCAGCTCAAATGTGATGGGGTGAGCTCCCGTTGCTCTGTCCCAGCTTCTGCCAACTTAGCAATCTGAAAGCACACCAGTGCAAGTAGGTAAATAGGTACTGGTGCGGCAGGTAGGTAAACATTTCTGTGCGCTCTGGCTTTTGTCACAGTGATCCATTGTGCCAGAAGTGGTTTAGTCATGCTGGCCACATGACCCGGAAAGCTGTCTGCAGACAAAAGGCTGCAGACAAAAACCTTGGCCTGGAAGCAAGATGAGTGCCACACCCCACAGTCACCTTTGACTGGACTTAACTGTCCAGGGGTCTTTTACCTTTACCTAGTGTGCTTAGTTAAATAATCACACAGATCCCTTGTTGGTCATCATGTGGAGATAGCCTGAGCCTTTAATCTTGCCTTCTAAAGAACTTCAAGTGTATGGCATAACCTGAAGCGCTGCAATGTTTGTTCCTATTTCTTTGCCAAATGCTTCTGATTGCCAATCCTGCTAATATGTACCAAGCACCTGCTTCAACAGTTTCCTGAGATAAAGATCTAATCTTCTGCACTCATACAAACAGTCATTATATATCCTATTAGTTGTTCAGGAGCCACAGGGCTCCATTATTTGTGCTGCAGTGTGAGGTGTGCAAGCTTTAAGCAACTCTTTGGGGATCCTTTGGGAAGAGGTAGAAATCTGCCAACATGTGAGGTAAACAGACTTCTTAAATGTGATCTACTGCTATCCCAAAGGAAAGCAGTAGATCATATTCAAGAAGCAGTGGATTGTAACGCTCTAAGAATGCAGGGAAAGGTATTATGAAATAGGCACTGATGTGGGAGCTGATCAGGAATGTGGGCTTGACGCTGAGCAATAGAAACAGTGGGGGCCACTCATGTGTGAAGGCTCCCTACCATGGGCATAGCCAGGATTTTTGTTGGGGGTGCAGAACCTCAGTTTGCTATGTATTTTTATTGAATTTTATTGATTGGGGGGCAGTTGACCCTCCCTGTCCCCCCCCCCGGCTATTCCAGTGCTCCCTACCACCATCAGGTCTGGAGGCCAAAGGACCCACACCCCCATACCCACTAAAGCTCTTTCACTTTCTGCAAATACCATCTTCAGGAAAAAAGTAAGAGATAAAGATCTGTTGTACTGAAAAAAGGCAATTGGGAAAAGTTCATTACCCCAAATACCTGCTTATCAGGGAGGTGGGGATTTCTGGTGTATGCTGCTCCCTCTTCCTTAATTTCCTCTTAGATAACGGGTAAAAAGCCTGCTTGTGTGCAAGCCCTACTCTTTTATTTATCTCAGAGATGGGAGATATGTGAATAAGCAGCCGGTACAAGTTTCTGCATGCAGTGTGTGCATGCTTCTCCATTTATTCAGAAACCACAAGCTCAGTCATAACTTTTACTTTCATGCTTCTTGCCCAGAAGGTTAGAGTTAAAGGCCCTTTGACTGCTCAGCAGTCTCATTACCTGGGTCAACAAACACAGAAAGAGTTTTTAAACCTCAACACATATGTTCTCACATGCACAAACTGACTGCCAGCAGTGCCAGGGCTCCCTCCCCGTCCCCGGCCCAACACTACTCTTTCTTTGCTGCCCGTGGCAGCCATTTTGTGCTGGCACCCACAGCACTTGTATACAGGGCTGGCCCAAGACATTTTGCCGCTTGAGGCAGAACAGAAAATGGCACCTCTGCCACAGCAGGCTCCTCCTCCTCCTCCGCCAGCCCTCTGCTGCCATGTCCCACCTCAACCTGAGGCAATTGGAGGAGGCCCAGGTAAGCCCCGGAACACCAAAGGTGGAGGAGAGAGAAAAGGAGGCCAGAAAAGATGAGGTGGCAGCAGCAGCCCCCTGCATCTTCCCAGGCTGCGCATGGGAAACAAGCACAGGAGGTGCACTCCTCAGAGGTTTGAATCTGCTGCCCCTCCCAGCTGTCCCCAGCCTGCTGCTGGACCAAGGCTAATGGGCGGGTGAGTCTTGCTTGTCTCAATATATGAGTGCTGGCACCTCATTTTTTTAATACCAAAAAAAGCACTGCTTGCTGCCATACCTGGCTGTTGGAACATGTCCCTTAGAAACAGAGATTAGGTATCTTTCAACATTGTGTAATACTTCTGCTGTGCTGACAACTGTGTGATTAAAAAGTGGCAAAAAGGTGGATTTTCCTAATTCCCCAACACACTTAAGCTGGGGTTCTAGCCTGTACTAAGCCTTGTGAGTAGAGGTGTAAAGTAGAAGATACTCTGCATAAGGTGCAAGAGGCACACGCAGCAATGAACTCAAAACTGCCAAAGGCTAAACAGGAGTTGGCTACTTTGGAGTTTCCTTCTGAAATCCATCCCTGGTACAATTGTACAGCTGAGCCTTCAAACAGATTCTGCATGATAAAACAGACGGACAGAAAGCAGCCTTCCTTCTCCCCCAATGTGCTCTTGATGTAAGGAAGAGATATGCTGACAGTGATGGGGGAGGGAAGAGGCAGAGGTCAGTAGCAGGCGCTCTCTTGGTCAACAGGTCCCCCCCCCCGTGACGCGAGGTGGAGCAGCACCAGCGACCTCTCACAGCGATGATTGCTGGAAGCCGTTGCATTCTTCACTGGCACTTGTGGCGCCTGTCCTATAAAAGAAATGCCACTTCAGTACAATGATGGCATCTGCATTTGCGGTGAGGGGGGCGGGCGAGGACGCGTCACGAAACACTTCCTACTTGTCTTCTGGGGGACACAGTCACAGCCAGTTGCACCTTGCTGCGGCTTAAGGGGGCGATTGTTGCTGGCAGGTGGGCGCCGAGAGTCAGGGGCGGAGGGAAGTCGACCCTGGGAACTTTTTTTGTTTGGTTTGAATTGATTAGCAGACTCTTTGGCTCAAAGCTGCGATCTTCGTCCTGGGATGGATGGAGGCAGCTTTGCTCCCTGCCCCAAGCCCCCACCCGCAGGCCCCAGGGTGGGCCGGCAGGGGGCGGCAGCGCGCAAAATCCCTCGCTTCCCTGGCGCAGCAAAGAATCGCTGCCACGTAGCAACACGCAAATCTCGAGCAAAATTTGTGGACCAATTTAACCGGGGGGGGGGGGGCGTTTCATACTCTGGGGCTAGGGTAGAGGGGGCGCTGCTCTATCCCTCCTCAAGTGGGCTCTTAACAGCACCTGGGGCAGTTCGTACGTAGAAGGGAGCCCCGCGTTTGTCTGACCAAGGCTGAGCAATGCGATCCCTTTGCTTGCAAGACGCAACAAGCCGGGCGCCCTCGGTCTTGGGCTGGAGAAGAAGATCGAGCACTCTCGTGGGAGCGGGCCCAAGATGATAGGGCAGGGCAGGGAAGACACGATGCTTCTAAGGCACGGCCCCCCGAGGCTGGGGAACCATCGCTGGGATCGTCAGGTAAGAAGGGGCCCAAGGCAACGAGGCTTTCCTAGAGCAACCTGAAGCCTTAACAGGTTTATTGTCGGCTTCGTCCGATGCATGACTGGAATGAGGACCTGAGGCACCTCAAGCCGCTGCGCGGGGTCCACCCAAAGCACCTCGGGGGCGCGCGCGTCTTCTCTGGTACGTGCCTGTCCAAGTGCTGCTCGGCGCGCGGGGGCTTCTTGGGTCTGCTAGCGGGAGCCCTAAGAGGGAGGGGCGCTTGCGCGGATGTCTTCCTGGTTGCGCATCTATGTGCCAAGGGCATCGCACATGTTTCCCCGAGAAAATGTACGTGCCCCCAGCCGGCTCTCTGCGTCGGTGTCTGTCTGTCTGAGAAAGAGAGCGCGCGTTGCGCCGGTGCCCCTTCGGAGTACGCGCGTGGCCACAGCCATCTCTTTTGCTCCGCGCGCTTCTTTTGTGCGTCCGCGCCCCCTGCGGCCCGTGCGCGCGCGCCTCCAAGCCGAAGCATGCCTTCGAGGTATATGTTTTCCCTGTCATGTGGGTGGCGACGATATTTATTGACGCTGCGCGCGCGAGGAAGGGGGCCGCCTCTGGGGTCCCGCCGAGCCGCCTCTCTCCGCCGCCGCCGCCGCCAGGGCTCTGCGCAGCCCCCTCCCCAGAGCCCCACGGCGCGGCAGGGCGGGAGCGCGTCGGGGAAACAAATCGCCCCAATCAGCGAGCGGGGCGGGATCGGGCGGGGCGGAGCCGGCCAGGGAAGGCGGGACGTGCCCGCCGCTGTTGCTGTTGCTGCTGCTGCTGCCGCCCCCTCGGAATCCTCTCCCAGAACTTTCATTAAAGTCGGCGTCCCCCCCGAGCCCGCGGCAGAAGAGGGACTGTCGGCTGCCACGCGCGGACACGCTGCTCCCGGGACGCGCAGCAGGCCAGCTCGCAGGGTGCGCGGCGGCGGCGGCGAGGCGAGGCGAGGCTGAAGGAGTACGGTTCGGGCTGATGCAATTTTCTCAATAAGAGGATCCTCCACCTTGACAGCGCGCCTGAAAAGCCCGGGCGAGGCACCGGCGGGGAGCGGCATGGAGAGGGTAAGGCGCGGGCAGAGAGAAAAGGATCCCGGGGTTGGGTTTGGAGACACGCGCGCCGGTGTGCGCGAGAGGAAAAGAGAAACGAAGGGGCGGGGAAAGCGTGGTAGGAAAGCGTGGTGCCGCCGAGGAAGCGCCGGCGAAGCTCCGGAGGCGGCGCGGCTTCCAGTGTGTTCCATCCGCCGCTGTCGCCGGAGCCGCCTCGAGGCGAGACCTGTGGCGGGCAGCCCCGGAGGCGGGCTGTCCAAGGGTGTCCCGGACCCCTGAGCTTTACGGAAACCGCCAGGCGGGAAGGGAGCGGGTGCGCGCGGCCTGACTGGACGCCGCGGGTTTCTGGCCTAGGGGAGGTGAAGTTGCCGGGCGCTCCCGGGGGCCGGGGGATCCGCGCGCTGTAATTTTCCACCCCGGCATGTGCGGGGGCGGGGCGCGGAGCAGCTCCCACGTGGCAGCTGATGTAACCCCCCGTTTTCTTGCCCCCTCCGCTGCTTTTAAAGGGATCGCGCGCCCTCTCTGGCCAGGTGTTTCGGACTTCTCTGGATTTGTTTTCACCCACGGTGTGTGTGTGCGTGCTGTGTGCCAGGGGTGGTGGTGCTTCCTTCAACCGATGCTGTGGTGGGTTCAGTATTGTGACATCAGATAGAAAGTGGAGAATGGTGTGGATTTGGAGTTGAAGGAGTGACTTAATAGCTACATCAGCTTGGGGGTAGTATCAGTGAGAGGTTTTGCCAGCACTTGTCAATGGTGTGCCACCAGGATTTCTCTGTGTGTGTGTGTGTGTGGGCCACACACGCACGCGCACGCACATTATGCTGAAAAAGAACTTACAGTTTTTCACTCAACTTTGGGAGCCTAAACTTGCCTCACAGTATCCTGTGTCCTCTTTCTAGCTTGGCCACATGCCGACTTGTAGAATTAAAAATCTGAAAGTTCAGGCAGTAGGAAATCAGTTAATGCAACAATGTACCAATGGTACAGTGTGTGGGGAGGAATCCACACATAATTTACATATTGTTAATTGCAACAGGTTTGATGGCTGGACGACTTTGTTTAAAGTGCTGCTAGCTTGCCATAATAAAGTGCACCCAACTAAAACAAAGAGCCTAAATAATAGATTCAGTCCTGAGGATGGACTGAAAGGCACAAAGCTCACTTCGCACTCAGAAATAAAGGCTGTTCAGTTACAAAGAGAGACTGAACAAACTTACAAAATTACTCCTGAATAATCAAAACAGCAAAGACCCTTGTGGCACCTTAAAGAATTACATGTTTATTGTGGGTCGGAGTTCACTTCGTCAAATGCCTGAAGTGAAATATACGTTGACCCTCCCTGAATACAGATGAAAGAAGAAAGTGGGGAATGAATGTATAATTATTTTTTGCTGTGATATTATTTTTTGTTTATGCTGCCACAAAACTAGCATGGCTACCCCCTGGAGTTCTAATTTTTAAAAAAGAATCTGTAACAATGTTTTATTTCCGATTATGAGGAATAATGTTCCGCCAGATCTCCATTTCAGCCCATCCGCAAAACAGTACCAACACTCATGGGCTGGGACGTGCAAGAGTCACTAGATTACATGCCAGATCAATGCTTCATTCTGAGACAGTCTCATCCATCCTTGAGGAGATAAAAGCGCAGGTTGCCCTGTTCCACATAACCATACTTGTGCTCATGCATCAAGCTGTTTGCACCACTGAGCTGTGGACATTGCCAATGTGGTTTGGGTGGTCCTTAGTTTCCTAGCATCTGGGTTCAGCCGCTTGAATAGCCAGACATTTAATCCTAGGGCAGTCTTCATTATTGTGTCGTGCTATACCTGAGTAGTGAATCAGGGCCAAGAGTGGAGATCTGATTACAGTGGTACCTTGGGTTACATACGCTTCAGGTTACATATGCTTCAGGTTACAGACTCCGCTAACCCAAAAATAGTGCTTCAGGTTAAGAACTTTGCTTCAGGATGAGAACAGAAATCGGGCTCCGGCGGCACGGCAGCAGCAGGAGGCCCCATTAGCTAAAGTGGTCTTCAGGTTAAGAACAGTTTCAGGTTAAGTACAGACCTCCGGAACAAATTAAGTACTTAACCTGAGGTACCACTGTACTGTTAAAATAACACTTTGGGCTGAGCTAAGGCCAGGATTTTTTTCTTGTATCAAGTGTGATATATTCCCGCCAGGTCTCAGAAGTTCCCTCCCACCAAAGTCGTTGCTGACTCTTCCAAGGCAATTGACTTTCTTGCATGACTTCTGATCCCCTTATAGTTGTGACGTACAGCTGCTGAAGGCTATTCAGTGAACCAAGACATGGTTGGCAGGAGGGCTCCCTCCCCCTGGCCAAAATGCAGTGAGTGTGGCGGGGGGGGGGAGAGCTCCTTGTTCGGTCCCGTGGGCAGGGTGGGTCAGTCCACTTGAGAGAGAAAGGGTGTGTGGACAAAGTGACAAAGTGGCTCTGAGAGAAAGTGCCATCCCTGGGCACAGCTTCCCTCGTGTCCCCTTTGTGAGATGTCCTGCTATTTTGCAGGGTTTCTTAATTGCACTTCCGTGCTTTTGGCATGGCAGAGCAGAAAAACTTTTCTGCATCCCAATTCAGTAGCTGCTTGTTGGCAGGACAAGGACTGCTCAAGTATGAAAAGGGAGCCATCATTCCGGTGTCTACCTAGAGTGGGGGTAAGTTACTCAAGCTTAGGAACGGGGTAGATTCCCTATCACATAATGCCTTCTGTGTCGCTTCATTCCTGCACCTCCCCACAGAGCATACTTCCCCCCCCCCCTTGTCTGATCCCTGACAGCTTGAGGGTGTATCATTCACGTACTTCCTTATATTTAGGACACCGGAGCAGAAAGGGCCTCTGTTCCAGCTGCTCCTCAGGGTCCCTTTGGTTGCACAACGTCTCCTCTGGCCTCAAGAGTGTCCTTTGTTATGCTGCATTTTCACCTTGGGTCTTTGGCTAGTTCCTTGCTGCAAGCATAAGAGTGTGATTATTATGGAGTCCTTCCTTGAAGTGAAATGAACATTTATTTGCAAGTGTGCACTGGGCAGGATCCTGAGGGCAATTTGTTTGCTAGGCTGGTGGTTTAAACACCTTTCTGGTTGTGAGAGCTAGGCTGTGAAGCAGCAGAGAGGATTATCACTCATGCCTCATATTTTATGCTGGGCCTGTTTCCTGGTTATAATGTTGTGGAGACTTCACCTTTTACCTGAAACAGGGCTGCTGAAAACTCGTGTGTAGCAGCCATATATCCAAGACTGTGCATACTCTTGCATTTATTTATTTTTTAAGAGAGAGATCTGCACAGAGGTTGCCACAATTTGTGTTAGCAAGCATGTAAATCAGATTTGCACCTTTTGCATATCACCATTTCCCTGATTTCCGAAGAGATTTGCAGGGCGCTGTCACGCTTCCTCCTGAACTCAAAATCGTGTGCTTATTTCCCTTCTGGTTTTTGGGACTTGGATGTTCAAGCTTATATTTGCCTTCAGAACTGCCAGAAATTTGCTTTCCACCCACCTCTTTATCAACAACAGCTAAAATTCGCAGGATGCTGAATTTTCTGTCTGCTTCTAAACATATGTCTGTACTTCTTATGTTGTATTTCTTCCTTCCTCCTCAGGAAATAATAATAATAATAATAATAATAATAATAATAATAATATGCCAACAAATTCAAACATCAAACAAGGGCTAGCCCAAAACATTTTGGTTCTTAAGTTGAAGAACATGAGAGCCTCAGTGCCACCTCTATCTAAAATTAACCAGACTGGTGACATGTTAGCATCCTCCACTCTGCCTGGAGGTAGTAGTTTAAGAGGTCTGGTGTGGGCTGTGTGGCACACACAGAACTGCTGTCCAACCTTGCTGCTCCCCACAACCTAAATCTGCCACCTGAGGTGAACCCCTCTCTCTGCCTAACAGTATAGCTGGCCTTGTGTCCTGCCACTGCTACCTCTCTCTCCTCTTCTTCACTTGGCAGTTGTTCCCTCCCTGTGTTCTTCAGAAGCTCACTACTTGGAGGCCTAGAGATTGCAGTGCACCATTTTTTTAATGTTCCCTTTCCCAGCGCACATTTCCCATTTGCATTCAGCTGGAGTAATGATCACTCCTTCATTTAATGCTGCCAGTCTCTAGTACAAAGTGAAACCCCACCTCATTGCAGCCAGCATGTTATAGTTATATGTTTAACGTACATCACTTGCTTTGTTTGAATGCATTGTATTTAAAATGCCGTAAAGGGAAGTTTGACGCAGGTGGCGCTGTGGGTTAAAGCCTCAGCACCTAGGACTTGCCGATCGAAAGGTCGGTGGTTCGAATCCCTGCGGCGGGGTGCGCTCCCGCTGCTCGGTCCCAGCGCCTGCCAACCTAGCAGTTCGAAAGCACCTCCGGGTGCAAGTAGATAAATAGGGACCGCTTACCAGCGGGAAGGTAAACGGCGTTTCCGTGTGCGGCTATGGCTCGCCAGAGCAGCGATGTCACGCTGGCCACGTGACCCGGAAGTGTCTCCGGACAGCGCTGGCCCCTGGCCTCTTAAGTGAGATGGGCGCACAACCCCAGAGTCTGTCAAGACTGGCCCGTACGGGCAGGGGTACCTTTACCTTTACCTTTAAAGGGAAGTTTACCTTAGGCAAGAAGTTTCACTCCAGCAAAAGTGTCAGAGAAGGCTGATATTTTTGAATTGGTTCTTGTTAAAGATTGGCTTGTGTTGGAATAAAAACAAATGAACAAGGAAAGTCTCTGCTTTCGATTCATAGAGTCTTTTTCACATTTCATTTACATTTGGTATGAGACACTATTGTCATAGACACTGTGTGTGGTTAGGGGGAAAGAGAGGGAGGGAGAGAGATGGGGGGATAGCGATCTTCCATTCTGTTGCACAGTGTTTGCACAAGGTTTTTGTGTCAGCATCATGTGTGTAGGTCCTTTATTTATATATTTATTTGTATTGGCATTGCGAGAGACTAGAGGCTTCAAAGCTTGCTTGGTTTCAGTATGGTTTGTTTGTATCTGTGAGCTGTGGGGGGGGGCGGTGTTGTTGGGTCAGATTAGCCATAGTAGTTTGTATGCTGTTGGGGCGGGATAGGTCGTTGTCTTGTTGTGCTTTATATGTGATAAAAAAGAGCTACACCGGGGTGAAGGTGTCCTCCTTTGCTTGTCCACATGCTGCTTTAAGCTTAAGTCACTTACTCTCAGCAGCTAGAAATATTGTAACTAGACACTGGAAGGACCCATAAGAAGTGAACATAGACCACTGGTACAAAAATGTATGGGAAGCCGCCCTATAAGAAGACTGATACTTTTTCATTCAATAAGGTAAACTACCTGGTGATTCATCACAGGAGAGCTGCAGAGCTCTCACAGCAGGAAGTTGGAACTTAAGAAGCCAGCATGTGCTTCTGGGAGATAGCTGGCAGGAGCAGCAGTGGTTGCAAAGAAGCTCTGCAATGATGAACAAGCTTAGGATCTCTCTCTGGGTTCAGAGAGAGAAAAGTTTACTGAACTGCATAAAGGACCGGACCCCATTTCCAATGTATTACTTTTGTTATTTTGCAATGCTTATCTTATTTTAACTAGTGTTTAAGATGGTTCTGCAGTAAAGCTTTGAAACTTATTCTTGTGGTAGAGAGAATTCATTTCTACACAAGTTCCAGGGCAGGGATTTCACTGACCAGCTCCCAACACAGCACAGTGTAGTAACTAAATGACTAAGCTTTGAACCAGGAAGTCCCTTGTTAAATATCCCCTCTGCCATGGATTTGGTAGAGGATGTTGGATGAGACATATTTTTCTCCAGTCTGCAGTACAGGGCTAATAATACAGAGTACCCTAGATGGCTGTTGTAAGGGCAACTGACAGTGTGTGTAAAGTGCTTTGAAAAATATACAATATTAAGTATGAATATAATCATGTCTCCAAAGAATGGCATATTTTTGGGTGCCAGGCAAAAAACATTTCTCTTCTTTCAGGCCTTTGGCTAATTAAAGCCTTTTAAACGGGGGGGTGGGGTGGGGGGGTGGGGTGTGTTATTGTTTTTGTCATTATGTTATATATTTTTGTGTTTTTATATTGTAAACAATCCTGTGATCTTTGGATGAAGGGTGGTGTGAAATTTAATTAATAAAAATAAAAAATGAATATATTTTAACTAATCCATGAGAAAATAGTTGATGGAAGAAATGGGTTGAGAGGCAAGTCTGTGTGCTCATACTCATGACACATCTGTTCCAGTTCACTGTCTTTAACTATTCAGGAGCTGCCCTTTCAAGTGTCCAGGAACCAAATGTGCCCTGTGGTATTGAGGTTGCCACCTCTGTCCTGGAGAATTGAAAAAAAAAAGTGGCAGTGACTACCTCCTGTTTTTCTGTAGTGAATGTGCCAGCTGTTTAGTGGTTGTCTCACAATAAGATATCCAGGGCCCAGTTTTGTGTTCACAGTCCTGTTCACAGGAAGTGAAGCACAATTTGTTCAGCTTTATTGCTTGCTGAATACAATTAGCATCCATAGAATGTCAAGCAAAAGGATCTAGCCTTGTCCTGAAGCTGAAATGAAGCGCTGTCCCCCCACCCAACCCCATGGCTCGCTGTATTTCAACCAAACTAGTGAGTCCGCCATGTTATTTATAAACACCTCTCTCTTTTGCCCTGTTCTACGTTTGCAAAAACCCAAGCTGCTTAATTTGCTTAATTATATTGGTTTTCATAATTTATATTCGATCACGGATCCTGTGGTCCTGATGTTATTTATTTAGTCGTTAGTGTTCCCGAATTTGGGTTCTGAATTTTAATTCAATAATTTAGAGAGACTGAATGACAGTCTGTGTCTACTTTCTTGTTGCCGAGTTCTGCTTTCAGCGCCAGTTTACCCTGGTACTCAGAGCCAAGTATATTATGGAAGTAAAGAGAAGACCAGGACTCTGGTGTTCATGCTTACATGTGCACATTCCCCTAGCTGGAGACCAGGTGAAGAGAATGAGGTGATGTTTCCTCCCTGGTGACCAGAAATGTCTGATGCAGCTAGGTCAGCCCCCTGGGGGGGGGGGGAGGGCACCTGGGGCCCACCATTGGAAGGCACAGGCAGAAGTGGATGCTCAGATAGGTCTGCGAGGAGCTGAGAAGACAGAATTACCAGAACCCTTTCCTTACAGTAGCCACATCCTTGGAGTGGCGGCTAAGTGCAGTGATAGTACATTAAAAAGAATTTTTAACACTACCAATTGCTGCGTGCATTTTGGGTGGTTGGTATTCAGTCTCCATGGGGTATTTGACCCCTGGCATTTAACATGAAGCTGGGCCATTTGAGTTGAGGGTCTGAACAAGAGTCAATTCAGGTTTGCTTTCTCCAAGTCACCTTATCTGGAGTTGAATCATCGCAGAAGAGACAAAAATGACTCGGAATTTGCGTCCCCTTTGTGTGGGACAGTAGAGAAGAGCTTGCACACTTCATTCAGCTCCTTCTCTCACTGGCTCAGGCTCAGCCACCAGCAAGGTCCCTCTAAGTACCCACCCTGTCCTCTCCCCATCCACCCTGTTCCCCATGTGCTACAGTTTATAGAGGCAACCTTTCATGCTCTGCCCCCTTCATGACCAACAACCAATGCATTTTTGTCGCCGATGTCTTACAAACTATCTCGGGCGATGCCTTTCCCTGCCACAGACAGACACACAGACACCATGGCTGTCCCTTTTTCACTGCCTGGCAGTACCACCTGGTCTCTAGCACAATGGCAGAGCTGACCTGGCACGTGACTAGGTGCACCAGGGTGGAAGGCAATTGCCTCCCATCTGTGTCCTCAGTGGCAGCTGTGCCCCTGTGCGTGTTTGGTGCCCTGAAGACTTCCCCTGCCCTGAGCACTGCTACGCTCTTTGCAGCCACGTGTGTGATTCTTCTTCCCGCTTCAGAGATGGCAATGGGCTGAAGGAACCAGAAATGATGGGGCAGATATAAGCGCCTGTTAACCCAAACTCTGCATCCTCTTCCAGCCCTGCTCTCATTTTACCATCTTTGGGAATATGCTGAATGTAGACTGGGAAACGGCAACGTAATTTTTGCTGTAAAAAGAGATGGTCCTTGCAAATTCACCAGTCTTGGTCACGTGTGTTTGTGTGTGTGTTCCCCTCGTTGAATCTTTAGAGCAGGGGTATACCCCTGGCCCAGAGGCCTGATCCAGCCACCTTCCCAAACCACCTCCCCTGCCCCTAATTTTGATGGCAGTGGCAAAAAAGTAGTGCTGGTGTGAATGAAGTAGACACAGAACTTGAGTGGTCAGGGAGGGTTCAAGCTCTCTGCTCAGCACCCTGATGGGGATGCAAATCTCTCATTCTGTGGTCATCAGATCAATCATTTGATGAGCAGAGATGAGCAATAACCCCCCCCCCTTCCACATTGATCTGCTGGAGAGGGGAGCTCTGTGTGTGTGTGTGTGTGTGTGTGTGTGTGTGTGTGTGTGCAAATGTGAGGTGACTGCAATAACTTTAGGCCACACCCACCATTAGTATGTGGCCCCTGCAGGACTGGCCAGGAGTGAATGCGGCCCTTGAACCTCCCCCCCCAAAAAAAAAGTTTTGTCACCCCTAATTTAGAGGACAGGAGTCTTCTCTTGTTTCATTTTCTCTAACCAAAGCCCGTTTTATTCTCCACAGCTTCCTGTCTCTTTGGTCTAATTTGCGCTTCTGTCTGAGCTCTCTGTGTAGCCTGGGAAGCCTAGCCATCAAGACGGACAGTGGGCAGCTGGGCGCTCACATCACGGCCCCCAACCATGGCAGAAAAATGCAGTGAGGGGTTGCTGGTGAGTTTGCGGGGAATACGTCAGGTTTGAGTTGGCATATTCTGCCCCCTTGGAATGCAGGGGAGAGGGATCCATGGGTCTCGGTGGTCTGGGGGGGGGGTGATGGTGAGGAATTGTTACTTAATTTGTTTGCTGCTTTTCTGCACAGATGTGCCCAAAGCGATGCACTACATGAGAACGCAGCAAAGCAGCATTAGCGTAAACAGCTCAGTACCAATTCGTTTCAAATCATAATACAGCAATCTCCACAAAGGAGTCTGTTTCATTAATACTGTACTGTTATAACATAGTACATTCATTTCAGAATAGGCAGTATAAATCATTAAAGCACACTATCAATTTATATTATTTATCAGTTGCTAAAGCACGTTTAAGCCAGAATTAGATACAATAAAGCTTTCCAGTGTAGCCAGGTTTTCATAAATAATATAGCCCGCAGGCAGTTCCTCAGATGTGTCAAGTGCAGGAAATCGCAGCCCTATATTTTACAGCTATCGGTATAAAAAGGTGTTAGATGCAGATGCATCACAACAATCTTAAGCAGAAGGGCAGTGGATGTAGAGTTTGGGAATTCCCCAAACTAAGAAAGCACGCTTGGCTGCCCTCAGATATCTATGAAAAGTCATATAACTGTTTATCTCTTTGACATATGATGGGAGGGCATTCCACAGGGCGGGCACAACTACCGAGAAGTCCTCATGCACCTGTCCATTTCCTCTTCCCCCAAATAGCCTGGGAAGTGGAAGGCAGGATGTGGCTTCCGCAGGTGCCTTTACCAGAGCTAGGCTCTTCGCTTCTCTCATAGGTGAAGTGATGCTACTTCCCTTAAAGCCCCCCCCCCCCGCAAGTCATCAGACATTACCAAGGAAACATGTAGAGTTCAGCAGGTGGGAAATGTTAGCCCCCATCCACACCGCTGTGTTGTTTGTGTTTTGGATTTCTACATTTACTGAGAGCGAGGCTCCCAGGAGACGCCTGAAATAGCCTGCACCCCAGCCAGGGGGCACCGTGCCAGTTTCAGGCCTGGAACATGTGGGGGAAGGGGAGCTTGGATAGCTGCAACACACAGATACCAAAGCCCCTTGCCTTCCATCCATAGAGATTGCAGGTCTTCTCTACTGCAGCATTTCACAGGCACGTCCATGCATTCCTCTACACATTTCCTCTCATGTGCTGCTTTATATTTTTCCTGCATAAAACATCGTTTTGCAAGCACAGAGCACTCAGACCCTGGCATTCGTGCATACAGCACAGCACTGTATGATCCCCACACACTATTTCCTCCCATAGCTTTTTCAATCCACATGTCTGCATGTGTATTGGAATTGTTTTTAGATGTTTTAATTGTGCTATTGCTGCTCTGCTCGCTGACCTGCTGGCTCTTTTTGGAGGAATGTCAAGATACACATGTAATAAATAATAATACATCAATGCATGCACAGACATATTTTCATGCACACAAACACACGTGTAAAGGGCTGTGCCCATTGGGTCATCTCCATTCAACTGAATGTGATTCTGCTGATTAGAAACCAAGTCAGGCCAGCCAGCATTAATCAAAATGAAAGGAGATGATAAATGGGTGAACCACCTGCCCAAGTGCGGTTCAGATTGGTTGAACCTAGACAGCAAAGGGTATGTGCGAAAACTACTCAGATTCCCATATTTGCCTGGTTGCGGGACATTTTGGACTATGCACATACCCTTTGCTGCCCAGGTTCAGCACTTGGTGTTAGAAAGCATCCCAGCAGGCCTGCAAATGTGTGCACATGCTTTCACATGCACAGGCACGAAGAGCACTGCTCCTCTTTTGCTATACTGCAGTGCTCTTTGTGTGAAATGGTATATAATGACTTGCACATCCTTGCCTTCTTCCCTTGACACAACTTTTATACTGTTGCTCAATGCTCTGGCTGCTACTTTTGTTTCTGGAGTCCTTTGTCAATGTTGTTTTGTGCCCTGGGGTGGGGAAAAGAGGATGTGTGGCGGGGAGAGTCCAGCGTAGCTTCGGAGTACGACGTATATTCCGAGTCAATCTTTAACCAATTCTGGGAGTCAATGTTGTCAAATGGGAAAGAGGATGTTTGCAGAGGCTACTAGGCCAAGGGAAGGGGTTGGACTAGTAGGTGATCCTTGGGATCCCTTCCAACTCTATGATGGGAAGGTGAATCAGAAATGCCCCTGCATTTCACCCCACCCAATCACCTGGCGTTGAAGTTTCCTGCTTGCTCTCATGCAGTTCATGTAGTGTCTCTAGGTCACTGGAGCAGGCACTCGGAGCTTTCTGGCCACAGAGAAGAAGCTAATCCCCTCATTGAGCTGCCTAGACATAATTGAAATGGCAGCATAAACCCATCACCCACTAATCGCCTATCCCAAGACAGTAATAGTATCTCAGAGCCTACAGCTTCCCTTTGAGGTCCAGGGAAAGAATGGGACAGCTCTCTCTGGCACTTCTTTTTGATGGGGCTTGATTTGCTAATGTCCACATTCCCCAAAATACCAAATAAACATGACCTTGGCACAGGATGTCCCAGTCTGGGAACCACAAGCATTTCCAAGAAGAAACAAACAAGGGGTGGTGGTGTCAATAGCACATAAAAACCCTGTTGGTCACCTCTCTCACCTCTTTGTGTCCTGTTCTCCACCCCCCAGTTTGTCCTCTTGGGTAGTTCTCTTTCATCTGACGAGCATTGGCGGACTTGTGGTTGCATAGGATTTGCCCTCAGAAGATAATATTTCCTGGCTTTTTCAAGGATTGTCTGTCACAAAACATAACTTTCTTATCGCACAGCATTCAACTATTGTCATAATGCCTATTCCTGATAGGTAGTGCAGAGCAATACAATTATGCAGTTGTGGGTGGGGGAATAGTTTTGGGCCACTTGCTTCTTTCTGGAGCCATAGTAGCCAAGTCTTGTTCCCCATCTTGTTGCATGTTTACGTGTGTCATGAAATTGGCTCTATCAATAACTGAATCTTTGCAAAATGCCACCTATGCAGCTGCCCAGTCCCTTTGCTCTATATTGGCTGTGGATTAACATAAAGGCAGTAGAGACTGGGAAGTGTTGTTGACACACAGTGAGATCCAGAAGTGCTAGTGGTAATTAGCCTTGGATGGTCCTTTCCATTCATTTGGCACTCTTTGCCGCCAACATCAGCCAGCAGTGCCTGGGGTTCTGATGTTTGGACGGATCAAATGCCCAGGTATGCCCAGAGGTGCCAACTTTGGTCTATTTACCTCTTACCCAAAGTGACATTGTGTGGATCAGTCTGACGTTGTGGAAAATTACAGTTTTTCAGCTGGTTGGGGAGATGGAGCAAGCTGGGCACAAAGCCACAAGTGAGATGATTGCATGGGCCAGCGATGTCATTCACCCATAGTGCTAGCATCTATTTTGTGGAATTGATCAGTGTTTCAAGAGCCAGGTTTACAGGTATCTGTGGTGCAATGGGGTTTCTCCATCTGGCCTCTGCCCAGTTCAGTCAGCTACTAGGAAATCTGTGGGTACATAATATTTCTGTCAATGGGACAGTGTATTTCCTGCTTCTAATGCTCTAGGACAAGGTGAAAGAAGGAACCATTCATTTTAAAACAGGGAGGAGGAGGAAGACAGGCCACTGAGAAGCATCTAGGTCTGTTCAGCCATTGAAGAACTGCGTGTTCATAGTTCTGTATGTGTATATAATGCTCCCCAAAACTGGTGTGGATGTTTCTCCTCAAATTTCCTTGGTGTTGGCACTCTGACTCCAGCCCTTCTGCGTATGTGACTCTTAGTCCTGAACTGGCCTTTTTTTTACTTTCCGGGGATGGCAGCAGTGCTTGCCTCAAACCCAGAGTTCTATACAATGTGTAAGAAAAAATGAGGAACAGGATTGTAGCCTCATTCTGTTTTCTTTTCTTTCTTTCTTTCCTTCTTTCTTTCTTTCTTGCTTTCTTTCTAAACTTAAAAAGTACCCACTGCTTTGTGACTTATAGTTTCCACACTCCCTAGAAAGATTGGACTTTTTTTTGATAAGGAAATATGAGAAAATGCAAAGAAAATAAATCAGAATGAGCACTCATTAAATAACCAATGTTGTCTGATTGCCCTACAAGCATCAGGATGAATATTCAGTGAGCAGGCTATGTGGAAGCACCCAGCAATTACAGAAAAGAGGCAGAGATGGTAAGACAGGGAACGGTTATGTGTCCGGTGTTAACTCTACCTCTCAGTGCTGTGCTGTGGAGCCAACTTCTGGAGAATTTTGTTTCGGTTCTTTCTGATCAAGGGGGTTTGGGGTGGGAATCCTGATGCTGTATGGCATTCCTACCTCAGAGGGGTTGCTGCAGGCTGGGAAATGCTTTCAAGTGCCTCAGGGAAAGGCAGTATCAACATTTTGGGAGTCCAATGCAGGGGTGAGGGCAAATGTGGCAGCAGGACATTTTTAGATCACTTGGATCCTGCTCCCCCTCCACAAGTTCTGCAAATGGGGCCATCATAGTACAGCTTGCAAACACCAGGATGTGGGCAGGACTTGGACCTGAGAAAAACAGCTCTGTCCTGCTGCTTCCTGAGTCCGGATGGACAAGACCTGGGCTCCAGCCAGCTACAGCATCCCTCCAGGCTGCCTGCAGTGGGATTGGGGCCCAGATAGTAAAGGGGGATGGCTAGTGTGGCAGTAAAGGGGGATCTGCAATAGTGTGTAGTGGACTGCAGTACCTTTAATTCAGCTGGGAACTCTGATTTCCAGGGAGATGTCAGGAGACACAGTGAATCCTGGAGAGGGTACTAAGTAGAGTGAGAGAGAGAGGATGCTGAGCTCTTGAGGTAGCTGCCTTTTTCACTGGAACGGGGATCCATTCACAAATCCCATTTGCTGCCCTGACACTGCCTGATGGGTGTGTGTGTGTGTGTGTGTGTGTGTGTGTGTGTGTGTTTTCTCCCATTGAGGGGGTGGCATTTCCCAACCCCCCAGCAGAAGTCAGTGCCAGACACTCTCTCACTTGCTCGTTTTTTAAGGACATTATGTTTTGTCCTTGGATTTGCCATTGCCTTTGTTTGCACAGCAACCCCTGCCAGCGCCTCCTGACTCTTGGGCAGATTCCCTGGCTGCCTGGGGGCTTGCAGCATCTGCTGGGGGATTTTTAGGCAGACCGGGCGGGTAAAGAGGGCAGGGGCGTCCGTGGCATATACTGCAGTGATGACCCGGGCGGTTGTCTTCCACTTAGCTGCGGGGTTCAAGCCTAATGAGGGAATTTTACTTCTGGGTTTCAAGAGATTTAAGCCTGGCTCATGCCTGCCGGCCTCTGGCCAAACCACCCCCGCTGTGGGTGCTGAGCCTTTACTAGGCTGCGGAAGCTCCTCTGGCTGGAATAATAAGGGGGGGAGCAGAAGGAGGGGGGTTGGTGAGGATTTTCTGCCTGAGCAGCCCTGGAGAATTGAGGCCGGGCTGTCAGCGGGGCCTGAGAAAGTCGCCTGAGGATGTATGTGTCTGGCACAGGCCTCTTTCTTTCCCTCCTTACCCACTTCCTTGCCCCATGTTCTCCCCCCACACCCATGACAGAGACAAGAGCTGCCACCTGTGAATGAGGCAGCTAGATAGGACCCGGTCCCATCCTTTCGAAATGCACCTATCGTATCCTGAGGTGTTATATGTACCTGGCACGCCAGCCCTGTTGCTGATATTCACAGCGTAATCAAGGGTAGATGAGGCTCAATTCCATCAAGTTGTCTGTCTGCTCAGGCAAAGGCTTCTGCCACTCCAGTCCCTCAACCCCTCCAGCATGACCTGGCACACATATTTCCAGCATGACCTGACACACCTTACACCACTCTTTTCAATGGGCTTTTAAGGGATGCTTTGCTTGATAGAATATTTGTGGGTTCTCTCTGTCCCCCTGATCTGCATAAACTGAGTGGAAATTTAGAGAGAGTTGCTTGAAGCATTATATGTGATGTGCTATAAGATTGCCTAGACTCCGAGTTACCTCTTATCTATCTGTAGTGTCTCACCAATGTACCTTCATCACGCTGGCATTCTAGTCCTTGGGGGTTCTGCAGATATGCTTGGCTGTTGTCATGCCATAGACAGGCATGGCCAAACTTGGCCCTCCAGATGTTTTGGGACTACAATTCCCATCATCCCTAGCTAACAGGACCAGTGGTCAGGAATGCTGGGGGTTGTAGTCCCAAAACATCTGGAGGGCCACGTTTGGTCATGCCTGCCATAGAACAAAGAATAAACATTTAACATGGAACACAATAGCTAAAATCCCAAGAATCCCAGCTTGCTTAAGAAAGTGACCTACGCACACTTACTGGAAAATAAGCTCCACTGAACATAATTGGATTTACTTTTGCATATGATTGCACTGTTGTTATTTTTTAAAATGGTGTTCAGGGAAGATGGCCACCATATTTGAATTGCTAATAATAAAGAGTCTATGGTTTGAAATATACAGCGATTTCCATACATCTTGACTTTTAAATATTAGAAACTTTGTTAGAATTTATTTTTTCTTTTCTTACTGGCAGGTTTTCTTCTGATAGTTACCTGCTGCCATGCTGGTGGTATTACTTCTCAGTAATGGCTTTTCAGCTTGCATGATTGCAGAGAAAAAAATGAAAACACATGGTCCATATTTTAAAAAGCACAGAATACAGAACATTCAGATGAGAACATTAGTGTTTAAGGATTCCAAAGGTCAAAACAATAATAAGCCTAACTTACCATACTCCTTACAGCTACACCCCACACCAAACTCCTGCATATATTCTCTCTTCTCTTCACTCTTGTCTGAATCCCAACACTTCTTTACCATAAATAATTTAAGATAAAAATCCAAGTTTTGCAAAAACCTTAAAAAATATTTCCCAGCCAAGTATGGACTCTGTTCACATAGGTTTATGCAAACTTTATTTTAATTGAGAAACTGTGGCATGTTGCTTGCAGAATGTGGTGATTTTAGTGCACAATTATTGATTCTAACCATGCTCTCGTCTCAGTTCTGTTTCACCTCTGTTTGATGGTGATGGTAGAGAATGGAGTATTTGCCAGTGCTGAAAAACCAGATGTTCCAGTACCACTATTTCTGAGTTTGTTTTCTTTCTTTCTTAATTTCTAATTAGTTTTTTTTTAAGTTTTTTGTGTTACAAAACAAACAGACAAAGAGGGACAGGTACAGCTATTGTCTCCAATTTCAATTTGTAGTCTTTTTCACAGTTCATTTACATTTAGTGAGAGACACCTTTGTCATAGAGACATCTTCCTTTTGGGGGAAATGAAAGAGGGGATGCCTGCGTTTTCTGATGTTGCATGCTCAAGGTGTATTTAAGTGCAGAAAGCCAGCATCCTTGGTGCCTCTCCTTCCTTTGACATGCTTTTTATAAGCAAATACATATTCTCCTATCCCTGCGGTTACATTGATTTGGATAATAAATAGACTGCACTGGAATAGTAGTTTCCATTAATCTTGGTCTCTCCATCCCCCAGGATAGAACACACACCCCAGCATTGAACGCACACATTCTTCTTCTTTGAACTTCAAATTTTGAAGTTGTCTGAAAACACTAGTAGCTTAAAGATACCACTTTCACACTTTTCCTCACATGGGAGTCCTGGAACAGAAAAAAAGGAAGCTTTCCTTCCTGATTACAGCAAAATAATTATTTGGGATTAAGGGGGGAAAGCACGCTGGGCATATTGAACAACTTCAAGCTGATCACGGTTTCTTTCTAATGGTCTGATATATGAGTGGAATACGTTTGAAGATATATAGATCTGTCTTGGCTTCTTTTGGTATAAATTTCCACTGCCAGGTTTCTCTCAGAGAAGTTAAAACATGTAAAAATAAATAAGGTAATTAGATCTGTTTCTATTGGTTTAGCAAGCTGCCCTTCAAATCATGCTAAAACCTTTATCTGCCTGAGAAGAATGTTGTATTATTTCCAGTGGTTGCATGTTTCTTTACCGCACAAAAGTTGGTCTAATAAAAGGTTTCACCTTTGGGCTATGCTCCCTTCTAACTCACCTTCTAAGAAGCTTGACTGAACATAGTTGCACATATGTGCGTTATCTAATCTCCATATATACAATTTCGAATATGCTATTTAATCCTCCTAAGATGCTCCATATATTGTCAACAGTATAGGATTGGGTCCAGGCTCAGTCCTGTTTAGAATAGACCCATTTAAATCAATGGGACTAAATCTTCTAAAACTAACTGAATATACAAACGTACTGTAGTTCTTTGGATTGTTGCTTTAATAGGGCTATTTCTTAGTGGGAATTTTCCAATAAAGAACCAGTGGTTAAGTACAGTTTACATAAAACAGCCACAGGCAACTATAGCCATCCCCTGTTCTATACCCCCAGCATCTGGTAATTGGATGCTTGCTGCCTCTAAACATGGGGGCCTCTATTTTTAGTTATTTTTCTAAAAGGCACTGTATAGCTCCTATTCCCAATGAATTTTTCCAGCTCTTGGATTTTGTTTTTTTAAAAAAACATCTACAGTTGTAGCCACAATCATATCTTGTGAAAATGGTTTCTGTAAGTTAATTGTACATTAAGGCTGACATCCTATACCTCCTTAGGACTAAGCCCCACTGAACTGAGTAGAACTTACTTCTGAGTAAATATGCATAGGATTGCTCTGTAACTTGTACTTTCTGATGAACACTTCAGAGAGCAAGTCCTTCTAATACACTTTGCCAAAAGTTTTGTATATTGTAATGGCAATGAAACATCACTGAACTGAAATTGAACAAAGGTTTCTAATCTTCTAATCCTTTGTCCACAAGAGGTTACACAGACAAAAGGTTCCATAGCAGCCAAACTTGTTGACTGATTTGTATTTGCTGCTTACCATTGAATTCTATGTTGCTGTGCTGGGCGTGGGTTGAATGTTTGAGCATCTTCTGGTCTGACTTTCACAGTGGTTCAGGAAGGCTGCGATTCACAGGTTGGGATATGTTTGGGTTTTAAGTTTTGATCTTGCAGAGCATTGCTGGCTGCTTCACTAAAGCTACATGAGAAATGGGAAACTCTTCTTTTTGTTGAAAGGAAGTGTCCCAAGACCTGTTTGTCAGCTGCTGTTGTGGGAGTTCCCGTACATTCAGAAAAGCTGTTGCATAAGTTTATTCACTTATTTCAGTTGGTTTCACATCCACGAAGTGGTAACACCGACTGGATGTTAGAGAATGAGATATAGAGATATGAGATATAGAGAATTGTTAGAGAATGAGATATATGCATGATGGGTAGTGGGGGTCACCTCACCTCAGTTGCATTGTTGCTGCTTCCTGGGAGGTAGAGGGTGAGGGATGAGGCGACGAACTTATTTTATAATAGAAATGCCATGCCACTCTACTGTCCCTCTCAGTGTTATAGGTGAAATTATCGCCCCACACATACACAGTGAGGAATGTACCCATACTCCATCTGTCTGTAATGGAATATATAGTACTCGTTTGCAGCTATTATCTCAGAAGTTATTACCACCGCTCCCCCATTCACACTGTACAACAGAAATGGTAGGAGAATTTACTGTGCCTTTTTAAGAGGATGGGTGAAGTTATGGCCAGATTTTCAGTTCACAGCATTCACCTGCATTCTGAGTAATTCATTGGAAGCCTGGCCGTAGCAAAATGTCAACTGAAGTTATATGCCCATCTGTTTAGATTCTTTTACTCAGTTGTGTGACCAATTTTTATTTTATTTGTTTTAAGATTCGTACCCATCTTTACCTTTTCATGAAACACGTGATGGCTAATGTATTAAAAATATAAAACATATACATTTTAAAAATGTGTAAAATTACAGAAACAATTTCTGGGGCGGTTTGGGATGGGGGAAGCAAAACAAAATCTCATAATAAGCATGGTGAAGGCTTTCTAGAACAAGAAAAGTATCTAAAAGAGTGAAAAATAAAAAGAGGGTGAGTGAAATATCCTAGGGAACAGCAATCCACATTGTGGGTGCCATGGCAGAAAAGGCCCTTTCTTTTGTTTCCACCTGCTGTACTTCTGAAGATGAGAGGCCATGAGGAACAGGATCTCCCACTGAACATAGAAGCTGGGTGGGTTCTTATGGGAGGAGGCAGTCCTTTAGGTATCTATGAGTGCAGCCCAACTCCCCACCCCTCTGGCAGGGCTGTGCAAAGCAGCAGAGCCACAGCAGCATCCGCAGCCCAGCTGCTCGCAGTAGTGGCAGCACACATATGGATGGGGGGGGCATGGAGGAGGATTGAGCCTGATGCCATCAGGTGGTGGCAGCAAGACCAGCTCAAGATCCAGCAGATTCTGGGCCAGCGCTGCTCTACTACCTCCCTGCACTTGGAACACCCAGGTTCTGGGGATTTCAACTGGCTGCTGCTGGTGCAGAAACTGCCAGTGGGCAGTTACTCCAGTGGAAGGCTAAGCTCAGGCATCAGTGCTGAGCTGAAAGGTAGCTCCACTCTATCCAGCCCCGCCATAGCCAGGCCCAAGAGGGGTTTGGATTGCTGTGTAAGCTCCAAACCATCAATGGCTTTAAAGGCAATAATCAGCCCTTGGATTGTGCCTGGAAGCAAACTAGTACCCAATGTACTTTGTACAAAAGAGGAGTTGCATGTCCCGAATAAACCAGCACCTGTTAAGTCTAGCTCCTGCATTTTGAACTACCAGCAGATGTTTCCAGGTAGCTCTGTGTATGCATTACATTTATCCAGTACAGATGCAACTAAGGCTGTGGCCAGATTTATTCCCTTCCTGTTCTCATCTGGAAATCTACTTGTCCGTAGGAGCCTTTGGTCAGGACCTGTTCTCATCCTTCATATGCTGAGCCTGAGAATAAATATGTGCCTAGGAATTTAAAACACTTCCAAAGCTTGCTCCCACTCTTCCTGGGTTCCTGTAGGGTGTATGTATCCTTGTCGTGTACACAACTGAGAAACTGGGAGTAAGAAGGGCATGCCAGAAACTCTGACCTGCTTCAAGGTGATATACCAGTGGGGATCAGGAGAAGAGATGTGCAAATCCCTTTGTATGAAGTGGGTGTGTGTGCTGTTGTGAATGCATGGAAACCAAAAGGTGCAAGCCGTGTGTGTGTGTGTGTGTGTGTGTGTGTGTGTGTGTACACAGGGGAATCGTTCTAAACAATTAAGCTAAGTCTGCAACTGAAAGAATCTTTTGTGGAGAGTTTCAGTGTACATTCATTTAGTCTTTATACATGTTCCTCGGCAGATAATACACCTGAGCACACCCCGTTGAACCTGTAATAGGCCACTGCAACACCCACCAACACCCCAAAGATGTCCAGAGACAGGTATGTGGCCCTGTAACACAGTTATTGCAATGTAGATTGACACAGTACATGATGTGACTTTAAGGAGATTATTGGACCACAGAGACTAGCAAAGAACACCATTGTCCTAAGCAGTGATAGTAGGTGACATGGACTTGTACACCATGATTCCTGTGCTGGATTTATTTCCAAGGAAAATATGAGACATGACAGCAAAGGGACTCAAAGATGGAACCCCAAACCCAGTGTGAAGCTCTTCTGTGATATGGCACAAATACTTGTGTGGTGGTTTTAAATGGAAAGACGCTCTCTTTCTTGCTTTGTTTGTTGTTGTAAATGGTTTAAGGTAGAATAAAGTCTTTGTACATATTTCCAATTTAGAAGAATGACTAAGCTTACGTTCAGCTCAAGATTTTTTAGCCAGGCTGGGTTTCCTGAGACTGACCCATCCAGGATTTATGTAGGCCTTGCAGAACACAGTTGTTCTAGTTTGAGATGTTTGAGCATGTTCCTTCTGTGTGCTGGTCATAAGTATCTCCCATTAAAAATAAGCCATCCCCAAGAGCACAGTTTCACCCTGCAGTTTGGTGTCTGATTTCCTGAAATGTAAGACATTTGTATCTGCACGGAAAGCATTATCATTCTGCCAACTGTATTTTTCCTTCTTTGCATTAGAATGAATGTAACTAACAAGAATGAATGTGTCTCCTTTGCCCTTTGCTTTTATATCTGACATAGGATTCCTATCCTGCCTATCCTGTCTAGCTCCACCTTCTGGCTGAATCAGACTCTGTTGCTGGCATGACCCTCAATTTGCCTTTTGCAGCTGTGGTGGCAAGAAGGTTTTGCAGAGTGGGACTTACTGGTCTAAGCTAGTATTGCATGCCGACTGCCCCCATGCGTGGCAGCTTATCACTGGACCATGCCTTGTCCATGTGTAGCAATGGCAGCCCCCCAGACCCCATCTGGTCTCTCCCCCCCTCCTTCTCTGCACTTCCCTGCCATGTTCTGCTGTCTCATTCACGCCTCATTGGGCTCCTTGGACAGTTGATGCTCAGGAAACAGCTGGGGTGCTCGAAGCCATAGTCGGGGAGGTGGTGAGGCTTAGAATTCTATCAAAAGCAGTAAAGACAACAAGAGCGTCCCTAAAGAACAAGGCAGGTCAGACTGAGTCCAAAAGGGGAGACTGAGAATCAAGTTCTTGGTGCCCCTATGAGGAGCCCAAGTTGGAGAAAATAGAAGACATTTGTGGTGCCATCTTAACTTCCCCTCTTTTCTGTTGCTCATTTTTGTCACCAGATGGTCAGCTCAGTGCATGGTGACTTCATAAATGGTTACCATGGAGATGGCTTTGATGACATCAAGAGGAAGGGAGAGCAGCAGCAGGATGTGGCATGTGGTTCTTGGAGGAAAGGCAACCTGGGATGGCTCTGAGGGATCACATGTCCCTAAAGCAGCTTCGCCAATCTGGTGCCCTCCAGCCAATGGGATTTGTAGTCCAAAACATCTGGAAGGCACCAGGCTGGTGAGGTCTGCACTATTGGATAGACTTCCCTTTCCACTTGGATAAGTTGTTGCTCTTTTCCCTTGGCCACTACCTCAATCAATTTTGGGAACCTTTGCATCTCAAGATAGTGGGATAAAGGTTCAGAAAGTTAATCTAAGCATATCTGGTTCATCCACCCAAAGAGCCGGAACTGACCAAAGATAAGGCATTGTTAAAACATGGTGGGGATTAGGATATATTTAGCAGCACTGCACATTCGCAGAGTGGATTTCACCCTGCCTTCCTGCACCCTAATACCACTGTGATACAAAGTCAGAAGGTCTCAGTGAGGAATGGAATGGTTTAAGGAAATGAGTGATAGCTAGTTTTACTCAATGTCTACTCTGAGCAAAACCCAGACTCACATATAGGAAAGTGTTTTACACCAGGTCAGTCCATCTAGCCCAGTATGGTCAACAAGGATCGGCAGAGGTTCTTTTGGGTTTCAGACAGAGATCTTTCTCTACCTTGCCTGGAGAGGCCAGGAACCTGGGACTGTCAGCATGCCACTGTGCTATAGCCCTTCTCTACTGGAAGGAGAACCTGCAGGCAGGGGTATTGCTGAACCCCAGGGTTTTTGCAGTAGGCTCTGGATTGCCTACTCCTTTGCCTCTTGGGGGGGGGGGACTTTTAAAAAACCAGTTTGCATATAGGACAGCTGGGCACACTGCAGAGTTCACTACCGGTGAACCAACTACCTTAGTCACCCGCTACCTTAGTTTCCCATAAATATCTATACATTTAAGTTAGCATATGGAGATTGAATGCAAATTTATGTCATGAACCATGTATCCAGCAATATGCCTGCCTAAAGGTTTCCATTTACTTATTTATTTATTTATTTAAATTTGCATACTGCTCTCTACCTGTAGGTCTCAGGGCAGTTCACAACACAAAGTTACAATATACAAAGCAAAAAATTTGTAAGAAAAATAATCAAAGCACAAAATATATGATAAAAATAATCAAAACAATAAACAGTTGTGATGTACAGTATAGACACTAATAAACAATACATTCCCCAACAAAAACCCCTAAACAATGCTCCAGCCCACCCACAAATACAAATAGAAAAATCCAAATTAACATATAACATTTAAAAACAATTTAAAACAACGCCACCCTCCCAATAAAACAGCACCCATCCAAGTTAAAACCACATCCCCGTGAAAACAATAACTTTAACACAAGGGGGCTGGCTCACACCCTCGTTCCACCCCCACAGTGGATAACTCCCCTTTGCTGTTGCCCCCTTTGGTGTTGTGCCCCTTTCAGGGGCAGCCTTGCCAAGGGTGGCCCCACCCCCAGGCAGGCAGGCTTCATAGGGCTGCCCCAGCACTGATCTTCCACCTGGGACCTCAAACCTACCATCTTGTCATAGTTCTTGGTATTCTCTGAGTGTCAGAGCTACTTGGCCAAGGCATGGCTACAGAACACACACACATCCAAGGGTGGCAAGGAGAAAGAGGAACATTGGCTCTCACAATCAAGCCTTCGACACCAGTCCAGGCCCAGTGCTAGATAGCTGTATCCTAAGCAGACTGTGGTGCTATATACAGGCCCCTGCAGAGCGGCAGGCGGCAGTGTACAGTTGCCATTGACCTCAGAGGGCTAAGCTGCCTGTGGGGCAAGACCTACACTGTCATGCCAAGAACTAGACTCAAGCCTGGCTACACACACACACACACACACACGTACATGTCTCAGAGCTGTCTCTTTACAGCTCTGAGTTCTTCTCAGCTCTGTGACTGGCTGGGCTTTTTGGGATGCCCTACAACAGGTGGGTGCAGGCAGAAGTCCCTATAAGGCCAGGGGTGTGTGCCAAGCCAAGACTTAAATAGCTCAGCAAGGAATACTGTATGTGAGCACTGTGAATGAGTTGTTATGAAATCTGTTTGGGCCCAGGATGCCTGCCTCTGCAGACTCCAGCAAGACTGTAATCCTGTGCCAGGTATTACTGCCTCCAAGGAGCCAGGCCAGGCTGAAAGCACAGGCGCTGAGCCCGCACTGGGCTTGGGAGGGGCTGCCTGTGGCCGGCGGAGGGGGGGGCAGAAGCGGGTGGAGTCTCCTTCACCGCAGGAGTAAGAAAAACTTGAGCCCTTCCTGGCTGCCTTTCCCTCTTGGCGCCCGGCTGCTTGCCCAAGCGCTGTGGGGTCTGAGCCCATCTGTGAGGCAGCCCCCTCCTTCTAGTGCTAGCTAATTGAAAGGGAGGGCAGCCAACAGCTGGATGCTGCTAATGAGGCCTCATTAGGCGAGGTCAGGCTGAGCTGGCTCTTTCACCACACTGAGTGCCTGCTGGGCAAATGGGAAAGGGTTGTGTCACTATTGGATGCAAAGCGGAGCAAGAGACCCCACATGCTCCTTCAGCCCTGCATCCCAGAGTTCTCTCCATTTCCAAATAGAATTGGGAAGTCAGGGCGGGGATGTCAGAGTTGGGGATGTTGGGGAGGAGCTGTAGCTCAGTGGTAGAACATTTGCTTTGCATGCAGAAGGTCACAGGTTCAATCCCTGGGAAAGGCAGGAGGGGGGATCTAGGTGGGCCCAAGGGTCTGACTTGATCACAGAATTGTAGAGTTGCAAAAGACCCTAAGGATCTTTGCAAGTAGATAAATAGGTAGGTAAATGGTGTTTCCATGCTCTCTGGCTTATGTCACTGTGTTTCATTGCTCCAGAAGTGGTTTAGTCATGCTAGCCACATGACCTGGAAAACCGTCTGTGGACAAACGCCGGCTCCCTCAGCCTGAAAGCAAGATGAGCCATAGTTGCCTTTGACTGGACTTAACTGTCCAGGGGTCCTGTAGTCCAGCCTCCTGCAATGGAGTAATATGCAGCTGCCCCAAACAGGGGTCAAACCTGCAGCCTTGGCATTGTCAGCACCATGCTCTAACAACTGAGCTATCCAGATGTTGCTAAATGATATACGGCAGCTTTCCATGTTGCTGTGCATGCAAGTCTCAGCTTCAGGTAAGCCAGATCCCTGCCCTGGAGCTGTTTGCTGCATCTCTACCAGAAGGTGCTTATAGCTGGCTCCACAGGCCAGTGGATATAATGGGAACCATTTGCATGGAAAAGGTACCCAGTTCAGTCCCCAGCATCTCCAGGTAGAGATGGAAAAGTGTTCTGGCTGAAACCTTAAAGAGTTGTTGCTAGTTGAATGTAGACACTACGCAGCTAGCTAGACCAATGGCCTGGCTTTGGTATATGGCAGCTTCCTAGGTTCTGGTTCAGTGGGATCTGAATACTGAATGCTGGGAAGGAATGAGCCACACTTGGAAAATGAAGTACATACGTGCCTCACAAGAGCAATTCCACATAGGACCCTTGGAAAGCAAATGGATATGGGCTGTACGGCAGGGATAGACCTCCAGGCTCATTTTGCTTGGTTTAGTCATGCTGGCCAAATATATCCTGACACTGCCTTGCACCCTCCAGCTTCATTTGTTTGTAGCCTGAAAGCATGTGGAATTTGCTGGGATTCCATGCTCTTTCTTCGTTCCCTCTGAGTCTTTACCTCATTCATGTTTGTTCATCATTTACCAAGTACACTTTCTGCAGTGGTACAAATAGCCTCAGGGGAAATGCTTTGAGCGAGAGGAGTTGCATGCTGCTTTTCACAGCAGTTCTGCCCTGACCCAATCTTTAATGAAAACCAAAGCACTGGAAGATCTGACCGCAGATCTCCCAGATAACATGATGAGCTTTCCCTGTGTACTGTAGGTTATCACTTCTTAGGAGGAGCCACCTTTTGTCCATGAGAGTGGAGACTAGGCTGCATGTGCGCCATACATTAAAAGTAGCTCATTAAAGGTGCTGGGAATCGCAGCTCTGTGAATGGATAAACTATGGTTCCCAGGATTTGGTGATGGTGGGGTGTATACAGCCTTAACAGCAGAGGAAATGGGTATCCTAGGTCCTTCTGGGAGTGTGGGCTCCTCTGTGTGTGTGTGAGAGAGGGAGAGATTGCAGCAGTAGAGGGGAGCCATGTGGCTGGGTATAGAATGTTGGCGGGTGCTGGGCAGCGCGGTGCTGGGCACTGGGCAGGCGGGGGCAGCATGGTGCTGGGAGAACTGAGCTGAGAGTAATGCCAAGTTCATGAGGGAGAGGCAAGCACATTACCGCCCCAGTAGCAGCGGGGCTGGATGTGAAGGAGGCAGCAAACAGCCACAGCTCTAGCAACGCCCCAGGATACCGGGAATGAGCAGCCAAGGGGTTCCCTGCCCCCAAGAGCAGGTCAGTGGGGAATCTTCCCTAAAGCCCTAAAGTGAGGGGGGAGGGGAGGGAGCCGTTTTTCCAATGGGGGAGGAAGGATTCATGTGAGTGTGTGAGTGTGTGTGAGTGTTCGAGTTCCACAAAGAAGCGAGGGGGTCCTGTTGCTGCGGCTGCCACAGCAAGTTTAAAAAGGGGGTAAAGGGGAGAAGTTAATGCCGGAGACTCAATGAAAGCTGGTAACCACACTCTCTCAAAGCCTCTTTGTGCTGGCTCCCGGGGAGACAGCGCAAAGAGGTGAGGAATTGCCAGGCTCAATGTGGCTCAGGCATCACTGCCAGGCTGTTTCTCATGAGGGTGGAGATGCATAAAACAGTTTGGGGGCTCCAGCCCATAAACATACAGGAGTGCAGGGAGTGGGGGCTGCTCCTTGGCTGCCATTCCATCCGCTTTATGAAGCCAGAAAGTCTGCACTTAAGGTTGGTTATGGTTGTAGGTGTGAGTGAATAAACTTTTGTGGCTGCACATGTGCATTATCCCCCCTGCTGTGAACTTCAGTAAGGTGGCCTTTTTCTTCTTGAGGCCTCTAGCCCTTGCTTTCTTGTAGTGCTCGCTTCCATCACCTTATGGTCTGTGTTGTCCGGTAGCAGGAAATGCTTTCCAGCACTGCTCAGGCCCTACACCTTTGGGGTCACCATTGTACCCTCACAGCTTATATACATTAAATTACATTTGCCAGCTGGAGGTGTGGGGAGCTGCTGTGTTTCCCCATGGCCTCTAGAGAGAGCCAGAGAACAGTATTTACTGCATGAGGGGCTGTAAAGGCCATGTAGCTATTGGTAACTCCACTTCCTGCACACTTTAGCACAGGGGTGAGGAACCTCTGGCCCACGGACCAAACTTGGCTCATCAGAGGTTCAAATACGGCCAGCCACCCCAGCTGCCCCACACCTGATGTCATATATGATGTTAGGTGCGGGGCAGGTAAGATGCAGCTGCCAATGCACAATCAGGAACCTTGAAGTGCACTCCTTGTTGTGAATTAGCAAGGGAAAACAGCCTTGCCCACCACCAATTTGCGGATCGGAAGCCTGCTGGATTAGCTGCATGTGGTGCTTTAAAGTCATAGCTTTGAGACCTCAAAGCACTGATTCCCTTGTGCAGTCAGGTGATTGACAGGTGGGAAGCCTCACCCACCTGTCAAATTTGGCCTGTGAGACTAGACCAGATCCTGCTAAGGATCTGGCCCATGGAGCCAAGAAGTTTCCCCTCACTTTTCTTAGTAACACCTGTCCAGAACTTTTGATGCTCTGTGTGGAGTAAAGGGGAAGCTTCAAACACAGATGCACTGATTGCTCTGCTGGGACAGTGTCTGTGGTCAGGGGTTTGGACAAGGAATTTATCTGAGCCTTTGAACAGAGGGATTCCTAATGCAGGATCCATGCTCTCAGTAACTTTTTAAAAGTGAAAACAACTAAAAGCAAGAAGAAGAGGCGTCAACAAAGCCGGCCTTACCATTAGACAGAGTGATGTGACTGTCTAATTTACCAGGTGCTGGGGTGCAATGACAGCAGCCCCTTGGGTTCTGCTCCTACTGAGTTCCTAGACCATACCATTTTGTTGTGGACAATGCTGCCTTGTGACCTATCCTGCAACCACAGAAGTAGTCTGCTGCCGTCAGGTATGGTGGACACTATACCATTGCTAGTATTGAAATAAGATTTAAATACTAATCTGTTGGCTTCTGTACATGGAATGGTGAGACGTCATTTTGTCTTTTGCCAAAGGCAGCAAAATGTCTTGCATCAGCCACAAGCAAACAGTACCTTTATATGCATGGCTTTCAACACAAAGTATAGTATAGGGTCAATAGTCATATTTTGGGGGATTTGTCAGCAGTAAAATTAAAAGAGAGGAAATTGAACCTTTTAAAAAATGTATTAATACTGACTTGGTTATACTATCATTTTTACAAGAGATATCAATACTAGCAAGAAACTTCAAATACTGGAAGCCAGCTGCAATTTGTAAGTTCTGCAACTTGGTTTGCGGTAAGGGGAACACAGCATTTTTGCACTTCTAGAAGAAGTCCCACAGCCAGCAAGAATGACTTTAAAAAATGAAAATCACGTTCAGTTCCCTTAGTTTTGGATGTACCAAGGAATATACTATGAAACTTTAAATGAAGTATCAGAATGACTACAAGTACAAAAGAAAAATCAACTCATTAATTAAGATTATTGGGGGTGGGACCTATTACTGGTTTTTTCTCATAGCACCTTGAAACAGGTTTCACCTTTTTAAGAATGACATCTAGGAACTGTCTCTAAAAAAAATGGAACACCAACTTCACCAAATCTCAACACCTGCAAGCAAATGTATTGCTTGCATCACAACCATTGCCATCATGATTAGGATACCCCCTCCTCTCACTTCGGCAAAGACTTCTGAGTTTCCATTGCTACTTTTCTGTGAATCAGTCTTGACTGCACCCTTCTGAAGGCAAGAGCCTAAACCAGGGATGGGGAACCCAGGAGTGGATCTGCTACGAAACTAATGAAGTTTAAATTTCAGGGCCCTTAATCCCAGAGGGGCCCCAGAAGCAACTTTCATCCACATTGCTTTAAAAAAAAAAATGGGTCTAGTAGACTCAATTTGAGTTGCATGGCTCAGATTGATTATTTATTTGTTTTTGTATATATTTCTCAGAGTTTTGAGAGTCAGTAGCATGGATGTTGTAAAGATTGTAAACAACCCAGTGGTTATCCAGACCTAATTGCTGGTTGCAAAGGGGCTCCCATAACAATTCAAGCTTCAGGGCCCTAAAAATTAAGGTCTGCCACTGGGCCCTCCAAATAATTGCTGCACTGCAACTCATCCCTGACCATTGGACATGTTGTCTGGGGTTGATGGGAGTTGTGGTCCAGCATCTGGAGAGCCACGAATTGCCTGTACATGGGCTAAACCTTGACTAAGTTAATCCCACCTACCCAAAATCCTGGATGGTCACAGTATGTGTTATCTCCCAACCTGACTTGTGGGGCTCCGATACTGCAGTCTATTTCCTTGCTGTCGCACTGAATGTGATAGCTAACAAAGCTGATCTATCCCAATTAAAGGAAGTCTGAGGCCAGATGGATTGTGGTTGCAGCTTGTGTATGGGTTGGAGTGAGGAGAGTTGAGTGCTGCGTCCCCGGCTCACTCCTTTATGCCTCTTTTAAAACCTCAGTTTGCCTATTTATTTTTATCCTGCATTTGATGGGTTGATGCATAGATTTAATCAGGTCATATGTTTTACCCTCAGTTGCTTTCTGTAGCAATTTAAGGTTCAGCCTGGGTGCCAGATGGAGTCCAAACCGTTGTTATAGTCAGTGAAGCAGACAAATAATTTCCGTGATTAAAAAGAAGTTTGCTCATCAGTACATGAAGGGAGGGAGGGACATCACAATTGGTGACTTCTTTTGCAGTGTGGAGCAACATTTCCTTTCAGAGGTTTACCCAAAATGAGATTTCTGATTTGATGAACTTGCTACAGATCATACAGGTGGTTCTGTAGCTGCTTTGAGGTCATGGGTTGCATAATGAATTCATCCTGCTCCCAGCTCAAAACTATGTTTGAATTGCACTGGGCCAAATGCAATTCAATGTCACCTTGTAGAGCTGTGCGTGTGTATAGAACTTGTGGTGGCATAAGTCTTATTTTTGGATGCACAACCTCAGTTCCTTATTCTTTTCTACCTGTTTTGGCTATTCTTGGCATGCTGGACAGTGCTACTTTTGACACAAGCCTTTGATTTGCTGCCTCTGTCCATTCAACAGGCTCCCTTTAGTTCAACATCCATTAAACCATACGGTATTTTGAATTAAGAGGGTGGTAATATAAGCAAATAATTTATGGAGGAAATATATAGAATAGTGCTGAGGTGAGCTTACAGAGAAGCACCAGAGTGACAAGAATCAATCTTGAGGCAAGCTGAAAGCCCCATCACAGGGAATGAATTTGAAGAGCAATTTAGGGGTGGCAGATTTGCTCCAAAATATGCTGCCCCTGGACCCTAACTTTAAGAGCTCTAGCCCCTGAACTGGCAGGTGGGAAAGTGCCTGCAAGATGGCACCAAGGATGCACATGGCAAGCAAGTTTGTTTTTTAGTCATCCATCTAGGACAACCTTCCCCAATCTGTGGCCGTCTGGATGTTAGTAGACAATAATGCCCACTCTCCTGACCACGGGCCATTCTAGCTGAGGCTTATGGGAGTTATAGTCCCACACATCTGGAGGGTAGCAGGCTGAGGAAGGCTGATTGATCTATGTAATCTTTTTTCCAAAGTGCCACCACCCTATTGCAATTCCAGAGAAGGATGAGGCGGAGAAAACATCCCACCTAGGAAAGCAGCTTGTCTCTTCCATCCCCGCAATTTATTGCCTAGCACCATTTTGGAAGTGCTGCTTCCTACGCCAAAAGGATTCAAGTTTGGGGGCAAATGAAATGAGAAGCCCCCCCCCCCCCCGTGCTCATACTTGATATGTGTTGGAGAAAGAGAAAATCTATAGAATGATAGTGAATGCAGTCTAAAGGTTGTAGCAAAAGAAGGCAAAGAAAAGAAAAGATAAGCCCTGTCTATCAAACACTGAATAATATTTAATTTGATGCTTGGATTCACTATTCTTAATGTTAACTTCTCACTGGCATAATAATCCACTCTTTCAACATCTCCTGATTCAGGCATCTCCCTCCAATTAAATATACTTTCACATATTGTGTGAATAGCATCTATTATGTTATTTTATTTTATTACACTTATATCCCTCCTTTCTTCTATCATGGGATCCAAGGAGGCATGCATGTAGTTCTCAGGCAATCCAGCCACAAACCTGTTTAGCATCAGCCAAGTGGTGACCTCCTGTGCCTTCAGAACACACCTGGGTAGCAGCACCTCTGCTGGGTGTCCCATGTGACTTTTACTAAAATGTTTGGGCTTCAGACTGAAGCATAGAACCCTCAATAAATTAAGAAAGGTCATCTCCCCTCTGACCCATTGTATATTGAGTACAACACTGATTCAGTGCAATAAAGGTGCAGTATGTGAAGGTGATCATGGGAGCCCTTTGACCAGCAAGGCTGGGGGAATTGGGGAAAGCTTTTCTGGTAATATCTGCTGCTTTCTCTTTTCCTCCTGACTTCCACTAGAATATTTAGAAACACACACGTTGTACAGCTCCTATCCTAGGATGAACATTCTGTACCCAGTCTCTACCCACTGGCACTCCAAAATGATCTTCCCTGTTCCCTTTGGTACTGAGGGCATCATGTTATGAACAGTTTGACTCCAGCATGCTCTAGGCTTCTTGTTGTTGATATAAGCTGAGCAGCTAGTTGTCTTCTTGCCTGCACTGCCCCAGAGTTGGAGGCTTTGTGGGGTAATGAGTGGGGGTCAGGTGAGGCTCCAGTTGACTCAAGCAATGAGTGAGCTGGGATCAAAAGAGGGATTTCCCTTGGCTCCTAGCTAAGCCTTCCTTGCCACCTGGCTTCTAGCCCAGACCTGCTTCTCTTCCTTCATCACCGCAAGGGCAGCATGTCCCTTGGGAACCACTTGCCGGAAGGGGCTGTGCAGCTGACAGGAGCTTCTCTAGCATAAATCCTGTTGCCTGATTGAAGCCTCCTTCTGGAAGCAGCCCAGTGGCCTTACAAGCTCAGCCATGAGGCCCACCAGTTGAGCCAACAGGTGAATTAGCATAAGAAAGGTAGCTCTTGCCAGGGAGTCCTGATGGATGAGCATGAGGTGGTATAAGAACTTCCTTCCCCTTCTCATGCCTATGAAATCCTGCTGTGTCTCTAGGAGAAACCATGGGTGACTCTCTGATCTGTGTCATCACTTGAGTCAAATTCAGTATGTATTTGTACCACATTTGCTATGCAACTGAGGGCTCGTCTACACTTCCGCACTTCCGCTTGTCCCATGCCTGGAAAACATGGGTCTGAGTGGTTTTGCCTATGCCCCACAACTCCCTGAAAGCCTGCTGTTCAGTGCTAAATCAGAGCAAATGTCAATCTGGACAAAAACCCAACTGATGTTTGCTCCAATTCAGCAGTAAAGATTGGGTTTCCCCGAGGGCAAGCAGCAGGGCATGTGGAAGTGTGAATGAGTCCTGACTTGATGGGTGCAGGTAGGAGGATGCAAAATCATGCATGTATGTGAATATAGATGCACACACACTTTTTCTTGAATTCACCAGCATTGTAAGTAAAAAGTGAAGTTTGTGGTACTTTCCCCTTTTGTGCTTTGTTAGAGCAAGAAGAGAGAGAAGCAGGTTAATGGCATCCATGGGGATTCAGGGTAAATGGCTCCCCTAGTTTTGCCACCTCAAACTATTGCTCAGGATCAGTTCCAACATGGCTCCGGCTGAATATGAAAACATTTGCAGCATTTGCTTTTGTCCATTGAGGCATTGGTATTTCCGCAATAGTCACAAATAGTGAGGAAAGGTATAGTACCGCACTCATATGGGGATAGTGGCAGCACCAGGAATAATCTATATTCAGGAGCACACCAGGGATAAAGAGCCTTCCTGGGGAGGTGAACATTTAAAAATGCATTTCCCCCCTCAAGTAACCACAACATTTCAGTAATGGGAGAGAGGCAAGCTAAATGTCTGGAGAATGGTGACTGTTTGCACCCACTCCTGGTGCACTGCCTATGTATGGGCAGGAAATCCAGACTTAACAAACAGCATTTAAGGAGGGCTCACAATTCTGCCTGAGGTAGAATTTGGTAGAAACCTGTGCTTCCACAGCAGACCAAGAACTTGGTAGCTTTCATCATGATTGTCTGGCACGTAAGGTGATACATTTATACCTGCACAGAGGCATCTTGTACCAATGTAGTGTGATGAAATAGCTGCACCATGTCAGTACAGGAGGCCCCTGTGCATGCATGCTGAAACCAAGGACATCACAGATCTTTAAAGAGAAATTGCAGTGTAAAACCACTGAATTCATCAAGAGGTTCAGTGCTATAATTTGTTGACTGAATTGGAAATTTGGGACGTTGCTTATTTGTTTATCGCACTCTGCATGCAACCTAGCTTACAAATGTCAGGGTTTCTGTGTTATCAGCAACAACTGTTTTGTAAATTACCACTGTTAATTACACAATTTATTACTACCTCTGGCATCAAAACCCTCCCCCCCAAATAACCATGTGAAGATATACCTGCAACTTTATGTACTTGATGAAATCAACTGTAGTCCACAAACGTCTCTTTATTAATTTGTTGTCCTTTAAGATGCCACAAGACCCTTTTGTTGTTGCTGCAATAGGCTAAGACAGATGCCACTCTAGAACTGCCAAGTACCAAGTCAGAACAGAAGCTTGGAATCATAAACTGATAATGAAAGTGTGTGTGTCTGCCTACCAGCTTGTTTTAGACTTTTCATTTTTATCCCACATGGACTTTAATTCAGTACTACTTAAGTTATTAAACTGGTGGCATCCGAACCATGATGTCCAAACTAAGAAACTGTGGTTTGAATGATCCCTACAAACCAGGATAGCAGTCCATGGTTTGTTATCCTGCTTGACAGGGATCACTCAAATGATCATTTCCTGGTTAATATATTGTTGGAAACTCTTTCAGGAAATGTTGAATTAAGGAAGAGAAAAGGGAAGAGGCAGGAGTCTGTGTTCTCATAGCTTATTCTTTGGTTTGTTGGACCAGGGTTGTTGTTGTTGTTGCTGCTATTTTTTAATTTACGGATCACTTCCTTATGTCTGATCCAAATGGAATCCTCTTCCACAAGTATAGAAAGGTGTGTGGAACTTTGCCCCCATTCTTCCCCAGGGTCCCATACATGGTTCTTCTCCTATTCTGCCACCCCCCCCCCAGGAGGTTCTTTTGCCCTTGGGTCTGGAGGATGAATGAGCTGCTGGATGCTTCCTGAGGAGGCTTGGCAGGCCTTGGATGGGAATGCGTGAGCAGGCTGTATTGCTGCATGCCCTGGCAATGTGATGAGAGCCTGTTACAGGGGAGTCCTGCTGGCAAAATGGGGAAAAAACAAAATAATGTTAAAAAACAAATTAAAATAACCATGGAGAAACAGTGCTCTTCTATACAGTAACTACCAGCCCTTGTTTCTGGAAAGTTCTGTATAAAAGTATTCAAGTAAGTGACTTTACACATATGTATAGAAAGAATGCCAAACAGAGTAATTAACTTCACCATTGAAAGCTGCATGACCATATATGCTCCTAGGTAGTAGTATAAAGCTGAGGCAAAATTTTGTATAAAATATATAGAATTTCATTGACTTTCATCTGTTTAGTATATACACTTGCTGAGTAAATACATGAATTAGAAAGCTGGAAACTCTGTTTAAAGCACTGATTTAAATCAGCCCTTGTTCTGGGAGGATATCATTATAAATCTTCCCAAACAGTGAAACATTCTGTCTGTGTGCGACAGGTAAAATTGCTGCCACCAATACATGATTTGGCCAGACCCGCCAAATACCTGTTTTCTTGCCAAGACAGTTTTCCTTCATGAAAAGTCAACTGATTTAATTTCTGACCCACTGTGGGAACTAATTCACATGTCTTCCTCTAATAAGGGAATGTGTGGCCCATTCCTGCCCTGCTATAGCCACTGCTTGTCTTGCCTGCCCCAAAATGGCAGGGTTGGTAGTTTCTTCCAGTGGCTGAAGGAAAGGCAATGGTAACGGAGGATTAGCCTCGGTACTCACCTCCCCCTAAGAAGTAGTAACAGAAGCAGTGGAGGACCGATTCCCTACATTTCCTCCTCAGGGAGGTGAAATGAACTAGTCCAAAGTTCCCAAAGAGTGGCTTGATCCTAACATGCTAAGAAGCAGCAGTGTATGCTGGGAGTTGCCCAAGTCAATGGGCTACTTCCATGAGTTTCACTCCAGCCTTCTCTTTGAGCTCCTGTTGGGAGTTCTCTGCCCAATAGACCACCACGTGGCCAGAGTGAACTGAGCTCCCATTAATTAAGCAGAACAGAAGCCTCATTAGTGCTCGCTTTGCAATTCAAGTTGGATTAGGCTACTCAGAGTGAGCAGCATGCTTTAAGAAGTCAGCCATGGAGGATCTGACCTGCAGCCAACTATCGTGCTGCCCTTACTCTTGAGATGTTGCTTCTTTGGCCATGGAAAACTGTGTACCAGCTAGGGCAGCTGAACTGGTAGGACGAACTATGACCATTTTTCTTCACAGCCTAATGGTGTAGAGTCATTCTTTAATGTCAAGCTGGCACAAGTAGAATATAAAGGATAGAGGCAGTTGTGTTGTGTGATACCCTGGAGCTTCATGTTACAGTACTAGAACATCATAAACTGCCACCCTATTCAGAAACCACCCGGGGGGGGGGGGGGAAGAACACTTCAACCACCCAGATCACTGTTACTGACCTTCTTGAGCAAAGGAACTTCAGAGGGAGACTTCCAGCGTGAAACTGCTGAACTGTAATTTATGAAAAGTTCAGTTCTCTCACCTGTGCCAGAATTGAGCAACAGTAGCTCATCTTACCACACTGTTAATTAGTTTACTAATTATTAGTGAGAGGATTTGTGTGTTGGCTATATACACCGATTTGTACAGCGATTTGACAAAGATTTAGTGTAAAAAAAACCACAAACGTATTCATGGGATATTTATTTCTGGGAATTTGTGAACAGCAGTCAACTTTTGTTCTTGGCTTTACATTTTTGGTTTATTTCATGGTAACAAATCAGAACTCCGCTTCCAACAGCATTATTGTGGCATGCAGACACGGCTGATATACATACATGCACTCAGAGAGAGACCCCCACCACCACAGCAAATGCAGGATAATGCTTCATGCATCTGATAAAGTGGACTCTATTCCACAGGTCTTTGAGATGCCGCAATATTCTTGCTGTTTTTGCTGCAGCAGCCTGACACAGCTACCGCACCGTTATGACTCCTTATGGGGAAGGCTACCAGGCTGTGTATCCAATTCCTTGCAAAGTGCTGTGTAGCCAGGCTGGCAACCCCATTAACTGTGCCAGCGAACGTGCCACGCGGTCACATGTGGCTGCCGCCTGAACATCTCGTCCCAAGCCCATGCTCAGGGAACATGAATGGCCGCAAGCGCCCGGCAAGGACTCGATCAATGCAGAAGGAATGGGGGGCAGAGCGGGAGGGGAGCTGGGAACGCACTCGTTGCTTGATTTACAGCATCTGGACTCCCTGCTTCCGCGGGTGAGAGAAAGGGAGGGGGTGCTAGCACTTCCTCTCTCTGCCCCAGATTCCCTGCTGTGCCCTGGTGAAAGGCCTATTGGTCTAAGTGGAAAAGCACTGAGGAGCCTCTGCTGTCCATTGTGTCACACATCTTACAAAGCCAAAGAAAGAAGCTTCCTTCAGGTGGGTACAGACCCAGAACCTTAATAGGAAACTTGCCACTAAAGCCAGGAGTGGAATAACCTGTTACTACTCCAAGTTCCTCAGATTGTCTTTGTAGGGACTCTTTGATATAAAATTACACATACGCCATCATCCAAGTGGACTGGAGCTGCTAGCCCAGGTCTGATATGGTGAGATACCTGCCTTTTTATCAGAATCCACTGAGCGAACATTTAATTCTTCCGACACACTCCAATGCTGACCTGGAAGCTGCTTCTCTTCAACATGGAAATGTTAAAGAGAGATGTCAGCAGCTGAAAGGACTGAATCAGAACTTATTAAGAAGTTTTCTTGTATCCGTTTCAGCATAAATAGACACAGTGGTTCCTGTCCCAGTACAGTTTCCTAATTATGCTAGGATGGTTGTATTTTTACTAGTTACTGCTGTTAAGAATGCTTCTGCTCTTCCCATCCCCATTTAAGTTCAAATCAGTCTTTGCATGTACTTTTTGCATTTTATTGCCATTCCGCTCCACTGATTGTCCTTTTTCTTCTTCTTGCTATGCACAGTGTGAGTGTGTGGTGTATTTACAGTACCAAATGAGGATAATACTTAGTGTCGTAATAAATTGGTTCAGTCTTTAAGATGCCACAAGGCACTTTGTTGGTTTTGCTGCAACAGATTAACAGAACTGCCCCTCCAGAAGCTGCATTTATGCAGTAACAGCTTGACTGTATCTGGAGGGAGAAGGCTGTTTGGTTAAGAGTAGCCACCCATATTAAAGACCCCATGTGGCAGGGCTGGTTTAGCCTTCAGCCAAAAGGCACCAAGGGAAAGTTGCTGGCAATGCTCAGGCCATCAACCTTATCCCTCTGTAAGCAAACCCTGCCAGGTTATTTGCACATAGCTAGATGCATGTATGACGGGACGCAGGTGGCGCTGTGGGTTAAAGCCTCAGCGCCTAGGACTTGCCGATTGAAAGGTCGGCGGTTCGAATCCCTGCGGCGGGGTGCGCTCCCGCTGCTCGGTCCCAGCGCCTGCCAACCTAGCAGTTCGAAAGCACCTCCAGGTGCAAGTAGATAAATAGGGACCGCTTACCAGCGGGAAGGTAAACGGCGTTTCCGTGTGCAGCTCTGGCTCTGGCCAGAGCAGCGATGTCACGCTGGCCACGTGACCCGGAAGTGTCTCCGGACAGCGCTGGCCCCTGGCCTCTTAAGTGAGATGGGCGCACAACCCCAGAGTCTGTCAAGACTGGCCCGTACGGGCAGGGGTACCTTTACCTTTACCTAGATGCATGTATACACATGTATATGTGCAGGTATGTAACAGTTACACACATACTTTTCTGTAAAACAAGCATGCAGAGAAACCTTGGGACAAATATGCATAAATACATGTATCTCACTGCTAGTCTTGGAACACTCTGGGGCTCTGTTCATATTCTGTTTCTCATTTCAGAATTGATGGAGGAGAGGCAACATCTGTTAAAGGTCATATTGTGCCACAGCTCTTCAAAAGTGCCAGATTCTCTGCCCCTAAAACACAAACATCCCCCATAAGAGCAGCCCTTGGAACTGCTGGGTCAAACGTTGCCATGATGCAGGATTGTCTCTTGGCCTGACTCCCTTGTCTTGCAACTATGGTTGGGATGCATTCTGTGTGTGCAAAGTGTTGCTGATTTTCCCTCTTTGCATTTGCCCCTCCAAGACTCCACTTATCATGGGGAAATGACTTCAAGCCTCCCTCGTGTCAGGGGTGGATGTGAAGAATACAGAGAAAGACTGGAATAAGGATATTAGGATGTGGTATTACTCCCTGCTTGCCACTGGCAAATGTATACCTTTGGCTGTGTACATACCATACTTTTAAAACACCCCCCCTAAGGATAATGGGAAGTGTAGTTTGCCCCTCATAGAGCTACACTTCACAGTACCCTTAACCAACTACAGCTCCCAGGAGACAGGTTGTGTGCAGGGTCTCCCTGTCCCTTCCAGAACATGGAGATCCTTGGAGGTGATCCTTTAGGTTGCCGCTGAGTCCCCATGATGCCACAATCCCCACTCCGGCTTCCATGGCCAGGGCTCACAGCAGAGGTCACTTCTAGCAGGCGTGGCTCTCCCGTACCCTGCCAGTCCCCCCAGTTAGCGCAGCAGATGGCTCCTTCGCAGCTCTGTGCCAGAGCGGCTGCTGGCTCTAATTGAATGACACGGTTAGGTGCACAACTCGCCGGCTGCCAGCCCCCTCCCATCCCAGTGGCAGGAGGCAAAGCTGAAACGACGGCTTCCATTTGCTGAGTGCTCACAGCAATTGTTTGCGATCAGCGGGCAGCCACGTGCGCCTACGTGGAGTGTGCTGCGTGCACCAGGGGGAGAGCAAAGGAGGTGCATCCACAGGAGAGGTTCCTGCAAAAGACTCCTGCTGGCAGCCTGTTCATCTCAGAGCTCCTGAGAAGTAGTGGGGCTCAGGGAGCAACATCCTCCCCAGCAAAGCATCCTGGAACATGGGGCAGGGGCAGGCTGCTGCTGGATCCCCAGCCATGAACAGGAGGGCCCACAGAGGCCAAGTGCTCCTTTCCTAGGACACCCACTTTTTTTTTACAATACCCTCTTTTCTCCCTTCCTCCCTCATAAGCACTCAAGTGCAGCACCCTCTTCCTAACACACCAGCAACTGGAGGGATCACTAGCTGGGTGTGAGGTGCAAACCACAGGAGCCAATGTGAGTTTCTCAGAAGATAAAAGGAAATGCTTTAGACCCTCATGAGAAGCAGCAGCATTGGGTTGGGGAGGTTTAAACCCAGGGTTGGGAAAACCTGTGGCTGAACTACAAACCGCAGCATCCCTGGTTGAGGATGGTGGGAATTTCGGCCCTGCAGTGTCTGGAGGCCACAAGTTTTCTTGCCCCTGCTTTAAACAGTCAAAATGCAAAAGCTGCTAGCACAGGGCTGATCATCCATCTGTATAACCAAGGGATTCTAGGATGCGCCAGCTGCATCGCCTTGCTCCCAATCTTCGCTTATTGACAGATCACGCCTTCAACTTGAAAGAAACAGCTCTGTCATGGTTTATTTAATTGCTTGTGGATAATAGGTGAAATATATTGGCATTTGGAATGAGATTATACAGAATATAGTAGATTATCAATAATCATATATGTATTTGGACAATAATAGTACTGATATATCTATATAATAATGTATGGTAGTATAGCTGATTATATTTAGTGTATCCTATGTCTTTTCTTATGTTTTAATTTTTTGCTTTTTTATTTGTTCTTCTCTCTCTCCCTTCTCTTTTATCACTTTATTTTCTCTATAACTGAAATTTTCTTAATAAGATGTTAATAATTTTACAAGTGGCAGTTGACAGAGGAGAGTCTTTGCAAATTGCTGACCCAACTTACTTCAAATTCTGATTTACCCCTCAAGTACGTAGGCAAGCGAACTAACGATCACTTAAGTCTCATGCAGGAGAACTGAACCTAGAAGCATCTTCAGGTGATGTCCCATCTCTCAGTAGGAGGAAGGGGCAAGGTACAGGCAGTAGCCGCCAGAGAAATATTGTTCCAGAGCATGGCCAGATGTGCCCCATCCGCTCTAAGGGAAGAGAAGCCAGGCTTTGTTGTTGACACAGCACATCTCCCGTTCCTTTGATCTGAAGGCTGTCATTGTTATCCTTGGGCAGTACAGGGAACTGGTGGTGCCAGGATGGAGCTAGATGCACAAAAGCTCCCTTTTTGTCCTGCGGAAAGCGGCTACGCTTGATGACAGCATCCTGTCCTGTGTGGTGCTTGGGCTTCTTCTGTGTGGGGCTGAGTGCTTCCAGCCACTTGGAAGTCGTACTGTTCCAAAGGTAGCTCAGACCTTGGCTCTGTCAACGCAAGTAGCCTCTGTTCTTCCCCCTGCCCCTTAGGGGATAGAGAAATTGGGGGCATGTCTAAGGCTTGGGCTAGCATTGGACACATTCGGAAGGGGAACTCTAAGGTGATGGGCCAAGATTTTTTAGTATCATTTATTTTCTCTGACAGACCTTAAAGGACTCGGTATGATTAAGGAGGACTGAGGCTCCCTCTCCTGGTGATATCCTTTTACTACAGCCAATAACCAGCCTTTGTCACAGATAGACACACCGTGGGCACTTCCTTCCAGATGACCTGTTTACTAAGCATTCGCCCTGATTTGTTTGAAGGGAGATAACATTGGCTATTTAATGACCATTGGTTCGGAATTGTTTTTGGGGAGATTAGATGACATTGCGTCAAAGCAAGTGTTTCTCTCCCCACCCTCTCCACTCTCTAGTGCATTCTTCCCACCAGTTTCCAGTCTTACAGGGAAGAAGCTGGCTTGTCACACAAGTTATAACTGTGCAACCCAAATTTGCTGGTGCATATGTTGTTTTTGGCCCCAGATGGGGATGGGGGTGGAACAGGCTTACATGTGACCGCTGACATGCACAGTGACCCGGAACTCAATCCTCATGCAAACGGGGAGTTGCCTGTAGTCCGTGTACCATTATATGTTCTTAATAGAACAGCTCTCACTTATGGGCTGACAGGTCAGATATAGTAATTTCCCCACTTTTATTGTGAGTATGAAAGGGACTTAACATCTATAAAAGGGCAATTTAGTGATGCCATGTAAACATCCATAGACTGTATGCTCAATGGGCATATTCTGAATTAGCTACCAAGAGCCAAAGAGAGGATCCAGTTTTCCTCCTGAGATTGCCAGGAACAAGCACGAGTATATTTCTGTTCCTTCTTCACACGAAACATAGTTAACATTGGGCATTCCCTGTCACAGGATACAGTAATGGTCACTGGCTTATAGGGCTTTGTAAAGGGCAATAAATAATTACAGGATGCAATGGCTTAAATCAGTGGTTTCTAACCAGTGTGCTGTGGCACCCTGGGGTGTCTTGAATGATGCTCAGGGGTGCTGCGGGCAACACTGGGCTCTGTCCCTCTTTCCTTCCCTCCCTCCTCTGATGCCCTTTCACATCTACCTCCCAAAGGCTTGCATAGCTGTTTGTTGAAGCCCTGGCTACAAGCTCCCCAGGCAACTGGTGCCTGTGGGGCTGGCCAGGAGGTGTTGTTTGCCAGGAGCTGAGGCAGCCTCGGAGTAAGCAAGCAAGTGGATGAGGGAGCCCAGCCAGCCAGTCAGCCCGCCAGCCCTTGCTGTTGGGAATGGACAGACAATTGGGAGGCCGGGCAGGCAGGCAGGTACTGCGCTGGCCTTTCTTGTTCTTGCTGTTTCCAAGGCTTGCCTGGGATCCGAGTGCCCTGTGCTGAAGGGGAGCCTATCTGCCATGTAGGCCCAGCAGCTCCTGCTGCAGCCACTGCTGCCTCCCAGTTTAAGGTGCTGCCTAGAGGACTCCCAAAGAGAGGGGAGCGGAGAGGAGGCTGAGGGAACACTCCACAAAGGGGGGGGGGGTGTTCGAAAAAGTGTGTGAGGCTGCCAGCTCTGCAAGCAAGGGGTGACATAACTGGGCTCCTGAGCCCCACAGGGGTGCCACAGAAAGAACGTAGTTGGTCAAGGGAGCCATGGACTCAAGAAGGTTGAAAACCTTTGGCTTAAATGAAACCTCCACATGAATTAATGACATAAATGATTCAGATAAATCTGTAAATATCAGGTGCCAGGGACAAAACAACAGGTATCTTCATGAAGCCCCCCTCCTGGCTTGTGGGCTTCCCAAAGCAATTGTTCTGGCCACTGATGGAAGCAGTATGCTGGGTTAGGTGGGGCTTGGTGTGGTCCAGCAGGGCTTTTCTGATGCCCTGATGGGCTTAGCTTCCCTGCCAGTGAGTAAAGGGATCTGCTTGCCTTTCCTGTGGCCTCTTGTGCTCCATCAGTAGGCAGGCAGAGGGAGCAGGCACAGAGGCTCCTTTGTGCTGACTCCTCTTATGCCTGCTTTGTATGGGCTGCAGCTGCCAGCTTCCCTACAGCCTGACCCAGGACTATTCATCTGGGCAGGCAGGGGGTAGCAGCCCCCTTAGCATAATCAAACTCTCCGCCCCCTGCCTGCTTTGCCTCCAGTTGGGGAAGGGGAGTGACTTTAAACCACCAGCAGCGCAAGCATCCAAAGTTGCAGAAGGGTGTGTGTTTGTGTGTGTGTGTCCCCATCCATATGACTTGTTTTGTTATCTGCTTGTTGCCCCTTCTAAAGCCCCTCTTTTTGTGGGAAGACCTTACAGGATTGACAGTAGGGGAGACCCAGAAGGAAGGAATAGGATAACTTACTTCTGCCCACCCTCTTGCCATTCCCCTACCTGCAATAACTGACTGTCCTCTTCTGGCAGAATGGTGCTGTGCCTGGCGAGACAGCTAAGCGAGACGAGAACCTCAAGCGTGGCAACTGGGGCAACCAGATCGAGTTTGTTCTCACGAGCGTTGGCTACGCTGTTGGGCTTGGCAATGTATGGCGCTTCCCTTACCTCTGCTATCGCAATGGAGGAGGTGAGTATTGGCCGGGGAAGGGTGCATGCAGCACAAGAGAGATAGGACCCACTTGCATTGCATTTGCTGACAGTCCTGGCCCTGACACTGTCTGGGGCTAGAGCATGTGCAGTGTTGCAAATAGCAGGGTAGGAGTGATTCCCTGCCCCCAGCTGGTACTAAACCCAGTGCTCTGGCATAGCACTGGTGTGTGTGTTTGTGTGTGGTGGGAATTGCAGTGCTGTGTCCTACTAGTTCCGGGATGCAACTTTGTCCCCACAGACGAAGGTGTATCCTAGGAGCTTCATACACAACTATCTGGTGAGTATAGGGCTCCTCCTGCAGGAGAGGACTGGGATTCCATGCCACACTCTGGGCAGCTTTCTCCCCACCCAGAATATGACACTTGGGGGAAATCTCTGCATTTCTTAAGGGTTTTGAAGCTCCTTTTCCACTGGCTTGAAGCACAGGAAATTGCCATCTACTAAGACTATTTGTCCATCTAGCCCAGTGTGCCAGGTAGAAGAGGTTTTTCCTCGATGTGATATAGTGGTTCAGAGCCTCAGACTAGGACATGGGGGAAACCAGGGCTCAAATCACTACTTGACCATGAAGCTCCCTGAGTGACCTTAGGCCAATCACTGCCTCTGAGCCTAACCTACCTCACCGGGGGGAGGAGTTAAACGAGGGGAAAGTGGGATGTAAGTACAACAAATGAATATTACATCCCATCTTGAGCTTTTTCATCTTGAGATGCTGGAGATGGACCTTTTTGCCTACAAAGCATGTGCTTTACCCCTGAGCTATGGTTCCTCTCTGGTGCTCATTTCCTCTTCTGTCTCCAGGTGCTTTCATGTTCCCCTACTTCATCATGTTGGTGTTCTGCGGGATCCCCCTCTTCTTCATGGAGCTCTCGTTTGGACAGTTTGCTAGCCAGGGCTGCCTTGGTGTCTGGAGGATTAGCCCCATGTTCAAAGGTGAGAGGCAGCACATTCAGTGCATACATTCTGTACGGTTATTGTGCTACAAACACATTTGCAGTCTGCATCCTTTGCTCCCCACGTGTGGGTAGAGACTTGTGCACACATCCGTACAGTATTTGCATTTCAACTGGAGTTGCTAGGAGCAAAATCAATTTAAGACAGATAACCAGTATTTTGGGGCAGTGGACCTTTGGCATCTCTGGGCAGGATTAGTTCAAAAGCAAAATTTAGAACGTATAATACTGCACATGTAATACCACTTCCTTTTCATCATGCTTAGTCTCACCTGTTGTAAGTGCAGGAGACCATGCAGGGCATGATGCAGCATCTATGCAGCCAGTGTGCTCCCTCCACCTGCATCCCACGTTCCTTGTTGCAGTTGTGCCTTTGCTGTTAGTGAACCAGGGAGGGCAGGCAGCAGCATAATGTGTGAAAGAGGTGGGCAGGCATGCAGGCCTGAGTGCTGACTAGGCAGAAAGCTGAGATCTTGGTACGTTAAATAATAAATCAACAAATTGCATAACCAGGCCCAAATTGTGCTGCAGTTTGTCTGCCTGTGCCTTATATCCACAGCCTCAGTGTATGTGTGTCCATACTTGCACAGGCCATTACTTTATTTGGCTGCAAACTCCCATCCCTATATGCCTTAGAGCTCTCCCCCTTGCAACTTGTGCTCACGCTTTCCTTTCCCTCCAGGTGTTGGGTATGGTATGATGGTTGTATCCAGCTACATTGGAATCTACTACAATGTTGTGATCTGCATCGCCTTCTATTATTTCTTCTCATCAATGACACGGGTGCTACCCTGGACGTACTGCGGCAACTACTGGAACACACCTGATTGCGCTGGTGTGTTGGATGTTACCAATGGCTCAGCTGGGTCATCGCTCAACTTCACACAACTCTTTAACCAGACGGCCAAGCGCACGAGCCCCAGTGAGGAATACTGGAGGTGATGATGATGGAGGGGGGCAAATGGGTGTGGGATGAAGAGGGAACCAGCTTGTCAGTCGGGAACTGAGGGCCTGCCTCACAAGAGGACAAGCTGACCACCATGGACACATCTTAGTTCAAATATGCCAGATGGAGATCATGGCCTTATTTTTACCTTCCCTAAATTGTTAAGGATGTTACCAAAACCCTCCAGACCTGGGATCACTGGGTGTCTCTAAGGGAGGCTGCATATTGGAGAGATGTTTCCCCAAATAGGGACAAAGCACAGAAGTTTTGAATGCAGCTGTCCTGAAAGTTTCATGGGTCATCAGAATGAATGTGGGGAAACCTCTTGTTTGTCATAAATGATGGGAGAGTGTCTAAGGATTTGCAGCCAGAGGCAAGCACATCTGGATAATTAGAAGGCAGGCTCTTTATTGCTGAGCCAAGGGATGGAGATAGTAGGTGTGAATATGAGCCTGCAGCATTTTCACTTTAAAAGTTCAAAACCATCCTGTGTATTTTGCCTTTTGAATTACAATATTGGAACAGAATATATGTTGAGGATTATTTTTATATTCATCTTCTGATTGACCTCAGCTCCAGTCGGGCCCCAAAATGTTTCTTATATTGTGAGGAGGGTTATAAATGGACTGTTCCCATAGGAATCTGAGAGATGCTTGTGATATTTTTTTTCTTTTTCTAAGTCTCATGATGCAAGTGGTCTAGAAATAACCAAAACCTTGAGGCTAGTGCTAAATTGTGTGCATTCACTTGCTTGCTCGCTTGCTTACTTATGCACAGGTTCCTATCTCCGATTTTCAACTGTTTGATCAAAGCAGCTAATGTCATAAGGCCATTACGCCAGCATTTAACATAATAGGCTGTCACTCCTGGCAATGTCAGCAGCCCTAATGTCTGGGGTTGGACCTTTGGGTGGGGGCAGGTTGGGCAGGTGCAGATTGGTTGGGTGTGTGTTTTCTGGAGCACATATGAACTCTGGTTTGTGCTGCTGTCTTCTACCCCAGGCGGTATGTGCTGAAGCTGTCAGATGACATTGGGAACCTGGGCGAAGTACGGCTCCCTCTTCTGGGTTGTCTGGGCGTCTCTTGGGTCGTCGTCTTCCTCTGCCTCATCAAGGGTGTCAAGTCCTCAGGAAAAGCAAGTAGTGTTCCTTCTCTTCTAACGTCTCCATGGAAACCCAAAGCACAATGACCTCTCTGGCCCTCCAACATGGCCTACCCAATGCCTGTGAACAGTCTACCCCTCCTCTCTTATCCAGGCCTAACGAGTTGCTTGTGAGAAACGTTTACTTCAGAATTGCCCTTCTAGATCCTTAGGAAGAGGCTGAGCTGTGTGCCCAGTGCTTAGACCTTGACTAAGCAGGGGACACGGATTCATGACATAGGCAGAAAAATCATGCTGCCTAACAGACTGTTGGTACTAAAGCAGTGTTCCTCACTTGGGTCTCCTGCTGCTGTGGGCCTACAACTCCCACCATCCCTAGCTAGCAGGACCAGTGGTCTGAGATGATGGGAACTATAGTCCAACAACAGCTGGAGATGCAAGTTTGAGAAATGTTGTACTAAAGAAACATTCAACAATAGCAGTAGCAACAGTGGCAAGTTTTCCTTAAGAGCAGGACGGGGAGTAAAAGTTAAGTTGCAAGCCTGTTGCGACTGACACAGTGATGAAACTAAGTTTTCTGGGGAAGAAGACATCTTTGTTCAGTTGCTGGAAACCATAGGCAGATAGAGTGCTCTTGTGCTCGGGTCCTGCTTGAAGGTTTCCCACAAGCATCTGAGTGGCCGCAGTGACAACAGAACACTGGACAGGATGCCATTGGCCTGATCCAGCTGACTCTTCTAATGTTCTCATCCAACTTTCCTATTGACTCCCAGGTTGTGTATTTCACGGCAACCTTCCCGTACGTGGTGCTGACAATCTTATTTGTGCGGGGGATAACCCTTGAAGGAGCCGTTACCGGGATCATGTACTATCTGACACCGCAGTGGGACAAAATTCTTGATGCAAAGGTACTTGTGTGGAATGCCTGGTAGTCTTGAGCTGTTGCCCCTGGGACATGATCTCTGGGATTTCATGATCACACCACCTCTTCCCCTCCCCTCCTTACCATAGGAGTTTGGGGGCTTGTGTAAACTAGGCAAGGAGCTTTGCTGGTAATGCCCTTTCCTTGTCTTTCGTAGGTATGGGGAGATGCGGCTTCCCAGATCTTCTATTCATTGGGCTGTGCCTGGGGTGGACTTATCACCATGGCATCATATAACAAGTTCCACAACAACTGCTACAGGTAAGATTCATTCTATAAGCAATCCAGAAAGGATGTTGAAACTATTTGTTGGCGTGGCATAGTTCTTGTCTCTGGAAGGTGTCTATAGGGAGGTGCACCCCTTCCATTTTGAGGTGCTCAATTTTAGATGCTGCCCATTTTCAAGTTGTTCCATGAAACCGTGAAGTCTAGGGACTTGATTTCATCACCAGAGCCTTAACAAAACATATAGGGCAAGGTGGCTAACCTGTGGTCCTCCAGACGTTGTTGACCGCCAGCTCCCATCAGCCCCAGCCAGCATGGCCAATGGTCAGGGATGATGTACTCCAAGGGCCACAGATTAGCTACCCCTAATATAGGGGATATGTTCAGGATTAAACACGGTGGACTAGTTACCTCATACATATGTCAGCCACAGTTTGTTAAGGGAAGTAAGAGGTGATTTTCCCTACTCCTTTTAAAATTTAAATTTTGTGTCTTATGCTTTTTTGTTCCTCCATAAATCAGAGCTGCTTATCTGGGGCTCTACAGAGGGTCTCTGGTGATATTGTTGAGAGCTAGAAGCGCTTAGCTTTAGGAAGTACAAAGTACATGAGATACCATGAAACCATTCGCTTGACCTTTTCCTCCTTCATTCAATGATTTTTTCATGGCTGAAATAATCTCTCCTTCTCTCCACCTCCAAGGCTCATTCTTTGACCCTTTCCGTGGTGTCTCATAATGTGACATGTCCTCCCACTTCCAACAGGGACAGCATCATCATCAGCATCACCAACTGCGCCACAAGTGTCTATGCAGGCTTCGTCATCTTCTCCATCCTTGGTTTCATGGCCAATCATCTAGGTGTGGATGTTTCCAAGGTGGCTGACCATGGTCCTGGCTTGGCCTTCGTGGCATACCCAGAGGCACTGACACTACTTCCTATCTCGCCCCTTTGGTCTGTTCTCTTCTTCTTCATGCTCATCCTGCTGGGGCTGGGAACACAGGTAATCATGGAAATTGACCCATCAGATATTGTGGGGTGGGAGAGAGGGTATAGGCACCTATGTAGAACAGACACATTTGCAATTGGGGCACTTGAGTGCTTTAGTAATGGAGGGCTGGATATGTGAGAGTGGGCACTGGTGTCTGAGGCATTGCAGAACTGGGTGATGGAGGGTTTGACAGAAATCACCCAGGGCACTGCATCAGAAATGAATTCTCCTTTTTCCAGACAGGGTAGAGCAAGGACGAGCTGAGTCACATGCTTAGGGACTAGGGATAGGTAGCCAAGCTGGTTGCATCCAGATGTTTTGGATTACAAATTTCCCATCCGCCCCATGTGACATGGCCAATGGTCAACGATGGTAAGAATTGTAATCTAACAACATCTGAAAGGTATCTCTTTGGCTATCCCTACTGCAGACAAAAAAGTTACATTATTTTTTTAAAAAAAAATTATTATTATTATCATCCTCATGCATTTATTTATATCACAGCTTTTACCCTGACAGGGACTCAATGTGGCTTACAGATAAAATAAGAACAGATAAGAATGGTGTTATATAAAATGTTATTTGTGCCCACGTTGTCCCAAAGAACAAAGAAAGCATCTTTGATCACAGGCTGTGGGTCACATCTCAAACAGTCCAGATCCTCGCCCTGAAAGTATATTAGAACTGGTTCAGGTGGAGGAGGAAGGAAGCAGGCCCTGTTGCTAAAGGGGGTGGATGGAGAGGTTGGAGCCATCTCAATATTCCTCACGTCCTGTTTCTCCTTGGTCAATTCTCTCCTTAGTTCTGCCTCCTGGAGACTCTGGTCACAGCCATTGTGGATGAAATAGGAAATGAGTGGATCATCCGTCGGAAAACCTTTGTGACTCTAGGTGTGGCTGTAGTGGGCTTTCTTCTAGGGGTTCCACTCACTACACAGGTATGGGGCACAGGGAGAGGGGGCTTTCTTAGGGAAATCAGCCCTTACTGAGCTGAAGGCAATAGGTGTTGCCCATACTGACAGCTTTCCTTCCCTCCATTCTCCAGGCTGGCATCTATTGGCTGTTGTTAATGGACAACTATGCAGCAAGCTTTTCACTTGTCGTTATTTCGTGCATCATGTGTGTCTCTATCATGTACATCTATGGTAAGTATCCTGAGAGTTGCCTGGAAGCTTCTTCTGGGGTAGCGAGTCAAGATATGGGCCGTTTGCACTTCGTCCTTTTTAGAAGCTATGTCAGGAATAAGCTGGGCAGCGACTGGCATTCCCAATCAGAATTGGGCAGGGTATTCCACAATCCAACAAAACCTTTCACTGGTAGTCAAGACTACCAAGACATCTTCCTTCTGTCTGCAGTGTGATAGGAACCCTAGGATTGTTAGGGAAATTGAATAAATTATATTCAACAAGAAAAAGGGACTGTGGTACCTCTGGAGGGAAATCAGCAAACCCTCTGCTCATTCTTGGCTTGTGAAACCTTCACCATAGATTAGTTTCTTCAGACTAACGATGAAGGCAATGTTTTCCCTAGTCCCCAAATCCATATAGGAGTAACGTCGCTCAGGCAGGGCGATACGGATTCTGTTGAAGATAACATGTCCAACAAGGCTTCTACCAATGGTCAGTTTGGTGAGGCACTTGCTGAGGTCCAAGATGCTGGCCTGATTTCCCATTCGCCAGTGAGAGAAATGCTTGTTGCTAGGAAAATAAACTGTGCAAGAGCAGGCCTGGTGTCAGCATCTGGAATCTTGGACAACTGCTGAGGCCTCAGGATTATTTCTTGGCCCACCAATGCTGATGGCTGCTCTGGATCCTCTATGCCTTTCAGCTGGGACTGCAGGCAGCACTATATCATCACCACCACCACTCCCATCACCACAATTTATTGATCACCTTCTTAAACCACTGGTCTTAAGGCAATGTACACTTAAAATAATTAAAAGCAATTAAAAACACAATAACAGTAAATACAATTAAAACCCTAAGGAGTGGACACTCTTGTAAACAGCTATTTATCCAGCTGGGAAAGTCTTTGCATTTCCCACAGTGCCCTAGAGCTACATCAGGCACCCAAGGGCATTGTGGGAAAGTACAAGGGTATCTCCTAGCTGTCTGTGGAAGTTGGCCCACTAGAGGGCCCAGTTCCCACCCCACATAAGAAACACAACCCTGGAACTGGCTGTGTGCAAGGGTTCAGCTCCGTTGTCTCATCCAGGTCCTTTCCCATGAAGCAGTTGGAACCTCTGGGGCAACTGACTATCTGGTGCTCTGCTTCCTCTGTCAAAGCAGGGAAAATCTGTGGAATCATGATGTGGGGTGGGAAGAGAGACCCATCACGCTGGGAGAAAGTGCACAATCTACAATGTGGAGTCCCACAGACACCCTACTACATACAACAGGGCCCATGGAAACCTGCAACTGGCCCTAGTGCCCAGTTACAACATCCCTGGTTCATGCCACTCCTCTGACCACCCTTTGCCTCTGCTTCACACAGGGCACCGGAACTACTTCAAGGACATTGAGATGATGCTGGGCTTCCCACCACCCATCTTCTTCCAAATCTGCTGGAGATTCATCTCTCCTGTTATCATATTTGTGAGTGTGTGACAAGAACACTCCCAGTGAGAGGGGGCTAGAATGGGAGGGAGAGGACTGTGAACAGCCACTCACATATGAGTTGGGGGAGGGGGGAGACGTTAGGTAGCGCACCAGTACAGGAGAGAACAGTGCCAAGGAAGAAGACAAGGGAAATACCAACGAGGAAGAACCACATCTGCAGAGGCAAGAGGGGTTCCCAAAGATGCAGTGAGTGTAACATTGGGCATAAGCGTAACCAGTATGAAGGAGGACAGGAGGGTGTGGAATTAGGGCAGTTGCCTGATGCCACCCCTCCCCCCCTTGCTCCCCTTGGGCTTTGTATCACTCAGTCTTCTTTCCCCTCTCTCCTCAGTTCATCCTCGTGTTCACAGTGATCCAGTACCGACCGATCTCCTACAATACCTATGTGTACCCCACCTGGGCCATCTCCATCGGTTTCCTTATGGCGCTCTCGTCGGTCATCTGCATCCCCATCTATGCCGTGTTCTGCGTGTTGCGCTCAGAAGGGGACTCGCTGATGCAGGTGAGGCTGTCCGTGAGCAGGCTAGCCGAGCGCCCCCTGCCTTGGATCCCAATGGCCAAGGGCTTTGAAACCACTAACCCGCTCCCTTGCCTCCTGTCTCCCTGCAGCGTTTGAAAAACGCTACCCGTCCCAGCCGCGAGTGGGGCCCAGCCCTTATGGAGCACCGGAAAGGCCGCTATGCGCCAGTACTCAGCTCCTCCACGGAGTCCCAGCTGGAGGTGCAGCTGCTGAACCCCGAGAAGCCCAAGAGCGACGAGGCTGGCGTGGCTGTTGCCATCACCGTGGGAACCAACGGCTCTACCCACAGCCAGGACTCCAAGATCTGAACATGAGCCTGGGAGGCAGGGCAGGGAGCCCTCCTTGCACCTCCCCTCTCCCACCTGCCCTGGTTCTCCAAACCCTACTCTGCTCAGATATATGACAGCGCCCCCCCACTGGGTGGGGGAGCCCTGGCTCCCGGGCTGCGCCGGACTCTGGGGGAGGGGCTGTGAGTTCCAACCCCACCCACCTCATTAGTGCCCCCGTGCCATCTTGTAACCCTCATGTTTACAGTCACGTTCGGATGGCCCCAATTTGCAACCAGGACCAGGGTCAGGGGTGGGGAGGGTGTGCACTGGCTGAACCGTTGGGGGTGCCTTGGGAAAGGGCACCAGGAGGAGGGTCGGTTGGAGCCTCGCTGGCTCAGCAACCCCTTTGGGGGTGGATTCTGGCAGCTGCACCTGGGCCCAGGGGGTCTGGTATCTATTGGGGGTGGTATGCCCCATACTGCCCTGGATCAGGGCCCTGGGGACTGGCCCCACAGATAAGCAAATGGGGGATTGGGGTGGGGGGAGGGGGAGGGCAAGAGGGTTGGTTTTAATTGTAAATGTTAATCCTGACATTCTAGGCATCGCTTGGCCACAGGCTAGGCAGCCTTCAGCTAGGCTGTTGCCCCTGCGAGGGCTTTTCCAGAGATGCACTTAAGACTGCACCTCCCCCCCCCAACCACTGCACAGACCTTCCCAGCTTCCCCACCTAGGAAAGGAAAGCTAGCTTCCCCAGCACTTACCAATTTGCACTTCTCGCCATGGCCTCCCATGATAAGAAACGTTCCTGCTAGAAACTATGTATTGAATTTGGCAGGTTAATGATTGGGGTGGGTGGGTAGGGGGCAGGAGAGCTCTCTTTAATTGGGTTGCAAGAGCATGGGAGGATCACAACTCCATGAACAAAAATATGCACTTGTCTCCCTCCTGATCTTAATATTGAGCCTTATTTGCACACCATCCAGAATCGCACACCTGCAGAGTGAAACATAAGCAAACAGCATCTCTCACAAATAGAAAAAGCAACAGCTGAGAGGCTGGATGCACCGTATTACCATGATAGACATCTTGGGCAGCACCACAGACTCTGGGCAGCACATGCAGCCCACTGGACAGATTTTGCCCAGGTGTGCATTCCTGGTCTAGACAGCATCTTCTGGATGCTCCCCCAAGCCTGTTATTCTGAAGCACTTTTCTACACTCTTCCCCTAAAGGGAATAAATTAATTTGAATGGGGTCTCCACAAAGGTAAGAGACCATTGGGACCTAGCTCTGCCCTATCCCACAGGGAAAGGGACAGAGCCAACCATGGTGCTAAGAGCAGATGATGTGCCATGTCCTGCCCACACCATTGCAGGTGGGAAAGACACACACACACAGAGCAAAAGCACAAGCTTCCCTAAAGGCTATCCTGGCCAGGCCTGGGTTCCATGTGGCCCACTTCTCCACTAGTGGTGGGGGCAGAAGCTGCTAGCTTCATGGTGAAGCTTTGGAGAAGTTGGCCATAGGCACCAGCCCCGTCTCCAGCTCCAAGGCTTTTCTCCCTAACACAAAGCAGGGCCTGTGCTGCCTCAGATGGGTAGGAGGTACTTATGGTTCCGTCTTCCGGCCTCACCGTCCCGTGTTTCCATGTCAGTGTTGCTGCCTGCACTTTACCCCCTAGAAACGCCTGGGTGGAGGAGACAGGAGACCCCGGCAGCCACAATCCTGTCTTGTACCCCGATGCCAATTCACTTAACCAATGCCAAACAGTGCATGTCGGGGGGCACCCCTCAGCTCCCAGCCGTGCACGATTGCTGCGGTGTAGCCATGGTGCCAACAGCAAGGGCACACCTGGCTCCTACCCACGTGGTACCTGCTCCAGCCGGTGGCATGGGCATAGCAGCCAGCGTTCAAGTGCCAAACGTCTGCATCGTGAGCAGTTAAGAGGGAGAGGGGGGACAGATGGCTCCATGCCATGATGGTACTTTTGCCCTAAGCCGCAAGCCCCCAGACCTTCCCTCCTCTGCGCCGAGGCTGCACTATTTAATGCATGGTTCCGTGTCTGTCCTTTCCTCCTGTGTCGAAGGCGGCAGCTAGCATTGCCGCCTCATTGTTCATAGCAATAATTGTGACGCGTCTCCCATACTGTGACTCTTCCAGTTGTAGATTTTTAAAGTCTGATAGATTTTAATGAAATTTATATTCCTGAACCTTGGGTGGTACAGTTCTTTGGTGTGCGTGGAGGTATGTGGAAGGTGTGGGGTTGGGTTCACAGCCTCACTGCCACAAGGCCCACTGTCCTGTGTTGTGGACAAGAAGGAGAAGAAGCATCTCACTGGCATGGGTCCCACTTGCAAGTAGTTTATCTGCATTCATGGGTTGGGGGAGGTTGTGTGTATGCATTTCTTTGCCTTTTCGCTTTCCCTGGAATCCCATTGACCCTGTTCACAAGGATGAGCAAAAGGCAACCGCAGCAACTCTTGAGGCACAGGATGCTGCAGGGCTAGGTCCCTTGAAGACTCTGCAGCATGGGAGCGGGAAATGGGGTACTTAAGGGAAGGCGGCAGCTCTCCATTCCCTAGCTGGGTCCTTTGCATCGCAGCAGCCGAGTGCGAGGGCAGAAGCGGGGCACTGGGCATGGCTCTGTAGGAGGCGTGGGGTGGAAGACATGGTCCAACCCTGCTACTGCCAGCCCACAGGCTGAAGCAATCCTGCCCCCTTTCAGAGGCACTGGCAGCACAGGTCTGGGCAACAGAACATCATTGTCCTTCCTGGCATGGTTGGGTTCCTCACCATCTCGCTGCGGCCATCCATAGGACCCTCGTGCTGAGTGGCCCCGCCAGGGTAGTGCCTGATGGCATAAAGGAGAAGCCTGATCTCTGAGAGTTGGTGAAGAAGCAGGACTGATCTCTCCAAAGCTTGGTCCTTTTGCTGAGCCTCTCAAGCCACTGCGAAAGGAAAGGAAGGGGTTACCAAGAAGCAGGAGGTGTTGACCAAGCATCTTTCCATGTAAAGCATCAAGGAGAGAAAAGCCTTAGTCACTACCAGCAGAACTAATGGGTCCTACGCACAACAAACTCCAGAATTTTTACTTAAAATATGGCAGGTATGCTAGAGACCATACAGCACAAAAAGCCAACAAGATGCCCCCTCTAGATGTTAGACTCCCAACAGCCCCACTTGGAGGGCACTGCGTTGGTGACCCCTGCCATAGAATAATAAACCAACCCTGAACTATGGGTTGCACCTCTCTGCTGCAGGCGCCAGTTTAACAGCTACCCCTCAGTTATAATATTATGCAGCTTCATGGTATCATAGCTTTGGTGCTTGCAAGCCCACCTGAATTGCGGCTGGTAGCTGCTACTCCCAAGATGTTTCGACATCAGGGAAGGGCTGGTGCCTGGCTTAGGCTGGCTTAGCTGCAAATCCCGTTCCATGGTGCGCTTCTCCTCTTGTAATTCTGTGGAGAGAAGACCCTATTTCATGGGGGTTGGGGGAAGCAACAATCATGAAGAGCATTGGGGCTGGCACTCACAAAGAGACCATGCCCCACTGCAAACGCCACTCCTTGGCAACACCTGCCTAAAGATGATGGCTATAGGCACCATGATGCTGCATCCCTTCCCCAATTCCCAGCCTGGCCTTATCCGAGACTCGGGTTCTGCATACCAGCCATGGTGGGTTCATGTGTTGCCTCTAGCAGCTCTGTAGCATGCTGATGCGCCTCCTCCAGTTGGCACTGTGGAACATGAAAAATGCTATAGGAAACACAACACTGAAGAAAGAAGCTGCTCCTTTAACTATACCATTTCTCTTAAAGATGTACATGTCTCTGCTTACAAGTTTTCCTCGTGTTGGAATGTCTTCCCGTATTAAATACCTTACTTTACCTCCCAGCCTTCTAGTTGCCCCAGTCACTGCAGAAAGCTAATGGAGAGGCACCAGCATATCCAGTCCCTTCAGCTGATGATGCTCTTTTCATATTCTTCTGGAAAATAGTGGGCTGACTTAATAGGCTCTCATTTGTTAGAGGTTTTTAAGCAGAGGCTAAATGGCCACTTCTCAGGGATGCTCTAGCAGTGGGTAGCCTACATTGTTGGAGGTTGGAGCAGATTCATTGGGATTAGATGATCATTCCAACTGCAGTTCTACAATTCTTTTGACCCTGATTCCACAGTCACAAGTCACTGTGATTTCATAACTTGGCAGCTCTCAGCACTATGGGTGTACTGCTGCAAAGGTGTGTTTTTAATAAATAATAATAATCATCAGACACTGGTGACAGGAAGTACCCTTGCAGCAGTCCTGCAGCCCAATGTAATGGTGTTTTCACATCCAAATCATCATAACAGTTTTCCTGCCACTGACTCCTCAGCCCCTCCCTGTCCCCCAGATTTGGGAAGGAAACAAAAAAGCTAGCTATTTGGGCAGTTATAGAACTGGTATGGAAGCCAAACACCCTTGTCACTCCTCTCAAGAGTTCTGACCCAAGGCCTGCCCACACTCTGTTCTAACCCAGGCTGCCATAGCCATGGGAACAGCTTTGTAGGTACAGCTCTGAGATCAAGCTCCTATGTACGTGGGCAGGAAGGAAGACATGAGAGCGGTAATACTAGAACTTGGGTCCATCCAATGAAGAAGATGGTTGCAACATTCAGGACAAACAAAAGTAACTATGGAATTTGCCCCCATGAGATATAGGGATGGGTGCCAACTTAGATGACTTGCCGTGGAGATATCCTGCATGCAAATTTACTATAAGCATCTGTGAGAACAGGGTGCTAGACTAGATGGGGCTTTGGTCAGATCCCACAGAGCCTTGCCTCTGTTCTTACACAATAGTCTAGAAGGGCTGAGGAAATGTTGCCGCAGATGCTCCACCCAAGCTGCAACAAAAACCAGTCTCACAGACCTATTGACCAAAACTTGAAGCAGATGCTTGGAAGCGCATGGGAGAAACGCTGCTTATGAGGAACCCTAGAGACCCTCCTTGAGATGAGAAGGGTTCAGCCCTTACCTGTAAATAGGGGATGTATCTTTCCAGATCACAGCACTCATCCTCTAGCAAGGTTCTAGAAAAAATAGTACAGCCAGTGAGACCCAAAGGAGGTGATACATTTGGGACAGAAAGCAATTGCCAGCATTGCAGACTTGGTGTCTCCACATCTTCCTCACTTTTTGTTTACGTTCCCAATGTAGGGGCTGGCAATTCAAATGAAAGTTAGATGTGAGGATAGCCACCATCTGCTTGCAATGGCAGCTCATGTTGCTAGGGATGAGAAGAGAAAACCACGCTACTTTGAAGCAGTTCGTAACTAGGCACAAGTATCTCTAATGCTGACAGTGTTTCTAAACCTTGTTTTGTACTCTGCTGCTCTCCTTATTCAGAGTTCCCCAAGTTCCTGGCTGGTGAACACTTTCTGGCATTTCTGAGGGTGGACTTTAGCAAGCTCCCTTCAATAACTGTACATACTGCCTGGAATTTGCAGGATGCCCAGTGGCACAAGATGGAAGAATCTTTACAAAGCCCTTTGTGTGTTCCCCACTGGAGACTGCACTGGAAGCCAAGACTATGTATGGCTTAGACACCACACTCCTGTGTTGCTTCTTGACCTTCTCTTGAGGTTCCCACCTTTTTATGCTATGCCCTTCCCACCAAGTTCTGCCACAACTGTTGTTTCATCTGCTTCACTCCTTGCAATTACACAGAGCAAAATGTGCCATAAAAATTATATCTGTACCCTGAGGAAGTTTGGAAAGAGACTCTTGCCCCTCCTTGTCTTCATGATTGTGGTATAGGCCAGACTGGGAGACAGATGATGGGGAGAGTTAGAAGGTAGAATACAAGCTGCTTGGGTCCATCTGCACACATTTTCACACAATGCCATCCCCAGCTTCCCTTCTGTCTCTGCAGTGAGTTTACTGTTCTCAGACACAAGGTCTTCTGTTATATCTGCCTTCCAGACACCTGCAACGGATACCTGTAACCCTCTTGTGCCTTCTTCCCTCTTACAATATTTGTGCAAATAAAAAACCTAATAGAGCAAAAACTTACCGAAGTTGAGAGGCTACCTCACTGATATGGGCAATATTCAGTTTATTACAGAAGGATTCCAGATTAGCGGTTCTGGAGAATAATGGCCTAAGGAAACAGAAATTGGGTGAGACTTGCATTTTCCTGTGGCCAGACGGGCTTGATGCCTGCAACTGGGCATTCCTGCACTAAACAAAGCTTGAATGGGACACTGGCACAAGGATCAGGTAACAGAATTTGGTTGGGGATGTCAGTCATTTTCTTTCCAGGACCCCTAGTCTCTTTCAATGAGTTGTACTCCCATCCTCTCTGTATGGCTGTCACAGGACAGGGATTCATCAAACCGAACTAGCATGCTTCTTAGGACTCAGACACAGAACATTAAAATCACAGACCATGCCCCAGTAGAAGCAACCCTCCTAACAGGAGAGGAAGCATAAACTACCCAATCATGGTCCTTCAGCCCCATCCTAACCACAAACAAACTACCTAGAGAGTCTCTTGAAAACTCTCCAAAACTACTTTAAGGACAACGATGTAGACAACATTGCAACCCCCCTTCTCTGGGACACAATGAAAGTGGTCATCAGAGGAGCTTACATAAAGGAGAGGACATCCCTTAAAAAACAAACTTCCTCAAAAATTGGTAAATTAGAACAAGACATTTCAACCTTGTCATCACACTACAAACAAACAGAAGCCAAAAAAACTCCTTAAATTCATAGAACAAAAAAGAAGGGAAATTGACTCTCCAGAAATCAATAAAACAATGATTAACATCCTATACCCTAAACAATGCTTTTACGAATATGGAGGGAAGAACTCCAGACTATTAGCAAACAGATGCGAGGGGGGGGGGGAATCACTCAAAACAAGTATATACTGTGTCACTATAAAAGACGGTTGCGTTAACATCCACCACCAAAGAAATAACCTCAGAATTTTATGCCAACCTATACACCTCCCACAACCCACCTGAACAGGAAATCAGAAGATTCCTAACAGGGCTGACCATGCCAACCATAACTGCAGAGGAACAAAAATTCATGGGGATACCATCGAAAACATCCCCACAACAGCACACCCATTTCTCCAAAACAAACTAAAGTAAATCCCCACAACACTGATGCAATCAAAGAACAATGGGAGCATGATATAGGCTATGAAATTAACCCCACCCAATGGACTAGAATGTGGTCTATACCTCCCTTTAAGTCCATATCAGCCAAAAGAAGGGAACTCATTCTGAAACTCACCTACAGGTGGTACTTAACACCACAGAAACTGGAGCTGATATGCCCAGGAACCTCACCAAGATGTTTGAGAGACTGTACCTTCGCATACCAACCTGCTCTTGGTTTCTTCAACTAGATATAAAAGGAAAACATACTAGGGGTGGGATTCACCTACATCACTGTCAGTGGAAGCCCTGCACAAAGATTTCTGCTTGCTCAGTGAGTCTCCCCACCCCACCCCATTGATATTGCCCCATCTTTGCTGGCTGAGTCTGTCATTTCACAGCCTCTCTGACTTAACATTAAGGTTCTATCCAAAATGGAGACTTATAATTTAAGTGGGCACACCATTGCTAATTCTACATATGCATAATATGCATATCTATATAAATAATACAAACACATTTCTAGATTAATGCCACAATGGGACTGAAACCAGCAGGGAGGCCAACTCATTGCAAGACCCCGCTCCTGGAACTTGTATAAGCATCAAATGGGATAATAGTGATCAGCCCCAAACTGCCCATAGATGCAAAAAGAACCTATCGCTGCTAGGTTTCTAAGTCTATGGCATATGGCACTCTGTGGTGTTAGGCTTCCTACAGACAAAATCAGTCCTGGATTCTGAGACCTCCTGTGGTGATACAGTTCATGGTGTTCCGGGTAAGAACAAGTCACAGCCCAGAAGCTCATTGTGTGGAGGCTGCAGCTTCCTTCAGTCTTACCTGATTAGGGCACTGCTCCCAGATGAAGACTGACTATTGCCAGCATTTGCCTTCAGTGCAAAGGTGACCACATGAGGGCTGTATTTAGCGATGGCACAATCTTGGTTCCTGTGAAGCAGAAAACATAGCTGTATGTCTTTGGGCTGACAAGGACAAGAGAAGACCAGTTGGTGGCAGTGCTGGGTCACAAAACCACCCAGTAGCTGGAATGAATAGAAGCCTAAAAGGAAAAACAAGCTGGACTAAAGAGCCCAGTGAGGTCCAATTTTCCATACCAAGGTAGACCACAAAAGTAGTTTGACACAGAACCAACAGAACACATACTGTATTGTGCAGTGGGGAGACTGAGGCAAAAATCTGATGCCACCCCCCAGTCCTTGCCCTGCCTTCCCAAAGCCAGCTAAGTGAGACAACAGGCTTTGGGAGGGTCCTAGAGCACTCCAGGGAAGCAGTAATTGGGCTTTGGGTAGGAGACAGGAGGACTTTAGGACCCTGCCAGATCCTTTACACCTCCTTCCCTAAGCCTAGTGTCTTGCTTATCTGGCTTTGGGAAGGCAGCATGAGGGCTGGGGAGGGTGTCAAATGTTGCCCGTGCCAACAAAACAGGCCTTGAGGGCTACATGCAGCCCTCAGGCCATTTATTAGACCACCCAGTTCTAGGCAGAACACAGGGAGCCATGACCTGTGCTCATGTCAATTCAACAAGAGGGGAGCTATTTGAAAGTAAGTAACAAATGCAGAATTTCAGGTTGTGACTGAGAGATAGTAGAAAGGTTTAAAGGGTGTGAAGGGATTCTCCGATATGGCAACATGGTACAAACAACTCCAGCATGGGGAGTTTGAGAGCTCATCCCTTACTAGCCAGCCTGTTCTAATCCGTGCCTTCACTGAGCTATTCATTGGTTACACAGGGCTAAGGCAGGGAGCAAATCCTCAGGCAAGGGTTCCAGCAGGTGCTGATCCCAGTGCTTACTTGGATGAATGCTCACTTTGAACTTGGAGGTGGGACATAATCCCAGCCTCAGGCTATGGACTGAACACACCATAAAAAACAAACGCACTAGCAGGACTGGCATTCTTGATAGAGGCGCTCAGCAATGCAGTTCCTGCATGATGTAAGGGAGCTAAGTGGGAATGACAAAGGTTATATTATTGAGACCCAAAGAATGGGAATGTAAGGCTGGAATTAATTCTACAGATAAAAAAGACTAGAGAGATACACAAACTGACAAGCTGCACTTGAATGGGAGCGCAAGTTACAGATGGAGGTGTGTGGTGCAAACATATGTTTGGTACAGGTTATTTTTGCTGGACATTGGCCATCCGAGCGGCAATCATGTTGAAACTATACTGGAACTGCCAATTAAATTGCACTGGAGCTGATATTTCCTAGTAAGCATTTCTGGAACAGTCACCCTTAGAAGGCAAAGGGAGAAAGAATACTGTGTCAATAGTGTAAATATATAGTTTAGTCACTAGGTGGCACTGGACTTATTTATATCTGAGTGGAATCAGAGGTTTCCCTCATCCTGTTCTTGTTAAGAGAGACAATCAGGTTATTGTCTAGCCTCCTAACTGATTTGTCCCATGAAACTCTAAGCCTCTCATAACAAATAGTTATGGCTTCCTCAATCTAGACTGCTTTGGCCCAAAGATGATATAAAACTCACCCATTCTGCACACATAAATACCACCAGCCACATCAGTTGGAAACTAATGGGCTCATTTTTATATCAAATATGCTTCAGGTCCTAAGATATTCTGCTTGCTTTTCTTCTATCCCTACTACCTGCTCCCCCTCAACTCAGCCCTTAATTCTCTCAAGTCCCTTCTCTTCCAATCTCCAGTACCTGCCCTCCTGCGATGCCTTCTGCTGTAGGCCAATTAGAAGAAGGCGGATCTCCTCCCTCACCAGCTCCTTGAGGTGGGGGGGAGCTGCCAGCAAGGCCCAGCTGTCATCCGCCTGCAGTGGGCTTTGCTCCACTCCAAGGCGGCCTGACTGCAACTCCTGATGTAATTCCAACAGTGTCCGCACCTGTAAATAGGGAAGGGGTTGGACTGCATTAGGGACAGTGCATTGCCACACGCAGAAATTCACACATGTGCACATTGACACAAACTGCAGTAACTTTCTCAAAGTAATCTTTCCCCCACCCTCCACCTCCCCAAATGATGAAGCACTGACACAACCTAAAAATACAAGTTGCACTCCCATTCCAGTATTGCTATTCTGCACACCTGGAAATCAAGCCAGGTGCCTGCCTGCAAGAAAAGAAAACCAATACCTAGCCATGGGTTAATTACTCACCTGATGGTAGACAATTACATTTCATAAAGGCCACAGTCAGGGAACTGACAACTTTCTGGAAGTATGTCATGCATCAAGGGAATAAAAGATGCCTCAAATGTGATAAGTGTGTGAGAGAGCACACTAAAATTCAGTAAAATGTTGCATCTCCCCAAAGACTGGGAACAGACTATGAGGCTATTAGTTTATGTGAAGTGTATTTTAGGATTAAGAGTGAAGTTTTTAGGTTTTAAAAAAACAACTCTTTTGCAGAAAGTGGGCAAAGTTGCCTGCAGAAGATAAGAACACCAGCCAGGACACTGTCATTCCAATGTAGCTGGCAAGAGGGCACTACTTTGTTGCTGTCTGTACACTCCATAAAAGGTGCAAAGCTGCAGACAGCCCACCCACAATCATTCTCTCCCTCCCCCCATGAGGAAAGTCAAGGTCATGCCGCAAAAATATCTGCAGGATATTTGTAAGGCAGGCGAGCGCCAGAACTCCCTTTCTGGCCCCACACATCCACAAGAGGAACTTTATGGTACAGCTGCTTCCCTGGGCGGCCTCTCAGATATCCAATTGGGGAGGGGAGCGGGGACACATACAAGAACACAGCAGGGAGACAGGCAGTACCTGGGCTACATTTATCAGGCTTGTGATGAAGAAGTAATAGACAGCCAGGTGAGAGACCCCATAAAGGCTGGGGAGGGGTCACTAATCACAATGGGGGGGGCTGGATCTCAAGCAAAGCTCTAACATGAAGAAGTGATAGAGTGAAAAAGGTGCCATCTTGTCAGGGTGTGCTGTGCTTGCTCTTCTGGTTTCAGGAGGAGGTAAGGCAATTACCATGTGAAAAGCCTCTGGGATGTTTACTGTTCTTCTCAGCTGCAGTCAGGACCATGCTGAATAAAGAAAGGGCATGAATGGCTGGAGGAGAACAAAGGGCCTGGAATAGCATGGATTAGGGGCTCTGGCCAAGCATTAGGAACCAGCTGAGCTGGGAGCTGGCAAATGGGGACCTTGTCAAATAGGGAGGGGGTGGTTGCAATATTTTATCCCCTCCTTGACTTGCCTTCTCAGATATGCTTTCCTTTCACTTAAATTAAACAGCACTCAAAGCAGATGTAAGTGGCAAACCAGAGGTTTTCTCCATACAAGATTATCATACACATGAATGCTACTCTATATGAAAATGCATGTATGCCAAAACTAGTGGCCATTGCCCAGTGGAAGGGGGCTTAATACAATTTATAAGCCCTCCCTTAAAGGTAAAGGTACCCCTGCCCGTACGGGCCAGTCTTGACAGACTCTGGGGTTGTGCGCCCATCTCACTCAAGAGGCCGGGGGCCAGCGCTGTCCGGAGACACTTCCGGGTCACGTGGCCAGCGTGACAAAGCTGCATCTGGCGAGCCAGCGCAGCACACGGAAACGCCGTTTACCTTCCCACCAGTAAGTGGTCCCTATTTATCTACTTGCACCCGGGGGTGCTTTCGAACTGCTAGGTTGGCAGGCCCTGGGACCGAGCAGTGGGAGCGCACCCCGCCGCGGGGATTCGAACCGCCGACCTTTCGATCGGCAAGCCCTAGGCGCTGAGGCTTTTACCCACAGCGCCACCCGCGTCCCGCCCAAGCCCTCCCTTAGCTCCACTCAATTTTAGCACTGTCCACGCCACTCAATCTATAGACATGAAAGGCGGGCCCTTTCATCAGTCAAATCCCCTTACAAAATTAGTGCTGCCTCTTTAGCTGATAAGACCTAGATTTGATGCTTTATTCAGATATCCCTTTGTCACCAGCCACTTCTAAATTGTGTAGTAAGAGAGGTGGTTTGTTTGTTCTGCTCTTTTGTGAATCATTTTGAATAGGAGATCCAGTATTTTGGTACTTAACCTCAGCATGAAGTTCCAAGCTCCGTTCCACAAGGCCATGACCCAAGATAGCTTTCGCCTCAAGCCTCTCACTGGGTGCTAATTGTTCCTCTACCATTGTCCAGAGTGATGGTACGGACTGCAAGGATTCCCCAGATGCACCAGGCAAGGGCAACATGGGTGCTGTATCCGATTCCACGATAAATGAGGCTTTAAAGGAAAAAAAGATTGTGCCAATGAGACAGTGAGTAGAAGCTCCACATCACAACTACTTGGTGCAACATGCAGTGGTGCACCTAGGTAATTTTAGACACTGAACTTAATGGTTTTACACATGGGCTGCTGTCCTCCCAAGATTCACAAATATTATTGAAAACCATTGAAAGTATTCAATTATCTGAGGTTCTGCCCCCCCCCCAACAGAAGCCTGGCCCCCCGCAATATCCTATTTATGAAGTATTTTCACCCATGATTTCCCAAGAAAAGCTCAACAACTTTGTCCCTCCCCAACTAAAATCCTGGCCACATCCATGGTTTTACACCCCTCTCCCATTAGACAGCTACACATATTACATTTGTCAGTTGTCAGTTAAGCCATTCCCATGTTTTATAACTGCTCCTACATTCCTGATACATTAGCACGATAGATAAATGGTTGTGAAATACTCTGAGCATGTACAGTTTCACATTCTAAACTCACTTAAGTCATAGCACTAGCATTACAGGAATACAATGGAATTTGCTTCTGCTGCCCTGATGTTAAATACGTTTATTTGGGGGGGGGGGGAGCACCAAGGATGAAAATAAAAGTAAAAAATAGAATTGAGTGCCATGTACATGCCTGGCTAACCACCCTCTGACTAAAACTGTTGTAGAAAACAAGGATGCCGCTGTGACTACCATCAGCGCCAATAGACCACAACATGCCCATGCCAGCCCAGGTGCTGCCACAGGTCGTTTGTTCCTGATTCCATCACCTGACACTCTCTAGATGGCCATTTGAGGCACCCCATTTTTGTGGTGCTCTGTACTTTCCCCCCGAGTTGCACTACTGTCTACAAATCATGTTACTTGCACTCACCTTTCTCCCACGTGGGCCACCAGAGAATAAGAGCATATAATTTTTCTTGCTCTCCATATACCAAACTCATCCCCTCACATTAACCTCGAGAGTCATACTAATTCCCGTTAATCGTAATTATTATTATTATTATTATTATTATTATTATTATTATTATTATTATTTATTTGTACCCCGCCCATCTGGCTAGGTTTCCCCAGCCATTCTGGGCGGCTTCCAACAAAGATTAAAAATACATTAAAATGTCACACATTAAAAACTTCCCTGAACAGGACTGCCTTCAGATGTCTTCTGAATGTCAGGTAGTTGTTTATAGCCCCAAATGTAACCTATTGCCCATTATCCCTCCCCATAGTTGCTCCCCAGTGCTTAACTCACCTACGTCTCGGCCCACCGAGCCCACTTCCGCCCCAGACCTTTTACTCTCCCCACACTTCCTCACTCCCTACGGACTCACGGACATAACTCTGCGGTAGCCCTCACCTGCGACACCGGGCGGAGGGGCAGAGGGCCAGGCGTCTTGCCCTATCCGAGCCCCCTCCACCCTCTAACTCTCTGGAATATAAACCCGCCGTCTCCATGGAAACGCCCCGCCGCGTTCCTGTTAAGCCTCGCCTCTTAAAGGAGCCGTGCCCACGAGGCAGACAGGATGTCGGTTGAGCGTGGAGACGGGGGTCCCGGGGGAAGGAAGCGTGTGCGTTGAAGCTCTTGGTGCGCCCGCGCTTGCACCCAAGCAGTCGGAGGTAAAGAGCAGCCACACGTCGGCCAGTTTTTATCCGGAAGGGGTCCCACTGGCTTTACGCTTTGGTAACAGTACAGTATTGAGAAACTTCTTTCTTTGCCCATTAATGTTCCTAGGAATAAAGGGGGGGGGGAGAGATCCAGCGCCGCGCGTGTTTTGGAGGCCGCGGAGACTGGGAACTGGGGAGACGCAGCATTCGCTGCCCGGATGAGTGTTCGAGGGGTTTGGAGAGGGAGCACAGCGGACTTTTCTTAGCAGGCTTTTCCTGAGGTGCAGATAGGGGGCCAGGTCCCTCCCACCGCCCCGGTCCCGCCCGCTCCGTTGGGGAGGGGGTGCTGTGCCCCTGGGCGGGCTCGGGTTGCAAGAAGGGGCGGACCGGGCCGGGCGGCGGCTGCACAAAGGCCGAGGCACGCCAGGGCGGTTCTTAGACGCAGCTTCAGCAGGCAACCTCCCGGCGGGACCTCGCGGGCGGCATTGGAGCGGGCTGGATGCCCTCTTTCCCCGCCAGCTCTCCTCCGCTTCGCTTCCCTACTGCTGCTGCTGCTGCTGCTCTGCTCCTCCCTCTCGCCAACTCCCATGCCCGGCATCTGTCCCTCGAGTTCAGCGATGCCCTTTCCGTTGGCACAGCTGAGCTTAGCGCTGCTGCTGCTGCTGCTGCTGACTCTGGTGCCCATCCCAGGACTGGCAGGGCCAGTGACCACGTGCGATGCCAACGGGAGCCTGTACTATGTTGGGGAGTGGTATTTCCTGGACAGTGACCACTGCACCCAGTGCGAGTGCACAGCGGAGGGGCCCGCCTGCGCCCGCACGGACTGCACCGCTCTGCCACCTGCCTGCATTCACGTCAGCCACTACCCCAGCGACTGCTGCCCACGCTGCGAAAGGGTTGGCTGTGAGCACCGTGGACAAGTGTATGAGCTGGGGCAGCATTTCCAGGTAAGGCATTCAAGGGAGAATTAGGCAAAGGGGTGGCATGAGAAGGAATCTAGAGCGAGGTGGGCAGGGATGAATAGGTGATGGATGGGCAAAGTGAGGATATTCAAAAGCAGGAGAAAAAGCGAACGCTCCTGAAAAAGAATCTCAAGCAGTCCCTTCTGTTTCTTAAATCTTGTTCTGAAAGGGAGGCCTAGGCAGGAGAGTAAGAGACTGGAAGCAGGAACGCTGTGTTTTTATAGTTTGTTCATTACTGGCTGAAGCAAAAGAAAATACAAACAAAACTAATAAATTGCATTTTTTCCAAAGTGGGCGAGAAGCACCAAATCAAAAGTGCTCTATGAAGCTGGAGGTGCTCTTAAGATGTTCCCATAAAACCAATAATTCAGAAGGCAATTTTATTGGCTGTAGTACCTAGCTGAGCATCCTTTGACTAATTGAATTTCATTTTCATCCATTTCTTAGGCCTGACATTGACCTGTTCAGACCTTGCTTCTGGCTATTGTCTGTTGCTGCCAAAAATGTGTGTAGTTTATTTTAGGACTTGAGTCAGACCAAACAATCTCTAGCATGGCTGACTTGGACAATTGAGGGTGGGTTCGGAAAGGAGTATTTTTGGCACTACGCCTGCACTAGCCGAAGGGAGTCAAATTCTGGCCCTGAGGCTGCAGGTGGAAGATCAAAGCCCTCCATTCCTGGGCTCCATGCCTCTTTGGATAGCATGAATTGAGTGTTTGCAAAAAATAAGTGTATTGATGAAGAAAGGACCAGTTGCTACATATAGTCAAAGAATGGGCAGTGGGGTTCTTCCTAGGTGAATTGTCTGTTAGCTAAACACCAAATTATTGTGTGTCTGTTTGATGACTTATCTCTTGGCCTGTCCCATTTACCCAAACACAAAATTCTATTGAAAGGTACACAGAAAGTAAATGCTTTCTGCAAAGCCATATTGAGCCATAATTTCCCCCCAAATAATAACTTTATTATGGCCAACCAAAATATCATATAATAGCAAGCAAGCTTTTGATTATCCAGAACCATTTAGCTGGGGCCTAACTTGCCCTAAAATACTTTGCTCAGCCAAAGCTTCTCAGTTCTTTACTAGGGATGGCCATTTTGCTCTAGGTCCAGAACATCTGGGTTGTGGCTACAGTAATTTAGGGCTGCTTCCCAGCACCTCCTGGAACTAGGTTATCTTGCATTTGCTTACAAGCAAGACAAGTGCTGTAGATCTAGAGAGAGAAAAGTTCTGTAATTAGGAAGGGTAAACACTTTCCTTTGTACTGTAGGTTTGTAGTAAGAACAAGATATCAACTTGCCAGTGAAGTTGTGCAATCTCCTTCCCTGGTGTTATAAAGATGATCATGGACAATTACATCATTAAGATATGATTTTTGGTGTTAAATGTTGATGCCATCTTCCAGCTTTGTTATTTTAAAGTATTGTGACGAGTGATCTAGAACAAGTGACCAATGTTTTTATTTGCAACCACTTGAACTTCAGTGGAGCCCAGTCTTTATCATCACCCACCCTGAAGGTGTGAAATCAGACAACCAATCTATTAATTCAGGAGGGAGGGAATTTGACAGAAGGTAGAATCTTGGAACTTTCCCCTTAGGGCAGAGAACAAAAGCATGTGGCTTGGCTAGAATTACCTCATGTTTTGCAAGTGAGAAGGCGAATGAGAGGTGAGGTGCTGAAAATGACTTCAGTATCCTTTACTGGATATTTTAAGGAGGAGCTTGATTGGTTAATGGGTTCCAAAACACATTCATGGCCCTTTTTAGCATATTGGGATCCTTGATGGTTCTGTGCTACTGGGGACAATCTCTCACTCACTCACAGTTTTCTCTATTCAACATTTTCTTATGACCAGTCAGTTTCCCCAGTGGCCAGCCGCATGATTATTTGAGAGTAATCTTGAGTTGGCCAGAGCTGACAAGATACACAAAATCAAGGGAGATTGCGACAGAAGCTTTTCCTCCCTCATTATCTATCAATTCTTGGTTGATAGTGCCATCTGATGGTATAATCCCAGTACTGCCATGGCTATGCATTCAGTTTGGAATGCTTCTTCACACATTACAAAAAAAGGAAGATGATGGGCCTTATATTTCTTTTGTGATCACCCCCTTCCCTGAAACTTAAAGCACAGATACAGGTAAGCAAAGATGCAGCCAGGAGCCTAATCCAATTAAGTATCTGAGGCATGAGTTTCCCACCTGCTTGCATACACACACCTCTTTTTGCAAGTTACAGACAGAAGACATGACTAATTCATTCTGGAACTGCAAAATCCAGTCAATTCTGCAACCTGGTGGTGTGGGGTGGATGGGTAACCTATTTCTCTCAGCCTAATTTCATTAGGAGGAAAAGGGGGAGGGAAACAGAGTAGCAGAGGAGGTGCCCTACCCACTTTGACTCTGGACCAGCACACCACTGGCATGCAATTCTGAACAGATTCCCAAGGGAATGCAATTCTCAGAAAATAAGAAGCTTCTGCACCACTGATGCAAAATAGTTCTGGAGCTGCATCATCATCATCATAACCGTGTGCTGTCCACGTAAAGCTGCCTTGCTCTATTGACCAACATTTGTCTCTCACAGCCCTCAGAGTGTGAGCAGTGTACCTGTGACTTAGATGGCATCGCTCGTTGCCTAGTGGCAGACTGCGCCCCTCCGCCCTGTGTCAATCCAGTCTACGAGAAGGGCCACTGCTGCCCCACCTGTGAGGACGGTGAGAAAGAAACACCTTCACAGCAAGGGACAAGTGTTCCACTTCAAGCTGTCCAGAAGGGGGAGAGAACTTTGTCTCCCTCGCTGTTCAGGGCCCCTGTCTACTGGAGCAGGGAAGTGAGAGGAATTGGGCCAAGCTGACCAGACACAAGGTTGCTTAACTGAACAGGAAGCCTCCTACTTAGAAATGATGGTGGGACACCTGGTAGCCCCCACCTCATCTTGAAGGATTTGGCAGGTGTTTGCCCCTAGTGTTAGAAGAGGGGCTCCCCCAAAAATGAAAAATGTCCTCCTGTACAAAAGCAGCCTGTAGCACAGAACCTGTGGACGAACAGGCACTAGGTGAGCTTCCGGTAGAGGATAGGGGTGCAAGGCTGGAGAAATAATAATTTATAATTTTATTATTTATACCCCGCCCATCTAGCTGGGTTGCCCCCACCCACACATGTACTCTTAAACTGCTTGCCATTTCTGCTTCTAAAAGTCATGATGAGACTTCTGCAAACAATGGCAGACTCTAATACATGGACATGTCTCTCCACAGGGCCCAACTGCTACGTGGATGGGAGCCAGCGACGCATAATTCCTGCTGGGGAGAGCATATGGGTGGGGCCCTGCACCCGTTGCCGCTGTCATGATGGCCAGGACGCTGGTTACTGGGAAGGAAACCGCTTAGCTAAATGCGAGCGGCTACGGGGATGCCGGGCTACAGGTGCACATCACACCTGAGCTGCTCCAAACACGAAACAATTCCTGGGCCAGCCATTCTTCAGCACCTGCAAGGCTTCTGCTTACCCAGACAAGCCCTAGTGTGCCCTTACACCCAGCCCTGGCCCAACTCCTTCAACCATACACATAAGCAATTGCCAGTCGTAGACCCCTTTCCAGATCTACCCCCTTTCCCTTGACAATGTCTGGAGCTATTACACAGGGGAGTAGCTCATATGAGAAAGCCCGTTTTATTTAGGATGGGTGGGCAACCTGTGGCCATTCAGATATAGTTGGACTCCCAGCTCCCATCAGCTGTAGCCAGCATGGCTAATGGTTAGGAATAATTTAGCCACATCTTGAGAGCTAGAGGTTCCCCATATGATTTAGGGAATCACCCACCAACCACCACCACATTCCCACTCCAGCTTCAACTAAACATAGCATCTTTTGCTACTATTTAACAGTTTTTCTCTGTGTGTGAGCATCAATAAAAGAACCTTGTAGAATAGTTCTCTCTTGTCTTCTGGGCTGAGTAACTACGCCCAGAGTTTCCTGGGCCAGAAAACCCAGTCCCTGCTTTAAACAAACATGTTGGGGAAGCACAATGAGGTGCCATTCATTTGGAAACGAATTTAATTCTTAATTTTGTACCTTGCCAAGATAGATTGCATAAACCTGCAGTGTTGCCTCTATCCACAGACCCCACCTGAATCCCATAGGCAAGGAGTCTCCCAAGTTTTGAAACTTTATTGAATACAAAAGTCTGATCGTAGTGACCAGTGCTGCATTCACCATAGGCTTGAAAAGGGATCAAAACATTCAAATGTACAAAAGTCACCAACACCTGGGCTGCGCAACACGCTGGTGCCTGGCTTCAAGCCTGGCCCAGCTGCCATCCCAAAGTGGACCGGCGCAGGAGATTCTACCTGCCAGGCACCATAACCAGAGATGAGGGACACCAGCAGCTTCCTAGCTCCAGGAATTAGGCACACGGCCACCATGTGTCATGAGCAGACAGTCGGACCCAGGGGCCTGGCCTCAGGTGGTGGCAGATGGCAGCTTGACAAAGAGGGCACGATGAGTGGTCAACGGCAGGTTGCCTGGCAGATGGCGGGAAGGTTGATTGGTGAGTGAGGGTTGGTATGGGGTAAGTGGGTTGGAGGTGAGAGGTAGGGGACAGGCAGCAAGAAGCCAACTTCACCTTCCTCTGTTCTGTAGCCATGGCCATAGGCCCATCGGTGCCTGTAAAAAAGAGAAGCTAGCCCACACCAGAGAGTAGGCCGAACCATGCCATTTTGATTCCACCCTTGCTGAGAAGTGAAGCACACACTGCCCAACCAATATTCCCCATTCACAGACAGAAGAGCAAACACTGCTAGGAAGAATGACCTGTTGTCCCTTGACATACAGGCTACCTGTCACACTAACCCAGGAAGCACTCAAGTATTCTAATGAGGGTTTTGTATAAAACACCCCTGTGTTACTGGAGCCAGAAGTGATACCCAGGGCCCAGCAGGGGGACAGCACCAAGCCATGAATGGAGGTGGGCAGTGGCCAGGCCCATGAGAGCTTCTCCTTTGGAAGAGCTTCTCCTCAGCTGGGCACGAGTGAACCACCTGGACACCTTGTGAGCTGGCATTTGTCGTAAGGCCAGGCCACCCCCTGGAAGGAAGGCTCAAACGGCACTCTTGCACACTGAGAGGAAAGGAAAACAACTACCTGTACTGTACTTCCGGGATCCTTAAGGGATGCCGCTCTGTGAAAAGTTCTGGGAGAGGATAGGGAGGTTCAAGAACCTGCACAAGGTTTCTCTGCTCTCAGTGCTTTCCAGCCAGGAGTGGGGCTTGGCTGTGCCCAGGACCCCTAAGCGCTGCGCCAGGCACCATGACACACTCACACTTCCTCCCCAACCTGTGAAGGGCACTGTGGAGAACTGACTAGTGATCAGGAGATGGGCTTCAGCCAAAGGCTGGGGCAAGGCGAAGGTGTAGTCTTGGCCTTTCCCGCATCCCCACAAAGGAGGCAGACAGCTCCTCCAAGCCAGGACACAGTCCTCTGAACCAGTCAGGGCTGGGATCCGCACAGCTCCTCATGCATGGGCCATGGGCAGAGCCAGGCAGCAAAGAGTCAGCCCCGAGGGGGGCGTGGTGGTGGGCGGCCAATCTCCACGGTTACATTGGTGTACATGGGACGACGAACCACCTCCACCAGGCGGTACTGAAGCGAGCCAATGCCATCGCGTTTCATGGTCACCTTGGTATTCTGGATTTTGGTGAACCTGCCAGGAGAACCAGAGAGAAAGTCATCTTACACATGAAAGTAGGCAGTTAGGTTAATTCAAGTTAAACCTACCAGCCATTCCTTGATGAATGGAATAGAGCAGGCTTCCTCAACCTTGGCCCTCCAGATGTTTCGAGACTACAATTCCCATCATCCCTGACCACTGGTCCTGCTAGCTAGGGATCATGGGAGTTGTAGGCCAAAAACATCTGTAGGGTTGAGTTTGAGGAAGCCTGGAATAGAGAGTCTAATGACAGCTCAGGCCACTTGGAAGGATTTTGGGAAGAGCCTTACGTGGCATTATCCATGCACAATAAAGCAATTTCTTATGTCAGATTTCCAGCATACAAAGCACTGGGACTTCCGAAATGAAATTGTGTTTTCTGAACACATGAACGGACAATCACCATGCACAGCCCTTCCAGGTTGAAAGTCCCAAGTAACAGAGTGAGCTTCTCCACCCAGAGCTCAGCTGTAAAACAACAGTCCCTGTCAAATGATATAGCAAGGTTGCAAAGTGTGATGGCGTCATAGGATCCTGGAGGGCCATGGATGGTGACTGCATTTAGTTCTCATGATAGGTGATTACTACCACCACACAACCTTCTCAAGTGGAATGTCAGGGTCTCATGAAATAAGGTTTAGTGTATTGCCCTGAAACCATGCCAGCTGTGGCTTTTCTCTGGTTCCAGACAATAAATGTTAGGGCACAGGACAGGAGTCCCTTTCTCTTTCCCTGCCTAGAACTAGCAAAACATAGATTTAACCAAACACACCTGGTGCATGGTTGGGACTCTGATTCATGTCTGTGTCTCTTAGAAGAGGCAGAGAGTGGAATTAAAACTGGGGGTAGATCAGAAAGAGAGGAATGCACACACAGTAATAGAAAACACTCTCTGGGGGAAGGCTAAGGACTTGTAGGCTATCTTGGTTTGTTTCATGGAGATTCTACAGGGAGGCAAACAAATGTGGCCCCTCTCTCCTCACGAGGTGTACAGTAGTATGCTATAAAAGGGAAGATGTGTCTGGAAGATTATATTCCATTGGAAATCAGGCTTGAAAGCCATTATGTGCCCAGGGAAATGGTGCAGAAATTTTGTGGGAGCTTTCTATCTCCTTATGTAGCTTGCAATGGACTAGGGAGGGAGCTGGCAAGCACATTGTCTCTCTCACCGCTGGGGATTGGGCTCGTTGTGTCGGTCACGCTCGTGCTTGATCATGCGGTAGCGCCCAATGCGGGCATCAGGACGTGACACTTTCATGCCATTAAGCGAGATCCTGTGTAAAGAAAAAGTGCAGCTCAAAGACCAGCAGACAGGTTGGGGGCAAACTCTAAATAAAGCTGGAGTTAGTCCTCACCCTCCAGTCCTCAGCACCCCCAAACCCTTCTAGCTTTCAGAGTATTGGCTCCCCAGGCCTTCTATTTGGCCCTGCCTGTTATGTGCTGTGGAATACCTACCTGCCTATGTCCTCCTTTCTCAGATTTGGGAGCATTGTTATAGGAAAGGCAGGTGTTGCATATTGCCACCTGCCATTTGCACAGCTACCCCACCCCAGAAGAGAATGCTGTTCCCTGCCACTCAGCACATTCCCAGGAGACACCACACGGAAAAACAGACTACATGGCTACTACAACCAACTTGCAGAGAACAAGTTCTGGCTAGGCTTGGCCCAGCCTCTCACGCACCGGTTAAAGATGTCGTCATCTTCCCCACCCCAGCCCCAGTACTCGTTAGGGAAGCCATTGATCTTCAGAAACTGTGTCTTGCTCAGGCCAGAGACACCTCCGAAGTAGCCAGAGTATGGCAGCCTGCAGAGGACAAGCAGGAGAGATGGGAATCAGTCAAGCCACGAATGGGTTCAGGAGCACAGAACCTGGGTGGTCCAAGCTACACCTGACACAGTCTAAATCCCAGTTTCCAAATCAGCCATGTGATGTCACCCATTGCTCCCCCTGCATCAGGTCTCTCCTAAATCCTTCCCATTTCCCTTCTCCTTAGCTGGAATGCAGGGTTCCATTTTATACACACTGTACCTCCTCCATCTCCTTTTGCCATCTTTGGCAGGTAAGAATATAGGCAACACAGAAAATTCACGTGGGGATCCTGTCTGCTTGTTTACATCACCATATAGGTTTTGGAAGCGCCTATTCCATAATGTAGTAACACAAGGACTCTGGAGCATTTCATCTAGTCATATAAGAGGCAGCAAAGTTTAAATTAGGGGTGTGCACCAAACAGAAGATTCAGTTTGGACCTTGAGTCAGTACTTCAGAAAACAACATGCCTCATTCCCAAGTGCTTCTGAGTCTGAGTTGGGGAAAAACAAGATTTCATTTCCCCTCGTTCACTATTGGGTTGTTGTTGTTTTTTAAGCTATACCTTTCCCCCTTTTTACAGTGGATAAAATTTGCAGGCACATTTGCCGCTCCACAGCGGATTCAGCCAGCCAAATAGTTCCAGGGTGGGGCTTTTTTCTGTCAGGTACCTTTGAAATGTTATGGTTATTTTTCTAAGGAAACTTTTCACCCTCCCCCACTATTGGATGAAATTTGCAGGCATCAGAGTCTCCAAGAAAGATGAATCCTGTCAAATTTCTGAATGATAGCTTCATTGGTTTTCCCACAAGGACAGCCTTCACAGTTTGGGGATGGGTAAAAAGTGTCCACTTAAACTTCCCATGTCTTTTGAGGGCAATTGTTCGGAAACCAGACACAAAAGAGGAAACTTGCCAATGGCAGACAAATTGGTTCAACTTTTGTGAACTGGGGACTTTTAAAGTTAATCTTGGGAGGCAGGGGACAGAACTAAAAAGGATTTCCTTTCCTCCTCACAAAGCACTGGGGTTGAAGACTCCAGGTGAACTCATTCCCTCTGGTTACAAGCTTGACCTGTCAGTCACAGCAGAATCCCGCCCCCCTTACCATGGCATTTGTTCTACTTCAGCCGTTCCACACCCCTTGTGTTTTCCTTATACACTAAGGTTAGCTACATTAGTTTTGCTTTCAGCAGACAATTCTCAGAGTTGTCACGGTGCCATGAGGCACTTTGGGAACTCCCCACTTTGTCTCTGGATCCTTGAAGAGGTTCCACTTTGTCTCAGACAATCCCAGCATCCCTGCAAAGCACCCTGCTTTGGCTTGGGATTCATCCAAAGCCGTTGTATATCCCCACTTTTCAGTACAAAACCCCTGCAAATTATGAAGAAATGTGACATGGTAGTCTTAAGAATGGGGGAGGTTCCTGTACTGCAATCTAGATAAGAAACACAATTCACAGCTTGCAGGTCCCCACAATGTCCAAGCCACACAGAATGAGAGCACATAAGTTATGTGTGCAATAAAGTCATATATTCCTCCTTCAATTTTGCCTCTGACACTCTGAACATTTTCAAGGGGCCACTGGCATTTCAAAAAAGATCAAAGTGCACAAACTCACCGGAAGCCAAACTTATCCATGGCAACAGCAAAGTGCCGGGGTTGGTCATAACAGCGATAGAGATTCCGGTCATCCATGGGCACCAGGTCAACATCGCTGAAGATGAAGCAGTCATAGCTCTCATCATCTCGAAGGGCTTCTAGGAAGCCCACATTCAACAGCTTAGCTCGGTTAAAGGTGTCTTCACCAAACTGTACGGAAAGATAATGAAGGACAGGATCACATCAACTGCCACAACCCTTTTACTCTTACCTGATGCATCTGGCTGACCTCTCTCTTGTTACATTTCATTGTGAATAACATTCTACTGTTTTCCTATTTTTTTCTAGAACTGTTATATCTCCCTTTATAGATCTTGCAAAGTCCCACCAACTGTATTGCAGATTTATTGTCATGTCAGAGAGCAGGCCTGATTTTTTAAAAAACAAGAAGCAAGTGAGAAGCATCTATGTCACATTCCACACTTACCATAGGTGCAAAGTTCATGGTGCATTGTAAGGCCCACACTCAACTTCCCCCACAAAGCAGGAAGCCTTTGCTTCCACTCAGAACAGAGAGGCATATATTCATGAAAACTAACATACCGCTTTCCCTAATCAGGCTCCTCTCAAGGGAACCGGATGGCACTATGTTCTAAACCCAACCATCTTGCTCTCTTCCGCATCAGTGGTGCCATTAGGACAGAACTTTGGGTCAGATATCCAGGCCCTACTCCTTCTGCTTTGGAGCACAGCAGGGCTGGAACACCATATTTTGAAGTAATGCACATTACCATCTGAAGGGGATGCCCATGAGACCATTCAGTCCAGAATACGCAATGACCCAACTGCACCACTGCTTCACATTATCATTCTCTACACACCTGGTTAATTATATAGATGCCGTAAGACACCTTCTGGCGCCGTAGAATCGGGTGCAGGTAGTGCAGCCAGTACTTGAGGTGGTGCTCCCGGTGCCGGAACGGAATGAGGATGGCCACCTTCTGGCGAGGCACACAGTCTGGAGGAGAATACTTGCCGCCCTCCCGCACATCTGGGTTTTCCCGTTGCACCCGCTCCATGCTCATGGGAGTGCTGAACTCGATAAGGAGCCGGCCCACTGCAGGAGAAAGGACTCCATTATCTATGCATCAGCCACAGCCTCTTGACTTACACAAACAGCTCATGTCCCTTTCACCAGCCAAGTTGGTGGGGCACTGCCCAGAAAAAAATCAGCAAAGAAACCTAAATACCGAAACATGTATCAAGCATAGAGACAGCAAACAGTCAAAGCAGAGTTAACTTGAATACCCAGATAAGTGATTCAGAGTTAACAGGAAAGGTTGTTGCTTGTTGCAGATTGCATTGTTTAATAAGTTTTAGCCCCAGTTAAATATCAATACAGTCATACCTTGAGTTAAAGTAGCTTCGGGATGAGTATTTTCGGGTTGTGCGCTGCAGCGACCCGGAAGTAACGGAGCCCATTATTCCCGGGTTTTGCCACTCGCACATGCGCAGACAGTCAAAATGACATCACGCGCATGCGCGGAAGTGGCGAATCACGACCCGCACACGCGTAGACGCGGGTTGCGTTCACTTCAGGATGCGAACAGGGCTCCGGAATGGATCCCGTTCACATCCAGAGGTACCACTGTACCAAAGCTTATGCTTCAACTCTTTATTCACCTGTCAGGAATAAGGGTATTAAGTTCTCTATGCCTTAAATGTTTTGCCCCCTAGGGTGAGGAGATGGTCTACTTTGGTCTTCACTAACCAGGTGCTTTCCAGAGGTTTCTGTGCTACGTTTCATCAGCCGCAGCCATGTTGTAGTCCAATACATTTGGAGGGCATCAGGTGAGTGAAAGCTGGTCTACTTCATGCATTCATTCAAAGAGATCAGCATAAGAAGGAGCTAACCCTTGTAGCCCCTACTAAGCCGTGTCTGTGCAGAAGCTGAGCCCTTTCCCCAATTACTTGTAGCCCACTTGCAGAAAGGCACCAGCTAGGTACAGTGGGGCTGGGAAAGAGACAAGGAGTTGCCATGGCAAAAAAGGAAATAAAAAATCCGCTATCTGATCACTGTAAATATACTAAGAACACTATTCAGTTTGCCAGCTTTCAACAAATACTGTCCACATATCCCCAACTGTTTTTCCACTGCAGGATTGGCTCCAATGGTAGAGGCTATTGGAGCCTATGATTTGCAATATCATGCCTGTTCTGCAGATTCCTATATCTTCTAGTTCCTATTATCAGGAGCCAAAGCCACTTGACATATTTGCATTGACAGGGAAACAGCAGGTGGCAAGCAGGGCACAAATAAACCCAATAACTGCAATACAGTTTCCCCACTAAAGGGCCTTCTGTAGGACACGGCATGAGGCAGACAGAGCTCATCTGTAATCCTACCTAGGCCAGGAGGCATCTCTGGGCAAGGTGGTAAGGGCTTCTCGGTGACAGTGCTGTTCATACTGACGGACTTCACACTCGGGGCCAGGAGCTCAGGGCCCAGAGGCCCGGCGGTCCCGTTAGGCCGAGAGACGTTGACGTAGGGCAGAGTGCGGGAGGAGTTGCGCATATTGAAGCGGCTGAAAAAGTCCAGGCGCTGGGCGTAGACATCAAAGTAGAGGATCATGATGATGAGGAAGTGCAGTAAACATAAGAGCAGCACAGCTTTGCAGATCCTCTCCAGGGTCACTCCCACCAGCAATCTGCTCATCTTCTGGGCACAGGCCAGCCAGCATCAGGGGGGCACAGTGTAGGGGGCTCTGGCCCAGGCACCAAGCCTGTTTGGGAAAGATGGAGGGGTCAGCAAATACACCTTCCCTACCTGCAGCACCCACCAAACACTCTCATAAGAGCACAGTGTGTTAAAGGCAAGCAAGTACTACCCCTTCGGTCTTCCCCACAAATTTTGGGCATGTTTCATGGGGAAAGGGTGGCCATCCTATCACTACCATCACCCACAACCTGCAGAATGACTATGCATGCTTACACTATGGCATTGATTCCAGTCTAAGTAGATGAGCTTTTTCAATCTAATAACTCTCCTGACATTCTATCTCCCCCTATAAAGAAATGTTGGCAAATGGGCAAGAAGCAGCCCAGCCAAAGAAACAAAAACAAAAGAGATGAAGGGCTGGCACTCAACAAGGGGTTATTAAGAAGGAAGGAGAGGGCTTCCCACTTGCCAGCACTGATATCCTCCTGCCCTTAACATCAGAAATGAAAGAAGGGCAGATGTCCCTTGAGCTTTGGGGAGGGCAGACACAGGAATCAAGAGGGGAATGATCCAAGTTAGGCACTGCATCCCTTTCCAGGGATCAGGGCCTGTCTTATCTCTCCAACAGCAATTCAGATACCAGCTCTGGAACTAGACCTTTACCACACCAGACCAGCACCCCCTACACCCCCTTTTCTGTATTCAATTATCCTTTGCTCCCTCAAAGACCTACATCCTGCACACACAGACATGACAGATAACACAGATCAATCACCCATCATCACACCTCTTATCAGAAAAAGGCATCAGTTCCACAGCATTTGGAAGGGAACAATTCTCAACAGGAGCTTTATTTAAGAGGGGCTGTTCCACTTTCACTTTGAAATCCTGCCATCCCATGCTGGAGTCCCTTTTGTGTGTGTGGAGGGGATAAAAAAAGGCAAGCTGGATCTAAGGCACAATTGCACACATGTGAAGAGTATCTGATCTTATCCTTATCAGCAGGATCTCTCTCCCCCCCCCCCCCCCATCTGTGAGAACGAATTTGTAGGATAATAGCAGAAAGCAGGCAGAAAGAACAGAACGCAGAGCAGGGCTGCACTCCTAGCCCCAGTTATCTGAGTAAGCCCCACTGTGTTTAATACGACTTACTTCTGAATAGAAGGACGCGTGAGCGCTGTGGTCTAAACCACTGACCCTAGGGCTTGCCAATCGGAAGGTCGGCAGTTTGAATCCCCACAATGGGGTGAGCTCCTGTTGTTCGGTTCCAGCTCCTATAGGCTGTTGAAAGCACATCAAAGTGCAAGTAGATAAATAGGTACTGCTCCGGCAGGAAGGTAAACGACTTTCCTTACGCTGCTCTGGTTTTGCCAGAAGCGGCTTAGTCATGCTGGCCACATGACCTGGAAGCTGTCTGCAGACAAACACTGGCTCCCTTGGCCTATAGAGCGAGATGAGCGCTGCAACCCCAGAGTTGTACCTGACTGGACCTAATGGTCAAGGGTCCCTTTACTTCTGAATAGGAATGGTTAGGATGGCACTCTCAGGATTCCCAAGGAGTCTAAGGTCTAACTAGAGAAGTAAATTTTCTGGAAATATTGAAGCCATGATTTAAAAACCCAGGGTTTTTCCCACCACTACCTCAAAACAGACATTTCTGGGGACCCTGAAACATTTGCAATACTTTTTTAATGCACTATGCAGATTGAGGGGTGTTAGGGGAGGAGGAGTACCTCTGGCAGGGGACTTGTAAAGCTCTTTCTGGGAAAGTTTGTCCACATTTGGTTCCCACCCTGCACTCAGCTCTCACCTGTGGCTCCTATAGGCTGTCAGAATGTGACAGTGGCAGACTCCAGGAAATGGCTTCAACTGGCTGGCTAAACCAGGTAAGGGTGGCCAATGGATCTCAAATCCTCAGTAAGTTAAGGACTTTCCCTGTATGCAAAGACAGGCTCCATTATGTTCAGCAGAAGAGACCAATAGTGGGCCAAATGGTCAAGAAGGCTGTAAGGAACCTAGCATCTCTTTGGTTCTACCAGTTTATGAGGAGCAGGCAAAACACTATACAGAGAGAATAAATCATCAACATTATAGCAAGACAAAGAATATTATTTTCTCCTCCAGACCTCCAGTGTCAAGCAGACATAAAGCACTCAATTCCATAAAAAGAACTGAGAGGGGAAAAGAGGGTGACCAAGACTCAATGGATACTACATGGAATTTAATCAGTCTCATTTTCAGAGCTATTGCCATCAGTTTCCGCTTCTTAATATCTGTCATCATATTTATCAGAGACTTCTAAAACCTCTACTTTCTCCACTCACACCCACAGTCCTTTGAGGCCCAGGCAAGAGCACAGAAACAAACCTAACAACTGTGCCAACAAGAGGAAGCCCACAAGCAAAGTAACTGAATCTTTCACATGTCAATTGCAGTGCCTCACAGAGGTAGCAATGCAACTTGCTTTTGCATTTGAGAATTGTGCTTTCAGTGTGCAACTCATGACCTGCTTATTCTAAGTGTACAGGAATAATATTGTAAGGATCTTGTACTGTACGAAGTCTTACATAAAAGTCTTTCTATTATGAAGTTTTTAGAAATCATTTTGGGGAGTAAAACTCTATCCACCATTCCAAAAGAAAATGTTTCATAAGCCTATTTTTTCACTTTAGGGGGCAGGGTAAGGCTTTTTGGTGTGGAACTGGGTATCCCCTCCAAATATTTTTGTTTCCCCGCCTAGACCTTCACAATCCCTGTGAGGGAAAAGTGCAGGGTATAAATATATAATCATCATCATCATCTCAAGTTACTGTGCATGAAATATCAGCTTAAAAATAATAATAAACCTGCTCCTTTAATTCATTCTAGCTGTTTGAAATGTTAGGAAGTACTGAACATGGGACTGTGTGTAAGTAGGTTTTGTTAGAACAGGGGTGGAGAACTTTTGGCCCTCCTGATGTTGCTGAAATACAACACCCATCATCCCTGTCCACTGTCCATTTCTGCGCTGGGGCTGATGGGTAGTTCAGAAACATCTGGAGGGCCAGGGGTTCTGCATCCCTGTGTTAGAAGAAGAATAAAGTCTCTATAACAATAGGTTTATTTATTTGGAGTCTTACCTTATGCCAAAGTCAAACATTTCACTGCACTCACTGCCATTGATGGAAGGAAATAGGAGTTTTCAAGTAACTACTTCAGGCACCAGGACAAAGCTCTCAGCTTAATACAGAGGAAAGTTATAATAAGCTGTTTCATTCAAGCAAATGCTGGGCTAATCACAAAGCATTTAGCACGTCAGACAGCTGCATATTCAGTACATTCACCCACATACCTTAATCCCATAAAATCTCTTTCATCCTTTGTGACTGAAACAGCAGACTTTCTGCCTTACTACTGCACTATAGAGTTCTATGACCCTCACAAAAAGGGAAGAAGCCAATAACTCTCTCCTTACATGGGGAGGCAGTGAATAACAGAATCATAGAATTGTAGAGTTGGAAGGGACCACGAGGATCATCTATTCTGGTCCAACCACCTGCAATGGAATCTTTCACCCAACATGGGGCTTGAACCCTTGATTATGACCCTGAGATTATGAGTCTCAGGCTCTTTTAATTGAGCTGTCAGAATAAATTTTTGGTGGTGGGTGTGGGAGTAGTCACTCTTTCCAAAATATGCATGCACAAGAAAACACTCCTGTATTCATTTTACAACAATCAGTTGATCATCACTACTTCCTTCTGCCTCCAAATTCACGACGACTGTGGGCAGTGTCCAACGCTCCTGTTCCACTGGTACAAAAGACCTTGTGCTAATGGAATGGAACCTCCTCTCCCATTCAGCTCCACATACACTCTCAAAATCAGCTCTGGAGGATTGGGGAACCCTCTGGAGAAGATTTTGGGGGAACACCAGGGGTAGGAGAAGAAACAGAAGTGCCACTGTTGTCAGCAGGACTCTGTTGATGCTGCTTTGGATGCAACCCTAACGGACAGGAATCTTTACTTCATCCAGGTCTAGATCACACAACCAACAGATTGAACTGTAACACTCTTCCTAAAGCTCTATCATCTGACCTGAAGGTTTGGAGTGAGGTTGAATGCTTTCCCATGGGGAAAAATGCACCCACAAAGTAATGTAAATGTCAGGGAAAGCATGGATTTCTCCCAGACACGCACATTTCTATGTGCAGGGAGTTTTTATATTAGCTGTGAGCTAGGGGTTGAAAAGAGTTGAACTAAAACGACAGTGTTCACCCTGGAACACAAACCACAGCTTTTCACAACTTCTGAAATACATGCTGGGACATTATATGGGGGATAGAACAGAAGTCTTGAGTCCTGGATCTTTTGCACTAGGTCCTAGATCTCTTGCCCCCCTCTCTTTTTTTTTTCAAAACCATTTTGCTTGCAGGCTAGCTTTCCCTTTGAAAGGGAGCCTAAATTTACACCTACACATGAACGGAAATTAACATATGCAAATATATATCATGGGCATGTGCACTGAGTATTTTAAGGTCCTAGTAATGCCCCTAAGTATGTTTATTGTGAATGCAGCAGAGTGGAAAAAGGATTTATAAGGCACTCTCATTTAATTTTAACCTTGCATGTCCCAAACACCCCGCTTACTTGCTCCAGGACACAGCGAGGAAAGTGCAATGAGAGGAACAATATAAACATCTGAGCTGATGCAACAATTCCCATTCCAGAGATTCACACATCTCACCTGCCACTACGGCACACCCAACAAAGCATACACTAAGGAGAGATCAAGAGCAGAAGACAACATAGCCAGGGGCATTCTGATGGTTCAGGGAATGAATGAAGCCCCGTACAATTTTGCAGCTTCCTTGCCAAACCAACTGACACCAGCACCACTGCTGTATATGGGTCATGCTCCAAGCAGAAGCGGGCTGCAGAGCACATCACACTGGTCTCAGGGCCATGTAGCTTCCTAATGGTTCGCAATGGGCCAGGTGCACTTGCTCTACTCCAAGCACATTGCAGAGCTGGAATCTCAAAAGTAGCCATTTCTCAGAACGTGTGCCAGGACAGCATCCCAGTGCCTTGCTGAGTCTGCTGGATGAATAACCTCACCAGAGTTTGCTCTATTCGTGGTGAAGATAACAAGGCCTTGCTTAAATGGAAGGGTGTGGGGAACCTCAGAGGTAGTTTTAAGGTAGTGCAGCCAGTTTGGCCGCACTAGGCACTGGCACCACAGGGGGGCACCACAACAGTGATGTAGAATGGGGCATGAGAGGGGGGAACCAAAGTATAGCATCACACAGGGTGCCACTGAAATTTGGGGATCCAAAGTCTGCCACTGGGAACCTGAAGATTAAGAAAACCAGTCCAGACACATCCTTGTTCACAATAAGATGGCTCCTCTTAAGGAACAAAATATCTCAAAACAGAATATGTGGATACACATTGGCATCTTAGAACCACTATGTTTTACCTGTCAAGCAGATGTCTCTTGTCCTAAAGCAACCCTTGTCAACATAGCACCCTCCAAAGTTTTGAACTATAACTCCCAAACAGCCCTAGATGGCACATGCTAGCTGGGCCTGGTAAAGTTGTAGTCCATCATGTAATTCCTTCAAAATTATGGCTTTGCTGCACTCTGGCTAGTGGAGTGGGTGCCAAAGGAATATAATTATCTCCTCCCAGGAGCTTTGCTGGTCCCCGAGTTCATCCTCAGATACTTCCTTTGCCAACCTACATCCACTGCATTCAAGAAAAGCCCTGGCCTCCTCTCACACAAGAGGATGAGAAACAGAGGCAGAAGTCAGAAACTGCTTAAGTGGCAACTTGGCCCGTGTGTCAGAGACAGCTCATCTCTGGGGCAAGAAAGACTATTTGTGAAGCTAGTACACATTGCAGGAGCCCATTAGCCACCATCTTATTCCTAGGATATTATCTACAGCAGCCTCTTAAATGAGATGGCATCCCAGGTCTGCCTGTGTTTTCCCTCACAGGAGTCTCTCCATTCCTTTCCCCTCGATTAAGTATGTAGCTGGATATCCCATTGTACAAACAGAGTGCAGGCAAGCTGTGCAAAATACAAGTTAGCAAAGCTGGAGAGATGGGCTTTTGCAATGTTAACAATCCACTAATGGAGCCAGACTGCAGCTGGGCTGCTCCTTGGCTGTGAATAATTTATCTGGAAATTCAGTCTTGTCTTCTGCCTGATGATCACCAGAGAGCAGACACCAATGTTTATACAATTTGTGGGCATTAAAAAATATCCAGGTTTTAACTGGAGTCAGAAAACATAGTCTCGGGTCAATAATGTTCCTTGCTGACCTGACTTGGCATAAGCATCCCTAACAGTTACCTGTTTTGGAAAGTTACCTATCTACCTATCTGTGAAAACAGGAAAGTGAAACATTCGTAAATGGTGCCTGCAGGAAGGCACAGGCAGCACGGAGCCCCCTGCTTCCCAGGCACACACATTTCTAGGCTATATATAGTGCTAGCCCCTAGTCCCACATGGGCTCCCAAGGGGCAACAAAACCAGTTGGCTGAAGAGAAGCCCATGGGGAAGCTCTGGGAAAGGTAAGTGGATGCCAGCCAAGGGTTGCTGTTGTGTGTGTGTTTATTCCTCTCTTCTTCTTTTTTTGCAAAACTGATCCAAAAGACAGCAACAAGGCCATTCTGTTCCACACAGAGCACACAGCCTGGTAAACATATACAAGCTCCATTATTTTCCGCCTGGGCTGCCTTGGCTGTGAGGCCCCTCGTTCCTAAAAGCAGCTGCCCCTTCCCTTTTCCTAAGAGAAAGGCTACATTGTTTCTCCACGGATCCCCCTGCCTGGAACAGGAAATCCCCCGTCTTGTCAGGAACCTCAAACGGGTAGAAGAACCTCAAAAGTGATCCGGCCCAGAGGCGGAGGGGCTGAGAACAAGCTTGTGCAGCAGGTGCCAGAGCGCCCCCCTCCCCAATTCCCAGGCGGCCCAGCCCCAGCCCCAGCCTTTCTCTGCTCGAAGAAGCGCCTTGGGGATTGTGCAGGAGCCATCTTGGGGGAGGGGGAGCAAGGCTGGCTGGGGGAGGGGCTCAAGTGCCAGCATCCTAGAGATACGCGCAGACAGACAGAGGCACACCTTTACTCTCGCCCACGTACCTGCTTGTAAACAGACATCCGTGCACAACTGTTATCTAGAGACACGCATCTACGCTGCACACCACCGAGAACTGGTACACGCGAGAGCATCCATCAGCGCCTCTCGACACACCTATGCCCAAGCCCCTCGGCCCACACAATGCCCCGTTTGCCCAGGAGTGGCTGATCAGACGAAACATGGCTGAGGTGCCGGAGGAAGCGCCCCGCCTAGGGATGCGCCCCTGAACCCCGGAGGTGGGTGCAGGTGATGGAGGCGCCGAGAGGAGCCGTGTGAGCCAGACCTGCTGGGAACACACCCAGCCCCTTCTCCACAACAAAAGGAGGCTGGCGGCCGCAAAGGCAGGGTCTCTCTCTTCGCCCACCCGCCCGCCCGCGATGGGTGCAGCCCCTCTGGGCTCCCCGCGCCCGAGCAGCGGACTCCCTCCCCGGCTCGGCCCCGCTCGCTCCAGCTCACCGCCTGCTTGTTCCCGGCCGCGCCGTGCGCTCGTGGTGCCGCTGTCTCTCGGCGCCCGGGCCGGGCGGCTCAGGGGACGGCGCGGCGGCTCCCCCGGCCCCAGCCCAGCCCGGCCCGGCCTCAGAGCGGGCGGCTGCCCGGCCAGCTGCAACAGCGGCTCCTGCGCCCCATCCCGGGCAGCACAGCGGAGCCCAGGCAGGACGATGAGCGGCGCCCACACCGGGGAGCGGATCAGGCCTGCTTGGGCGCGCCGGCAGCTCCGCCTCCTGCGCGCTCAGCACCGCCCCTGCCAGCTCCGGCCAGCCATTCCCAGCCAGCCAGCCCGCTCCCCGGGCCGCCGTCTCCGCCGCCGCCGCCGCCGCCCTCGTCAGCCCCGTTTAGTGCAACAGGACGGGGGGCTGCTCTCCAAGAAGTCACGTGGGAGATTAGGGAACGCGGAGAGAGCGGGATTGGTGGAGATCACAGGTTCCTCGCCGGCTCTCCGTCCCGATCAGAGGAGAAGATCCTAGGGGGTGGGGTGGGGAGTACCCATTCATCACACACGCACTCCAGCCAAGGCATGAATCTCATCACCCAGTGGTGATGATGCTCACCTGAGGGGTGAAGCGGCGATGTATTGACCTTCTCTGCCGATCTGTGATGTATTTCGTACTTGTTTTGTGAATCTCATGTTATTGTTGATTTTATGCTGTTCGTCGCCATGATATTTTCCCATAATGTCAACTGTACACACCATATTGCAAATAAAATAAATAGAATCGCATATATTAAACGTTGTGGGCTCAGCTCCATGGGGGACACACGTTTTCAGTCGTGGGCTCTGGAGCATGTGAAGATGCAACAAGGGAACGGGTTTGACTGCATACAGAATGCATCTCCCTCCCTTCTAAATAGTCCACTCCTTTTTCTCACTTTTGAACTTAGCAGCAGGGCTCCCAGGTACGCAGGGTCCAGGCACGCAGAAATCTAGGCCCCACTCTTACAAAGGTACACCGAACAGGAGGAGTTGGGTTGCCACATCAAAAAAAGAAGGAGCATTTAGTTGGTATTCCAAAATTAATGTTTTCTGTGGTTGTGAGTTTTTGACATGCAAGATAGGGTGGTGGCCCATCTGTCCCTTCCACAGAGCTCGTCACCCTGACCCATTTTCTGTGGCACTGTGGTTCATCATAGGCCACTTACTAGTCCTGCCCGCCATGTTTTAAGCTAGAATATGGTGTTACTTAGGGTAACCAAAACCATCAGGGAGCCTGAGCCCAACTGGTGAAATGCAACAAACAAGGAAGTTTGGGCCTCCTTCCAATCTGCAGCTCTCTAGAATAATAATAATAAAAAATCTCGCTTTTAAGATTCCTTTCAAGTCTAGGGTACTGCAAAAGCAATGGGGAAGGTCCTTCCATTTCCTGATGCCTCTCCACTCTTCTCTGAATTTGGCATATAAATGGTCAGGTGGCAAGTTTATAAGCACATCTACTGAGGCCCCAGGACAGCGCTAACTGAATGTTTCCACTAAATATGGCTTCACAGGACCTGCCTCTCAGCAGGGTTATATAGCCAGAAATGTAAAATGTGGCTGTCACCATGTTGGTGCTTGGTTAGGCAACTTGGAAATGAAGTGGAGATGCAAGGGAAATTCATGCTGCCGAAGGTATGATAGGGTGATGCCAATGCTGCCCACAGAAGCGGCACACAGAAGTCACACTTCTAGGCATGCTGGAGTAGAACAGAACCCAGCAAGTGGCAGTTGCCTCTCCCTGAAGCAAGCTCTGTATTAATAAGAACTTTGAGCTATCACTTGGATAAGGGGGTGCATAATCAGACCCATGGAATTTGGTAGGGTATAGATGTGCCTAACTCCAGAGACTTGGGCTCTTCATTTCCAGCACTACATCAGTAATCAAAATATGCAAAATAAATAAAAATAAAGCATACATGTAACTCATCGGCTATAGCAAGGTATTAACTTGCTTAGGGTTTCCCAAAATGTCCATATGTTTAGGAGACTGTTATCCAACCTGTGTCTGCTAGTGCACTGTCACCTTCCTACCTGGCATGGACCATTCAAATGTTCTCTGTCTTGGTCTGTCTGTCTGCTGCCGCCCCCCACCCCACCAGTTCAGTTCAATTTGTGACTCCTTCCTCCCAAAGTTTCTCTTTCCAGCTGTACTATAGAATGCTTTTGGGATATATTTCCAGGTAACTGTGAAATGAACCGAGCCTTCTTCATAAAGGACATTCTAGGAGAGAAGGAGCTCATTAAATGAGAATATGGTTTGGCAGACATGCTACATGTTAACAGTGGTGAGAGGCCCAGGAAATTTGAATGATGAAATTGTCATAGTTACATATATTTAATACAAATGCATCTTTCTTTTTATTTCATCTCTGTATCCTTTTCTTTAATAAATAGGATTGAACTTTAACTTGGGTAAACTATGGCAGGGCTGATAGAACATCACCCTCTCTGAACATTTTTGAGCTGAGACAAGCAAATAAATGCCACTTGTTTGTATGTTACACTTCAGAATGGCTGTTCTTGCAACTACACAGGTAGGCCTTGGGAAGAACTCACAATAGACAGCACTGTCTATCTTAGCAGAGGCAGTCCAAGGTTCTTCTTTTTCTCCACTTGGTATCTTTTCAGTTGGAAATGCTAATTATTGAACCTGGGGCATTCTGCATGCAAAACACGTTTTTCCTCCAGGGAACTATAACCTCTGCCAATAGGACTATGCTGCTGTTGCCAAGACAGTGCCATTAACACTAGCCTCCAAAATCTCCACACCCTAATACCCTCAAGAATCATCAGGAAGTATTGTCTGTTCCTCACTAGAATTTGGAGAACCCTGTAAGTTCTGAACGAAGAGCTTCTTTTGTTTTTCTTCCCTCTCAGCCACCCAGCCCCACCCAGCCTTCCCCTCCAACTATCATGTAACGTAACCTAATGAGTTCAGTGCTTCCAGGCACTCTGCAAGCCATGCCAACATCCTTGCCCAAGCACATCTGAGCTCCTTCAGTCCCAGTGCAATATTGCGGGGCTCATGTGTTTATTATTCTCTCTCTGTGTGAGAGCTGTCAAGCTCCCCAGCTCTTCTTTACAGCTTTGCATGCCAGCCTAGTGCCTCGATCTGGTAATCTTTACCTTCCTACCACACCCAGCAACTTGCATGCTCATTAAGTGGGAGCCAGGATACAAATATCCTGGAAGACTCTCCCCACAACACCCACCCACGATGCTACAAGGATCCCTGCCAGCTCATTAGTCTGATGAGCCAGCTTGGCTCCTTATGCCGGGCACTCTACAAACATCCAAAGTGAGTGGATTTTCTCCATCTTACAGCAGATTTGCAGGGATGTGGCAGAATCACCCAGGGAGCCAACACTAAGCCAGCAAAAGCACTGTGATTGTACTTAAGCCTCCTAGAGAGGAAAAATGGAGGACTTCACTTTCACTCCTTCTGTAGGCTCAGGCCCAGTCTGCACCGCCTCAGAGGTCATCCACATGAGACACAGGACCTCATGGCACTAAGGAAAGAAACACCCTCAGAAAAATGGTGTGGCAAGATTCCTGAGGACAACAGCTCCTAACATAGTGCTAGGAGGCAACACCATTTCAGTGTAGGAAAAAACACAGCAGGTGGCAGGTGGGGACTACAGAAAGGGCCTTCACCATTTTAGCACATCACTGGAATGCTTTCCCAAGAAAGCACACCTAGTGCCAAACTACAATGCCTTTTTGATGTGACGCACATAGCCTTTTAATTTCCTAGACTTTTATTTTCCTAGCCTTTTAAATATCAGTTGAAGTGTTTTGTAGTTTGCTGCTGTTTTTATTTTCAAGCATTTGATTGTGCTGCCACTTCCATTGCTCACTAGTCGGAATCTGTTCTTCTTTTAAGCTGCTTTTATTACCATCAGCCTGGCACATAGCAGACAGGGCAGGACACACATTTGTTAAATAGAGAGAATTATCTGCAGCACAGAAACACGCAAGGCCAGTGTAAGGTTCCTAAAAAGCAATGGGCTCGCCAGGGTTATGCCTCTGCAAGATAAGCCACCTCAAGGGAGTAACCACAACATGTTTTGAGGGGGGAAATGTGGAGCTACAGTGTAGCAGGCCCTACTCATGCCACAGAACAGCAACCTGTCCTGATCTGAAGGAACCCTCACAACTTCTCTAGCATATTTCCAATGAGAATAAAGCCAAACTAGCCCATTTCTTGGAACAGTGACAGTTACTATGATTTCACATATGACAATCAGAATGTAGGTGTTTTGTTTGGATCAAGATTCATCTTGTGATACTGACTGCTCACCCAATGACTGTATTTAAGTATACAGAAGTGGGGTATGCAAAATCAAGGACCTGAGGTTACGTGTACAGGTCAAATTTTGAGTTATTATCTATGTAAAGAAAAGCCCCCCCCCCGAGCTGCAATCACAATAAGAAGAACATTAAGAGTATGAACTGCAGGCAAACGAAGCCATCACAAGTAACTGAGATGCAGACCTTGAAGAGACTTGTTATGCATATCTCAGTGCTTAAGAAATGTTGTGTAGGGACCACCGGGCTGCATTCAAAAGCAGGTAAGTCTTGTAGCGCAGCTTAAAGGTTAGGAGAATAAATCCCTCATCCCCACCTATAGCAACTCCAGTTTGTGTTAAGGCTATTCTGGACATATTGTTATAGTCCTATATGTTTTAAATAGGAAAGATTTTGTAAATACATCACCAGGAAAGAATGTATGTGGCACTAGACAAAACAATGTTTGTCTTTTGAAATCCGTTTTGCCCCACAGCAAGATGTTAGGCTTGTCAGTTATCAAGCTGAACTGAAATTTGAGGCTCTATGTCCTCTAAATTTACACAAGCCATCACATCTAGCTATCAAAACATGTACAGATCTGAACTGAAGGAAACGTCCTTGACAGAGCCATTTACTGGAGGGCTTCTTCCACCACCTGACCTACATCATTTTTTAAACACTAAATGAATCCATTTCAGTCAGCCTATGAGAGAGCATCGGGGTATCATCAACATAAAGATGATGTTCTCTATCCTTTGATGACTTTTATAACCACATGCTGATAAAGCTACAGTTTGACAATCAAATTATGGAGAGCAAGGGAACATGCAACCCCATCTGGTAGCCCTGCTCTAGCTTATATGGGTCATATCTTGCCCCACTAGCAATGTTCTTAAAAGCTTTATTTAGATGAACACCAGTTATGTCATTGAGAAGTGCCGAGAGTGTCCCAAAGGAGCATCTTTGCCTTCAGAACAAACAGCAGAATGGCTCACACATGTAAATTCAAGTGTTTTTACTCAGAGTAGTGGGAAACGTGGAAAAGAGGCTAAATATACAGTTGTCAAAAGTGTTTCAGGAAATCTCCCAGGGTGGGGCTCTGTCCCAGCAAGGAACCCAAAAGGTGACACTAAACACCCTGCCACATAATTTTTTAAGTTCCTGTAGAAAAATAAGCACAGCTCTGTTGCTCTCCAAAAGCACTGAGCCAATCAGAACAGTGAAGACTTGCTGTAAATAATGAAATAACAAGCAAACAGAATCAGTTTTCTTTTTTTTATATATTCCTTAAAATAAGAATATATCACAATACCCCCCCCATTTGACTATCTAAACTTTGCAGGGAAAATAACAAATTTTGCTGCCTGGAATCCAGCTCTTTCCTCCCACCCTTACAGTTACCAGGTAAGGCTGGCATGGGATTGGATTACAGATGGCAAATCCTGCTCAGGGCTTAAGCTATAAGATCTTTAGATTCATCCTACCATAAGAAGTGTTTCCCCTTCTGCAATGTGACTCTCTGGCTTCTAATTTTCAGCTAAGTTTTGCTTTAACTGAAAGCTGCCTTTGGCAACTCCCAAGATAGGATACAAATACAGTTTTGTAAATTAATATGCTTCATGGTCCTAGGACTGCAAAACTAGCCACCCCTGGGAAGAGGTAGCAGGAATACTCTTTACCCTGGGAGAGGGAACCTCCAATCCATGGGGGTCCAGTGTAGAAACTCAAGATATATAAGCTAATCGCTAAATGGTAATTTAAACCTAGGTTGTGGCTGCCACAATGGAATGTCCAGGTCTCATTTTCTTTCTCAGGGATGATGTTTGATGATGATTAATTTCATTTCTATACCACATTATAAAGGGGGGAAAAACCCTTAAAGTTTACAACACTTTAAAACTTCAGGGTTCAAATCCCCACTCAAGTCATGAAGCTCACTGGGTGACCTTGGGCCAGTTACAGCCTTTGCACCTACCTCACAGGCTCTATCAGACCTCTGAGTGATTTGCAATCAACCAGCAGGGCTTTTCAACTATCAGTTGTCTAAAGGAAGTAACAAAATGACCTTTCCCATCTAAATTTGGCCGCTGAAATGATGAAAGTTACGCAGGAGAAGACTTGGGCAGAAGGACTATGAGCTCCGTTCTAGTACTGAAAACCAATTCCTAGGATTCAAAATGGGCTCAGAGGAACCCCTTCTAAAAAAAAATAATAATCTTTATTTTGCCCCTGGTTAGTAGATTTTGGATTCCAGTTAAAGAAACAAAGACAATCAGATAAGCCTGAAGTTTGCCCACCCCTGCATTGAGCAGTTTGATGAACAGCAGGCACACCACAGAGAAACAGCAACTATTAATCACAGTACAAGACATTTCCCATAATTAATTTTAATTAACCAATCATTTGTGAAGTTTCAGGGAACTCAAAAAATCACAACTTTTAGCTCCTATGCACCCCTTCACTATGGAACAGATGTACCTAGGAGGGCACCTCCCATAGCCTGCAGAGCCAAATCTTCAGCCAGTACCACTGGCTGTTCCAGAAAATGTGGACTGTGAGAGGCAGCAGGAGCCGGGGTAGCAGGAGGGGCACAGCAGCATGGGGCGCACAAGGAAGGGAAACTACTTGGGACACGGATGAGTTTATTTCACAGAACATGGCATTGCTGTTGGCAGTGGTTGCCACAAAGAGTGCAAGGGCTGGAAGACTCTAGGCTCCTTCTCCTAGGTCCATCCAGCCCCTTCTTTCAGGGGAAGTGGAGCAGGAAAGGATGGAAGGAAAGGAGGACAGATTCTTTCTCACACACACATCAATAGGTCAGGTTCTTCCACGGCCTCGCAGGGAAAGATCATGGGAATAAATTTATACACCAAGCTCCATCCCAAGCCAACAGAAGACATTAAATAAATATGTACAGAGTCTGCAGCTGGCAGACAGGCTGGTGGCAAAGGGCTTAGTCGCCCATTTTCACTTTAGACACCTGCAAAAGACAAAAAGGAGAGAAGGTAAGAAAACACAGGGGCCATGAATTAAGCTCCCCTACGTACCCCCACTATTGCCAAGAATAATGCCAGGATTTGTTTTTGGCTTAAGAGTGTTTGGAGTGAAACAAACAGCAACCCCCAGGCCAGGAATGGTGATTTGTTGCTCCTGCTGACTAGAAGGGAGGAGCAAATTGGGAGCCTTCTGTGCCTTCACAGTAAACCATTAACTACCGATTACGGACTGTGAAATGCAAACTGGGCATGCTATCATATTTGTCGCATGTAGCAGCTTTTTAACACTGCAAATGCATCCACCTGTACATGATCATGAGGAAATATGGCTGTTCAGGACAGGTGCACAGAGCAGCAGCCAAAAGTGAAGGGCAATAGTTGTGGAGAGGGAGGCTGAAGAGACAGAGCCATAGTAGATCTTATGGACAGGGAAGCTTCTTGTCATTGAAGAAGGCTGAAGGTTGAGCCACACAGACCCATTAAAGGACTTGCCTCTTCCTTGCCCTGAAGCAGGGATGGCTTGGGGATTCCTTAAAGCAACACCAGCACCGCGAGATAACTACCTAACCTACCGAACCAGTAAATATTGGGCGCAACTTAAGAGTAGATGAGAGCCCCTTTGAAGGAACAAATTAGTTTTTGAAATTCTTTTTTGTTTCGCTAATCTGCAAAGAGCAGTCTAGGCATGACTACTGGCATTTCCAAACCTTCATCCTCTCTAAATTCTTCCTTCTACCTCTGCTTAGGAGGTGGGAATGGGCAAGACTGTCTGGGGATAGCAAGGCCGGAGAGACTCACCTGCAGGATAGCCACGATGACTCCAAAGAGTCCGATGGCACTGCCAAAGATTTCCACGATTAGGATCTTGACAAAGAGGCTGGCATTCTGGGCATCTGCCAATGCTGCACCACTGCCCACAATGCCCACACATATACCACAGAAGAGATTGGACAGGCCCACAGTCAAGCCTGCCCCAAACATGGAGAAACCTATGGGAGGAAAGAGTATTAGGAATGGGCGGCACCCAGTTATATTTTCAATTGATGATCATTGCAGGCCTGACAAGACTGGCCTCAGAGACCGTTAGGATGAAGGCCCTTATGTTTTCTTCTAAGCCTGTCCTTGTTATGCATTATCTGCAGATGGAAATAAGGTAACAAGAAATTGTAACAATTTCCCTCCCAAACTCACACACAAACTGATTTTTCCTTAGGAAGAAAAGGTGCATGTTATGTATATTAACCCTTGCTTTCTATATGCAAACCTTTTAATCCACAAATAAAATAAACCAGTTCTTAGGAATTTAGTGCAACTGGTGCACGGGCTCCTTATTTATTGGAGAAAGCTCTCCCTGTCACCCTCCCTCGCCACACCTTAATCATGAACCAGACTACTGGGTTCAGATTTACAAAGTTTAAAGGTGTTCCTGACTCACTCAGGGGAAATGCAGCAAAGCAAAGAGTGGTGACAGTAACACTATTTAAGCAGAACAATGGCTATATACTATTTATTTAGTTATTTCTGGAGCACTAGAAAGCCTCCCAGGCCACAGGGTGGTATTAGATGTCACAATTCTAAAGACTTTAGAGACAGACAAAGTCAGCATCTTGGCCCAGCTCACACCTCGCTCAGGCTTGCATCTGTGGCATGCCACAAGAATAGCATTGCCACTATAGCCATCCAAGAGGACAACTGCTGCCAGCAAACATGTCAAGATGTGTTGGTCTCTTCTGAGATGACAAAAGATGATATACCCACCACCCCAGGGTGACAGCACAGATATAGTTGGCACATCAGATACTGCAACATGGCGGTAGGGAGCTTTGCAAAGCCAGAAAATCAACTGGAGATAATACATATACCCCCTGCTTGTCAGACAATGTTCGGTGGCCTATTGGAAAAAAGCTGTCCTACTGCAGGTGAACTTGTGCCAAGACACAGTTCAACTAGGGAAGGGCTGCAGCTCAGAGATAGAGCAGGTTCCAGGTTCAATCTTTAGTGCATCTAAGTAGGGCTGGCAGCCCCTGAGAAACTGCTGCCAGTCAGTGTCGACAACACTGGCCTTGATGGATCAATGGGCTGACTTGCTATAAGACAGCCTCCTAGGTTTCCTACGTAACAAGGGGCGCCTGATGATATTGCAAGGGCAAGAACCATTATGCCTGCCTATCCCCAGTCCCCACAAACCCAGCCTACCTGCATGGTAGTTCTGGACGCCAATCGCCTTAGGGGTTCTGCCCGAAAATTGCTGCAAGGAAAGGAAGGATTTTAATAAGCAAGTCTCTGACAAAGACATTAGATGTGGCATTAAGGCACGTCACTGTAGATAGGAACTATCCAGACTTGAGTTGAAATAAACTCGTACCCTTTTCAGAATTGCAGCAGGGGGAAAGGGAGTTGAGAGGACTGCGGCCCACCAAGGTGCCTCATTCCTCATAAGCTCATAACTCTAAACATCTGCCAGATGCAGGTTAACCTTACTCCAAGGTCTTGGGCAATCTATGGCTCAGTAGTGGGATTTATCCCAGGTGAAAATAACTCCTATTTCTCTCTATGTCAATACTATGTCCCTGTGTCGATACCAGCCCCTGCTTCAAGAGCAATTAGTCAGGGCTTGTTCTCCCCTACAAGGATAGAAAACTTTTGCTCAGAGGCATGAGCCAGGATTGCCTCCTGCAACTGGGCTTCTACCCAGCATAGCACTTGGCTCCACAGTTGCCTGGACTCCATCAATACCTCTGTGATTACCTTCTTTGCCCTCCTCCGTTTGGCAACAGCTCAGCTCCCTTCAAATCAGACACCGTGGAGCATGGCCAAGAGCGAGACTTGGCACACAACCGTGTCCCTCCCATGCAAGCCAGCCCCTGCCCCCCCCCCATTACCTCAGCCATGTTGGTGATGACGATGGCCATGATGATTCCATAGATGGCCACAGCTTCACAAAAGATGATGCTGCCAGGAGAAAACACAGATTAGCAGCTGCAACATCTCAAGGGTGACAATGTGGGCATGGGACCAGGGAACGAGAGAGGGAGGAATGGGCTGGCCTCCAAAGGCACATCTACCACTGGGACCCTCCTTGGCTTCCCAACCACCTCCTTCCTTCCCCTGGCTAGCTAGGAATGAGGTGGTAACCTTGCAGATGAGGCAGCAGCCTGAGAAGGACCAGGCAACCAAGGAAGCAGCAAGTTTCAGAGCACACATTGTTCCCCCAAAAGCAAAGCTGATTCATTTGTTTAAAGTCTTTGCTTGACACTTAAGGCAGAGTGTTTCTGAGCATAGGCAGCGCCGGCCCAAAGCAGATCCTTCCACAAGGTGCTCACACCCCTATTCTCACACCCCACCCATTAAGCCAGGGGTGAGGAACAGGTAGTGTACTGAACTAGAGGGGATTTTATTTATTTGCTTTTTCTTTGTATTTTGCTGTGCCCAGTTCCATCTTTTGCCCTGCAAGCATTGAGGGTCCCCACACCTGTGCTGGATCAAACTCAATGCCTAGCTCTCACAAGGATTTTATGGTACACAGAAGCCAATTCAGGAATGTACAATTTTTTAAAATCTGTGCAGCAGGAAACAAGGCATATCAAGGATGGGCAAGTGAGCGTTTGGACTTTGCAGTACCTATACCTGTGGAATATATGCTGAACAAGGGGGTCCGCTCACCTGACCAGATTTTTGGTTTTGATCCTAGGTGCTTTGACACCACCGCCAAGGATGCTGGATCCAGTAATGTAAATGCCCCTGAAAAAATAGTTACAGAAGCGGTTAGAGGAGTGGTACTTGATAGGCAGCAAAGGGGAGGGGGGGACGGCTTGCTTAGATTGCACCCTACCAAAATCATTTTATTATTCATTAATGCCCAGCACTACACTTATTTAAGTACACTTATATCTTGACTTTCTTCCATCATAGAAGTCACGGTGGTGTACATGAAGTTAGGTTAGGTTTATTGAATCCCAAAATTCCCAGGGTGATTTACAACAATAATAGAATACAGTAAACATATAAGCATATTAAAAATGCAGGCAGAGTAAGGGGAATATCCAATCATTGGTGCTTCCCAAATGCCCAGGGAAACAAAACTGTATCTGTCCGGTACTTGAACTATGACAGAATTGCTGCCACACTCCATAGTTGGGGAGCTGCAGAAAAGGCCTGTTCTCTCATCACCACTCTTTGAGTCTGCCTTTGATGCATCAGGCAGAAAAGGGTCTCAGATGACAATCCCAGGGTCCAGACAGAGTTTGGGGATCTCCCTCCAGGCACTGACCAGACACAGACCTTTGGTGAAGTGGCAGCATCATGTGCCCTCAGACTGTGCCTTGGGACTAACCCCCCAAAATGGAAGCCCAAAGTAGGGCTCAGCAGTATTGGTTGAGGAATGATGTCCATTAACAGATTGCTAGGGGCTGGGAGAGATGAAGTACTCACCAGGCAGCACCCACCACTGATAATGAGATGGCCAGCCCAATGCCCAGGTTGGACCACAAGTATGGCGAGGTCTCTGTCAGGAACCTGTACATAGGAGGAATTACCTTATGAATACTCTATTCCTTTCTCCATCATAGCATCAAGTCATAACACCCACAGGTAAGAAGCAGCCCTAGTTAAACCAATCCACCCCATTTCTGGACAGAACTTGGTCAGGTCAGTCTACCCCTCCTGCACAATTGGTAAGGGGTAAAAGAGAACTAACGCCTGCTGCCCAGGGTGGCAGCCAGAAGGCCTTGCCTCTTCAGCAGTAACTAGGAGACTTCATAACCCATTAGGAAAGGTGTTATTTGTTATAGTTTGGACTACAAAACAACACTGTAGAAAAGCTGTGCTAAGCCCAAGCAACACTAGGCTAGTTTAGCCAACAGGAAAGGAGGTCCATGAAAGCAGGGTGAGCTTGATACTTTCTTAAGATGCTGTTCAATACAGCTCTCTTTGGTTAGCTCTTGAACTAGCAGAAGCAGGATATGGGTCATGGTAAGTCCTCAAGACTACTAATCCTATACCATTAAAACTAGTGGGTACATGGAGAAGCATCTGTTTTCAGGCCCAAGCAATAGTCCAGAAGCACAGAAAAAAGTGCTCCAAAAATGTTCAAGATGTGTGTGCAGATGTGCCAACAGAATCTGAGCAGCACAGGGCCTGTAACCTAGCTAAGCACAGGGACAAGTGGCTTTCAACATCAGGGGAAGAGGAGAGGCAGCCAGCTGACCTGCAGGCAAAATGAGGCAATTAGCAGCATCGACTAGTGAAATGGGACACTGCCATCAATACTGTTGTCAACCAACAGGGGAAGGGGGGTGGGAGACACAGCCTGCCTGTGGAAGCAACCATGCAAACGTCTGCCTGCCTACCACTCCTCAGAGCAGAGCACTGTTGGGCTTTCAGTAATTAACGCGCATGGAAAAGAAAATGCGAAGGGAAATTACTGCTTTTCCTCATGCTTTCTTCCCCGATATATTGCTGAAAACACCAATAAGTTACTGTTCCCCATGCTACTCCAACCCCAGCCTCTAGGAAAAAGTGCCATCTTACCATGCTATATCGAAACGGAAACCAAGGTCAAATATTGTGTAGCAGATTCCTGAAAAACAAGAGAAACACAGAATGATTCCGCCTTTTGTCTTGGTCTCCTCAAAGCTCAATCTGTGATGCTCACACCTTGCCACCAGTGCTGATCTCCCACAGGGAGAGCAGAAAGGGTTTATATAGTCTTCATACAGCTTACACCACAAATTGCCCCTTTCCAAATCACCTCTTTCATGGGGAAACTATCACTTATTCCTTTCTATTGTGCTCTGTTTAACAAGACCCAAAAGGTTACTACTTACTAGAAATAAGAGACAGAAAAGGAATCCTATCCTACAGACTTCCTACCAGCACACTTTTTAAAATCCTTTCAGCACTAACAGGAAGTCTTGCCCCTCTCTGTTCCAGGGTAGCCAATGTGAGCATCCTCTAGATCAGTGTTCCCCAACCCCCGGGCTGCGGCCCGGTGCCAGTCCGTGGATCAACCGGCACCGGGCCGCCTGAGGAACTTCTAATCATTTCACTGTGGCGGGCAGCCGAGGCGCAGAGCATTGTGCCCTCTCAAGCCCGCCCATTGTGTGACAATAGCGAATGAAAATTCGCTATTGTTACACTGATGCTCCTCCTGGCCAATCAGGGAGCGGGTCCTCCCACTTCCTGATTGGCAGAAAGGCAAACCTCATGCCATTGGCCGAGGAGGAGGCACCACGGGAGGACTGAGGACTCGAGGTCGGAGACGCGGGGACTGAAGAGAAGCTGCTGTGAGGTAAGTGCACGGGGGGGGGGGGGACTCAGCTCAAAATAAGCGGGCCACGGAAAACGTATCAAACATTTACCGGTCCGCAGCGATAAAAAGGTTGGGGAGCACTGCTCTAGATGCCGTGCAACTCCAGTTCTCATCATCTCCAGTCAGTAGTGCAAAAATAACATTTGGGGTACCATACTGGCTACCTCACTCTTTATCTTCTGAGTGCTGCAGCACTGACCCACATAGGAATACAACACCTTGGACCTCAAACAATCACTTTCGACTTCTGTCAGGCCCGTGCAGAAGCCAGGCTCACCAAAGGCAAGATAACAGCCACCAATGTATGGGCAGGATGTTCTGTGTAGCTATGATGGAAGCTTCCTAATGGCACAATTGGCAGTTATAGAAAAACTCAAGAGATGTAACCATTCCACCTATCATTAATGTATCTTTGTCTATGTCTATCCTCAAAATCTAAACAATAGCTCCTGATACAACACATTGGCTTGGGTAACAAGTGATTTACATCTTTACCAATATTTAGAAAGTTTCAGTTTACTGGAAAAATGTAACAAAGATCTCCTATGATCGCCTATAAAGAAGGTAGCCGTGTTGGTCTGCCATAGTCAAAACAAAATAAAAAAATTCCTTCCAGTAGCACCTTAAAGACCAACTAAGTTAGTTCTTGGTATGAGCTTTCGTGTGCATGCACACTTCTTCAGAAGTCAATTTTTAGGTGCAGCAAGCCAAGACCTTTGGTTAATTAATGTTGCCTCCTATGGTGGTGCCCATCTTTTAGTGGCGTGGGTAGGACTTGGTCCTTATTAATTTGTTGATGAATGTGCATTTTATGTACTATATATTCTCGCTGCTTTAAACTTCTCTGGCTTTAAATGGTGTTGTAATTTAATTTGTCAAGTTGCTTTGAGACTTTTTATTGCATAAAGTGACTGATAAATGTTATTATTATTATTAACAATACCAAAAGGATCCCCAGCAGCTTTCATTCTTAGATAAGCAAGAATGCTGTACCTTCACATTCACAGCAATCTTGGCTCTAGGGGCCTTTTTTCATCCAAAAACCATTTTCTCCTTTTAAAGGGCTGGATGAAGAGCATGAATGGGGAAGAAAACCAGCTGTGAAAAAGTTAGCAGTATCACATACTGCAGACAGGAAGGGAAAATCACCCCACAACCTCAGACTGGGAAGCAGAGTGGAAGAAGATGAGTCAATGACATGATGATGGGAACTGTATTTCGGGATATATGAACAGAATATGATGGGACAGTCACAGGATGCAAATGTTCCACTTGCAAGGTCCAGGCAGAACTATCCTCCTGTGAGCCTGACAATGTGAAAAAAAACACAGACAGACAGAGGTGGGAAGGAGCTGAGAAAGAAAGAGCAAGGCTGCAGAAACAGAGCATCATGGGGCAGGATAGAGAACAAATGAGCCACAGAACTGGGGAAGAAAGGATAGATTGGCTCCCATGGAGAATAACTAAAGAGAGAATGCAAGTAGGGTGACCCTTTGATGTATTTTTTAAAAATAGCATTGACATTAGGAAGTGTTAGACAACAAGGCAGTTCAACAGAGGGTGTGAAGTCGCTATCAGGAGGCATTGTAGATATAATACACCACACCAAAAACAAGTCTGGTAGAATTAACCATGTATGGGGAAGCAGATGAAAGTGGGTCAGGAAACTGAAGACTCTATTCAATGGCTCAGAGCTCATCAGGGTCATATTCACATCCCCGTGAGCAGAAGCCTATCTGCTCATAGGTGTGCAGCCTGCTCCAAGCGACAGCTTTAAGCCCCAGGCACTGCCAACTCCAGACCCTTCACTCAGCAGCAACAGACTCTGATCTCAGAAAAAATTGGCACCAGGAGCCGACAGCCTGCTGCCTTTTCCTGCACACGCAGGCTTTGAAAGCAACACTGGAGAGAGAGAGATAATGGGCATATACACCCAGGGAGAGCTACACTCTTTCTGACATTTAGGTAAGAACTAGGAGCAGAATCTATTCAAATTTGTATGCTGTGCAGGTTAATAGTCTATGCACAAGGGGGGAACGGGGCCCCATGAAGGCAAAGTGTTCTTTTGGAGCAACCCAGGTGAAGGTTGGAGAAGAGGGGAGTGTGGCATAGCATCCTTCCTTGCCAAGCCATGCCACCAACACTGAGAGAGTTAGCATAAGATACCGTAATCTGATGCCATTTTGTATTAACTGCACTTTGCAGTCTTCCTTACAAAAAGTAGTCAAACCCGGCAGTTACAAACAAAGATGTGGAATGGAAAATTTACCAGTGATTTATTTTGCTGTGGAATCCCCCCCTCCCCCCATTTTGTGAGTTGGATGCCAACTGCAAACACAGGCAAGCTTGCCAATGCCCAAGTTTTTTTGCTTTGTTTACAAAATATTAGAAAAATGAACATGCTAAATTGGGAGTGTAATAAAAGTTTCCAACACAAACTGAATTATCTACAGTGTAAATTAGCCTAATAGCATAAGAAAGTTTCCCAGAAAGGTATCTAATTCAAAAATTTCTGGAAGATCCATACTACAGTACTGGTTACAAAATATCAAAAAGCATAGCTAGAGCCTTCCTCTCCAGAAAGCTACACAGCTACACAATAGATGTAGTTGATTAAAGGTGCTCCTGGAAACCCCCAAACCTGCCTGACAAATAATAAGACAGGGTTTAAGGGTACGGTACTTCTAGACACCTAACTAGTTTGATGCGGTGACTGTCACTTCTGTCTAATAGAGGCAGGGCTGCTACCAGTCCAGAACTATCTACCAGAACTATCTTCAACTTGCCTAAATTCAAATCTAGTTTGTTTAACCATCCACTCCACCAAAATGTGTCAATGTTAACTAAAACCAAAATAGTAGTACCCGTTCATTTAGTTAACAACATATACAGCTTGGTGTTATGTCAATAACATCACTGCCCAAAGCTCCAGATTATATTCAATTTAATTCTTTTTTTTTTTATATAAAAGATACCACATCAAATTATATTCAAATATTCACCAAACATATAACCAAAGACATTAGTGGAATATATTGGAAATGTGGGGAAACAGTTGAGGGTTATATTAATGTCTGATGGACATGAGACAAAATTAGGAATTTGGTAGGAAAGACCACTAGATGCATTTATATAATTATAATTGCATATCACATACTTATAAATCTGCTAATAATTTTTCTGGAATATCCTAATGAAGATGTGAGATCAGAACATGAAAATTTATTTGGGTTTTATTAGCTGCTGCCAAAATATATATTTTGGAAGTGAAATGGTATTTTCCAATCATTTCAACAGAATGAGAATCCAGGCCCAGATGGACTAACCTCCAGATATTATAAAGTTTTGAAGGAATGGTTAATACAGCCATTGAAGGAGGTTTGTAATGAAATATTAGAGGGGAAAAAGGCACCAGAATCGTGGAAAGAAGCTTTTATTACACTTATACCAAAGACTGAAACTGAAAAGAATCAGATCAAGAACTACCGCCCTATATCATTACTTAATGTGGATTACAAAATATTTGCTGACATTTTAGCAAAAAGACTGAAGAGGGTGCTGGTGGAGGAGATTCATAAGGACCAGGCAGGCTTTCTCCCAGGAAGACATTTATCAGATAATGTAAGGAATATAATTGATATTATGGAACTGCTGACAGTAAATATCAATACAAAGGCAGTTTTAATTTTTGTGGACGCGGAGAAAGCTTTTGATAATATTTCTTGGAACTTCATGAAGAAGAATCTCCATGGGATGGGGGTAGGCCAAAGGTTTGAAAATGGTATAGGTGCAATATACTCTGAACAAAAAGCAAAGTTAATTGTAAATAATGTGGTTACTGAAGAACTTTCTATAGAAAAAGGGACACGGCAGGGGTGCCCAATACCCCCATTACTTTTTATATCAGTCCTGGAGGTCTTGTTGAATATGATTAGGGGGGACCAGCTGGTAAAAGGAATTCAGGTCGGAGCCAAACAATATAAATTGAAGGCATTTGCAGATGACTTAGTATTGACTTTACAAGAGCCAGATACTAGTACAAAAAGAGTCTTAAAATTAATTCAAGTTTTTGGCCAGGTGGCAGGATTTAAACTGAATAAACAAAAAACTAAAGTCTTGGGAAAAAATTTAACAAATGTTGAAAGAGAGAGGTTTCAAAGTGAAACTGGGTTAATGGTGGCAAAGAAAGTAAAATATTTGGGGATTAATATGACATCTAAAAATGTGAATTTATTTAAAGATAATTATGATAAATGTTGGACAGAGGTTAAGAAAGATCTAGAAATATGGTCAAACTTGAAGCTTTCCTTGTTAGGCCGAATTGCTGTGATCAAAATGAATGTATTGCCTAGAATGTTATTTTTGTTTCAGACATTACAAATTGTGGATAAACTAGATTGCTTCAAGAAGTGGCAGAAAGACATATCTAAATTTGTCTGGCAGGGCAAAAAGCCCAGAATAAAATTCAAGATATTAACTGATACAAAAGAAAGAGGGGGATTTGCCCTGCCGGACTTAAGATTGTACTATGAATCGGCAGCTTTCTGCTGGTTGAAAGATTGGCTACTTCTTGAGAATACAGACATTTTGGATTTGGAAGTATTTGACAATAGATTTGGGTGGCATGCATATATATGGTATGACAAGGTTAAAGTTCATAAAGGTTTCAAAAACCATATTGTTAGGAAAGCACTATACAATGTTTGGATTCGATATAAGGATTTCTTGGAAAATAAAACTCCTAGGTGGCTATCACCAATGGAGGCTAAGGAGGTGAAGAAACTTAATATGGAATCTAAATGGCCAAAATATTTTGAAATTTTAGAGCAAGAAAGTGGCAAATTTAAATTACAGAGTTTTGAGAAAATAAAGTCTAAGGTACGAGACTGGCTCCATTACTATCAAATAATGGAGACTTTCAAACAAGACAGGAAAATTGGCTTCCAGGTGGAGAAATCGAAACTAGAAACAGAATTGTTAGAATCCAATACTAAGAATTTATCAAGAATGTATAATTTGTTGCTGAAGTGGAATACAATAGATGAGACAGTCAAGTCAGCTATGATTAAATGGGCACAGGACATTGGTCATGACATTATATTTGCTGACTGGGAACAGTTATGGACCACCGGTATTAAATTTACGGCATGTAATGCCTTAAGAGAAAATATTATGAAAATGATTTACAGGTGGTACATGACCCCAGTCAAGCTCGTGAAGATTTATCATTTGCCCAATAATAAATGTTGGAAATGTAACGAGACTGAAGGTACCTTCTTCCACCTTTGGTGGACCTGCCCAAAGATTAAAGCCTTTTGGGAAATGATCTATAATGAAATTAAGAAGGTACTTAAATGTACCTTTCATAAGAAGCCAGAGGCATTTCTCTTGGGCATGGTCGGCCAATTGGTGTCAAGGAAGGATAAGATTTTTTTTTATGTACGCCACTACAGCAGCAAGGATCCTCCTAGCAAAGTACTGGAAGACACAAGAATTACCTACACTGGAAGAATGGCAGACGAAAGTGATTGACTTTATGGGATTGGCAGAAATGACTGGCAGAATCCGTGACCAAGAGAAAGAGACGGTGGAGGAAGATTGGAAGAAGTTCAAAGCCTATCTTAAGAATTGTTATAAAATTGATGAGTGCTAAAATGTCAAGGGAAAGGAAGATGCAGAATTACAGCTGAAACTGTTTGATGAATTAAGATGAAATTGAGAAAGATAATAAGTTTGAATTAATTGGAGTAAAGGGTTGCTGAAAAATTGCAAGATAAGGATGCAAGAAGGGTGGGGTATGGGGAAGTCCGAGAAAGAAGGTTTATGAAAATGAGGTTATGAAATTATATTTGTGTGTTTGTTTTTGTTTGTATGTTGTTTTGTTTTAAAATTGGAAAATTAATAAAAAATTATTTAAAAAAAGAGAGAATGGTTTGATAGAGTTTGGTATCTTGCTACAGTAATGAAATTAAAGAGAAATAGTAAAATTAAGCAAAAGCAGACAAATAAATGGGACAATTTGAGAACTTATGGTCCCCCTTTCTAATGTAGAAAATTAGATCAACTAGCATTAATTAAAGCTTTTTCTCTGGTTATAATAATTTATTGCATAAAATATAGTTATATTTTTATTATATTATACTAAAGCTATATTTTAATGCATACCGATTTACAAGTAAATTTTAAATCTGGCAAATATTAGCTCAAAATTCTCCTTACCAATGGCTTCATGCTAAGCAGCATTAAATAAAACATCCTGGGGTGGTGGGCAACCTTGGCATATCCCACTGAGTGCAAGAACCTTACTAAAAAAGAGGGGTTCTTGTAATCCATCCCAAGTCTTTACAACATGGTAGGAAAACATATCAGTAATTCTAGCTACCCTCACGTACTACAACAGCATCATTCAGAAACAGTACACAATGTGAACTTTGAAGTCAGCAATCATGTATCTGAAGGCATCCCAACAATGGAGGAATACAGGAATGGAAAGGCATAATAAGACAAAGCACAGCTGAACGGTAGTTTACTCACACTGCTTGAAGGATCTTCTTTACATACTGTAGGAGAACCCAAGGGCCAAAAATGAACCCTAAGGACACCTCTACTTTTCTTCACAAGAAAAGTGTGAAGCGAGCTGGCAAAAGAAGCTTCCTGTCCTTATGTGGATTTGTTCACTGCTTTCTAAGTGGATACTAGCTAGGACAATCCCTCTCTATATTCCAAATCAATTTGTACTATAAGCAGTAGAGAATACACTCAGTAGACTGGAGAGTCTCTTTCTATACTTTCAGAAGGGGAGAAAATTCCATGGCACCCTGTGAGGCCTAACAGGAAGTGGGCTAAAGATTCCCACCCAGAATTCTGGTCTCTACTTTTCAGATCCACAATGCTGATCTTGATATGTTACTTCCAATAGGACCAGCTCCAGATTTTTGTCTCTTGCTTGAAGTGTCACAATTAATGTTTTTTACCATTGCGGTAGTAGTCATTCACTTTTCTCCCCCTTGATTTATATTACAAGTATATAACACATAGCAAGGATGGAATATGCAATTGCAAAGAAAGGAAGCAAACTACCACTTTCAGGCCCAATACTATTTTGGAATGCATTATTTCAGAATACAGGTAGCATTTTTTCAGAGTTGTTTTACCCAACGCAGTGCTGCAGCAATTGATGAAAATACACTACTTTCTGTAAAACTCCTAGAGGTACAGGAGCCCTCTTAAAATTTGGGCCAGATAGTATAAAAAACAACACAAACCTATCCTACCTCTAAGTCCAAGACCAAATGGTTCATCATCCTGCCAAAAGACATGAGTGACACCCTTGTATGCAGTGCATGTAAAAAGTTTTAAAGCTACAAGAATTCTTGGGGGAAATTAACTCCCCGCCCCCCAGACAACCCATACAAAGTCCCAAAATTGTTAGCAGACACTATGGAAAACCACGTTAAGTGTAGTTTATTACACAAAGTAGAGTTGGCACAACAGCAAACTGACCAGTGAAGCCATGATTCTGCTGATGCTTTGAGAATTGGCCTGTACAACTGATCTTATTAATCGTTTAACAATGATGAAAAAATAAAATTGTAACAGTGTTTCGAGCATAAAACCTAGAGAGAATAATATTTCAGTAAATCCTTCACATTAAAGATTGTGATCCTAAAGGTTAAGATCCAAAACCTTTAAGACTCTTCCAAGTTATTAATCATTCAATCACATCTGAGAAGTTAAGTCACTGTTTTGCAACAACAGTGACCCAAAGCTACCATAAAAAAGAAGAGACAGCACAGTGAATAAACCTCCATTCATCACACTGCTTCTTCCCTATAGTAGCAAGGTCAAATGACAGGCTACCCCCCCTGAGTACGGTTACATACATCATTTATTCATTCAAGTGGTGCTCCGCTCTGCTTCCTCTCCAACAAGTTTAGTCATGAGGCAGAACACTGAAGTACTGTTATAGGAAACAGTTCTTCATTGTCCCTTCCAGATATATATTGGGATGGGGTAAGGTATTTCTACCTATGTAGCCCATCTATAGGTCAAATAGCTTCTCACATTTTGGGACAGATGTCTCACGACTTAGAGCACATTCCTTCCTGGCCACAGTCCCCAGCCACCAGTCTGACAAACCCTAGCTCAGGTGCATGAATGTCCCAGAGTAATAACAGAATCATGCTTGGTTCAGGGTCCACAGAAGCCAAGACAGGGCGATACTCAGAGACCCACCATGAGGCATCTATGCTCACATCCTACTGAAAAGAAAGGAAAATGTTAACGTCCTCCCTGGTACAGTTGTAGTAAACATGGCTAGAAAAGGAGAAGTTCTGTTCTTCCCATCCATGCTGATCTGAAAGGGGAACTAAGAGTCATACTTACCACTGGAAAGTAGCAAAAAGAGGAGGGGAGGGGCAGAAGAACCCTAGCTGCAAATAAGATATAATGAAGGAGAAAAGGAAATGGAGTACTGTTTGAGTAGAGTGGTATACGTGAGCAGACTGCTTAGTCCCAACAGGAACCAGTAAGAAACTCTCTGCTTCTAAGCAAGGTCTGTGTCCAATTGGTAAAATGACCTTAAAGAAACTGAGTTTGAATCAGAAGGTCAGAGCTTAGTTTGCTGTTTGTCATTCCACAACCCTGACTGGTGAAGTCTTAACCAAATCAGCTGGGCTAATCCAGTTAAAGCCACCAACAGCTCCCAGAGAGCTGGGACAGGACTGTTGTAGGACAACTGCTCCAAAGCTTGTTGACAAAACAAACTGAAGGGGGAGGGGATGAGTCCACTGTGCACCTTTTGCATGGTTCATCACATTTCCCCCAACAGTGTTAACGCTTTTTTGGTTCCCAATAAATTGCAACCACACAATACAAGAACAAATATGTCATTCAACTCATGATGGAGGACTTTCTGAATTGTTCCTTGTTTAGAATAAGGACACAGCATATCTGCATGGGCTCACCAAGAACAAATTATCACCTGAACAAATGTAGAGACTACCAGAAAATGCAAATATCTCTCCAGCAAGAATGAATCCAGGCTATTGGTGAGCCAAGTCTCCTTCACCCAAAAACATGCAGAACTTCTTACCAATGCTAGGATGGTTAACATCGAAACCATGATGAACAATGAAATCAATGTTTGGTAGTGAAGGAAAAGATATATATCAACATTAAGACCCAGTAATCCTGTCAATGTATAAACATTTACATAGCTAGTCAGGAGTTCATTAAAGTGCAATTGCTTTGATACTAAAGATAACTAAGGGACAGCAGCTTCAGACTCTGCCACAGGTCCCCTGGTTCCAAGGCTACAGCCTCTAGGCCTTGCTCAAATTTCACCACATAAAAAAGGAAACAACACTGCACTTTTAGAAAGTTCCTCCAAATGCACTTCTTTTGATCTACTTTCAGACATCAAAATGTCATTGGTGTGCACAGCATCAAAATTCACAACTAGCACTGAACAGCCATTAAGAAAGCCTTTCCCCACCCCTCGCTGCTTTCACAGATGAGGAAGCAAACTGAGCACCACAGAGCCCAATATGGTGGAAGTCTGGAGTCGTCTCTTAAACTATTTTTATTTTTGAGACCAAGGATGTGGAGAACGACAAGAGGTGGGCCTGCCGTGGGAAACCCACATGCGAGGGCCCCTCCGGAAACCTTCACTATGAGAAGGTCATGGACAAGGAGAACCAAGTATTGTACAGTATCTTCCGGACCAGCAGGGATGTCGCCTCGCCCCCCAACCCCGAGAACAGCCTGACGGGCAAACTAGGGTAGGGCAAGGCAGCACCGCGGATCAAGCAGCACCCAAAAACATTCGCTGAGCCTGGAGGGCGGCATCCCACCCCCAGCGCCCCAAGCGTGCTCCCTCGCGCCCTGCGCCCGCCCGCCCGCCCACGACAAGCCATTTCCCACAGCCATTTCCTTTGCGTATAACCGCACACAGCCCCGGCGAAGGGAGGGGAGAGGAGGACTTCGGCAAAGCGGCGTTGGCCCTCGCAGCGGCGCTCCCAGCTCCCCGTTCAAAGCACTAACCGATGCCGGTGATGGTGGCGGCCGCGGTCAGCCCCAGTCCCGAATACAGCAGCGCGAGCCCGGACATGGCGGCGGCGGCGGCGACGAGTCCTCAGCACGGACTGAACGCGACCGGGAATCACCTGACCCACAGAATGACGGGAACCACGCTCCACGTGATCAGACGAAGTTTATCTGACGCCTCTCGCCGGCTGGGATGATTGGTCGGATGGGAGGAAGGCGAAACTCCACCCCCCACAATGCACCGCGCTGATAGGCTTCCCGTTTATTCTACTTTCCGAGGGCCTTGCTGTGTTGGAAGCTGCAAAGCTTCCCGCTAATGACGCGGGAGAGAGAAAGAGAAGCGAAACGATAGAAAAAAGACGCGTTCCGATAGGGAAAGGAGCGTGGGTGTCTTTAACCCCACCCAGGAAGTGTATTGGTGGCCATGTGGTGGATGTTGGGGGGTCCTCTAGGTGAGTAGAGTGACAGTAATGGAGCACAGTAGTTAATGTTTCTTATGGCGGGCGGGCAGGCGGGCGGGGGGATACAATTGTTTTGTGTGCAAAGGGGTTCCAGATTCAATTCCTGGCAGTTCCAGGTAAGGTTGAGAAATGCTTCTGCCCGAAATGCCAGTCAGTCCCCTTGACAACATGGAACTAGAGCAGGCATAGGCAAACTCGGCCCTCCAAATGTTTTGGGACTACAACTACTATCATCCCTAGCTAACAAGACCAGTGGTCTGGGATGATGGGAATTGTAGTCACAAAACTTCTGGAGGGCCGAGTTTGCCTATCCCTGAACTAGAGAGACCCGTGGTCTGTCTTTGTGTAAGGAGCCTTCCTGAGTTCTTCTGTTTCCCAAGCCGCTTCAGTGCCATTTTCTTGTCTCTCTCCAAACCCATTTCAGTGCATGTTTCTGAATGAAGGAGGCATTCTAATCAGTGTTAGTGATTAGAAGCATGGATACAAAGGGTTTTAGCTATGTCGGTTCCCTACTGATTAATATAGAATATGATCCTGTAAATGTGACCTTGGAGAACTGACGCTCAGGACCATTCTCATCCAGCATCTTGCTAGTAGTGGGATATTGCTATGCGGACGAGCATCACCTTGTATTTTTGTAGTTTGGATATAGGCCACCATGGCAACAGCATTCAGCAGTGATGGTGCTGAGGTTATGCAGCGTGCCGTGATTCCTGCAGAAGCAAGTGGACGTCCCCCAACCACCAGGCTGGAAGAGTTCTATGAACTGGAGAGAGCAGCTGCATTTGTATCTGATAATGGCTTCACTAAGGTGAGACAGTAGTTTGCCCTTTTGCCAGAAAGCTACAGGCATGAATGTCAGTTCTTCCCCTAGAGTTAGTGGACATCCCCGCCCCAAATAATCAAGTATTGGGGCACTAAATATGGGGGACTTTTAAAAAGTTTTGTTTACCAAACAAATAAATATGTAGAAGCAGCTCACACACTACAGTATTTAAGGCAGAGATGTGGAATCCTCCCCCAAGGGCCATATCTCCCAGGGGGAACATGCCAGCGATGGGAGAGCTGAGGCCGCCCAAGGCACATCTCTTCTCCCCCCACCTTTTCCTTTTCACCAGTGATGTGTGGTGGACTTTCTGGTGCTTTATTTTTCCACAAGGAAAAAATATGTTTCATAAGGTCATGATCAACAATGAATGGATGCCAGTTGCAAATACAGCATTAGGCAAACTTGGCAGTTTCAAGTTTTTAGCTCTTGTTTGCTAAATACAAGTAAAATAAAAATACCAAATTAGACCCTTCTCTAAGGCAGGTATTCTTCAACCTTTTCAGACCCAGGACCTACTTTTAACCCCAACATACATATGGAAAACTATTTCTTAATCTTTTATCATATATTTGCACGGTGGTTATGCTCCTGTTGTGACCCATCTTGGATCAGGCCGTGACCCACCAGTGGGCCCAAGTCCACCTGTTGAAAGCCAGTGTTCTAGGGCATCACATATTGCCCTGTTCACACGGACCTAATTTTCGAAGGATTTTGTTCCAGTTCAGAATTGACTGGCAAACCCACATCACTGCTTACACATGTATGTCCATCCATTCTATTCTCTCTCCCCACCCATTCTTCCTCATTTTTTTGCTTTTGCTCTTTGCCCTTCCCTGCTGCAGTTAAGCTTAGAGGAAATTCATTTCACTCAGTATGCAGGTTTTTGAGGGAGTCACAATGCAGATTGGGGGGGGGGGTAAATTAACCCTCTCCCCAGTGCTGCCACCCTCACCCTTCAAACCCCTCTCCCCATGGCAATTAGACTTACAAGAAAAAATCCTGTCCATGTGGATGGGACCTTTTTCTTCAAAGCCTAATTCCCCAGGAAACCCACAGTACTGCTAGCTGTGTACAGTGGACATGTGCTGAATAATTATATTGGGTTTGTTTTGTAGGTTGCTCTTCAGTTTCCCGATGAACTCTTGCCAGATTCAGCAAGCCTTGCTAGCAAGATGGAAGCAGCAACTGGTGCCAAAATGTACATTCTGGGGGACACATCATACGGCAGGTGAGGTCACAACAGGAACCTCCTTCCACATAAACAAATGATAGAAGCTGAGGCCGTAATCCTATAGACACTTGGGAGTAAGCCTCATTGAAAACATGGAACTTAGTGCTGAGAACATGCATAGGACTATACTGCAGGCTTGCATTTTCAAGGGGTTCTGTAGTAATATGTCAGCCTCTGGATGTTCAGCAGTCTCTTGACTGCCTCTGCTGGGGTGGGGGTACTATTTATGACAAGAGAGTAGGACTTTGGGATCATTAGTTGCTCCCCAGTTCCTGCATCTTGGGTGTTGGTAACAGAGTATTTTTCCCATCTGCTGTCAGGCCTGGGGCTCCTTGCATGCTGAGTGAGCTGGTGACAGGGGAAATCCAGTCTCTACAATGGTAACCCATTTACTACAAAGGAAGCATTTTTCTGTGTGATAGAGGTGGTAGGTGTTTTGAGGAAAGCTGCCCTCCATAGCTAATGCTGTTGCTTTTCTTTAGCTGTTGCGTGGATGAAGTGGCAGCAGAGCACGTGGGCGCTGAGGCTGTGGTGCACTATGGCCCTGCCTGCTTGAGTCCCTGCCGCAAGCTGCCCGTGCTCCATGTGTTTGGCCACAAACAACTAGACGTGGCGCGCTGCACAGAAGTCTTCCGGGAGTTGCATCCAGACCCTCTAGCTCATGTGGTTGTGCTGAGTGAAGTGGCCTATTTTCATTCTCTTGGTGAGACCATGGGGATCACAATGTGGGTGGTGGGTGGTATTCAAGAGATACATCAGGCCAGGATGAGAAAAAGCTACAGTGGGCATCCTCTAACCTCAAACAGTGCTCTCCTTGCCAGTCCTGCCCTTTATGTCTTATCTGCCTTCCAATGTTACTCAGTCCCAGCTTTTAACCCTCTCTACTATCCTCAGGGCTGGATTAACCAGGAAATGCCTATTTCTCTCTGTGCTCCCCACCTCATTTGCCACTAGGATACTAGTTTGCAGTTTCCTCAAACAATAACATTCTTCAGAGCAAAGCTAATAGACCTGCATGCTAATGTTCAAAGGCAAAACCACATAAATTAATCAGTGTTTACTCCTTTGTAGTTTGAATGAACTAGGAATGTGGTCAGTTAATGCACAGATACCTGCCAAAGAGGCTTTTATAAGTTCTATGATTCTATGAGTGAGAAAATTCAAGACAATACTCCTGTGAATGTTCCAATTTATATTTCTGATTTGGCGGCTGGAGGGGTTGTTCTCTTTTAAAGGACCACAGAAGTAATCTTTCCTTGTAATATTCGCTTTCAGTTAACTCCCCTCTGTTTACATCCTTTAAATCAGGGATGGGGAACCTATTGCTCTCCAGATGTTGTTGGACTAGAACTCACATCATCCCTGACCACTGGCTATGCTGCATGAGGCTGATAGGAGTTCCCCATCACAGCTTTAAACCTAGTGTCTAGCACAAGGGCCCTTCCCTGTCCATGGAAAAGGCCTGCTGAGTATTTGGAACAGTGAGGCGTATGTGACAGTTATTGTCTCTAAACTGAACGACTTCTCATTTCTCTTTCCCTCAGATAACCTGGCCGCTCTGCTGAACCCCATTTATCCCAATGTAGTTTTCTCTCAACTGGATAACAAGGAACTTCAGCCAGTTCCTGGGCTGGTGAAGAAATTTGGGAGGCACTTTGTAGTGGACAGTCAGCATGGTCTTGACAACTACGCCATGTTCTACGTGGGTTGTGAAGGCCCAGAACTCACAAACTTCATGCTGAGCTGGAACCGGTGTCCCTTCAGCTCCTTTAATCCTCAGACAGGACAAGGCCGACGGGAAACATTGGATGTGAACCGGGCCCTGAGGCGACGCCTCTATCTAGTGGAGCGGGCACGGGATGCCCAAGTAGTGGGCATTGTGGTGGGCACTCTTGGTGTGGCAGACTACTTGTCTGTTCTGGAGCATCTGCGTGGCATCATTCAGCGGGCAGGCAAACGGGCCTATACCTTGGCTGTGGGTAAACCCAACCCTGCAAAGCTGGCAAACTTTCTAGAGGTGGACATTTTTGTGTTGGTAGCCTGCCCACAGAACTCTTTGCTTGATTCAGCTGACTTCTACCGGCCTGTGGTCACGCCCTACGAGCTGGAGATGGCATGCAATCCAGCACGGACCTGGACTGGCAGCTATGTCACAGATTTCCGTCACCTCCTACCAGGTAATACTAGGATTCGTAACTGGAGAAATGAGTAGAGGCAACAACCAGTGAGCTCCTTTCACACCAGACTCTGGAAATTATGTTTGGTCACACACTTCCAAAATTCTCTCTGCAGGCATAAGGGTTTGAAAGTTGCTTTATTATAATGATAACTTGAGTCTCACGATGAATTGCAATTTCAGACTCATAAAAGCTGCACAGCTCTACCAATGCTCTTGGGCCTGCCCTGAAGGCATAGTCTGCTGCAGCAGCAATGACCATAAAGTTCCCTACACCCACACAAAGACAGACCAGCGGCAGGGAACAATTTCTACATTGGGGATAATTCAAATACATAGGGTTGTATCCAAAATAGTAACATGTCCTGTCAGTGCAAAGACTTTCACTTGCACAATGAAACTCCCCCCTCCTCTTGCCCTGAATCTATTCTAGGGGTTCCCCTAACCCTTCAGAGCTGATTTGGGAAAGGAGGAAGTGGGGAAGTTCCATTGTGCAAGCAGATATAATTGGGCTATGCGTACCTCCCATAGTCCTCTCCACATTTGCCATATGAAATGGTGGTCAAAGAAGAGTTGCACCTTGCAGTGGCCAGTGGGGCTGATGTTGCTCACCTGGCTTCCCCATGCCATGCATTGCTGCCAGTGACCAAGAGGGGAAAGGGCAAGGCAGTGGGGAGCTCAGTGTGGTATAGGTGCAGGAAAGGAAGCATCAGAGTAGCTATGCCCTTATCAAGTTCCCCAACCTCTCAGTAACAAGCAGCATGTTGGGAAGCCAGGCGAGCAATGCCAACCCCACCTACTGCTGTTTTCCATGTGCTAATTCTGCACCTCTTGATCATCCTTAGGTGGGTAAAAGCAGGGCATGATTCTGGATGGGCCAAGCTTAGCTATTACTCTTTCCCTTGCTGTTGCCTGCAGGAGCATGTGAACACACCCATTTCCCAGACAAGGTTTCAGAGGCTGACAGTGAACCCAGCATTTCACTCATCACTGGCGAGCTACGCTCAACTTGTCTTTATACAGCACCGGACCCAGAGCCAAGCTCTGGCACCTCTGTGACCTGCCGCAGCCATATGCATATGGCTGAGAGTAGCCCAGCAGGTATGTGTCTGAGGGGTCGGGAACAGATTATGTTAACGGTCCACACAAATGGTGGCAAATCTCATCTGTTAGGACCTTTCTTGTGACTAATGGTTGTTCTTGGGAGATGAAAATGGCTGTTTTGAAGTCTGTTATATGGTGAATGTTTCAAAGGTTTATGCTAGTGTCAGAATAGCAATTAGCAGCCTAGTCGCCTTCCTCCATTTACAGTTGCAGTAATGAGTGGGGCAGTGGGCCCCATGGGCTCTTTCATCCATAATCTTGAATATACTGTAAGCTCTGTTCTCTTCCAGAGTGGTGTCTGGAATTCAGCTTGGGGAAATCATTTATGCTATGATCATTGTTCTTCTGTTTTGTTTTTGTTTGATTGACTTTTTGTGTGTCTTAGCCTCATTTTTGGAGTCACGAAGCTGGCGGGGGCTGGAGCAGCAGCTGGGGCAGTCAGCAGTCACAAAAGCCGTGGCTGGACGACGGGGAATTGCCATTGCATATGAAGATGAGCCTTCTGGATGACAGTACCAACTGGGCCATGATGAGAAAAAGTTGCCTTCCCTTTCTGCATCTAGATGAGATAACCAAACATGGTTTTTATCACAACCTTCTTCCTCCTACCCATAACTAGACACATGTATAAGGCAAGGAATATCACTTTCCCAGGCCTGGACATTCCTCTTGGTGGATGGATAGATCAACATTTTAACTGGCTGACATCTACAATACAGTAGTTCTGCCAAATGGTGTTTTTTATGTTAAGAAGCTAAGTAAACCTATTCTTCTCACTGTGCTCTCAATTGTGCTGGTGTTTATCTGTGCACATAAAGCAGCCCTGGGCTAAGAGTGGCAGCACAGTAGACTTGGGGTTCTGTTGGGGGAACAGGGGTGTGTAGCACTGCAGCTTAATTCACATGTGAAATTATACCACAGATCCCCATTTATCCAGCTTCCACTGGCAAGTGGAAGTTATAGTTAGCTATAACTTAGAGCACTCTTGGAAGCCAATTGTGCCCCTACATGCCCAGGCTCAACCTCTGCCATATTCTCATACATGGGAAAAGCAGATAAGAGTGCGATTGAGGAAGGAGGGCAGGTTTCTATACTCTGGTTGAACCTTGAGCTAACCCACACCATCCAGTGTTAAAGGTGTAACTAGAAGTTGGGAAAAGTTTTCCTATTGAGGCTAGGATTTTGTATCCTCGAGGAGTTAGATTTGCTGATAGCATGAGGAACTGAATTTTAGGACTCAGAAGCAAGAACCAGGCTTTGAATAGCTGGGGTATAAGAATCCTATGATAAAGAGCCAGTATAGTGGGTAGAGTGCTGAACAGGACTTTGGAGACTAGGGTTCATATGCCCACACAGCCATGAAGCTCACTGGGTGATCTTGGGCCACTCAACTCACTACAACCCTGAAAGGTGGGTTGAAGGTAAAATGGGGAGAAGTATATATATCTCCTTGATATCTCTTTGGAGGAAAGGCAGGATACAAATGTAGTAAATAAATAATAACAGCATTGCTGCATTAAACCAAAGGCCCATCTTGTCTAGGATCCTGTTTCCCACAGTGGGCAACCACATACCTACACCTATGGGAAGCACACAAGAACACAAGAGGCAATGGCATCCTATAGAAACAAGTAGAAATGAAATCCAATAGTTCTCCATACAGTTATACTCCTACAAAATATGCATTGTCTGCTCAGCTGGAGGTTACATATTTTGCAGCTCTTTGGAGTTTAAAAGCCCAGAATGAAGAAAGGGGTGGCTGTTGATCTGTGTTAGCGAAAGAGATTTGTACTAGCATCTTTCCTCCCAGTAGCAGGATAGGGTATGTTTATCCACTCATCATTTCCGACCCACAAGCATAAGTCACTGACATCCTTAGATGTGTACCATCCAATATAATGCTCAAAGTTATTTCTGTTGAACATGACTATATGGCACTGCCTATCAAACAGAAAGGAGAAACATCATTCCATATCCTAATAGAGAAGAAAAATATAACACAGCTGGCACTGTGTTGTGTAAACATCTGCCATCCAATCAGGAATCAAAACAGCATTGAGCACAAGGTACAAGATGTAACAGGTAAGGGATATATACATCCCTTAAGTCAAGAACCTACTTCAGTTAAAGCTAGTAACATTTTTAAGACTTAGAATAATTTGCCAATTAAAAAAACCATTTTTAAACACTACTTGTAGACCTTGCTATGCCAAATAAAGTTCTATTTTAAATCCATTGGCATCCTTCCTTTCTCCTTATTTGGGCAACTTTTCTGAAGCATTAATACACCCAAATCAACTTCATAATTGTTTATCAGATAATAGGAGGGCCACTGTATGCTATGCACATTACAGCCCATCTGGCCAATGCTCTTAGTATCTGGCTGCGTATGTATGATCCCTGGGGTGGGGGCTTGTGATACATACCAGCAAAAAAGAAAAGTCATGGGAGTGGGAGAGGGAGAGATAGTAACTGGTAGAATGGGAACCTCCAGAAATGGGCACAGCATAAATTAGCACAGGGTAGTACAGAGAAGTAAGACTAGCTTATACCCAGTGTTCAAAACTCCCATTGTTCTAGGCACATTTTGCAACAGGGAATTCTGTTAGCGCAAGTGGCTTCTGACCTCTGGGTGCAGTACTGCGCCTAAGATTTCAGATTAAAACTGCAGAGTGGAAGGAAAGGACCTTTTTCTGCCTCTCCACTTCCAGCTACTCTCTGAAGACTGGAGAAGAGACCCTCAAGAATGTTAGTGGGTGAGCAGTGGAAGGATAGACCATGTGAAAAATGAACATAATATTTTAGCTGCAGTTCATTCATTTTCAGCTTTGCATTCTTGTTACAAAAAAGTGTGCCTAGACATTCCATTGTTGCACCCATACCCCAAGTTTAAGCTGCCATTTAGCTCCTAGCTTTCATATTTCTGTTTATAACACTGCTTATACCATGTCATAGCTGCTTTCCTGGTGCTCCTGCTCACCTTCTGCTGCTGTTATAATAGTTTGCTGAAGTGAGAGGGGCATACTGTAGCAGGCCAAGGCCCTAGAAGCAGCCAGGTGAGTTATTTTACACCAGGGTGGCTAACCACTGGCCCTTCAGATGTTGTTGAACTACAATTCCCACAAGCCTCAGCCAGCATAGCCATTAGGTGTAATGGTAGCCCATCATAATTAGGAGGGCACCACATATACCTGTTTTACACAGCCACCCGCTATGTAGAGAAGTCACACACCTCTACCCTTCACACATGGTCCAAAAAGTGAAGAAAGAGACCACCACATAGCAATAGCTTAAGAGTTAGAAAGGCCAAGATAGACAGAAAGGCCAAGATAGACAGGAGTGGGGCAAACAAGAATACTGAATAACCAAGGAAGTATGCAACTCCATAAACCATACTACAAAATGCAGCATAACTGTGGAGAAGCCATGTTTAGACATGAGCACTGCTCCTAATCTCCGTAAGTTTGTTTCCTCTTAACACTATTTTCAGAACATCACCTACACATTCCATTCTCCAACTGCCATGCCATACCAGACCAAAAAAAAAAAAAGCACAAGAAAGGTATAACAGGCAGTCTTTTGCACAAGCTAGTAATGATTATGTTGCTTTTTGCTCCATGCTGCAAAGTAAGATTCAGTTCCATGGCCTCTTACAGTCTCTTGCTTGTACCTTCTACTCTACTTATACCACCTATGAAGACGTGGGTCAAGTGCTGTGTGCAATGCAAGCTCATCAGTCAAGGTCCTGGGCAGCAGTTGCATAGGTATCAGGTTCCGGAAAGCAGCAACATCATATGCTAAGCACTGTAGCAGCCCATGACCACACCAGTGATCAATACCTTTCCTAATAAGGCAAAGTGTGGAGTGCTTAGATAAGCAGCATGGAAGTAAGAGCTTCAAATAAATAACTGAAAGGTATAGCACACAGCCTCAAAATGCTACTTTTTAAAGGAATGTTTCAGTGCAAAGAACACCAGACAGAAACACTGAAATCAGTAGAAAGAGAGAAGGTGCAGCAATGTACCACATGCCCAAACCTAGAAGGCACATTCTCTGCCAAGTACTGCTTGTTTTGTGCATTAATGTAGATACTTCTCTTTACCGGGGTTTAATCATGGCCACTGCTATAGAAATACCAGAGTACTGCTTTTTCCTTAATATAGCCAACTGTACTTTGTTCTTTCCATATGCATTGTGAAGGTTTCACATCTATTCAAGATAAGTAATCTATAAGATCACAACTCCAATTTCTGATCAAAACACATAAACTACTTGGTTGCACTGATTAGCTAAACATTAAGTCCACATTTGATGTGAAGATTTCTGATATAATTTGTCTTTTTTAACCAGTGAAAGCAGTTACTTAACAAGCCAGGATTACACAAAATGCTTATCTTGTTTCCAGATTCAAAGTACTTCATCTGCCTGAACTGGAACAACCCTTACTTGGAAAAAAATACGGTATACCCTATTCACTTTTCAAGACTTGACCTAGAACAGTGCATTGTCAGTATGCTACTTTTTGCATTTACTTAAGATGCCTGGTTTTGTTTCAGCTTCTGTTGTCCCATAAGCATATTCTTCCCCAAGAACATGTTTTGCCTTGGAAATGCAGAAGCTCCAGCTGATGTCTACATAAACCTCTAGTACAGCAGTTCCCAAACCATTTTTTCATGGACCACTTGGAAAATGCTGTGGATGGTGCAGGTCTCAGCCAGCTACTTTTTTGTTTTATAACTCATACTCTAAATAACTGCAGTCTTTTATTTCTAATGTGATGGATATGCCTGTTTTTTTGTGAGCAACGTTCTGTGAAGTCCATCTCTATCATCAGAAAATATAAAGTGCAGGACCAAGTACAGATACTTGTGACCACTCCACAAACCACCTCAATGGAGCCTGCAAGTGTTTGAGAACTTCTGCTCCAGTACTTTACCACACTGGTATCTGCTATTGTTATTTAGATGGTTCAATGGTTACTTTGGTAAGCTCTTGTTAAATAGAAAGGATTGACTAAGGTTCAAGCCATCCCAACCTGCTCTTATGTAAACTGAGCTTCACTACCGAGGGTTAGGAAACATTACAACAAGTCTCAGGTTAGGAACCTACTCGTGTTGTATGGGGAGGTAAGACTGAAACTGGCCCTGGAGTCATTCTGAATTGCACATTTGCTCAACCTGGTTAGTCTCCAAACCTGCAATACCAACAGTCCCCCATATGAAAATGATTTGCTCCTCTTCCATCCTTCCACCATAAACAGTAGCACACCCTCAGATCCATTGTTACATCTTGATCTTCAGCTGCAGAAGCAACCAGGGACATTTTTCATCAGAGCGCATAAAGGTGGCTGCAACCCTTTTAAATGAACCTAGAAACTATCATTCATAGTACAGGCTAGTATGATAATATGCCTTCCACGGGATGCTCCTATAGATTGTTGCCTGCAAAAAGAAGAATTGAACTGGTTATGCAACTTTGCCAGCACACCAAGAAATGCAAAGGCTGGCAGGTATGCTTCCTTCTGAGAAGCTAACTTTGATTCTTTCCAATACTTTGTTGCAGAATTTGGATTTCTTCTTTGTCCAAAACGACATCATACTCTTCTTTATTACTCGTTAGGCTAGGGCAGCTATAAGTGCAACTGCAGCTGCTACAGCTTTTTACCCTCCCCTGCCCAATATTGTCCAGAAGATACGTCTCTTCCCCCAATTCACCAAACACCACAGCTTAGAAATAGCCTTAATATAATTCAAGGCTGCAGGGCCTTCCACTTCAGTCAGACACAAGCTGCCTCATGCAGGGCAAAGGCAGACTCTTTAGGAACAGACAATACCACAGATATGTCTACAGGAGTGTGCCAGGAAAACAAGGGGCAATCATTGCACCAGTCTAGCAGGGGGAGGAAATCTCCTCAGCTCCAGCCTGTGCTCCATGTCCTTGTAGCCTGCTGCCTCTGAACATGCAGGAGGGATGGACAAACAGCTCATTCTTGAGAGGAGCAGCCTCAGCAGGTTAGTTGCAGTTATCGTCCTATGAGCTGGTTCAATAGCAGCGTTAGGCAGTGGCAGGTAGCCAGCAGATCTGTTCATGCTCCTGTTTTGCTACATGGCCCCTCAGTAGTCTGCTGTGTATTCGGTACCATGTAGTCCTCGGCACAGCAGTGTGAACTCCTTTACCATCTCCTTCACACGCCGTTTGTTCACACGCTCTCTGCTAACACAGAAAAAGAACTATGAAAGGCTGATATATAAGAATGGCTAGAGTCGGATGTTCCCATACACAAGGGCACCACCCAGTGCCAAACCCATGGAATCCCCAGCACTGAGAGCTGAGCACTGCAGACGTGCTCTGCACAGCTACTATAATCATTGCTGCCCTCCATTAAGACATCCTCTTTCAAATAACTCATGTTCCTGTTCTGCAAATTATCGTTCACCAGTGCATCTCAGTTCATCGGTGTCTGGATTAATCTAGTGAATCCTGCTCTTCCAGCCATAAGAATACAAGAAGAGCCTGCCAGAACAGGCCAATGGCCCGATACAGCAGGCTCTGCTTATGTTCCTGTTATAATAATTATTAAATGCTGGTGAATTCATGGGTGTTTACATGGAGTAGCAGGGGCTTAAAGGAGAAACCAAAGCAACACCAAGATAGGAGGCATGTCTCTACAAGGATAAAAACTCAAGTTCATGTTTAGTTTCCGTGCTACACTTTTCTATTTACCTCTACTTTATATAAATACCTTGAACCTTTCTGAACATCTTAATTAATTAACTAAAAAATAAAAAAAATAAGCAAGCTCTTTATTGTAGATGATTCTGGGGAGAACTGTTGAACCTGGGGAAATGCTCAGTATCTATCATGATCACTCATGACAATTTGGGGGCACAGAAAGAAAGCTGAAGAGCCAAGAAACCCGCTCACACATCTTCCCCAACTCAGTCTTCCAGAAAAGTCTTCAAGAGAAAGTTTACCTGAGAATTTGCTGGCTGAAGATTTCCTTTTGTTCAGGGCTGACACGGGCTGATGGAAAACCATCCTGCTGCATCACTTCCTTGATCCAGACACTCAAGTAACTGAAGCAGTGCTTGTTGAGAGCAAAGAGGATCTCAGCAAAGTGATCCATCAAGTTGCGTGCGGCTTGGCCACCTACACCCTGCAGATGGAGCAAATCCAGTTAACACCAGACAATAATCCTCCCAGGAGACTGCACTGCAGGAGGGAGCATTACATTACAAACCTAAGAAGGCTCCAGCAGATTGCATCAAGGAAGTGTTTTTAAAAAGGAAGTGGCCAAGGTGGCACACTTGCTTGGGAGTAAGCACCACTGAACCTAGTGGAACACGCTTCCAAGTAAGACACGAAATACTAGATCAGGCTGCAAATCATTCAGGGATATTCTGGTTAGAAGGGAGCTGAATTAATAAAACATACTGGAATAAGTGCAGCTTATCTGTGAGCATGGCTCCTTCCAGTTATTCCTTCTAATTGTCCCTGACTTAGCTTGAAAAGCCCCACTCCTTACCTCAAGCACAGCCTGCAGCAGCATTTTGCCATTCTCATGTACCACTTGTCCCACCGGTGGAATCTCCCCACAACGTGGCAATAACTCAGTCTGTAAGAAACAGTGAGAAGGAGTTGGTGCAAACTGTATTGCTAGAACTCAGATATATAGCCATCTGTCTCCAGTTCCATGTAGGAGACAAGCACATTCCTGTATACATGTCCAAACAGAGTGGAGGCATATACAGTTAGGAGAAAATGCCTCCATACAAAAAAACCCAACTGCAAAAGAAAATAAAAAGGCCCAAATGGCAACTTATGAAAGGAAAAGCTCCTTTCTGGAATTTGGAGGAGGCTCCCTCTCACCAGTTCTGGGTGCTTCTCCATCCTGTCCCAGCACAAGTGCTTCCAAGCCACTTGGCCCAAACGCAACTCTGCCTGTACCATTGGCCAATGGCAGATCTAGCAAAAGCAAAACACTCACAAAAAAGCCACAGGCAGCTTTGACAGTTGGTGCTTCAGGGAACTTCAAGGAGATCACACCTAGAGGGAAAGCAACACTTCAGGACTTAGCTAACACAATTCAAAGCTTTCCACAGGAGCGGGAAGGAAAGGAGCCTTCCCTTCTCCAAGCATAAGGACTTTACATGGAGCTTTAGCTGGTCTGATTGGAGGGGTGTTTCTACATCAAACATGCAGGCTGTTGTCATATATCTGAACCTTTAAGAAACACTGCCTCATTTGGCTAAATCAGCTTTCCCAACTGCATCAAGGGAGCTCAATTTTTTGATAGCTTAGTCTTACGGGGCCTGCCTACTCACCACAATGGAATACTGCTTTGACATCCAGGCTGCTACACAGGAACAGGTCAGGTTTCCGTTTGAGTGCCTGCAAGGTACACACACATACACAGACAATAAACACAGCTCTGGCAAGCCGGGGCAAAAAAGTGCCACAGAATAGCTCCCTGGCCAAGACCCCCATGTGCACTTACCTGGCCATCAGCCATGGTGCACAGTAAGTCAGATATAGCAGGAAGGGAAAGAACAAAAGTAGGACACTTCTGAAGTCAAGGGCATCAAGGACTCCAGGTAATTAAGAGCCTCTGAAGACACATGTAATTGAAACATTACCTAGAAACAACCTACTAGGATTCCTACTTTGCTACAAATGAAGAAATCTAGATATGTGGGAATTCCTTTCTTACACCGTCAGGAAAGGGGGCTCATCTAGTTTCAGTATTCCTGTTAAACTACAAAAAGTCTGGTTTTACTTGTGACTTAATATAAATATTGCTGCCTGGCAGCTTATTTCAGCACCATAGACAGCAAGCACAGACAAGAATTTTGCGAGCCTATCCATTTCAGCACCTTGGACAGCAGTCCCCACTGTTACTTCCATTACTGAACGACCTAAACACCTGCTCCACACCATGGCATTCGCAAAACAAGGTGAGACCTATTAACAAACAGGGCCCTAAACAACTTATACTCCCATATAGCTATGTGAAGTATGTGCTTTGTCAATGAAGCACGATCTTCCAGGGCTGCAGAAGTATTGCTAGTTGTACCTGCAACTGGATACCAATCGCTGCAATGACTAGCTTCCAAAGCTTTGCATTCTCAGTTTCCACTCTACACACCTTGATTGTCCACTTGTTCATCACCCAGGTGGAAGGAGCAAAGAGAGTTAAGGGAAGGGCTGTAATTCAGTGGCAGAGCATCTGCCTTGCACACTGAAGCTCTCAGGTACAATTTCCGACATCTGCAGGTAGGGCTAGGGATGTCCCCTGCCTGAAACCTGGCAGAGCCACTACCAGTCAGTGTAGATAATACTGAGCTAGATGGACCAATGGTTTGACCTGGTGTAAGGCATCTTCCTATGATCCAACGTTATGTCCCTTTCTGTCATGCAATGGTAAATATCTGCCTGGTGCTAATCTGCAGAGTTTTCAATGGCTCTTGTATTGCAAATGCTACTGTTAAAACTGCTACGGAATATTGCTAATACTCTAAAGTTTTAAAAATTATTTTTGTTCCATCACCCTAGTAAAGAATGTTTCGTTTGTTTGCATCCCTCCAAGTACATTTTTACATATTGACGGCCAGTTTCAACTAATGAGCCCCACTAGCAGAACTAGCGCAATGGGGCTTCCCCTCTTCCCTCTCCCTGCACCCGAATTGGCTGGAGAAGGGCCAGGAGGCCCCCCAAAACAGCCTGCAGGAGGAAGAGAGGGGCATCATTCCATATGGCAAGATGAAGCACTTGCTTTGACAGAATGATTGCCATAGTGCTATGTTGAATTCCTCCCACAGTGTGTTACAGCCAACTAAGTGGAAACAGATTTGCTTAGTACACAGTGCATTGTGAGCCATCAGTATAGAAATAGATAAAAAGGCCAATTAAATCAAATGTCTGAGCCCACACATCTTTGTATTCCATTACTGAAACATTTGCTCATATTCAAAGTGAAGCAAATTAAACCATGCAGAATAAATTATATTAATACTATACAGGTCTCCATAAACAATTTAGCCAATATACCACATAATGACAGCCAGTTAAAGGAAACTCAGTGCTAGCTCACAATATGCTCATGACTTGACACTAACCCTTTGTCTCTCAACAACTACCTTTGTATCAAAGCAACCTTATGGGGGTGCGCTAAAACTAGGACCTCTAAGAACATACAGTGGTACCTCGCAAGACGAATGCCTCGTAAGACGAAAAACTTGCAAAATGAAAGAGTTTTTCGTTTTTTGAGTTGCTTCGCAAGACGGATTTCCCTATGGGCTTGCTTCGCAAGACGAAAACGTCTTGCAAGTTTGTTTCCTTTGTCTTGCAAGTTTGTTTCCTTTTTCTTAAAACCGTGCATTCACTTCGAGGAGCAACTCATAACAGGCGGTGTGGTAGCCTTTTTTGAGGTTTTTGAAGACTTTGGTGATTTTTGAAGCTTTTCCAAAGTCCGTGCTTCGCAAGACGAAAAAATCGCAAGACGAAAAAGCTCGCGGAACGAATTAATTTCGTCTTGCGAGGCACCACTGTATTTAAAATTTTCATGTAAACACCTATGCTAGAGGAATGACTCTAGTGTTCTGACATTTTAAGCAATTAAAATTGTTCCAAGAAAAGATCATTCTTTTGCATCTCCCTTTCCTCTTCACTTCTTTTTTTCTTCTACATGGCAGCACACACACACAATTTCAGGAAAGCTCAACTGTATATTTAAGCCCAGGCTGCTGGTCTTTTGATTTAGGGATAATATAGGCATTAGTGGGGCAATACTTGCAAATCAATATGATTTGATTTTTGAACAAAGAAAGGAAAATGGTATATATTCTTGCATAATTCTGCCCATAGACACAACATTTATGTTTCACAATGTACCAGTCCACTTGAATGGACAAGCAGTGTTGTTACATACTCAATGGTCTTCTCATTTTAGCAAACTGACCCTTCTGCTAGGCCTGTATTCTAGTCTCACTAGATGGCTTCAAAGAAAGTGCATGCCTGATGCTGATGCTGCGAAGAATTTTCCTACTGATTTGTCTCCACACTAAGCGTGAGGGGAGAACATTCCCCTAGGATTTCAGACTTCTCAAATATTCCTATATCCAGTGTCTTTTAACTTGGTTGTTGGGACAGAACGAGCCTGGACATGGGCCACCAGTTGGGCAAGTTAAACACAGCAAATGTTAACATAAGTCTTCTAGGGCATTGCCAATTTAGGCTTACTCCAAGAGAGAAGGGTATAGGTGACATTCTGCCAACGGGACACCGTCAGCAAATTATAGGAAAATGGCAGACTGCAGAAGTTGCACTTTCAAATGCAACCCAGTCCTCTTTGCCTCATACAGAATCCAGAACCATGCATAGTTTTGGAACAATGTTACCTCAAGGGTCATATTCTCCCATATAAATCCACTCTGCCTCTTTTGTTTTATTTGAGTTCTTGCTCCAAGTACTACAGGTGTATGTAGGCTGGTAGCCACAAAGAGCACGACTCTTTGGGTGATGGCAGCCTGCCCTTGGAAGTGTCTCTCTAGAGAGTCTGCTAAGATGCATTTTGGTGCATGGCCCAAACATATTTTTAGCAAGGCAGTTGGAAGATGAAGAGTTTCAAATGGTGGACTACTGTAATTAATCTTTTAGTTACAAGTGTTTCGAATATTGTTTCAGAATTTTATTGTATCTTATTGTAAGCTGTTTTGTGGGACTGGCGGACCAGGAGGTAGAATTTTATTTTTTTACTCAAAGAAAGAATGAAAGTGCTAATGACAATATGGGGAATAACCAGTATATCAGCTGCCTCTCTCTCCTCTTTTGGGGTGTGTGTTAAGTTTTAATGTGAATGCTGAGAGATAGCAAAAGTGCAATGGGACTTAGGCTCACAGATGAAGTAGACTAAGAGACAGCAAGAATGCCAGTGACCCCAAGATGCAGGGTGCAGTGTCTCCAGACCACCAGCTTTCACATCTCCAAAAGAAGTGGTGAACAAAACATACTGGGCACTAGTAGCTAAATCAGCCCAAACCCAGGCAACTTCTAATTTGAGCTTCTCTCAAATTTTATGGAGGCAAACAAACAATATTTATTCAACCAAGGGAGGAAAGTATGTGTGTATGTGTGTGTATATATGCAAGAGAGGAAGACATACAATATAAAAAAGTATTAATAGCATCGTTTTGAGTCCACTGAAACACTACTGCTTTAATTTCCAGCATGGGCCAAACTATGACACCCACTGTCCCAGACACAGTGCTGCATTTTTTAATTCTTCAGGATGAATATTGGCTGGTGATTAGGTCTCATCTGGATGCAGTCAGTCAGAAGATCTGGGGTCCCAAGTTGTTCCGTGTCAAACTGCATGAGCTACTGTGGGGCTTTCAACTGTGTCTGGATGCCCCAGGGGCTTCTCCTAGTCCCTCTCTTCACATCTACCATTCCAACTCCTTTTCCTTCATCTGGCTAAAGCTACTCCCTACGCCCCTCCTAGGATGAGATTGTTCCAACCCTTTCCTGAGAACATGGATCCACCATAGGGCTCCACCTATATAATTATAACTGATTTCAGTATTTGATATTTAACTGTACATTGATAGCTGACATCCCCTTAACATGATGACAAAACAAGAATAAGAACTCTAAAGGGTGGCATTTTAATTTTGTGATTTGCTGTTGTCAAATTTCAGAATTTTCTGGAAGTTTGTTACTGTGTTACTGAAGAGAAGTGTGAGTATTAGCTGATGGTCAGGGGTCCCTTTACCTTTACCTATTAGCAACATTGCCTCCCATATTTGCATCTGTATTAACTGCCACAAGGGGGAGCTAAGCACTCAGATACTTCCCCCATCACAGTATAAAGAAACCCCATTAGGCAACAATAAACCAGAGCCAACGAGAGAGCATCTTATTACAGTCAGGAGATCAATATATAAGATCCCACCCCATTCTGCTCCATCAGTTCTTAGTGCTGCAGCTTATTTTCAGTCTAGGGATTGCTCATTCTAATCCACTTCCTGGGGGTGCTTCATCCTTCACTTACTCCAGGGAATGATACCCACCAGCCTCTGTTTGTATTCCACCACCACTGCTTTGCCCTGCCCTGTGCATGATGTCATTACAGCATTAGAGACAGAGCTCTATGGAAGATGCACAATCTGGGGGGAAAAAACAAAACACCAGACACAGGAAGCCTTGGCAGAAATGCTGGAGTGCAGAAGGGTTTTGGGGTCAAACACGGGAGACAAGGCTCATCTGCTATCCTTGCCCATTAGATCAGCTGCCCCTCCCAGATCCACCAAGTTACTGAGTACATCACTCCTACCTAATAAACAGAAACTATGGACTTGCCAGCATTTGTAAAGAAGTCAGAGTCACTTCAGAAAAGCACGCAGATCTATACCAGGACTGGAATGCGGCTGCCAGAACTCTTGAACTACATTTACCAATTTTTCAGCAGCCCCCTCCTGGGCAAGGCCACACCACATGACCTGAAAACAAACCCAACCTACAAGCCTTGTTGCATCACTAGGTATTGCCCCTTGGGGAATGGAAAGGGCAAACTCACACCTATGAAAAAGGAGAATGTTTTGTTTTCAACTTCCACGGAAACAGATGGAGAAACTCGATATTCAACTAAAAGGAAAAAACGTTGTCAACAGAAAGCTAAAAATAGGTTTAAATTGAATTAAAAAAGAGAAAGAGAGAGAACAGAAAGTGAATGAATAAGAAACTAAAACACACCTGTGCCAGGAGTTGCATAAATGAATCAACAATATCAGGATGATCCCTGGGCCCTAAAAATATAATAAAGATGTAACTGAAGAGAAAAATCATACAAACAGCAACTCAACATCATATAGTTATGTGATACAGAAAGAATTTACAAGTGAAAACAGGAGTAAGGGAAGGAAGGGGAGGGTGCAAGGGCGTGGGTTGAGGAGGGCAGGCACATGAGCAGCTTGAAGCAAGTTAAAGAAACAAAACATACAAAAATCATGGAGCTTGGAAACCCAAGAACAGAAAGAAAGTGCAAAGGAAGAGGCCTGTGCCCAGAGTCCCCTGCCAAGCACCAAGGATAGGAAGGGGAGAGCTCATTGCACCCTAGCAAGGGAAGAGAGAAGCAGGAGCTAACTGGACACCAGCTTCATGTGGAGAACGAGCACATTTGAACTGGATACATGTTATCATGATTTACTTGGTCCTGAAAGACAACTCCAGAGTCAAACAACAAATCCAGTATTGACATGGAGTAGGCACAAAGTATTGGAAATCCACTAGAGTGCTGGATGGACAGCCCCAACACAGTATTTTCCTAACACCCATGTCCACATGCCTGCCTAGTTGGGAAGAACCCAACTTTCTGGCATTTTCTGCAGGGAAAGGCCAGTGTGGTTGCTGGTAAGCATACTTCCATTCCACAAAACAGAAACCTTGTGGCATTATAAATTTAGCAAATTTATTATCACATAAGCTTTCCTGGATCTGAGAATTCTCTTCCTCCATGTTGGCTATGCCTGACCCAGTCAGGCAGTAACAGGGCATCACTCCAAGTACTAGTTGCTCCCCATCAATTCTGAGTTCAAACAAGAACCTGGAGAAGGAAGCAGATACCCCACCAACCATGCTGACTGGATCTGTACATGTATTCCAAGCTTTTCATCTCAGCTGGGGTCAACATGGAGTCAATATGGCAGTTCCATGCAAAGGCAAGTCCAAACGCTTGCTGGGAATTTCACAAAGCTGTAAAAGGAATCCTTTGAGCTGGAGAACCAGGGAGATAGGATACAGAGTCCACATGACAAATGTTTTATTTAGGCCACTGGAGAAAAAAAAGAGCCATGATGGGGTTAACTGAAAGACATTACAACACACTCCTGAGTGATTCTTGCTTTCTACTCAGAGCCGATTGCTCGCTTCATCTTCCTCTTGGGGCCCTAACCCAGGAATCTGACACGGGGAGGGCACATTTCCAGTCATGAAGGACAGGAGAAGAGGGGGAAATGGCAGCACTACTGTCCACTCAGGCACTGATACCTGAGGAGAAGCATGCCAGAAAGTCCACCTCAGCAAGAGCTTTTCATCTTCATCTGTACCAGCTAAAAGCTTTTGGAACTGAACGAGCACAGCCATGACCTGAGGATGGTGTTCCCTCCCCCCACCTGCACACACCTTATAGTCGAGTCTGAACAGCTGAAACCAGGAACAGCAGTTTTCAACGTGGCAGCCTCACAAGACTGAAGGTGCCCAAGCACACGTACCTTGCTGAAACAGTGTTAGCGTAACTGATGTGACGAGCAGAAAGAGCGCCTTGACAGGTGGGAAATGGGCAGGCTCATGGGCAAAGATGTGAACCAGCTGGGGATATAAAATACAAAGGAGACTGAAGCCAGAGCAGTCTGGTTTGACCCATTCCATTCCATCCCATATTTGTAGCCCCCGTGTAAGTCTAGCTGCCTGTTCTTTGCCTAAAAACATCAACAAGACCCTTGCTGCTAACACAGCAAAGGAGACAGAGACCAGCTGGCATAGGAACACTACAGTAGCTTCTCAGATATGTGCATACACAATTCGTGTGTATGGGGGAAAACACATTTTGAGCAATATCTGTGCTTGAACAAAACAAAGGAGACAAGCTAAAGATACTAAGTGGGTAGGAATTAATCTGTTGAGTAATCAGCCTCCATTGTAAACTTAGTAGCTTCCAGGAATTCTAGTACTTAGACTTACCTGTCGAGTGAGATCAATGGCAGATGCCTGAGGAATGGTGCTATACATCTGGCCCAGCATCTCACACAGTTGAGGCACCATGGGTGCAAAGTCATCCAGGAGAGTCTTCACCGACTTTTCAAAAATGGAGCACACAGACTGTGGGAAGAGGAAGAGCTGCGTCAAGGGAGGACTGGTTAAATAACTTGTTCCTTAGCTAAATATCTATTGAGGTGCCATATATAGTTTCCTCCACCCACCTCCAATTCAGTTCTGTGAGGTAAGTTTGGCGTGGTCGGCCAAACTCCTAAGCCTAAAAGTAGAATACCAAATTGAACAGAATGTGGGAATCAACTGAAAAGAGAGACTTATCCAACATCACAAACATACATTCTTCAAAACAAAATAAAAAAATTCCTTCCAGTAGCACCTTAAAGACCAACTAAGTTAGTTCTTGGTATAGAATAGTATTAGTTGGTCTTTAAGGTGCTACTGGAAGGGATATTTTTTATTTTGTTTTGACTATGGCAGACCAACACGGCTACCTATCTGTAACTGATACATTCTTCAAGTTCTGCCAACAACCACCAGTGCCAACCTGGGAATCTCCTATCTAACTATAGCTATGTGGGCAAAGTGTTGCTTGTTTTTTAACCTAGATGATGCATTACCTCCACAACCTGGGCATCATTCAGCCACTTGCTGAGCACTTTCTGGATAAGCTGGAAGACTTGCTGCAGCACCATCACTACCTAGAGGAAGAAGATAGAAGATAATTATGAAACTGGCTTGGTCTACTACAGTTTGAGGAGGAGGAGACAGCTCACAACCATTCAGATCCAGGGATGAAAGGATGGTATTAGAGGCCTCTCTAGAGATTGCTCCACAACTCATATTATGCCAGAGTAGTTTTCAAAAGTCTCACAATACCAGATGTGCAGCTGCCCTCACTTCTTTTTAAAAGCGAACACAAAGAAAATATACACAATTGAAGGGACATTCTGAGCTCTCTTCTGATCACTCAGTAGTCACGTCAAAAAGCTCACAATCTGCGGTGATGAAGTGGCTAATCTACACGGGCTCATTCCAATAGTTAAAGTAACACACACAGTGCTATGTTGTACACCACCTATTTTCACAACCCTTCAACCATTCTATGCTACTGCCCTTCAAAAGTTAGAAGAAGCTGCCTACAGTTACATGGCAGGGAAGAGGCACAGCCAAATAAACATGGAGTTGTATGCCCTAATGTATAAAAAGAACTACTCAGACACATGTAACACCCACCGGATTGGGGCCCTGAGGCACCGGCAGCTTCTTGACCTCTGAGCTCTCATGATCATCATCATGATGACTGATGTCCAATGTGGTGAAGAGGTTGGAGAGCAAGCCCAGGATGTGGATGATGGCCAGCTTGTTGGAGGGGTTTGGCTGCAAGGCAAGGCATCACTATAGCAGTTACAGTAGACCCAGGATATGGGCCACTCACATCAGATGTCCCAGATTGGCAGCAAGAATGGACAGCACAACTGTGAAGCATAGTCTAGTGATTGATTCCCCCCCCCCCAGCCAATTCTCACCCACTCCGTTCTTGACTCCAGAAGCATAATGGAAAACAGGGCAGGGGGAAGGAATTTAAAAACCATTGGACAGAGATAAGAAATGAGAGGCTTGCAAGACCAGGGAGGTATGGTTAAAACAAGGCACAACTTGCAAGAAGAAGAGTAGAGTTTTACACACAACAGGCTCTATTCTTTCTTAAAAGAAGGTTGGCAAACAGCCACCACCAAGCAAGTGAAGTAGCTCACCGTTTCATCAGCCAGCTTCTCCAGCTGCTGGATGTAAGGAGTAATCAGTGAGTGCAGATTCTTCAAAATCTCCTCCACTTGGAGGGCAGAGAGCAAGAAGCCCAGAGCTTGCATCAGCCACATGCACTGACTTGTCTGGGGGCAGAACAAGATGGACAACATTCTTAGTTTCTCCTATTATCCTCAGAAAGTCATGCTACACTACATCTCAGTTGGAGTTTATTCTCCCTCTATTCTTCGTCAACTCTAATGCTTAAGTCTTAGCTATGCGTTCTGGAAGTCTCAACACAGAAACCTGTGTTTAGTGCCAGAACTTAGCACCAAAATAGCCATTGTCAGAGCCCTGAGTCACAGATAAACACAAATAAGACTCTATCATGCAGCTTTGGAATGCCTGGAAACATAATGGATGTCTATCTAAACTAGGAAAGAAAAATGTGTGACTTTACAGATGCTTTTGGATTCCATCTCCCAACAGTTCTTGCCTGCAAAGCCAATGGCCAGCAACTTCTGGAGGGTCACAGATTCCCCACTCCTGATCAAAACTTTGTTTGGGATACATGCACCCAATTTCACCAATTCCTCTAATCCTCCTCTCATTGACTGGAATGCTCAATACTTCGGAAATAATAACTTGATAGGTAATCATATATTCCGTACACTCTTTGACCCTCTGCACCAGGGAGGAGTATAAGTATCTTACCTTGTGAATCTGCTTCATTAGCACATCCTATAGAAGGAAAGATGTGAGAAAGTGAGTACTCGCCCCACAGCAGAAACATTTAACAATGCTCCAACCACAATATCAACTGACAACTCTGGGAGACAAACACTGATCTGGAGCATGGGCGCTATGAAATTTCAAGGAAAAGTGGATAAGCAAGAGAAGGCTAACTCCCTTCTGATTAACTTAAGCTTGGCCCCTTCCATACATGCTTTTAAGAGGGCCTTGAAAAGCTCTCTACTGCTTTTCCTGAAGAGTGTTAAAGACTTGTATGATTCAGAGCAGCTTTCTCATAGTAGTTGTACACCTGTCTGATGTACCTATTGTTATCTTGCATCAATCTTTTTACATACCGGTGAGGGCTTGATCTTAAAATGCAGCTTATAAATATCTGAATAAATAATCAATAAGCACCCTCTCCCTCCTACAGTGAAAGCCAACCCTTCTCAAGGATGCTTCATAATGGATAAGTAGTCATCAGTGATTCATTATAGGCAGCGGTTTCATATTGCTGGTCTCCCAAGCTCCATAATGTCAGCAACAAGGGTCAACAGTTCTGTTTCCTCCACACACCCTGCAAGCATAATTTTTCCTCTTCTAGCAGGAAATGTGAAGGGGAAACCAGAGACAGCATTTAGTTAAGCAGAAGGCTGAGCTGAACCTTGACCAAATTTCCACTGCAGAAGTAGCTCAAAGTCAACCCACCCTGCCAGCTGCCAAAACAGATGCACACATACCTTCAAACTGATAAGATTCAAGTTATTTTAACTGATACATGCAGTCAGAATTCCCATTCTGACAATGTGCAATAAATATTTACCCCACTAAATCTCACATACACACGCAGATATCCTCCTCAGAATGTGCCTACTGCTTTAAGCCCTGTTGAATGATCTCTCCTTTACATACAGCTCAAAACTAGTCAGTCACTTAAACTTCCATTGTCTCATAAAACCATGTATCCTTAGACCATTATTTCAGTTACCTGAGAGACAGCAACTATGTTGGCAGCATAGGGAGGCAAGTCATACTTGCATTCACGGCAGATTTTCTTAAGGGTTGAGACACTAGAGATGGACAACTCAGGATTGCCCAGAGCCTGTAGCACCAGGGGTAAAACATTGTTGATCATGACAGGGTGGTCAGCCAGCCACTCTGAAAGTGCTCCTAGAAAGATAGAAAATGCAGAGTCAGGAGCTGCTCTGTTTAATGTGCCAAATGCTATCAGTACAGCCCACAAAAAGCAAAGAAGCACCCATCAGTATTTAGTTATTTAAAAGCATTACTAAACCACTTCATTTAAAGGTCTAAGCAATGTACAAAAATACAGCAATAAACAGGATCATAAAAACAGCTAGTGCAGTTCCCTCAGCACAGGTGCACTATGTGCACGTCAAGGTGCTCCATTCAAAAAACTGGCTGTAACATTCTCCACCAGATATAGCTTCCAAACCATCTCAAGGAAGCCCCACATGGACTACTGTAATGCACACCAATTTCAGGCATTAGGAATCTTTTCATTCCAAGGGCCACATTTCCTTACTGCCAACCTTCAGGGAGCTACATGCTGGGGAGGGGGAGTAAAAAAATAAATTGCCCCATTCTGTTTTGGCCACACTCAAAGCTGGCACACATATACACATAGCAGAGACAATACAAGGCTTTTTGCAGCCTAATTGTAGCACAGGCTTGGGCAAGGAGAGGGTACTGTGGACAGGCCACATCCAGCCTATGGACTGCTGGTTCCATAGTGTTGTAAGACCTCAACAGCCTGAGGTTCTTTGGGTTAACCTTCCCTTTTAGCACCCATTCCCTCCCCATACCCAGTCTTCTTACCAATAGTGAACATAACCGTATCTGCAAGCTGCACATTGCTGATGCTGATGTGAGGAATGAGCCCAATGAGGCCAGGCACTACATCCGAGTAGTTTACATCTATTGTTTCTGCGATGGACTGGAACCCATAAAGCAAAGCTTCTGTGTGCTGCCAAAGAAAAAAGATTTCATTCTTGAGCCCAGGCCGAACTCTAATGCCCCACATAGATATTTTAATTTTTTTTATTTATTAAATGTATATACCTCCCTTCATCCGATTTGCAACATGGACTGCATGTTAGTGCTGAATTTTACAAAGGGTGGTTCAAACACCACTACCGAAATGAACAGTGATATATAAATATTTTAAATTTATTTAATCAAACTTGAAGGCAATGAAGACAGAGACACAGTATGTTGAAAAAGTCCCCAACCTAGATTTCATTTTTACAAAAAATATGCAGGGATAACTTCCATAAAAAGTTATGATGAGTTGTTGATCCTTTACACTTAGTAGCACAATAATAATTCTTTCACCAGTAAGCTTTTTGCAGGGGCATCGTATCTAGTGAGTCAAATTCTTCAGGTCAAGGAACCCCTTTCCCCAGCAACATAAAGCACCTGCTATCCTTCAGTGCAACCCCAACTAGACATCCTGAAACTGCTGGGCTATATAACACACAGGGCTCACCCACATTTCCACTTGTCCCATACCTTGAAAGCATGGGTCCAAGAGGTTTTCCACTTGTCCTATTTGTCTCACCACTTTCCATGAGAACAAACACCAGTATGCAGAAAAATCGATTGGCGTTTGCTCTGATTCAGCAGTAAAAAGTGGGTTTCCTGGGGAGAAAGGGGCGGGGCAAGTGCAAGTGTGGATGAGCTCATTGTGTAGTCTCTCCCCTTCCTGCACCCGCAAGAGGAGGCAGGATACACCTGCATCCATGCTCCCTCACACCGAGGGCTATTCTAGCAAGATATGGACTGCTGAGGCTGCATACTTAGTATGCTGGAGTGCTGGTATGTTTGCTACTGTCTTAAGTCTTCCAGGTGCGTGGACTGTAAATCATGGCTAGGCTGGGTTTTTGCTTGGCTGTCACATTGATGAACGAGGAGCCCCTGCGGTCACTGGTCCTTGACGCCCATCACTGTTTGCTGTGCCAGTAACACACTGTCAACATGCCAAGGTGAACAGATACATTCTGATTAGCTGCCACACAGAGACCTCTAGCCTGGCATTACCACCCATCATGGCACAGGAGACATATCAAAGAATCTTTCAGCATCTTTCAGCAAACTGTAAAGGCATATTTTCTTTGTAACACTGGAGGTAGTGGGACAACTACACTCCTCAGTTTTCCCAGTACAGAAACCTAACTTGCAGACTAGTGATAAAAACATGTGGTAACACAAACCCTATGATAAGGAAAAATAGATGTAATTGAGCATGCATTTGTTGAGTCCGCAGTCCTGCTGTCAGGTATCTTGCATAATTTGGTTGCTGCCACACAGTGATGGGAGGTGTGCCAGAATGATTGCAAAAACCACCAGCAGTGTCTTACACTAGGAGAGAAATCAGCAAGCTGGAAGTTGGGACATCGAAGCAATCCTTCAGTCCCAATTTTATAAACCACCAACTCAGCCGTACACTACAAGGAAGAGGTTTACACATTTCAGACCCATTCAACACTTCTAACAACTTTTTGGAGCTTTGTGACTTTGGATTGCCCTTCCACACATGCTGCTCTGAGATTTAACAGATGGTTCTTCTAACCAAGACACTCTGCACCTTCACTTTACCTTAGCACCTCTCTTCCACAATGCTCTCTCCCCAGGTCTAACCAGGACTAGTACCATTCTTTCTTAAAAATCTGCAGCATATTTAGCCTCTGTGCTTGCTGCATTCCTCTAGCTTGGTGTTCCATTTGAGGGTTGAGCTCTCCACTCACCTGCCATGAGGATGGCTGCTCTGTGTTGGTCAAGAGGCGACCTAGTTTGTCATATAAGCTGCTCAGCAGCTCTGCTCCAAGCATTTCATACACATACATCAAGGTGTCAGAGATGTCCACTCTGAGGAAATGAGCAAATGAGCAATAGAAAAAAAAGAGTTACAAAACATTCCCACATTACCAAATAGCAGCTAGATAGAAATTGCTGAAACAGTTATAGCCCATAGCCAAATCAGGGCAAGTTCAATGTTTACTCCCATTAATGAAGCATGATCAACTTCCTCTTCTGCAGATTATAAGCACTGCACACCAACTGAATGCTAAGGGATATGATTAGGCAAAAGGTCATACCGGTATATCCGAAATTGCTCCTTTTCATCAGAGGACCAGCAGCTGTACTCTTCATCAGAGGGAAACTGTGCCTTGTGCAGGAGCACATCCACCAGCTGGAAATAGACAGGCCGATACACTTGCTGATACATGGCCTGCTTTTCTGGATCAAAAGAGAGGATGTCATCCTGCAAAGAAAAAGATCATTCATCAAGTGGAGATTGGAAAAATCAGCCCTGAACTCCAGCAATCATGTTGATGTTAACACAATCAGTCCCCCAAGCATTTTGATGTGATGTGGGGGGGATCTCTATATGGGAAACCCAGAAATGACATTTTAGAGTCAAGTTACTCCACTCAAATATTCTCCTTAATGCATCTAAGATCCTTCCTAGCTTCTAGGAGCAGTTCTACATAATACTTTGTCAGGTCACTCTCTCTGTAGTATCATTCCTTCTCAACACATTGACACCAACTAGACAAGCACAGAAGCCATCACAGGCTGGTAAAGCAGCTGACCACGTCTGCTTTCTTCTACTTTTAGTGACCAACACCTTGTTCTTTCCTTTAGAGACAGTTTTAGCCAGGTAAGGAATAAATCCACCCCCTACAGTATAGCAATGTCTGCTAAAAGAAGAAAGCTGGGTATTCCTATGCTGCTCAAGGCTGGCATGGACAAGGTTACCTTATAAACTAGGCTGATGCAAAAACAGATGTATAGAAAAGAAAAGTAAGAAGGGATTCTGGGTCACTGAATACAATCCTGGAGCTTCACTAAACCTCTGATTCAAGATTCTCACACTAGGCAGAGCTTATGAAGGAAATAGAAAAGGATGATCCTGGGTTGCCTGGCATAAAATTACCAAAGGTTTTGGGAACCCACTGGAAACTGCAAAGGTGTGTATTGGTGTGGGTTAGACCATGCAGAAAAAGTCTTCTGCTGTCTCTCTGTTCTTGAGCAGCCTATAAAAGATGCTGCTTCAGTTTTGTTTCCTTCATTAGGAACGATGTGCCTGTGGACTCAAGTACTGCGCCAGTCACACACTGAGACAATGCATGACCTCATCTCATCTCATTTCAAGCTGGCACCCAGAGAAACAGCAGCTCAACAGCTAGCCTTGCTCTTGGGCAGTGCAGGAGTATGTCAGGCTAATTTGCCATGCTAATGAAGCTTCTGGGCTCCAAGGAAGTGTGGGGGTGGGGAGGGCAAGTCAGACCAGGCTGCACTGCTTCAAGGACTGTGTCTCAGCATAGCAGCAAGCATACACCACAACAGACAAATCTGCATCTGCATTAATTGTGCTTGCAACTGGGAATAGCAGCACTTTGCCTGTCAAGACAGAGAACAAACTTGGTCTTCTTCCATAGCTGAAAAGAGCTATTATCTGTAAGGCTCTTCCAATAAGGCCACTGATGCACTATGGGCTACTCTAGTAAAGAAACACCTTGCCACCACTAGACAGCAAACTAAATGGAGCTCTCTTCCTGTCAAAACAGGGTACTCACAGTCAAGTTGTTCTCTAGCAGAAAGAGAGGAAGATGATAAATCTACCTCATAGCGAATAATTTGATTCATGTAATGAGGTGTTTAGTTTACACACTTCTCGAAGATGGTGGAGTCTGAGCTGCAAATAAATACCTGCAGCACCTAAAGGGAATTTAAGGCTCACGGGTATATCTGAGCATCTTCTCTGTTGCCACAGAACATATTACTGGAACACAACCATGTTTATACGCCATGTTTATGCAGTAAGCAGAATTACTATACATCCTTGTCACTCACTCTGGCCTTCAATATATGTATGCAAGAATGCAAGAATTTCCACTCTATTAAGCACAGAGCATACATCAAGTTTGGCCTCAGAGCTTCTAGTGGACAATTCCAGAACATTCCATTATACTCAATCCAGAACCAATATCTATACAATCTACATGACAAGTGCTTGCATATGCAGAACAATTAGTGTAATCGTCATAAACAACTTTAATGTGCTAGCTATTAGCCTTGCCAACTTTTTCATGTAGAGGCATGCAGAACCACTAGTACAAGAACATGCCTGGCACCAACCAAAGTACAAGCCAGAGAACAAACCTATAAAGATGGCACTGAAGAAGTCCACTTCATGAAGGTGGCTAACACTTACCTGAAGTGTATACCAGAAAGTGAGTGTAAGTGAACTCGTGGTCTCATTGACAGGATAGTGTCCTGGGATCCCAGTGCAGAACATGATCATGTTAACCAGTGCTAGGAAGCTCTGCCAGTGGTCCACTTGGTCCAAGAGAGCTCTGTGGGAAATAGTAGGCACACTGCATCAGGAATTGGCTCTGCCATTGCAGGTGCATAGAAACAGCAGTCACCCCACATTTGGGATAATACAGTACAGTATATCAGTGCGCTATACCCTCTACAGCAGGCATCCCCAAACTCAGCCTTCCAGCTGTTTTAGGACTACAACTCCCATTATCCCTAGCTAACAGGACCAGTGGTCAGGGATGATGGGAATTGTGGTCCCAAAGCAGCTGGAGGACAGAGTTTGGGGATGCGTGCTCTACAGGAAAAGAGCTAGGAAGCAAACTGAAAGGGATTCGGCCAACTCATGGAACAAATACCCCAGCAAGTGGACAAGATACAGTAGGTTTAGGATCTTCAATGGCTTCCAGATGGGAAAGGGTTCCGTATAGTCCAGGCAAGGCCAAACTTGGCCCTCCAGCTGTTTTGGGACTACAACTCCCACCATCCCTAGCTAACAGGACCAGTGGTCAGGGATGATGGGAACTGTAGTCCCAAAACAGCTGGAAGGCCAAGTTTGGCCACACTTGGTATAGTATCTGCTATCATGCACAGATACATTAGCGTCCATATGACCCTTTGGATCTTTGAGCTGCTTTAGAATGAGGTTTGGGAGACTTATAGGCTGCTTAGCTACAAAGAAAGCTAGTAGGGCAGAGGGAACACTCCCCAAAATAGCTCCATTTTCTACTGATCATTGCTATCAGATTCCATCACCATTCTCCTCACCGGGAATGATTCTCTCCCAGGGCAACAGCAATGCGGCAGATCCCATGAGATGTCTCCATATCCCTGCTCTGAACTGCTTGACGTAGTTGTTCCTGGAGTCCCAGAACAGGTGGGATGAGCTTCAGAAGAGTATTCACATACCTGCCAAGGGAGAGAGGAGATGGGAGGCTTTATGCCTATATAGCCTCCTAAAATAATGAACCGTCAATCACAAATGTAAGATGACTCCTGCTGAATCAAGCCAGATATCAGTTTTGTCCAGCCTTCCATTCCCATGCTGCCCAACCAGATGCTTCAGGAAGCTCGTAAACAAGGGATGAAGGTAACAGTCCTGTCCTGCAATTTGCTCTGCAGCAACTGTATTCAGAGTTATATAATCTGTGAACCTGGAGTTTCTGTAAATACTATTGCTACTGACCTTTCATAAAGTGGCTTATCTCTTGCACCAGTGAATTCCACAAGTTAGTTGTGCACTGTGTGAAGAACTATTTTCTTTTTGTCTATCCTCAATTTGCCAATCAATAGTGAGTGACCTTGAGTGTTGGGAGGAAGAAAAGAATTCTCCACCACATAACTCATGATTTTTTTGAAGCTCTATCATCCTCTTCTTATCTTTTATCTAAATATAAAAGTCTCAAACACCAAGGGCATCTTACACAGACCCCTCCTCCACAACTCTGAAAGTGCCAACATCAGTCAGGAAACCCAAGCCAACTGTAAAGAGTGTATTTTGTTATCTCTAGGCTTGTCGCATGCAAACTACTGTCACATTAACCAACACATCAATCCCCATTTTGCCTCTTGGAAGTGAAATTTTTCAGATATGAGATTTGCTATACCTCTTAAATGATTCTTCCTGGCACAGAATATTGATAACTTACATTAAATGGCCTTCTCTTCCACAACAAACCTTTCAAAATTCCTGATCTACAGGTCTTGTAAGCTAACAAACACTGCTGAGAGAACATACCTAGAACTTTCATGATGAAGAGTCCTGTAGCACTTTAAAGACTAATACAGTGGTACCTCGGATTACAGATGCTTCAGGTTACAGACGCTTCAGGTTACAGACTCCGCTAACCCAGAAATAGTACCTCGGGTTAAGAACTTTGCTTCAGGATGAGAACAGAAATCGTGTGGCGGCAGCGCAGCAGCAGCAGGAGGCCCCATTAGCTAAAGTGGTACCTCAGGTTAAGAACAGTTTCAGGTTAAGAATGGACCTCCAGAACAAATTAAGTGCTTAACCTAAGGTACCACTGTAACTCATGACATGAGCCTACATGAAATACCTGAAATAGGAAGCAGGTTTGTATACACCATGGAAGAGAAAGTATTTTACAGTAAGGCCAAGACAACAAAATGTAACATATCCTGGTCCCAATAAAGCCTAAGTGTAGTAATATCTGCTGAGCGCAGATGAACACATAACCCAGTTAGATGCATTCTTTTCCCCAGATGAATGCCAAAGGAACCAGCTCACACTAAGTTGTGTCCTGCCTGTGCAAGATGAAACCATGATTGTAACACTTCATGGGATGTAGTGAGGTAACCATCAACAATCCCTTTTTATACCAAAAGATAATGTAAAGTGTAAAATTCGCTAACAAACATCATGTCCTAGCTATCTTAAGAATCCTCTGTTATTTTCTACATAGGATAACAGATACAGATTTGTAGGCAGATGACAGAACATATTTCATGAAGGTTGAACAAGTGAAAGAGGCCTTGATAACAATGTTGTGAGAGGTAGGCTTCACAACTCAGTCTACTTTGTTACGTTCTAGCATGATTCTGGTGATGATGATTATATTATTATTATTATTATTATTATTATTATTATTATTATTATTATTATTATTATTCTGCATGCTAGAAGAGTAACTGTTTAGGGCACATGCTATAACCTAGAAAATAGGGTGCTGAAAAGGGCTGGGGCTCCCCAGAGCAACATTAATTTTCTGAGGCCATTTCAAATTAGTTTCCAGCTTGGTTTTGGAACTGAAACTGTCTTAGTCTCCCTTATGGGTGACCTATGCCAAGGGAACGAGACCCTGCTAATTCAACTATACACCTCATGACTTTCAATATTATTGACATTGCTATCCTTCTAGATTGGCTGCACTGGGGGAGAACAGGGGAACCACACTTTGGCGATCCCATACCAACCTGAATCATCAGTTCTAGAAGGTCATGGTGCTGGACTGTTGCTGTGACCCATGACAGTCATGCCATGTTGTTCCACACAACCCTAGTCTGCCCTTCCCATGTTATACCAACATCTATTTGAGAATGGGGAACCAGTGGTTCTCCAGATGTTGAAGTACAGCTCCCATCATCCCTGGCTATTACACACACTGGCTGGGACTGATGGGAGTTGGGAGTCCACCAACATCAGGAAGGTCATGTGTTCTCTATCTCTGATCTACATGAAACTACTGAGTGAGATTTGAGAATTTAGGGCACACTTGACACCCACTTCTATCATTTTTCCTTCTAATTCAGCTGGTGCTGTGGCCTTTAAAAGTGCTGAATTTGTGCCTGGAACCAGTAATTGGCTGCATGAGGACCAATGTCCTGAAGCTCAATCATGACAAGTTCTATTGGTAGGTGGTTTGCCTGCCTTAGTAGATTAGATACACAGTCTGGAGGTGCTATGAGATCTAGCCTTACTTCTGGATGCCCAAGTAACCTCAGCGGTACAAAATGCCTTTTACTACTCTAGGCTGGTACAATCAAGCTAATCACAATTATTCTTGCTCCAGGAAAATCCCATTCAGATTATTGCAATGTATTGTATATAGGGCTGACCTTGAAGAGTTTGGAAGTCAGTTAGTAACCTAGTTGCCATATTTTCCACTACTTGGGATGAGATATATGGAACACATCTTGCCAGTCTTAAAACAACTGCACTGGCTCCTGCATTGATTTCCAGAGCAAATTCACTGTGCTATTTAAAGATCTAAACAGTTTGGGATGAAGATACCTCAGTAACTACTTCCTCCCACATGAACCAGCCAGGGTTTTAAGATCCTCTGAGGCTTTTTGTGCCCTCCCCCATCTGAAGCAAGATGGATGGTGATGCACAATGGGGCTTTTTCTACTGTGATGCCCTGTCTCTGCAATGCTCTCCCCAGGAGGTCCGCCTGGTGCTAATTCTACTTACTTTCCATACCAAATGAGGATCTTTTCATTCAGCCATACACTTTAGTGTCTTTTAGTCTCAAATGATGGTTTTATCTGGCTGTTGTTTTTCCGCTGCTGTTTATGTTCATTGTCATTGTACTTTAATTGAAGCATGTTATTTTAAATGATTTATACAAACTGCTTTGTGAGGGTTATCCAAACACTTAAAATAATGAGCACACACTAGATACCAGGATCAAAAAATATAACTCTGGTGGAGATGCAGCTGTGCATTTCCCTCTCACCCCACACACCACTTAATATATGAGGTGGGTGCCCATACATGCACAGGCCCAATTGCACACGCAGGAACATAGGAAACTGCCTCAGTGGTCAGACCACTGGCCCATCTAGCTCAGTACTGTCTACACTGACTGGCAGCAGCTCTCGAAGGTTTGAGCAAGGAGACATTTCTGGCTCTAGCTGGAAATGTCAGGGATTGAACCTGGACCTTCTTAATAATAATAATAATAATAATAATAATAATAATAATAATAATTTATTATTTATACCCCGCCCATCTGGCTGAGTTTCCCCAGCCACTCTGGGCGGCTCCCAATCAGTGTTAAAAACAGTACAGCATTACATATTAAAAACTTCCCTGAACAGGGCTGCCTTAAGATGTCTTCTGAATGTCAGGTAATTCTTTATCTCTTTGACATCTGATGGGAGGGCGTTCCACAGGTCGGGCGCCACTACCGAGAAGGCCCTCTGCCTGGTTCCCTGTAGCCTCACTTCTCGCAATGAGGGAACCGCCAGAAGGCCCTCGGCGCTGGATCTCAGTGTCCGGGCTGAACGATGGGGGTGGAGATGCTCCTTCAGGTATACAGGACCGAGGCCGTTTAGGGCTTTAAAGGTCAGCACCAACACTTTGAATCGTGCTCGGAAACGTACTGGGAGCCAGTGCAGATCTCTCAGAACCGGTGTTATGTGGTCCCGGCGGCCACTCCCAGTCACCAGTCTAGCTGCCGCATTCTGGATTAATTGCAGTTTCCGGGTCACCTTCAAAGGTAGCCCCACGTAGAGCGCGTTGCAGTAGTCCAAGCGTGAGATAACCAGAGCATGCACCACTCTGGCGAGACAGTCCGTGGGGAGGTAGGGTCTTAGCCTGCGTACCAGGTGGAGCTGGTAGACAGCTGCCCTGGTCACAGAGTTAACCTGCGCCTCCACAATAATTTTATTATTTATACCCCAGCCACTGGGCGGCTTCCAGCACATATAAAATATTGTAAAACATTAAACATTAAAAACTTCCCAATACAGGGCTGCCTTCAGATGTCTTTTAAAAGTTCTGTAGTTCTTTATCTCCCTCTTATGCAAGGCAGATGCTCTGCCACTGTGATATGGCCCTTAAACCTCAACCAATACATAAATGTAAAGGACTTTGGTTTTTGGTGCAAAAACTCAACATCACTACTCTTCTGGAATTTACCAGCTACAGGTGAATTTAAAATCTGAACTCAGATTTTAAGGATGAGTGTGTTCTGCTCAAACTTCAGGGAAAAATAATCTGCATATGGTTTCCCTGTTCTGGCTTCCCTGGTCTACTCACAGTGCTCAGTGCTTGTCCTTCCTTCTGTATAGTTCCATTACCCCACAACATTTCACAAAGTCAACATTTTCATGCATTCAGGATGAAACATATTCTGAAATGGAATACAAATCTAAAACTGTATGCCATTCACAGAATTTATTCCATCTGAAGAATCTGTTGGTAAAGGGGAGGGGGGAGGCTGAAAGAGTCAAGACCCTTGAATATCCATTTCCTAAAATCAAAAGTACAATGCTCATACAGTGGTCTCCTGGGGGCATCCAGGCAGCTACTGCCTCCCTGTGCACAGCAGTATTCCAGCACCATATAAGCAATTTCATGCCTGTCAATCTCTCTGCTGCTGCCAATAAGTGATTGTAACCATGACAACAAGCACAGAGGAAATGGAGGGGAAGAGCAAAGGATGGCCCCCAGAGAGAGGCTGTGCTGGCGGCTAATCGGCCAGCTGTCAGTTACCTGGCTACTGAGGCATATTATCTGGAGACACAGTTATTCTGCACTCGCATGCCTGCCCCCACCGCACATGCAGCCCACAGATACAGGTGGAAGAACACACCAATGTGCATGCATGCAGCACTAAACAGTTCAAAGGCCATCCATATGCTAGCATCACCTTCAAGGCTGAGTTCTGCACTGGAGACCCAATTCCTCTATCATTTTTTTAAGCTCTCAGGGCAATTAGGACCACCCTCATCAATCTACTTGGGACATATCACGGAATGCCAGGTTTTGGTTTGAAAGCAGCCTAAGCGAGTAGACAGATGCCCATCTCCCCACAGTCACTAGGCATATAATATCCTGCAAAGGGAAAAGTATGTGGTCATGTCACTGGTGTTTAGAAGCCTGGGGTAGAGAGATCAGGCTGCTCAATAAGCTGCAAACGTAGGAAGGAGGTGAGGAAGAAGGCAGCATTTATGCCCCAAGGGGCAACTCAAATGAATCCAGTTCTGCATTGCTGTGCGCAAAAACCGAAGTGGGTGGAGGAGGGGAAGTGCGCCAGCTCCAGTGGTCACCGACAACAGAAAAGCATGTGCATCAAGGCTGCCAGCAAGCATCCACAGACAATGCAATGGGGGGAGGGGGCAGCAGCACACTCAGAGAGGTCAAGGAAGATTCTTAAGAGCAACAGAGACTGAAAGGAGAAACAGAGCTTAATCCTGTTGATCCAGCCAGAATCATATTGCTATTCAACTTCCTCTCATTCCTCACTGATCTCTAGTGAAAACAATGGCACTGCATGCACACACACAACCCTTGTTGCTCCCTCCCTACAAAGCTTATGCAACCACTATCTTGCCCTGCTGCCACCCATTTTCAAACTAGTCTCTATGTCACATTTTTCCTTGTGGCCACCTAATGGCACCCAGTGTCTATCATTTTGGGCTTCTACACACAAGTTTACTTATTCCCTAAGGTAGCGAGTGCTTCTGTTGTAACCTATGGTTAAAACATTAAAGACTGACCGACTGAGAGTGAGCGCCAGTGCTATTCTGTGGCCTGTATTCTGATCCCTGAAACGCACAGTTATGGTATATTTACTAGTGATGTGTTTTAAGTTTCTTTTGACCTTGCTTAAGCTCTTATTTTTTGGGGGTGACAGGGAGAATTATAATATTTTTAGACCACCTTTAAGGACAAAAACCCTCTCAAGGCACAATGCAACCATGATAAGAATGCTTCAGAAAAGCCAGTCTAGTTAAAAAATAATGAACATTCAGGCAACCCAAAGCTAAGCAGACTCCCTTGGAAGGTGGTAGACTTTCCTTCACTGAAGGTTTTTAAGCAGAAACTGGATGGTCATATGTCATGGATGCTTCAGTTGAGATTCCTGGATTGCAGGGGGTTGAACTAGATGATCTTCAGGGTGCCTTCTAACTCTACACTTGTATGATTCTATGAAATCATAAAATACAGTCTAAAATCACCAGCTATAGCATGAAGCAAAACACAGTCTTAAGCAAAGGCCAGTGAGAACAGATTGCCTTTTAGTGCTCTCGTAATTGCTTATAGGGTTGATGATTTATGAACCATGACAAGGAAATATTCCAGAAGTGCAGAGCCACCACAAAAAGATCCTCTCTCATGTAGTGGTTGCTACAGGCAACATGGCACCTATGAAGGCTTCCAGTGGTGCCACTGGGCAGGTGCCCTAGACTCAGCTTTCATTAAAAAAAAGTCTCTATGAGCAAAATGTGTAGATACCTCCTAAGTGATTTCAATGAAATGTGAGTGATATGACTACCTTGTATATTTTTCCTGGTACTAAAGCCTGCTCCCTGTTGTCATTACACAGCAACTACATCTGTGTATGTGTGATCTCCATAATCAGGACCAGCAAGACATTGCTGGTTCCTCATGGTAAGCATAAGGTTGTTGGGGGTATGTCTTTCTGTATGTACCACTTTGGTGTAGCTAGTAGTGGCTGAACCACCTCAAATCATGTAACTAGGACACATCTAAATTAGTCCTTGCTAGTGGTTTTTAAGTCATTCAGCAGACTGAGTTTAAATAAATGGTGGGTTGTAGCAGTAAGCATAATTCAGAATTTAATATTACTGCTAAAGAAGATTAACAAATTCCCTTTCTGGTCCATTTTGAATAGGCTGCAATCAACTTAGTGCTAAGGGAATTGTTCCATCAGAACAAGAATTTATGCTTGTCTGACAAACCATCTCCCGCCCCGCCCCCGCCCCATTGTGGGGGTTCTTCTAACCCTTTGGAGTAGATCTGGGGATGACACAGGGGTATATGATTGGGGGGGGGGGAGAAGGGAGAAGTCCCATTGTGGTCATTGCACTGGCTCCTGCTGGAGCAACAGTTTAGTTGAATATGGCCCAGTGTTACAACACACTTGAATACAAGTGAAATAATTACTTTACTATACACCTGACCTTATAATTCTAATTTGGCAACCAATAAGAAAACGCAAGAGACTATAAAGGTGATTATCCAATGTTAGCCATACTCATTCGAGTAAACCCACTGATATCAATGGGCTTGTCCACTGATTTCAATGGGTCTATTAAGAGTATGGCTAAATTGGATCACCACTCTAAGATCTAAACTCATGCACACACAGCCAATGCTCATCCAGCTCTCTCATAAGAACTGCATAGAATGAGACATTACAGCAGGGATGGGAAAACCTCTTCAGCCCAAAGGCCATATCTCTCATGGGCAACCTTCCAGAGGTTGCATGCCAGTAGTAAATAGGGTCAGAGGCAAACGAGAACAAAGCAACAGCTGTGACTTGGTACAATAACCACATTCCAGCTAAGCAAAAGTCAGGTTTTTACACATCCATACCTATTTCTCCATTCCCCATCCAGGCAAGAGACATTATCAATCACAGTTCAAGGACACATTTCAGCCCCAAAAAAGCACTTGAGGAAGGAGTGGAGTACAGCTGATGAGAGGTGTGGCCTGGGGAAGGGGCCTGGCCTGGGCAGCATCTTGAGGGCCAGAAAGAGACCTGGAGGGTCCCATTTGGCCTCCAGGTTTAAAGTCCTGACTCCTGCTTTACTTCAACCCTGAGGAGTTTGTTCTATTGCACCTTTATTCTTATGAAAAATGTATTTTTGAAATCTAACCCGTCTATTCTATTACCACTAAAGGCCAATGTTTCTCTTTTTTCCAGCAGCACTGGTAAATAGTGGTTTACTCTGCCATCCTTTGAAGACTGGTATCATGTTCCCTATAATTTTCTTTTATCTAAATTGAGCATGTTATACATTTCCAAGCCTATAATATCTGTTGTCATGAATAGTTCTGCCACCTGAAGAACCACAGCACTGATTTCCTTAAAAAACAACAAAACCAGCTTTGTTGATGAGCCTGTGGGCAAGGTCTCTCACTCCCAGATATCAAGGATGTAATCTGTACTATGAACAAATACAGTCAGGGAAGGAGGAGTGTTGGCAGTAGAGAAGGAAAGAGAGATGAAAGGAGATAGGAAGCAAACTATATCACAGGCCCTGTCTGCTGACAGAAACTTCCCAATTATGTTTGCACCCAGAACCACACCAACGTAGTCACAACAGATTCTAGCTCTGCTAGTCATTAACAGATTTTGAAACAGACCAATAGTCCTGGACAACTCCCCTACTCACTTAGATTCCATACTGTGCCCAGAGGGGTTACTGAATTAATGCACACCAGTGAACCTCTACAGAAAAAAGGTGAATTCCTCCATTCATGACTACCTTTCATATCACACAAGACAAAGAACTACAACCAACAGCCACAGCAAATGAATTAACAGAGAGGTGATTTAATACCTGGATGAAGACATAATGCAAGACTCTAATGGGTAGGGGCCCAAAGCTGAGCTGTCTGGCCACTCCATGAACTCTCTTGAAGCTTACGAGAGGATGCATGACATCCTTCCCTAGCTGAAATTAGAACAGAACCAACAGATGCTCTTGAGGATTGGCTGTGGCTACAGAATGTCTGTTTTGAAGCTTGGTAGAATTCTGTCTCACAAGAATCAACCACATGATTATTTAAAAGTTAATAATACTAGTTTTAGCTTAATTTCAGTTCTGGTAATTCTGTTCTTATTGGTTGGTTTTAGCTTAATTTCAGCACTAGGTAATTCTGTTTTTATTGGCTGATACGTAGTAACTAAAAAAGTCCACAAAAGGTTGATGCTTGCTTGCCAATGGTTGCGCCAATTCAAGAGTTCCTCAATCTCCTCCCTTGCCCCCCATCTTCAAGAAGACCTGCGGAATTTATGTACTGTCCATGGATATGAAACTCTACACAAGCACACTCTATAACCCCTTTGTTGGAATCAGAGTGTGGTTCAGAAAGCTGATTGAAAGTTCTGTCAATACAGGTTCTCCCCTTGATTGCTCCATGTGGAAACAGTCAGCTTACAGGGGAGGCTGCACAACTGTAACCACAACTGACCCACAATTTGGAACCAACACTTACCTCTGAGCATCAGGCTGGGAAATGGCATTGACAATGGCCTCCACAGCTGTATCAAAGAGTTCTGGATCGCGCAAAGAGGTGAAGGCTGCCTGGATCAAGTTCTCACACTCCATCAGGGGAATCTCTAACTGCACCCAGCTGGAGAAGCACTTCAACACCTTCTGTTTAATGAAGCTGGGAGAGTCTTGTTGCTGTAGTAATTGCTCTAGCAGGGGGAAGACAGAACTGCACTCCTGTGCCAAGACGCTACGCACCTGCCCCTTACGGTACTGAGGCAGGCGGCTGGTTTGGAACTCCTCAGGCAGAACAGTCAACAGCTCTAAGAGTGCCAGGCAGCGTGCTCGCCCATCGACATTAGAGTCCTCTGCCTGAAACATGCGCACCATGTCAGCAACAGCACATGGCCAGGCCTCTGGCATCATGTTTAGTGCTAACGAAGCCAGTGCCACACAAAGCCGGGTCAGCACAATCTTGGAACCACTAGCAAAACGGGTTATTTGGCTGAAGAGCTGTGATTTGAGGCTTTCATACTGGTCAGCTGGGATGTCATTCCAGTAGCGTGAAATCTTGATGTGGAGGGCGCTGGCCCCAAAGTACTGGATCTCAGGCACCTTGTCCATATCGAGAAGTAGCCAACTGAAGTGCCAGGCTTGTGGTGAGACTTGAGCTTGCATCAACCATTTCTGAGCCAGATTCTTGTTTTCAATGTTGGGATCATAATACAACTGGTGGAGTGCCTAGAAGGTAGAAAATAGCAACTTAGCCACTATTTTATATATGCTTGTAAGACAGTAAAAAGCCAAATCCAGATCCCTTACTGTTAGGTACCTGGTTCGTGAAACGTTAACTCTCTCCATACTACAAAAAAGAGTAACACCCTTGCTCTCCCGTACTTTAGATCAGGAGAGGGCATATATGGTTGAGTGGGGACGATACTACAGATAATGCAATCAAGTACAACACAGCAGTTGGGGACTGGTAAAAGTCTCAACTGCCCTCAACAGAAGAAATTCAGGATAAGAGTATTCTAAGTCAGTGAACAGAAAGTGTTAATTACTACAGTGGTACCTCTGGATGTGAACGGGATCCATTCCAGAGCCCTGTTCGCATCCAGAAGCAAATGCAATCTGCATCTGCGTGTGTGGCGATTCGCCGCTTCTGCGCATGCACGTGATGTCATTTTGACCGTCTGCGCATGCACAAGCAGTGAAACCTGGAAGTAATGCGCTCCGTTACTTCCGGGTCGTCACAGCGCGCAACCCGAAAATACTTATCCTGAAGCTACTTCAACCCGAGGTATGCCTGTATTTCAAACCTCTAGTGCTGTAATAATATCCTTCCACAATGAAGAGCTAAGTAGATGTGAAAGCAGCAGCCTCATGTTTTAGAACTAGGAATGGTAGAGAACAAATATAAGGGAGCAGCAATTTAATGAGGAAAGTGGGGGAAATGGAAGAAGTTGCTGAACACTTCCTCTGCCCTAGCTGCTTATTTTTAAGTTGGGTTCCAAAACATGACGAGAGAAAAGTATTTGGGTGGCAATTCTGAAACAGAAGATTCAGAATCCCCTTTATATTACCTGTTTCTATAATACATTACAATCACCTCCACCCCACCCCATGCTTAATACCTGTTCATCATGGTGCTGTCACATCTAGGTGAACCCAGTTTTCAGTGCCACTTTGCTGAACACACAATGCAATATTCCCCACCAACCAAAACCTTTTATTTCTGTATTTTACATATGGGAATAACAGTCTGGTCCATCTTGGTAGTGGCTGTTTCCTGGATATATTGAGTTATAGCTAAGGGCTACTCCACACTTGTCCAATGCCTAGAAAGCACAGGTCTGAAAGGTTTTCACCTTGCCCCATGCTTTCTAAGCATGCGTCCAGGCGGTTTTGCATTTGCCCTACCACTTTCTCTGGGAAAACCCACTCTTCACTGCTGAGTCGGAGCAAACGTCAATCTGCTGAAAATTCGACTGACATCTGCTACGATGTAGTGGCAATGAGAGGGTTTCCCCAGAGGAAGCAGAGGGGCAATGGAAGTGTGAACGAGCCCTGAAGTTCACTTTCTTTACATAGACAGTAAATTCTTCCCTACATAGCTAGTAAATTCTTTTCTGTCTCTCACTCAGAAAAGCTGTGCACCTGCCCATCAGAGGCGAGCTATAGCAGTCACTCAAAACAACTCCCTGTACCTTGTGGCAGACTGCCAGTAAGTTAAAAGTGAAGCCAAGGGTGGTTTGATTTCTCCACTACCTTTCTGCTGAAGAAACAGAGAAGTTTGAATGGGTGCAAAACCTATTTGCAACTCATGTCACAAACCTGTCTTTGTGCAAAAAGAACAACTCATTGGGCCCTCAAAGATACATTTTTGGAAGTGAGGCTCTCTGAATTTTGGGTTCAGGTTACCAAAATTACTCAGCTACTATTGAGTATCCTGAGCTTGCCAATGAAGCAAAATCTGTGCTGCTGCCATTTGATAGTGCATATATTTGCGAGACAGGTATTTCAGCAATAACTACTATGAAGACAGTATAAATACAGTATAAATACTATAAATACAGTAGCCGGCTATGTATCAATAACGATATGAGACTATGCTTGACAACCATCAATCCCCACATTGATCTACTCATTAGCGAAGTGCAAGCTCAGCCATCCCACTTATACTTGCCAAAATGAATTTTATTGTGAATAAAGCTATTTAAAATATTCATAGTTCAAAATATCTAACACTGCTTGTGTAATAGCATGTTTTTAAAATATTTTTAATAGCTCATGAAGCAATATTCTGTAACCAGGTGATTGGTGGTTACATTCCCATAAAAAACTGAGTATCTCTGTAAGTATTATAAATATTTCAAAAAGTTCAATATTAATAGGGGCATTAAATAAATTTTTGCTTGGATGCCTCAAATAATGGTTATAAAATAGGCAAACGTGCAGTTAAAATGCATGAAATCGACAGCTGTTGAAGACCTAAAGTACAAAACTCATGTGACTCTAATAGTGGATCATCATAATAAAAAGGTTGGGAACCATTGCTTTTAACAATGCAAAATGTTGAAAAACAGAGACCACAAAACTGATTAGTTTTATCAAATGTAAAAACAAGAAGTCTCTAAACATAAATGCAAATATTTTAATGGGTAGGTGTAGCAAAGGGGAAAAATACAATATGAAGTCATATAGCTCCAGATGTTTTAAGCAGTGCCTACAAAGAAAAGCATCAAGCTGCTGATCAACAAGTGCATTGTGCAGCCATGGCCTGACTTTGTGTCAGATTCTCCACAAATTGTAGAGTAATCAATGATATTTCTCAAGATGTGGCACAGACTGCACTCGGTCCTTGTACAAATCTGAAGCAGACTACAAACACACATAAAATTCCTATTAACTACTGAACTTTATAGTAGGTTCCCATGCAGCCAGAATCTATTGAAATATAAGGGTTAAAATTATTTATATTTTTGAGCAAGGATTGTCATTAGGTAACCAAGTTTCTTAAGAGCCTCCAACACCAAAACAGAAAGCAGAGTTTGATAGCTTTCATGAAGGAGGACAGTAAACCATGCCCATTTGTATTTGGATTGGTGCTATATAATTTGTCCATTGTGGTCTGGAGTAAGATGCAAACTGACAGACAACCAACTTTGCAGATGATGCCAAATTATTCAGGATGGTGAAATCTCAGCAAGACTGAAGAGCTCCAGGATGCTGTCCCTAGCTGGATGAATTGGCAACAAAATGGCAGCTGAAATCCAACATTAATAAGTACATGAATAAACATTACACCACTCGGGCTTTAAGTTTGCTCACACACTTACTGTATGTAGTCAGCACATAACAAACACAGTCACAGAAACACACAGGAGCTCAACTGCTGCATAAACTAAACCATATTACAGTCTCCCTACACCAGTGTCTCATGACTTGACCTGCTGAGACTTCAAAACCTACAGATCAGGGGTAGGCAAACTAAGGCCCGGGGGCCGGATGCGACCCAATCGCCTTCTCAAGCCAGCCCACAGACAGTCCAGGAATCAATGTGTTTTTACATGAGTAGAATGTGTCCTTTTATTTAAAATGCATCTCTGGGTTATTTGTGGGGCATAGGAATTCGTTCATTTCCCCCCAAAAAAATTTAGTCTGGCACACCACATGGTCTGAGGGACAGTGGACTGGCCCATGGCTGAAAAAGGTTGCTGACCCCTGCTCCAGATAATGCATCTTAAAGTAACAGCATACGTATGCCCCTTCCTCTAGACAACGGAGGCAAGGGCATTGTAGGGATCTTTCAAACGAGCACTTTAAAAGTGGCAATAACGGTTTCTCAAGCCTCAGACCAGCTTTATGGGTTCAACACCATAAGGAGTTGGCATACAGCGTCCAATCCAGTGACAAAAGAAATGGATGCAGAATGGAGTGTCGTAAGAAAGCCTTAAATACTGTGCTATTCTTGGGCCAATAGAAATGGCAAAGTTTGTAACGTTATATCTTGTAAGCAGCCCAGCATGCACGGCACTTTCAGTGCAACAGAGTGAGGTCTCGCCAGCAAAGGATCACTGCTGGGAAAGAACTCACCTAATGAACACCACAGCACATGGTATTCTAATGTAGTTCAACTGATGAGACAACACTATTGACACCCTGAGCCTTAACCAGAGACCCAAAACAGGATTCATTTCTTTTCTCTGACCTCTCAAGCAGATTGGCACTGGGTTTGCTTTATTAAAGGAGCATGAATGAAAATGTGACATATCAGGTTTTGATGCTTAAGTAGCAGCAGCAACTGCCACAAGCTCAGTGTCCCTGGTGCAGTGCTTCCTCCTTCCAGGCCTCCTCTGAGCTTTTGAAGAGTAAGAAAATAGCAGTTTGTCTCCTTGACAGCACTATGTAAATAACAGCAAGCTGAATTCTCAAAGTCCCAGAGACTAAGTGAGAAGAGGAGTTCCAGCAGATATCAACAATTAAAGATAGCATGAGTACATGAGGCCACTCCAGGTTAGTGAACACACAAAACCCATCCCGTGTTCCTATACAATCTCTCTCCCTGGAATTGCAGGAGATGCAGTTGTTTGAGACATACTTCTTGCTCCATCAAACTGAAGTGAATGGAGACCAACATGATGATACTGTGCACACTCAGGATATGGCCTCATAATCCAATGACCTCAAAGGGCCAAATAGGGACTGTATGGCTGCTGACTCTGCAGCGACTACCATTCCTCACCTCCTGGAAGGCATTCTGGGTTGCTTTCCTTTCAGTCCTGTCCAAAGCACCCAATATCTTGATCTCTTGAACAGCACAGCCAATTGCCACCAAGCAACAGGAACCATAGCAACCAGAGCATCATCTGTTCATTCAAGCAAAGACCTAGCCCTCTCCACTATGGCGTAGAGGGCACAGGCAATCTACATAGAAGGCGGAAAGGTTGCTGAGCATTGCCCTGGTTCTGCAGTACTGAGCGCAGTCAGCTGCAACCACAGTCTTAGTTCTGCCACAATACAGGCGTGAACATAACAAGCATTTTCCTCCCACCCACTTGAGCCAAATATTGATGGGCCCATATTATAGAGTTCTGTGCCAACCAAGTCGCCTGACATGTTTGCCAGCAGCCAATGACATCCTTCAACACGTCAAAAACATTGCTGGCATTACCCACTGCCTTCAACCCCCACAGTACGCAACATACTGTCACCCCAAAGACAGTAAAGTACATAACAAAGGAAGATGGGCCAGCCTTCAGCACCAACAGACCAACAGCTTAAGAAGACTAGATGGTAGTGATGGTGTTATTTAGAATGTTTGTACCCAGTCTTCACAGAAAAGGCTTGCAGAACAGCTTACATACAGTACAATCAACTAAAACAAGACAGAAAACAAGTTTATTTAAAAAAGCTAATTCAGTAACAAAAGAGCAGCTTCTAGCAATAGCTCTTGCTACAGTGAGTATGCCACTACTACTGACTAGAACTAGGGAAGGGGCATGAGTTCTAGGGCTCAAGCTGCAACATGGTTGAAGCTTGACATTTAGGAGTGACAGAAGAAGAGTGATGACCCAGGGCTGATCTTCGGAACAGAAGAGTGTTCAAAGAATGCAGATTCTGGGAGAAAGAAAGCCTACAGTTAGAGCAGCAGCTGAAGTTCCAGACAAAGGAACACATAAGGATTCACATTCTTCACCTCTAGTACACTAGAGTCAGCTTCTTTACAAGAGGAAAGTACTGCAGACACTTGGTGTGGGTGTACACACACACACAAAATTTACAAGATGAAGGGGATCATATGCCCAGTTAATGTTAACCCTACAAAAGAATCAAGACTACAAAAGTCACAGAAATATGCACTCCATGTCAGAGATTGCTTCTTGCTAGCAAATTGCTTTAAAAAATAAACTCTCAAACTGAAACATCACAAACTGCCTCTTTCACTTACTTTCTAAAATGGGCTATAGACAAGAGCTAGCATGATTGGCCATCTGTCGTCATGAAGGAAACACCTATTACTTGCTGTTAACTAGGAAAGACGAGATGGTTGGATAGTGTTTTCGAGGTTACCAGCATGAGTCTGACCAAGCTGCGGGGGGCAGTGGAGGACAGGAGTGCCTGGCGTTCTCTGGTCCATGGGGTCACGAAGAGTCGGACACGACTAAACGACTAAACAACAACAACAACATACAAGAACATCAGAATATATGGTTGACTCTTTGCTTGGCACAAGAGACCAGCACTGATCACAGTTGCAACCATGAAACCAGGCGACATAATACCGCAGGCTACACAACATCCTTTGTAAGCAAATTCAAACATACCCTGTAAAAAACAGAAGCCCCATTGTCTATGAGTAATGACATCTTGTACCGCAGGAACAAAAAACTTCTTTCTAACATGCACAGCACCAATACCTTCTGCAACACAATTCATAATGAACAGTGTAAAGCAAACCTAAGAAGCCACAATATGCACAGGTAGTGGTTTGCTCTGTTCCAAATACTCCAGCATCCTATCCCTGGAAATCAAGCAGAGGCATGTCCTTGGGGAAGTCACTTTTAGCTGATGCCAGCACAGGGTTGTGCCAGGCAACCCAAAACTGTTAGAGCTAAAGATGGTGTGTTCTTGGACCTGTTGCTTTGCTGCTCTCAACAGCAGCACTTCCAGGGCTAGCTCTGTGCAAGTGGAGAGGCCATGTGCTGGTACTATGATTCATACGATCAGGCATAAGACAAAATAACCCAGTTATCAGCAGAAGTATAGTGTCCAGATCAAGGGAAGCAATATTACCACTCTATTCTGCCTTGGTAAGACCACATCTAAAGTATTGTGTCCAGTTCTGGGCACAATTTAAGAAAGATAATGGCAAGCTGGAACATATGCATAGGAAGGCAACCAAATAATCAAAGGTCTGGAAACCCAGCCTTATGAGGAATGGTTGAAGGAGTTGGGTATGTAAAGATGAGAAAGACAACCATCTTTAAATATCTAAAGGGCTGTCACATGGAAGATGCAGCAAGCTTGTTTTCTTCTGCTTTGGAGGCTAGGACCCAAACCAATGGATTCAATTCACAAGAAATGAGATTCCAATTAAACATTAGGAAGAACTTTTTGACAGTAAGAGCTGCTTGGCAATTGGAACAGACTCCATCGGAAGGTGGTGGATTCTCCTTCACTGGAAGTTTTCATGCAGAAGTTGGATAGCCATCTGCTATCCATTAATGCTTTAGTTGAGATTTCTGCATTACAGGGTGTTAGAGTAGCGATGACCCTAAGGGTCCCATCCAACTCTACAATTCTATGATTCTAAGTAAACAAGGCCAGCCGGTGAAACTTGAGCTAAGGCTTGCACTCGCGACCGCTATCATTCTGCAGACTTCCATTTGAAATGAAATGCTACTATAACCCTGAAAGTCCAATGAAATCCTCAACAGTACTATGGAAATTTACTGGAAAAGGAGCAGGTCAGGAAAGCTACTCCCAGTTGCATACAAGGAAGGGGATCTTCAGACTACTTTGACAACAGTAAATCAGCAACAGCATTTTTAAAGAGTCAAAGAGGCAGATTCACTTGTATTTCTATTCCCCAATATCTTGGTCTGAAGGCAGCTGTCTCAGCTGTCACATCACACAGGCCTGCGGCTCACCACCTCAAATTAGAAGTGATGGAAACCAAAACCTTTTTATCCAGGGAGAGAGCCTAGATGATACAGCCCTCACCTCAAATACACACACACATGTCCACAAGAAAAGGGGAATAGCAGGGGACGTGGGAGGATTTGATTTATTAATTTCATTTATATATCACCTTTTCCTTCGAGGAGCTCAGTGTGGTCTACATGGCTCTCCCCTCCCCAGTTTATTCCCACATCAACCCTGTGAGGTAGTTTGGCTGAGAAATCCAAGGTCACCCAGTGAGCTTCGTGGCTGACTAGAGATTCAAATTCTGGTCTCCCAAGTCATAGCCCAACACGTTAACCATTAAAACACACTGGATTGAAAACAAACACAATCATACAAATGCAGAAAGGTTATGTCTGATGTTGAAGCCATAAAGTTAACAGGAACTGCTGCCTAAGTACCATCAAGATGGCTATAGGAAGAGTGGAGTGCATGTGTGTACAGATTCAACCCAATGTCTTCCAGTGGTGGAAATGTGGTGTTTCCAAGGTGTTCCCATCTTCAGATTCATTTTTTCTATTTTTTACCAACTTGTTGAAGCCAGAGAAATATGAATTTTTTACACATCTCTTATTGAAAGTGCAACCATTTTTTCCTGTACCCCAAACAATTGTTGCATTACACACAGCATAAGATAATTCGTCTATACATTTTCACATCCCTTGGCTTCTGCTGGGAGATAAGTCACCTCCTTAGGGTCACCCTATAAAAAGCGCAAAATGGCAATTTACACCTTTGCCTCTGACCTGAAGCCTTTATCCAATGTGAAATGCAACCAGAATACTTCACTCTAAGCCAAATGGCCCTGTGTTATCACAAGACCAAAAAGGCTTTAGATGTAAGGGCATGTCTCTGGTTTCATTGGAGTTTCTTGCATCCTGTCTGTACTCCTGTGTGAAAAGCTAGCTTGTTTAGGCTAAGAAACAGAAAAGCTACCTGGTTTGCTCTCTGGCTAAGAGTAAGAAAGACCTTTCCCAAAAAAACCCACAAAAACCCCCAATGTTTTGAACACTGTACCATAAATATTCCTTAGGGTTAAAATCTAAGCTTCACTTTAATTGGTATAACTGTTTTAACTTCCTTGTCCTTTGTGTTGCTTTTCCCAAGCTTCCCCTGCTCACTGAAGTTTTGAACTGGATAATTCAAACATTCAGAACCAATTAAGCTTCTTCATTCATATACTAATGTGTGAGGTTGGGTAGCTCTGCACTGAATACGAAAGAAGTGCCCAGTATTAGTTCAACCCCTGCCTGTGACAGCAGGATGTCATTAACTACAGTTAATGCCTCATAAGACGAATGCCTCGTAAGACGAAAAACTCGCAAGACGAAAGAGTTTTTCGTTTTTTGAGTTGCTTCGCAAGACGGATTTCCCTATGGGCTTGCTTCGCAAGACGAAAACGTCTTGCAAGTTTGTTTCCTTTGTCTTGCAAGTTTGTTTCCTTTTTCTTAAAACCGTGCATTCAGGGGGTGCAGTTGCGACTTGACTTCGAGGAGCAACTCATAGCACGCGGTGTGGTAGCCTTTTTTGAGGTTTTTGAAGACTTTGGTGATTTTTGAAGCTTTTCCAAGATCCGTGCTTCGCAAGACGAAAAAAATCGCAAGACGAAAAAACTCGCAGAACAAATTAATTTCGTCTTGCGAGGTACCACTGTACTTTGGTCTAAATGTCTGGTACAGTGATAACTACAAATCAAATCTATGAGCTCCTGCAAAAGCTGGTTAGCTACTCAGTCACCTCAGGGCTGAACTGGAGCATGAGCATATTGGTTTGGCTAGATGCTGACTCCCTGGATCTGTGGCACCTGCCATGAAGAGGCAGCCTCAAGACCAGAGAGGATTGTTATTACAAAAATACACCACGTGTGTAAGAAAGCAGTCTGAATCTACCCTGGCAGAGTACCACTTTCTGTCACTTGCAGCAAAAAAAAGCCTTGGGCTGATGAGGCAAATGCATGGCAGATTTGACCCTACTCAAAAACCTGTATCTTGACCCCAATAGTCAATGCTTCCTGCAGCATAAACTGGCACTAAATACAGACTATTATGGCACAATCGCCTGCTTACACCCTTCCTCCTCAGTCAGCCAACCAATCTCCACTGTTATAGCATAACAGTTGTATCTTACGGGAAAGCTTGATGCAAGCAGTGCTAGGCAGCGAAGCAAAGAAGGTTTGAGACAGACGGGGGAGGTGGGGAGCCGAAGCATCCTTGAGAGCCTGCTACAGCCCTTTCCAGCCAGTGTGGAAGCCATTCTGGCACACCCCTGATGGCTCCAACTTCTACCCCAGCACTTGCTGAGCTAATCACCACCTGGGGTGTACTGACCTTTCTTGATGTCAACATTTGCTCTATTGTCAGCTCGCACAAAGAAGCTGCCTGTGCGTTCCTTCCAGAGGGAATTATAAAGCAGCATTACCCAGTAACAGATTAGGCCACAAAAGCTAGTGCTGCTACATAACTTTGCAGAAAGGCACAAACCCTTATTCCATATGCACTATGAAAGTGGGAGGTTTTTAACATCATGGCCTAAAATCTTGGACTAGGAGTCTGCCATTCCTGGCTATGGATCTAATAAACAAAGAAAGGGAAGCAAGTCAGGTTCCATATCCAGCTAAAGATATACCTTGGTGAGTTGTCACTATCTGGGCTTTGCTAGGAAGAGGGCTAAATGTCATAATCCCTACTAGTGAGCTGCCTGGAACCTGTGTGACAATTTAACACGAGCAGAATGACAGAATTCAGGGTGCAATAGGGAGTGGCTGCTCCAGTGCTTCTGAAAATACAATGGGCAGCAAAGGCAGGTTAAAGCTGCCTGAATAGTGACAGGTCCACAACAGAGCACTCTACAAAGCCACAATGGAAGATGTGTGTTGTTTAACAGAAATAACAATTTCCATCCTGCAGAACTTTACTCAACAGAAGGGGAGAAAAATAAACTGTTCAGGACTAACCCTAAACTGCTTTTTAATTTCTTTCAGGCCAAAGTATCCCAGTTTCAACCAGGAAAATAAAATTCCTGCAGTATGTATAACTTATTCAAAGTGAGTGCACTTATTCTGCTTTTCCTAGACTTGAAGCTATGCAGGCCACAGAGCTCCAGTTCCATGGCCCCTAGGAAACTTACAAGGTATCCCTGGCTTTCAATATTTCATCAGATGTTGTTCACACATTTTCAAGCCCACCTTCAAAAACCTGGAGGCTAGAAATGTTCCTTTTCATTTAAAGATAAATTATATTAATCATAATCAATTATAATGAATTATACATATGCCCAATGTGGGAAACGGGAGCAGATTGGAGTTCTACTTACACTTGAGTGAAATCTCCAAAAACACATAGTCATAGATATTTCTAAGTATCATTCCTTAACAACCTCTCAAAAACAGCTCCAAGCTCATGCTTTTCTATCTTGTAAGTGTAGAATTTTATTCTTACAAACAGGCAGCAACAGTTAAGACACCAATCACTTGGCAAAGTGAAATCTTCACTATTATCGTAACACAGACTGCCCCACAACTTAAGATGGAGCCTCAAGAAATATAGTGCCCTTTCAGTAACTAGTACCACAGCATCCATTCTTCTTGCTTCTCCTTGTTAATGTCCATTATACAGCACATCACAGTCCAGAGATAGGGATAGTTTACCTGGATAGAGATAAAGAGCTGTTTTACTGCAATATACCGTAGTGACTATGAGTGTGAGCTTTGATTGGGAAGTCCACCTTCAATCCACACATAAACTCACTAGATAGTCTTGAATAAGCTACTATTCATCAGCTTCAACATTCAATCTGCAACATGGGAACAAAAATACTTGTCTACAGTATATGGTTGTTTCTGATCTTTCAAAAATGCATAGTATAAATCTGAAGCACAATTGTATTTTAATTAGCAGCCTGCCTTCCACAAGGCCACCACAAAGAATTTTGAGAAATAGCTGCAAAAGCATTACAGTGAAGGAATGTGGAACAATTACATAGGTAAGATCCTCTTTAGCCTTGAACCAAGTGGTGGCACTCACTCTAGTCTAGCATATTTGCCAGTGAAGTTGTGGTATGCCTATAGCAGAGGTGGGCCACCTGCTAACCAATTTTTAAAAACCTTCAGCAAGCCATCTCTGGCAAGAGTGATCTCCCCCTGCCCCCAGCCTGCTGGCCAGGGAGGAGGAGGAGAAGGAGGAGAGAGGGAGAGAAAGAGAGAGAGAAGTAAGGAGTGGCAGAAAAGAAAAAGGAAAGCTGGTGGCAGCCCCACCCATGATCAGCATGCAGTCCCCGACAGACAACTGCTAAGGGAATGAGGCCCTCAAAAATAAAAGGTTACTCTCATTACAAAATTCATGTAAATATAGGAAGCTGCCTTATACTATGACAGACTATTCTAAGTGGAAGGAGCTCTCCAGGGTCTGAGACAGAGGTCTTTCCCATCACCTGCCATCAGAACCTTTTACATGGAGATGCCAGGAGTCATAGCCAGTATTACAATACCATTTAAATGACTCCTGTGAATTAGGGAACATTTATACCTACATCTAAAAGAGAACAGAGGCAGGTGATTACACAACTGCCAAAAGAATAAAGCAGTCACCAGACAACAGTTCATCTTCCAGGTGTGTTTCTAAAGGCCACTTTGCTTTCTACAACTAGAGGGTATCTCCTGAGGAGTGAAGCTAAAGGAGAAAGCCCAAAGTGCCATGAGTTCTGACTATGACATGCTAATGATTCAATGAGTAACAGGATGCCCCCTGGGTATGCTGTCAGGGCAGATCATCACTTCTGCAAATGCCCCCTCAAGCCAGCAGCAGTAGTGTCAGCCCCCCCCCCCCCAGGCTCATCATGATACGCTCTCAGAAGGAGGTAAGCGGAGGAAAGGTTCCCAGATTATAACATAAGGACCAATATTACTGCCACTCCAAAGAGAGAGTGTGTGCGTGTGCGATTCAATGGGATTCAGAGGCTACAGTAGTGCAAATTAAACCGTGAAGCCAATGTCAGAGACCAATAACATGCCAAGGGCACTCTCAATCCCCTGAAAAAGATCAAGATGGGAGCAGCTATGCCCACCGAATAGGTGAAGTACAAAACTACTGGAACTCAAGACAGGATTGCCTGAGACAAATGTACACTAAAAGCCTGAGCACATTGAAAGCTCCTAATCCAGTGTGCGGAAATTAACTGGGGTGCAGGATAAGGCACTTCCACCCAAGCCACCCCGCAACCCCAACACAGGTATCCTAAAGCGGCCCCTCCTCCCCACCTCTCACCTTCTCCACGTTCTCCACGGTGAAGTCCAGGGTCTGCGGGAGGGCAGCGGCGGCAGCCTCCCCTCGGCGCTCCATGGCGCCGGCACGCCGACGGTCTGAGCCTCGCCCTGCACTGGGGCTCAGCTACAGGGGGTAGGCGGCGGCGGCGACAGCATCTTGGGGTGGAAGGACGGGCGAAAGAAGAGAAGAGCCGCCCCCCAAACGAGAGAGAAAGGGCAATTCTCTCTGCCTGTGTCTCGCCCGAAGGAAAGGGGAGTGCTACGTGTGCTCAGCCTGTCAATGGGAGGGGTTTTTCTTTTTTAAAAAAGGGGTGGGGGCTGCCGGATTCTTTCCCAATATTCTTCTTTTTTAAAGGCGCGATGTCTTATCAGCTTCTCTGCAAGAGGGATACATGCCTAGCTGCCCCCCACAGGGTGATGTGGGGGGAGACGGGACTCTCAGCAGGGAAATAAGGGGAGAATATCCCGCCTGTTCCAAACAAGATTCAGAGTGAATGGAAGCTACCTGCCTCCGCCCCGGTAAAGCGCACGGACTATCTGCCTTGAGCGGGATTATTGGGAGGGAGGGAGCACAGAAAAGGCTTGATAAACTGACGCAAATTTCCTGGGGAAGCGGGGAATCTGTCCTCCTGCCGTTAATGGCGGAGGAGGTACCTGCCTATCACCCGCCACAGACACAGACAGACAGAAGGGCGTCTGCCGGTCTCGTACTCGCCCGGCCCCTCCCGCTCAACGCCCCCCGAGGAGGGTCGCTCTATCTGCCTGAGGCGGCAACCGCTGCCGCCGCCGCCACCGCCGCCGAGACGCCTCCCTGGCCGCTCAGTCGGACTAATTGACTGGCAGTTGGGCCGGGCACCCAGTGGGGCACCCAGTGAGAGCGGAGTGAGGGAGGGCCTCACGCGCTGCCGGGTTGTCTTCGCCAAAAGCCCTCTTGCCAGCTCGCTCGCTCGCTTCCAGTCAGGCGCCAAGAACAGCCGCTTCCCGCTGAGGACCAAGCTTGTGGCGGAAGGATCATGGGAGTTGTAGTTCCCAGCTCCGGAAGCGAGCGAGACATTGGCCGACGGGTGCTCATGGGAGTTGTAGTTCTTGCAGTGTGGCGAGTCTCTGCCTACTGCACCCCCTGGTGGCGGGGAAAAAATAGTGAATCTCAGCTAAGCAGTGGGATTCTGCGAGACTGGGGCGGACGAAGTTGGAAGTGGCACCCCGGTAAGGGAGTCTGGTCCAGGTACCTCGTAGCAGCAGCAAATTTGCAGCTGGTATAAAATAGAATGTTATGGAAACGCTTAGGTAACCCATAAATCACTCAAAGCAACTTACACAAGCATTCCCAATCCCGGTAAACAACCTTTCAAGTGGCATTGGTGGGTGGGGTCAGGTGTAAAAGAAGGCAGAGCATCGGATGTGACTCACCTTTGCATAGTGGGCTACTTTTTACAGTTCAATGACATGTTCTGGTCAGATAAAAAAGCTGAAGGGGGCACAGAGCACGGTCAGTGACAATGCTGGATTAAACGCTGTGGAGGCCCCATGGCAACTGAAATATTGGGGGAGGGCTCACAAATTATCTCCTAATACATTTTTTTTGTAATTTCTTAAAAGACCAAATCAATATTATTTTGATCCATTGTCGAGGGGCCCCTAAAAGGCATAGGCCCATAGGCCAGTCAGTGAAGGATGTGGCCTGGGAGGTCTCAGGGCGGGAAAGAGAATTTGGAGAGCTAAAATCAGCCCCCATCCCTGAGGTTCCTCAGCCCTGCTTAAACATTTAAACAACAAACAACCAAACCCTAAGACCACACCAGTCCCAGCAACATAAAAAACAAAACTAGGTGTCTTTATGAACCTGGGCAGAAAGGGGGGGGAGGGGCAGCTACTTTACAGATGCACTCCTACACTCTTCGACAGAGTAAGTCACCAGGACTAACTTCTAAGTAAACACTGCACAACAGGCGCCAGTATAAACACTGCTTAAGCTACTTGTGTGGTAGGCACTAGTCCAGGATTTAGTAATGTGTGAAACGTGTTTGCATAACTAACTGCTGGAGTACATGCAGTTATGCGTGCCTAATTTGTTATTACCATCACTTGTGTTTAAAGATTCTTTATTATTTGTTTATCCAATCCTGATCGGTAGTTGGATTTGTTCTTTTTAATGATTGGTGTAGACGGCAGGTTGTAAATATTTTAATAAATAAAATAGCTTACCACTGATATTTACTACCTGCTAAGTTTGAAAACATCTCAGATTATTCTGACCAGTGTGGGAGATGTGATTTGTACAATGTTGTCTCTAGTTTTAATGGGGTCTTACTTTTCATAATTTTTGTTTTCAGTGTGGAAAAGTCACTCCAACAGAACTCCCTTTTTCCTTTCAGGAATGTGTTGATAGATGCCAGCTTAACCTTGGCTCAAATTGGAGAAGCTCAGCAGCACAATCTATTCTTTACCACCTGTGCTGTTGTTAGAAATGAATAAAACAACATATTCTAAGCATTTCAGAGGTTTCTAGAGCTTATTTTTATAATATCTTGCAACCATTTACCAACACTGGATGTCAGCGGATTCAGTTTTGAATAAAGGAACGTCAACTGCCATGTTAAGATGGACTAGTCTGTAATACTGTTCACAAAGTTACTTAACGTTTGTTGCACAAAACCCTCTTTTTACCCTGAAACTGAGGTGCGAGGACTCCCAGGATTTGCAGGTTTTTACCTAGAAAGGAAAGGGACGCAGGTGGTGCTGTGGGTTAAAGCCTCAGCGCCTAGGGCATGCCGATCGAAAGGTTGGCGGTTCGAATCCCTGCGGCGGGGTGCGCTCCCGCTGCTTGGTCCCAGCGCCTGCCAACCTAGCAGTTCGAAAGCACCTCCGGGTGCAAGTAGATAAATAGGGACCGCTTACCAGCGGGAAGGTAAACGGCGTTTCCGTGTGCGGCTCTGGCTCGCCAGAGCAGCGATGTCACGCTGGCCACGTGACCCGGAAGTGTCTCCGGACAGCGCTGGCCCCCGGCCTCTTAAGTGAGATGGGCGCACAACCCCAGAGTCTGTCAAGACTGGCCCGTACGGGCAGGGGTACCTTTACCTTTACCTTTTACCTAGAAAGGAAGCAGCTCTTAGTAAATTCTCCTAGGCACTGCTGGCCAGAGTTCAATCTGCTGGCCTTTTAACTCACTTTCAACCAAGCACGTATAAATAAACAAGAGGTTTGGCACATGGGTGATAAACTTTGAGATGACAAGGCACATAGTCAAATGCTTGTCTGCGCCCACACTTGCTTCAGAAACTATATTTATGAATTAAGCTGGTTTGCATATTTGTTGTTTCCCCCCCTCCTACACAGATACACATGAAGCCAATTTCTCACTGCCTTAACAGGCTTTATTGCTACAGGAAGTTGCTGCTGTACAAAAATAGAGTTTATTCAAATGCAAATAAAGGGTAGAGAATATAAAAATCAGGAAAGGAAAAAGAGGAAATGCCTTTGATCAGGCCAAGAAGGGAAAAGGGAGTAGGAACTGCTGGTCACAGGCCGGGACATAACATCAGCACCCGTTTTCAATGGTACACCAGGCCCGACTCTCAGCATCATAAATAGGTGCCACTGGGTGGGTAGGGTGGGGAGTGGGGTTCAAACAAATAAATAAATAAGTTAGAGAATAAATAACTTTGTTCAGAAAGTGTCACTTCTGGGACAGAGAGTTCCCCACCCTGCTGGCACCAAGTGATGGCTGACTCAGCGATTGGCAGGGGCTATTGCTGCTTCCAGTGTTGGCCTGGCAACTGTAGTGGCCAAACTCCAAGCTGCTGCTGGTGTGTTAGGGAATGTTGCAATCCAGGATGTTAACACCATCATTGGTTTTATAGGATAAGACCATTTTCTATAGCAATAGATGCCTTAATTACGCTGTGGAAACATAAGACTTCCATCAGCTGTGCTTCTTGATCTCCACAAGGTCCAGCCAGCAGCCTCCCATCTGCCAAGGGCTTGTTCTCACCAGGAGAAGCTCCCCAAACCAGGTCAAAGATTCTAAGAATTACCACCATCTTAGTACAAAACCAGGAAGGTGCTCCATTCAGTCCTCAACAACTGTGCCGAACATCCCAGCACAAGACTGACAGCAGTAGCAATCGCTGGACCGTCAGAGCACAAGCTCACCAGTTGTAGGTTGACCCTGATGCTGCTGCTAAGCATTGTGACTCTGTCCTTCGTGTTCAACTACATCTGCTCTCTGATGGAGCAAACCAATTTGCTCAGGGAAAGGTTTGGGGGCTTAAAGTGGGAGAGAACATCAGCCTTGCAATTGACAGGGCCAGGTGACCTGAGCAAGCAGCCAATTCTTTCCACTGCCTGACAAAGTGGCAAGGAGTGATGCTCAAGAACCTTCCCATTTGCACCATAGGTCTTTCAGGCTACATCCCTATCCTTCATCCTTTGAGTAAAGGTATGGGAAATCCCAGTGCTGCTTCTCCACTGGAGGGTGCAACTTGATGGGTGAGCAAATGCACGACACGGTTGACGGACCAAACCCTAAAGGGGAGAATTCCTCCCAGTGTGGGTTTGCAGTCCTCAAAGGCTTGGCTGGCCTCCATCTCACCATCTGGCTGCTATGAGGAAAGTACCCTATGAAAATGTTCCACAGATGTGGAGATGAAGGCCCAGGCACCTTCGAGCTGTGGCCATCATGCTCTCCTCCTGCTTACTGTCCATGTGCTGCTTCTGCCTGACCTGGAAAGCCCCACCACAGACCGTGTCTCTCCGTGTCTCATGCCCCACCAATGGAGCAAGGCCCTAGGCATGGCTGCAGCCTCAGTGACAAACTGCGAGCTCGGAGTAGGCAGCCCCCTCAGCCCACACAGCCACACTCTGCTGCTGAGACATGGTCCACAGTCTGCCAGGCATTGCGCACATTCATAAAGGAGAAGTCCTCATACCGGGTGGGGCGGCAGCAGGGGTGGGAGGAAGGGTGGTCATGAGGCCCAGGCACGATGGTGCGTTGCTGTAGCAGGCTACTCAAGGCCAAGTCATAGTTGGTGCGGGCTCGCTGGCACGACCCACTGCAGTACTTGAACCGCACAATCTCCTCCGACTCAAAGCCCAGCCCAAGGTCCCGCACCTTCACCAGGCGGCTGTGCAGGCGGCAGAAGCGGCTGTTTTTGCTGCGACCAGCTTTCTTGGATCCTTTCTTGGCCTTGCTGGAGCTGGCTGGGGAGCGCTCAGCCCTGAGCAGTTCCGAAGAGCTCAGCCTGTCTATGGTCACGTTTCCCCCTGAAGGAAAAAAAGAAGAGGGGCGAGCAGAAAGGAGGACATGGGGAGAATGTTAGGCACCGGGAATCAAGGAAAAGGGCATGGGGCTCAATCTGCCCAAAAGATAACAGGCAGAAATATACCTATTTCCATTTGCTCTGCAAATGGACTGCCTGTTTCAAAGGACATGGGGGGTGGGTAAATGATTTAAAGAGAGGCAAAGCATCACAGCAGTGCCTGAGACAAAGGAAGCTGGGGACCACTGTGTGGGTGAGGATCCAACTGGGAAAAGTTCAGATCCTCACTACCCCAGACTCTCACCCACTTCCCCATGAGACATGCCAGGTTCCTACCGTGCCAGTGGCTCCATGTGCCCAGTGATGATGCTTCCCTGCTGTTTTCCTCCAGAGAGGCAGGGCTGGCAGTGCCCATGCTTCCATCAGAGGCAGCTCCCAATGTCTGGTTGTTGTGCCAGGTCTGCGGGGTTGCCATGACTGCACCAGCAAACAATGATAGCAGGGTGATTGTACCCCACAAACCCCGCTCCTACGAAAGAGATAATGGCACACCTCAGAAAGCACACCTCATGGAAACAAGGGCACAGAGAATGCAGCAGGGCTGTCCTACAAAGGAAGGTGAGATGAGGAGGCAATGTGTTGTGCTGGAGTCTCGAGGCTACTTCACCATCTAACATGGGTGTCACTTCTGTGCTGGAAAACACATGCTGGCCATGTATATGTGCCATAATTGCACCATTATGTGAAAAGATCAAGGTGCCCAGGAATCCATTTCATCACATGCATGCCAAGTGAGAAGCTACAGTTATAGATGCATGCAGCAAAGAAGACATATGCAAGTTCACATGAGCAATGGACAAGCTTTGGCCTACATAAAAATGAAACCTATGTAAGAAAACTGCTATGTACAATGCGGCCCTCCAAGACAAGGTTCCCACAAAGGGAGAGGCCAGTGTTTCTCAAACTTGGGTCTCTAGGTATTGTTGGACTACAACTCCCATCATCCCTGACCACTGGTTCTGCTAACTTGGGGTGATGGGAGTTGTAGTCCAACCACAGCTAGAGACCCAGGTTTGAGAAACACTGGGCTAGGCTAACAGAGAGCAGCAAAGAACCAGATTCATGCATTGGAAACCCAAGGCAAGTGATGTACCAAGAAGCCATTCCATCTCTCATACATTGGGAGAGCTGGGATCCTCCTGCAGACAAGGGCCTTTCTACCTACCCGTTGCTTCTGAGGCTCCTGCTCCTGTGTTGAAAACACCCTCTGGCGAGGCTAACTCACCCTGTATCGCTCTTGTTGGACAGGCAAACTCCTGTAGGCAGAGGGAGATCTGTCCGATCTGTGCCTTGGCCCCTCCACTCTCCACTCCATCCTACCTGCAACACAAAGACACAGTTCAGGAACCGGACCTTTCTTTCCTAATTGGATAGCCTAATTTCTACACCTTCAGCCTTACTGTGGCCCAGACATCAGCCTTGTCTAGATCTACACTTCTCCTTCCTGCACTGCAAGCCTCTCTGGATAAGTGAGTCAGTTGAGCTAAATAAAAGCAGTTCAGATGACCCTTGCAAGAGATAGTTGACCTGAAAGTTTGCAGTTTAGGATCTGGTATGAGTCTGTAACAGGAACAGGATTGGGCTATGAGACATTCCCATGGCTCTGTCCCAATAATGTATCTTGGCCAATGAAAAATTAAAACAAGCCATTTCCTTAGCATCAGCTAAGACCACCAATATCCACAGCAAGCAACTATCTTGTGGATGCTGGTGCTGAAATAAATAAAACAGGCATGAGTGTTGCAGCTCCTTGTATTTCATCGTCATCTCTAGAGGGGTACCATGGAGAGATCAGGCACCTACCCAGGACTGGGACAAAAGAGGTTCCTGGCCAGTTCCAACTCTGATGAGACCTAGCTTGATAATTTCTGAAGGTTTTGTGCTAGTTCATGTTTACGGTGACATGCACACAAATGGCTTGGGGTTTGTAAGGGCTGCCACCAGGCATGCAACCAGGAAAAGCTCACATGGAAGAGTCTATTATGACAGTAAGTGCTTCCAACATGGGTACTTTATTATGCCACTGCTATGATTTGTGAGATATGAGCACACCTGTCCCACAACTGCAGACAGTTTTACCCCAGTGTAAAATTTTAGATTGTAAGCTCATTGTTAGAGCTAACCCACTAAGTGAAGCACCAGATTTTATCAGAGGCACAGTCTGCCCTCACACTACTTTTTGCCCTGCAACTACAGAGAGCGGTTCCCCAGAGTATTAAACAGCTGAGCCCTTTTAAAAGAGCTTGTGTAGAGGCTGGATGCAAAGGTAAACTCTTTTGGTTCTTGATTATCCTTCCATCTGAAGTTGCCACCACCTTAATTAGCTAGCTTTGATATTAGACTACCTTCAACTGGCATTGATCTGACCTGACCAGACAGGATTCATCTCCTGCATGAGGGAACATCTGGGAAATCTGGTCGTTTGCAGAGATGTGCACTTTATCAGATTCCCACAAGGTGGCAATAGAGAACCAGAGTTTTGTTGCATTTTTTACACTGCCCATACCACACACACACACAGAGGGGAACCTTTTATCTCATCTCAGTGGCTAAGAGGGAGAACCTAGCCCTGATTCCGCAGACTGGGAAACAGAGAGTTCCAAAATGATTTAAAGACGCAGCAGTGTGGGTAGCTGTGAGAAAGACAGGCTTCCTGGGATAGTTCAGTCAGTAGAGCAAGAGACTCTTAACCTCAGGGCCATGGGTTCAAACCTCACATTGGGGAAATAATTCCTGCATCACAGGGGGTTGGACTAGAGCAGGGGTTGGCAAGGTTTACCTCACCTGGGCCGGTTCACTCCAGCTGAGATCCCTCCGTGGGCCAGATTGCGCATGCACGGCCGCAATTTCCGGCGCCTGAGCATGCGCAGATGTGATTTCCGGCACTGTGAAAGCAAGTTCCTGTGCCGTGCTGTGCTGGTTTAGCACAGCGCATGGGGACTCACCAAGTGGGCTGCTCAGTTAGGGGACGGCTCGTGGGCTGGTTAAATGACCCCCGTGGGCTGCTTGCGGCCCATGGGCCTTAGGTTGCCTACCCCTGGACTAGAGGACCCTTTTGGCCCCTCCCAACACTACAATTCTATAGTCTATGAGCCTTCCATCTTTAAGCCCTGCACAGAATATCCATGTCTGTCCTGGAAGGTGGGGAGGTCCTACCAGTGATTTTGTAGAGAAAAGAATAGCTTCTGAAGGTCAACCTGTGAAATGTGGAAATTATATCCTCTGGGTCCAATGTCCAAGCACATCCTAATAGATACTACTGATCTTCAGAATTCAGACTTCTGTTTATTTTCTGCCATCCAGGCAACCATACCTAGTATGCAGAGTCCCCAGCCATGCAGACATTGAGGCCCAGTGGAAATCTGCTTCCATATCTTGCCAGACCCAGCACAGAGTAATAACCACACTGATTGCAGAGCTTCTGGGAGTCATCAGCTTCCAGCAACAACTCTGGAAGCTTCAAAGACATCTTTCCGCTTTCCCAAGACCTTTGGGTGGAAAAGCCATGCCTCCTCTGATGCAGAGGCCTGAATTTGACTCATGTTCATTAATGCAAGTCTTCCACAGACCTGGATCAGAATTATGGGGGTGGGGAATCAAGTTCAATTCCCAGGGAAACCCAAGAGGACTGAGAAGAATGGAAGGGAGGGGAGGCTTATCCATTGACTGCTGGCTGCAAAATGAATTCAGAAGCTGTGTCAGAAGGATGACACAAATCCTTTGAAATGTATTCCTGAAGACTCCTGCCTGGTATGTGCCACCTCGTAGCACACAGGGGCAAGGGCATTATCAAAACAGCATCTTCCCCTGTCATGCAGCTGTTTCGATTAAGAAATGAAGGGCTGCTTGTGCTGCATTTCGCAAATCAGGGAGGAGTGTTTGGAACAGGTTCTGGGAGAGCCAAATAGGCAGTCAGAGCACATAGGACCACATAGTCTATTTGTGGGTAATTAGGGAAATATACAAAACAATGGCTAGTAAGAAAGGAATGGGTTAGTACGGGCGGGGAGAACAGAATATTATCTTTCTGGTGCCTCAAACTGTCATAACAATCTAAAGTGGTGACTCTAAGGCATTCTGTTGCAGAGCTGCAGGAGTTTTTGAAGGAAGCTGGTTTGAAGATTTATGTTTACTTTCCAAAACAAAGAGATGTTGGCAGCAAAGTCTTCCTTGAAGCTGATGAGCAGCCAATATACACCCCGCTCCTGCTCCTGCTCCTCCACCCCCACCCCCACAACTCTGAACATCCTGCTCACTTTGTAAAGCATCCATGCATATGCTATCCTGGACCCCTTGTGGCTGGAACAGCATGCCAAAGTGTCAGTTCTGGAGCCTCATCTCTGGACACTCAGCCACCGGAGCAGCCCAATATGTCCCTGGTGTCTACAACGAACACAGTCAAAAGACTAAGTGAGCAAGCAAGCTAATGCAGGACTCGCAACCTGACGCCACATTCTCTTGAACAGTAACCAAAAACAGCAGGAATTATATCTGCTAGGAAGCAACAGAGAAGTCACGCCAGGATCGGAACCACAGCAGAAAAGAGGAGTGGGCTGCCGGACACCGGTGGTGATGGGGAGTGGAAAACAGACTTGCTGTGCAATCCTCGGCACGTTTACTCAGACGTAAGTCCTGCTGCTCTCAGGTAAGTTTGCATAGCATTGTAGGCTCAGTGACTGAGGTGGAAGAGCTGAGTTTCTCAAGTTCTGATGATGTAGAAATTGTGTCGAATTCTTCTCTCTCTCTCTCCTTTGAATGCTGGTGGAAATATGTTCTGGAAGTGCCTGAGGAAGCCAGAGAGGTCCTTCCTGATAGGCCTGGTCTAACAGCCCCAGAGATCTCGCTAGAAGTTGTTAGGCTCTGTAGGGTCAGTGCATCTGGCTGTTTTGGTGGGTCAAGTCCACCCAGGTACCATGAGCAGGATTTCTGCATTGCACGGGGTTGGACTAGATTACCCTGGAGGTCCCTTGCAACCCTACAATTCTGTGATTCTATGACTCCTCAGTCCCATCCAACATTACCAATGGTCAGGAATGATGTTAGTTGTAGTCCAGCAATATCTGGAGGGCCTAAGGTTAGCCACTCTTGGACTGGAGGAAACGCAGAGAAATGCCAGAGAAATTCTAGAAGAGAAGAGGACCGTGGACCGCCTGGGAAAAGGCAAAGAGACACCCTGCATCCGGCTCTCTTGTCTTTCTCTGCCTCTCTCACACACATACAACACACTCAACCATCGATTCTCTCCAGAGGAGCTGCCTGGAAAACTTAAGACTGGAGCCACGAGGCAGACCTGAGCTGTGGGGTGCGGGGAACCGAGAGAGCGAGCGAGCGAGCGAGCGTGCGGTTCGACTCCGAGCAAGCGGCCCTCTGGAGAACGAAGGCGCTCGAGGTCCGCCAAGAGTTACCCGGGTCGGCGGCGGAGAAGCAGCCCTGCCGCGACAAGCGCCCGCTCCCCTTCCGAACAGCCTGCCTACTTGCTCCGCTCCAGAGTCTTGCTTCTCCGCCCCCCCCCCCCCAGCCGCGCATTTGCCCCGCTCTCTCCTCCCCGCCCCAGTCCAGGGGGCGCTGCGCTCGCGCTTTCCCGCCCGCCGCACTCACCGCGCGCTCCGTCTCGGCAGATCGGGCGCCTCCTGCTGCGCGCGGCTCTCCGGGGACCATGCTCCGAGGATCCGGGCCGGGAAGCGCCTCCCTCTGCCCTCGGGTACCGGCCCTTCCAGGGCATCGAATCCGCTCCCTGCACGGGAGACACGCGGTCACCGGCGGCCTGGTCAGAGCCACGGGGAATACCTACACCGGGATCGGCCGGGGAGGGAGCAAAGAGGAGGGCCCCCGCGCCCCTTCCCGACGACCAGAGATTTCGCCTCTCCCCGCTCTGGGACAGAACTGCGCACACCCACAGCCCTTTCCCCGCGAGGACCACGAGCTCGCCAGCCCCCCTCCTTACCTCCCGGCGGCGGCGGCGGCGGCGGCAGCGGCTCCTCGGCGGCTCCTGCGCTCACCCGGCCCCGGGGGCCATAGCCCGGCCCCGCCGGGATCGCTCCCTCGGGCGCCCGACGTTCACGTCGCCTGCATGGCCGGCAGGTGCCCGGTGGGCTCAGCGCCCCCCTGCGGGGAAAGATCGGGTTAGAGCGGCTGGCGTCCGGGCCAGAGTCGGCAGGGCAGCCCCGATCCCGGGACCCCCCTCCACGCCGGGCCGGACTCACCGCACACGGCGCTCGGCCCTCGGGAAGCGGACCTACGGCCGGCCGGGCTCCGGGACAGGCGGCCTCTGGCAGGAAGAAAAGCACCGGCTCCATCTCCGCGGCTGGCAGAGTCTGGTGTCAAATTCCAGCCTCCGCTGTCACCTGATCCCCAGGGCGGGGCTCGCCCGAGAGACAAGAGAAAGAGCCACGGGTGGGACCTCGCCGCACCCCACCCCGGCCGCCAAGCCGAGCAGCCGGCGCAGGCGCCGCCCCTGGGACCGGCGCGGAGGCCCCTGGGGCCCTCGGGCAGCTGGCGCCCTGGCGACGGTCATGAGGCACTTCTCTGCCTCCTAGTTCTCGCTGCCACCAGAGAGGGGGAGGATTGGAGGCGGCGGGCACTTTCGCTCTCTGGACAACATGGTGGAGAGGATTGGGCCCGAGGAGAGCCAGAGTAAGGTGCTGCTTCTGCCGGCTTGCGCTCTCTCTCTCAGGGAGGGACAGCAGGGAGGGTGCAGGTGAGCAGAGGCAGCTGCTCATGCAAAACGTGGGCCACCCACATACTCTCACCTGCATCCTCCCTCCTGGTGGCACAGTATTGGGCATGACGTTTGCTTGCACTCTCAAGCTGGGCAGTCCTTACTTCTGCATCACCCACAGGCAGAGCTGCCCAGGGCAGGAGAGAGCAGATGAGTGGCTGGAAGCCGTGGCAGTTGCTCCTTACATCCATTGCTAGGGGAGGTACAGAGCAGTCCTTGCCCACCCAAACTCCTCAAGGATGTTGTGCCACAGCAGGAACTGGTTTGTAGTCCATGCCAGTGCAGTGCTGGTGATCAGCGGCTTGGCAGTGCTGATCCCTGACCCCAGTAGCTGAATCGCGGCTGCCTTTCTCTGGACAGAACGGCAGACGCACAGTGCTGTTCTGCCAAGTTCTGCTCTTGTCTCATCAAGCTCCCCCAGTCCCTACTTCCAGGTGCTCAGTAGCAGTTAACTGTCTTCTATCCCCCGCCCCATCATCCTTAGATAATAATAATTTGTATGACTTTGCTCACTTATAAAGTCATGCATTGGGGGTCCTTCATCATTTTGCTGCATGGGACCCCCGTCTTCTGCCCCCAGATCCTGGCCTGAGGGCCCAGGAGCATGTGCTAGGGGCCTGGGAGATTCTGGGTTATGGGGTACAGTGGTCTTGTTGGAGAGCAGCTAAGCCACACTGGAAAGTCTTCCCTTTTCTGATTCCATGGAATAGAGGCAAGGCACCACCCATTGTAAGAATTACGCCCCCTTTCCCCAGCTATTCAAGCACACATGCAACTCCCCTCTCTCCTTAAGCTAGGCTGGTGCCTGTGGCCACTCTGTTTTTGCTGGGGACCAGGGGCGTCTTACCCATACAGGCTAGGGGCGCAGGGCGCCAAGTTCTGGAGGGCACCAGGGAAGAGGCAGAGGCTGGACGCGGCACCTGTCAGCTCGCCGCCCTTGCCCACCACGGCATGCAGCGGCCAGCTGAGCCGGGAGGCACCGCGGCCAGCCTCCACCTCTTCCCTGCCAGAGGAGCCACCCTCCAGCCGCTGCCCGCCTCCTCCAGCCCCGCCGGCAGCGCCGTCCTCTCTAAAAAACTCTGGGAAATGGGGGCGGGGGGTGCCAGAGGGAGCTTTACACCACGGCGCCAGATATGCTTAAAATGGCCCTGCTGGGGACTCAACACAAATGTAAGCAGATATGGCACACTGGTTTTCATATGCACCTTCGGAAGACCCAGTTACTCTGATTAACACTTCCTCATTCAAAATATAAAAGGCTGCTTTAATCCAAGAAGAGATCATTGGTCCATCTAGCTTGCTATTATCTAGAGCAGAATTCCACCACCATCCCATGAGTCCTGCCCAGCTTGGGCTGATGGTTTGGAAAGGCTGGTCTATGCATAGATTGGCAGCAGTTCTTCAGTATTGACCTTCCTCAGCAATATCTGGAGATTCTGGGGCTAGATGAGGGACCTTTGGCTCTGCCGCTGAACCACAGTCCTTCCTTGCTGGCTGGAGGAGAAGCCTGGATCTTTTCTGGAAATCACCACTGGCGTTGCTCACATGTCCCACGAACCCCCTCCCCACGCCAAGTGGATCATGGATTAACTCCCACATAGCTGCCGAGGGTATACCTTGCTAATCTGTTTGTGGGCAGACAGCCCAGTTCTTACCTCCAACTCTTATGTTCTTCTCCGGACCTCAGCGGAGGGACTGAGATGGCTCAGCAGAACCACCACCCCAGGTCCCCAAGCACCCTACCCCTTGGAGGCCTGGGAAGGGAATGTATTCCCTGCGCCTTCCCGGCTCCCCTGGCACCAGGCAGCTCTCAAGGGCACTAGCTTGCATCCAGTTCTCACATCCCGTCCCCTTCCCTGCCTGCTGCTGCTGCTGTACATCGTAAGCCCCTTTCCACCGTTTCTCTGCTGGCTGCACTTGCCCTCAGCTGCTCTCTCTTGCCTCTAATTAGCTATTCCAATGGAGTGAGCCAAATGGGGCGCTTGCTGTTGGCACAGGATCTAAACTGGGATCACTTGATAAATTGCCAACCCAATCTCTCTGGGCTTATATAATAATTCTTTGCTCCAGAGAGGAACTGCATGCTCATTAGTGGTTTCCACTGCTGGCCAGAGAATGGGCCTGGGGGATGCCTCTGCACCTGGCCCTTCCCCCACCTCCTGCCCTGGGCCAGCTATATATAGGCCAAGCATTATTTACTCTTAGTTACATAGGGTCTTACCCCTGAGCACATTTGCTTAAATCCGTTAGGATTATCCTGTATGACAGCTCCGTTTCGTTAAAGTGTAGCCACTCCTCCCTTACTTACACTTGCTGTGCAGTGATCTTAATAAGCATTATAGTGTCAAGTAAACCTATTGCTAAAACTGCCCTGCTCAAGGCAGTCTCAGCGGGATAACGCTTTAGAGAACCAGCACCAGCTTTAGACCCAACCAGGGGGTTGTGCTAAATCTACTAGTGTGGACCCAAGATCCTTGACAAACTGGGTTTTTAGGGAGGAGGAGATTTGAATCCTGGCCCCAGCAAGGAGCAGTGCCAACCCCACCCCCTCACTTGATGTGTTGCAACTGGGAAATATAAGAACAATAACTGGTGCCAGAGATGTTTGTTTTGCTCCTTCTACCCCACCCCTTCCCCCCCACCCCTTTTTGAGTCCTGCCTTTTAGGTTGTAAGCCTGCGAGCGGGGACTGTCATGTTTTTAATCTGTGCAGAGTTTATTTAAAATGTAGGTACTTTGTAAATGAGAAAGCATAACAATTGAAATCAAAAGGGAAGGGGGCATCCAATGAATGTTGGAAAATTCAGGGCAGATGAAAGGAAGTACCTCTTCCCACACTGCCTAGTGAAACTATGGCATTTGCTCCCACAAGGTGTTGGGGTGGTCACCAACTTAGATGGCTTTAAAAGAGGATTAGACAAATGCACAGGGGCTAAGGCTGTCAATGGATACTAACCATCCTATGTTCTACCTTCACTGTCAGAGGTAATATGCAACTGAATACCAGTTGCTGGGGAAAGGGTTTTTTGGCACTCAAGTCGTACTTGCAGGCTTTTTATACACATCTGGCTGGCCACTTTGAGAACTCACTGTTGGACAAAATGGGCCTTTTGTCTGATCCAACAGTTCTCTTCATATAAGCTTTCCATGGACATACCTGGGGGCCCTCGGTGGCATGAATAATGCCTCACATGTACTTCTCTGGGAGCAGAGCAGCACTTATACCACACCTTAGATGACCTTTGTCTGGATTTAGGAATGTAGCGTAACAGAGTCTTTTATGTTTGCTTTTATCAGCACCACACTTTTAGGTTCTTTTTGAACTATATGCTTTTTGTGGGGCTCTGCTGCCATTTTTGCTCTGTTTTAATATCAGCATTGGCTTGTTGTTGCTACGTATTTTTAAATCAGTTTGCCATAAGCTGCCTTGTGGGGTCTAGAAATGGAGAGGCTGGGAAGAAACCCTCTTGATAAATAACACATATACAGATGGTAAAGACTGCCTGAGTCTGATTACAGTGAAACCCAAAAGTGGATGCAAGAGCTATTTAAAGAAGAAGGTATATTTCTCCCTGTTTTTGGAACAGAAACCTGGTTGCCTGCAGAATTTATGGTCTGTGCTAAATCTCGGATGATCTTCTCTGTTGCAGGCTGTCAGGGACATGTCAGGGACCAAGGTAACAGCAGTGCATATAGTTATAGGCTTAAGGCATATCTATCATCTCTATCTCTATCTATCTATCTATCTATCTATCTATCTATCTATCTATCTATCTATCTATAAACTGCTGCTGACACCCTGCTATGGGTGGGTGTGAGCGGGTGAAATGGGGTTAGCTTTTATTGACACCTTGAAGCATACTAATGTTCAAATTATTAGTAGTAGTATTATTCTCTGCCACCGCCCCCCAACAGCCCTCAGCCATTTGTATCAATTTCCTATGCCTTCAAGGATGGGGATATGCCTGTCATTTTTTGATAAAATGATTGTTTCCTGCCCTGACCCTATGAGATAAGATGGACTATAAATAAAATGAAGCAAATTGCTTGCAATCAGCTAGCCTGACCTTCTGAAGAAATAAAAGTCACATCTCAAAAAAGCCTCAAGTGTAGCTGTGTTAACTATTTAAATCTATTTTAGCAATTGGAGCAGACACATTTAAAATCATCCACTGCCTTCCACTGCCAAAACTAAGCAGTACAACCAGTCCACAATGCTGGCGACAAAGGCCCTAATTGGGATAATTTTTCCACATGAGGTGGACCTGTGTAACAGTTAATAGTTTTTGGTTAAAAGTTTTACTATAAAAGGTCAACAGATATATTGTACACTAAAGCTGGAGCTGATCTCATTATTGGGTGGACAAAACAAAAACTTGCTATACAAACAAGTCTGTTATTTGTGATAGGGGCAGCCATGCAAGTATAACCTAAGAATTAACACAGAGAAGTAACATGATTGGACCATGGGTAGAGCAAAGTGTGCAACCTTCCCTTGGCCAAAAAACCCCCTAACCAACCAAGTAAAAGTTGCTAAAGGAGAAACACATGGGTCAAATTATGTACTTTATCGTTTTCTTACTTCTGGAAATGAAATAGTTGGACATCGGCTTCAGATACTGGACAGATGTTCTAAGTTAATATAAAGAAAATGTTCTTGCACAATTTTTCATTCTCTGTACTTACATTGTCTAGCTGAGTAAACTGTATAGAATGGGGGGGGGGGCAGTCTGGATTATATCCATGGGTCCCTTCCAGGCCTGAGATATTGTATCTGTGGGGTTAGAACAGGGGTCAGCAACCTTTTTCAGCTGTGGGCCAGTCCACCGTCCCTCAGACCATGTGGTGGGCCAGACTATATTTTTTTTTGGGGGGGGGGGAGGAATGAACGAATTCCTATGCCCCACAAATAATCCAGAGATGCATTTTATATAAAAGGGCACATTCTTCTCATTTAAAAACACGCTGATTCCTGGACTGTCCACGGGCTGGATTGAGAAAGCGATTGGGCCGCATCCGGCCCCTGGGCCTTAGGTTGCCTACCCCTGGGTTAGAATATGTAAGATGAAACCTGTTGAACCAGTTAAACCAGTTCCTTTGTTAGCTCAGCTAAATGTTCACCACCAGCATCTTAAAGAGTGAGTCCTGTTGTCATAGAGACAAATGAGTAGGTCTTTTCCCACCTCACCTGACTGGATCCCACATCATCCTAGGATTGAAAACAATAGGTAAAGAGGGGCTGTGAGAGAGAGAGTTTTGGCTATCACTGGAAGCTGGAGACACAGAGGCTTGGTCTGTGCTGGACTCAAAAGCTGTGGCTTGGGGATCCCCCTGGGAACCTAATGAGGAGGCAAGATCTGTTGGTGTGTTTATGCTGTGAGCCCTTCTATGCCAATCCTATGTTCAGGTTGTATATATGTGTGTAAATAAAGACATAACTGTCTCCTTTGAGCTTCTTTCCTGAAACCGGAAACCTGGGTAAGCATTGGGTAAGTCTCTTGCCGTTTGGGGTGAACAATACCAATTGCAAATGCAACACCTCCTCCTACTTAGTTTTTGAATACAGTAAGCATATTTTATTTTAAAAAGTGGGGTAGGAGAATGGCATCTACTTAAGGTACAGGGAAAGAGTAAAGAGTTAAACCATGACAGGTGCCACTTGGCCTACACAGCCTCAAAAGCATATTTGTTCCTTAAAATACTGTAGCACAGGGAAAATGTTGTTTGTGGGGATCAATTGTCCTGCTTGCCAGAATAGAAATTCTAATATTTTTCTAGAATAGTTTCAGAGGAGATTGGTTGAGGTACAACTATAGCAGCCTTTGCCAACTTGATGGCTTCCAGAGGTGTTAGATGAAAACTTCCACCCGATTTGATGGAAGTTTTTATTATTCTTATTATACTTTTTCTTTTCTGGAAATCTGGAAATCTGGAAAGTCACAGGAGAGATGCATACATATGTAAGATGGGTAAGTATAATCTGATACATTCATTTTACAATATATTCTAATCATGAAGTCCAGATTTCTTTTTATGTGTAGGTAAAGAATATTGTAGATTATTGGTAAAGTCCCAGTATATTGCATAGAAGTGCTCTGCAGAATCTTTGCCTTTAATTACACAAAGTTTGTGGGTTATTTTTTCAGCGATCACCAGTCTGCAAATCTTTGTACCATAATGCAAGAGTCAACTTTAATGTCTTCCATTTTTGTGCTGCAGAAATTCCGGCAGCTGCCAGCATCCAAGTAATAGCTCTTTTGAAGGACACTGCTTCATATTATTATCCCACATATTTATTAAATAAATAAATAAATAAATAAATAAATAAATAAATGTGTGGGGTTGCTTGAATCTGAAACTTAAATATGTCTGACATTTCTGCAAATATCTCTTTCATGGACATTCTCACCATAAAGGGAAAAAAGTTCCCTTTTGAGCATACCCTCCTCCAACAGACCTGGGAAGGTTGAGAGTTTATGTGTGAGATCTGAACAGGAGTTTGGTGCCATCTATGTAATATTGTACTTTCAAAGAGTATTCTTGGATATAAGCAGATATTGACTCAAAGGGTTTACTTGAGCAAATACCATTCCACATAGTCTTCAATGTTGAAATTAAGGTCTCTTTCCTATGCAGTTTTCAGGCCAACTAATTGGCCTGTAGTTGTGTAATAATTCATTATACTATACATGGTAGAGATCAAGCCTCTTCCTACATGCCCTTGGTTTAAGAGTACAAATTCAAATTTAGTTAACGGTCTGGTGGCTTGTGCAATTAAAGCATTATATGCTAAATAAGTGGGAGAACTGTATTTATTGTAACCAGTAGAGTCTCAAGTCACCTGTATTTATTGTTAGTTGTTCTTTGGATATTGGTTTATCATTAGCATAAAAACTACAAAGTCTAAATAAATGTTTTTTCTTCCATAATAGGATGAGATTTCATAGAGCTGGATCTTGGACTTGGGTGTGAAAGCCAAGTGATGTTAAAGGTGAACACAAAGGAGATAGACATCACTGCAACCTTTTCCATATTGTGTTCTTTGTATATGGGTTGCGGTATTTTATCTAAAATTGTTTTGGAAATTCAGGAGTACCCATATTTTATTTTATATCATTTAGTCTTTGAGGTCAATCCATTTCTTATTTGTTTTAGTGATGATAAAATTACATTGACATCGTTGGAATGCATCGTGAGATAAGGCTAGGTGTGGTAGCCCCTATCCACTCCCTTGATTTCCTGTAAAAAATAATAATAATAGCCAGGCTGGACCATTTTTTTTTTTACACAAACACAAACTTTTAAAGTATCATTTACCATTTCTTGAGTCAATTGGGTGGAAGTCAAATTAGAAGCAATTAGGAAGGATATAAAATTGTAGGTATTATCATCATTTGAATAAACACAGTTATGAAGTTGAAAGATGTAGTTTATCCCATCAACCCAAGGCTCCTAACTTTTTATAAGAGTATAATTTAAAATGTATAATTTATTCATTTTATATGGGATTTTTTACCCCTAAAAATTAGTCCTACAATGTGGAATAGGTGTTTGCTGAAGCTTAATTTGCTCCATTGGGCCTATATTGTGGTACATGATCCATGATTTATTGAGATTGGTTTTAAGGACTGCCATTTTTTCAAACTGACCTAATTCTGATTTTAGCATTGGTGAGGTGTCCAGTGGATTAGTTAACATGCAAATCATGTCATCAGCATAAATGCTCTTCATCCTTTCCTCAGTCACCGCTAATATGAGGGTTGAATTGCAGTGAAATTGCTAAAGGTTCTAGAGAAAAGGGAAAGAACAGTGAGGACAGAATATACTGTATCATTTATCTTGCATCTGATGGACAACATGGTTCAAAGCATCTGGAGGGCACTAGGATGGTAAAGGCTGGGCTATATTATCAATTTTGAAACCATCTTCTGCCCCTCGCCTGGTCAGAGAATGTTCTAGGGCCTTTTTAACATTCTGGTAGGTTTTATTACATTCTATGCTAGGAATGTGCTGCTCTTTTTCAGTTAGTGTGCCTAGGATTTGGGAATCATTCTGAAATGTCGGCCAAATTATCACTTGTTTTGCGGGGAAATAACATTTTCCCAGCAATAAATAGCTTTTCTTGTTGTTGCTGGTAAAGAAAAAAAGAAAGGAAAGTGTTTCTTCTTCCAAACAGCATGTCAATTGCAGCAGCGTGCTTGGTGTGGAATGTGGTTCTGGCATGTCAGAAGCACTTTTTGGTTAATGTCAGTGATGTCACTGGTGACAAGCACCACTCTTCCCCACCCCCTGGTGTTACTTTTAAAGTTGTTGTTGTTGAAGTTGTTTTAAAAAACATGTTTCTTAAAAAAAAATCTTTTCAGGAGTTAAAGGTCTTTAATGAGCTTTCCTTCTGTAGCATAACAGCAGGAGTGCCAACTGTAGCCTTGTTAAATGTCTAACGAGCTGGGTAAACCCCATCAAGACTATTTCCTCCCTTGCAATATTGTCCTGACATTTCCTAATAAATTATAATCATAATAATATTCCCTCTAGACTGTGTGTTCCTCACCAATTCTGGAGTGCACAAACTTTGTTAAGTAAGTCAAAGAAAAACTCAAAATACAATACTCTAAAGTTGCAATCCAAAACACACTACAGAGTAAACATCATTGAACATAATTATTTATATTTATATCCCACATTTTCTCCAAGGAGCTCAAGGTGGTACACACTCCAGTTTATCTTCACAGCAATCCTGTTAAGTAGGTTAGGCTGAAAGACTGTGACTGGCCCAAGGTCAGCCAGTAAGCTTCATGACTGAATGAGAATTCAAACACTGCTCTCCCATGTCCTACCTAGTCCAACACTTGAGGTGCCACACCACATTATTAGGACATTCTTTTGAGTCAATATATAATATATAGGGTTGTACCTAGGGACCTAGATGAAGAAAGGCATTAAAAACATAAATTCCTGACAGTACGTGATATGCAATTTGCATTAAAAGGTCCTCTCTACATTCTTATGAAGAAAACAACAACCAACCTCAACTTACTTTGGCCCAAAACAATTAAGAGCAAATTCTGAAAATGCTTGCAACCTAGTTTATTTTCCCCCACACGTGCTTAGTTTGTTCAAATATTGAGTTCTTCTGTGGCTTCTTTTATAGATCTTGTATTAAAGCCTATCTTATAACTCTGTTAATGTCACTGGAGTGGGTTTGTTTGTTTTGATGAGTCATTCTGACAGGAGCATCAAGAGCCATTGAAGTAATGGCTTGAATCTAATATTCTCTCATTAAAGCAGGTCGTTTAATAGTCAGATTTAAAATATACAGTTATAGGGGAAAACGGGTAATTCCGAAATAACATTCAGGCAGTTCACAATTTCAAATCGTTTAAAAGTTGTATTTTCTTAGGCGATTTGCTGGAGGAAAAGGTGTCTGAACTTCAGCAGAGTTAATTTCTAATACCCAGAACCCACTCCTTGTCCCTTTCAGGGACTTTCAGTGCAATATCAGTAGTAGCTGGCATTTTTCTTCGAAGCAAAAATAGTGGGGGGGTTTCCTTTAAGTTCCCAGGCCCAGCTAAGGTGCTATGCTCCTTTCATTACCACTGACATCACAAAGGAGACCACTCAGGCAACACTAGTAGACAGATAGCCCTTAACATAGTGATTTGCCATCAACACTGTGTTTTGTGTTGTTCCTTCTATTCCCCCTCACACCTCATCCTTTCTTCAGTTTTTTTTAGAATACGTAGACACAGAATTTAACATACTAGTAAGCTGAAGGGAGAGAGGGGTTGTGAGAGAGGAAGCAACGGGAAATGGAGGCTGATTAACATATGTCACACATCTCCAGCTTGTATAATTGGGAAGGGGTGAGGGGAATTCTTTTAAACAAACAGTAAAGGGTGGATACAGGGACGCAGGTGGCACTGTGGTCTAAACCACAGAGCCTAGCGCTTGCCGATCGGAAGGTTGACAGTTCGAATCCCTGCGACGGGGTGAGCTCCCGTTGCTCAGTCCCATCTCCTGCCAACCTAGCAGTTCAAAAGCACATCAAAGTGCAAGTAGATAAATAGGTACCGCTTCAGCGGGAAGGTAAATGGCGTTTCTGTGTGCTGCTCTTGTTTTGCCAGAAGCGGCTTAGTCATGCTGGCCACATGACCCAGAAAAAATTGTCTGCAGACAAAGGTCAGCTCCCTCAGCTAGTAAAGCAAGATGAGCGCCACAACCTCAGCGTCATTAGTGACTAGATCAACTGCCAGGGGTCCTTTACCTTTACCTTTTTAAAGGGTGGATGAGACAGAAGTATCTTGTGATTTTCGTTTTTATAAATCTCATCCGTGACTGAGCTCTGGCGTCTTTTTTGACAGCTCAGTGGTTTCTGTACTTTTCTTCAGTGCTTAAATGCAGAACTCACCCAAGGCAAAACAGAGATGGTGTCCCTCCCTCCCCTAGTACCCAAGGCTGGCTGAGTTATTTTGACACCTGAGGCAGAAAATCTCACAAAACACTTCTCCTCAGGAATAATATAAAATAACAATAAATTATTTATTGTCCTTTCTTGACTCTCACAATCGGCTGCCTAAAGTGGCTCCCTAACTCTGGCCTGCTGGAATGCAGAAACACATATTGATGAGCTAGTTTCTCCTTCCCCATAGCAGGTTTACGGCTTTTCCTATAACATGTATATTGCATAAAGGAGATTTGCATGGGTGACACACAGTTAGAAGCTATAGGATTACATTATAGAAAATGCCTTAAAAGCATTTGAAGACCTTGATGTTCCGGACACCCCCCCCTTCCTTCCTTAGGGACAATCAGGTTTGCCTTTTCTGACCATTGTCTCAGTCCTGTCAACATCCTGATTCGCTTAAGGCCACAGGGCCAATTTCACAGGCAAGTCTCTGTAAATACTTAGCCAATCCCTGGCAATTCTTTTTAAGAATCATGATGTTTTTATGTTTATATCACCCCAGTAAATCTCTTAATAAAGTATTGTGTGAATTGGGTCTGAAGTTCTATTTGGTTCTTGTAACACGGGTGGGGCATGCCTTGCATTGACTGATCAACTGGATAAACTTGTAGTGCTTGATAATAATCCAAAATTATTATTCAAGACCAACCTTCTTCTTATGCAATATTTATCTCAAGTTTATTCTCTTCTCTTACTAACTGACACAGTGGATGTTTTCCCTAACATTTTAAGCTGTCCTAAAATTTACATTATGTGGCCTATCCCAATGCAAATGGTATGTCAGGAAGCATTCTGCTTAGACAAAGCCTCAGTGTTCTATTTATCTTATGTAAAAACAACAAAAAAATGACTAAAAATAAAATAAAATAAATAGTGAACACTCTGTTTGGGCTAATCAAGAACAGCAAGTAGCTTCTTCTTTCTTAGTGTAGCTTCTGATCCAGACCCATGTGCATATAAACCTGACAGAAAACACCAAATGCTTCACATGTAGGAATGAAAGTTCCATGGTGTTTTCCTTTTAAGCATGCTGGCAATATAGGAAGTAGCTTTTTGTCATGTCAGACAATTTGTCCATCTAGCCTAGCATTGCCTACTCTGGCAGTGGCTCTGCAGGGCAGATTCTTCCACATCACTTCCTACCTGACCTTTTCAGTGCAAGACACCAGGAATTGAACCAGGGACTTTCCCCACACAAAACTTGTGTTCTGCCACTGAGCTATGGTCCCTTCTTCTCCCCAGTATGTACGTCAGCTGGAAGTGTGGAAGCTGGCCTCAACAGACATCTCAAAGGTACTTGTTTCCACTAGGGATTTCTCAGTACTGAAAAGGGAAAGGAGGACTGCTGTGTGTTGCTTTAAGCTATGTTTAAATCCTTTTTTCTGTTGACGACGGCATGGGCATAGCATTCTCTGTTCCACCTCTTTCTTGTTTTCTCTGTGCATCTCCTGCTCCATCTCTCAATCCACTTGCAGCTTTCTCCTCTCCTCTCATGATCACTTGCAGGTTTCTCTTTATTTCATATCCATATCAATTTTTTATCCTCTCTCTGGGCTGCCTCAATCCCAGGCTCAGTGAAATAGCTGTCCACTTTCCATCCAAATACACAGGGAGAACACTATTTTCTTACCTTTATATGTTGCTTTTCTTCCATCATGGAACGCATCATGTAATTCCTAGGTGGCTACCCATCCAAGCCCTGACCAGACCCAGACATGCTTAGCTTCAGCCAAGTGGTTGCCCAATGTGCTTTCTTTTTTAAAAAAATAATATTTATTAAAGTTTTAAAAATTACAGAAAGAAAAAGTAAAAATACCACATTAAACAAAAACAAAACAACACATCACAATATATAAAAAAAAACACCAGAAAAATAAAACCCATTAAACAAAAACAAAAACACAAAGAAAAATACATCAGATCTCCTCATTACTAATCTTTCATTAGCTTATTTCCTTGACCTCCTCACACCTCCCTTTTTTGTATTCTAGGTCAATTATCCATTTCAGCGAATCCTTTCCCTCTTTTAAAATTTTTGTCCTGTAAATTGTCTTAATATAATGTAACTTTACTTTTCCTCCTTTCACCAATTAACAGTCAGTTATTCCCAAATCCTTTATATCATTCCTGCTAAAATCATATACTATTATTCCAACATCCTTCTAACAGATATTAATTTTACAATGTTTCTGTAAATAGTCTTTAAATTTCCTCCAATCTTCCTCCACCGACTCTTCTCCCTGGTCTCGGATTCTGCCATTCATTTCCGCCAGTTCCATATAGTCCATCACCTTCATCTGCCATTCTTCCCGGGTGGGTAAATCTTGTGTCTTCCAGTACTTTGCAATAAATATTCTTGCTGCTGTTGTAGCATACATAAAGAAAGTTCTGTCCTTCTTTGGCACCAATTGGCCGACCATGCCCAGGAGAAAGGCCTCTGGTTTCTTCAGAAAGGTATATTTAAATACCTTTTTCATTTCATTATAGATCATCTCCCAGAAGGTCTTAATCCTTGGGCACGTCCACCAAAGGTGAAAGAATGTACCTTTGGTCTCTTTACATTTCCAACATTTATTATCGGGCAGATGATAGATTTTTGCAAGCTTGACTGGTGTCATGTACCACCTGTATATCATTTTCATTATATTCTCTCTTAAGGCATTACATGCCGTGAATTTCATACCATAACTGTTCCCAGTCAGCCATCATAATATTATGTCCAACGTCTTGTGCCTATTTAATCATAACAGATTTCACCATTTCATCCTGAGTATTCCACTTCAACAGCAAGTTATACATTCTTGACAAATTCTTAATTTTAGGATCTAACAGTTCTATTTCCAATTTTGATTTTTCCACCTGGAAGCCAATTTTTTTGTCCAAATTATATGCCTCCATTATCTCGTAATAGTGAAGCCAATCTCGCACTCTATTTTTTAATTTTTCAAAACTCTGCAATTTTAGTCTGTCTCCGTCTTGTTCCACAATTTCCCAATATTTTGGCCATTTGGCCTCCATATTGAGCTTTTTCTGAGCCTTCGCTTCCATTGGTGACAGCCACCTTGGGGTTTTATTTTCAAGCAAGTCCTTATATCTTATCCAAACATTAAACAGTGCTTTTCTGACAATATGGTTTTTAAATGCTTTATGTGCTTTGACCTTGTCATACCACAAATATGCATGCCACCCAAAAACATTGTTAAAACCTTCTAAATCCAACACATCAGTGTTCTCAAGAAGCATCCATTCTCTCAGCCAGCAAAATGCGGCTGATTCATAATAAAGTTTTAAGTCCTCTTTCTTTAGCATCAGTTAATATCTTAAATTTTATTCGAGGCTTCTTGCCCTGCCAGACAAATCTAGAAATATCTCTCTGCCACTTCTTGAAACACTCCATTTTATCCAAAATTTGCAATGTTTGAAACAAAAACAACATCCTTGGCAATACATTCATCTTTATCGCAGCAATTCGGCCTAGCAATGATAGCTTCAGGTTTGATCATATTTCTAAATCCTTTTTCACTTCCATCCAACATTTTTCATAGTTATCCTTAAATAGGTTCACATTCTTAGCAGTCATATTAACCCCTAGGTATTTCACTTTCTTAACCAGTGTTAATCCTGTCTCCTTCTGAAACCTCTCTCTCTCAGTCACTGTTAGATTTTTCTCTAAAACCTTAGTTTTCAACTTATTCAACTTAAAACCCGCTACCTGGCCAAATTCTTGAATTAGTTCCAGTACTTAGTACTGGATTCTGGCTCCTGTAATGTCAATACCAAATCATCAGCAAATGCTTTCAGTTTGTACTGTTTGGCTCCAACTTGTATACCTTTAACTGTTTGGTCCCTTCTAATCATATTTAAAAGCACCTCCAGGACCGATATAAAAAGCAATGGAGAGATTGGGCAACCTTGTCGTGTTCCTTTCTCTATCTTAAATTCTTCCGTCACTACATTGTTCACAATTAATTTAGCCTTTTGTTCTGAATAAATTGCACCTATACCATTTTCGAACCCTTGACCGACCCCCATCCCCTGTAAGTTTTTCTTCATAAAACTCCAAGAAATATTGTCAAAGGCTTTCTCCGCGTCCACAAATATCAAAACTGCTTTAGTGTTGATATTCACTTGTAACTTTTCTAAAATGTTAATTATGTTCCTCGTGTTGTCAGACAAATGTCTGCCCGGGAGAAAGCCCGCTTGATCTTTATGAATTTCTTCTACTAGTACCTTTTTTTATCTTTTGGCCATAATATCTGCAAAAATTTTATAATCCACGTTAAGCAAAGATATGGGGCGGTAGTTCTTAAGCTGTGTCTTCTCAGACTCTGTTTTCGGTATAAGTGTAATATAAGCTTCCTTCCACGACCCTGGTGCCCTTTTCCCTTCCAATATTTCATTACACACTTCATTTAATGGCTGTATTATCAATTCTTTCAGTGACCTATAGTATCTTGAAGTCAAACCGTCGGGTCCTGGATATTTACCCAATGGCCCCTTCTATCTCTTGCTCCGTTATTTTGTAATTCAACATTAGTTTATTTTCTTGAGAGATTTTTTGTAATCCATTTATTTTCAAAAAACGATCAATGTCCATTTGTTTCTGGGTTTCCTGTGTATATAGTTGTTTAAAATACCTCTGAAAGCACTTTCAGAACATACCTTGGTTCCATGACCACATTCTCCTCCCCCTCCTGCATAACCCTGTTTGTCTCCAAAATTCATCAACTAGTTGAGTAAATTGGGCATTTGGATGGAGAGAAGGATATAGATAGATGGGAAACATTTAAACTAGTTAATGTCTGCAAGGCAAGCTTCTGTTATAGAGGAAGCAGACTTATAGCAAGGTGGCAATCCTATACCAAAACTGTCCTGTGGCTGCACATTGTAAAGGGAGGTTGCAGAAACTTGTCCATCACTATGGATATTTGCATCAAGGCACTGTCAATGAGCTTTCAAGAAACCAGACTTTTCCAGAACACAGTTCTGCTTTTCAAAAATATATTTACATCTCATCTTTTCAGGATGTTCCATGCAGCTAAGCATTATAATAAATAAATATCTTTTCAGTTACAGATAGGTAGCCGTGTTGGTCTGCCATAGTAAAAAAAAAAAAAAAAAAAAATTCCTTCCAGTAGCACCTTAAAGACCAACTAAGTTAGTTCTAGGTATGAGCTTTCGTGTGCATGCACACTCTGTGTATCTGAAGAAGTGTGCATGCACACGAAAGCTCATACCTAGAACTAACTTAGTTGGTCTTTAAGGTGCTACTGGAAGGAATTTTTTTCTTTTATTTTGTTTTAAATATCTCTTCAGTTGAGAGGAACTAAAGTATCATGTCCCTAGCCTTACCCATCCCTGGCTTTCAAGGGAGCCTCCCTGGAGTGGTCTAATTATTAAGAGTCAGACTCAGAACTGTTGAGGAAATGAGTGTGTGCCTCCATTCTAAACAGCAAAACTTTCCCCTAGCTTACAGGGAAAGAGACCATTTTACCTGCTTTGTAGCCCAACATGTTCTGCTCCACTTTACTCCGCACCCTTCAAAGATGCAAGAAACAGCTGGATAGCTCAGTCGGATAGAGTGTGGTGCTGATAATGCCAATGTTGCGGGTTTGATCCCTGTAAGGGACAGCTGCATATTCCTGCATTCCAGGGGGCTGGACTAGATGATCCCCAGCATCACTTCCAACTCAATGATTCTAAGAAAGCAGAATGAAAGCAGATTTCATGGAAGGCTACCAAGTTTCCACTCTGTGGGCACATCATTACAGTACTGTTCATGTTCTTGGATCAATATGACTTTATGCAACTCAAAGTGTAGCTGGTGTGACCTGAGCAATGGTAGCAGTCTTTTCCCACATGGCATTCCTACAGCACTAATACGAACTCTGCACAACTCATCCAGGCTCACTCACACCCCTGTCAATTGCAGTTAAGTGATGTGTTTGTATCAGATGAAGCCTCATGAGCTTCTTGTTTGCAGGGATTGAGTACACTGCACAATAAAATATGATATTCTCCAAATAATCCCAGGATGGATATTATGTAAGGTATCTGTCTGCACATAGATACCAGATAGTAGCGACAACAAAAACACACCCAGCTGTGGCATGGCACCATTGGGATCTGTATAGATAAGCTGCAACTTCCTCAGGTGACAACAGGTGGCCTCTTATGAGTTTTTGTGAAAGAGTGGTACCTAAAGCCCAGAATACAGATTAGTCTGCGCATTAAACTATGAAAGCACACCATGTGCTGAGGTTAGCTAGTCCATAGCTGCCCAATGTGGTTGAAAATAAGGTTATATACACAAGGCCTAGAGTATCTATTTTCACCCATTTGACTTTTTATGTGGAAATACAGTATAAAGGTGCTTCAGTTTCCTTTTCTCACAGGAACTGCTTCTTATAAATCTAGGAGCTGATTTTTTCTGTGTGATTTCACCAGTAGCTGTTTGCTAACTATGGAAGCGACTCCAGGAACAAGTTGCACCAATCTGTAAGCGTCCCTCTGCCTTTTCACTTGAGGGGAGGGGAGGGAGGGAAACACAGACACAGAAATCCAGACAACGTCTTTTATAGTTTTATTGCTTCCATGATATGAATAAGTCACAAGTGACTTGGAGGCTCATACATCACACCACCTCTTTCTTAGCTAAAAAGAAAGTTCAAACAATAGAAACTGCACAATTTAATAAAACTATGCATGTTTCAAGCACATTAACAGGGTGGGCCCCTTCACCATCCACCGCAATGTGGTTCAGTCCCTCTGTAGGATGGGCCAGCAAAAACCCAGAGCTCACTCTAGTACTTTGTACTCCTTGAATGATATAGAAAGACTGTGTTTCTAAACTGTTGATGCCAGGGCAGGTGACTGATAGTGAATGGCATGAACAAGGGTCTCTCTGTGAGATCTGTAAAGCACGTCGCCAGCCTCTGTCCATAACAGCTGCAGGCTCACTAGGCTAGCAAACTTACCTAGGAAGGATTTGCTGTATTCCCACTGAAGCCTACGAAACAACTTGTAAAGTGAAGTTTCTGACATTGAAGAAATAGTCACAAAAATGGAACAGGCATTTAGTAATTATCACAAACAATTAAGTTTTCGCATTATTTCTGTAGCAAATGTCTGAAGGCAACTGTAAAGATCCCAGCTATGATGATCAGACAAATGGTATACATCAGTGGGTAATTCCAGTGTAAACCACATTCCTTCAGAGTCCAAGGCTAAGGGAAATCAGGGAGCAGCAGAAGATCCTGCTATCTATCTCCTGTGCAACATCTTCCCCATCCCAAGGTATGCTATTGCTGGGTTACCTTGGGTAAAGTACTCTCTCCCTGTTTCAGTTCAGCTATCTGCAAATTATAGAACTGCAACATTTAATCTATTAACTGGTTTGATTACTCAGTTAAAACACTGAAGAAGTGTCCAGATTAATTTGGCAGATTTTTTTTTTAAAGTATTACATTTAATACAAATACTTGTAAGAAATAGTGATGCCAAGCATAATCTTAACAGAGGCATCATCCTTTCCCATCAAACAAGAGGGAATGCCTCTTCTAAGATGATTTCAGCAATGACGTGCACTGAGCAACGGAAGCATGATTTTATTTTATTTTTTGCTTCTGAACTATACACAAATCTGATTAATTGACTGAAACTCATATAATAAGCTTTCTTCTTAACTGGGTGACAGCCCTACTAAAATTGGAATAATAGCAAATTTTACATGATTATTATGAAGTTGAGAGAAATAATATTTGTAAAATATTAGGAATACTCAGTTTTACCCTTTTGCACGTGCAGTTGAGTTAACATTTGCCAATGAGCAATGTCTGTTTTTCTCCTCTGGGTAGCAACCTTAGCTCAGAATGGAGGTGGACTGAGGGCATAGCCTCTGTTTATCAGTGATCCTTTCCTGACAAATGTTCCTCTTTTGCACATGTCGTAGGAACGGTACATGACTAATGGGATAGAAAGTGCATGCACTTAGGGGCAGCAAATGCACTAAAATAGCACAGATTGGCAGGAAAGAGAGTTCAACCCACCTCTTATCGTTCTACCATTACATCCAGAAAAGTGGCAGTGGCTCCATTTCCACTCTGAGAATCCACAAGTGTAGCTCTCTGGCCAGGACCCTGAGGTAACTGATCCAGGGCAGGATAATAAAATGGACTCAACACAGAGCACAGGAACTAACGACATTATCATCTTAATACTTTTTCAGCACATCACTCTTGATGGACTAATGCCATAGCCTTGCTTTCTGTGTGGCTTGATTGCCAATAGGAGGCTTAGCACTGGTCAATATGGTGGAGGCCTGCTCCCCAATTCTGCAACTTGTTCACACTCTTTGGGCCTATCAGAACACACACATACCTCCCATCCAGGCTATGTACAGTGATGAATGAATGACATATTTTTCAGAAACTTCTATAATCTTGGAAATTTCTCATTGATTCATGTAGCTGAAATAGCTCTCCCAGGAACGCTGCAAACCCAGCTTTAGAAACTAGGGAAGTTGAAGTTAACATGATTTGAGTACCAGTTCAAAGTGAACCAGTGTGACTTGGGGAAAACAGAGCATTTGGGGGCAATTATGCTCTACTCTTCTGGCCTGGGCAGCAATTCCAATTCAGTTTTGAATCCCACAAGAAAGCATTCAAGTAGGCAAAATTTGGATGGATATATATTTTTGCCCAGCTGTGTTGCTGGATGCTTAGCAAACCAGGTCTGACATTTCTGAAAACTATCAGGAGGTTAGTGGAGCAGATAAACAAATAATAGAGATGTATTCAAATGTGCTAATTCCAATACAAGAAGGGCTGGCTACAAATTCAATACTTCACACTCTAGCTCGTTACTCTCAGCCAACAAGGGCCAACAAACAAAGCAGCCATCCTCCCCTATGAGGAGCTGCCATTCAAGTCTGACACACTTTGATGCACATGCAAGGAAAACTGCACACTTGGGAAGCTCTGCCAGGCTCAACTCAACTTCTGCCCAGAGTATGTCAGCTTGTGCGTTTTGGGTCAGTAAAAGTTAAAAATGCCAACATTCAGGAAATGCTTTTAACTTAAGTAGTCCTACAGAGGTACAGGGTCAGTGGAAGCAGAGGTTAACTAGCCTGGGGACTTAAGTTAGCTCTTGTATCATTAACTAATTCTGTAACTATGCTCTTACCTTTCCAAATGACCCTGAAAAACAATTATGGAAATGCACACTCACATTGCAGAATACAGGGTAACACCACTGGCATACACAGAATAAACATTCTTCATGTCTATCTGCATAACAAGAGTTGTTCAGATTCTCATATCCTCTCTGTGCAAGGAAAGGCAAGCCAATGATTTTAATGCACTGTTGAACCTCACGTCAATGCAAAATATATTCGTATTTTAGAAGAGGAGGCGTAAGAGCCCCTGAGAAAGCTTCTTGGGTGCACAGATCCCCAGACAAATTATGCCATTTGACCCTTCCCACTGTTTGGTCACTTTGCACAATATATTTCTAAACTTTCCAAAACAAATAGAACACACTTGTGCAAATAGTGCATCTGACACTTAGGGCACAGGAATACAAATACACCTCTCTGTCCCCTTTAAAAGGATGCAGAAGGATTTGGTAACAGACTGAGTTAAACACCTGACACATGGAAGCTAAAAATGGGGTAATTGCAGGCCAGGCAATTTCTATCAGTATCTCCAGAGGAGTTTAAACACTATCAAGGTAGTAACCACTTAAAATAGAATACAACCGAATGAGTGTAAAATTTCTGGCACCATTAGTTGCTGAACACTGGTGAAACTTCATATTTTAGGACAATTTCTGACCTGATCCAAAAATAAATTATTCCCTCCCCAAGCAAACAAAAACAAAAAAGTACAGAACACTTCAGAACCATGATGCAGTTGCCACAGAAAACAAATATTTTGGGGTTTCTTCCAGCAGGGCCTGTGGCTAACCTACCAAACAGGTAGAAATCCCTCAGCACATTGAAGTGAGTTCTGTGAACAATGGCAAAAAATGCAGCCTGGTGAATGTTGGCAGCAGTGGCTGCTGCATGAGAAGCAGGGAGTCTGAAGATCCAATAGACCTCTAATTGCTCCATCTAGGGCAAAGTGAGGCCACAATACTTTTAAATTATAGCAGCACCAACAACAGACAATTCTTGGACGGATTCAAGCCCTGCAAAGGGGCTGTGGCTGGTACAGAGGCAGGCTAAGTGCAACACCAGGTCAGGTGTCCCATGGGGCTGGTGCACAGGCCAGGCTCCACTTGATATATTTAGTGTGATTCTCAAGAGTTTCTTTATTTATATATATGCATGTATATATATAAAATAATGCATTGGACATTCAAACACTGCTGCCTCCGGCCCGGCTCCTGTTCCCATTTGGCACAATTTTGTTTTGTTTTACCACTCTGTTTGTTCTCTCCAGTGATATTCCATCTCAAGAACAAGATCCTCTTGCAGTTCCGAGTGTGCGACCTGCCCCCTCAGGCCAGTAGCCGCTGCTCCCCTGTGAGCCCTGGTGCAGGCAGGCAGAGCAGGCCAGGGAGACTTTTCAAGGGCACCGTGTGTCTCTAAAAAGCCGGGATTCTTGCCAAGGACCTCTTGCTGCCCTTGTCCTCAGCTGTATGCATGTAGCTGTGCAATTCCGCACACTGGCTGCGCCTCCTCATATTCCACTGGTGAGGTCTGTGATTACTCGAGCTTTCACCAGCTTTCGTAGAAACTCCTTCTCCCGCTGTATATTGTGCGTCCAGGACTGCAGGGGGTGGGGAGTGGAAAAGGAAAGAGAAAAAGTGAAGAAAAAGGAAATCACTGTCCCGTTCAGGTTTGTAAAGCTCTATTGTTAGTCTGAGAGCTCCGATCACAGAGGCCAGATCAAGACTTTGCCCTACACAGGTGCATTCAAAGGCTTTTTGCTCTTGAGGCATCATTGTGACACTTAAAAAAAATATGGAATAGCTGCTCAGCAGCCACATGTCATGGTGTGGCATGCTTTCTCTTAAATTAATCCAAAATTATTTGCCATATTATTATTGCTATTATTTATTACCCCTGAAGGACCAGGTGTGCAGCCTGGGAGTCAATTTGGACTCACTGCTGTCCATGGAGGCGCAGGTGAATTCTGTGTCCTGGGCAGCTGTTTATCAGCTCCATCTGGTATGCAGGTTGAGACCCTACCTGCCCACAGACTGTCTTGCCAGAGTGGTGCATGCTCTGGTTATCTCTTGCTTGGACTACTGCAATGCGCTTTACGTGGGGCTACCTTTGAAGGTGACCTGGAAACTACAACTAATCCAGAATGTGGCAGCTAGACTGCTAACTGGGAGTGGCTGCCAAGACCATATAACATCGGTCTTGAAAGACCTACATTGGCTCCCAGTATGTTTCTGAGCACAATTCAAAGTGTTGGTGCTGACCTTTAGAGCCCTAAATGGCCTCAGTCAAGTATACCTGAAGGTGTGTTTCCATCCCCATCGTTCTACCCGGACACTGAGGTCCAGCTCCGAGGGCCTTCTGGCGGTTCCCTCACTGTGAGAAGCCAAGTTACAGGGAACCAGGCAGAGGGCCTTCTCGGTAGTGGCACCTGCCCTGTGGAACGCCCTCCCACCAGATGTCAAAGAGAAAAACAACTAATGTTTGATGGATTACTGTATTTTAATATTTTGTTGGAAGCCGCCCAGAGTGGCTGGGGAAGCCCAGCCAGATGGGCGGGGTATAAATATATTCTTCTTCTTCTTCTTCTTCTTCTTCTTCTTCTTCTTCTTCTTCTTCTTCCCAAAAACATAACATGTTTTGCAATAAATGATTGGAAAATGTGCTGGCAAAATGTGGGATAACACTTGCTTTAATGCAACATCATCTAACCTCCTCACAGACAAACCAGAATGAGTGGTTATTAAGTAGACAGCATTGTCTAATCACCCTGCAAACAAATCAGGATGAATGTTTCATAAACAAGTCATCTGGAAGCACAGGAGGAAGCAAATATGACAACAGAGCCCTCTCAATCAAAGCAATGATCTAAAGGCACTGGACTATCTATCTATCTATCTATCTATCTATCTATCTAGCATCTATCCATTTATATACCACCCTTAAACCTTTGGTTTACTTTTAAACCAATTTATTCTATTTATATTCCGCCTTTAAATCAGATGGTGTACAATGTAATATCTTAAAAAATCCACTAAAATACACATAGAAATATAAAAATGACATCTATAGTATCTAAGAAGGCCTAGGAAGGCTTGGTTACAGATAGGTAGCCGTGTTGGTCTGCCATAGTCAAAACAAAATAAAAAAATTCCTTCCAGTAGCACCTTAAAGACCAACTAAGTTAGTTCTTGGTATGAGCTTTCGTGTGCATGGTATCTGAAGAAGTGTGCATGCACACGAAAGCTCATACCAAGAACTAACTTAGTTGGTCTTTAAGGTGCTACTGGAAGGATTTTTTTTATTTTGTTTAGGAAGGCTTGGGTAAACAGATACGTATTTACCAGCTGATGAAAAGGTGGGTTCCAAAGGATGGGTGCTATAACAGAGAAAACTAGCCTCCATGTAGTCACAAGATGAATCCATAGGGCTTCTTCAGATTACCACAGTCTGAGCAAGGTCTTATTGCCAGCCAGTTTGGTGTTAATTAATAGCACCACTAGCCTGGAGGGTACAGTAGCTAATACCAGGCACCTGGAAGATAAATGAAGGACCAGAAGTGGAAATAGTAACCCTATATTCTTCCCCTAATATGGATTATGAATCTTCTGTATAACATAGATAGCCCTCTTAACACCACTTTTTTGTTATTGCTATAAGCTGTAGGTCCCTTCCTTCAATATGCAATTAGGGATGGAGAGGCAATCTTAGCTGCACTTACAATCGTAGAATTGGAAGGGACCCTGAGGGTTATCCAGTCCAAAGCCCTGAAATGCAGGCATCTCAACAATATCATACACGACCAATGGCCATCTAAATTCTGCTTAAAAACCTCAAAGGAAGTCAAGTCCACTAAATCTGATAGGTGAAAGGTCTACTTAGACATGGAAGGCAGAGCTATTGCCCACTGTATACCTAAAAGGGCATAGCCCTCATGGGCAGGCAAGTAAAGAGGGAGGAGTTAGAGTGTGCATGTCTCAGGGATGACTGACTGGAAGGAGGACGATAACTTATAAGAGAATAAGAAACAGGTGAGAGAGGGAGAAGGACAAGAGCGAGAAAGATTGTGTGTTGGGCACACACAGAAAAGGAAGGGACTAAAGAGGATATATCAGAGAGAAGATGAGAGAAAGATATTCTGATTGGTTAGTGAAGTGTAGGTGTGCTGGATGAGGAAGTGTTGGAATTTACAAGCCTAATTGTTGTCAAAAAGTATCTGGTTAATTGTACTGTGGTAAAGTTTCTTATAATGTTTGTTAAAACATTTTCTTGGTGTTTCTATTCTTTGAACACTACATTTAAATCTAAAGGTGAAAATATATAAAAGCCAGAATTACAAATTTGGGATTCAATTGCATTGCATTCCAACAGTTTCTGGAGGCACCTGCTGAAAGCAGCATAATGTCCTTTTCAATGGAAGTAATGTGATGATACAGAGCAATGCATTGGTTTGTAGTTCTCCAGGAGCTGTTATTTTCTGGATCAGCCCCTATGATGAACGCAGCTGAATAAATAAAATAAACAGAGAGCTTCATGCAGCGCACAAAACTGCAGCCAGACTATATTCTTACAGCCTCTCACTTCCAGCTCTTCTTGATTATGCCCTAACCAATCATTCAGATGCATCTTCAACTACACCTTCACCTGCAGAAACAATTGACATATATTCTATTAACATAGCCTGAAAACAATGGATGCAAATGCCTTTCCCTCAACCAAGAAAAGACATTCCTCTCTTGTTCTAGCACCCCCAAATAGTGAATTACCAATACTTCTTTCCTTTCATCTACTTCTTTATGGATGCTAGAAAGCAAACAGAAGCTGAGCTTGAGAATACTGGGAGCTGTACTGTATCTAATAGGTTAATCATGCAGAACATTTCAGAGATGGTTATTACTGGGCCATGAAGACAGCTAATCACTATCTCGTGCCGTGGCTGGCAGAGAGTGAGCAACAGAGGCAGAGCTGAGGTCATTGGTATGTAGCCTCTGTTCTCCATAAGGCTAAGGAGAATCTGCCTAAAATCTGTCTTCTCTGAATCAGAGTTACACTTGCCAAGCAGGCATGCACTAACTACAGCTTATTGCAAAGTGGTAAAGTTTGAGTAACAAATCCCAGAAGCTGCTTGTCTGAGTTAGTCAGTATCTTCATCCAATACCACAGTGACAAATTCTTTGCCTCAGAGAGATACAAGCCTCTCTCTATATATATGTGATGTGGTTTAGTCATGCTGGCCACATGACCCGGAAAGCTGTCTGTGGACAAACACCAGCTCCCTCAACCTGAAGTGAGATGAGCACCGCACCCCATAGTCAAGTTTGACTGGACTTAAGCATCCAGGGGTTCTTTCCTTTACTTATGCTCCCCAGCATAAACTGAGTCATATACTTTGCTTCAGGATGAGAACAGAAATTGTGCTCCGGCGGCGCGGCAGCAGCAGGAGGCCCCATTAGCTAAAGTGGTGCTTCAGGTTAAGAACAGTTTCAGGTTAAGTATGGACCTCCGGAACGAATTAAGTACTTAACCTGAGGTACCACTGTATACATGAATGCACTGTCACTATTCAAACATTATTAGTCTTCTAACAAATAGGCAAAATAAGAACATCATAAACTAGGATAATTGCAGTAAAACCTCTGATGTTAATACCCAATGCCCCCTTGTTTTACAAAGGAAATTAGGATACACTGTTGGAAGGAGTGCAGAAATTCCCAAAGAGGGACTTGGGCAGATAGGCATCTTGCCCAGCTGACAGAAACAGACAGCTGGAAAGTGAATGTCAAACAGTCTCAAACAGACATAGGAACCAAGTTTAGAAAAGATGCATATTACAGAAATCTTTATCCATGGGTCTCTGATCTTTCTCATCATATCCACAGCCCCAATGTCATTCACTGACAGCTGCCTCTAATTACAGTGGTGCCCCGCAAGACGAATGCCTCGCAAGACGAAAAACTCGCTGGACGAAAGAGTTTTCCGTCTTTTGAGGTGCTTCGCAAGACGAATTTCCCTATGGGCTTGCTTCGCAAGACGAAACGTCTTGCGAGTTCTTGCGAGTTTTTTTTCTCCCCCCCCCTTTTTCTAAGCCGCTAAGCCGCTAATAGCCGCTAATCCGCTAATAGCGCTAAGCCGCTAATAGCCGTGCTTCGCAAGACGTAAAAAACCGCAAGACGAAGAGACTCGCGGAACGAATTTATTTCGTCTTGCGAGGCACCACTGTATGAAACTTCTCTTTATTGTAATGGCAGAACACAAAGTAGCCTTCTCATCTCTGCATCATGTGTCATGGCCTCACACTGCCTGACCCAGCCTTTTGGCACATGATGAAGACTGATAAGTCACACCCAACCTGCCTTAGCGGTAGTGCTGGATATTTGCATTTAATATGTGGGATTCTGAGATATCATATGCAAATAAAATACAAATCCCCAGGATCTATTTCACCCTGGTGAACATTCCACCATGCCAAGAGAGCTATGTACACTGATACCTGGACTGAATATTACTGATACTGCATATCATTGTAACAAGCATCTGTTGTTTTAATATTAAGGCTGGCATGTTGAGCATCTATTTGTGGTACCACTGAAAAGGCTGCATTAGCTATGTCTGTCATTTGCCATAACAATTGCTTCCCTAGCTAAAAGCTTTTCCAGGGATCTGGGAACAAAGTTGCAGTTGTTGATCTTGGTGAGACTATTTGCCACAAGTGAGCCCCTCACCTGCATCAAGAAACACAGCAAGGTGCCATGGTCCACATAAATAATTTTAGCTAAGTGTTGGGACATACCAATCTGAGGGGAAAAGAGGCGGCTCATCCCTGCTCCATCTATGGTTACCAATTATAGAAGAAAATCTTCTTACTGCAAATGGCTAATCAGGCAAATAAAACTGCATTCCTGCATTTAGCTAAGATTAGAAGAGTGAGGATAAGGTGGGAGTGATGAACTGAAACCCATGCTGTCCTTTCTGAGAAAGAAAGATGACCAAGTAGGCAGAGGCATTTGAAACACATTGGCTATTGATGTCACTGGTGGAACTGAGCCTCCCATGAGAACATATATACTACAGAGGGAACTCCATCACAGGGATGTCCATTACTTGGAGCATGTAATGAATGGGAAGCCATTCCAAAAAAGTAATTAACCCTACTTGGGATGCCTCAGACAACATGGTAGTATGAACCATTTCCCTCTTACTGCTAGTTATGACTTGGGATGAGTTACACTGGTCACAAATTCTGTTCAGGTGGCTTAGAAAGAGTGCATTGTCTACTTCAGCTTTCCCATCTGTGCTACTACCACAGGTGGGTCATTTCCAGCCTGATTTCCTGCTAATGGTGGGGTTTCCTGTTACTCTTTGCAGTGAGGCAGAGCTATCTGCAATCAAATGCATGTGCCAACAACAGCAGGGGTGTCAGGAGAATGTGTGGTTCAGTGGAACACAAAATTGATTTAGCTCCCTGGTTTCATGTTCTGTACCTCATTGGTCCTGTTCGCTAGGCTCTTGCTGCAGTGAACTGACTCCAGTCATGGCAGATGACTTGAACTGATTAGAAGGATTTAGCCACGTGATGGTAACATACCCCAAACTCTCTTTTGTCAGTATAAGGAGCATAAACCCAGGGCTTCTACAGAAGAGCCATGCTGTCAGAACAATATTAGCCTCAGGCAACCCATGATTATTATTATTGGAACTGAGCCCTGGAGAAACATGCTTGTAGCCTGCTAGACAAACTTCTCAGCCCACTCCTTTCATGCTCCCCCTTTCCCAGTCTCCCATTTCCAATGAGGATTCTGAACTGTTCTCAGTTGTGCAAACAAACCTGCTGAAGGTCTGAGGGGATGGCAGAAATTACAGATTTCTGTGTTTTCCAGCCAGAATGCTCCATGTGGTGTAAAAAATCTCTTCCTGCTCTCTGGGGATCAAGATAGGATTTCCTCTGTTTACAGTCTTGATTGGACTGTCTGATATTGTGCCCTGTCAGTGGTAACAGGAGCAATGGGAGATGACAGAAATCTGCTCTGCAAAACAAAAGGTGAAATGCATTCCTTGGAATTCTGGGTGCATTCACTGTAAGCAAGCGTGAAAGAGTGTGGGTTGGGGCAAGGGGAACAATAGGAGGGGCCAACGTAACATGAACTCAGTAACTGTCCCTTCATTTGCATTTTTATTTAATTATCTATGTAGCCTTTAGAATGTCTTAAATACGTGCAAATGAATAATATCCACTTCCTCTTTTATATAAGGTACTGCCTCCATGTACAAATAACAAATGGAGAACTGTGCCAGGTTTGATAAAGATGCGTGATAAACCAACTCAACAGGAGGAAAAGCTGCCCAGCTACAGCCAATTAGCCTCACTGCAGTTGCTGGACCCCTGTTATCAGACATACTTATCTTGATGACCAGCACACCAAAATCCCATAAAGATTAAATCGCAGGAGGAAAACCTATAAGAAGACAGCCCCGTTGCTTAAGAATGGCAGGCTGGGAGGGTCGTTTCCTGAAATGCCCTGATACTAATGCATTTGCCACCTGACAGAAAGCCAGCCATATGTCCAGGAAACTGTGCTGCTGCCTTGCAGCGGTAAAAGCTCCCTATTGACCATCTGTGGACACCCAACTCTACCTTCCCCTCCCCTGAGGTTAAGTAGCTCTTTTCTGGCTAATGAGCCACACGCAGGATCATACCTGCCAAGTTATTTTGTGCTGAACTTAGTATTTAATCTCCACTTTCTTTTCCTCTTGTATAGAAGTTTCAAACAGGGACATTTTTTCAAGTACACATAGGGAAGCATAATCTGCAGCTATGGGAGGGAGGGGGTGGAGAGTGGCCAGAGGCAAGGGATCTTAGGGTCTCTGGACATCTAATACTGAGGAAAGAGTGAATTTTGGCAGAGGTGTGAAATGCTGAATCTGCTGAAATGCCTTCTTCCACACAAACATTTACAAGTTCTGTATGTGTTTACCCTCAGCTCTACAGCTGAGGAAGGGAAATAGAAATGACACTCTTAATCAAGTCATATTCTTGAATTAAAAACCTGGGGGTTCACTTGGATAATTTATTTGAAGACATTGATGGGCATTACTCAGCATACCTACTCTTTGGTTCTTCTTGTCTTTTATAGCTCAATATTTGGTGCATTTACTAAAAAGTAAACCCAAATGAGCAAAATGGGACTTACGTCTTGTCAAAATGGCTGTAGGGTTAAACTAGGGCACTCTAGGCCTCTCTATATCGCCCTCGGGCCTCTCCCCATGCCATGTCCTTCATTGGCCCTGCTCCACCCCTCCTTTTGCCTGGCTGGAATGCGCCCTTGAAGAGTGATAATGCCTCTAACTTGCCTGGATGGAAAAATGCACGTGCAGAAATGCCTAGGGAATGGCCTCAGTCTAGCCCAGAGGTTTTCAACCTTTTTGAGTCCACGGCTCCCTTGACCAGCTACATTCTTTCTGTGGCTCCCCTATGGGGAAACACACTTCACACCTCAGAAATCCAGTTATTTCAACCCTTGCCTGCAGATCCAGCAGCCCATCGCCCCTTTTTGAACACCCTCTGTTGTGGAGTGTTCCCTCAGCATCCTCTCCTCTCCTCTCCCCTCTGCTTGGGAGTCCTGCGGGCAGCCACCATGGCCGCTGTGGCCTCTGAGCTACCCCACACACACCCCAAAGAGAGGTGACTCCTCACATCACCCCACAGGAGCCTGGGAAGAGGATGCCTCCAGCCTTAGCAGCCCGATGGAGACTGGCAGAAGGTGAATGTGAGGCCACCAATTTACTCACCTTGGGAGGTAGCAGTGGCAGCAGCAGGAGCTGCTGGGCATGCATGGCGGAAAGGCAGAAAGTGCCCCTTCAACACTGGGCATTAAGCTCCTAGGCACACAGCAAGCAGAAGAAAGGCCAACATGGCACCTGCCTGCCCGCCTGGCCTCTCACTTGTCTGTCCATTCCCAACAGCGAGGGGTGACAGACTGGCTGGCTGGGCTCCCTCATCCACTTGCTTGCTTATTTGAGGCTGCCTCTGCTCCTGGCAACTAGCACCCCTCACCAGCATTCGCCTGTGGAGCTTGGAGCCAGGGCTGCTACAATGAACAGCCGCACAAGCCTTTGGGAGGCAGAGACGTAAGAGGGCATCAGAGGAGGGAGGGAAGGAAAGAGGGACAGAGGCCAGTATTGTCTGCGGTACCCCGACCATCATTCAAGGCACACCGGTTGAAAACCCCTGGTCTACTGTACAAGGGCAAGAGTCACAACTGTTGCTACACCCATTTTTTGCCTCTAGCAATGCTCACCACTGACATGCACACTCTGGAAGGTTGTCCATGAGTTAATGCGGCCTTTGGGTTGAAAAAACATTTCCCACCCCTTGGACTACAGTTTTAATGCAGTGAGGAGCTGACACTTGACTGCTCAAATGATGTTAGTTAGATGTGAGCAAGTAACTTTACACCAAGATTAAACTAGATCTGGGTAGGAGGAACCAATTCTCCTATTGAGAGCTCTTGAGATTCAGCTTGATTCTGCCCCCATGTGGCTGGCAAAGGATGTGCCTTAGGAACAAGAAATACTACTATTGATTGGGAACCATGGTACTGTACTGCTTTTTAAAAACCACTTTCTATAGTGGGGAATGCATTCAAAAGGACACTTTTAGCTATATAAATTACAAGTGCAAAAGTGTTTAAAAATGCAAATTCTACATTCAAGTTATGCCAAAAGTCTGCAATCCCCCAAAATTGCAATTGCATTAGGAAAATGTGGCATATTTCTATATTTTTCTAATTTGACTGCTCTATTATTGTGGTAGAAGTATTTAAAATTCTGAATTATTCATTTCCACCCAGAGAATTCCCCAGGGAATTATCAAAATGAGAGAAGCAACAGGTTATGTACGCAGAAGGACAAACTGGGGAGAAGATGAGGGATGATGACACTACTAGAATCTGTAGGGAAGCTATTGCTTCACCCTGATTATTAGAAACACTACTCAGGCCCTTTCTGGCTTTCACGAATGTTATCAACAAGCATGGTTAATGGCCAATGATGATGAGAGTTGAAGTTCAGCAACATCTGGAGGGTCAGAGGTTCCACACACCTGCAATAAAGGATCATTTATGCTAGTCTGTTTTTTTACCAAGGAGCAGAAAAAAGCCCAAAAGCAGAAAGAGTGTGTGTGTGTGTGTGTGTAGCTGAACAGACAGACAGATAAAAGGTGGGGTGAGTGGGTGGGGTGGGGGGAAGAGAATGAACCACATCAGTCATCACTGCAGGCGCCTAAAAATGTACTATCCTTTTGCAGATCACGATGCCTCAACCCTTTGCCTCCCAAAAGTGACCCTTCTTTCAGCCAGTGATGTTTCTTGCATTTCCAGAGCTATTCACCAGGAAGGCTTGAAGAGCAGCCATGCTGCCAGACCATAAGTCATTAGGCCAGGTTTATATAATGTTTTGAAATGAGTTTCGCTCTTCATACTTACCAGCAATTACTGGGATTCACTGTGGATAACAATGTGGCACATATTCTCTCATACTTCTTTAACTAATAGTGACACAAGAAAAAAACCCAACCCCAGTATTGTTGGTCTGTTTCTCATCACACTAACATTTGAACATTATGGCACAGACTCAACGCTAGCTCCGTCCCTCCCAGTTTTTCCAGTAAATGTATTTGCATACCTTTGTATGTTTCCTGTGATTTGCCTCCTTTTCAGAAACTAAGAGTTATATGTTTAGTTTTGATGGTGTGTAGGCAAACTAAGGCCCGGGGGCCAGATCCAGCCCAATCACCTTCTAAATTCAGCCCACGGACGGTCCGGGAATCAGCATGTTTTTCCATGAGTAGAATGTGTCCTTTTATTTAAAATGTATCTCTGGGTTATTTGTGGGGCATAGGAATTCATTCATTTCCCCCAAAAAATATAGTCCGGTCCCCCACAAGGGCTGAGGACAGTGGACCGGCCCGCTGCTGAAAAAGTTTGCTGACCCCTGATCTAAAGCTAAAATGTAAGGGTCAACCTAAATGTAATGACAGCAGTTCCCAACGGTTAAGCACGGAACTATCCCAGTAATGAAAAAGAGATCATATTTTTTTAATTAAAAAAACAGAAGAGGCTGACGGATGAGAGAATCTGTTTTTGTTGATAGTTGGATACTACGTCACAGAGCACACCCACTGAAATCAAGCAACAAATTAGTCAACCCTGTATCTTTTATTACCGATTTGGAAACTATTTTGAGCAATGGAAGAGCTGCATATTTGTTTTTTTTAATAAAATTAATATAATACTTTAAAAAAAACCTTCCCCCATGGTTTACCTCCTTTCAGCCCCCTTCCCTAGGAACATTTTCTCGTATCTACTGTCACATCTGGTGTTAGAGCTCAGGCTGGGAGAAACGTGTTTGCAGAGAGCAGCTGATCAGGAGGCAAGTTCTGTACTCCTGAGCTACACCCAGCCCTTTTCTTTGGAAATCAGATACCCACATCTATCTTTCTACATTACTAGGGTTGGCAAGTAAACACCCCCTGGGATAGGTGGGGTGCATGGGTGTGTGATTAAAGCCCCACTATCGAAATTACAGGAGACAAACTGCGGCATAGAGGCCAACCTAATTTTACAAAGTCCCTGACACCTTTCCAAGTTGCCCTGTTTTTCCATCCTATCAGAATTCCTTCCTTCATGTTCTTTCTCCCTATCTTTTCCTGGGTTCTTAAGAGTGTCTGACTCCTTACTTTTAACAAATGGAAGAAGCAGTAACGTATTTTACTTGATAAAAAACAACAACAGATTTTAAAAGATCCTTTTCCTGTCTGGATAGCTTGGGAAGAAGACTTTCTTTTTCAGCCGTCTCAGAACAAACTGGCAGGTTTCTGCCATATGTATATGTTACAGTCACACTAAAGTCAGAGGGTGGTATTCAACTAGGCTTTATCTGGAGTAGACCCATTGAAATTAATGAATATACCTAAATTAGGTCTATGGCTTTCATTATGTCTACTCTGAGTAAAATGGTAGTCGAATGCCATCCAACTAAAACAAATCCTTTGAATATTTATTTGAAAATAACCCCGTTATATTATAATTTTATGATGTTTAAATGCGTTTTTCTATACCACCATGGTATTTTTTAAGAGCTGGCAGTTCAGAAATATTCTTATAAATAAAAATCAAGCCTAGTGAGGTTCACTGCATAGGACTGGGAATTCTATGCATGGTGAAAACTGAAGCAAGGTCACCTTTATTTTGGATAAGTTAATCCAGGACACTTTTGTTTCTGGTTCTGCCCATTATACTTTCTGGATTCACCCACTGCCCGAATGTGATTATAGAAGAAAAAAGGTTGATCTAGACTATAGAAACTGGGGGGGGGGGGGGAATCACTGCAGAGGAGTGTTCTGGGGCAAATAAAAAATGGCAAACTTGTTTCCAGGTTGTTCTTTGTAAATTATGTGGAAATTTGTTGTAAAACAGGACTGAGTAACCTAGCTCATGGGCCTGATCCAGTACCACAAGCAAATTTTCCTGCCACACCTAGTCCCTACTGATCTTGGCAGTGGAAGAAAAAATATAAATGTAGACAAAGCACCGGAGTGGGTGGAGCTTAGCACCCTGTTTGAATTGCAAATTGCCTTCTCCCTAGTCATCAGACTGATCATCTGATGAGCAGAAATGGGGAAATAACCCCCCTCCTCAGCCAATCAACAGGGTTCAGCAGAAGAACTGCCTCACCTTCATAAAGAGAACAGCTTTACAAGGAAAATAACAAACAATCCTCATAACGAAGTATTTCTCTCTTTTTCAGTTAAATAGATTGTGTATGGAATACGTTTGGGACCAGTTGTGTATGGAATACGTTTGGGACCAGTGTTGTACATACAGCCTATACAACTGTGGATCAAACAGACTTCTACAGTATGTTCTATATAGTGGCCATACTGATAAGACAACATACTTCCAGTGTCGCTCTGATTTTCTCCTTTTTTTCAAGAAGCAAGATATTTCTCTATTTCCTCCAGCAGCATTGTAAACAATGCCAGCTTTGCCACCCTGCAGCAACTGGTATATGCATTCGCATTAGCAATGTAATCTTTTAGTGTTATTTTTTTCTACTGAGAAAAAATAACCCTAAAGTCCTGTCTGTGTAGTGTTTGCTTTTGGGTGGAGATGCTTTTGCCTAGTCATAGCTATACTAAAATTATGGATTCCTCAAGTATATTATCTTGACAAATATCATTTCTAGAGGAAGGAGGACTCAAAAGGAACTCAGGAGTGCTTTCCTTCTTGTCTGAATCTAGAGGAAAATTAAGAGTCATACATGGAAGACTCTAAACAGTTTCAAAATCACTAAGGAAGACCCTTCTACTATGTTGGGGAAGGTTATTTTGATTTTGAGCCTTACAAGGTGCTTGTTTAACAAAATTTTACTATAGCCCTCATCAATCAGTTATGACTTCACTTATTGACTAAAAGCACTGGAAGGCAGGATCAAGCTCATATCTCACAAAACAACTATGTCAAATGGCACCTGAAATTTTGTTTCATAAGATTTGGTATACAAGCGTTAAGGATTGGGCTCCCTGCCCAACAGAGCAGTACCCCCTGTACTCCCTCTCAGTGACCCTGAATATTAGATAAACACCTGTTTAAAAAACACACCACACACCTCAACCCTTTGGCTAAACAAAGTAGACAGAGTCTTTCATCAACAGCTTTATTTGCATAGGCATTGTGCACATCACCTTCAATGTAAGCACAATCTCTCAGCCAACTTTATGCTCATGAGGACCTAAGATGAAAGCTTGAATGTTCATATTTTTGGACCAAAACCAAGCACTTGCTCACATTTTAGATTTTCCAGTATTAGGAGTTATATATGGATTAGCTGTGGGAAAGGTAAAGACACAGCTGAGCTGATCACTGAGTCTTGGAAAGCCCTATGCATAGTGTTCCGCAAGCACCAATCAGCTAATTGTTGTGTTCTGCAAAGCCCTGTACACAGCATTTTGCAAGCGCCAGCAATTACCTTAAAGTCAGGGCTTGAGCAGCACTGTGCACCTAGCATCATACCATGGGGCTGTGGTAGATAACGATATGGCCTTCTGCAAAGGTGGTTCCTGGTGTGAAAGCTCCAACAGGGAGCCACTTGAAAATGCATCTGGAGCAGGATAGGAGAGGCTTCATTGCTCTCAGATATCCTCTGTCCACTGAGATCCACTAGTCTGCCAGGTCCATATTTAGGGATAAGGTTTTGCAGCTGTCATTCACTCTGCTGGACTCTTTCTCTGAATCTACAGAGAAGAGGTGTTCTTATCTTGCATTAACAGTGCTCAGTGTTTACTAGTTTTGCTTCCTGTCTGCAATCCTCCCAACCACCTCCCAGTGTTTCTAATTCTGGCAGTGGGCTGGATTGGCTACCTTTAAAGATCAGGGTCACCCTCATGGTAAGCAGGGGACCAAGACTGTTACATTTGAAGTGGGTGTCCAATAATGCCTGTTGGGTATAAGGCTATTGATGAGGGATATCTGTCTACATTTTTGGGGAGATTTTGATAACTATTACCATAAGGATGCAACTATGCAAATTTACTCATGAGCTGTCCCCCTGAGTTCTGTGAGTCCTACCTGCTCCATCTAGGCTGGATGCTTCCTGGATGATTTGCATACCTTCATATACATATAATTTATACCACAGATATGTAGCTGGTAGCCAGAAATGCATGATTTCACAGTAACATACTGTGCTTTCAGCATTTTTGCCCTTAAAAATCTGGCAAAACCTTCAGCCTTACATAGTGCAGCAGGTAATAGAAAAAGACCATTTGTTTCTATCCTGAGGTTTTATGCTCATGTCTTTGCACAGGAGGGGCCATCTCCACCCAGCTGCAAACAAATGCAATTCATTGGCTTTGTGTGTATTGAGAAGAAATTCCCTAGAGATGAGTCACTGGGTTTTTAAATGGTGTCCAGGGAGATGTCAAGCAGACATTGCGTGTAAATCAATGACACACCTTGAGTTAGGGAACACACACCGTAGCCTGCAGGTCTGTTCCCTCTAAGACACAGCACAATAGAATTGCCGGTTGATGGACATTCCCAGAGAGGCTCCAATTAATGACTGTGCACATGCGCGTGCACGCAAATATACACTTTAGGGACTAGAATTTTCTATTTATTCCTATTATGTAAAAACAATGGAGGTTTGGGCTGGGGTTATTTTACCTTCCTGAACTGAGTTTAGCAGAGAGATATATATTATTTTTAGGGACACGGGTGGCGCTGTGCGTTAAACCACAGAGCCTAGGACTTGCCGATCAGAAGGTCAGCGGTTCGAATCCCCGTGACGGAGTGAGCTCCCGTTGCTCTGTCCCTGCTCCTGTCAACCTAGCAGTTCGAAAGCACATCAAAGTACAAGTAGATAAATAGGTACCGCTCCTGCGGGAAGGTAAATGGCGTTTCCGTGTGCTGCTCTGGTTCACCAGAAGTGGCTTAGTCATGCTGGCCACATGACCTGGAAGCTGTACGCCGGCTCCCTCGGCCAATAAAGCAAGATCAGCGCCGCAACCCCAGAGTTGGTCACGACTGGACCCAATGGTCAGGGGGCCCTTTACCTTTACATATTGTTTAGAGTACACAGACCTCTTTTATCAGACTATTCAATCCTTCTCTTTTGTATCAGAACAGAAGTTCTAACAGGGCAGTACCAAGTGAAACGCAACAAGCAATTTCTTCTCATTTCCTAAAATATCATGGTGGGGAACCTCTGGTCTGTGGGATAAATTGAGCCACTAGCTCTCCCTGTTTGGCATGCAAGGCAATTTCCCCCACACCACACCCAGCTGCCCTGGGGCAGGTGGAGATGTGGCTGCTGATCCATGAAGAAAGCACGACTGAACTCCCTGTGCATAAACAGATGGGGAGTGGAGGCATGCCTTTTTCCAGGAGTGGGAAGTGGTTTCAATGAAACTACTGTCAATGGAAACCCTCCTGGAGCAAGTTGAGCCCTCACCACACCAGAAAGCAGGTTTTGGCTCTTACGTCATTGTGATGTCAAGTGATTGACAGGTGGGCAACCTCACCCACCTGTCAAATTTGGCCTACAAAGCCAATCCTAAAAAAAGGTCTGTATTGCAGAGCCAGAAAGGTTCTCCATTCCTGCTATACATGATGCCACACTGGAAGCAAAACACACTTTGTGCTTAGTCACACAGGCCATCATTTTCAAGGTTCTCTCAGTCTTCTGTAGATTGATTTGTCTGAAAATTTACAGAAAATGCATTTTTGCTTGTTGTACACTGGACTTTACTCCCCTGTCCTATGACAAAACAGTTTAGACTCAGATCATTGATTCATCCAATAGTTGTTTTAGGCCTCAAAAATGTTACGCCTACCTTCCTGGATGAATCCCAAAGACTCATTTTAAAAGGCATAGGTTTTAAGTTCAAATGAAACTGTTCAAGGCTTTACTGTACATGTAAATATTACTACAGAATAGAAGAAAGAAAATTATATTCAACACACCCTCATTACCCTTCCCTCCCATTGTTATGGATAATTGTGTCCCAAGAGCTATGATGATTAATTTCCTCCTCTCTTTTACAACACGTATAAACCTTGTACCTATTTGGCACTAACACTGATGTTCAAAGAGCTTCAAAGTTTCATAGACAGAACTGGCTCTTTATGGCATACGGTGGGATATCCTGTCAACAAGCACCTGTAACGTAAAAGGAGCATATAGAACCTTGCATAAAGGTAAGTAAGGATACAACCTCAGCTGACCCAGTATCAAAAGGACAAAGCTGCTCTTTCCAAAGCACTGGTTATGAGAGACAATACATGTACCATGGATAACTAATAGCACAACATTCTTCTCACCTTTTGGCATTTGCATAGTCTACTGATCATGGAACACCAGTCTTGCAGCACTACAAACTCTCACTTGTTACACTCCTGGGAAAAGCAGAAGATGACAAACCAAGCCACTGCCCCTTTTACCTTTCATCTTGATTCCCAAGTGGCTAACAATAACTAGCTGTCATTAATATTAAAAAGGCGAGGCAAGGCAGAAATGCAATCCCCTCTCATGTAGTTAGATTCCATAATATTATAAACAATTAGTCCAGAGGGGAGAAGAGAAGGCTAGAGAAGAATTAAATATTGATACTTGGGAGCAGATGGCTCTGCTTGTATTAGGGGAAGTGAAACCTAAGAGAACTTGGGTTTGAGAGGTGAGGATTAGCCTGGTACCCACAGACCAGATAATGAGAAAAGGCAATCTACATGGGAGATGACGTGAAAGCAATTCATTCTTCATACCTCTTTCTAATGGTTCTGCATGTAACCTAGAATCCTTATGGGAAGGCAGAGATACTTCATAAAGGCTGGTCATCCTCCTGCACCTTTGTCTACAGAGCTCCTCATATATCAGTGAGCAGCTTCTCCATTTGTATGGTTTGCAGGTCGAGGATGCTTTAATGTTGGACTCTATTGAAGACTGGTCTGTCCATAACAGCTGCATTTGCCTGTCATTTTTACTGACAATCAGGTGCATCTCACAGATTACTTTACTCCCGTTGCTCTGTCCCAGCTCCTGCCAACCTAGCAGTGCAAGTGCAAGAAGATAAATAGGTACCACTCCGGCAGGAAGGTAAACAGCGTTTCCGTGCGCTGCTCTGGTTTCGCCAGAAGCGGCTTAGTCATGCTGGCCACATGACCTGGAAAAAAAATGTCTTCAGACAAACACTGGCTCCCTCGGCCAGTAAAGCGAGATGAGCGCCATAACCCCAGAGTCGTTCGCAACTGGACTTAACTGTCAGGGTTCCTTTACCTTTACTGAAGACTGGTCTGTCCATAACAGCTGCATTTGCCTGTCATTTTTACTGACAATCAGGTGCGTCTCACAGATTACTTTAGTCTGTAGCAGACATAAGGCAAATATTCATCTCCATAAAACTTTTTGCAGCAAAAATAGTTCAGATATGGGACAAATTGTTTCACTGCTGAATGGGAGTAAGGAAGGGTAAGTTAATCTGTCCTGTCTTCTACACCAGAGGTGGGGAACCTTTTCAACCTGAGGGACACATACCCTCATGGACAACCTTCCACGGGCTCCATGCCACTGGTGAGCAGGGTCAGAGGCAAAAGTGAGTGGAGCAGCAAGTATGACTCCAAAAGCACCTGAGAAAGTGCAGAGTGGGGCCATTGAAGGGTACAGTCTGGGAAGAGTCCTGAGAGCCAGACAGAATGGCTTGAATAGCTGCATACGGCCCCTGGTCCTGTGGTTCCCCACCCCTGGTCCACATATGTAATGCACAGGGGAGTATAGTCTGGTTTCCAAAGAGGTGAATATCTAATTATTCCAAAATGGTATTCCACTGAAGTAAAAACAACAACAACCAAACAAGTTCTACAATAACATAAAGACTACTAAATTAATTATGGAATGAGTACTCATAGCAAGAATATATTTGGTTAAAATATTGCCTGATTATAATTATAGATCTTAATTGTTTCGGCTTTGAAAATTCCCACCACTTGAGTTCAAACCCTTCCATTTTCTCCCTTGGACAGTCAAAACCAACTCCCAGAGCTTTATATGTGTACATCAAATAAATACATATTGTGTGATTCAAACTGTCACAAAACTGTCACAATCCCCCACCCTCAGAACTCACAGAAATGTTGTTCCATTTAGGGATCTCCAATTAAAAAAACTTATCCATAGCCTCACAAAACTATATGGTTTTTCAGCATTGTTCTGGGAAAACCATGATGGTTACAAACTATTTAAAACCAGTTGGGGTCTGTAGCTTGGATGTCGCTTAAGTAGCAACTGTAAGTTACATAAATGGAAAATGGTCAACAACGCCTTGCTGAGGCCCTCATTGTTCTTCTAAATTATCTGTTCTCTATCACACTTTCCTGTACCCTTTCCTTTATAATGGCTGGTCGGGAAGTGAAAAAAACACAGGATTCTGCTGTAAAGTAATCCTTTGAGTGGTACCATGAAATATGAGCTTCCACTATTTGTATGAGTTCCTAGCAGAACAATATCCAGGTGATATTGGATTTGCTTTGTTGTCTTTCCTAGCTTCCTCCATAGAGGGAAAACCACTAGTTAACTATTTTGCTTTATAAATAGCTGGCTCAGTTCAAGGGTCCACAAAGTCTACCATCTTGTTTCTAAAAGTGGCCAATACATGCCTTCAGGAAACCAATGAGAAGTGTAGGAAGACAGCAGCCCTCCCCCATTGTTTGTTTCCTGCACCTGGTATTCAGAGATATTCTGCTTCTGAATATGGATTTAGCTATCAAGGCTACTGCCTACTGAACATAGAATACCTTACCTCTTTGATGGCAGACATCTTGATGTTCTCATAGTAATGTAGTGGTGCATTTGGAGAGCTCATGTCATAACCAAATCCAGCCACTGCTACCTCATCACAATTGTGGAGCACCATGGTTATTGCTACACTTCCCAGAGTAGGGATGTTCTGTGGAGGAAAGGGGAAGGAAGCACAATGCAAGCTATTAAGTTAAGTTTTCATTTTATTAAGCAATAGCATTTTAATGACACCCAAGTGTGTGTGTGTGTGTGTGTGTGTGTGTGAAACTAGTGCAAATCCGTATTGGAGCAGAATGTGGGAGCAAGTTGCACATGGGAAATGGGAAGGAAGGATTCATGGCAATTGACAAGAAGAGGAAGGGAGTTAATTGAGAAGAGAAAAATAGCTTTGCAGAACACAGACGGTGAGGAGGGAAGGAGAGAAGAAAGGATTTCAACTGGAACGGCTATGGAAAAACAAAGAGGTATCAAATACTTTCACAATAATCCCCGAGAGAAGAGCCACAGATCATAACTCTGGCATTGAGTATTGATGGCACACAGCAGCTTCAAAGCAACTGAGGGGAGTCTGACAGAAGAGCAGTGGGCTGGATTCAACTAAGTAGATTGTGCTAGCAGGAATCAGTGCAATGAGTTCTGCTAGTGCAAGGCACTTTCCTCCCTCTCCTCCTCTCCCCCCCCCCCTTTAGCCCAGGGGTGGGTGGGATGGGGTCTGAAGAACCCCCAGAACAGCATGCAGGAGGAGGAGACATTAGATTATTCCACTGGGAAAGCTGAAATGCTTGTACTGATGGAAAAACTGGAAGAGCACAATGTTGAATCCTTCCCAGGATCTTTAAACGAGGCCATTCAGTATTAATGGATTTTATTTGGTGTTGATTCACTTCCTGCTGTTAACAATATGTGGTGGGAGCTGTTTAATAAGTTGGGTTCCGTTGTTAATTAATTATATAATAAGTAAATGTGTATACATTCAAGAGCTAGAACAATAAGCCATTCAAACTAATATGATAATAGAAATGTGTGTGTCTTCCCTCTGTAGAAAGTTTCCAGTTACTCAGACTTCTTTCAGATGTTGGCACTAGCAAAAATAAGGAGTACCTTAATCTTTAGAGGACAGTACAAACTTCTGCCTTACTATAGTTCTGCCACTTGTCTCATTCCTCTCTTACTGCCTAGCTGCACAAGGAAGAATCTGTACCAAGGTGATCCTTAATGCAGAATATCTTGCTCCAGATTATGTCTGCTTTAGAGCAGGGGCGTATAATTCAAAGCATTCTGAGGGTGACTTTTACACTTTTATTAATGTAAGACGGTGACAACAGTAGTTTGGCTAGCATTTTGTAACACAGTTTTGTCTGTATACATTAACTTTAAATGATTCATTATATACAGTCCTAAACATTCCTTTGCCATCTTAAAAGTTTTGATTTGCCCTGTAAGGATAAATAAGCAGGCCACTGACCCTTATAAATCCAAACATTTGAATTTCTACAGACAAAATCCAACACCTACTCTTATTTTTGTTTCCCATCTCACAAGTATTTTTCCATCATCACCTCCCTGCTGCCTCTCTTCTTCTCTTTATCTCACAGATCTATGTGCACCACCATTTTTTCCTTCACTCTTCCTTTTTACCATGTTTTCTTCTCTATCATTTGGTTCCTTATGTTTGTTCTTTCATGCTCACCTCAGTGACAACAACAGAACATAAAATTTTCACTCTCCCAACAATTCATATGCAGAGGGAATACAAATATACACACATCATTTGATCTGTAGGCTGCCTTTCTATAGTTAAAACCATGCTCTAGGTGGCTTATGACATGGAATCTTTTACATAATTACAAATATAACACAAGTAGGCATAAAAAAATAAAAAGCACAACCAAAAGTATGTAACTAAATTGAACAATTTCCATATAAATCATGGTAAGATCTAAAATTAAAGATACAAAAACTAATATCAATAACAGTAACAACCCCGCCAACAACCCTCATCCCTGCCCCACAAACAGTACTCCAACCTAGTAATCTGTTCAGCAACCTCAGCTTTTGTAGCTGGAGTCAATCAGGGTCCCGTCCTCCCAGGCCAGGTGCAAGGCAGGAGCAGGTCTTCTAGAAGTCACAGCCAAGATCTCAGACACAAAAGAAGCCATGCAGTGGGGGTGGCTTGTGGTTGAAGCAGGCATGCAGGTTCTGGCAGCAGCACCTCACACCTCTAGATCCAAGAAGGAGCAATGCAGATTATACAATTCTTCTATCTCCACTATAATTGCTTGACTTGATCAGGGTGAGAAAGACCCACAAGGAATGGGTATTCAAATTATTCAAAGGAGCTGCAAATAATCAGGGTGTGTGTGTGTGTGTGTGGAACTGGCCTGTAAGGTTTTTGTTATGGCAACCTGTGCTAGTGAAAGCTTTATCACAGAGTTTATACACAGCCCTGATTTTAAATCTTGGACCTCATGTTAGCAACCAAGTGTTCTGAGCAACATGACTGCCTGTCTTACACACCAGGGTGTCCCAAACTGTGATCCACAAACTGCCAGTGCTACAAGCTTCATTCAAATGGTCCACGGTGTGTCTTTGGATTTGTGTTTGAAAGTGGGAGATAGGACATCCATTGCATTAAATATTCACATTTATTTTTATTGCTCCTTTTATTTCTTATATTGTTCTTTAATGTATTACAAATTTCTATGGAATTAAAATTGCTAGAACAAGCAAAAAATCATTAAGTGGTCCACCAATACCTTCAGCAACTTTCAAATGATTCATGGGATGCGGGGGGAGTTTGAAAATTGCTGACATACACGTATACCAGTCGCAATGGAGAGAAGCAGAAGCAGTTTGAAGCAGGGCATAGCAGTTACAGGATCAGTAGCTTCAGAACAGTGTATAGTGGTACCTCGGGTTAAGAACTTAATTCATTCTGGAGGTCCGTTCTTAACCTGAAACTATTCTTAATCTGAGGTACCACTTTAGCTAATGGGGCCTCCCGCTGCCACCGCGCCGCCAGAGCACGATTTCTGTTCTCATCCTGAAGCAAAGTTCTTAACCCGAGGTACTATTTCTGGGTTAGCGGAGTCTATAACCTGAAGTGTCTGTAACCTGAAGCATCTGTAACCCGAGGTACCACTGTAAATCCTATGCATGGTGACACTATGACACCCGCTAACTCACACTGTATTTCTGTAAAGCAAGGAGAGCAACATTTTCTGCAGCAGTGGGCTTGATGTATGAGAAAATTCCTGTTGCTTCAGTGCCTTGCCAGCTTTATGGGGTGTGGGGGTCATTTCTATGTCACGGCTTTTTGGATTGGGAGGAAATGGTTGCAGTAAATCTCTTTGGAGAAATACCTGACACCTACATTGTGTATAGAAGTTTTAGTTGTTATTTGATCCAATGGTGGGGGACAGGCCACCTATAATGCTGATTCCTCAAAAGAATAATGAGCAAAATGTGATTCTTTTGGTCTAACAGTTGTCACAAGTCTTCAAGACAGCTCTCTGCAATTTGTCTTGTTAAAACCAGCCAACTTTACATGGTTAACAACAGAGGGTTATAATCAACATCCTTGCCTGAAAACCAGTTCCAGTCCCTTAAAATGCAGCATCTAACACCCTTGTGATCACTATAATAAACACAATCAATGAGACCGACTATAAATCCAAGTAAACATACATACAAACATACAAAACAACGACACACAATTCTAGCCAAACTTCTGAGGCTGGATGAAAAATGAACCATAATGGGCTTTGACATCCCTAAGGAATGGCTGTTGGAGTTTCAAACCATAGTCCATTCTTGTCCCTGAAGCCCAGACTCTCAGCCCCCTTTGAGGTTCACATTTGCATCTGAGATCACCTGCAAGAATTAGTATTTTAAACTCTTTTGTTACTTCCAGAAGCCCTGTATATTGAGTATCCATCCAGATTTGTTTGCATAAAGTTTGTGGGGAGGTTGTATGACATTGGTTATTTATTGAGCATGCATTCTGATTTGTTTGTGGCAATGTTATAAGATGGTGTGGCAAGCGTTATCCCACATTTTCCAGTGCATGTACCTGCTACTTTCTTTATCATTAAAAATCTGATTCTTTAGGGAAGTGGGTTTGTTGTGAAAGAGTACCAAATCAAACCTGAATTTGCTGGTATGTGATTGAATCCTATCCAAAAACAGCAAGACTCTGGAAGGTCCCTTTGTTCAGGGAACACGTCTTGGCTGTGATCCACTTAAAAATAAGTATAATATTATACTTATAAATTTATAAGTATACATTCTGTATAACATAATGGATAACAATTAGCTTTACAGTATTTTTATTCGAATTGTCTTGCAGGTATTAACTTAGGTTTTCTAGCTTGCAAATAGTCATTAAAATATTTATTGACAATACAGCAATTATTCACAAATGTTTTTAAAGAGCAGCTTTCAATTGGTGAAATTTGAAACCGACACTAAGTTAATATGCCAGTAAAGTCAGCCAAGATATCATAATACATCTATATTGTTTTTTTGAGAACATTTGGATTTTCACAACATTTATTCTTCCGCAAGTAATACCCACACGCAGTCTCACAAATGGAGCGGCAATCCCTTGCCAAGTGCTTGTTGGGTAGATCTTTTTAGCAAAAGCAATTGTATTAAAGCCTGTCTCAGACCACAAACATGCCTATAGGACCATACATGCCAAGGCCATGATGAAAGGCACCATAGGTATTCCTGCCTCTTCTTTAGATATATCCAACATCCAGTAATTCTAGCCAGGTGGTTGAGCTTTCCTTCTATCACTTTTGGGTGGAGAAAAAATTACTTAAGTTTTGTGTATGAAAGCATTTTCACTATTAAATAGATATGGTAAGTGTGTGAAACTCCGTATGACATCAGAGAAAGAAAAATGAGAATCCATAAAATAAAAATGGCTTCTTTATGATTTTTAAAAAGCACAGAAAACCTCTGACAAGGTTTCAGAAGCTTCCACCGTGCTGTGCAAGAACTATGCATTTTTTCAAGACATCATAAGGGATGAAGGCATGGACACTACCGTGCATATGTGAAGTAAAGGATCTAACAAAAGCAAGGAATAAGAGGGCTAATTGATGGAAAACTTAGCGTGTATGATGAGCAGTCTGAAGGTGACCCAGAAGGACTACTTCTCATGAGGTGGAAGGCCATCAGACCAGAGCTGCTCTCAGCACAGCTGAATGATAGGTAAATAAGCTGTGCTGATAACAGAACGGAGTGTTCCTCATTATACAGACACTATTTTAATTGAGAACATGAGTGACTGCAGTGCCTGTGGGGGAAATCCTCCTGTTCAACAAAGCATCACAAAGGCTGACCAATTGGCACATGGTCCAGTCATGAAGTATAATGCAGAAAAGGCAAAAATCAATGCTGGTTTGGAGAACCAGAGAACTAAACAGCACATTTGTGACTAGTGTAAAAATATCTGCAATTTTGATATCTTAACCCCTAATCATGTTGGGGTTGTACCCCACAGATGAAACTGGAGTAGAAATAATATTAAATCTATTGGCATGGGTATCAAGCAACATTTTATAAATTCTCTGGCAAGTAGAGAACTGCTCATATGCTGTAACCATACGTCTGGATTTTTACCAGTCATTCTGAAGCTACTAAATACAATTAAAATAACTTTGTAAGAGATGCACCTATATTTGAAATTGTACATCCTTTAATGCAGGAGTGTGGAACCTCTGACCACCAGGCTTAATTAGGCCCACCAGGCCTTCCTCTATTTCACCTGCTTGGACATTTTGGTCAAGTCACACTCATCTGTCCCACACCTGATATCATATATCACATAAAGTGCCAATCAGCTGCTTGGTGGCACATGCAAGGCCCTTTGGCAAAGGGCTTCAAAAAACCTGACTATCAGCAAGGCCCCTTGTAAAGTGTTCCACAAGATCGGACTGGTGAAGACTTTGCCATAGGCTTCACAAGGCAACAGCTGGTTGTCAGGTCTTCCAGAGTCCTTTGAAAGGTGTTTTATGGGTTGCGCATTTCAAACTACTTTTAAATGCTTCATTTGACATCCTCCTTCAAATGAAAGGACATATATTTTAAATTATTGTATATTTTATTTTAGAAAATTTATGCCCTGACTTTCAGCCCTCGAATGGACCTCAAGGTGGTTTTCTTATTAAAATAATAAATTACATTAAAATAATATAGATGTGTGAGGATATTAGGCAGAGTGTGACATGATGATGCCTCAAATTTCACTAGCAGAATATTACATTAAAAACTGTTTGTGTAGCCTGGGTAGTTGTTTAATTGTCAATAACAATTTAATGACTAACCACAATTCATTAATCTAGCATCCTCAAGGAACTGTTCTGTTCATAAATAGTACATACTGTGTTGTCCAAAATTCACAAAGTTGGAATTATTTGTAAACAAAGCAAGTGCAAGTGTGTTTGCTTGACTGCCTTGCTTCCTAACTGAAGCAGAGTGGAATTGTATAGACTCAACAGTTTATTACTACAAATGTGCTCTACCATGTTCAGTAGATCACAGTTAAAACATAGGCATGTAAAAGTTGTTTAAAATAATATGGATACCTTTTTAAAAAAATATGCATGAAGTGACCTCACAGAAATAGTAGTCCAGGACATCTGTTCTCTTTCTGCATATGAGTTTCTACTAAATATGTTTGTAATGAGAGACAACCCTTTTCCTAAGAACGGAAAGATCCCACAAAGTTAATTTGTGATCCAAGCTCAATACGTCCGCCAAATTTTCACTTACATTTGAAGTGATGCTAGACCGTGGAGTGTCACTAGGGGAATATGTGGGGTGGAGTTGGGGTTCAGTCTGAGTTGATAACTATATATAGTTGATAGATTTAATGGCTCAGTACAAGTTAAAACAAGACTTTCAAGAAGAACTGTTGAAATTCACCCTTACTCCATAAATGTATGGAGCCATATAGAGAAGATCTGAAGAAAACAGGATTTCCATACATTCGAGCATACGTAAAATATCTATACAAACACTTTGGCAGAATACTACAATCCTCACCCCCATGCTGCTGCAGTCTTTCAATCATGCCGCCTCTCTGTTAAGTGCAGCAGAATTGAAACCCTAGAGGAGGGAACTGGAAGGTGAATGGAAGAGAATAGTTCTGTTCTGAGAAAGAGTCTGGTAACCACATGAACAAAGTAGACTGCACGGGATAGCAGTTCTACCGATTTAAAGCAGAAGCACTTCTTTACTCAAAGCCTGTTGGCTTATACTGGCAGCAGCAGGCCTAAAACCAGCAGGAATTACTGATGCAACTTCCACCACTGCTGGCCAATATGGATCCTGCTAGACTGCCTCCCAACGCCAAAGGGCCCATCATGGGCTATATACCATTATGCCTAAACTACAAAACAGCTGAGAAGTGATGATTCTGTGAATCTCACAGTCTCCCTGACCTCAGAGGTTAATCCCCAAGGGTGTGAGGGATGTCAGAACATGACAGAGATATAAATCCATGACTTGAAACATAACACTAAATCTGTAGTATGCAGTTTCTCTAGGCAAGGTTGAGGTGCCTTGAGGGAGAAAAATTCAGAGGCCCAAAATACAACTCCCAGCCATTGCCATGACAATAGAATGAAACGAACAATCACAGAATATGTTTCCAAAGAGGGTGGAGATCAATCATGCATTATCTTCAGGTCTTAATGAAATGGTGAAAAGCATCAATTTCTATTTTAAGATTTGTCAAACAAAAATGAAAAGTCAAGAAACTGTGAATGCTCTATACACAAATGATTAAAAAATGATAATGCAAATGAAGAACTTGATGCAATTAGGCTTCATGATTTCTAAATAGTCTGATGATTTTGATGTCCACCTTACAAGGAGCTTCCTCATGTAACTCATAAAGTCTACTGGCATCCAAGTGAGAATAAAGTTTTATTGGCTTCTGTGCATGGTGGGGGAGTCACCAATGCTACCCTGCACATTTGAAACAAGAGGAAGAGGCCAGGCATAAATAACTGATACTCATCAGACAGTACAAAAAACTTTAGACAATGGGGTAAATCTATCCTAGGTCATAAAATGATCCCATGAAGCTCCTGTAACTCACATTAATTGGTTTTGGCCAAATAAAAAAATTGTTGTTAGCACTTGAATTCTGATCAGCTCCTCAGTGAGGATATTGACAACCATGTTTCTTAATTGTGTTTCCACTGCCAATGGGGAGGAAAATTGTGCCTTCTTGGCTGTAATGACAGAGCATTAGAGCAGACAGGTTTCTCTGACCCACTCTTCAGCAATGTGGGAAAATTACATCCTTCCACTAGAATGAAGAGAGCGTGATTTTCCTCCCAATCAATGGTGGTAAAAAACATTAAGAAACACACACACTGATGGCCATGGGAAGCTCTGAATGATGCCCCCTATCACCCTGCTATCATTCCACATTGCAATCTGGATGGCTGGTGGGTGAAGGAAAACAAGGAACAGAGAGAAGAGGGAAAGAAGGAACAAGAATGGGGTGTGGTGACCTGCTTGACTCCCTGTGAAAGGATGGTAAAGAACAGTACATTGACATCAATGGGCCATGCAGAGCAGAGAGCAAGCTGAGCCCTTGTGGCTTGAGTAAAGGGGTAGTGGCAACCAGCCATATCATTTCCAGAGTAGCAAGGAGCTTGGAGACAGCTACTGTCGCCTTCAGGCTGTGTATCAAGATCCCCTCTTTCTGTCTCCCACCTGTAAATAAATTTTATCAATTCTAAATGAATTTTCCAATTTATTGTCACCAATTAATTCATTTCACTTTCGAAAATCAGTCAAGTACTTCATTTTTATTACTGCTGACACTACTATTATCTTAACCCCGGGCTTTTGACACCTGAGGTTTGTATTTTTAGGACCCACCTTATTTTTGTATCTAAGTTCTTCTGTACTGTTTTAAATATTGTGTAATATTATGTTTTTATAAATGTAACTCACTCTGGGGCCTTAGGGTGAAGGGCGAGTACTAAAATGTGACAATTGTGATAGCAGTAAGTAACCAAGAAATACATTAACAGATAAATGTGAATGGTGGGAGTTGTAAGTCAGCAACATCCAGAGGGCACCATGTTTGCTACCCGTTTTAATGGCTAAGAGCATTAGAAGAGCCCTGCTGGATCAGATCAAAGGCACCCTGATTGTCTATGGGAAGCCTGCAAGCAGGCTCTGAGTGCAACAGCACTCTTTCTATTGATGATTCCCAGAAACTGGTATTCAGAGGCATACTGCCTCAGATGCTAGATGCAAAACCATGATGGTTGTAGTCATTGATAGCCCTATTCTCCATTAATTTGCCTAATTCCCTTTTAAAGCCATCCAAGTTGGTGGCCATCACTAAATCGAGTGGAAATATATTTAATAGATTATGTGCTGTGTGAAGAAGCACTTCCTTTTGTCTGCCCTGGAGTCAGCTCCACTGGACATTAGACAGGTGGGAAAAGCCTCTCTATCCACTTGCTTCTCACAATGGATACCTTTTTTCATGTTTCTACTTACTTGCTCCCCCCCCCCCCCCGAACTAAAAACCACCAAATGTTGTAACCTTTCTTCATAGGGGAGTTGCTGCAACCAGAAGTACATATAGTATTCCAAGTACAGTCACACTGTATAACTGAAAAAACAGCACTATCCTATTGGCAGTTTTATTTTCAATCCTTTTCCTAATGATCCTCAAGATGGAATTTGCCTTTTACACAGCTGCTGCACACTGGGTCAACACTGTAATCAATATCCATCATAACCCTGAGGTCTCATTCCTTGTCACTCACCACCAGTTCACAGCCCATTGGCATGTACATGAAATTAGGATTTCTTTCCCCAATATTCATCACTTCACATTTGCTTACACTGAATCACATATCACTCATTCACTCAATTTGGAAAGATCCTTTTGGAGTTCCTTGCAATTACTTTTTGTTTTTATCAACCTGAACAATTTGGTGTCATCATCAAACTTGACCGTATCCGTTCTCACCTTGACTACAAGTAATTTATAGTCAAGTTAGAAAGCATCACCAATACAGAACAACAAACCCCTGTGTTGCAAACTTAACACAACAAACAACACAAGCAACACAAGGACCAGAATACTAGATAGTACTGTAGTTCTTATTGCACAATATACATGATTTAGTACAACAAAAACAAAATGTGTACACTTGTAAATTCTCTAATATATTTGAAAACAAATGAACACACATCTGTCAATCTTTGAAAGTCCGTAGAAGTATAATAAGTCTATGGTTGAAACAAAGTAATAGAAGCTATCCTGTGGGCTAAGCGGTAAACTTTTTAGGCGTTCATGGTGCTGAGGTAGTAAATGAATAACAATGTAGGACAGTGATCCCAGATAATCTGACTGTTTTGCTGGAATCTTCTTCGGCACAACCAATAGATTAGAAAAATGCACAAGGAGCAGTGGTCATGAGGACATGGAAATGAAACTAACAGAACATAACACAAGGCTTGATTCTAACAAAAACAACTATAGTAACAGAAGAATTAAGCCAAATCCATGACAAACAGATAAAAGAACTGGAAAAAGAAAATATAGATAAAAGCAACAAGCTTGAAGATGCATAAAACTTAAATAGGAGAATTAATTTACACTCTTTTTTTTTGATGAGGGAGTGGAAGGAAGGGAATGATCCTGCACACTTCATTGCCTCATAGCTGAAATCACTGCTTCCAGCCCTCATAATCTCCGGATGATTTTGAACAGGCACACAGAGCACTTAGAGCCAAACTAGATGCGCTAATAATCTGTCCTAGTATAAGGCAGCTAGCTACCTTTCATAAGGAGATGGAAAATCCAGTAGAATTTTATGTGGCCCAAAAGCCTATTCTGCAGTTTATATTTATATTATAATAGAATGTCTTTAAGCTACACACATATTTTCAAAATGAAAGGTAGGATTCTAGAGATTTTAAATTACATGCTTTGAGTTTAAAATGTAAAGTAAACTATTTTAAGCTCCATGGCAAACTGGCACCACTGCAAGAAGTGGAGATACCAACCTTTCCCACAGGCCGGTTACTCACTGGCATGAAGGCACAACTGTACCTATTCATTGGTTGAGGGACTGCAGGATTTGAAAGATGCTCCACTATACCAGAAGAACAACAAATATGCCACTGCCATAATTGATATTTATGTATGTATGTATGTATGTATGTATGTATAAAGCACTTTAATTTTTAAAAACCTCTAAGTGGAGTACAACCTAAAAACAACAAACAGTGTAATTAAAACAAAAATACATCAGAAAACCAGTAAAACAGCAATACAAGCATATGAACACAAGAATTCAGGAGAGTCAGCCAAATGAAGATAGGGTCTGATCTTATAGGTCAGGGAAAGACTGCACAAGAAGTCTGGAGCAATTGATGGTTGCTGCTTCACATAAAACTGAGCCAATAGTGGATAATCTGGTGAAAGTCATCTGATATATCAGTGGTACATACTGCTGGCAGTGCTATTATGGCAGTGAAGACACCCCAGTTGAAACTGGATGTACTCATGGGTGGGTTATGGGCAGTACATGGGACGAGAACGCTATACCTCTTTAATCCACAGAAACACACCTCACTAATGGCACACCTTTGCACCAGCCCCAGACCTGGAGCAAAGCTCCCTTCTATTGACTTCAATGGGAAGTAGGAAAATAAAAGAAACAGCCCTGCATTGACAACTGCCTAGCCACAACAAGGAACAGGACATGGTGTAGCTTAGAACCGCATCACAGCACACAGTATAAAAACCCCACAGTGAAAGATCACAACTCCAAGGGTATGTGCTATGGGACTACAACTCACAGGGGAACTTTGGTGATGGGAAACAGAGAGAAACAGGACTTTGCACAAAATAGCCTGACCTCACAACACACATTACTAATATTTCCATGATACTACACTTTGAAACTCCAGACACAAATGTTCAACAGCAATTCCCATTCCACTCCAATGGGGGAGGGCAGGACAGAGTACCCTGTATAGCTAACAAGAAGGATCACATATTATAATAATGTATAACTGCTGCAGCAATTTTATATGTCTCGCACCCTTTACTGCATTTTTTCTCAACTGTATTGCACTAGCAGTGTTCCATCCCAACAGCAGATAGCAGTGCCTCCCCTATCAAATAAACTCTCTGCTGGCAAGGGCGAGGCACTCTGATCTAACCATTGCTGCTACTGGCCAAACACTTGTGAGAACTTATAACTTGCAGTATCACAGCCTGTATGCAAGCTGTGCCTGCAAATGTTAGAGTTCCCCTGCAAACTCCATGGGGAATGTGGAAGTATACTCAGGTGGTGATGGGGAGGCTGATGCATGAGTACTAACTAAGCACCCATGTGATACCTCCATCTCCTCTCTAACCTTAAAAAAATCATACTTGTATCTAGGTCCAGGGACTATGTGCGCCTGCTCCTAATTATTGCTTTTTATTTCTGTTCTGTTACTTCCTTTGCTCTCTGCAGGCTGCTCTCTCCCAGATTTAGAATATATCCCACACTCCATTCCATGCTGATCGTGAGAGAGGCCCACCCCATGATCAGCAGCAATAACCAGGATGTTCCCCGCTGTTCCTCTGTGGGGTTGTTGAACTAACCATTCCAGGCAGGCTTCTGTATCCTTTCAAGTTCCATGACAAACAGTAAGTCTTCCAAATTTGGTTTTGTGCCATAAGAGACATTGCACATGCTACCCTGCTGTCTATTCAACCAGTGTCCAAGGTACAAGATAGTTTCAGACTGCCCCACACATTTGCCTTCCCCTTTTCAGGATCTCCTTCATCCCAGATACTGTTCAGAAAGAGCTCTGGCACTGCTGCATGCATTGTTGCTAGAGTGATTGGTAAGGAATCCTTTCCCCCACCCTAGTAGGATCTGCCTTCAGTGCAGTGGTTTTCAACCAGTGTGCCATGGCACTCTGGGGTTCCATGGACAACACTGGCCTCTGTCCCTCTTTCCTTCCCTCCTTCCTCTGATGCCCTCTCATTTCTCTGCCTCCCAAAGGCTTGAACAGCTGTTTGCTGCAGCAGCCCTGGCTACAAGCTCCACAGGCAAATGGTGCCTCTGGGGCTGGTCAGGAGGTGTTGGCTGCCAGGAGCTGAAGCAGCCTGTCGGCAAGCAAGCAAGTGGGCAAGGTACCCCAGCCAACCAGTCTGCCAGCCCTTGCTGTTGGGAATGGACAGACATGTCCCAGGCCCCTGTGGGGCAGAGTGAGGAGGCATCTCTCTTTGGGGGCAGCTCAGAGACGGGGGGGGGGGGGGGGAGCAGCAGCTGCCTGGAGGACTCCCAAGGAGGGGAGAGAAGAAGCAGCTGAGGGAACACTCCACAAGGGAGGTTGTTCAAGAAAGGGGGACAGCAGGCAAGAGGTGACATAACAGGGCTCCTGATCCGCACAGGGGTGCCCCAGAAAGATTGTAATTGGTTAAGGGAGCTGTGGACTCAAAAAGACTGAAAACCTCTGTACTAGTGGAATGGTGGAATGGCAGTAAGTTTGATGGCCTTGGGTGCAGTGCTCCTCCACCCACTGCTCATTTAGTAAAGTGTTCATTGGACTTTAAGGGGACAGGCATTTCAAAGGTGCACAAGAGAAATGAATGTTGCTGCATGAGTGCATCATTATTGAGAAATTCCATTTATCTGGAACACTACATATGACCAGAACTGTGTACCTAGTTTGGTTTTGCTCTGAGCAACGTGTGTGGTGCTACTACAAACATACCAGAGGAAAACAATCTTACTCCCACAGCAGTAGCCAAGTATGTGAGTGGGTATTTGCACAATCTGCAACAGAAGCGCAAGTCTAATTAATTCCCAGAACCTTTGCCATATCTGACACAAGCATATAGTCCAATACCTATATTCAACTATTAATTAATGAATTAATTTCAAGAAAGGGGGAAAAGGCTTCCTACAGCAAACATCTTCCACCAGTAATTGGATTAAGTCTAAAAATGCATTCTTCTTTTCCTTATGAGGGACACCTCAATCATCCGGTTGTGAGTTCTGATTAGTCACAGATCCCTTGTGGCCTCTTAACTGTGGTGGACAAACTGTCTTGTGATGCTTACCAACAGTCACTGCCTGTGCCCTTTGCCATTCAAAGCTGGCTTGCCTTTGGCCACCCCATCATCGCAGGAAACTAAACCTGCTTTATGGATGTTTGTAGATAAGAGGCAAGTTATCTGACATCCAGCCAGATTGGCCACCAAAATAAGTAGTACTTAGCTTCTGCCAAAAACCTTGGATTCATCTGCAAACATGCCTCTGGTCAAAGTCAGGAAGCCATTTCTTACAGACTGCTTCTTTGGGATGGGTAGCTATTAGAATCTCACTGCTGCTTTGGCCCTTGTCCAAAGATGGCTGTGTGTGCTCTGTACGGGTGTCCTACACAGGAAACTGTTGGAGCTGTAATTTGAGGGCTCCTCGTCTTCCCCTTTTGTGCATTGTGCTACAAATGCTGGGTGTGAGTAGCAGAAGTGGATTAAAACTTCTGCATGTAGGACTGGAAAAAGTGGGATCATTGCAGGCTATGTGATTGGGGCTGATGGAGGGGAGGTGCTATGGAGCTGTGGGGCGTGTGTCCCCATCATCATAAATTAATTGGCTCTCTCCATGTGCGGGTAGCATGTGTGTGGCAGCACCACAGATCCTGATTGATGGGGCACTTGCAGAGTCTACTGAGACTCTATGGTCATGTCTTCTATTTTTATGAGGTTTTTAAAATATTTTCTAGTTGTTTATCTCCCCCTCCCGCCCAGGGCCGAGAATATATTGGATATGGTGGCTGTTGCACTGGTATAGTGCCAGAGTAACTCCCACTACAATCCCAATAGAGTGTGAGTATAGATTTCATTTCTCGATTAGATGAAGATAATATAGCCTGCGTGTGGAGAAGAAAAAGAAGATAGGAGCATATATCAGAAATCTGTGTCTCCTTTGCTGCTGCTATCATCATCATCATCATCATCATTCCCCACCCATCCGATTGGGTTGCCTCAGCCACTCTGGGCAGCTTCCAACAATGTCTTCAGGCATTGTCTCCATTGGGAGGGTATCTTACAACAAATTCGATAAATTAACAGTGAAGAGAATGGAGAAAGTCAAAGATCTAGCATTTCTTCCAGCTTCTGAGGCTCAAATCAATGTCCTTTGAAAAGGAAATAATTTTAGAAATCTTTTGTTCAACATATACTTGAGGTATCATGCAGAATAAGGGGCATATGACAGACACATTACATAAGAATACATTTTTATAACAGCAAATATAATCCAAATCACAGAAAAAGGCAGCTTAGGAAGGGTGATTTTGAGCAGGAATATGGCCAGCAAGGAAAGAGTTAAAGTGTGCATTCACACAGTCTCAGCTATTTCATGGAAAAGTACAGCCCCTCAAGATTGCTTTTCATTAAACAGACAGACTAACATACACCCCTGGCTGGGTCCTGTATACAGTAGTACCTCGGGTTAAGAACTTAATTCATTCTGGAGGTCCATTCTTAACCTGAAACTGTTCTTAATCTGAGGTACCACTTTGGCCAATGGGGCTTCCCGCCGCCGCCACACGATTTCTGTTCTCATCCTGAAGCAAAGTTCTTAACCTGAGGTACTATTTCCGGGTTAGCGGAGTTTGTAACCTGAAGCGTCTGTAACCCGAGGTACCACTGTACATGCTCTTGTATGCAACGTCCAGTTTGACTAAATAACTGCAGAAAAGTGCATTCTATGGCTTAAGATCATGCTGAACAGATACAAATACAACACACATTTACAGCAGGTAAACAAGCCAGGTCATGAGCACAGCATCAATATGTATCAGCTGAATTCAGTCACTCCTATGGATGTCATTTCTCACTAGAGCAACAAACTGGCTGAAAGGACAACTAAAGCCTAGCTCATGAATTACCCAAGACCACACAGAGAGCTAGATACTATCTCTACTAACATTAGTTTCCATTCTGTATAATTGGAATGATAGTGGCAAGGACAGAAAAGATAAGAGTGTGAATTACTCTGCGTAATCAATCTGCTACAAAAAATGATTTATAAGGATGCACCCGGAATGCTAATTAGAAGTAGTGGTCTTTAGTTATTTACCTGAAAGAATTATAAGCTGGAAGATGCCTGTCCTGGTTTTGTGCTGGGACATGTTGGAGGGTTATGCTGGCACTATGCACATAATAAAAACTACCACATAGATAACATTTTCAAAAGTAGGGGGTTCATGGCTTGGCTTTTGAAAAGCAGGGGGTCTGCAGTACTTAGCTAACTGGAAACCACTGCTCTAGTGGAAAGCATACAAACAGGGGGCAAAACAAACCTCCCCAGGGCAGGGTGTTCCAGAGTATGGGAGTGGGAGCAGATAAAGTTTCTTCTTTGTATCAAAACATGTATTTGAACCGACAAGTGGATCTCTATGGATGACCTTAATGAGCAGGGTGATTCAGACAGTTTTCCCTCAGATATCCTGGTCCTAAACTGGTATGGGGCTTTAAAGGTCCAAACCAGCACTCTGAACTGGGCCCAAAAGACAATATGGAAGCCAGTGCAGTTTGAGCAGTGGGGTGACATGCTGCCAATACCCTACCTTAAAGTCCTGCACCAAAAGTTTCTTTTATGCCCCCAAATAATGCTGACAGTGTTAAGGGAAGGAGAAAGATTTGATGGTCTTTCCCTGAAAGCTTGGCTTACCCATTTCTCAATCCAGAGGCATATATCACTAAAAAGCCTACAACACACTGAAGCTTCCCCACTTTCCACACACCCTATCCAATTCTGCCTAGAAAGCAAGTCTCACACAACTGAATGAATCTTTCAGCCATCTTTGCTGTCTATGCACGATTGTACCTCACAGTATTCTCCAGATTCATCTGGCACAAATTATAGTCTCAAAGTGGAGAATGTTCCTGCATTTAACCATTTATTAAATCCTGGAAGAAACACTTTGAGATCAGCCTTGAACCATTTCACTCAGCCTTCTCAACCCTGTTGAAAACCCCCCTAAAATTACAAAGTTAATTGGCAGCACATTGTTACCATATGTGGTGTGCTAGCAGCGCCCTGAAGTTTATTTAAGCTTGGAAAGAGGTATGGAATATTACGGCCCTTTATAAGGATTTCAGATTGGCCCTAGTTATTAAGGAGATGATCTACCTCAAGCCTCTGCCTGACCTTATGCTTAGCTGGTGCTTTTTTGTACAATTCTGGACATGCTCAAGATAGGCACTTTGTGAGAGGACTTTCATTACATTTTATCTTTCATTAATTCCCTTGTACCTTTTTCAATTAAGTTCTTGACAAAAAGAGGAGGTTTGGTTAACTGACTCTTAAGATACCAGAACGATTAAAGAGCAAGCTGCACATTACATGAAGAGGACTCTGCAGTCTTTATGGCAAAGATTTACCCTTGGCATCCATTTGGTAGGATGGTGCTGCAAATCACTCCTATTCCCACTGCATCTGCTCTAAAGTAATACAGTAACAAGCAGCTCATAGGTGTCACAGTCTATACAAAGAAAGGTACAATGCTTTTGTGAGAAACCCTGTTTCATAGCCAACCTCCTTTTCCCTGGGGTTGCTTCATACATTCCAGTTGTGCACTAAAGTATAACTCATGAGTACATGGAGGTCCCAAGTGGTTGCAAACAAGTTCTCAGATGGGATTGTAATTGTCCCTATGTGTAGCACAAGATCCTAACTTTCTAAGGTCCTACACCTGCATAGCTAATTCTGCTTTTGTTCAAAGCATCTGACCAAATAGTTTACCGTTTACTTCATCTGATAGAGGCCATTGGCAAAAATCTGTTTTCCTTAAAGTCTCATAAACTAGATTTTTTTAAAAAATGCCCAAGCATACTTTCATAAAGTTAAACATCAGGTTCTAATTAAAGCCCTCCTTGGTTGATTTTACCAATTTGATATTGTAACAAAACCTATCAAAACCTCAGAAAGCTCAATTCAGAGCATGTTCATTTCTGCAGTCTCTCTTCTACATTCCAAAGAAATTTAATTGTATGTGTATTTAAGATAATGTTTTTCAAAATAAAAATAAACTGAGCAAAAAGAGGCTAGCAAAAAATTGTTTTGTCACCCACCATACACATCGAAACCCCTCATCAGAAGCTGTTTTGTTGATAAGAATGAAAGTAGGGGGAAATGGATTCTCTGAATGTATACATGCATAAGTTGGATAAGGGAAATCCTTGCTAAAATAGAAAATCTTCTCACAGCAGTGCCTCTGTCTCAAGAGACAATGGAATTTGCCTCACGGGATGAAGTCAAACTGCATAGTGACTTCCTGGGAATGCAAGCCTGGGCAATGTATATGGAGATCCTAGGCTGCCCAGATGACAAAACCCCACTTGGCATCAGCTTGGCTGCAAGAGTTGCTGGAAGGAGGCATACAAGATACCATCCAACCGTCTTAGGGACTCCACTCAGGATTTGTGTCAGGTTTATTCCTTAGCCTTTTCTTCTCCTGAAGATTTTTCCAGAGGGATTACTCCCAAAGCCTTTCTGTCACGAATAAAATCACCCCTCTTGACCATTGGACCCACTCAATCTGCCAGAGCCTGTCTTCACATGTAGGGAAAGTCCCTGACTCACTAAGAGTTTGAGACCTATCAGCTACCTTCACCTGGTTTAGCCGGCCAGCCAAAGCTGTTTCCAGAGGTGTGACTGCTGTCACATGCTGACAGCATCTAGGAGCCACAGGTGAAAGCTGAGTGCAGGCGAGGACCAAAGGTGGACAAACTACCCCACAAGAAGAAGAACATCTCCCCCACCAGAAGATCAACTGTCAATCAACTGATGTCACTAATACATCAGGAGACCCATTTTCAACCTGTGCAATGCTTTGAAGCCCCACTTCTCCTGACAATCAGCCGGTTGTTCTGGTACAAGAATATACATGCTACTAGGGGCAGAGCATATTTGAGAAGTTAAATTGCAATCACTCCTTCCCTAGAGAAGCTAGACTGGCTCCTTCTTTGTTGTCCTTGTGCTGGCTGGTGAAGACTTTCCTGTTCCAACAGGCTTTGGGGCTTTTAACGAAAGGGCTGGTTTTAATAGATTTCATATATGTTTATAGTCAGCACGCAGAATATAAAAATGACCATCAGAAAATACACAATTAAAGTATTCTACTATGCATTCTGCAATCATATTTTCAGCATATCTGTAAATAATGAGTTGCTTTGCTGTGTGTTAAAATCCAGCCTAATTGAAAATGAAAATGAAATAATGCAAGAAGTCTTCCTGATGTTCAGTTCTGACTAATTTCCCACTTCTGAAGGTTAATTTTTAGGGGGAAAGAGCTCTGAATGTCTCATTTTATCTCTTATGTATGTAGAAACTAAACACCTGGATTACTGTATTTTTTGCTCTATAAGACGCACCAGACCACAAGACGCACCTAGTTTTTTGAGGAGAAAAACAATAAAAAAATATTCTGAATCTCAGAAGCCAGAACAGCAAGAGGGATCGCTGCACAGTGAAAGCAGCGATCCCTCTTGCTGTTCTGGCTTCTGGCTTGGCCGCACAGCCTGCATTCGCTCCATAAGACGCACACACATTTCCCCTTACTTTTTAGGAGGGAAAAAGTGAGTCTTATAGAGCAAAAAATACGGTACTTACATTTGTTTAAGAAAATAGTCAATCTCAGTAGTATCCCTGGCTTTCTCATCATTCTCTTTGAGTCGTTTTGGGTGCAATTATTCTTAACGACTGGAAGTGCATCTTACACCAAATTTGCATGTTCTTGATTTCAGAGTCTAATCACTAGATATTTTTTCTCCATGTCTGTCTGAATAAATAAACTGATTGAATTTCATCACATGACTCTTTGCCATCTAGGTGGTCTGACTCACTCAGTCTCTAAGAAGCTTACTGCCTAGTGCTCTCTCATAGCAGGCCATGGCACACCTTTAGAAATCCCACCTAGCAAAGTGTATTCATTCCAAGTCTCCCATTTCATGAAAAAAAAAACCTTCAAAATGTAGTGTGGGGGTGGAGTATGCCAGAAAAGGAAGGGGAATGAACTCTCACGGGTCTGGGCTGATTCTTCTGTACAGGAAAATTGCAAAGGCTGGGATTGTTTACCTTAGAGAGGAGATGACAAACATCTCTATAATTACAAAGTCCAACAGGAATGCAGAGGGGCAATATCTAGCCTGCCTGCCTCATAGGATAAAAGAATAAGGGCCATTCTGTGAAGCAAAGAGTGAAAACTGAGATGAGGAAATATTTTTCTGCACAATGTCACCTTTAGATTGGTTGTCACTAGTACAAAAAAGTAGGATAACAAATTTATGAGGATTAAAAAAAAAACACCACACAACTATGAGAATATACTTGGGTATATACTCAATAAAAAAACAGTTTAACTGAAAATGATTCCAAATATTAATCAAGAAGCTTTTCAAAAGACATTATCTACCTTGCTGGAGGAACAAGAAAAAACATACTGTGGGGAAGGTGTTAAAATCTTCTTAACAGGCAACTTGACCTGGCTCTATGCAACAATTGTTTATCTTTTACCCATTCCTTTGAATCAGATAATGCAGCCTAATGATGAAGACAGAATGCTGAAGCACAGAGCTGACCTAGCTGGGCAATTTGTCCTCTTCCAGCAAAAGAAACCCAGATATTTAAAAGGCATATGAGGAAGGGTCTTGGGAGGATCATTTACTTTTTCTATATATAATGATAGGAATATATTGTAACAGAAATAAATAGGACCTGAAGAGGCTTAAGGAATGTCTGCATGGTTTCCCATTCTATCAATTCTAGTACAGTGGTACCTCGGGTTAAGTACTTAATTTGTTCCGGAGGACTGTTCTTAACCTGAAACTGTTCTTAACCTGAAGCACCACTTTAGCTAATGGGGCCTCCTCCTGCTGCTGCGCTGCTGGAGCACGATTTCTGTTCTCATCCTGAAGCAAAGTCCTTAACCCGAGGTACTATTTCTGGGTTAGCGAAGTCTTTAACCTGAAGCGTCTGTAACCTGAAGCTTATGTAACCTGAGGTACCACTGTATAGTGATGGAGCGTATCTCAGACATAGATGAAAATTCTTTTCTGTGTCCTCTAATCAGCAACTCTGTTCCATCTACAAATTACCTTATACTCTATGCTTACTCACACTAACATACTGGAGAAATTAAGGGAACATTTTTGCTGTAATCCCTCAAAGTGAAAGGGAGTCCATTCCTGAGTGAAGGACGTAAGAATGATGAAAATGGAATTGAGTTGTTTTTTATATTTATTTACTATTGAAATTTGTATACTGCCTTTCATCTGAAGATCACAGGGCTGTTCACAATATTAAAATGAAAATGAGAACATAAAATACATAATAAAATGAAAATATCACCATCCCCTCTAATACAAAACTTAGGTGATTCCATGCCCATCAGTATGGAAGCAAAACAAGTCCATCATCCAAACAAAGGTGGTAATTCTGCATATTGAGGAGATTCCCCAAATATTCAGAAATATATTATTTCATTATTTAAAATAATAATATTAATAATGTGAAAATGCCCTAGCAAGGACCTATAAACTTCCAGTACCTACAGAATCTTGAGGGAAGTTCAGCCATGGTTTGCCAAAGGTGTTGGTTGAAGAAATAAAAAAGAAAACTGAAGGAAGAAATAGGCCTGCTTAAGCCTAACAGCTTACTTATAGCATCCAAGCAAGAAGAGTAGCATTACGTGCAGATGTGTGCCATCAGGTAAAAAAATGATCACTCCAGCATTATATGAGCCCACAAACAGTGCTGTAAGATTCCTGTTAATTGGCTGGAATCTTGAAACCTGCTTTATATATCTTGAAGGAGGGAAAACAATGTACCATATGTGTATTGATGCAATTTAAAACATATAACACATCTGACCACATCTGACCCAGTCATACCTGTTTTCTGTGAAATGCTGCAATTTGTATTCCTCATTTGTGAAATCTATTTTTAAATCACCTTTCTGATAATTACTATTACAGCTTCTATCTAACATTTAGCACCAGTATGCTAGACACTGCACAAACACAGAAGTTACAGAGTCTCTGACCAGAGAAATTACCTCTATTAGATGAGTGTGGCTTTGGGAAAGGACTACGGATCATGGATTAAATTCACATTTTGCTTTCTATCAGCAGCACAAAATAAATTGTCATATTGGGGGTAAGCTTCCTGCACACTTACCCCTCTGCCCATCAGACCATTGTTGAAAGGAAGGCCAATAAAGCTGAAAGCTGCCTCTTGGATGAAATATGGATTCAGGATACGGATTTCATGTGGCTCTCTTGGAACATGGGTTGCGACAGACTTCCAGAAGCCATCAGAGGCACTCTGTAGAAAAGCAAAGGCCCATCGCAAATGGTTAGATAACTGACATGCTATAATCTCACAAACCTGTTTTTCATTTGAACCTGCCAGCTCTGTAGAAATAAATTATATCCTAGGAACATATTCTAGGATCTACCAAGGAATGATGCCAAGGTATGGGCAGGTTACACAAAAAAGCCCTGAATGATGGGTCCATTCCAGCCATTCTTGTCTGAGCTTTTAAGATACATTCCGCCCATACTCCAACTTCAGCCATCCTTGTTAGGTCACATCTGATTTACAATCCAAGACAAATAAGTCTTGTCACATACACATACAGGAAAGGGGAAGTAACAACGACAACAAATTGTGAGCATAATAGAAGGGGTTTGGTGTTGGTGGTGGTTTAGTACTATTACAAAATCTTGGGGGGAGGGACTTACTAAATTGGCCCACACATAGGCCTAAAGGTAAAGGTAAAGGACCCCTGACAGTTAAGTCCAGTTGCAGACAACTCTGTAGTTGTGGCACTCATCTCGCTTTACAGGCTGAGGGAGCCGGCGTTTGTCCACAGACAGTTTTTCCAGGTCATGTGGCCAGCATGACTAAGCTGCTTCTGGCGCAACGGAACACTGAAACCAGAGTGGCACATGGGAGCGCCGTTTACCTTCCCACCGGAGAGGTACCTATTTATCCACTTGCACTTTTTTTGGTGTGCTTTCGAACTGCTAGGTTGGCTGGAGCTGGGACCGAGCAATGGGAGCTAACCCCGTTGTGAGGATTCGAACCGCCGACCTTCTGATCGGCAAGCCCAAGAGGTTCAGTGCTTTAGACTACAGCGCCATCAGCGTCCCTTACACATAGGCCTAGCTCCTGCTTTTTACATTCCTAACACCCACTCTCCATTGTGTACCTTCTAGGGGATTTCTTTGGAAATACTTAATAATTGGAAAGCTGTGGACATGGCAGGAAAAGAGAAAGAAAACACCTATCAAAGTAAAGTGGGAGAACCACCAGTAGCAGTTACACCCACAGCACAGGAGCAGGAGCAGTGTGTCCCATTTCTCCACTTGGGATGAAATGGGAAGTGCCACACTGCCCACCCCGCCAACTCTGTTGCCGAAGTAGAGCTCGTATAGGGAAGTGTTTTTTAATGTTTAATGCTTTATTATGTTTTTATATATGTTGGAAGCTGCCCAGAGTGCTGGGGCAACCCAATAAGATGTGGGGTATAAATAGTAAACTTATCTTTATGGAATGGGAAGTCCTTATTTTCATTGCAGAAACATTGGAGAGTATGTGCATCCAAGACCAGAGGTTTGCTGCATTCTTCCTACAAATTACAACCATACTTCAAATATTTTCTGGACAGCAATAATAGGTCATGGCCTACTTATATCAAGCAGAAACACAATTGCTTAAGTAGATGGGCTGTATAAGTGAGAAGTGCATTTGGGAACTCATAAAAATATGCCCAGAATCAATCACTTAAAATTCCACCACCAGACTTTTGCTTTCTCAAAACTGTGAGTAAGTTCAATCTCAACTCAATTTACAAAATGAAAGTAGCTTCAGTCTGGCTGTTCCCTAGACTGACCATCAACACTGGTAATATATTTCTCTTGTTCTCCCAGCGAACCATATATACTCCCTGCCCTTTGCACCCATGGGCTAAAGGAAAAGCTGAATGTCTGCAGAATGAAACACCTCATAAATCGAAGGAAGGGAGAACTCTGACAGATGAGGAAACTAGGCTCTCGGCTCATGTCTAGAATGGATTAGGTATCTTTATTTACTGTAGTTTGGTCTGTACTTCTTATTGTGCCCCTGAGAAAACTAGCTATTTGATGTAAAATCCACAGCCGAGGAAAGATTAGTGGAGACAAATCAAGCAGCTCCAATTACAGAGCGCCTGCAACAGCACTGATTCCCTGCAGGTCCTAATCCAATGCTTTGGGTATTGTTTTCACAAGGGCTCACTTTCTATTATGAACTGCAGAAAATCATCAGGATATGCAACACAATATTTTTGAAGAAGACTACCTTCTGAAGATTAATGTGCAGTATGGAGCATGACAGCACCACTTAGATGGCACTATTGCTCCTTACTCCATAACCACAATCTTCAGTGGAACTAGAAACATGTGTTAAATTTTCAACATGATACAGAGATCACACCTTGCTCTTAAGAGTTCCTGGAAGCTCCTGATGTGCCGATATCTAGTCAGCAGTCTGACACACAAAACTATGTTTTTTAATGAATTCCCACAATCCACTCATTGTGAATTATCTGCTGTTAAAATACTGGCAGCTAACCTGTGCTTCTCCAGATGTCATTCGACTGTTAACACTCATCAGCACCAGTAAGCATGCCCAATGGCCAGGGATTAGAGCAACTGTACTCCAATAAATTAAGGAGGGTCACATGTTAGTCACCAGTTGTTTTTTAAAGCAATTATAAAATCTATTGGTCTTTAATAATTAACTAACAAAATGCCCAAACAGATGAGATGTATATGGAAATGTGGGCATAAAAATGGCCTGCAGCTTAGTCGATGGGCACATTTCAGCCCCAGCTCCAACAGTCCTTCCCTACTGGTTTTCCCATGGCTTTTGCTTCTTCTCTCTCCCTTGAGATTCCCACCTGCTGCCATAGTTCTCAACCCTTAAGAACAGAGAGTTTCCCACCAAAATTTCATTATTATTTTTTGCTTGCTCCCAGCCTTGTAGATAGAACAGCCTTCTGAATCTGGTGCCCTCCATATGTTTTTCACTGCAACTTCCATCACCCCCAGTCAGTGAAGCTATGTTGGCTGCAGCTGAAGAGAGCTGTAGTCCAAAACATCTGGAGGACACCAGCTTCAAGGCAGAGCACAGCCTTTTCCACACATTGCCAGTTTCCACTTTAAACAGTTTGTGCTTTCTCCTATACTAACTAAGCAATTTTCATATAATTTTAAATAGCAGCAATTTCTGCTCCCCAGGGTTAAAAAGTCTATACAAAAACAAAAGCTGACAAAACAGTCATCATCAAAATAAGGACTAGCAGAAGTATCACTTCTTCCTTACCAAGTGGGATGCAAATAAGTACAGGAAGTTGCCTAATACTGAACCAGAGCACTGGTCAATCTAGCTTGTGCGGCTCTTGGGGGTTTCAGACTAGAGTTCTTCCTACCCAGGGATACCAAGAATTGGACCTGGAACCTTCTGCATGCAATGCACAGTCTCTGCCAATGAGCTACAGCCTCTGCCCTGAGTCCTAGAAATACGTGAAATAAAAAGACTTGCCATGAGTTACTACTGATATTACAGCATCAGTTGATAGGCAGTGTTTATAGCGAGAGAAAAAGTGCTAACAGTTTCTGGGAAGTAGTTATGGTAGACACAGAGGTGTCAATTAAAGGAATGTTCAAAGAGAAACAATTAAAAGTTTTAGTATCAAGAAACAGTGCTGTAATTCACATGATGGATTTCAACATCACATCCTGTAAAGCTATTTGGAGTTACCTGGAAGTGGTGATGAGGTAACAAAACATTCAAACCAGTTTTCCTATAATAAAATCACTACTGTGGCACACCACATATAGGCTTGGAGAACAGAAATGTGTGTCCACTGTAGGGGACGAATGCAATTTACTGCATGTTAAGACATCTATGCAGAAAATGCTTCGTGTGTGAACACACTCTGAAGTGGCAGTTTAGAGAAAGAAAGGTGGGAAATGCAGAGGTGTACAGTATTTCCAATAAAACCCCTCTAGTCCTTGCCTCAGTAATGGACTGAATAAGAGCCAATAAACTGATGCTCAATCCAGGTAAAACTGAGGCATTTTTAGTGGGTGGTTCCATAGAACGGATGGTTGGGAAATTACCTGCTCTTGATGGGATTAGACTCCCTTTGAAGGAGCAGATATGTAGCTTGAGGGTACTCCTGGATCTTTTGCTATCGCTGGAGGCTCAGCTGGCCTTGGGTGTGTGGAGTGCATTCCATCAGCTTTGGCTGATGGCCCAGCTGTGCCCCCATCTGGACAGGGATAGCCCGCCTAACTTCTGTTGTTTATGTTCTGGTAACCTCTAGATTATATTACTGCAACATCTTACACATGGAGCTGCTTCTGAAGATGGTTCAGAAACTTTAACTGGTGCAGAATCCAATGAGAAAGGGTAAGAGGGAAAGTGGGGTATATAAAGACCACTCCTCTTTTGTTATATCTTGCTTTTCCTCTTACCCTTTGGGTCACCTCACTTTCTGACAAGATGTTGGCTGCCAATCTGAGCCTTGAAAAACTCATACAACTGAAAGAGGAAGCTGAAAGGAGCAACACTCTTCCCCCTTCCTCTTCCAACATTATGTGCTTTGTAAAACTCAGATTGACAGCTTGGATGCTGCTCTGAGCTTTGAAGAGTAAATACAGATGAAAGAGGCAGTGCGATAGAATGTAACTCTAAGTTCTTCTTCAGCTCTATATACTTGATACCTCATGATGGGGGGGGGGGAGTTTCAAAGGTACCAGTGGAAGTAATCAGTCATGAGCACCATGTTTGCAACTCCAGGATAATGGAAGGATCTTGGCCAATTTCACAATGCAATAAGAAGGGGTGGCCCATGACTCAGAAACATGTGGGGCAGTGCTTTGAATGCAACTGTGAACTGAAGCAGATGGACTGCTTGTTTAAATAAAATATTTACAAATTGGATTAAATATATTTCTGTGTTTTATGCAAGCTCTGGGGTTTAAACAATCGTCAACAAAACATTATCAACTAGGAAAGCTTCCTATAGCTTGTCTTTATGCCCAGAAGCCAATGCTGTGATCCTGAAACATCTACAAATGAAAACAAAACCCCAAAGTCAGCAATATTTTCATTTCGCGGATGGCATCAAAGAAAATGTTACAAGGAGTTTTCTAAACATGAAATTTTCTAGGTTTATTTGAACTACCTTGTCTTGTTGCCAGCAACATCTGTGTGTAAACTCCAGGAGCTAGTGATGGGCAGGCAAACTTAATGCATCAAAAATGTGTGTATGTATTTCAATTTTTTTCTTAATGCTATAATTACGGTAATATGACCTATTGCTTCTAGACCATCAAGGACTTGACTTCTAGGGGGAGGGGGAACCAGATTGTTGGACTGGATTGCTTTCCCTTTAAGGGTGGCAGGGCTCACTTGCAGAGATATTAGCTGTGCAGTCTTTTTACCATGGTACACTTTGCTTAAACCTATTTTGGGCACACTGGAGTTTGAAAATATATTCTACTTTGAGTAATAGGATATGGGTGATATTCTGGTCAATTTCATTTGTATTATTCTAGGATTATCAACATTACTGAAATGTGCTACCATGCTGAATGCATTCAGAATAAAAGCATCCTGTTCCTTGTGTTTGGGTTCCAAAACAGAGGCTTTGTGGTTTTGTTCTACAGCTCCTTGTTTCTCAGCTATAAAGCTCATATCCACCACTATACAAACCACAGGCAGCTGGCTCCATAGCCACTAACCCCTGTAGGCTTTAGCAGCTGGTATTAAGGTATCCTCTCAGCTGCTGTGTTCTACTGGGGCAGCCACTATTATGTCTAATAGTCTGATTAGAGACAGATGCTTGGGGAAATGTCTAAAGCTGTTAATTCCTATTGGGGATACCTGCCCTTCTTTAGACTCAGAGGAGCAGACAGACAGGGCAGTTAACAAATGCCAGGCACTACTAAAACCACACATTTCTTGGAGCTCATTCAGCTCAGTCATGGGAAGAGAGCTAAGGGATATATTCTGAATGTTTGTATAGACCTTATCAAAAAGTATATTCCTCAGATCTGGGATAAGAGAAATCTTTTTAGGATAGGGGCTAGAGATGAGTTGATGGGAGGTGATTCAATACAGTGAGTACCCTGTAGCCCAAGAGGCAGAAATTCAAGCAGACAAGCAGCAGATTTTACAGTATCTTAGCAGTAGTAACATAGGAATAGCCCTGCTGGATCAGGACAGTAGTCCAACTAGCTTCCTGCTTTTACAATGGCCAGCCACACGCCCATGGGAAACCCACAAGTGAGATCTGAATGCAACAGCCCTCTCCCTTCCTATGGTTGCCAGAAACTGGTATTGAGAAGCATGACACTGCTTCGGCACCATCAAGGGCTTCACTTCTAGAAGCATCTGGAATAAACTTCTGCCAGTTACTGTAGCTAGTAGCTACAGATAACCTTATCTTAGAATCATAGAATCATAGAGTTGGAAGAGACCACAAGGGCCATCGAGTCCAACCCCCTGCCAAGCAGGAAACACCATCAGAGCACTCCTGACTTATGGTTGACAAGCCTCTGCTTAAAGACCTCCAAAGAAGGAGACTCCACCACACTCCTTGGCAGCAAATTCCACTGTCGAACAGCTCTTACTGTCAGGAAGTTCTTCCTAATGTTTAGGTGGAATCTTCTTTCTTGTAGCTTGGAACCATTACTCCGTGTCCGCTTCTCTGGAACAGCAGAAAACAACCTTTCTCCCTCCTCTATGTGACATCCTTTTATATATTTGAACATGGCTATCATATCACCCCTTAACCTCCTCTTCTCCAGGCTAAACATGCCCAGCTCCCTTAGCCGTTCCTCGTAAGGCATCGTTTCCAGGCCTTTGACCATTTTGGTTGCCCTCCTCTGGACACGTTCCAGTTTGTCAGTGTCCTTCTTGAACTGTGGTGCCCAGAACTGGACACAGTACTCCAGGTGAGGTCTGACCAGAGCAGAATACAGTGGCACTATTACTTCCCTTGATCTAGATGCTATACTCCTGTTGATGCAGCCCAGAATTGCATTGGCTTTTTTAGCTGCTGCGTCACACTGTTGGCTCATGTCAAGTTTGTGGTCAACCAAGACTCCTAGATCCTTTTCACATGTACTGCTCTCAAGCCAGGTGTCACCCATCTTGTATTTGTGCCTCTCATTTTTTTTGCCCAAGTGCAATACTTTACATTTCTCCCTGTTAAAATTCATCTTGTTTGTTTTGGCCCAGTTCTCTAATCTGTCAAGGTCATTTTGAAGTGTGATCCTGTCCTCTGGATCTTCCTTGAAGCCACCTCTGTTCAAGCCACCCAAGTTAGTGGCCATCACTGTCTCTTGTGGAACAAATTCCATAGTTTAACTATGCACTGTGTGAAGAAGTATTTCCTTTCATCTGTCCTGAATCTTCCAACATTCAGCTTCACTGGAGCCCATGAGCTCTATTGTTATGAGAAATGGATAAAAACTTTTTTTATCTCCAATTTCTCCATGCCATGCATAATTTTATACACATATATCATATCACTTCTTACTTGCCTTTACTCCAGTGATCAGTAATTAGGGAGGACTCCTATTTTGTTCTTCTTGAGCGTTGAGTGGAGGGCTAAATTACACCCTCCTTCCAATTTCTTTAACTTTACACTTGAATCAATTGAATCCACATCATGTGGGATGTCACATGAAATGCTCAGCGAACAGGAAGAGCACAGCTAAGGACATTCTATATATGGAATGTGGTTTGTAAGGTAGATTTGGGAGGATATAATTGTTTCATCTATGAGAGCACAGGTGAAAGCAAGGCACATATGAGCTGAGTTTGCCTTTACCTCTTCCAGAATCTATTATTGCCTCCACCTGAATAACAGGGGGAGTGGCAGATTTTCAATTGCATAAGTGAACACATTGAACTCAATGGGGCTTATTTCTGAGAAGGCATGTAGAGGATTATGCTGTTACATTACATTCCTTCTTGAGATTTGTGACTAAATTCATTCTTCTTTCTCAGTCAAACGATATCCATCCCCCCTCTTTGCAAGGCACTGAGGTTGTTTCCACCATCAAAGTGGGAGTTTGCATCCTGAAGAGCTGAGAGTTTTCCGGTGCCTGTCATTACTTACATTTGCCAATACTGGTTGAACCGAGGAGAGCAACTTGGGGGATGTCAGGGTATCCTTGGCCTTCTGTTATCTGAATGCTTGAACCGAGTAATGACACCAGAGAGGGTGTTAAAAACACCAAGCTATCTCAAGAATGTGTGGAGGATGGTATCAACACTGCCAATTTCTCCACTCCTTTGCAGTCATGTGTTGGGTAGGCTCAGAAAAAAAGATGCTTATCTATTCTTCATTATGGAACACCAAAGTGAGGTCTAGTGAAGTACTGCTACTGAGATCTTTTCCAGCGCTTTTCTTACAGTCATTGCACTGAGTCACTTCCCAGGCAATTGGCCTGTTCTTGTGACTTCATTTTTATATAATTAGTTGCAGGAAGTAATTATTTCCTTCAGCAAGCAATAAAGTCTCACAATGAAGTGCATTTGTCATCAAATAAGGAGTGTTGTATTATGAAAGCAGAAACTGGGCAAAGCAAACCCAATGGAAATTCCCTGGACACCCCTGCTCTCATTGAAGCAACAGCCCTTAAAATACAGAGTTTGCTCTGTAGCTCTGTAGCTTGGTCACGGCCACCATCTCTGATTTGTGGGCAGTTGGTGAAGTCTAGTTTGGTTTGCGCCTGCTCTCCCCGACATAATCACCACTCTTCTAACCCAACTACGAACCTCAGATATGTTTTCAAATGGGCTTTATTATATACTATCATTAAAAGGTTATTTGACTTTTTTAAAAAAGCATTAAACACACTGGCTCAAAATGCCTGACATCCACAAGCCATGAAGGAACAGCCAACCCCTGATAGGTCCACCTAGAATATAGCTCGTATTCAAGCTCTTTCCTGAAGTATGGCACTTTTCTAGCCATCATATTTTAGTGGAGTGCAAAGACACTAATGAAGAATGCATTCTGAAAAGCTTCCAAGCTGGAGGCATGTAATAAATGTTGCATGTTGTGCAAAGGACTAAAACCAGTTAATGGGATGTATTTTTAATGTCCTTAAATGTATCCAAGTGCCAGGATTCAGTCCAGCCCAGACCTTGAACCCAGCATCTCCACAGAGAAAGGAAAGTATGGGATGTGAGGGCGATCTGGCTGCGACATCTGTCACCCCATTGATCGCCAGGGTTGATTCGGCTGATCTGGCTGGCTAGGCGGGTGTCCCCTTCCTCCCTCACTGCTCCATGTGCGTCCCTCCCGAAGCTGCGCGCTCGGTGGAAGAGGACGACCATCCCAGATAGAAGGAGTGTACCGTTCTTCGGTCAAGGGTATACGATAGCTGCGCTCCCCTGCTAGAACCTCCAAACGAGAAAGGAAAGTATGATTCTCCAGCAAATCTCCAAGCCACCAGTGACCTTGAAGACCTAACAGCTCCTCTGTCCCTTTGTTCAGCCACCAACAATTAGACTGGGATAGCTGCAGGATTAGTTCAGCCTGCGGATTTAGCAGAGTGGACTTCACACATCTCCACTGGACATATAGTACCTGCCTTTTCCTAGGGTTGCCATATTTCAAAAAGTGAAAACCCAGACACAAAGGTTGTTGAGCTTTTTATTTTATTTTTTTGCAAAATTGCAAAAAAAAACCCCAAAAATGGTTCTGAGCTATTTTTAAAGGGAAATCGGCAAAAACTACACTGCCAACATGGGTTGCCATACATCCAAATTTTCCTAGACATTTTGCCGATTTCCGCCCAGACCCTGATTCCAACTGCAGTATTCTGTTTATGTCTGGGAAATTCTGGACGTATGACAACCCTACTTTTCCCAGTTTCTCACACAAAGGGGCAAAGAAAAAGGTCCAAAGAGAGCTCACATAACGGTGTGCTCATGGGGTAGAGGTGGTAGTAGATCTCCTAGATATATTTTGTGTTCATGTTGCTCACTGTGCAACAGTCTGGTGTCATACATTCCTTCTCACACTTTTTATTTGAATTGCATTTCTTTTTCCTTGCATCTGCCCAAGGGATAAATGAGCTATCATTTAGGTTGCATGGATACGATTGGGTTATTAGCTACCTTCCTAGTAAAGGTTCCCCGTGCCCTGGTTGAACTTTCAGTTGTACTGCTGAAAAAAGTGCAAAAATATAATGTAACTGACCAATTAACCAAAAAATGGGTGGGGTGAGGGATCAGAGACAGGCAAAAAATAGAAGAAATAGTGCAAAGATGAGTTATTTGTGCACATTTTGTTCCTCTGTAGTTGAGTCTATAGTCATTATGCTGCCTCAATTTCATATAAAGAACTGAAAGGTAGATGCATTACCCTTCCCCAGGTAATTATTTCTGTGGTCAAAATTACTTCCCATGCATCTCCTAGTCATTGCAAGGACAAACATGAATTTGGAACGCTGCAGATGGGGGTGATATGCAGCAGAGTGGTAGGTGGGGAAAGTGTTAAGTACTCTTGCTACTTCTCCACTCCAAATTTGTCCCTCCTGAAATGAATGATACCAGGACTCTGTTAGCCTGTTGATGCATGATGCCCCTAGGGCAGCAAAGAAATGAAGTTTCTTCAACCCAGTTTCGTTTAAAGAGCCGTAACTCAGGAGGTGTGTTGATTCGTAGCTGTGCATCTCACAGATTCTGCAGGTTACATCACAATATAGTACTCCACGTCCTGCAAACAAAACTTTAGTCCTGTAAAACTGCTCATTGATCCCTAATTAGTTGCACATCAGTTGTATGAGAATGGCTGTAGATCAGCAGGAAAGACAAATCATTTGGAAATAAGGGCTTCTGTAAGGGGATATTTTTGTGCTTTATACTTCAGGAACAAGTTTGTGAAAATTACACAGAATAATGAATGAGAATGGAGGCTTGCCTCAAAGTATCTAGGTGAATGCAGTTGGCCTTTGGTACAATTGGCAACAATTGAGAGAGGAAACGGAAAAGGGCAGATGTAGACCAAACAATGCTCCAATTCACCATGTGCCTCTTTGTGTGCCCCACCCAACCAGGAATGTAGTTATACAATCCCTGACTCCATTGCACAAGTGAAAGGTAGGTTTACCAGACTGACAAATGGGAAGTGTTTCTGCCCACATATAACTTTGGTTAGGCCCCAAAGTAGGCACTCTCAATTAGCAACTCAAGACTCATCTGCTTACATTTGTTCATGAGAATCACAAACAGAAGAAAAGGAAGAAGAATTCTGATGTGATAAATAATAAAGGCATCTAACTAAACAGGGCGTTTTAGTCAGTAGCTGGTAAGCTTGCATGGTTCTTGCAGATGGTTTTGAATATAGTGCTCTAAAATGTTTCTTGTTCCAGGCTGCAAGTTAGATGCTAAATGTTTGCCTTTACCTAAGCAGAAGCCCTCCAAGCAAATCAAAAGACTGAAGTAAGGTCTGAAGACTGTACTGTAGAATGTAGTTCTGAGCACTCAAAAACACACATTTTTAAAGAAACTGAATCACAAATACTCAGATCACCATGCTCATGGTACACAAATATTCTCTTTGAAACCTTCAGTGCATAGATGCTTTTCTCCACAGTGTTTACAAGTGGGTAACTGGCGTAAGTAAATACTTAGATATTTGGCTATCAGAGGAAACGCAAACGTTAAGAAGAAAGAGGAAGAAATGTAAAATCCCTTTGTGTATAGCACATACTTCAAGTACATGATTTTCATAACCATCCACAATGCCTTCTAACTTCAAGAGCTCCCAATGGGTTTTGTATTTGTAGGCTGCAGAAATGAACTCATGCGTATTCTCAATTGTAATACTCCATTCAACACTTTCTAAGGATTTGATGGGTCACCTGTTCTCAAAAAGGCACTCATTTTATGTCATTTCTGTGATGCTGACCTTAATATTAAGCACTTTCCCCTTTCACTTATAGCCATCCACCTGATGGAGAGCACCACAGTGAAAAGAACAGTTTCAGCACTGCCAAAGATATCCTGTGCAAACCTGTATAGTCTTGTAGACTTATGCTTGTCCACTGTTGTGTGGGCAGGCAACGCTGCCAGATTTTCTGCTTCTCCCACATATAAACTAAATTATGATTTATATATGGCAAACACTAAGACAAACTGGGAGTTCAGCAGGGAAATGTCTGCCTTATGTTTACATAAATACACTTTGTGTGTGTGTGTGTGTGTGTGTGTGTGTATACCTACACAAGCTCCTACTTTTCAAAATGTTTTAACCTGCATGGATTTGTATGATCTTTTGCTGTGCTAAACTGAAGAATTTACAGCAACTACCATTCTGCATGAAGCTGTTGGGACAACTTATGTGTCTCCTTATTAAAACAGCCATGAACAGACAAGCCAAAAAGGCCATAAACCTAACTGCTAATCTTAGTTGGCATAACAAAACTAAAGCTGATTCCAGCAGCTTCAGCACAGTCTTCTCTATAGGACAGGAAGGGGTATTTTCTTATTTCTTCCCTTTTTACTTCTTGTTTTCCTCCCATTGACTACAATTTTGGTGTCATTGCAATAACACAGCCAGCAGGACATGCACATCTCTGAACTCTTTCTATGGCACTACTGAGAGGCCTCTGACAGTGCTGTGCCATTCCACTGGTAGACTTCCCCCTCCAACTGTAAATTGGTACTTAAGCGTGCCATCCTACAGGAAGTGCTGTTAAGTGTCAACTATTTCCCCATTAGCTCTAATAAAGTCTTCACATGCCTATAAGTCGGGGCACTGTTATGGCTTTCCCCAAAAAATCCTGTGAACTGTAGTTTGTTAAGAGTGCTGAGAGTAGTGAAGAAGCCCCTATCCCCCCCCCCCGAACTACAACATAAATAAATTCAAAAACAAACAAATCACTGAACTGAAATGACAGTAAAGCTGGAGAGGCAAAGAAACACAGCATGTTTAGTGATAATTCATCTTGGTGACTGAGAACTCTGAAAATAGGCAACAGCATGAGATAAACTCCTTCCTTGGTAATGAATAAATGCATGGGGAACTAGACATCCTGTGCAAGCTACTGAGCACTGTCACTACCTCACCTCCAGAGAGCACTAAAAAAATGAATAGAACATTAAAAAATGAGCATATCAATGGAAAGTTATGCTAATAGTATTTGCAAATACCAGCAGATTACAAGTCTGGGAAACAATGCCAAAACAACAACAAGGAGAAGTACCGTACATCTCCCTGAAGCTTGTGGGGAGAGAGGCAAGGTTTCAGATGCAGCATTGTCAAGTGGTCTAAAGCTAAAACTTCAAAGCAGAAAGTACTTTTCCAATTCCTTTCATATTTATAATGTGAGAACTTTTATTCTTATTTAGGCAGGATGAAAGAAGTTCAGGAGTACTACAGTTCTGTACATTGTCCCCCAGGAATGCTAACTCCTGTCCCAGCAGCAGTTTGGCAATTGCTTTATAAAAGGATTAAAGGACCTTCCCAAACTCCTATGACACATATTTTAACTCCTCCCTGAACGTGCCTCTCAGTTTGTCCTGGAAAACTGCCTTGCAAGAACAAGGTCAAAGAAGGGGAGTGAAAGAGAATTTCTGCTCCACTCCTTGTGTGTACAACACCTTGTAGAGAGAATCAGTTTAATAGCATTGCCCCTCCCTCCCTCCCCCCTTTTGCTTACCTTGTGACTGTGATTCATTTTAAATGTTTAAAGCACCCATTTCCTCTTTGATGCAAGGCAAAGAGGATTAATTTTAACCTATTTGGATCATTTGTTGTGCTGGCTCTTCCTGGATGGTGGCAGAGAGTTCATGTGTGACTAAATAAATCTGCTAATAAGGTAATACCCACAGTGGTAATGTGTTGCACAAGAAGAATTAGTTGCCACTTGAGCTATCCACTGTTCTCTGCATGCTTACACAATATTCAAAACCAGTAAAGAAAAGGGAAAAGGAAAAAAAGACTTGCTGCCATCAATAAATAGTGGTTTCTATGGAAGAGAGCTAAGCTGATAAAAACTGCCTAAAGAGAGCTAAGCTGATAAAACTGCCCTTCTTCTGTAATGGTTCCATAGGCAGGTATAAGCATATGGAGAAAAAATTCCAAATACACTGTAGTAAGACATTTTCCCATTATTTCTAATGAAATAATCATTGAAGTGGGTACTGTACAGGAGATGGTTTCTTTTGTTCCTTGCTCCACTGGTGCCTCTGGAGCCCATATACTAAGATTTGCTAGGAGAGAACTTTTCGCTTCATAGTAAATTTTGTCTTTCCTTCCTAAGATATGTAGATTGAAGATTGTTCAGATCTTATAGAAGACAACTGATGTGCACATGGAATAAAAACAGAAGCATTTCCCCTTGCCCAGATTCAGCTGCACCCTATTCGACCTCCAACGTCATCCCTGCACAGTGTGCATCAGACACACCTCTGCAATGAGCAGGCTGTTGAGCGTGGCTGCACTTGCAGGCAGGTGCTCACTCAACAGCAGACTTACACTACTAAAGACATCTTCCTGATGCCGCAGGCACTTGCTCCATAAGCTGTTCATTTTGGCAGCCTACTGGTGAAAGTAGGTATAGGGTTATTTTTTAGAGCGGGGAAAACCTAGAGGCTACTTATTTCCAAGGAAACCTTTGCCCTCATTTGGCTCCTTTACCAACATGAACCAGATGTTCAAGGAGAGTTTCCTACAGATGAAATCATTTTATTGAGGTAAGGAAGTATATTTGAATCCAACCCACTAAATAGCATTGCATGTATGAATCAGGGCTGCCCAGTTATTTAAAAAGTGTCTGAGCTAAGTTTGGCAGTCTGCATTTTTAAGTATCTTTCTGCTCCCGCCTTTTCCAATAGAAAAGATGAGACAATGCTGACACTTCCAAACTAGAAACATGGTTATCCCTAATGTTTGTTAACTTATTGCATTTATATTCATTTTTTTCTCTAAGTAGCTGTGGATGGTGGACATGGTTCTCCCCCTCAACATTTAAGCCCCACAACAACTCTAAGAGGTAGGTTAGGCTGAGAGGCAGTAACTGTTTCATGATCACCCAGTGAGCATGGCTGAGTGGGGATTTGAACCCTAGACTCCCAGGGTTCCACTACCCCACACTGGATTCTCAACCTATGAAAAAATGTGTTCTATGCTTACAGTACAGCTTATGTCTCAAGCAGCTAAAAAAGGCCAGAATGAAACAGGTATGTGAGACCAAAAATAACCTGAAAAGGAATAGCAGCCTGACTGGAGTGTTCTTACCTCAAACACTCGTTAAAGTCCTCCATTGAATCTGTTTATCAATGGGCTGAGCAGACTGTATTCTGCTGGGATATGAGGTGCTTCTAGATAGCCTAGCTTATCTCCCAAATCATTTTCCTATTTTGTTTGAATTTATTTGCCTTGAATATTAGATTAATTTATCAGCCTTGTTTTTATCAATAACAAGCAGCCTACAAAGATATGTTGTTCTTACGCTGCCATTTTAAATTATTTATTTATTACATGCCTCAAACCCCACATTTCTGCTTCATTTTGTCGGTGTTCAAACTCAGGGTCATTTGAGATTAGAAAGGCATTCTGAAGCCCATTTTATTACTTTGAAAGGCAAATGGATAGGATGCATTCCACAGAAACAGAGCTGTGCAAGAAATGTAAGCACAGCACTGAGAGCTACAAGCAAAAAGTCAGGAAATACCAGGAGTTCTTCTCCAGAGTAACTTACCACTTTTTCCTTGTAAACAATGTACTTCAGCCACTTGAAATCCTGCCACTTGAACCCTGCCAGCACAAAGAGGGAATCCTTTTCATATTGCTCTGGTTTCTGGATGGCCCCTTCTGGGTATGTTATTCGCATTGTTGTCTTGCCACCAACATCCTTTTCAAAGCCTTTCACTGGAGCAGAGTTCAGCCTACAGAGAGTTCAGAGAAGAGCTGCCAGTTGCATTTACACCAGAGTTCAGTTTGAAATGGTAGCAAAAACACAGGATAGAAACTATAAAATTAAACAAAAGTCAGACATGAGCAAATATGCTGAGAGCTCGTAACTGCCAGTGAAACAGTTAAAACTGCTTGCATCCAACTTCTGGAGTTAATGTGTATAAAGAGATGATCAATTAGACCTGACTGAGCAACCAAGAATTTCAGAATTTAGTGTTTCCTGATTCTTCCACAGGCCAAAGTGAGAAGCTAAGCACTCAAATAAAGAGCCAGCCACTATTCTCAATACAAATATAAAGGAAGTTATTAGTGCCCATTCTTATCCATCTACACTATCTTGATTTTTCCTAGAACATATTGAACTGCTGGTAAGTAGTTATTTTCTACTAGGACTATGGTGTGGGCCGATATTTATCATCAAAGCTTATCACAAAGCATAAGTGCATAGAACTTTTCACCTACAATTTAGTTTGTGGTATAATCATGCTCATGAGGTAGTGCTAGCAAGACTGCCTTATAAACTGAAACTAATTGTCCACAAACCAGAGCATCCCTAAGCGCTTGAAGATGAAAATTTTTGGTATCCAACTCTGGAAAAGGAGCTCCTTGAATGCCCTTGGGTACTCGACATATGAAGCGATGTCACCGTTGCACCACAATTTCCTTCCAACAGGAAACCAAGAAACTGGCAACTGGGTCTCTATCTCTTACAGTTCAGGACTAGACAATATCAGAATGGCTGTTCTGAAAAGCAGTAGTCCCACATCCTCCTATGCCTCCCCGATAAGGAAAAACATTTAACGTCTTGCCAGTGTGCCCCAGGTTTTCCCACTACATTTCATTAGCTGTTTGCAACTCAGAATGAGATGATTTTATGTCACACATTGTATTATTAGTTGCTACTGCGGAAGGGGAAAGAATGAAACAAGAAGCTGCTGTTTTTAGCAGCGGCCCCACATCTGCCATACTTTCTAATTCCAGCCTTAGTCTTTTATGTGAGGCATATTGTGCCAAGGACACTGGAATCTGACAGGGCCAGAGGTGCTGCAAACCTCTACTGCACATAGTAGGAAAAGAATTATAGAACACCTATTCCTCTCCCCTGTGTGGACAACTCACCTGATAACAATGTCGTAGTCATCGATTTTCAAACCCAGTGACTTGTTTGCTAGAATGCCACCATTTCCCACAATAACACATCTCCGGCAACTGAGACTGGGAAGGAAGCAGAGATAAGGGCAGTTGGGTAAACAGTAAAATCCACAAGCACAGAGCTCCTCCTGGTCAAGATCCAATTCAGGCACTGTAAGTATAATCAGGAGGCTGTACTCTATTAATTTGCAGTAACAAACTCTGTCAATTTATAATACAGGGAGCATAGCAACACAGGTAGCAAAACGAGGAAATGTTCTCACCATATCTACTTAGGCTTATTGGCTCAAGATGAAATCACTGCATTTAAATAGCTAACAAAATGTTTCTTTTCATAATGAAACAACTGTAAGGGAAACTAAGTGCAGATTTTGTTTGCACAGAAGAATAGTAACTGCTTAATTAAATACCATTTATCTATGCATAGGAAAATATGCAGAGAAAGGTCCCAAATAAACAATCCTTAAGAGGAAAATGACAGTTGTAGATTGTTAGTTAAAATCATGTTAGAATTCCTACTGCAATTCTCTTCCCTTTATTTTACTATTCACTTTGACATTAGACCTGGATCTGTGTTTAATCCAATTTCCTCTTGTCCTCTGCTCAATGGACTGGATGGTACACTTTGCTTCACTCCCTGTTACATACAATGGGCCAGTCAATTTCCCTTCACCTAGCCTGCCTCACTAGGTTGTTGTGAGGATACAGTGGAATGGGGGTTGTATGCCACTTTGAGATCATTGGAGGAAAAGTGGGACATAAATGAAATAAATAATATAAAAGCATTATTGTCCCATGTTGTCTCCTCCTTTTATACAAGATAAAATTCCCAATCCAGATCCTTCAACATTTCCTCATCAGTGCTTCCTGTAGTTCAGGAGAAGTCAAAGCGACTACATTCAAAGGCTCCTTTTTACATCCTCTTTCAAAGACATAATAAGAGCATTGTAATTTTAAGAATTACCTTATTTTTCCGTGAATAACACGCCCCCATGTATAAGACTATGGGGGGAGAAAATGGGGGGAAATGGCCCAGAAGTGTTGAGCTTTTTTGGGGGGGGGGATGCCGAAAATAAATCAAACGATTGAAAAACCCTGACAATCACAGCAGCAGCCAATCCATGGCAGCCCTTGCCGCAGCAACAACTCACCCACCCAATCGCCGCACACAAGCTCCTGCTTGCAGCTGCACACATCCCTCCTCTGCACTACTCATGTATAAGATGACCCCTGATTTTTTTACATTACTTTGAAGTAAAAAACCCTTGTCTTGTACACAGAAAAGTACATAATTGCCAACAGGAATTGGAGACTGAAGGATGAGGAAAAACTGTCTATGTACTACACAAGCCACTTCCTTAATTTCACTCTTTCTCCTTCTTCCTCCCATTTATTGCTCTGTAAAGTCTTATATACATTAAAAATATTGTGTATTGTTGAGTATAACTTTGGAAACTAGGTCCCAAATAGCATGTGATTTGTGGTTACATTTAGTGGCTCCAACAATGTGAAACAGGAGAGTAGGAATGCTCTGGGATACCATAAATACAAAGATGTGTAGAAAAACACTAAAAACTGCCTCAAAGGAGTACCACAACTGAAGCAGAAAGTACAGCACAATAGTAGACTGTCTGTAAACCAGACCACATTTCCATAAAGTTGTCACATCAGAAGTAAGACAGACACTTGGAAGTGCTCCTAGACAAGATGAGATGCTGATCGAATTTTTGGTTCAAGAACAAGGGTAACACTTCTTGCTTCAACTGAAAACTGCAATACTATCACCTCACTTCAGTAATATTTCAAGTATATACAGTGATCTGCAATCTTGATTTAACTCATTCTCATATCCAGTCTGTATAAAAATGGACTATTATTCTTCTATTTTACTATTTTAAGGTAACTCAATGGAAAGGAGAATGAAAATGACTTGTCTAGAAGCTTGAAAAAGTATTTATTTAAAATTCTCTGATTTTAGGATGGGTTAACTCTATTCTGTAGAACTCCATATTTAACCTTTAATCTCTGTCTGTGTAGCCTTAATTCCTTGCATACTTCCTCAAGTCTCTCTTATCTCTTTCCCTTCTATCAGTTTAATCTCTACCAAGGATTGTGGCTTGTTTCTTCCAAAGAAATCACAAGTGGTAAGCCAAGAACAAACCTTGCTTACCACTTGTGGTTTTCCTGGGTGTGAGCAACACAACATGCCAGATTCTGGTTTGGTTCATCCATGGAACTGCAGCAGTAGAAATGGGACATGCGGCCTGTTCACACTAAACCACTGTTTGTTTTAAACTATGGGTTATGACAGGTGACCCAGAACAGAGTTATCTCAATTTTTCTTGCCAATTCAGAATGTAAAATATGTTTAGTGAGGTACAAAGCTCAGTAGAAGAAATTGAGGCAAAGGAAAACAGCAAGAATTTGGTGCTAAGCTAGTATTAGACAACAACAATAGGTATGAGGTTCCACCATGTGCCAATAGATTAGTGAAGAATGTTCTATATTAAAAGCAAAATACTGGAGGAGGACGACGACAAATGAACATGTCTGCCACTACATCCAAGTTTGCTGCTCCCATGAATATGTGCATTAACAGCTCACGCCTCCGAAAGCCAGGTAAAAATTTCCATAATCAATCTTGCTATCAGCTCCACTGCCCCACAGCTATAAACATAGGGTTTAGAAGAGGAGCTGTTAGTGAGAACAAGCTGAACCTTATATTTGTCTGAATAAACACTGTGCAATTCTGCTGCCTTACAATGATACCTTGGGGGAGGTTGTGACAAGTTAATGCATTTGTTGAAAGATTGTCAGTTATTTATTTTGGAATGTAGGGAATCAAGCAGATTGCGGTAACACTAGAGAATAAAATTTGTGAAGCTGTCAAAAAAACTATTTTATAGACCCCATGGATTGGAACAGGAGCATCATTCCCAGCTCCTCGTTTTATTCCAAAGCCAAGAGCCCATAGGGAAGCAGTTTATTAATGGCCACCAACTCCCAGGGGCTCCTTCAGGCTCCCAAAAGAATCTACTCACCTGTCAAGGGCTGGAGTAAGACGATAATCTTTGGTTGCTGACAAGATGGCTTTGATCAGATTATCTGTTAAGAAAAAAATACATTGGAAGGGTTAGCTTGCTTCATTTTTTTCCCATACTATTGATGTACAAAGACTTCAGGGACCAAGATGATTATTGAATGAATTTGCACTGGTATATTTAAGTTAGGTAAAGGTACCCCTGCCCATACGGGCCAGTCTTGACAGACTCTGGGGTTGTGCGCCCATCTCACTTAAGAGGCCAGGGGCCAGCGCTGTCCGGAGACACTTCCGGGTCACGTGGCCAGCGTGACATCGCTGCTCTGGCGAGCCAGAGTCGCACACGGAAACGCCGTTTACCTTCCCGCTGGTAAGCGGTCCCTATTTATCTACTTGCACCCGGAGGTGCTTTCGAACTGCTAGGTTGGCAGGCGCTGGGACCGAGCAGCGGGAGCGCACCCCGCCGCAGGGATTCGAACCGCCGACCTTTCGATCGGCAAGTCCTAGGCGCTGAGGCTTTAACCCACAGCGCCACCTGCGTCCCCTTATTTAAGTTACAGCATAACAATTAGAAATTAGACAAAGGGCAACAAACCTTACATAAATACATTCTTTAGGTTGTATGTTATAGCACATTATTTTGATTCAGGAATATCCTAGAGCTAAAAATTCAGATTGACTCTGAAAAATAAAATTCTATTTCCAAAATGACTGAGTTTCAATAAACACAGGCACCTTTGAGAATCTATTTCTCCATTGTTTCTTTGTTACATACAGTGTCTTCCGTCTTTGCTTCTCTTTCTGATGTGTACCAAGTGGATATCCTGAACAATAAACCACATTGCTTTCACTAAAGACCTGCAGCACTTTCTACATGTAAGGAGGGAGCTACTTGCATTACTCATATGTGCAACAGGTCTATTCGGTGCAATCAAGGCTGGGAAACCATTTTGGCAAGTATGCCATAAGACAACTCCACAACATTAGATGCCACCCTATGTAGTGCAGTTACAGGCAGCCCCTGGTAGATTAATGTGGTTTCTATCTACTGAGCCAGGGAGCAAACAGCAATGTGGCAATCTAGAGACAGGCAGATTTGTAGACACCCACCTCTATGCCATAACCAGAGCATTGGGCTCCAACTCTTGTACAGATGTACTACAAACTCAAGTTTAGATTGGTTATTCAAGATGTACACATGACTTTTCAGCACTGAATCTGTTTGCATGTCAAGACCCCGAGGTCACCCGCCCCCCCAATGATGAATAAGACACAAGGACACAGATATTAGTTTAATGGTTATTGGGCAAATTTTGGCCACAACTTTATTGGTTACAGAATGTGACTGGTATTGGCTTAGGCATTGGAAATGACCCGACTATATCTGACTCCTGCCTGCCATGCAGGGAGTCTTGTAAGGGTCAACCACCAATAGGGGGAGCCCTATTGATGAAAATCAACTCGAGCTCCCCCTGGGTTCCTGATGGGGTCATGGCATGGCCTTAGCCCCTCCCTGGGCTTCGGACAAGATCCACACCCCCGGATTCCTTTAACGGAATACCCTTAATATTGGAGGGGCAGGTGATGGCCACACCTCACCTCCCCCAACACAAGTTCAACCAGTGCCTAACTGCCAAACCTTACAAAGTTGTGACGACTGCTACAATGCTTAGTTTAGATTGGCTATTAAAGATGTACGCATGACTTTTCAGCACTGAACCTGCTTTTGGAACATGATACTATAGTAAACAATAAAGAGCTCATTTTAACCAAGAACCAGAAGTGATGCATGACATAGCACTAAATCAGGAGTATCGTGTACTGGATCCTGTTCTCACTGGAGGGTTTTTTTTTTTCTTTTGTGCATTCTCAAAATAATGCTACCTCCTTAATTTTAAAAAGTAGGTTTGGATACTATTGTAAAATTTTTATAAATAAAAATAAATTGTTTCAACTCAAAATTGGTGCTTTTCATAACAAGTGAATATATCTGAGTGGATGATTCTCTTCTTAATTTTCTTTCACTTCACATTTAGGTAGCAGGTAGGTCTACAAAGCATTAGTAGTTGTAGTATTTTAATGTATATTCCACTCTTCCTCCCAAGGGAGTCCAGGGCAGTGATCACATAAGCAATAAAACAATTAAAGCATCTAAAAACAATTCCAATACAGATGCAGTCTGGGAAAGATCTTTACTCAAAAGACTTGTTCGGAAAGAAAGGTCTTCAGTATGTGCCAAAAAGACAATGGTGACGGTGCCTGTCTTCAGTATGTGACATATATTTAACAAGAAGGAGTTCCAAAAGGTATGTGCCACAATACTAAAGACTGGATTTCTATATTGTGCCAAAAAGGTGGAATCTGCAAACTGCCTTGGGTGTGTGGGCAGAAAATTGGCATATAAACGTTGTTAAAAAAATATTGTATGTTTTGGTTACTTATAATTCAGAACTGGGACAACTGCAAATAGCTACTGCGAAAATTATGACTATAAGGAGGCAAGACTATCAGGCACTGAGCTTTTCAACAAGTTAAAAGGTGCAGAAGAGTTAGGAGTTTGGCTTTGCAAACCACATTTAAACAAGGGGAAGACTTACACTATGAAAGCAGAATTATGCAAGTTAATGGAAAAGGCAGATAATATATAATATGCAAAGATTACAAGATCTATCTATCATTAGACAGTAAAGTAAAGAAGTGTGGCTGCTTGAAGGGCTGTGAAGAGTGTATATCCTGAGTGGAGGCAGCTTTTATCAAGCAGCATGGTAAATGGGAGAGGGGAGGAAGAAGAGAAAAAGTCTGACTTGGCATAAGACTATTTCCTCCTAATGCTGCAAACCTTTTACAACTCCCACCTTAGCTGGAGCTCCCTACTAAAATGGTAGAGGCCAGACCTTTCATTTAAAGATGGATAATGGATGGGAAAGAAGACAATGAGAGTAATCCTATGCATTTCACTCAGAATAAAGTTCCATTGAGGCGTGCTCTTCCTTAAGTAGGTTTTTTTTGTTGTTTTTTTTTTGAAATGGAGGGGGAGAAGGGAAAGTGTTCTGAGCACTATTTTCAGTTGAACATCCTGTGAAGCAGTAACTTATGTAAACTGTGTATCCCAATGTATGACTCATTGTAGGAGACAGCAGATAATTTCAACTAGCCCTGCTCCACTTTTTATGACTGGTTCAGGCTAGTAAATCTCAAGGCTCTAGCGCAGAAGAAGCCACCAAAAATTGGTGTACATCTTGTATTAGTGGAATAAAATTCAGGGGTGGGGGGGAACTCTCCTAAGGAAATTATAGTGGCTATCTAATGGATTTTTACATTTTTGTTTTTATGTTTTCATATATGCCAACTTCTATAAGTTAATGTATTGCAATGGAGGATAGCACCATAGCAAAATAAACTGTTATGAAATGCTGGCATGCACATAAGAATACTGATTCCTTAGTGCTCAGGGAGCTGACTGAACAGATAATAACACAGTTAATATTTTTTTACAACCCAGGTTAGCCCCAGCTTATTTAGTATGAGTTATTCCCAAGTAACAAGGTCTTTTTCCAGCTTTCTAACTATGCAGGTTTGTAATAGAGTTAGATCACAAAATGATCCTAGTAAAATTATTGGGTGCATCCTGTTGCACTCATTTAAAGCCAACCTACACCAAACAAAGCAGAGATTCTGCCAGAGGTCCAAACCATACAAATTCCCCTCCAGAGAATACTCCGCTTCCTGTCTACAACGTGCTGTTCTTACTCCTCTTCTACATTAAGGCTAAATAAACAGCCACTGGGTTTAATGACTCAGCATCCACTTCAGGGATCAACAAGCAGTGATGGGATGCAGTGTTTCAAGCAAGTTTGGTCAGCTTGCCACATGAGTCAGCTCCATCTAAGTTTATATAGTGTCTTTCATTAAAAAATGTTCCAAAACAGTAAGCAATGAGAAAATGTGAATTTTAGTATTTTATCTCCCATTGGTCTCTATTTGAAAAATTCACCTGAGCAGAACTCTGGCAATGAGCATCTGGCACCTGCACACATGCCATTAATTTGACTTCACATGGAACAGGTTTGTGAGACACAAGTCAAGGTGTAACAATGTTGTCAGGTGCTAGGAAAGCTGGTAATATTTGTGCTAGAAAATCTAGACCACAAGGTTAGCATTGCTGCTTTAATATGCTACAAATTTAGCCAAGAGTCATTTTGTTGGAATGCTGGAGATGTAAGAAAGCAGCAAGAAATTATGGGATTCTTACAGCCTAAGAAATGCAAGAGTATGTTGCAGCAAGTAAAGAGAGGATGGGTGAAGATACGAAATGCAGACACAGATCTCTCAACCCTGTAACAATTCTTTTTCTGATATGTAACTAAGTCTGCATAACCACCATACATTTCAAGTGCATTTAAAACACACATACCCTTCAAGAATCCTGGGAACTATAGCTTGCTAAGGGTGCTGGGGATTGTAGCTCTGTAAGGGAGAAACTACAGTTCCCAGGATTATTGGGGTTGGGAGAAATGCATGGTGTGTATGATATCTAAATCTGCACTACAAATACCAGATCTTTTGGCAGAACAATCTCAACTATTCCTGGGAATTTGCACTGTGAGCTGTCCCAGGTCCTGACCTACCTGACCCTGCTTGACCCTGCCTTAGCAACTTAAAACCAAGGTACCTGCTGCAGGATTCTGGTATAGATCAGCCTTCGCTAGGTCATGTTCAGCACTTTGTGACTCACAACTCTGCAAAAGGAGCACACAGCTGATGAGTACAACTGAAGTCAGAGTTCATATTGTGAGAAAACAAAGCAGTCATGGCACAAAGATATCCAGTGCCACATAGTTGCTCTTCAAATGAATGCAATCAGATGTAGGATGCTTTGCTCTGGAGTGCTATATGTAGTTTTCATAACCAGATACATGATACCAATGCAGGGCACACCCAGTTTATGATGTACCTGCTCTGAGAGTTTTAACTTCTTAAATTCCTAGATTAGCATAATAGCAATAAATCAGGACCACAGAAAACTATGTAGATGAGCTGTAACACATGTGGAAAGACATCAAAATTGGATGTTTAGCAACATCCAGCTGTACATGGAACATACTTTTGCTTTTCTGATTCCTTAGGGGGTATTATTCTTGATCCTCAAGCTTCTAGGATTTTTGCCAGGGGCATGCAAGCTATTTCCAGAGTCTTGGGTATTAGGAAAAACTTCAAAGGAGTTTCAATAGAAGTTTGGTGGAAAAAAAGGCCAATGAAGATATGTGGGTTCCGGCTAAGGCCTCATCTCATCGGAAATGCATACTTTTAGGTTCATCATAACTAAGAAAAGGGTAACTCTTAGATAAGGGCGCTGCATCTATTTTTCCTCCTATCTTTGAGTAATTTTAGAATGCTCTCTGTTCTCTTGGGAAGTGCCAATCAATATTCATGGGATTCGTATCCCACAGAGTAAAAGGCCAACCAAAGTGGAACAAAACACTTTGGCTACATCATACTATGACATAAAAAACCAGGATCAAATATTCACTTGGCCATGAAGCTCATTGGGTGGCTACATGCAAGGCAAGCCTTCTTAATCAAATCTACTTCATAGGGTTCTTGTGAGGATAAAGTGGGGGACATGAACCACCAGCTTCTTGGAGGAAAGGTGTAATATATTATTATTATTATTACTAATATTATTATTATTTAAACTTATTAGTCACTTGTTACTCAAGAGCCTCCTAGTGACTTATGTCACAGAAAAATATATGCAAGTACATTATACCTTAGAAAAAAGGAGGGGGGAATCATAGAATATGTTAGTATTCCATAAAACGTATTAGGAAAACAAAATCAACACACCTTAGCAGTAATAAACAACATTAGCAATAAACAAACAACAAACAAAGCAACACTCACAACCACTAATTAGCAGATAAACAAAAAGAACCTCACCCCTTCCTTAGCCCCCAACCATTCAATATGGTTAAACTGTTTGTTTGTTTGCCCCCCACCCACCCACCACAGAGATTTAGGCAAGTGGGAAACAGGCGAAGGGGATTGTCAGTGTTGGTGCTCCAATTGTTATTCTTTACCTATTTGCCACTTGCCTAAATTTCTGAAGGCGGAAGGCACCTACAGAAGGGTTTCTCATGTAAATCTTATGCATGGGCAGGTTAACTGGAAAGGATGTAGTGTTTTATTTATACTCTTTGACAATTGTTTTCATTATAAGATGGAGGAAGTTGTACCCTAAAACCTCTGTAGATAGCAAGAGATCCATTCATGAAAGAAACAGACTGCTGAACCTCATCCTGTTAATGCAGAATAGTTACCATAACACAGCAGACTGAAAAAAGGTTCTCAATGAACACAGGAGGTTGATGAGGGAGTGAAAATGGGAAAGAACTCCTGCTCTCTGAACTTCAGCTCCTCCAGACACAGATCTGGGCAAGAAGCCAAGAAGGAGGTGTAAAGACAGATAGTTTGGTTCAGTGCAAATTTGAATTTTGATGTCAGCATGCATCTGTTTTTTATCAACAGAGATAAAGTATTATTTATATCAGCATGCCAGATGTGAAAAGAGACTGCTATGCAGCTAAAAGAATGTTTAGGGAAGGGAATGGCATAGATTGTGTTTGGTAGTGCTCAGATGTGCTTGTTCCAGTATGCCCTGGAGGTCAATACTTCCAACTGTGCATTCATAGCTTTCTACCCTGCAGAGCTCATAAAAGCAAACACTTTGACGTAACACTTGCCTCCACAGGAATGTAGGCATATATGTGGAAAATGTGAAGTTAAAATTGGTCATCCACACAGATTTTTCTAGGACAATCCCATGATCAGGAGCCAGCAGGAGCTGTTCCAGAAAATTCACACAGGTGAAGAATTCTGACATGACATTTTCCTAATGTGTGCCTTCTCAGACATTATTCTACATAGTTTTATAGCATAGTTTTTGTTGATTAAGCAGCATATTGACTTTGTTATATAAATAAATGAATAAGTTTTTTTCTATTGCTATTATTTGTTTTTGCATTTGAGTAAATAACTTAAGAAGTTATGGCACGTGTGGCATTTGTAACAAATTGCTATGTTGAAACCAACCATGCTTATTAATAATTATAAAATATACTGTAGTCTTCTAGTATGAAACCTAGTCCAATCTCAACACTAAAGTTTGGGTTAGCTTGCTTCTTGGTGAAGCCAACCCAGAAAAGGCATAGAAGAAGATCTCTCGGAATCAGTTTGACAAACAACTCACAGACTAAAACAGTCTGGTACAACAGCTTGAAACTTTAAAATGTTACTGTGCAGACTATGTACATCACAGCCAGGGTGATCCCAAGTTCACAGAACAAAGCAAGTTAATCCCCCTTGCCATTTCAAATCAAACAGCTGAGAAGCAGACTGAAGCTCCTGAACATTTGCACAAAGCACTTCTCATGGTACACTTCCTTGACAAAGGTAGGGTCTTTATGAAGGATTAGCTGCCCTCTGATGCTAAACTGGCACATCCTCTTCTCAAGCATCGCCCAATTTCTCCAGTTGCTGTAGTTCTGGCAAGCACCAGAAACTTCTTCTTGCAGTCTCCTTTCAACTGGCACCAGACTAGCCCTGACTGAAGACCTTAATGAGGTGCTGATCCCATCATCAGGTCACTATTATTCATCCCCAATGCATCCCCTGGGATAAGCAGAAAAAGCTGATGTAAGAATCCCAGTGACGTGTGATGCGAGAAGGTTGCCATTTGCCTCTCTCACGCTCCTAGCCTGTCAGCACAGCCATTAGGCTCACCAGTTTACAGAGAGTAATAATTCTTCCCTCCCACATATACAAACTGCCTTGGACTGAATCCTGGCACAAAGTTCTGTCCCATGAGGGCATTAAACAATCCATTCAGTTGTTTTGCTCCCATTGCTTCAGCTCCCAGCCATTTAAGTAATGGCAGTTTCTGTTTTTAACTGAAGAAAATCTAATATAAAATCCTGGATTTACATAACACTGTAGTGGTGACACAAGCTGGCAGCAACCTGGAAATGCAAAGCAAAGACTGCCAAATATATTCAGTCATCCTGTGCCGAGGTTCTCCATTTTGATTCTACTTGGCAAAAGACTTGATCAGCTGCTTCCGAGACCTAAAACCACCTAGTACAAAGACCTGTATTCCTCTCTGTATCTGCACACCTTGAAAGCCAGCAGATAAAGAATGGTGCAAATCTCTTGCAGTGAATGAAGAGTTTCTATTTCTGGACAATTTGCACAGCTGTATTTAATCATCCGCTTTGCTAAGAGGGAAGCATAAGAGAAGAACAATGTATACAGCTTATTACATCTACACTGACTGGGTCTGGTACAATGATAGGGAAAGGGTGAACAAATTCCTCCTTATACTAGGTACAAGGACTATAAGAATGGCAAGCTCATGCTTCCAAGACCCTCCCCTTATTAGGGAAACTAATGTCATTATATGAATAATCATATATATTGCCTCATATAGAGCAGATTTATTTACACTCAGTCCCGCTCCTACTGCAGTGTGAAGACAGATGCTACAGTGAGACTGTTACCAGTTCCCCATGCACAGTGTTAATTAAATCATATCTAACAATACACAAGACCTCATGGAGCCCAATTCTAGGATCACTTTATGGTATACCCAGTATCTTGAACTGAAGTCTTACAATATGGGCCAAATAATCCCAATATTCACAAATAATGCAGGCAAGTAATGTAATTTCTGAGATGCAGAATTAATTTCAAGTTTGCCATGGTCTGCATCCTACTCATTGATCTTTCTAGAGTGGCTACAAAAGGATCAAAGTACAAACTATGCCACTTTAGGTAATTAATTCACAGGGCCAGAGTCAATAGGTGTGGGTAACCACAGTCAGGATCAACTTCCTTTAACTGGTAATCAGTTCTATTTTTAAAAGGATAATTAATTTTCCAATTAATTCTTAGGGTAATCAGCTGTACAATTAATTCTTCAAGTATAGCAGCAGAGCTTGTGGAGGGCTGTTAAATGTCTTGATATGCTTGAAGGAGGAAGGAGGAAGGAATTTTTGAGGTGGGAAAGCTAAGTTTGCAAAGAAGCAAGCCAACTGGTAATCAGACAGAACTAAAAATAGTGTTGATAGGAACTCAGAATAACAGTACAACATCCACACGTTCTTCTAATCAGACAGTGAATTTCAAATGAGGCCAGAAATGCACAGTGAAAATAGGTGAACTCGCAAGTGAGGCAGAAAAACGAACTGCTCCTCAGGGAAGGGGAGGATCTGACATCTAGTCAAAGCTCTGCCTCTCAATTGAGTAGAGGGTAACAATATCCACCTGGTGGTGTCCTAGTTCCCACTCAAGAATGTAGAATTCAACATCACACAATTACAAACGTTTTGTCTGCACAAGCATTTCAACTTGCCACGTGATATTTCAGAGCCAATTTCAGGGGCCACAGGGTTATGTGGAGGGAAATAGGGGGAGCCCTGTTGCTCAAGTGGAAGTCTTTCCATAGGTTTATTGCTGATGAGGCTCGTTAGCAGTTGAAGTCCACAAGATGCAGATACCATAGACACGCAGAGTATGTTTAACTATAGGCACCTTCTATTTTTTTACTTCAGCAGGGCATTTGAGCTATGGTAAATGAACTGTTGCTATCCTACCTTGTCCTTTAATTCCAAAAGGAGGTACAAAGTCCCGGATTCGTGCCCACTTTCTGAAGGAATCATCCAAAAACATTGGTGCTGGCTTTGAGAACCTGAAAAATATAATGAAGCAGAATCTTATTTTAAAAGTGGGGAGGAACTCAATGAAGAGAAAAGGTTTTATTACCTAAGTGCAAATTGTAAAACTATGTGGCTCAGCAGCCAGCAATGATAGGGGGCAAATCAAACAGAGAAAAAGGAGTCAGGGAACCTGTGGCTCTTTTAATCTTAGGAATGCCCCTGCAAAGGATGCAAAAAAGCTTTCCAGTATAAGCTATTCCAAATATGCAATTCGGAGTTCATGATGATAACATCCACATACCCAACCAGAAGCTACACAAAGAAAACCAATACAGTCGTACCTTGGAAGTCAAACGGAATCCATTCCAGAAATCCGTTCGACTTCCAAAACGTTTGGAAACCAAGGTGCAGCTTCTGATTGGCTGCAGGAAGCTCCTGCAGCCAACTGGAAGCTGTGGAAGCCACGTTGGACATTCAGGTTCCAAAGAAAGTTTGCAAACCAGAACACTCACTTCTGGGTTTGTGGCATTCAGGAGCCAAAACGCCTGACTCGCAAGGCGTTCGGGAACCAAGATACAACAGTAATCATACAGTTCAGAACATACAGTATTCCTATACACTATACCACAAGTTCTAGCAAAGCACCGCATAACAATCCTTCAAGCCTAATTTGGATACAAAAACTGAATATACAACATGCCATTCAGTTGACTTGAAAACTAAATCAAAAGAAAATTACTGCTTCTAAATCTAATACTCAGAACTGGTGTAGCGCAGAGGCTAAAACAGCTGAGCCACAAATCCTCCATTCAAATGTCACTTCTGTCATGAACTCACTACGTAGTCTTCAGCAAGTCACCCTTCTCAGCCTCGTAAGTACATCATGTGGATATTAAACTTTAGAGTTGTTGTAAGGATTACAACAAGATAATGCATGAGTAGCAGTATACTAATCTCATTCAAAACAGAAGAGGCTGGTAGGAGACATACTTCACACAGTGTGGCTGGAAGATAAAAGGACTGGGGGAATTACCAAGTCCTGAAAACCATTAACAGTAGGCACTTGCCTTATCTCAGTGGAAAGCTTGTTCTATTGACTGGGCACCACAACACCATTTCATAGAATCATAGAGTTGGAAGAGACCACAAGGGCCATCGATTCCAACCCCCTGCCAAGCATTTCTTAGGAGATGGACCTCTGCAGGCTGAGGAACCACCAGGAGGGCATTGTTGGAATATTTTAGTGATCAGGCAGGATTATATGAGAGAAGGCATTCCCTCAGATAACCCTGCCCCATGCTGTTTAGGGCTTTATAGCTTAAACCTTAAACCTGGCCCAGGTGCATACTTTTATAAATAGTGTTACATGCTCATAGTAAACTGTCTCAATTAACAATTAGCCGCACTGCCAGCCATAAAGGCAACCCCAAATAAAGCACATTAAAGTAGTCCAAGCTTGTGGTTACCAATGCATGGTCACTGGGGCCAACTTACTTTGCCCCAGAAGTGGCAACTGGTATGTGTGTGTGTGTGTGTGTATCTGTATGCGTGTGTCTGTCTCAGAGGGAGGAGAATGATAATGGGTTATGCTGCAGCAGTGAATTTTTGCAAAGAAAAAGAAACAGTGAACTCAGTCCTGACCTTTCCATTCCTCCTGCCATTTTCTCTTTCTTCTCTATGCTTACATTTACTCTCATTTTCACCAAGCAGCAATACCATATAAGTGTTTAATCTCCCCTCCCCTCAATCTCATAAACATGTCAATTCACAGGATTTAAAATTTCTGTCTCAAAGTGACACTTACTTACATACACAATGTATTTTGGTCTTTCTCTCAATTTTCTTCCCTCTCATGCATTTATAGGCATGGAGAGAACAATCAGACACATAATCTGTCCCCCACCCCCACCCCTAAATGGTTTGGTTTGAGTAATGTATGTGTATAGCATACAGGAGATAGAAAATATTCAGAGGGGCTTTTGGGTGGGTGTAAAATCTATTTACTCTAATTTAGATGGAATAAATACTTACTTACTTTCATATTTTGGGGTTCATTTTATTCAACAAGATACTGTGTTTCCTTCAGGAATCAGTCATCTGTGCACAATTAAACTTCTCCTTACACAGTCTCTAATTGTATCAGGCCAATGCTACACTATATATTTAAAGGATATTTAATACACATGGCTTCCCCAGCAAAGCAATGGCAAGAACATGGTAGAGGAAGAGCCCGGAAACACCAGCTTTTAAAATCTTTTTCATCTTTTGTCCTTTTCCAATTTCTGAGCAAATCCCCTGCATAACGTTTGATTTGGGATGCTCAAAATAAGTGCATAGGAGTGCAGTCAGAGGACAAGGAGATGGCCATGCTATGATGAAAAGACACGCAGGTTTGAAAATAGTGAAGAAGACAGTATTTCAGAAGTGTTTCTGTTTCTCCATCTTAAGTGCTGCAGCGGTATAAAATATGCACCTGTTTCAATTTCAACAATTAGTATGTGCAAATCTGCAACATCTTCATGGTTAAAAGGGAGTCCATTTACTTGTAAAGATTGGGAACCACTGGTCTAGAAGGTCATGGAAAAACTGCAGGGGAGGGAAATTGCTTCTTGTGCTCTTTCGAAAGTAAACAACAGCAGCAAATTCAATATCTGTGTACAAGCTAATAAACTATTAGACTCTGGAAAAACCTCCTGAGATGCCACTGACAAGATTTATTTTTCTTCTGAAAATTAATTAGTATATTTAATATAAGTTTTCAAAATCAATATATTGTTTCAGATACACAGTTTAATTCAAATAAAGCAGACACAAAATTCATAATACTGTATAAAAATGTAGCATACCAGACTAATAGAAGCAAAATATGTGCAGACAGGCCTATAAAGCTTACAAACAATGTGTATAATCTCCAAAATCAGTTTTCTAAAGCACGCAGAGAGACAACTTATTTTCTTTGGCAACACAATGAGCTCCACCTAGTTCAGGCTCATCCACATCTACTAAATCCGGCACAAGAGGACAAGACTTAGAAATAAAATGGGCAGTAAGAATTTGACAAAACATAACAAGAATAATCAAGAGCACACTCACTTTCTCTTAAACAGATGTTACTTATATGAAGTGCTAATTTTAAGAAGAGCTGGTATACGGTATAAAAGAGTACTTAAATTTTTGTGACATTTATTTGTTTAATTAATAATTTATATCCCTCATCATAAAAATCCTTTCAGATACACTCTCGTGGTTGTTAGTGATGATTTGTTTGTTTGTTTGAGAGCCAGATAGTCACTTTAGTCATCCTTTTCTAGGTTTCATTTGTCATCTTACACTGCCTGTTTCTCCAAGTATATTTTGGTAGCTTGCCCTAATCCTGGAGGGTGCCACATCAGACCTTCACCATTATCACAACTGTAGTCATACCATCAACTGGCTGTTCACACCACCGTAAGAACTAGATCTTGTTATCTGCTCACCCTTCATCCTTTTTAGTCTTCTGAATATTAAAGGGAAGAAGATGCCCATGAAAGCCAGCTGTCACACAGATGCCTGGATTCAAGGGCCAAAAAAACACACTGAAGTTTTAAACTGAAAACAAAACCAGAGCAGCACTTGTTTTTTTTTGCTATGGAAACATGTCTCTATTTACAGAGGTCTTCATTTATGGATGCTCTAGAAAGCTGTTGGAAGTGACAATTTTAGGATATTTATAAAGAGAAACAACAACTCTGACTGAATTTAAATTTATATTGCTCACATGTTTTTAAACCAGTAGTGGAGAAAAATGGGGAACAGGGAATTGGTCTGATCAAGTCCAAGTAATGTATTGTGCATTTTGCCATATGAGGCATAATATGAGCTTTGGATAATATGAGCTGGCTTAGTTCCAAAGCTTGTTTTTTTGGAGATTAATGACTACTAGAGAGAAATGTCTTTCAGAGCCCAGTTTGACCCAAAATATATTTCTATTTTGACTTTCATATGAGAGTCACTTCTCTCTGCCAAGTACAGCACCCAGGACCAGGGACAAGAACAGCTCTTGACCATTCAGAGTATTGGACACAGACACACATTAGCTTGCCGTTACAGCCTGGCTAAGTATTGTGAATGTCTTGGTAACAAACAAGAGAGCATGACAAGTTGCTGCCATGCAATACAAGTATAATATAATCAAATCTTTCTAGGACACAGCTGGCTGCAAAATTAAGTCCTTTTGCCATTTTTCACAATGATTACAGACAAGTAGTCACATTTTAAGACATTTCTTATTATGTATTTTGGAACTTAATTTAGACAGAAACCGCCTTTCACGTGACATTTTCAATGCAATCACATTATCGTAGGTCTGCCTACGAATGAGAAGCAGAATATTAGGAACAGTTTGAAAGAAATTGGTATAAAGTCTAATCATTACCACTACGTTAGTGTCATTTTTTGTATTTAACATATTACTCTGAAAGCAGCTGGGCTGAATTACTATTTTTGGAGTGTAGTAGAGCTGATCCATAAACCTACTGGAGCACTCAAGGCTTCTAGTATGAGTGAGCCAAGGGGATGCAGTTTCGGGGTATTCTGAAACACAAAGAAGGTAAGCAAAATCTGAGGGAATTTACTGCTTACAATTTGCAAAAAGGAAGCATAAAGTAGTGAGTGAATTCTCAGTCTGTGTAAATATGCACATGCTCTTTTGTCATAGGTATGCTGGTATGTCTTCCTTTCTCTCCCACCCGTCTCACACATAGTAACAGCAGCCAGACAGCCAAAGCTTCATGTTGATCAAATTTCCTTAGTACAAGCAAGCATGAAAGGAAGAGGAGGGAGGAAAGTCCATTGCTGGACACTGTTTACAATATTAGCTGGCATCAAACAGGTTCCGCAGGTAGCAGTCTTAACTGCAGTGATTATACTAAGAAAACAGAAGGCTGATGGTTGCATATTGGATGGGGAATTATGTCCGGCAGAAAGAAGAATGCAGTTTTCAGCATCACTGTCCACAGATACAAGGAATAAACAACAATCAAATAGTAAGTGCCAGTGATATAATTCTTTGCAACTTAAACGCTGACAGAGCCTGAATCAGAGCCAATATATTACTAGCTTTATTCAGGGCCAGAGGTAGACATTATCTGAAACACATGGCCATGCTAATCCATGATTCTTTGTCTCTTGTTAACCTCTAGCTGAAGGAGATGCTTGAAGAGGCATCACATTTAGTATTTCACTCACCACTTACATTTAGCAGTCAATGAAGTGGTAAATGAAATGGAACAGGGACTGAGAAATGCTGGTCACGATGGCATTACATCACACATCTGCTTCAGCTAGATGTCACCACGAGACAAGGGAAAGAGACACGGATCGGTGATGGCCATCAAATTTAAATAATTTCCTAGTTTAGCTCTTACTGTGAAAATAAAAATAAAAATAAACCACTACTTCATGTGGCTGTATTCTTCACTATGCAAACCTTTTCCTGTTCTCTCCCTGCTGCAGTAACCATGTGCGGTTTTTCAAAACTGCTCTAAAAATAAGTTATAATCATTGCCACTAAGGCTAAAATAAATTCTGATTTTTGTAGAAGAGTATTATCAGGTCCACAAAATTCTAAAAAGTGCTTAAGGATCTAATAAGGTTGATACCAGGTCTACTTTGCATATTGTAGTTAAACCATAGTGCTATGTGAATAGAAGCAAACCTAGGTTTACATGCTCCCACATCTTTCTATGGAACAGCTGCAAGGAGGAGATCAGAAGCATCTGCTTGTTAATAAAGTACTAACCAGATTTCATCATTACATCCAAAACTGGGTAAGGTACCGTATTTTTCCTTCTATAACACGCAGATTTTTTTCTCCTAAAAAGGAAGGAGAAATGTCTGTGCGTGTTATTGAGCGAATGTGTGGTCCCTGGAGCCAAATAGTGCAAGGGGAGGCAAAAAAAAGCAGGCAAAAATCAAACCGCGCGTCTCCTAGAAGGGAAACTTGAAAAGAGGAAGCGGCTGCTTTCCGGCATTCTGCCTCAGGGTCTTACTGCCCACCCATCTCTGTTTCCTTGCTGTGTTTGCTCAAACGGAACAAAGAGCAGGGAAAGCCCCTCCCCTCCAGGCAAGCAGAGGGGAAAGCTGAAAACATGCAGGAGAGAGAGAGAGAGAGAGAGAGAGAGAGAGAGAGCTGGCTGGCTTGGGTGGGTAGGTGAGGGAAAACTTTTGCCTTCCTTTCCTCCCTATACCCCTCTCCTGCATTCTTAGCCAGCTGCTTCTCTGCACACCCCTCTCCTGCCTCCTTGTCCCTTCTGTGTTTTTCCTTCCCTCCCCACTTAAAATGTGGTTAAAAAGCATGGATCCACATGGATCCTCAGGATCTTTGCATTGGGTCAGCCCAAATTCACCATCAGAGCACATAGCATGTCCATGGCTACAGCCTGCCCCCCCAAAATCACGCACCCACTGTTGCCTGGGGCTGCAATGGTGCAAAAACGTGGTTAAAAAGCATGGATCTACATGGATCCTCAGGATCTTTGCATTGGGTCAGCCCAAATTCACCATCAGATCACATAACATGTCCATGGCTACAGCCTGCCCCCCCAAAATCACGCACCCACTGTTGCCTGGGGCTGCAATGGTGCAAAAACGTGGTTAAAAAGCATGGATCTACATGGATCCTCAGGATCTTTGCATTGGGTCAGCCCAAATTCACCATCAGATCACATAACATGTCCATGGCTACAGCCTGCCCCTCAAAAACCACACACCCACTGTTGCCTGGGGCTGCAATGGTGCAAAAACGTGGTTAAAAAGCATGGATCTACATGGATCCTCAGGATCTTTGCATTCAGTCACCCCAAATTCACCATCAGATCACATAGCATGTCCATGGTTACAGCCTGCCCCCCCAAAATCACGCACCCACTGTTGCCTGGGGCTGCAATGGTGCAAAAACATGGTTACAAAACATGGATCCACATGGATCCTCAGGATCTTTGCATTGGGTCAGCCCAAATTCACCATCAGAGCAAATAGCATGTCCATGGCTACAGCCTGCCCCCCCAAAATCACGCACCCACTGTTGCCTGGGGCTGCAATGGTGCAAAAACGTGGTTAAAAAGCATGGATCTACATGGATCCTCAGGATCTTTGCATTGGGTCAGCCCAAATTCACCATCAGATCACATAACATGTCCATGGCTACAGCCTGCCCCCCCAAAATCACGCACCCACTGTTGCCTGGGGCTGCAATGGTGCAAAAACGTGGTTAAAAAGCATGGATCTACATGGATCCTCAGGATCTTTGCATTGGGTCAGCCCAAATTCACCATCAGATCACATAACATGTCCATGGCTACAGCCTGCCCCTCAAAAACCACACACCCACTGTTGCCTGGGGCTGCAATGGTGCAAAAACGTGGTTAAAAAGCATGGATCTACATGGATCCTCAGGATCTTTGCATTCAGTCACCCCAAATTCACCATCAGATCACATAGCATGTCCATGGTTACAGCCTGCCCCCCCAAAATCACGCACCCACTGTTGCCTGGGGCTGCAATGGTGCAAAAACATGGTTACAAAACATGGATCCACATGGATCCTCAGGATCTTTGCATTGGGTCAGCCCAAATTCACCATCAGAGCAAATAGCATGTCCATGGCTACAGCCTGCCCCCCCAAAATCACGCACCCACTGTTGCCTGGGGCTGCAATGGTGCAAAAACGTGGTTACAAAACATGGATCCACATGGATCCTATGGATCTTTGCATTGGGTCAGCCCAAATTCACCATCAGAGCACATAGCATGTCCATGGCTACAGCCTGCCCCCCAAAAATCACGCACCCACTGTTGCCTGGGGCTGCAATGGTGCAAAAACGTGGTTACAAAGCATGGATCCACAGGGATTCTCAGGATTTTTGCATTGGGTCACCCCAAATTCACCATCAGATCACATGTCTGTGGCCACAGCATGAAGCACAAAAATGATACATCCACTGTTTCATTCAGAATGTTTTTTCCCTTGTTTTCCTCCTCTAAAAACGATGTGCGTGTTATGGTCAGGTGCGTGTTATAGAGCGAAAAATACGGTACTTTACAGTTTGTAGATTACAATTTATTAATACAAGCCAAACTTAAGTCTCACTAGCAGAGAACTGGAAAGCAGTCAAAGGCCTTGGTTCAGATATAATACTAGACTTGCATAGAATGACATATGCAAGTCGAGGGGTCATGTGTTCCCTCCTACTCTGGTATTAATAGTTAAGTCCAAACACAAAGCTGAAGTTAACCTATGCTCTGGGAGAAGAAATATCATGGTGTTTTATGTAGGCTTACACAAAATGTAAATGCTAGTCTTCATACAATATATGCAAATGTTTTCTGAGGTCCCAGACCCCGCTTTGACCACAGGCAGGGGTACAATATACCTGCTGCACCCCCATATCTTGAGCCATTCATTGTACCACTCCAAGACATAGGCACTATTAATCTAATCTTTTAAGTGACAAGCACTTGAAAAACTAGCCCTGCCTCTGTTCAGATGGTACTGCCATCTTATCACCACCAAGTCCTGTCACAAACCATACACATCTAAACTGTTTTGGGAATCAAAGCAGAATAATTCATTTGGTTCATTTGGTTTGTTTCTCTGTAAACTCAATTTAATGTCGCTGGGGAAGGGGAGCATGTGCCTCAGTTCAAGTACTTCAAAGGCAGTCCTGTCACCCGTTTTAAGTGCATTTTGTACACTATGTACTAGAGCTCCTCCCCAAAAAGCCATTACTTGGGAAGTGCAAAGCCTATATTAATTACTTCTATGGCAATCTAGGCAGGAAACTATTCCAGATAGCACTCTTCTATTACACTTAACAGGAATTCCACTTGCAATGCATTAAACAAAGTCCAGTGTTGTTTCACAACAGGCCTTTCCATCTTTAAACCTAATGTCAGAATTTCCTAGAAACAACAGTTCCCGACTGTCCACAACATGAAGAAAATGCCAAAAATAACTACTCTTTTCTAAACAGTCTTCTCAACCTACGCCACGCACAGGACTTGTGAGACACAGGGCTGCCCATGTATTTTTCTGCCTGTTCCACTGCTTTCTGACTCTGAAATTATCAGCAAACCAACATGTTCTATAATCATACTGATTTACATAAATGCTGTTTAATATAAACACCCCTCCTGAGATCCTGAGGGGACAAATTTTTAAAAGAAACATTATATAAACAGATATTTTACCAAATCAAGAGTAAGCTTGTAAAACCTCTTTATAAGAACAGCTTTTAGAAATAATACATGTGAGATGGATACACGAGAAACTGCCATGTTGGAAGAGAGGCAAAAGGCTCTGAAACAAACCCTTAAGCACAGTTTCGGTTTCCCCTAAATGGATCAGAGATAGGCTGGGGATTTAGAAAGCTAGCTGTGAGGAGTATGCCAAATGCTTTTGCAAATATGCAAAATTAAAAAGAAATAACAGCTTTAAAAAAGTGTAGCTGCACTCTCTGAGCATTAAATATAGGGAAGCATAAATTTAGCCTTCTGCATAGACATTGGTAGGAGAAAGGAGGCTTTCTGAATAATGGAGAATCTAGTGCAGGCTTTCACCATGTATTGTTTGTAAACAAAATACAATGGTACCTCTGGTTACGTACTGAATTCGTTCCGGAGGTCCGTTCTTAACCTGAAACTGTTCTTAACCTGAAGTATCACTTTAGCTAATGAGGCCTCCCACTGCTGCCGCCACATGATTTCTGTTCTCATCCTGAAGCAAAGTTCTTAACCCAAGGTACTATTTCTGGGTTAGCGGAGTCTGTAACCTAAAGCGTATGTAACCCGAGGTACCACTGTATGGGCACATCCACAGCCTCCTGCAGGATACCTTCTCCTTCATTAAGCACAGCCTGTGAAAGACAAGGTGGCTAAGGGAAATGGGTTGTTGTACAATGTGGCTGCAATGTGCATACTAAAGCTGCAGTTCAACAACTTTCGCAATGCTGCAGGCAATTCCCAGGATATACCTCTTGGCTCACACACAGCTTCCTGCACTGTTTCCAATTCAAGCCAGCCAAAAGAAGTAGCTGCAGCATGCATCTTGAGAAGAGTGTTCCAGGATTCCATTCAATGTTGCAGAGGCTGGTGAAGGGCAAGTCTTGGCTCATGTAATTCAACTATTTCTCACTGCCACCCTAGTGATTTTCTATTGGTTATCTCATCCAGAGCTTGTGGAAAGGGGATTAAGATCAACCCATTCAGTACATAGCTTTCTCAGCAGATGGTGGAGAAAAGAATCTCAATAGCATGTTGCAGGAAGAAGAAAAGCCCTGTTCTCTTGGCAAGTTTTCCCCAGTATTTGTTCTCAAGAAAGCAAATGTATTGATTCAACATTTTGCAAATGAAACTGTACCTTCTCAGAATGGCTGGAACACAGCTTAATCCTAATCATTCTTATTTGTATAAAGCTCAGCTCTTCTCCTTGAACCTGAACAACTACTTTATAAAGCTTAAGTCTAGCACACACTTAACAGTCAGAAAGAACTGATCCAATAAAAAATTACAGCTCGCTCCATTATTTTGTGCTTCAGAAGCAAGAGCCAAAAATCTTATGCCCATATTTATTTTGGGGATGCTCACTTGATTAGGTACTAACATATACTGGTTGGGGGAGAGGGAGAAATGGCTTCAATTAGAAGTGCATACAAATATACATATTTTTTCTATTACCCTTGCTGGTACCTTTCCCGGGAAAATCAGAGGCTCACTATGTCAGGTTCCTATTGGAAGACCGGACAAACGCTAGAACATGAGTGGTGGCAAAGTTTTTATCGGTGGTTGCCAAAGCCAATTATCCCTATCTTTTGAACAAAATGCTTGTTTAACCTGGAGGTAGGCTATATGAATTGTGCATTGCTTTGTAACGATTAGTGGGGTCTCTGGACCGTAATAAAGATTGATTTGATTTGATATTTTTTCTATGAGGCTCTTGCAGAAGTGCACTTACTATATCTGTGGCATATATGTACAAGAAGCTAGATTTGATTGGTTGGCCCTTGAGTCGATCATGAAACTACCACCCCTCTTTTCAGAATTGCTTTCCAAGAGTTTAAAAATGTTAAGACTACTTCTTTAAGGAGTGCCACGTACTTGTTCACATGAAGATGCAAAAGTACTTGAGAGTAAGAGAAAAAACAAGCAAGCATCCCACCTGACCTGAAGCATGGGAGAAAGAGGTAAAAAGAGACAATCTGCATTCAATCTGGAGGCTGTACATGTATTGCTTAAGGACCGAAGGCAGGGAATTGTGGTAGGCACAGACTCTAGGAAAACCCTCATCACAGCAGGAAGACTTTCTGCTTGCAGGTAAATCTGCATGACGCCTACAGCAAATGAAATGGTTGAAATACATTGCTTAGAAGGATTGATGAAACCAATCTTCCACAACACTAGCATGACTCAAATATGCAGCAGGCACCATCTGATTCTAAGCAACCTAAAGGATTGTAGCCAACAAATACCAAATATTCCACATCAGTTTTGTTTCTCAGTTGCTGTTTGCAGTAAAACACATGGCCCTCACTTTGTAAGAAAGCATCATAGTTTTCACTTGTGCTCACCAAGCCAAAAACATCCACTCTGCTTTGCTGGGTCAGTAATTACTCTCAAGAATCCATCACTTTGTGGTATTTTTACATGGAAATACATAATTTTGCCACCTCTGTGGCTTGTACAGAAAAGCAGAAGGAAAGAGAAGAATGAAAAACCATGTATGGAATATGTTATCTGTATGAGACTTACAAAGAACTTCTCTCTCTCAGGATTTTCTTGCCTTCTTGGACATAACTGTACTACATCCCAGTTCCTACAGAAAGCTACCACTAGGGCTGTAGTAAAAATTCAGTTGGGCTTGACTTTAAATTGAATTAAATTAAAATTTCAATTCTTAACTGAGATTTGACAGAAAATATATCAAAATGCTTAGTCAACTTACTAAAATCCTGGAAGCCACAAAGAAGGCAGTATGGAAATAATACCTTTAAGTGCCAGATTTAAAATGCGGTTCTTGCAAAATTAAAGGCTTTTGCCTCCAGTCAGCTGTAAAGCAGTGAGATTATAATACCTTCTGGCAACTTAGAAAGTTGTACACATGCAAGCCTCTTAAGCAGAAGGTATGGTTTTTTAGAAATGTATTATAGCCACTTGGCAACTGGAGCAAAATAATACAGTAATGCTTTTAGTTTCAGATCCACACCCCCCCAAAAAAATTTCCCATAGCTCACTATAAAGTACCCCTTTTTAAAAAAATAATAATAATCTTGCTATATGCAAGCAGCTAGTTTGAAAACTAAATTTGACAATAAACAGATCACCAGTGAATAGTGACAGTATTTCTGACACATGTTTTTAGGTACAGTATCACACTTATATTTCAATATGAGTGTCCCTTATTAATGGTGCTGCAAGCTGCTTATAAAGCACTCAGACTCTAAATGGGTCATTAACAATGTATGCATGTGCAGCTGTAACAATGGTACTTGCAGGCAGACCACTACTTATTTAATAAGTCCAGTGCCGAGGGCCTTCTGGCCGTTCACTCACTGCGAGAAGCGAAGTTACAGGAAACCAGGCAGAGGGCCTTCTCGGTAGTGGCGCCTGCCCTGTGGAATGTCCTCCCATCAGATGTCAAACAACTACAGTATCAAACTTTTAGAAGACATCTGAAGGCAGCCCTGTTTAGGGTAATGAATCATTGTATTTTAATATTCTGCTGTAAGCCACTCAGATGGCTTATACCTCAGCCAGATGGGCAGGTATAAATAATAAAATCATCATCATCATCATCATCATCATCATCATCAACATTATTATATCCCACTTTTTGCCATCAGTTTTTTGCATTGCCCTCTTCAGCTTATGTTTCTGCTATAGCTCTTCCCTCCACAATATATTATCACTATCCTTGCCCCGCCGTTTCCTAATCAGTTAAAGAAAACCTACATCATCATTTTCTCAGTTTTGTTTTATAGGACCGCAGGTGGTGGGACTGGTTCACCTCCCATCCCATACGTTAAAGTGGTCATCCTATAAACCTAGTTGCTTTAACCAGTCAGCTATTGGAAACCCAAGCTGATTCTCACTCCCTCACGCTTTTGTATGGATGTGGAAAGTGCATTGATATTACTTTTCTTTTCTAAAAATGTTTCAACTGGCCTCTTCATAATTTAAATCACTCTTCAAGCAAAAACCAGTCCTACAACATTGCAGGCCAAAAGTTGACACTTCCAGAAGCTTTGCAGCAAAAATAAGGAGAGTACAATGGAAATACTTAGGGAACATTGAGCTACTGCTAGCCCCTCGTGGGAAGCTTTAAAAGATTCTTTATTGTGCAGCTGAAATAACCAAAAAGATGTCAGCTGATCTGAACGTAAAGCTCATATTAAAAAGAAATGTATCAGAAGTTGTAATGATTCAATTGCAATTGATAGCTTTAAAAGATTCCAAATGCCTTATATAATTAATCCCATGGAACATTTTAAGGGAGTCATTGGAAATCTTTTCCAAAAATGCCTGTCCAGCAGACATTTTCCATAGTATCAAAGCAAAGGGGGGGGGGTTAAAAGAGGGGGAAGAGAGAGAGTAATAAAACATCTGATAACACTGGCCATCTTTCTTATTGGAACTGAAAGACATTGTTCCCATGAGGCTTTGAAAGAGAGATTGGTCACTAGCAATGCAAAGTACTTCCAGCAGGTTTTCTTAGTGCTTGTTGGCTAAAAACAAGCATTCACCTAGCACACCAGGAAGCATCTGGGTTTGTTTATAGATCTTTATAACGCCCTACTTCAGCTTAAATTTCCCCTTAAAGCATTTTTAATGAATCCAAGTGGCATTTAGCATCAGCTCACATTAATGATCTAGAACTTCTCAGTAATTTCCAGTGAATATTTAAATTTAAGCAACAATTACTATAAAATTATTCAGTAGTAAGCATCCAGAAAGGTGACATTAGCAGTTTTGTAGAAAACTGAGGAAGCATTAGTGTATTTCATATTTCTGGTAATAAATGTCAAAATTACAACAAAAAAGCAGGAAACCTCAAATATTTTAGATTCTTAATATGCACACAAGATCACAAATGAGCTTATAAATTCAATTAAATGCCATATTTTTATTTATCATCATCATCATCACCATTGTTATTTTTTTAAATTGATACACTGTTCCTCATCAAGAGACCAAAGGGTGGTTTACAACATCAAACACAAAATTCATTTGCAACAAATAAAAAAATGCTTCCAAGATGTCAAGTGCACCTCTCCACTAAAGCATGAGAGCTCACATCGTAGTTGCAGCCGTCAGAGCACGCCAGACAGACAGTGGTGCACTATGGTTGCTGCTACTGCTTTGTTTGTTGTTCCATTTCTCTCATGAGAAAGAAACAAAGTGAAAGGACAATAAGGATGTAAGGAAACCATAATAATTGTTCTGGTTTCAGTAGAATTCAGTGGTTGCTACTGAGTATTCCTCTTTGGGGGTGGAGGGAACCACATAAGGTAGCAGCTAGCAAAAGGAGAAGGCTAGGTAACCACTGCCATAGTGTTTGTTTTAAAGGAACCTCTGTTTGCTAATGCTTTGATGCAGCAGGAATAGAAGCTGAAAGATGTTTGGAACCTAAAGTCCAAACGGCATGGAACAGTAGTAGAAACAGTTCTAAACCCCATATAATTGCTGTCGCAGGAACTGCATCATTGATGACATTTGCCTCTATATATTAAGGTTTAGACTTGATAACAAATGACATAAAGATACACACTCATGTGATTTTATCCTGAGATAGAAGTAACAAAAACCTCTCTGGCCAAATCTGTTATTAGTACTGGGAAGTTTCATCTGCTATGGTTCACTTCACATTACTTCTCAGCAACTGAAAAACTTGTGATCATGTACATAAAAGATTACCTAACCCACAAAGACTTTCTCTAAATCCATGCACAGATACCAGAAAACACAGAAATGGGAGTGGAAATGCAACAATAAAGACCTGGAACCATTCAGGTTTTGTGTGTTAATTTGGAGAATCTATTTCACATTTCTTCTGGGATCCAAGACAGTTTCAATATAAGGTTATTAAGGGTATTATCATGTTTGAGGACACAGCTAAGTTTCATCTTAAAGGCTAGTTAAATTTTTCTTCACACTCTAGAAAGCCTTCAGCTTTTAGACCTAGTCATGAAACACCTAACCAAAACAGTCTTGGACAAATGACCCCTGTAGATCTAAGTTCTCTTTCCCAACTACTATTAAATCAATTAAGTTGTGGTTATTCAGAAGTATGACGCAGTGTGTGTAACTCACACCTCTGGGCTTCATTCTCATCCCTGAAGTTTCAGAAGTCTGCCCAGCAACTTCATCCCGTTTCACAGGGATAGCCAATGTGCTGTCCTCCAGATGCTGTTGGACTACAACTCCCAACATCCCTGATCATCAGGCATGCTTGAAGTGTAGTCTAACATCTGGAGGGTGCCACATGGGCTATCCCTGCTTTAGATATTTCCAAGTGACTTTAAGAACACAACAGAGTTTGCTTATGCTCATTGTGTGTATGTATGTTTGTGTGTGTGTGTGTGTGTCATACATATCTGCTCCCCCAAGCAATTCTCCTAGAGTTTCTACTGGAAACACACCTCCCTATTCCAAGACAATTTATTTTAAACTCTTCAGCTTCTAGTCATGTTCCAGACTCCCCCCCCTCTCAATTCTTCAGTGCCATGAATGCTTTCAGCACCATCATTAACACCAACATTCCAAATAAATGTAACAGACAGGAGTGGTGTGCCAGCAGTTCCATCTCCTGACCTTGTTGCATTCCAGCAGTTTAAAGTAAGCTAAATAGTGGGAATTGCTTAAATCATATTTCCCACTGTGACAGCTTTAAAATTCTATTTCAAGCACCCAGAGTCAGCCTTAGGCAGTTTTGTCACCCAGGAGGAATATTAAAATGCTGGTGCCACCCTTATGGGGTCTTGCCACTCTTCTGCAGACCTTCTTCTTCTACCCATTGCCTGGCCCCACAGCTTGATGACTGACCCTTAAAGGGCCTCTTAAATCTCTTCTAGAACTAAGAAAGCCCTCTCTGTGCTATGGTCCTCTGTTCCACTCAGTGATTCTAAGATGATTCCCATTCAGAACTAACTTTCCCCAGAAAAGAACATATTCCAGAACTACAAGTGAAAGAGACAGCTCTCCATGAACTAACAATGTTTGAACTTACTGCCAGGTTCACTGTGAGAAAGGGGAAAGCACATTATCAAAGACACAGCTGAAGGCATGCAACTCCTCTTCCCACTGCCCTCCTCTCTTGAGTCTGGATGTTCAGGTCTAACACAAGGACCTCAGTGCTGGATTTACGTATAAGCTAAACAAGCTATAGCTTAGGGTCCCACTCTCTTGCCCCCCCAAAAAAAAAATTAAAGGAAAAAAACCTGTATGTACATTTCCAAAAGATAAGATAAATAAAATAAAATAAAACCTACATACAGCAAGTGTTTTGTGTTGTTTAGGCTCCTATGATGTCCGTCTGCTAGCCTGCTCCCTAAAATATCACTGGTTTGCTCATTTCTATATATAGGGTGCCTACATTCTGCATGAACTGGTTGCATGGCAAAATGTAGCAAAGGACAGCTGGACATATAAAGGGCCCCATTACCTTCAATAGCTTAGGGCTTCATCAAACCTGAATCCAGCTCTGAACAGGGCGGAGCCCCAATGTGCTGCTGTTCAACAGAAGTATGAGTGGGAGAGCAGCAAAGCACCTGTGATTTCAGTAGTGTGAAACAGCATACTGTATGATCACCTTTAAACTATGTTTGATCATTTAACTATGGTTTAAAATAATGTGGACCATAATGAAGAAGCTCAAAGATCTCTCCAAAATGGATGAATGGAAAACACAGTTCAATGTATGTGTAAAGTGATGCAAACTGGGGCAAGAAATCCTAACCACATATAAACTGATGGGGTCTGAGCTTGTAGTGATTGTCTAGGAAAGGATTCCTGGGGTCTTGGTAGATTGCTCAATGAACCACAGACCCCGTGTGCAGCAGGTGCTGAGGATGGGGGGGGGGGGGGCGGCGGGAGGAATTGCCAAAACTGTAATGCTTTTCTAGATATCTATGGTGGGACACCACTTGGAATACTGTATGCAGTTCCGGTCAGAAGGAAAGGCAACCTAAATGATCAGGGGACTAAGCAACTCCTCTATGAGGAAAGATGAGTGTGGGAGATACAACAGAGGTTTATAATGATGCATGGTGTGGAGAAATGTAGGTTTTTCTACTTCTGTTGTAGTTACTGGAACTTGGGATCATCTATTGAACCTGAATGGTGGGAGATTCAGGGCAGACAAAAAGAAGTATTTCTTCATACAGAACATAGTTAAACTATGGAATTCACCACAAAATGTGATCCTAGCTATGTTTATTCAAAAGCAAGTCCCACTGAATTTAATTTAGATTACAATTGTAGCCTTAAGTGGCTTTAAAGAAGACTCAATAAATTTACAGAAGATGAAGCTACTTATCAGTGGCTATTAATCATGATGGCTATATGCTACCTACAGAATCAGAATGCCTCTGAATACAAATCACTGTCTTTAAAGACAGCCTCACATATAACACATTGCAGAAGAATATTGTAGCCTATGGTGCAGAAAGCAGCTGACAGACCACAGAGAATTAAAAAGAACACACTTCCCTCGTCTCTTTGCTGACAGACGTCATCATACAGGGTGACAAAGTTACTAATATTTACTCAGTTTTACTAGGACTAGACTATTTAAAAATAAAGCTAGAGTAATTCAGAACACCACCAACAATAATAAAAACTGGCCAATAAACTTCTTCTAGTCCAGCCACAACCCAAATATTAGTAATTTTCTCTTTCTGAAGGGGCTGGGAAATGACAAGCTGTGTGTTTTGTGTCATCCTAAAGTAGAATTCTACCAAAGTACCCGGGGATGGAAATTCAAGGAAGTGCTTGTTTTCCACAACAGAACTGTCAGTATCCACAATGTTGTACTTGACAAATAGTAGTATCTTCTCTCTCAGTCACTCTGTAAAGACATCTCCCACCACTCTAAACCTGTAAGAACAGGCCAAGGTTTTCCAAATGTAAAATAGATGTACTCTTAATCTGCAGCTTTTAAAAGAGCATACATTTTACAGAAAAATAAGGAATTCAGGCAATTACAAATGACAGTTGATCACATGGCTGAATCCTCTCCATCTGCAGTCAGCGTGGGAACCAGTGTTGGTAAGGAAACTGCAGCAGATAATGTCCAGCAGCTGTCAACAGGCTGGCACGCAAGCAAGTCCTGAACATAGAAGGGGAGGGGGTTGGCAGCTGTGGAGCCAGTCTAAGGCTCCAGGGTGCCAAAGCAGCATCTGTTAACTGAGCAGTGACTTAGTTCAATGGTGTATGCTGAAGGGCCTTGTTCAGGCACTTCATTTATCCATCTCCTGCTTGTATTTTCTAGTACAAAAATATGATACATAGAAAGTTTGGGAAGTAAGAGAGGCTTAACCTTCATTTCCTAGTAAAACCTGTTATTAATATTATTATTATGTGCCCAAATTCTCCCTGATTAATTCCAAGTGATAAATTGATACTAGGTGAAAGAGCTTGTGAATGAATGCACTACATCTGCAGTGGGCAATAAACGATATCTGGTCCACTGAGGCTTTTCTTCTAGAAAAGCTTCCCCCACCTCCTTCTCCCTGAAATGACCTACTCATGGGTGAGTCACGACGCAGCAATGCAGGTCTACACAGGATGGTAGAGAAGCCTTAGCAGAACAGATGTGGCCTCCAGCCCTGAGATTGTTTATCCTTGCACAAGAGATATGTGCATCTGCACACACCTCCATCTGGTATCCACATAACAGAAACAATATTGGTTTCTTTAATCTGTCCACAAAATACTTTATTCTGTACAAAAAGTTCTGAACAATTTGGCACAGTTGCTTCACTGACTTCTAATATTGTAGAAAGCTATTGCTTTCAGTTGAGCCCTTCAGTTCTACCAGAGTTGAGGTGGGAAAAAGAACTAAAAGTTTTTTAATCTATTTACTTTATGAGTCACTTTTCTGCTTCACAACAGCTGCAAAGCACCCGGGATCTACCTTTATATAGCTCAGCATCTTCCAATTCTAACAGAAGCAACTTCTGAGACACATAAACAAGCTTACACCAGAATTCCATCTCATAAGGAGGAACTGTTTCTTCTAAAGAGGACATCAGTTTAAAATAGCCCAGGGTGCTGCACGCCAAGGCTGAGGTATGTAGCAGAACAGCACTAGGATGGCAGAAGGAATAGAAGACCTTGGGAGTTGGAAGAAGGAACACTAGAATAGCAAAGGTGGGCATTTGTGATTCAGATGCATTGGCAAACTTATAAGAATAGAGTACAAAGCTAACACATTTGACAGGCAGTAAAGTGCATATTAAAATATTGCCTGAGAACAGAACCCGAGTTTTGATGAGGAACAGGTGAACAAAAGCAGCAGTGATGAACCTTTACTGTTACTGCCAGTACTATATCTGAGTATCAGGCTTAGCTCAAGATGCTCTGCAAAGATCCTACTAGATTTCATTCCAACTCGCCTGAGAATCGTCAGCAGTTCCAAAATCCTCTCTTTGGCCCAGTTCAGACATCAGACTAAGATTCAACAAGCAAGTTGCTGGTACACAGGTCCTGCAGGTTTATCTCTCCTGAGCCTGATGCCATATGACATCACGTGATGGTTAGGTGTGGGTGGTTTAAGCCTAGATGCGGCAAGCTTAATTAGGCCCTACAGCTGAAGTAAAGCTAAGATGCCTAGGGTTGCAACAAATGAAGAAGCTCTTTCAAAGAGGAAATTATCCTCCACAGAAATGACAAGACACATGCAGTAAGCAATTTTCAAGGATATTAAAGAGATGGTGTTTGTTGAAACATAACCAGGTGAGACCCCCAAACATTCTTCCTACCCCACCAGCCACCAGCACCTTCTAATAGACAACATATATGGGGATTTTATTCTACTGGACATCTGACAGGATACTCATGTAGCCATGTTATTATATTATATGCTCCTGACCAAGATTATTATTGTGAATTACTTCAAAATGGAAGTTTCTGTGTTACAATCATAAAACATTTATCTCAACATGGAGGTTTTCTGTGCAGTATTCATTTTTCATCTTGAGAGAAACATGAAAAGGATGTCCTTTCTTTTGATGTGGAACCCAGGAATACTCAGAAGACACAGCTCTGACCTTTACAAAAACAATTATTATTCTCTCTCATTCTTTTTCAGCACACACAAAGATACATAGTGTGTTTCTTCAGGGAGAGATAATCTTCTCACTGACACATTGAGATGGCAACCAAGATAGGACACTATAACCTTAGAGTAACAACAGTTTGAATGCTCCACAAATATTTTTAGTTCCTGCAAATACCCATTAAAATCCTAGCTTAATGGAGTTTCACTTGTAGTTCAGTGCACAAGGAAAATATAAAGAATTAAAATGAGTGATTATGGGGTAAAAGCTCTTTCTCTTCCCCATGACAATATTCCCATTGCCGAATAAAGTGAGTCATGGCAGACTGCTTATGTTCTTATAAAGAAACAAATACAAGAAAAGTGACATCACAACATTCCATAATTAATATTGAAAAGAAATTTCTCTTTCAAAAGTTTATCATCATAGGAATATAAAAACAGCCTGCTGGATCAGGCCAATGGCCCATCTAGCCCAAATGCAGTCACACCACTGATCTGCATAACAGCTTAATGTTTTTGGCTAATTGTGTATGATGGTGTCCTGGATAGGGGTTGAAGGCAGGGTTGAGTCTGAGGTGAAATGGGACACGCTGCCCCTGTGAAAACATCACTTACCTAGGTTGTGTGGTGGCAGCGGAGACTTCTGGCAAGATCATGAGAGATCTTGTTGGAAGCTGGTGCCAATGCCAGTGTCCTTTCCCCACCAGTGGTGGAGATGGCAAGATGGTTGGGGTGCCCACAGAGATGCTGCCTCAGGGGTGTCTGCTGAGTGCCAGCCGTAAGTGAGTCTAAGGCTGAGCAGAAGATCTGAAATCCAGGTGTATATGAATCAGGCAAGTCATCTTCACTGGACCCAAACAGCCAATAGGAACAAGTCTCTTACCAGTGTTCTATGTTCCTTGCTACTACCCCTTCTGGTCAATGTTTCCTCAAGGAGCTCTGAGAGCCCAGTGTAAGACTAGGGATAGTTCTCACTCCATACTACTCTATGTGAGAGGATTTTACCTTTAGCTTTTCTTCAGGAATGGAGCCGAATCCTGCAGGTGCCATCGCACATTACTGGTCTGGAAGCCTTCCTCTATGCTCAGCATGCCAACTGCCACTTCCCTTGCTGCCTGACTTCTCATGCTCTCTCTCTCTCTCTCTTTTAAAAAAAGACACTTTGCATCTATATGAAAAAGTAACCGCCAAGCTAAATAGAATCTTTACAGTATACATAGGTTTACAGAATACTTGTATAAACATGTACACAAGCCTCAACTGTGTATATGGAAAAGTCCTCATCAATAAACAATATTGTGAATTAACATAGGTATAGACTGTTTCAGTTTACTCAATCCTGTTGCATAATTTACTTCTAATATTTTATTGCATCAGTTACTTCTTGTTTCCAACATTCAGATTTCCTACGATTGTTCATTTTTCTATGGTTATATCTTTTATTTTAAAACATCAGTTTATTTCCCTCTTGAGGCACATCTTAGGTACATAAGGTGAAACACACAATTTTCTTCCACAGAGGAACACATGTGAAAAATGTTAAATCTGAATGCAATAAGTATGAGTATTTTGCATTCCAGCATAATATTCTTCACATGTATTTCTCCATGAATGAAAAAAGTTATACAGAATCAGTCCTAAAATACCTGTCCCAAACGAAGACTGTTCCAAAATATCCCCTGCAAAGCAAATCTGACCAATCAGATTTTTTCCTTACTGAATTCTTTTGAAAACTGTACAAGACAGTGCAGAATGCATAAGGGTTAGATTTCCTTGCCAAGTACTTGCTTTTTATTGCCTGTTTGATTGCATTATGGAGACTTAGTGAAGCCAAAGCCTATTTCTGGCATTTCCAAGGTACATTCCAGAATTGTTTAAGATGGAAGGACATCAAACTATAGTTCTGAGATAATTATCAAGCTCACTGCTGTATTATGTTTACGCATCCAGAGTAAACAATGCAACATAGCAAAGTTGTAGACACAGCTACATGATCAAGCCACAGAAACATAGGAAGGGTGAGGGAATCCATACTGTACATCTAACAACAAAAATAAAAAAGAGGGTGTGTACATACCATACATCTAAAGCACATTGCTTCCCCCAAAGAATTCTGGGAAATGTAGTGCAATTCCCAGCATTCTTAGCAAACTATTGTTCCTGTGATTGTTTGGGGGAAACAATATGCTTTTAATATATAGTGTACACATAATATGAAAGATTACAAAATAAAAGTTTATCTTATATTGTGGCAAAGATGCTATGTCCTTCATTTTTGAGATACAGGTTTGTATCTATCTAAGTTCTACTCAACACACCCACTAGAATTAATGGGCCTAAGTTAGTCATGTCCATTCATTTTAACAGATCTACATAGAGTACAACTAATAATAATATTGGCTACAGCCAATAATAACAATAACAATAACAACAACAACAACAACAACAACAACAACAACAATAATAATAAATAAAAATAAAATTTATTATTTATACCCCGCCCATCTGGCTGGGCTTCCCCAGCCACTCTGGGTGGCTTCCAAAAAAAATATTAAAATACTGTAATGCATCAAACATTAAAAGCTTCCCTAAACAGGGCTGCCTTCAGATGTCTTCTAAAAGTCTGGTAGTTGTTGTTCTCTTTGACATCTGGTGGGAGGGCGTTCCACAGGGAGGGCGCCACCACCGAGAAGGCCCTCTGCCTGGTTCACTTTGATGTGACTATCCAGTAAAACATACAGGAACACAGAAGTTCAAGTTAGCTATCATTACAAATAGCTGTTGATAAGAGTTGACAGCCATTCATTATTCTAACTTTTTTTTGTTTTTTTCATTTGATTCTACAAAGAAAGTTGAGGATGGGGTGGTGCACTTCAGATCATGGCACTGCAGCAAATGTTGAATTAGGAGTGGTAATTTTTAGAAAAGGACATTATTTTTGGAGTGCTGTCATTTGTCACAGAGACTCTACCTATGCCTTATGCTCGATCTGTGGTATTATGCAATTTATTTGCTTCTGAGCCTCACTGTTTTGCCTTCTATAAAATGGATGCTGTGTTGTAGCTGCAAAGGAATGTCAAAGGCGTGGCTTGGTGTTGGTCAAGTCACTGTCCCCAGCCAGTCCAGTACTGTTTCCAAAAGCTGCCAGCCAAATACTTCTGAAAGCTTAAAAGGAGGAAATGTGAGTAACAGAACCCCTCAGCTTGCCCATCCTCAGAATTTGGCATTCAGATATGAAGTTGTAAGAAGTTTACTTTTGGGAGGCACCAACTGGCTCTTGTTTATATGTCTGATCAAGTCCTGTGACTGTCTATGTAATTTGACTTCATTTGCAGTGCTGCATTTATTATCTGGTCCTGGTGTAACTTGGAAGACTAGTATGTCAAATTGATCAGCATCCCATTAACCCAAGCTGAGCACTCTTGAGGATTGGGAATTACCCCAAGCATCAAAACAGACCTGTCCCTGAAAGATCTGAGTCATCATGGAATGAAACACACAGTACTTACGTAGATTCACGGGAATCTGGACAGTTTGCACTACACCATTTGTAAATATACCAGATTAACCCCACCAACATGTTTTTACTTTGCTTTCCTCCTCCATCTACACTCAGCTGTTATCCTGCCTATGCTCTGAAGCAAGTACCTCGAGGTAGGGGAAGAAAAGCAAGGGGCTCAGAGTTTCATGAGCCTTCCTAATGTGTGCCACATTGTGGTGAGAGAAATGGTGTAGCAGAATGGTGAGATAAGGTCAAGAAATGCAGGAAATGAACTATTATTTTTTAATAAAAATCAAGCACTGGATTCAACTAAATGGTTGTGTTAGAGGGAGCCAGCACAATGAGTCCCACTAGCACAATGGGGCTTTCCCTCTCCCAAATTGGCTCTGGGGAGTCAGGAGAACTCCCTGAACAGTGTGGGGGAAAAGGAGAGAGGAGATCGTTCCATCTGTCAAGCAGAAATTCTTGAGCGAGCTAATGATCATGATAGCACAACACTAAATTCCTCCCCATGAGTCCTCCGCTTGTGCTTTTGCTCCACAAACTTCTTCCAATTGTTACAGTGATTATCCATCTGCTCTAGACACTACATCAGAACTAACTGCCTCAAATTATCTATACTTATGAACCAACTATTTATTTTTGTCAGCAGAGAATACAGATTTGGGTAGTGATCAAAATTATTATTATTATTATTTTCATTTCTATACTTCTTTCTAATTTTAAGGGGAAAATATCAAAGTGGTTTACAACCTACATTAAAACATAAAATAAAACAATCTGGAATAAAACTTTACTGAAGAAAGTCAAATATAAAGTATACATTCAAAGGAACATTATTAATAGGAAATTAAATATTATCTTAAAGATTTCAAAACAAAACATTACGAAGGATGTCACCTCTTTCTAGTAACCAACTCTATAAAATATGCTACATTTTTTTTTTACAGGGGTGCTGGAAAGCTAACAGCACCACGCATGTCACTCATTAAGCTCTGTAAAACCATTGAACATGGCAGCATGCATCAGTAAAGCAACAGAACTAGGGGGGGGGAATTGAAAATGCATCTCCTATGAGATTGGCTGCATCATTTGTCAATTTAAACATATTTTGGCAATGAAATCTGGAGAGAGGAAAGAATCTACAGATCAACCACTTTCTGTATCTTATTGAATTTACTTGAGTCTATTTTAGCTGCTACCACTCTAAACTTTTCTGAACCCAAGGTGACCTTCAAAAAAATAAGCTGAAAAAGCTTCCAGCATATACAAACAGATCCTAAAACACACTGTTGGGAACAAACAGTCCTTGGAAGAGGGCAAACAATCTCTATAATAAACCGAGAGCAATTAATTTTGATGGGAAAAACTGGCTAATTCAATTCAGTGGGGCAAGCAGGTTACCAAGACAAGGAATAACTTTGCTTCATAAAGGCAATGGCTTAACAGAAGTTAATGACTTATTTGGAAAGGAACCATACAGCTGAATTAAGAATACAGCATTGATAGCATTTTACTGGTCTTTTCTATACACCTATGAATACACACACAACACACACCAGGGTACAAAGAACACATTACAATTACAGACTGATCTGGACATAAGTAGTCCATACCTTGTGTATTCACTAATAAGTCCCGAATCTATCTCATCAAGTCAATGTTTTACCAAGGAGGTTATGAAGGATTTCATAGCTGCAAACACATAGATCCATGAGAATAATCAAGAGCAGATCATCGGAAGTGAGTTACAGATTTATTCCAGTGTACACTGAATTCTGTGCTTAAACCTTGTGCTCATATAAACAAGCTTTTCTTTCCTGAAAATGTGTGGAAATCAGACTATTTGATCTGGTATGTGGTAATGTGTAGTTCCAGTCACAGCCCAAGCTTCCCTGGGGAGCAAAAATAGCCCAGAGGGAGCAAGAGCCCAATTTTACAAACAGTATTTCATCTCTTGTGAAGATGTAGATTCTTTCAAAACAAAAGCTGGCTGAAAAGTTCTACCACTCTTCTCCAGCACCTGTAAGTTTCCTAGAAGTTAGACACCTTTTCTGTCAACTAGAACATATTCAGTCCTTGACTTCTTCAGACAATTAAAATAAAATAAAATAAAATAAAATAAAATAAAATAAAATAAAATAAAATAAAATAAAATAAAATAAAAATAGTCTAGCACTTCACTATAGTAGCCTAATCCACACATAGACTGTTGGACATAAATCAAGAGCAAATAATCTGCCAGCACCTGTTCTGATGTGCCAGATTGCTAGGTCACTTTAAGGATGTAGAAAAGAATCTATCCACCCTCTGTACAAGAAACACAGAAAAAATTCTTCATAACATTTGAAGAGAAGCTGAATGGGCGGCCAGGGAGACTAAACTACACTGCAAGAGAAAACAGCTGCACCAGCTTTCAGTACTCTTCTCAGGGTATTTGTCAGCACTAAACCTAAACCTAAACCCACCCGAAATCTAAAGGACAAATTTCACACACACACCCTTCAAACAAAGGTTAAGAGAAACATAAAGGTCGCTGTCCAAAGTACTTGGGCTGCAATGTAAGAACAGAAAAGAATAGGTTGCTTTTCTGCAGCAAGCAGTGGGACAAAGCTCAGAGCACACACGCACAGAAGGCAGCTCTGAAGTCTCTCATGGCCTTGCATACATATCAGCTCTCTACCACTTCTGGGAAGAGTTTGCAATGTGTTTATAGGATGTGAAACACTCTCTCCCAAACACAAGGCCTCTTTCATGATTTTAATAGTCATTTAATTAAAACAAATAAATTCAACACTATTAACGGACTACATTTCTGTTGACAGGCAAGGCATCCAATTTCAACTGCATCAAGTAGAGGTTCAAAGGAGTGATGTCCCTAATGATTTAGAAGGAAATCAAAATTAGACACATGTAGTCATTTAAGCTGGAATGCAACAGCAGTCGGACCAGTCAGAACTTTTCCCAATTCTCCTAGATTAAAAATCTTCACAGGCAGGGATTTTGGAACAATAAAACTCAATGAACAGGTAAGCCAGCTTCTCTAACCAGGGAAGTATCCTGCTTCTGTTATTCTTTACTTATAAGCTTTCCCCATACTTTTTATACTGTTGCTGAACCTAAACTAGAAGGAGAAAGCAAATATCAAAGGGGGGGGATGTGTTACTTTAAAGCTTAAGCCCATCCTGCAAATACAATTATTTTGAAATGTATATCAGCCTTACATCATATGAAATTACAGGATCAGTAAGCACAATGGAATAAAAGTCTTTGGGTGGAGATTAATGGGTAAACACAAGTCTGCAAGGAGAGCTGAATGCAAGAAAGGAAAAAGAGTGAAATTATGTTTTCCCTCTGCTCAAATCTGCAGTGGTCAGCTCTGCTTTATGGAGTACACATTGAGTATTCACTAGCCATAAGAATGCAATAATATAATGAACAGTCTTAATTTAAAAAAATTACATGAACTGCTACCAGGTCACTGAGGTGTTGCTGGGATGATCACCACATGTTTCCTTCATATCTTCTGAAGAAGTTTGGGATCAGAGGCATTAGTGAGATAATGAAGAGCTCCTTTGGTCAGGGAGCTATAAACACATCTGAGGGCTCATCCACACGTCCATTTGCCCCACCACCTTCCCCTAGGAAAACCCAGTTTAGTGCTGTATCAGAACAAATTGATTTTTCCACGGACTGCTTTCTGTTGGCCAATGGCCAGCAGGTAATGGCTTTTTCCACCTGCCTTGCCCCACCCTACAGCCCTAGGAGCTCTCATAAGGGAGCTGTTTCCAGAGTAAGAACTGTGAGGGAAGAGAGACTGTTTGTCATTAGGGGGTGGCTGGTTTCACCTGTGCTGCCCCACCTCCAGCCTGAAAAACCTTCAGAAGGGAGTTGCTGCCACGGGCATTATGTGGATGTGTATTTTAATGAGCTGAACAGCGAACAATTATGAGTCATAGGGGTGTGGGGAGTGTGCATATGAATTTAACAGTGCTTAGTTTATTTTTTGGCTATTTTGTTAATGTTGTTAATAATGCTGTATTGATTTCACAGATAATTTGTTAATTATTCTATATGATTTATGCTGTATTTGTGATGTTCTATTATGTTCTATCATGCTATTCTTATTTATTGTTTGTAAGCTGCTTTAGGATTCATTTGAATGAAAAGCAGCATAAAAGTATAATAAATCAATTCAATCAAATCAATTGTTCTGAAAATATAACATTCAACCAGCTGCTATTCTCCTTAGAATATCTCTCTTCATCAGAGCATATTAATCTATGTAGACTTTCCCCAGATAAATTCAAAAAAGTTCTTGGGGACAGCAGGGTACAGATCCAACAAAACAAACCATGACTCAAGCCAACTCTTGCCTTACACTAGGTTCTAAGGCATTATCTTACACTTCAGACTAAGGAACAAAACAACCCTGTCGGCACTTTATACTACATACTCTCTAAAGGCATGTACACCACATTGTGAAAACAATATCCCAACATCATTCGCTGTTATTCATTTGTACACTGTAAGTAGATAATTCACCCGGTACTATTTTTTTTTCATTATCACAAACCCGAAGATGACCCAAACCTCTAGGCTTTTGTCTTTGCTATCACCAGCAATTTGTATTATCTGTCTGTGTTACCTGGGATTTCTCCCCTTGTAGTTTTACAACTCATAAAAAACAGGAACTCTTATATCTCATTTGCCCTCTGGAGATCTCTAGAAGCATTTCTTCTCATTTACATGATATTCTTCATCCTAGAAAGCTTTCATTACTTAATATTCCATCACTGTGAAATATTCCATCACCTGCGTCACAGGAAAAACCATTATATACAACAAGAAACTGGATTTCAAAATCAAGTCATAATTACTGAAGTAGATATGAGATCATTAGAATCACAACGTTTTGGATAGTTACAGTAGGCAATGAATTCATATTCACTGTAAAAAGGACTAGGTGGAATTCAACATTATGCTCTACTAATGCTTCCATCTGTGCAAGCATTGCAAGATGCAACAATTCCCCCTTGCCTCCCCCAAAACACTCTGTTATGGAGGTTTTCCAGAACCCTCCCAAGTCAATTCTGGGGGCATGGCGTTCAGAGATGGAGGAAGCTCCTTAGTGCAAGCAGAAGTCATTGCAAAGGCTTCCACTGACAGGGCTGGTTAGGTGAATACCACCCTTTGTTCCCATATGAGCCTGCCCACTTTTCCAGATGATATTCAGAGGTCCTGAGGATGTGGCTTAAGGCACCAGGCCAATTGGCAGACCAACCTTGCATTACAAAGATGCATGCAAATGTGACACAAAGGCTGACAAACAACTGCAGTCCCTAGAGACAGTCAGGTTGTACATCCATAGCATAGAAGAGGAATCATGCCATGGTGCATCTGCTGCAGCAGAAGCACCAGACACCTTCATCTGCCCCAGCTGCAACAAAACATGTCCATCCCGTATCAGTCTCTACAGCCACAGCAGGCGCTGTAACCTTCCATCAGTCTGACTTCACCTCCAAAGTCACACTCCCCCACTGTCTCCCAAGACAAAAAACGCCAACTAGGTATTTCAGGTACCTTTGCATTCAGAGGTTAAAGGGGGAGGGTGACAAAATAATGGGCCTTTTTGTAGTGGTGTAAGGTAAAGGAAAAAGTAAAGGACCCCTGGATGCTTAAGTACAGTCAAAGGTGACTTTGGGGTGCAGTGCTCATCTTGCTTCAGGTTGAGGGTGCCAGCGTTTGTTCAGAGACAGCTTTCAGGGTCAGGTGGCCAGCATTACTAAACCACTTCTGGCGCAACAGAACACAGAACACTTTGATGGAAACCAGAGCGCATGGAAATGCTGTTTACCTTCCCGTCGCAGCGGTACCTATTTATCTACTTGCACTGGTGTGCTTTCAAACTGCTAGGTTGGCAGAAATGTAGTGGTGTACTACTTGTGGAATGGTCCCCCCCACAGATACATGCTTGGTGCTTACTTTGTTGATCTTGAGGTGCCATGCTAAGAGAATTTCTCCTAAGATTTGAGTGTCTATTGTGCTGTTTTTACTGGCACTACTATTTTACGGATAGGTATCTCCTTTTATAATTTAGAATTGTTTGTTTGAATTTAGAATTTTCGGTTGTTATTTTAATTTATTTCTATTAACTGATACTTATGTAAAAGTAAAAAAGAAACAAGCAAACCACAAAAGGCAGAATATAAATATTTTAAATAACTACGGTAAATGCAACATTTCAAGTCTCTGCAATAGAAAGTCAAATTACAGGTATAGACTTCCAAGTCTGGGATTCTAAGCACATCTCTTTCTTAGAAGAGCAGCTAAACATTTCAGCTATATGCAAAGCAACATTTTCTGATATGAATGTAAATTTTTATAGTCTTTTCTTACAGATAATAGCTATCTTTCCCCTCCATTCTAATTAAAATTGATCAGTGTCACAATAAGCCACGAATCCAAGACCCCCTCTGTATTCCACAAAAAGAGCTGAACACTTTGCCTAATTTTCTCTCTCTTTCTCTGGAACTAACATAGAAATGTGCTGAACAAACCTAGCAGTTTTATTGTCTAGATACTCTCACCACTAGGCAAAAGTCCAAGCTCTAGAAATAAACAGGCAGATTCCCCTCTGAGCATATTTTGTGCTATTTTTATCAGTTCCTCTGATCCTGGCCTTGTCTCCAGTTATGTTCATCACTCTCACAAACAAAGCATGGTATACCACAAGTGATGTAAACTACAGGGCATGATCACTCTTCACGTGAGTATAACCATGTCTTTAGATGTTGAGTAGACATTGCTGTTCAAAATAATGGCTTAATACCCAGGAAATTTAAATCTCACCTGAGTCTTGAATTCACTGAGCCCTTAAGCAAGCCATTACGCTCAGGCTCAGCCCTCTTTCTGTAATATGGGCATGAACACGATTACTGAGATTATGTGTATGAATCTTACTCCTAACACAAGATTGACAAAACAGATTGTAAAAAAAATGACCTGGTTTGTGTAATACGGTGCTATCTGTTCTATTAATCAGTCAATACCTGCTTGCACCATGTGAATATTTACTCGGAAGGAAGTCCCACTGTATTCAATGGGACTAGCTCTCAAGTAAATGTTCATAGAACTGCTGTCTTTTCTTTGTCAAGTTTCCTGGTCTTTTCAGGAACAGTTTTACACAGGCCCAAGCAGAGGGTGGGGGCAGCCCCAGGCCTTAGAGGGCTAAGCTGACCAGGGTGGGGTGGGGGTACTGCCAGGGGCCTGCTGGTCTTACGCTGTCGTGCACAAGACTCCCGCCTCAAGCCTCAGGCAAACTCTTTGCAGGCCTGGTTTGAAATCACAAAATAATTATGGAAAACCTAGGAACAAGGAATAAACTGGGTGTGATGAAATGTTGGTAAGCAGTTCACAATACTTTAGAACAGCAGCATGGAATCTTGTGGTGCTCTGAATTTCCATTTACCATAACACAACAGAACAGAACATATTTTGAACATGTCCAGCTATAATTGCATCTTTCATCTGGGGATTTAATGTGATTAGTTTGACTGAACACAGAGATTAAGTAGCATTAAGCACAGAAAAGGGAGGAAATGTGCCTGTATTAAACTTCAGTACAAGGAGACAATGGCTCAGGAGCCGAGAAAATTCCATTCCAAGTTATGACTTCAGTCTAAGGTAGCCATCAGCCTTCTGTCACTGTTATTTGCAAATTTCTCAGTTATGACCACAAGTGTCAGTGGAAAGCCCAATAAAACTGGAGACTCCCTTAATGGTTTCTGCTGTGGTATATGCTCTCCAGACTAAACAAAGCCCATAGTAGGCACTTCTGAGAACATCCATATCCAAACGCTGTAACATTTTCAGAGAAAAAGCATTGTTCAATCTCCACAGAGCTTAGCATAAGAAGCCTCCTAACTGCAACCTGTAAACAACTTTCTCCAGATATTAGATGTCCTGCACCTATTCATAGAGTTTGTAATATTTATACTAAAAAAACCCTTCATTTACATCCCAAAATAATAGATTCCATTAATTTGCATTATAAACATTTTCCAGTGTGTCATAGCTTTCCAACTGCTTAATAGATTCTGAGTGCTGAGTAAAAAGGCAAGTCAAAATGGAAAGTAAGATGCTTGGAAGGAGGTCTAATTGGCTGGAGAGGGAGTGCCATTGTGGCAACCACATGCACAAGTGTGTCCATAGTCTCCCCTCTGGCACCCATGGAAAGTCCCTTAATTTCAAACAAGAGAGAAGGGACTTCTTTTCTCCCTTCCACTGCAAACAGTCCCTCATTACTTTGTTTGGACTTGCTCACCTCTTTTAATGCGAGCACACTTGCTTCTGCCATTACTTCTGACTGGATGTCCTACCTTCTATTTTGGATCTTAATCGGATAAGGCGGAGGGAGTATTCTGTGAGGAAGTGGCAGTGGATGGAAAATGGAAGACATTCTGCATTTGTCTGGGCTTCCTCTTCCTAGCCTGTCCACCCACTTACTTTTGCTTGTAGGCAGCGGCAGAACTGGGCTCACCAGGCCTCTTCGGCACAGAGTGGGGAGGATGGAACAGGGAGGATTATTCCTCATTTGCCCACCCACATTGTTTTGTGGCAACAGCAGCCTCAACACTTCAGCATGATAAAAAGTTATGAGGAGTAAAACGATCTGTCACTCATTAATCTAGGCTGGCCTAATCAACTTGAAAGATGGTTTGTTTTATTTAGGGCCAGATTTGATTCAATTCAATAGTTGCACCTGTAGGAGTTAGAGCAATAGAGGTTCCCTCCTCCACACTGGCTCTGGGGGTCAAGAGAACCTCCAGAAGAAAGCACAGGGGGAAGAGAGGGGAGATCATTCCACCAGGCAAGCAGAAATGCATGTACTGATGGGAAAATCGTATTAGAGCAATGATTAATTCCAGCCCAAATAATTAACTTATTATTTGGAGAGGGGGAGAGAAAATGATTGAGGAACTATTGCAAGTGTGCAGCAGATAATAATACAAAGCTGCAGGGAGTCTCTCTCAATAGCAAAAGCGATTCATGTCTTTTCGACTGCATCAATATTTAGGACTCATGGTGGTGATGTTCAATAAACCAGAAGCTGAAGACGTGATGATGGTTCTGATGATTACATGGCTATTAAAGTGTATTAGACAAATTCATGGCTATTAATATGTTAGAAGAAGTGTTAGAGGAAGTGTACCTCTGAATAACAATTGCTGGGAATCATAAGTGAGGAGAGCACTATTGTACTCAAATCTTGTTTTCAGTCTTCCCATAGGCATCTGGTTGGCCATTGTGAGAACAGGACTAGATAGGCCTTTGGCTGGACCCAATATCATTTTTCTTATCCTCTTATTACAGAAGGAAAAAATAATGAATCCATGATCCACTCGGTACCTGCAATAGCTGCTGTTGTTTTTACCCCACCCCCGAATTTCCTTTATCCTCTTCCTGGCTATATTTAAGTCATTCTTCAGCAGTGGTCTGTGCTACTCCGATTGACTAGATTGAATGTGCATAACTTTCTTTTTTTAAACACAGGATCAGCCCCTAACTGCCATCAAATCACAGAACACATCTGTCTCCATGGTCTGAATAATAAAAGTCTCAGATTTTTGCTTCCCATGATTTTTATGTTTCAGTCTAGGGAGATAGATAAGATCTAGATGGTAGTTGTTGGGTGCATTCTCATGTAATAGTCATACAAATGCAGGAATATGTCATTTGGGTGCTGTGAGTGTGTCAGTGTGACTGGGTCATACTTCCCAGTAAACCTCATGGCTAAGTCAGGGTTTGACTTCTGCAAACGTGAACCCTTAACAACATGGACTATTTGTCTTCTAGTTAAATGTATGCTTCAATTATTTTCTCTAGCTTGGTATTAAATAGTCTGCCAGCACTGCTGAGTAAAAACTAGATAAAACAACAACACCATGATCATTAATATCAGTGGTTGTTTATCATCCTAATGAAGAGCATTATGCAACTCAAAAGTATTTTTCTAGCATTTTAAGCATTAGTTGGCTAATATAAACAGGTACTGTGTCTGTTTTCCCTTTTTTGAGAACCAGGAATTCTCAGCCAGTAAAACTGTAAATCTCCACTAATTCATCAACCTGGAAAAGAGAGTACAGTATTTCATATTCCTTGGCTCTCTCACTAGTATAGTCATCAAATAAGGATACCGTGCACTAATTACTAGAGGGGGCATCACTGTTAATTAAACCCTTCTATACTGTAGAAGGTAGAAAAGCAGAAAAAGCAGAAAATGAGTCCTAGAATCACAAGAGGGGGGAGGGAGGGAGGGAGGGAGGGAGCAAGGGTCATGCAAGGAAGATTACTATGCAACATAATTAGTATAAAACTGTCAAAACAGACTAATTCATGGACACACCCTCTCTCCCTTTTAAAATTACTAAGGCTTCGGTAAAACAGGCGATAGTATTAAGCTGAACATTTTATATTAACTGAAAGAATTAATATCTACAGCAGATACTGCTATCTCAGTGGAGAAGAGTTGAGTTAATTTGCAAGGACAACTGGAGCCTTTGAACTTAACTGGGGCTTTAAAGCAACAAGCCTGTCACCTCACGCTTTAAAAAAAGGAGATACTTGCTGAAACTGAACTGAAGGAAAAGAGATCACATTTTGTGAAGCTGCCATGGGCACATAATGAAAACCAAAGTGTGAAGAAAAACAGAAACATTTCATATATATCATTTTGAAATGTTCCAGGTTTTAATTTAAATGTGATACCTAATACATATGGAAGTTTCCAAAATGCAATAATTAAAATAATTGCTCACCATAAATTAGCTCCCCCAGAACTAAGGCTCCACCATGACAAATTTCAGCATCATTTGTCTTTTCCAACACATACTGAACTATCATCAAGAACAAACGTCACAGCCAGATTGCAGCAGCCTTACAGCATCTATAGTTGAGAAACAGGAACTTGGCCATATATGGATGTGAGGCAATGTGCAGACAGAAAAGGCCTTTCTCCATTTTGGTCTTCTGGAAAGATGGGCTCCTTGCAAAGTATGCCTGAACATAGGTACCAACTCCCTGGGGCCCTGGGTGCCTGAGCACCCACAAAATTCCCCATGAAGGGCCCGGGCATCCACAAGGTCCATGGCAGGGCCATGCACGCTGCATGGCATCCACAATCCTGGGCACCCACAGTCACGGGGCCAAGCTGGCACACCTGTGCCTGAGCAATGTCAGTCGCCAAGCATCTGTCAACCTAACAGTACCTTAGCAAACCTGAAAACTGAACAGGTAACTAAGAACAGAGGGAGAATAATGAGGGGACATGACAGGGCGACTCCTGGTGTCCCTGCCTACTCTCACTCCTAAGTAAGACAACAGAGAGGCTCCAATGACCATTGTGCCAGACTGTCCCATATCCATCAAGAGGAACAAGCAATATACGGATAAGGCAAAACTACGTCTCTCCTTAGTGTCCATGGAACGTATAAGGTAAGTTTCATCTTGTGTTAAAGATGCCCTCAAAAATTCAGTCTCCCAGAATATTCAGCAGCATCCACCTTTCAGAAGTGGCACCTGCAATCAAGCAAGTATCTTATAGTGCCTCATGAAAATATGAACTCACCCCTAAGTGGCTACTCTATTGACTTCCTGAAAGCTCAAACCCAAATGCTAATAGACGCTGCTCATCCTTTAAGGGAAAATATCATAATACCCTGCAGGGACAAGACCATGTGAAAAACGAACAAAATATTTTAGCTGCAGTTCATTCATTTTCACCTTTGTATTCTTGTTATAAAAGAAGTGTGTCTAGACATTCCATTGTTGCGCCCATAACTTAGGTTTAGCTCCTAGTTTTCATATCTCAGTTTCTAACACTGCAGCAAAGCAGACACATACTGCCAGCAGGATTTCACTCTGCAATCTCCCATGCACATCAGGCAACTGGACACACATCTTCAAAGTCTGTCTAGTGTACCCTAATATAACTCCAGAGCTCCTTTTCATAGCAACCAGATTACATTTTACTGAATTATACTCAAAACTGGATATAAAAGTGACCACCATCTTTTGACCCTACACATCTGTACATTATTCACTGCTGATACACAGTGAATATAGTCCTGAAGTCACATTATAAAACCCAACATTACCCATACTTTGTTGAATTCATCTCTCAATAAATCCACACATACACTGAGAAATGCTACCGGAACAACTTCATAATGAGTTATACATGTTTTATCTCCTTTTAAAACAGCAGACCAGAAGCTCTTGACTTATGATGCGAATGCTCTTTGTTATTTCCACACAACTGTGAACTACAAAATGGCAGGCAGGCAGGCAGGCAGGCAGGCAGGCAGGCAGGCAGGCAAGCAGGGTTTGTACACTGGTACATAACTGCAGCTTGTTTGTGAGCAGAAAATCCTCAGGGTTAGGATTTTTCGCATTGTCGCGAAGGGCTTTGTCGCATTGTGTACTGTATACCACAGGCATATTCCGTAGGACTGGAGGCCCTTGTATTAAATGTGGAAAGCCAGACCCCTCTTCCCAAAGAAAGGTCAAAAGCTATTCAGCAATCCAACTCTCAGATGAGCAAAGGCCTCCAATTTAGAATGATCTTTTCAATGAACAAGGACACAGCAACACGCCATTTAAAGCCAAACAGTGAATACTGGTTTCTGCCTTCCAGCTCCTGAATTCTCTTGTATGCTGTCAGATATACACATATATTTGAGAAACACCAGCGTCATCATACTATAATATGGTTCTATTTTTATCCAAGAAACAACTTTCTTTATAAGCAAGGCAGACACACACACGCATATACAAACTACTTGATGACTGCAAAATCAAGTGAAGAATCATATATAATTCTAAGAACCTAAAATGAACTGGATGGTGGACAAGGCAGCTCCTCTTCAACTCAAAGTCATTTGGCACCCACAAGCACATCTCCCCTTCACTAGCAGTTAGCATACAAAAAAGATTAAGTAACCAGCCTTTCATAACACCTACAAATTAGGTACTTGGGGCAGTTCCCTCACTCTGCCTGCTGGGAGGGTCAGTCTTGTGGGCACAAATCAACCTATCTTTATCAGTGCAATTCTACGCAATCTAAAAAGATGGAATGCATAAAAAAGGGAAATGGGAAAGGAAGAGAAACAATACATGAATATTCAAACACAGTTGCATATTATTAAATGCTGTAAAGGATGGCAAATATGATAGGAAATTATGCATGTATGACCAGTGAAATTTATATTTTGGAATTAATCGGTACTGTTTGTCCTCCTGTTTCAAGGTACAGTTTTAGATTATGAAATATGTTGATTTTGTCCATAAATTAGGTAGTAACTTTTAATGACACAGGGATATGATGTTTTAAATCTTTCAAAATGTGTTAAGTGGCTTTGATTATGGCTTCACGAAACTAGCTTATTTTATGTTACTGTAACATACGTCCCTGATAATTTATAAATCACTAAGAATATAGTCCCCCAAATCTCTAAATTACGATGCTACCTTAATCACCGTCTTCATCATCATTGTACCACAAACAGGGGAAAATATTATGGCAGGAGTAAAGGTCTGTAATGCACAAACCTGAGGGCACAGGTAACTTACTTTGGGAAGATGGCAGTCATGAGTGCAGATGCATATCCAGGCTTGCAAACCCCCTCTGAGATGTTAGCATACTTTGATGCTAGTTCTGGAGGCCTGTGGAGAAAGAAAAAGAATCAAGCTAATCCTGTATAAGAAATGTCAGTTGTGTCACCTTTTATCAATTGTTTTTCCTCAAATAGTTAAGAGCAGCAACGGGGGGGGGGGGGGAGTAAAACAAATAAGAATGTGATAGCATTGAGCACCTAATATGTTCCCTGCCATTATAGGACTTTAGACACCAAGAAAGGTAAAGAAGGGGATCTCATATGCTATTTTAAACTTGAACTTTCCAAAAAGGATGGAGGTAAGTAGCAACAAAGAATCTCTTGTCAGACTATTTTTCTGTTGCATGACAGATCTACATGCCTTGTGAAGTTACTATTTGCAGAGCAAGTCTAACCAAATTACCACAAATTTCTACCAGCCAGTGTGGGAATGGAGACAGTTGACATTTCTCTATCACAGGCGCAACATTGTTTCCCAAGTTCATTTTCTAATTACTCGTCCTCTCTCACAATCAATGGATATGTCTTTACATTCTAAGAAAAAGCATTGTGGTTGAGCAGCTAATGTTTCTGCTAGGCCTGAGGAGAATGAAGTACTTTTAAACAGCCATTTGCTATGTGAGTCAAACAAACTGGATTTTCTGTCTGCCATTTTATCACCAAAAACTCCCAAGTTACCATAGGGGCTACATATCACAACCTTTATAATTGTAGCTATTGGGGGCATTAATTTCTGCCTTAATTCCTCTCCTTTCAAGGTTTTATTGACAAATACAAAAAGAATATTGGCCACATAATAATTGTAACCTGTTACTTATATGCCTTTTGTAAAATGGTTGTTCTTTCAGCGAAGCAGTTGGAGCCACTCTATACCTTTAAAGGTTTGAATTTAAACCTCATCCTGAGTTATCAACACCAACACAAATTAACAAATCATAGGTTTCTTTCTTTCTTACGATTTAAAGTAGTAAGAAAGCAAAGCAATCTCTCAGGATCACAGTTACCACAGCAACTGCACTTCTGATTATATGGGCTCCATCTCAACCTGTATAAATATTTAAACCACCATCTTTAATAAAGCTGAAGGCCAGCTAAGGTATCACAGCATAACTTTCCCCCAAATGCAGTGAAAAGCCTGACTGCATGTGCAGGAAGCAGCACTATTCAAGAGAGAGGTCATTCTTTGAGGAAGTCTTAGCAGAATCTATACATGACAGACATTTTCATTGTTTTAGACAATACTGAACGGCATATATAGGCAGTGAATAGAACTGAAATTAAATTTTTATTTTAGATTTTGCCCTGGATAGTGTCCTATCTATAATACAAATATTCCAGAAATAACAGAGTGGGGAGCATCAGTGTACAATAGAAATTCAGATTTTGGGAGGAAATTGGGTTCTCTGCCTTGTGCGAGTGGGGTACTAGTGAAAAGTCACCACTGGATACAACCATTATGTTATGTGCTTTCATTATTTAAAGCCCATACAGCTGGGAATATCCTTCTATTTGAGGAGCTAAAACCAACAAAGAAAAAAAAAGCCATTAACACCACATCCTATTATCCATTCAAAATGTCTACACTGAAACAAAATATCTAGCACAATGCATAAAGATGTATTCCCCTAGCTTGTCCGTAAAGTTTTCTAAAAAATTAAATTCAAAATGCCAAAGTATATTCTGTACAGATCCTAAAAAGGATTAATATCCTTGAGTAAATCCTTTCTTGACTAGTGATGACTTGCTGGTGCCATACTAGGAACATATGTGCTCATGTACCATAAAACCCACAATTACTCCCAAAGTAATTGAAGTCAGAGACAAACTTATTAAACTTTTTCAAATGTAGTAAAAGTTTGTGTTCCAAAGTGCCACAAGCAAGGCTAGGCTTGCAACCCAACCACAGCTGCTAGCTCCATTTGCTTAGCACTACTCATACCCCATTCTGTAGATATACTTGGGTCAGTCTTTCATAGTTTTTCAAGCACTGTTCTCTTTATCTGGGAGTATTTATTTGTCTAGTCCTATTAACCACTACAGATCTCAATCTTTATTAAACTATCACAAAGACATTCACAGCCAGCTTTGAAAACTTACGTAATACATATAGCTAATAACCTGAACCACATCAGAGAAAATGCCGCAGAGGAAGGAAAAGACTGCTTCCCCACAGCACCTTGAAGGCATTATGCAACCGGGACGGTCATATATCAAGATGCCAAAGGAAGGATATTTCAGACAGATCCTCACAGAGAGCCAAAACCCAGCCATGGATTCCAAACCATGTACACTAATATTTTACATTAATGTAAAAAAGGAAATAAAAACAAGGTACACTAGCATCTTATGACATTAATTAAAACATTTACAGTACAGTATTACCACTGTCAACTGTAAATGGCACCACAATAGTACAATGCAGATTACAATAACTAAAGATAAGAACAATCTAGTGATTCCCAACACTTTGATTCTTTGCTATACTTACACCCTGATTCTATTTGCCTTGTCAACAGATAAACTTCTCAGATAGGTAGCCGTGTTGGTCTGCCATAGTCAAAACAAAATAAAAAAATTCCTTCCAGTAGCACCTTAGTTGGTCTTTAAGGTGCTACTGGAAGGAATTTTTTTATTTTGTCTTCTCTAAGTGTTCTTCCTTTTTGAATGGGAACCTTTGGTACCTTCTAGCTCCCTAAAGCAGAAGAAATGCTAAATACAATACTGAATAGTTTTGAAATCTTATCAGCTATGCAGTCCCATGTGCTAGGACTGGAGACTTTTTCAGTTGTCCTGTTTAAGTGGGACAGTGTTGACAGCCAGATTGCTCACCGGGGCAAGATGGTTTGTACACATAATACCAATCCTGGTCGGACTGCAGCCGGACTATTTCTGGGCCCAATTCAAAGTGCTGGCTTTGATCTATAAAGCTTTAATGGCTCAAGACTGCCTCATCCCATATGAACTGACCCAAACACTGCAATCATCACCTGAGGCCCTTCTTCGTGTTCCGCCTAAACGAGAGGTCCAAAGGGTGGCAACATAATGGGCCTTTTTTGTGGTGGCTCCTCATTTGTATAATGCTCTCCCCAGGGAGACTCACCTGGCGCCTTCATTACATATGTTTAGGCACCTGACGAAAATGTTCCTCTACAACCAGATCTTTGGCTATTTGAACAATTTATGGCCTCTCTCTCGCTCTCTCTTTGTGTTTGTGTGTGTGTGTTATTGGTTTTCTTTGTTACTATATTACATATTTTTGTATTTTTATATTGCAAATCATGCTGTGATCCTCAGATGAAGGGTGGTATCCATACTATAGATAGATTATACATGTAAATATTTAAATATAAGTAAGTAAATATTTACTGTCACAAGAGAACCCTGTTCTGGGCCTGGGTGGTCATAGTTACTTCCAACCAAGTTGGGGAATAGCATCTTGAACAGCAACTGAAAAGCAGGGGTTATATTTCAAGCTAGGCCCAGCCTATTGATCACTATTCTGGGGCAGGCTGAGGCCTACTGTGATCTAGTTGAGATTGCTGCATTGCAGAGTTGGACTAGATGAACCTCGGGATCCCTTCCAACTTAGCAATTCTATGATTCTATTTTATTGTTAGCAGTATTCCTTCCCACTGGGAAGTAACATATATAACTAGTATCAGTATAGGAAATCAACATTTATCTCCCTTTCCTCCCACTGTGCTTTCCATTTTTTCATGTGCTGTTTTCCCTAACAGCTTCAGGCAGCTTCATCTCCCTCCACCCCATCATCAGAGGTTAAAGCCTTCTGGAGCCTGCTCTGCAAGAAACAGACTTTGGGCCTTAAGACTGGAGATTTGACACCCACTGTGTTAAACTATTTGTTTGGTTTTTGCAATATTTATTACAGATGGTTTCAGAATTCAAAGACACTTCTTTAAATATATACTTCCTTAGAACCTGTTTACAGTTTTCACCAAACAAAGCTTTTATGTCTATTCAGACTGTTTTATTATATTGCAATTATCACTTTTTATTTTATAGAAAAGCCCCCAAGTGGTGGATGATAGGCTGATTATTTGTTAAAGTAAGCATCTGGTAGGTACATCCCTGCCAATACACACTTTTAATCAGATTTTTTTTTAAAAAAAAAGCAACAACACTTTTTAGTTTCCATTTCCATTTGCAAGCCTGTCACCATTCCTGTCTTGGGAGCTTCAAAATCAGCTCCAGCTACGCCATGTTTCCTACAACACAAAGAATAGCAGCCCTCCCCCCTCATCCCAACAAACCTACCACTATCATATACTACACATAGGTCAGGGCCTAACTAAGAAATCAAAGCAAATTTAATCCTCACTGCAATGTCATTTCATAATTCTAGATCTGCCTCTGACTTGCAAGATCCCATACTGGAAAATAGCTGGGATCTTCAAAGCAGTAGTGAGTTACGGGGGAAACCTACAAATTGCATGGTAATATAATCAGACTTCATGCAAGAGGCAAGACTCAAAAAGACACAGATGAGATGGAGATTAATGTGAATTCTATTATCTTTGAGAGGGTTGAGAGCTAATCTGCCCCAACAGCAATAGTCATGTTATCATGTTAAAACAGAAGCTACTGCCCTGCCAACACCAAGCATTCTGGAGCTTTCCCTCTGGCAAATAAGATGCCTATCATCCACAAACTTTGTATGTGGACCAAGACGGTCTTGGTCCAGCCAGTTTTAATTGAGCTTAGAGTTATATTTCATTTTTATCACAGAATACAATTCTGTTTCACTTTTGTTCATTTTTCTTTCATGCCAGGACTCCAATTTACGATACTGTGCAAAATAATACAGCTGCATTTATACACGCACCAGTAAGCTAGAAAGAAGGCAGACATTATTGATTTAAATTCCTTGCACAATGAGTAAGAAAAGGATGAAAACAATTTATTTTAGTTATTTGTGCATGTGGTGAGCTTACACAAAGCCCAGCTCCACAACGACACACAGAGGGAAGTGGGGGCCAAAACTGATATTAAAACTTTCTGCATTGATTTTTCAATAAAACATGTTTTAACAGCTTAATAACAAAATATTTTTATTAGTAGAATGAGCTCTAAATTTCATAAGATAACACTGAGAACAAATTAAAATGACTTATGAAGAGAACCATGGAGAAAAAAGAACGTAAAACCAAAACAAAGCCACGGAGTATGGCAAAATCGCTCACCAGAGCATGGGTGAACAGTTAAAGCAATTGCTTATTTGCCTGTGGGCGAGAAGAATCCTAGCCATTAAAGAATGAAAAGACATTAGTTCTTCCAGTGCATCTCCATATCAATTTGGGACCGCCCCATAATGTACATTCACTGGGGATTTGTCAGATCTGATTTAAAATACTCTTAGTGATGAGTATCTACAACCTTAACAGTAGTGAATTCCAATGCATGACTACCCATGATTTAAATGGGACTTACTCTCAGGTAACTGTGTGCAGGACTGGAAAAAATTTTCACACAGAGATGCCTCTAATATGTTAACGTAATATTAGTTATGTTTCACCTCAATTTCATTCTTTCATTATTGAATTTCTCCTTGTAAAAGCTTAGGCACTGCATATTCTATATATAATTCTGCCATTCGAAAGGTTGAACAAACTTCTAATCAACCCTTACCCTAGTAGGATCTGTTTCCAGTCAGTTCAATTTTGCAAATACATATCTATATATTCCATCTAGTCAGTGGCGTAGCGTGGGTTGTCAGCACCCGGGGCAAGGCAAGTAATTTGCACCCCCTAACCCGTGGATTTGCGTCCCCTAACCCGTGGATTTGCACCCCCTAACCCTAACCCCCAGATGTTGGCCCGGTGCGGCCGGCCCCCCCTGCACCCCCCATGCATCTAGTTTATCTGCATATTATAGTAGGAAAAAAGCCACACAACCCCAAAATAATAATGGGCCTTTTGGTGGATGAGTTTACGTAATTCCTTTTGCTAAACGTAAACAGTTATCAGCAAGACAAACTTGGAACCATATAGCTCAAAGCCATTTCAAAAGAAACATCTCTTAACGCACACAGTAGTGAAAAGAATAGTGCACTGGGTATAGACCGAAGAGACTTTGGTTTGAATCGCTGCTCAACCATAGAATCAGAGAACTACGGTTGAAAGGGACTCATCTAGGGAGTCATCTAGACCAACCACCTGCAATACAGGAATCTCAACAAAAGTATCCATGGCAAACCTCTCTTTAAAGGGATAATATGCTCTAAGATCATTGCAATAAGATACAGTTAATAACAGAGAGATAAAAGAAACAGAAGCAACACTACAAACCACATTGGTAGTGGAATTAAAACAAACAAAATGTCTGGTGAAGCAGGAATGTCTTCATTCACTGCTTTCCTGAAGGCCAAAAGAGTGAGCTAACCTGGTTTCCCAATGGAGGGAGTTTCCTCTGCTAACCAACCTTCTGAAGTCAAAGGGACATGGAACAAGGCCTCTTTATGTTGAATTTAGTTGGGAGAAGAGGTCCTTCAAATATCTTGGTCCCAAACCATTTTGGCCTTTCTAGGTTATAACCAGAACTTTGAATTGTGCCTGGATACAAACAGGAAGCCATTGCAATTCACATAATACGGAAGTAATATATTCCACAAAGCTGAACACAGCACTTTGCACCAGCTGTAGTTTCTGAACTTCTTTATGGGCAGCCTCACATCGAGTGCACTGCAGTAACCTAATCTGAATGCAATCACGGTATGTGTAAAAGCAGTCAGATCTGCCAAAGTATTTATTTATGCCCTCCTAAAACTTAAATACCTGTGTCTTCAGCTTCAAGTGGAAAAACACTGTTCACAAGACCATCCCAGAAATAAGAGGCAAAGGAATCTGCTTAAGCTTTTGTTAATGCTGTGTAGGGAAGACATTTAAATAAACACTAGTAACTCAAGTACCATGGGTTCCTAAGCTTAGGCTGCCTCCATTTTTATGGTTTTCTCGCAGTCTGGGTTGAGTTTCATTTGGGTTTGAGAGGTTTGACGGTTGTTATTTTTGGCTCTCCTCTTATTTTGGACAAAGACCTCAATTTCTACACATTTTATTTCTTACAAAGAAGTTTGCAATTACAGTGTAATATGTCCTTTCTAGTATAGATATGGGAGATATAACACAAGTATGTAATAAAACAAAGACAAATCCTCAGAGCTTGCAGAATGTCTGGAAAATGGCTGGTGAGGAAGCCCTCCCATGAGTCCTTAGTTTCAATTATGTGATCTCCCTGGAGCCAGCACTACTAAAAGTTTGTGAATGTATGTGCACACAGCACCTGACACTAACATTGCAAGTAACTAATGCAGCCACCAAATAAATACTATAGTTTATTTACTACCACACAAACTATTTTAGTTAATCTGTGTGGTTTATAGCAAATCCATGTTTCTGGACTTCAAAATACATGCTGTAGTAACGCTGCCATCTGCAATTATTTATGGAGTTGATTAAGCACAGACTGTTGATGCAAGGTTACTCTTCTAGCGACAGGCTAGACAAGGGAATGACTGCCAAGTACATTTATATGGGTCAAGAAACAGCCCTACAATCTATAGCTTCGCATAATTTACATATAGTGCCTAAAATGTCTGCCAGAGCCATTCAGCTTACAGTGTGCCTGTCAGTATGTGTAGCAGCTGCCAATTTGATTAAAGCTTTATGTGCAAGTTACCACCCAATTTAAAAAAACCTATGAGGCTGTCCTCTTTTCTGCACCCCAACTTTTCATTTTCAGTGTGAACACAGCTTATTTGGCAGAACTTCAGCCTGACAATATTAGCCCGCATGCAGTTTCACACAGTGCTCACTCTTAATATTCCCCCCTTGATATACTGAAAACCTCCTTTTCTCATTTCCTTTCAATTCCCATGAATTCTAGAAAATAATACCAGGCAATCATTACCTAGCTGCGAACATAACAAGTGTGACTTACGTCACATTGAACAGTACAGGCTGAACGTCAACAATGTAAAAAAAGAGGCAGAGATCACACGAAAGAGAAAGTCATAAGCAGCCCAATGTAAAATACCATATTATATTTACACCAGTTGAATAGCATCCCAAATATAGATGCATCTTGGCTATGAGCCAAGGAATATGCATAATTCAAAAGCTAGTTTAACAAAAAAAGTTTCTTCATTTGTTTTATCTTTGTTGGTAAAATGATAAAGAATTCCCTGTCAGAGCTCAGTAAGCTCTGTTTCACAAAGTCATACAGGCATGGAGACACCATCACCAATTAAGGCACTGTTACAGAGTTACATATCAGCAATAGAATTCCACAGGGGCAATCACATCTACAAAACAGCCATATAATGAAACCATTTCTGTCAACAGGGTCATCAACCAGAACATAATATCCATGCAGCACCATGCCCAGATGTCTTCCACTCTGAACCTCTCCCTGCCCCAGGATTATCTTCTGCATTGAGCTCTGGAGAGAGAGAGAGATTAGTTTTTAACCCTTTCCTTTGACTTTCTTGCCAATAGGAGAAAATATTGTTTTCCACATTTGGAATCTTCAATTTTTCTGACGAGACACTGCTTTTGCACTGGAAACATCCAGTGATGGCTTATGGATCAAAGGAAAGCATGGTATATACAGTTTTGCTAGAAAATTGTGGGCTTCAATAAAAAAATGTTATACACACACACACACACACACACACACACCCCTCTGTTAGTAAAATCAACAATATTTGAATAATACAGCATTTCCTAACCCATTACAACAATATTTAGTTTATTTATGCTTTCTAAATGTCCAGGTAATCTATCCAAATATTTCTTTTTGGTACAACTACCCAATCAGCTATACCTGACCTGTGCAGGTAGTCACCAAATTCAGATTTCTTGCTCGATACTGAAGAATTTGAATAAATTGGAACTCTGTCTGATGCTCACTTATATCAACCATTGCCTTTTGATGGGCTGGAGTATTTAGGAATTTGGATCTAAAAACAAATTAACAAAATTGTACAAAATAACATGGACAGACTGTTGCCCCCAATTAACCTTAAATCTTAATTGTTAGCAGACATTAGATTTCTCTCACTAGCACATCTAACATAAATGGTTGACCTCAGTTAGCGATTTGGATGAAATTGCCCAAATTATCTATTTTTGTAAATAATGTGGGGTTTTTTTGTTAAAATTGTTGACAACCACTTTCAAAATAGGTAGGGCAATTTAAAAAAAATAAAAATCAAATGACTATATCTTTAATTATTGACAGGAATTTGTGGTCTACAATGAGAACTTATTAGTTCCTGAAGTTTGAAATGAAGCCCAAACTGGCCTCCACAAGTGGCACTAACAAATCCTTGGCATTTCCAGTTAAAAGTAGACTTTTAACAGGTGCAGAAAAACCTCTGCATATGCTCCATAGAGCCACTGCCAGTCAGAGCAAACAACACTGGGCTAGATTGGAAACTATCTTCTACTTGGTCAATGTTCATAATTCATACAGGCCATGATCCAGTCCCTCTGCTGGAAGTCCTTGAGTGAGAGGTATCTCAAAAATAGAAGAACAGGGAGGAATAGCCTGGCTCATTCCTACTTCAAACTAGAACACTTAAAGCATGATTCACTTTTTTTGTGTCCGCTGATGAAGTCTTCCGCATGGAAGCTTGAAGTAGAAGCAAAAAGTTGCTCCATCTGATCTGAGTCAGTGGATGCACACAAAGAAGAGAGGAATAATGCTAGTGGGATAGTCAATTCTATTCCACTAACTCTCTTCTGATGAGACTTGTTTGCTTCCAATCTTTCACATACAGAAAGGCTGAGTCCTGGCTACAATATTTTAATAATATGTGATGAGTTAGGAGTATATTAAGGAGCATGGCATAAGGAAGAACATGAACACATGAAAAACTGAAATACAAGGGTGCTGGTGTTGTCATATTCTTACATACCTTAACTCATATACGCGTGTGTGTGCACGTATATGCATGCGTGTATACTCATCTTATCAGAAGGTGGAAAGTGGCATATATGTGAATGAATCTTATGAAGCCTTCCCCTGTTTGAGGAAAATTATGTGTGCCACAAACTAGTCAACATGCCTTACAGCAGTGGTGGGGAACTTATGACCTGTGGGCCTAAGTAGGGATCATTTTGGTCAGATGGCCATTTTCCTGCCTACCTGCCACCTGATCAGCAGCACTTGTTAAGTCCTTTGCCTTTAGCCATATGTTTTGATTTCAAACTGCAAGGGCAAAGGAAAATGTGCCACCTGACAGAATGCCAAAACGGCCCACAGGGGTTAGACAACCTTAGCAGCCATTTTGTCTGCTGGAAACAGTTCCCCACCCATGCCTCATAGTGTCACACTTTGTTATTATATCTTCTTACTGCTACAGACTAACATAGTTCTCTGCACCTTATCACTGGTTATGGCTTACTTCAATCTAGTCTTCATTTCACACCTGTTTTATACTTCTGCACTGGCTATTAAATAGTAACCTGAAATGAAGCAATAGAAAAAGCACAATATTAAACACAATTGTTGGCAATTATTCAAATTTATTTTTTTTCAAAGTTTACTCTATGTGTAGGACAAGCACTCACAATTGGTTTGAATGAAGTTGCAAGAAAAAAATTAATTCTACCATTTCCTCTGTAAGTTGTCACTGCATTATTCAGATAACTGTGTACAGTGGTGCCTCGCAAGACGAAATTAATTTGTTCCGCAAGTTTTTTCTTCTTGCGAGTTTTTCGTCTTGCGAAGCACGGTTTCCCATAGGAATGCATTGAAAATCAATTAATGCGTTCCTATGGAGACCGCTTGCCAGGCTGGCGGTGTGGAGAAGGGCTTTTCTCCCCACCGCAAGCCTTCAGGACAGGTACGGGAACAGAGGGGAAGGCGCGCAGCGCTTCTCCTCTGTTCCCGGGGCTTGCGGTGGGAGGAGGGTTTTTCCTCCCCACGCCAACATTCAGAACAGCATTCTGAAAGTTGGCGGTGGGAAGGAAAACCCTCCTCCCACCGCAAGTCTTCAGGACAGCCATCCGAAGGCTGGCGGCGGGAGGAGGTCTCTCCGCCCCACCGCCAGCCTTCGGAGCAGCCTTCCCAAGGCTGGCGGCGGGAGGAGGCTGCCCTTACTACAGCCATTCCCACCCTGGTGCCCTTCAGATGTTTTGAATGACAGCTCATTCTACCGTGCAACTGTCACTTGGCTGCAGCCATTAATATCAGGCTACAACAGGGGAAGGAAGAGAAAGGATGCTGGGCCACAACCAATTCTGCTGAGAAGCCAGGCTCTGTCCTCCATTGACAGTCACCTGGCAGCAGCCATTACATCAGGCTGCAGCAAAAGCAAGAGAAGGAATGCAGATCCATTCCTGAGTTATACCTGAGAGCAGCAATTTCTTAACACACCCGCTCGCCATCTAGTCATTAGAACAACTTGTAACTAAAAACTTGTAATTTGCTTGTTTTCTCCCCACTTCCATTCCATTTTCTTTTTGTGTCATGTATTTCTAGACTGTAAGCTGACAGCACAGGTTGACTTTTTCAGTCAACTATGGAGTAAAGGTAAAGGTAAAGGTACCCCTGCCCGTACGGGCCAGTCTTGCCAGACTCTAGGGTTGTGCGCTCATCTCACTCTATAGGCCGGGAGCCAGCATGAAAAGCTGCATCTGGCGAGCCAGCGCAGCACACGGAACGCCGTTTACCTTCCCGCTGGTAGGCGGTCCCTATTTATCTACTTGCACCCGGAGGTGCTTTTGAACTGCTAGGTTGGCAGGCGCTGGGACCGAACGACGGGAGCGCACCCCACTGCGGGGATTCGAACCGCCGACCATGCGATCGGCAAGTCCTAGGCGCTGAGGTTTTACCCACAGCGCCACCCGCGTCCCCTATGGAGGAGCATCCAACTATGGAGTACCCACATCTAAAACAATGTTAAACTTCTGTCCTTTGAAACCTGTTCAGGGAATGTGATCTGTCATTTTACAAATTTAGTTCTAATTTTAAAGTTTATGACATACACAAGGCAAGGTGATATACCTTACTGAAGAACAGATATGAATATTCATCAGGTCAGATCGATCCAATGAGAAGATAGAGAGGGAGATCACATCCCTATGGTCACACTAGTCTTGGTGAAGAGGTTGAAATACCAGAGCTATGACAGGGCTCAACAGCACCAGTTGCTTCTCAGTACTAATAAAAACAACATTAAAAAAAATACAGTGGCCAAATTGGGGAGGGGGCTACAGGTTACCACCATTGGTCTTATTCCTGAGAAGATACTGTGCAGTGCAATCAGCTATCAACAACAAAAAGTGCAATTGTGAATCTTATTGACCAAGAGAAAAGTTGTGAGCAAAATAGGAAGAAGCTGCCAACCAGCTCTGTTAATTTTGTGCCATACTACTGAGCACTACCGTACAGAGCTAGGGATCAGAATCTATTTTGTCTCCAGAGGAAACTGATAATGCTAGATCAATAAAAAGCCTTTCCATAGTTCTACTCACAGTCTGGAATCCAGCTGCAGGAGAAATCCCAGTTTGTCATATTCTGAAAGACAAAAGCAGGAGAGTTCAGGTAATTAAGGCAATACAACTTTTCATCATCAGGTGTCCTACAAGAGAGCAGAAACTTTTTAAAAAGATAATCTTTTGTGAAGGGCACAAAAGTTTAGAAACTGGATATGACAGCATGGTTAATAAATCATACCGCCAGATGAATAATTTCTGGTTTCTTAATTTCTAAAGTCAGAACTAAATAGACTATTTTACATAAAGAACCTAGAAAAAAGAATAAAGATGCACTTGCATTTTCTATATACACACATACTTCTTTCAACTTGATCCTGAATGTGAGTTGTCTTGCAAATTTTCTGAAGCATGATCACTCACCTTCTAACAGATTATTTTGTAACTCCTGCCACAATTAAATACAAAGCCTGCATTTATTTGGGGAGGACCTTCAAAATAGGTTTTCCTATAGAAACAGTGCAAGACACCCCAGAATAATTGTTTTTTGATTGGGTATTGATATATTTCCACATGCTGTAGTCTGTATATAGCATAGCCAAGAACTACATTTAACCCTTGCATTTTTACTCAAAAGGGTATAGCAGAAGCGAGTATCAACAACCTCCTATCCTGTTCCATTTGGCAGTCTCAAGTCTTACAGAGGTTTCAATCCAAATTGCATTCCTGCCTAGCAAAGGAGGAACAGTAGCAGCCCTGCTTCCAGCTGCTTCAAGTGCTGATGTGCAAAATTTACAGGCTGCATTTACACCTTCTCATCAAGTCAAATAAACTTTCAAATGAATTCCATCACCTCACATACCCCAGCAAAAACACAACATTCTTTTAAAAAGACAAGATAATAATGTCACATTTTCAAGCCAACAATACTGCATTTTGAGAAACAGCATTTTAATTACAAGACATACTATATAATTAAACTTTCCTTTAGGAAGGTTATTGAGAAGACAAAACATTAACACTAAGTGAGTGCAAATCTGAAAGCAAGTGTTATATACTTTCCCTGATCCATATTATCTACACATTTGGGCTGCAAGAGGTAAAATCATGCAGGAAACAATTGAATAAATCCCATGATCAACACAAAGTCTGCAACAGGCAAAAAGTAGCCTTGTCTAAGCACAGTTCCAAGGAATATAAATGAAATACAGCTTAAGACTGGAAGCTCTGAACACTCTAAAATTCCAGTGCCTTCAGCTAAAGATTAAGCATTGTGGATTTGCTAGGTATCTCCTGAGCAATGATACTCATAACAGGCACCAGTCACTTTGGGTGGGGATCTACATGGGTGGATATCTCAGTCATTTGTTGCAATACCATACAAAATCTTGTGGGCATCAATATAAATTTGATGCAAACAGCCAAGTGTCATACATTATGCAAATTGAATTTTAAGCTTCCTTCAGACCTATTAAACCCAACAGACTCCCAGTGACCCTTTACTGTAGCAATACATTCTACCCTTGTTACTTATTGAAGAGCCATACTCTGACCCTTTGAACTGCAGAAAAGGCATGTTCTTGCGTTGCCACCCTCTGGACTTCTCATGGAGGAAGCACATGAAGAAGGGCCTCAGATGATGATTGAACAGTCCAGGTCAGTTTATATGGGGAGAGGTGGTGCTTGAGGTATTGAAGTTCTGGGCTGTTTAAGGCTTTATAGGTCAAAAGCAGCAATTTGAATCAGACCTGGAAACTAGCTTACAAGCAACAGTCAGGCCAGGATCAGTCTAATATGCTCAAACATATTATTGCCCCGGTGAGCAACCTGGCTGCCGAATTCTGCACCAGCTGAAGTTTCCAAACCATTTTCAGAGGAAGCACCACATATAAAGTGTTGCAGTAATCTAACTTAGAGGTTACCAGAGTAATTAACAACAGAAGTTAGGCTCTCACTGTGCAGACAGGGGCACAGCTGCGCCATGCCACCAAAGCCAATTTAGCATCAAGCAACAGCAAAGGTTCCAAGAGTATCCCCAAGCTACATACCCACTCTTTCAAAGGGAAAGCAACCCCATCAGGAGCAGGCAACCTCCCATTCATCCAGTGTAGAGAACCACCCACTAACAGTGGTTCAGTCTTATCTGCATTGAGCTTCATTTGTTGGCTGTCATCCAGTCCATTACCAAGGAAAGACAATGATAAAGGAGAAGTAGAGCTGTGTGTCATCAGCGTATTATTGACAACAGACTCCAAAGCTCCAGATAAACCCACTCAACAGTTTCATGTAGATGTTAAACAGCATGGGATATAAAATGAACCCTGAGGAACCCCACAATGAAGCCTCCATGGGGTCAAAGAGCACTCCTCAAGCATCACCTTCTGGAAAAGACTGTCCAAGTAGGACTGGAACCACTGCAAAGGAATGCCACCCAACGCCTACTCTGATAGCCACTCCAGATGAAGAAGTCAAGAAGAATGACCAAAGACATATTTTTCCTGTCTCTCTCCCAACAAAGGTCTTTATATAGGGTGACCAAAGCAGTTTCTGTGCCAAAACCAGGCCAAAACCCCAACTGAAATGGATCTAGAAAATCAGTTTCCTCCAAGAGCACTTGGATCTGGTCCCACTCAAGAACCTTGCCCAAGATGGGGAGATAGGCAACTGGCCAGTAATTACTTAGATTTTCCTAATCCAATGAGGGCTTCTTAAGGAGTAGTCTTACCACTCTATCTTTAAAAAAGTATCTCAAAATGTCTATTACTGATACACATATGTGTGGTGCAATTCTCATAAGAGCGTACAGAGGAAGACGGGAGATCCACATTCACAAGCTGAAGATTCTTCAGACTCATAACTGAAAAAGAAACTCACATATATAGAAAATTTGAATAATCAGTTCTCAGATTGATTTATAAGAAAGTCAATTATATCATACATATTCAACAATAATTAATGTTGTGCTTGCATGATAATATATACTTTGTAGCCTAAAAGGCCATCCAAATTTGCCATTGATAGTCAAGTAACAAGACCAGTGGTCAGGGATGATGGGAGTTGTAGTTCCAAAACATCTGGAGGGCCGAGTTTGCTATGCCTGGTCAAGTAGATACTGCAGATATTTCAAATTTCAAGTATAGGGGTAATAAAAAAGAGGTAAAAATGTTTTATTCCATGCATCAAAAACTGAGAAATTTCACACTTTTTAAAAAAATATTATAGGTAAGTATTAAGAAAGAACAATTCAAACAAATATGCTAATGAGTGCATCAATCTTAACAAAGGTTTGGGACCTGTTGCTATTCTGGATATCATAGAGAAAGCTGCACCTGAAATAAAGGGCAACAAAAGCATTCACTGCATGAGAACACTGACCAATGAATGATTAGGGAAACTTGACCTTGCTATACTAAGAGATGTGAAGAGGAACTCCTGCCCATCTGAAACGATTCAAGCAGAGCTATCTTACTCAATTAAGGAAAAGCAGAAACATTAAGAACTTAGGGAACAAAAATATGAAAACATGTGACTAACTTTCTTTGTACCGCATAGTGCAATGTGTCACAGATAACCCTAGCATATCACAAGTACAAGAAAACAATTTCCCCTCATACCACAAAGCACACTAGGCCTTGGGTCAAGAGAGATAAAAACATATTCTTCTAAGCTATAGGGCACCCTAGTTTCAAATGAGAACCTACCACTGCCAACGATTTAATAATAAAAGTGTAGCAGAAATAACACAAACAGACTTACAGCCAAGCACAGCAAGCTCAATAAACTACACACTTTTCATGCCAAGCTAAACACTGGCACAAATACGGAACTTTCCTCTGAACATCTAGGATCAGTTTAACTGCTGGACAGTTAAGTGAGAAATGCTTAGTCTAATTGCCCAGCTCCCAACAGACCACCCAAACAGACAACACAGCAGAAAGAGCAAATGCATGTACAATCCATCCACCTTCACATTTTCCAGCTGCATCCACATGTTTACACAGAGAGAAGGAAACTAATTTGTCTCTCGTGTGTATTCCTCAGGGGCCAAACCACAAAACGGACTAAATACTCCACAGGCATAATTATGAAAAATTGTATACACAAGTCAAACCAAAGACACAAGTCAAACCAAAGAACATAGATACTACAACTTCAGCTGCTACCTGACAACATTCCTTCTTGTGGAATCTATAACGTCTGCTCTCATTAAAAGAATAAGAGGTACAGCCCACTTTTATGCTAAGGAGCTACGTGCACATTTGTGGTACAGTTCTAGAAATATGCCTGTACACTGCTGCTTATGGGAACTGACCCATGCTCTATGCATAAATTCCATCCATTTGCTCTCTCTGTATGTACCACCTTACTTGTCATAGCCTCAGTTTGCAATGGGAATTTTGGTGGCCAATCAGCCTAACCTAACTGATTAGGTTAACTGATTTCAAGTTTCCTAATAAGACAACACAGAAAGAACATGAATGAATCTAGATTCTTTGCACTTTTGTATAATAGTAATACATGGTTAACTTTGGCTCCAAGACAACCTTCCGTTGAGGTTCACTGGTATTAGCTTTTAGCCTCCCGTTTCAGAATCTTGCCTTCTAATATCTGAGACAAGCAGTTCTACAAAATGTGGTGTGCCCATGCCGATGTTCATTGAAAGTTTCTAGTTTGAGAAACCTGTTTCACAGTTTCAATATATTTGGAGAGTTAGGGAATTCATTATATTGGTGAGAGTTCAGACTAATCTTTCTGATCATTCTCTTACTGAACGGACCTGAACCAATGGATTCAAGTTACGAGAAAAGAGATTTTGACTAAACATCAGGAATAATTTCTGACAGTAAGAGTTGCTCCACAGTGGTATAGACTTCCACAAGAGGTGGTGGCCTCTCCTTCTTTGGAGTTTTTTTTAAGCAGAGGTTGGATGGCCATCTGTCATGTATAATCTAGTTAAGATTCCTGCATTGCAGGAGGCTGGACTAGATGACCCTCTGGATCCCATCCAACTCTACAATTCTATGATTCTAGGACTGTTACAACGTTTCCTTGGGACATACGCGTATACATGTCTGCAGATTACAGATTACCGTATTTTTCCGTGTATAAGACGACCCCATGTATAAGACAACCCCTATTTTTGGGAGCCCTCAACAGTTGTGGAGCTTCTTTTGTAAGTTCGCTGAGCTGTTGAGCAGCTTTTTGATGATCCCCCGCTCTGGCTGATGGGACTGGTGCCATAATATACCACATACTGGCACTCACCAAATACTCTTCCTAAACCGGGAAGAGCAGGTAAGCTGCCTCCTCTCTGACATTTCCCTGCTACTGCCGTAGCACCAGCCCTCGCTCACTTAGCATATTAACCCGTGTATAAGATGACCCTCAATTTATCACAAAAAAATCAGAAAAAATGTCATCTTATACATGAAAAAATACGGTAATGTTTAAGGAATAAACCCTTATGGAATTAAAATGACTGTCTGGGCAGGATATAGCTGAAATATGCTAGGGGAACTATTTACCATTGCAACCCTAGTTCTATTCTGCTAGAAGACAGCTCTCTTGCCTAGTAGAGTTGGCTCAGAAACTAACATGTTTTCTGAAATACACAAGAGCACAGTGTGAGTTTCTTTGGGTAACAATCTGAATACTGGAGTGCCCTTGTAAGGCCCTTGGGATATGGGTGTGTGTGTATATATACAAGAGACAACGGATAATAACTTTCCCAGAAAAATATTACAGAGGAACAGGTAGGTGTAGATGAGAAGTGATGCCACAGTTCACCTGTGCAGTGATTATTTTGGTTTCTGGGGAGAAAGAAACCTCCCATCCCAAACTGAGTCTTGATGACAGTTTACCCAGTGGCCTTACCATGGTTTGCACACAACTACTTAATGGGCTGGCTGTTTATAACATCCAACCAACATTATTTATTTCTCCTTGCTATTTCTTACAGATAATATCCAACATGAAAGCCTTAACTAGAATAACTTCCATGCATCTATTATATCAATAAAGATACTTTATAGCCAATTGCTTTATATTTTTCTCACGGAGCAAACATTCACATAAACAGTCTTCAGTCATGAATGCCATCCTTTGATTTAGAGTGTTTAGCACTCTATGTAATTCAGGTACTGCATTTTCAGTAAAATTTCCTTTCCCATGAAAATGCCTGACTAGACCCCTCAGAAACTTCTTTTCTGGGCTCACATCCAGAACATTTCTCAGTGGCACTCTGCCAGCTCCATATCACCTTAGCAATGAAAGAGTTAGTAATCCACTGTTTTGCCTGTATGTATCTTCTGAATAAACAAGGACTGAGACAAAAAAAAAGAAAAGAAAACGGGGACCAGTAGTCTCAGAGCTTATTCGCAGACTTATGTCAGAGATAGCAAATTCTAAGCATGTGAATATTTTTCTTCTCCACAGTAAATTCAGGGCAGCCTTCAAAACTACGGAAATCTTCCAGACAGGAGTATAAAGAACTCATAGAAAACTCAAAAAGAAAGGGAATATGCATCATCTTTGTCTTTTCTTCTCTAAGAAGTTATGTACTTGGACACATGCAGGTCTTTGTTACATAAACTGTGATTTCATTCAGTGCCATGAATCCTTGTGTAAATGTAGTTAAACATTCCTAAGTGACTGTTTCACAAAAGAGGTTTTGCTCCACTTCAGAAGCCGTATCATATTTCCTAGTAAAAGTCAAAGATAATATTAACAAAAAAGTAATGTACAAAAGTTCTTGGTGACCTCTGGGGCGAGTCAACTTGATCTGCAAAAGATAACAAATAATAAATAAGAGGACATAGGAATATTTTATTACAAGGCTAGATTAAAGGTTATTTCTATGGAGATTCCCACCCACAGACATTCATATCCCATAGCCAATAGAGATGAGAGGTGGAAAGGAGACCAATAGTAGAAAAGAACTGCTGCACTTGACAAACAAGGTACAACAGGAATTGGCAAACCATCAGCCAACTCCCAATTAAACTGTCATGGGGATATAAAACATGGAGTAAGCACTGTTACCCAAAGATGAACTGGAGGAAACCAAATGAGCTTCTACAATTCATTGAAACTGATGAAACTTTATAGGCAGTCATGGCAATTATTTATCAAGTAGAAAAAGCTCTACTGCCCTAGGCACAGATGTCCTCAAAGTAGCATTGAAGTAGAGCATTCTGGATCACAAAAGACAAACTCAGACTTCACCATTGAACTTAAAATAAAATGTTTTTCTAATTCATGAGCAGTTTTCTCTAAAAATAAAATAAAATACAGCATTGTTTAAAACTACCATCAGGACATACTGGCTGGGAGCCTAAGTTTCCTCCCACTGGTGGGAGCATCCCTTGAGCAGACTTCTGCTAAAAACATTCCTGGTAGTGTGTGGAGGACAGGGGAATCTCTTGCCAATTCACCTTGGTGTTCCTCCAAATGTATTTGGGAGGGCTGGGGGACTCTTGAAAGCAGCACAAAAAGCAGCATAGCGGACTTATGGGGAAATAGGGAAATGGGTGAAAAATGCTCCCCTCCTATTTTTTAGCTGTTATATTAGCAGCAATTATAAGGCTAAACACTATTTCTTCATCATTTTCTGGAATGACGTATTTTAGTTAACTAAGCAGAAATATTTTATTTTCCAGGGGCATATGATATCCTAACGCATCAGAGATATGCTCCTTCTGTTCATAGACAGGATGCAAAGGAGAATCCTGCAGGTAGAAGAGGGAGAAGCCAATTTCCTACTATATCTGAATAGATTGATAAAATTTGGTCCATAGTAACTATGCTTAAGTAACTTAGTACAAAAAAATACATATAAACCAGCATAACAGGTTTTGGGGGGGTATTTTTTGTAATGTTTTAGAACAAGATCAATTATAATGTGCAGCCTTGTGCTGCTTTCAACTGCTGAAACTGTATTGCTTTTTGTTCTTTATATTTGTTTTATTTTATTAAACAAAATTAAAATGATAAAAAACACTTTTCTTTTTCTCTAAGCCTTGGGAGCTTGGGGTTGGTGGATGAGATATGGAGCCCCCTGGTTTATTTTTAAAAAGGAGCAGATGTAGTGAACTATATAATTTATATTGTTTATTTGGTATGAATGTTGTATTTTATTTGTGTACTTTTACCATGTGACTCACCCCGGGATCACCTGGCGATGAAGAAAAGGATAGAAAAAATGGAAGGAAGGAAGGGAGGGGCTGGAAGCAAAGGTTCTGGACTGCCTTCTTTATAGGGAAGCTGAAGTCTCCTTCATTTCCTTGGACCTAGTAAAAAAAATAATCTTCCAAGCATGAAAGCAATGTCCTTCTGAGCATGCAGTTGTACCCTTTCTAGGGTTGCCATGTGTCCTCTTTTTCCAGGACATATCCTCTTTTTCATGGGTATGTAAAATGAAAGTCATCATAGTGAGCCATAGTTAAAATTAGAAGTTGGCAAATGTGTCCTCTTTTTTGCTCTTCAAATTATGGCAACCCTATAGGCTTAACCCCAGAGCAAAAAGCTCCAAATGTCACTCTCAGAAACCTTTCACCCAAGTCAAAGAAATATTAGATGAGACTGAGAAATTCCCTCAGGACAGACATGATGTGGAAGCTAAGCTCTCATGGAGGTTTCCCCTAGGAGATACTAAATGCTGCTGCCTAGTATCAGCCCTACCCAAGAGCAGGTCCTCCTCCAGAAGTAATACATATGTGAGACAGAAAGATGTCAGAACAGGTTTGAGAAATAGAACTATCTCAAGAATTGTAAGAGTCCTCTAATTGTAGCAATCCATTTCCCCAACCCTACAGGGAGAGATGAGGGCAGATGAAAACATTAGCTCATTTGCTTTATTAACACAAGCTTGTTTCTGGCATCTGGTAACAAAAAACAGACAGATCATTCATGGTCCTCTAATAGTATCCCTCCCGGGCACTAAGAGTGGTAAAGACAGTTTTCTGATTCAGGAGTCCAGGCCCTGAAATCCAGAATCATTTATTTTGGTGGCCTTTGCATTATGCAATTCAAGTTTCTAACCGCATAAGACCAAGGGTAGTAAACAGCAGATTAGCCATGACACACTCTGTTTCATTGAATCATGGAATCTTTTACATTGTGAGCAAAGAACACTAAACCAGTCAATTGTCAAATTCTAAATACTGTGGTTGAAAGTATGTAGTATGTCAGCATGTAGATGACAAATGCAATTATACAGCAACACACAATGAAGAGGCATAGCAGAGTGGGACATGATTCTCATTTTAAATAGACACTAAGTGCTCTTTTGTAGTTTTCTTTTACTATCAATTGTTGATAATACCAGTTTAGATGCTTAGATAAAATCTACATCCCTAATTTTTCCCCCAATAATTATAATCCAAGATAAAGCTCCTTCAAAATTGATTTGCTCTTTGCTGAAGTTTATTCTTTTGTGAAGATTAATCAATTCTTGGAAATCATAACTGGCCTTTCAAAGTTATCCATTTATCAAAACTGAATATAACTCTTCAACTCTTGTTCTTTCGTTGCACGTGATCCAGACATCGTCCATCAACAAAGGGTGTCTGTTTCAGGGACACTGAATTTTCTAGAACACAATATAATGCCACATGGAAAAGTTATTGGGTTTAATGCAATTAAGAACAGTACTTCAAATATTCACAAGGGCACATAATGCATAGCAAGTTTGATGTCAACAATGCCAAGACACAAATACACACCCTCAAGTATTTGCTCCATTATGTGGCCTTTTAAAAAGGTTAGCATTATAATAACTCCCCTCCCCCAAAACTTCTGAGGCTGCGTCCCCTCGCTGTATAGCTAAGTGGTGCTAAAACAAAAAAGTAAGTCAACATCAAAATTCTAGTCACTTCTGTGGACAGTGTCACAATATAGTTAAATCACCTGGTGGCACTAGTAGCAGGAAGTGTCTGTGCCTGTTCTGTTATTTTGAGAGAGTTAATAAAGTTATTGACTAGTTTCTTGACTGGTGTGTCCTGTGAGTCAGAGATAGGCAGAAGGCAGATCAGGATCCATGGACAAATCTTTAGGTGATTTATCAGGGTGGAATTAACTGCTAGATATTGAACAACAGAAGCCATTAAATGTCCACACACACACCCTTTAGAAATTCAAGTTACTGAGAGAAAGACAGCTTGAGGGGTATCCAGGACTGGATTTGCATGTGAAATGACCAAGAGATCAGTTCTAGGCCTGAAACCAAATTGCTCTGCTCAGAGAAGTGTGCAGATTGCAGAAGTCTGCTCGTGCCCCCATTTTGCACCTGCATGTGGCTGGTGGTTCTCATGGTTCTACTAAAAAACAAAGATCTATCAAGCCTGTGGTCTTCCTTGAAGCTATCCATAAAAACAGCTTCTAACATCAATGTCTGCCATTTTTTAGATTGTTCTAAAACTATACGCCCTTCTCCGTGGCTGAAATGCACATCTCCAGTGCTCCATTAATTTTTGTCAGGAGAAAAAACAAGACAGCAAACAGGCTATCCCTCTGCAACTAAGCTACCTTACACACTCATCCATTATATTTGGACAGATTACACTGCACTGGGACTAGGGAAAAGGAAAACACCCAGGACTTCAAATATCTGGATAAGCTCTAAATCTAACTGCCTCCTGCACAGCAGAAATAATCCCACAAGAAAATAGTTCAACACATACAGATGACCATTTAGGGTTTGAAGATAGGCTGGTGCTTTTTCAGAACAAAAGGCATCCCTCCCTATCCCCAGAGGTTCTAGTCTACAGAGACTCCTGTGAAAAGGGGCCAGGTGTATATTGGAGTAGAAAGGCAGAAGTCAACAGAAGATAAGAAAAGGTAGAGCCGTTGGTCATAAAAACTGGTATGGAAAAGGAAGGAACATGTGTAATGCACAGGTTATGCCATCAAGCAACTTCACATCTTCAGGGACATATGGCACTAGAAAGAAGATTGGAAAAAATTAATAGGGGCATAAAATCAGAACAGTGACTAGAGGTCCGACCCAAAACTTCAAAGTGAGAAGCCATGTGACTGGAAGGACAAACGTGTTGCAACTTCCTCACCACCTCAATTGCCCTGGGGTGTAAGAGGGCCTGCTTTTTCAGTATGCTACGAACTAGATTCCCTAATAGAGGCTACCTGAGAAGTACTTTAAATAGCCACAAAGTCCTTCCTACACATACTAAATGTAAAGGCAACACAACATCCTTCTCCAACCTAGTACTCTCCAGATGTTTTGGATTACACCATGGACCAACAACGGTTCATGAGCCTCATTTGAGTATTATGCAGCACATCTATTAATTTGAAGATGGGAGACAGCACATCTATTGTATTAAATATTCATATTACTTGCATTTAATTAATTGTTTATTTCTTATATATTGTATATAATCATATTACAATCTGAAACGATGGAATTCAGTTGTATTACTACAAAATACACTATATAAAAATAAAAGAAGTAATAAATATGCAATTAAAAATCATGTAGCATCTGGCATAGCACATTACAACTGTGACCACAGGCAGAAAAATAATTAAGGGGTCCACTAAGACCCACAGCAAGTGTCAAGTGATCTGCAGGGGCATAAAGTTTGGGAACCACTGCGCTCAACCTCCCTTCAGTCCCAGTCAGCACAGCCAATGGTCAGGGATGATAGGAGTTGTTGTTCAAAACATCTGGAGTGCACCAGGGTGAAAGGAGGCTGATAGATATGGCACCTTGTCAAGGCCCTGGTGCATCACTTTTTTTTTTTTCAGATTGGGGCAAGCATGCAGTATCCTGCATGTGACTAAACCAAATGCATGCTAATTAATTCAACTTTTTCTGAAGCAGCTTTTAAATCAAAGTTTTCAAAACAGTGTATAAAATCTACAGAAAAATAGTAAGCCAGTAAAAATTGTCACACAAAACAGAGTAAAACAAAAATTCAAATAAAATAGCTGCTAAAAACGACTTACATGACTGGGCAAATAAAAATGACTTGTCTTGGCACTGAAACTTATCACAACAGGTACCAAGTGAGCAGTCACAGCAAGAGATTCCAGAACCAGGACAGCACCACTGAAAGTAACAGTTCTGTGGTTGCTACCTGCCTAATCTCTGATTGTACGGCCTGCTAGTAAAGAGCCTCCGATGCATATCATAACACATGGATTGGTTCATGTGGAAACAGGTGTTTTTTCAGATAGCAAGGTCTTTTTCAAAGATGAATATGCACCCTCAGATCCCCTATTTTAAGTTTACTTTTAAGAACACAGAAGACATTATAAGTTGTTTAATGCAATTTTCCATTTAAAACATCTGGTGTCATGAATGTAGAAGGGATTTCATACAGTCACAGAAATTTCTGGTTTCAGTTTTTTAGAATCTAGGAATCAATCAGAAGGTAAAAACGGAAAATGAGGGTAGGAAAAAATAGATGTAAACATGAAATATGAGCAAATTCAGAGTTATTATGTATTCATATAATTGGAAAACTACACAGCTGGAATTTAACTTTAAAATCATCCAAATCGAGCCCCAATGAGCAGAGGAAGCACCTACCCACTCCCAAGTCACCTATTGCAAGTTTCCAACCCTTGAAGAATATTTTTTCTTTAGTGTGTGTATCATTTGATTTCCCCCCTTTTTCTCCCCAACCTGAAGCAGTACCTACTAGGAATGGTTGGGCGTGGAATAGCGACAGGTTCTCTCTTAGCTTTGCCTGTTCCCAGGTTTGCAGCAAGATGTGATGGGAGAGATGACAGAGGCACAAGAGATGTGGATTTTCTCTCTCTCCTTCCTGTTTTAACAAGGAAAGCTATCCCTCAGTCCAACAACAGACCACACAACTCAAACTTATTACATAGCTTCTTTTTCTCTAGTAGGCAGAGCTCGAAGCACAAAAAAGCCAAAGCTCTTAATATTAAATAACTTTAACATGCAGCTGTTTAACAAACTGTAACCGGTTCCAAGCTTTCTCTCCATGGCTGGCTACTTTAGTATAAAGACTGAATAATCAAATTTTGTTGAGACAGACAGAGGAACTGATTCCCCCCCCTCCTTTTTTTTATTGTCTTCTAACACCTCATGATGTTTGCCCCACACAGAGATACTAGCGCAACAGTATCTGCAAGTACTAAATTGGATCTCTTTAAAACTTAACGATATTTCCCTTCTTCAAGCAAAGCTGGGCAATCTGTGAGCAAGATCATGCACCCTTGCCCAACCAGCCTTTAGGATCACATTCTCAAGAATGAAGCAAGAAGAGCAGGAAGCAGCCTGTGCTTTTTAAAAGACCCCCATCTGAGGTTAGTAACTCAGCACTCTTTCAACAAGGCTTTGCTATTAGTGTTAGGCAGCAAGCTGTGCTTGATTATTGTGCAGGCAGGAGCCTGGGACCATGTTGGAAGGCAGCAAACATTCTTCCCAGAGTACAATTAGAAATCCTGAAAGCAGCTTTTAATGGGAGAGGGTGGGACAAGGCTAGTTTTTAAAGGGGAGGGGAACAAAGCTTCTTTTATTGGGGGCATCACACCTCTTTAGGACTGCAACAAAATCTGGACAATGAGAAATTTCCTAACCTTCCTCTTCCAGAAACGCACATTGCAGAGTACGTGCCTTTAACAGAATATCAGAACTTGTGTTGTGGTAGAAAGCTATGAGCCAGAACACTGATCCATCCTAGTAATAGCACTCCGAAGGTACAATCTATGCAGTGCTGGTTCATAGGTGACCTGAAGTGGCCCAAGGGACATAATTTGTTTTTAGGCTCCAATTTGTAAGATTATAAAGTTCAGTCACAGTCGAGAAGCAAAATGAAGTTTCTCCCTGGCTCATAAACTCCGTATGTCTCAACAAACATTGCTAAAACTCCACATTTAAACTTTGCATACCATCATCTTCCCTCCTGAACAGATTCCTCAACAGGATTTCTTCCCAAAAATGGAGAAGTGATCTATTTAACTGAACTCTCTTTTGGAAGAGTATGTTTCTCCAATTAGTGTACCATGCACTGTATGGTTGGGGTGGCGGTAAGGTGTGCATGTGTATTTATACATTAGATGCAACTAAACCCTCTGCCTAGAAAAAAATATTATCATTATCCTTAGTTAAATTTATATCCAGCCTTTCCACCAAATGGCATGACAAGGCAGGATATCATCTGGGAATGGAGGAATACCATTTGTGCAATGTGGATCTGTTGTGCAATCAACAGGTCAGCTGATTTGAGGAATGTGGAGAGGTGGCAAGGAACACAATAAAGCAGGAATGGGGAATCTGTGGCACTCTAGATTTTGTTGAACTAAACTTCCATCATCTCTGACCATTGATCATGCTAGATAGGGCTAATGGAAGCTGAAGTCCAGTAATATCCAGAGGCAGCAGGCTCCCTATCGCTGCAATAAAGTCCTATAGTATCACCCTGCATCTAATGTGTCCACCACTTAGAACAAATGTTTAGTCAAATTCACAACTGAAGCACTAAAAATGCAACACAAGGAAACAAGAAGTCTACTCTAAGTGGCTTTGAGTTGCCATGGCACACAAAGTAATTTTAAGTAATTCCCTTTTGAAGACAGAGAGTTCATCTGCTAGATTTCTTTCAAGGGCTACTTTGAAGGGTAATCCTGAACTAGGCTTGACAGCCTCTTCTCTGCCTCCCAACATGGCTGTCACATATAAATTAAATGGCAGTCTTTTTATGAGAGGGGGGAGGGAGGGGGAGGGATTGTTGTACCTGAGCCTATTGAACGTCCAACGGAGTCAGAGGAAAGAACCACTGAATCTGTAACACAAGAGTACAAGTTCATTTTTCCCTTGTCATATAAATCCATTACTTGTTTACAAGAGGCTCCTATTTCCTCTTCCTCAATAAATTCAGTGTACTGGCTACACATTCAGCAAAGAAACTCTAACCACGGCATTTTTTGTGCTACATGTGCAGCTGATCAATCACACTGGAGTGAAACATTAAAAATACTTCTGGCCCAGAATTATATTCCTTCCAGGAAGGGGGTAGGCAGTCCTAAAAGAACCTAATTTTTGTCCCACAGCAGAAATTCAGTAGGGAGCAAGCTTCATGCTGCCTTTGAGGAGCTACTAATGCCTCATAATTATTATTCAAATGTCTTGCAGTTTCTTCTCTGAGTTATTCCTATGATGTGACAGAGAGAATGAAGTGCACTAGTCAAACAGGTTAGCAAATTACTGTGTCATAGAATACTCATGTGCTACATTCCATCATGTGAGTAGAAGAAGGTATCTAATACATATGAAAGAGAAGCAAGGACTATGTTAGAGATAACATGTGCATTAAGAGCAAATGCCACCACAAGCATAGCTGTTAAAATCACTACTGGAATTATATGGCCTCTTGAGTCCAAGGACATTTTGTTTCAACACTGTCCATGGTTTAACTTCACAATGTAATAGAGAGATCATGGAGAGAAAGATTGTGGAAGCCAGTTGACAGATACAGAATTCAACTGACAAAATTCAAGATCATTCATAATTCCCTATTTCCAAAAAAGGGCAAGCAACATGGTGAAACCTAAAACCAGAAGGAACCCACAACAACAGTGGATGGAAGCCGGGAGGGAAGGGATGGACACTTTTATTATGTGAATTTTCCCAAGTTTGACTTAGATCCCAATATATTCTATGTTTTATAAGACTCATTTCCCACTTTCTTTCTCCTTGCAATATCCCTCAAGCCATTTGGACATATTCTGTGTCCAAAGGAATAATGATTTCAGCAGAATCATGTTTAGCAATAAACCATTTTTATTCTGAAGGTTTAGACTTGTATGTACAGATTGTATGCTGTATCAGAAAGAGTTCTGAGAATCACAAAATAAACCACAGGCCCTGCAGAGATACTTGAAGTTTAATAAAAGATTGATGCAGTTCTTGTATTACATACCGCAGGTAATCCCAAGCCAAACATAGTGATGGACCAACTAATCTGGTGGCTCCTTTAAAGAAGTGTACACACTGGACAACAATGAAGAAATGTATTATCAAAACTGGTACATTCACCTAATGCAGAACCAAACCATGGCTTAGCCCCAGATAGTGTAGCAGCAGGAGGACCAAAGGAGGAGCACAATCTTCAATCTGGGAATCCAAACATTTGCTCATACACACTAAACCAAAATTTATTCAGTGTTGCATGCAAATCAGGTCAGTGTTAGGTAAGGTGTTCGATATTTTGATTCCATCTCAAAAATAAGATCACAAGATCAAAGAACAAAATTCCAGCTAGTAGCTCCTACTGATCAAGGTAGTTTCTCCAACCTCATGTTGTAATTCACAAACTCAGTGAAGTAATACTTTTTGTAGTGTCAACATCTATCATGCATATCTGCTCTAGACGTAAAGCCCACTTGACATAACAACATTAACTAGATTGTGACTATTCCTAGAACTCCTATACACACATCATTATCTGTGAATAAATTCTTTAAAAAACATGATTAACACATGATGTGTTGCTTCCTGGAACAGTGCCCTGCTATTTCACGCAGTCAATGCTAAGTCTACTGCCAGATTCCCTTCTCCATTCCAAATTGGATTTAGTTCACAGAAATACTAAGATTGAAGCATATACAGGAAACGCATATGCATACACACAGCTTTTTAACTGTGTTACACCAAACACGGCATTATTAGAAGCACAAAATAAAGCTTTAATTCACAAGTGAGAACATTAGGAAGAATTCTAGCTGTTAACATCTAGAAGTTACTTATGTATTATTGTGCAAATGTGTTGATCAGAGAAACTCCTCCTTCACACAGAACCAATTCTGCATACATCATTGATTCAGTAACAACCTGAAACAAAGGTCTACTCAAATATGGTCCTTTCCAAATAATCTGCTAGCAGTTGATATGGAAAATAATGAAAAGCAAACATCCAACTAGCAACAGTTAATTCCTGAACACACTGAGAAAACTGAATATTGAGATTGCTGTTAGAAGTCTTTATTAAGTCTGCTTTTCCAGTCTGAAATTTGAGTCCCTGAGAATACATTTGTCAAAATCACATGTAACAATTTTCCATGTATGTTTTGTTTCTTTTGCAGCGATAGGACCACAATATTTTATCCATTCACTGACACCCCACTATTGAAAGGATAAACACACACACACACACACACACACACACACACACACAGTAAGCTAGCTGGTAGTAAATATAGTTATTACAGCATAGTCAAGAAAATGTATGCAGTAATCTGTCAAGTGGTAGCTTTGTCCACTTCACTGGTCCCTGCAGCCTAATATAACCACTTCCTATTAAAATTGCATGGGGACACCACACCATATATGCATTACCCCTTTTCTTCCCCCACTCCAATAGTAGGAGCTATGAGGAACTGCTCTAGCTACTAACAGTTCACAAGGAAGGCATATTATTCTTATTCCCAGGCTTAGAGCCAGTTTGGGGTTGCTCAATACACACCCACACAAAAGCACCGAGCCAGTCAGTGGACTGCACCCATCAGTTTCAGGACCCTTGTTCAGATTCGTATCTGAAAATAATAATAATGTGGAATTCCATCAACTACTGAGCATCCTGTCTTGCTTTGGTGCTTCTTATTTGTCTGGACTATGAATGCCCTGCATCAGCCTCTCAGGGCTTTTTGGCAGTCACCCACACCTCCTCCAGAGTTATTACCACGTTTATGGACCTTTGTTCAAAATGAACTGAACGCTGCCAACTGCACTGAAACACACGCTACAAAATTATTTATTCACATTGTCATCAGGTGAAACTGTTCCTTTATTTATTCTACTGTTCATAGTACAGTACTCTGCTTTCAAGAGAAAGAAAAAGGCAACCTGTTAAGAGAGTCTTAACATCTAACAGGGATGTAGATACTTTAATCATTTGCTCAGGTATGGTCCAAAGTTCATTCAATTCCAATTGCTCTATTCCACGTTACATAAAACTTACAAAAGCACAAGCAGCCACACAATGTGCAGATACAAATAAAACCTTTCCAAGTATTCCATCAGCCATACTTTTGCAGCGCTCAGGAATGTGAGATGACTTACAAACTGCAGTGACAACTCTACAAAGGTGCAGAAACAACAGCCCTTTTGAGGCAACATAATCAGGGAGCAAACCATGCTAGTACAGGTATTGGAGAGCAATCCCTGCCAGATTCTACATACATACAAACTGTACACACACAGGATCTGTTCTGTTTATGAGGATATGGCCTGCTGACACAATCCAGTGCTCTGTGTTCGTTCTCTCTCTCTCTCTCTCTCTCTCTCTCTCTCACACACACACACACACACACACACACACAAACCCACTGAAGTATACCATGTATTATGTTTTTGAAAAGAGGGACATGGCAGAATTGAAACAGGGGGACTGGAAGCTACTAGCAAGTTAACTTATGGATTGAGCCTCAGTCAGGTAGCCTGTCCAAACTGACAGAAGAAAGGGGCCCATGGTGCATTTTTATTCCCTTTACTGAAGGAAAGCAGCAACAGGATCCAGCAGCCGGAAACATCTGATTGTAAAAAGCATTTCCAATAAATTCTGGATTTTCTACTTTAATAAACTACCTCCTTAAAATGAGATTGCTTTACAAAGTCTTACTCTGTGTGTGTTTCACTAAATTACCCCCATGGACCACAAAAGTTGGAGGTGCGCCTGTGAGGCCCAACTGAGAAGCATATGTACCTAAAGCAATTCTTATGTTAAAAATGCATTGAAAGATGGGAGTCATTAAGTCTATAAAGATGCAGAGTTGCTTCAACCTAAATTTACTGTGTACACTCACACGCACATAGACACTATGAGATTGGTGAAAGCTTTTCTAGTATGTTCCTTACTTGGAAACAGAAAGCTTCCTTTGAAGGGTAACCCCTGCAAAAAAAACACAACACCAGGTTTTTGCAAGCTCACAAAACTGCTTCGCCAACAAAAGATGGCAGCCATCCAAGTAGACCCTGAAGGCTCTAAAGCAGGGGTCAGCAAACTTTTTCAGCAGGGAGCCAGTCTACTGTCCCTCAGACCTTGTGGGGGGCCGGACTATATGGGGGGGGGGATGAACGAATTCCTATGCCTCACAAATAACCTAGAGATGCATTTTAAATAAAAGCACACCTTCTACTCATGTAAAAACACCAGACAGGCCCCACAAATAACCCAGAGATGCATTTTAAATAAAAGGACACATTCTACTCATGTAAAAATATGCTGATTCCTGGACCTTCCGCGGGCCGGATTTAGAAGGCGATTGGGCCGGATCCGACCCCTGGGCCTTAGTTTGCCTACCCATGCTCTAAAGAAAGCATGAAAACTCATATTGTCCCATTTTTTAAAAAAAGTTTTTGAATCCACAAACATAGTTTTAAAAGTCAGAGTTTATAAAAACTCATTTCTCAAAATCCAAGAGCTGTCATCTAGCAAAATACATCTCTTATAGTTACCACATGATGCTCTTCCCACATAGTGAGATACATGGGTCATGCCTACATCTGCATACACAAACATACATATGTGAGAACTCATTCTTTTTTTAAAAGTTCCCTGTTCATTCATTCCATCTTTGCCTGAAATAATATACAGGTAAACAGAGAGGATTCACTGAGGTATTGCATCTCAAATTGGCTGATAAAGAACAAGAATTTTAACTGCTTATTGGTGTGTGTTCCAGAACCCAAAAGATGCTCAGCCAATTCAGTTGGTAAGGCCTGGGCTTCCTAGGATCCTTGTGAATGAAGTAAAGAATCATCTTGCAACTGCTTTTTATTGTTCAATGTAATATTTTTTTAATTCTTTGGATACCCATGGCAATTATTCCAAATCAGGTTTATGCAGAATCACAAATGGTTTATAACTAGTTTTTGAAATGTAAGCAGTAGTTGCAAGTTATATAGAAATAAAATATGTGATTCTGTGAACTGTAAAAGGTGAGGAAGGAAAGCACAAGGAGTGAAAGCAAATTAAATAAACATGCAAATGTGCATGTTGCATATGTGTACTACAGATTTCTTATAGATATGCCCAAAAAGGAGATATGAAATCATTAGATCCCTTTGTCAAGTACAAGAGCAACCTCTTAAAATAGTAATGTTTATCCCAAATTTAATAGTCCCCTATGAATCAAGGAAGATTTTCCTTAAACTTTGACAATGCCAGGCATCTCTCAAATGAACGTTCTTCCCATAAAGGCAACAATGCTTCTCAGTTTCTCAGAAAGGATTTTTGCAGCCAAAATCTCCCAAAACTTAAAATCTTCTGGCTCAACTGCCTAGAAAATTGTCAGCGATTTCATTCTTGACAGCTTTACACAGATAAAGCTTGCCTGTCTCAATTCCGCTGACAATATGAACAAGCAGCAAGCAAGACTGAAGCACAAGAAAGAAGAGTGAAACAGGGGAGATAAACTAAACTATCTGGTGACTAAGAGCTCTCCCAGACACCCTTTCTGTATGAAGTGGCAGTGCCCCACTTCTCTCTTCATTACAAGGGCTTCAACAAGGCATTTATTCAATGAAAGCTGACACTGAACAGATCCAGTCAATGCCTCTGGTTTTCTACTATTGCCCTCATGGATGCAGGCCTTGGCTGGCTGACTCACAACAGCTGTGACTTTGAACTGCAAGTTGTAAGATGTTCCTGGCCCTCCGCTGCCTTACATGATCATTGCCCCAAGCTGGGAGTGAACATACTTTGCAGAGAGAAAAAGGCATGACATACAGAGACCAAAAGTAGCATGCAATATTTCTAAACTAAAAATTACAAACAGATTAGACTTGTGCTTCCATAAACCCCTGTGACCTATAGTGTAATAAATAATAAAGTAAAAACAGATCCACAAATCGAGACACTTGCATTTTAGGTATAAAAAAGCCACAGTTCAGGGCTAAAGTTCAGGGTCAGAGCTGTCCTCCTTGGCTTAAGGGTCATTTGATAGAGATACTTGGTTTGAAAGCCTGCGAGCTGAAAAACTAAGCAAGCCCACTGCAGCTCTGACAAGAGGCCAAGAAACTCAAATGAAAGAAAATTCCCACAAATGGGAGCATGATCTCAGAGCAGAAAAGGATCTGCTTCATGGGAAAAGTTTGGACATTTTAAAAAAGCCAGAGACCAGGCTCTGCGAGTTACCAGTCAGCTCTGTAAGCAGCATGGCTGTCAGACTATTAAACAAGAGCAGATGACAAGGAAGCAAACTACTCCAGCCCTAGACAAATAGAGCTGGAACATTTTCAAAAAGAACCACATTCCTTGCACCGTTCTGAGTATGAAAACCAAACCACAATGTGGCCTTTCAAATTAGCACTTGGGAAAGACATGATCTAATGAGAAGAATAACATCCTATGTCATCCAGAAGTGTAAATGCAGAGAAATGTTTTATCTGATCAGAGTACCATGAGGATTAGCAACAAATATCTGGAAGCCCTGCGGTAAGTCACCAAGTCTCTTCTACATCAGCTGTTCATGTTGCAGAGTTCCTGTATAAGCCCCAGTAAGCAGGGGGAAGTGTCAGCTTCACTTGGTAGCAACCACCATCTATTCAATCAACAGTATATTAATAGGGTGTTCTGTTCCAGCAGAGATTTGCAATAGCATGAGGCTTATAGGAAAACTGAGCATGAGATCTTCACAGGAAATACATTTGACAGGTTTGTTGGTCCTACCCACTTACTGAAAGGTCACACATGTATGTGCCTCTAGCGTCTTCAACACACAGAATGTTGAAAGCTGAAGCTGCATATCATTACTCTTGCATTTGACAGTTAAGTTATTTTGTTTTGTGGTGCCTACCTCTTTTGCATAATTTATACTCTTCCATTCCATATTTGAATAGTTTAATGTATTTTATAATTGTGGTGGTTTTCTTTGGTTCTATAATTATATATTTGAGTGCTGTCACCCACCTTAGGACTTTATGGTGAAGGGTAGGTAAGAAATCTTATAAATGAATAAGTGCGTGTACAAACACACACACATATTCATCACAAATGAACTAAGAGATGTTTGAGGTCACAGAAGAAGCTCAATAAAACCATGAAAGCCCTGCAAGAATTGAGAGTTCTGTATTGTTTATTTGACCATACACCTTCACAGAGCATCTCTTGTGATTCAGTATAAATAACACTTCCATTTCTCTAGTCAAACCTGTCACTAAACCTCTCATGAATAACCCTTCAGAAATAGGAGCTGCCCACACAGTTTAGCCATGAATTCTTGCTCAAAACCCTGGAAAAAGGCAGACCTGAGAAGGTATCTGTCATTTCCTCCCAACCACTTCTTGGAATATTTCCACCCACCTGTTAATGTCAGGCACAGAGGCAAGGTATCATGCTCTCATGGGATTGGCAAGCTTACAGTTATGTCGGTTTACTGGGCTATTTCCAGTACCAGAGCACCGCATAAATGGCAGCAGTTATTTTATTAATCTTGGTATTATGAGGCAGCTGCCTTCCCTCTTCAATTCAATTTTCATTGAAAAGTTTCTGTAGTTAAAAGATTTCCAAGTCAGCTCAAGGCTGAAAGGGAATCTCTTATGGAAAGCATCCCTTTGGGGGCATGTGTGACAAAGATATACTGCTCTTCACTGACAGTAATGTTGAGAAGAATGTAGTTCTAAATGTATATTTTATTTTTTTAAAAAAGTAGAGAAAGAAGGAGAGAAACAACAGATAATTTTGCTAGGTGTGGGAATATAAAAACTGACCATTAAGATCGAATGGAATACTGAATTAATGTTTCCAAATGATTCTTTTGAATATGTTGACAGTTTGCGGGAATCTAAATCTATAAGCATATTCATTATCCCTTACACTATTTTCAAATTATGAAACAAACATTATTGACTAAGGCTACAATCCTGTACCTGTTTACCTAGAAGTAAGCCCCTTTAAAACCTATGCTATTTCTTCTGAATAAACATGTAGAGGATTGTTCATTTCTCAAAACAAAAAGATGCCTGACAGTACATGTTAGAGCATCTGGTGATTCAGCCCCAAACACAGAGCCTTGCAACTGGGGGTTTCACTCTTAATTTGAGCATTATTTGAAATTGCACTAATGCATAGGGGTGGGAACTGCACGATTCCACTTGCTTACTATGCCTCCACTGATGTGCACAGGAGGCATATTAGTGGCACATAAAAAGGCAAGAAGAAAGAGAAGTGGGCGCAAGCAAGATACAATTCTAACGAGCAAATGTAGCAAGTACAGAGGCTTGAGGGTTTGGCTTACTCTAGCACATCAAACCCTTACAGCTACCAGAAGTCTACCCATCCTCACAAAAGCTATTTACTGTATGTCCCTTCAAAGGGGAGCCTCCCTTAGAAGACTAGAAAGCTCGGTCACACAATGTCCAAGACAGCTTTCTAGATCCATATGGGAATCCATTTTCAAGCTAACAGAAGGGAATAGGAAGGCTCCAACAACTTTATAGCAAGGGCCGCAAGCCCACTCCCCAACTGCTCTATGCAATTTTTCACAGGTTTCAACTTTTCATCACGGATTCCAAATGCAATAATATATAGCAGCAGTGCCCTCTACCGGCATAAGGAACAAATAGCTAAGCACTTGCTCTCTTTTTGCCTTCAAAAGCTATAAAACATCAATTTCTCATAGGGCACATTCTCCAACATAAATATCCCGAGGGTAACATTAGTGGGCTTTAATCTCTTGGAATGAAGTGACATCATCACAATGAACATAGACTATAAGATGTCTATGTAGAGGCAAACCTAATCTGGAACACATTTATGCAACTGGTACACACAAAGCCAACTAACATCACAGGACTGGATCCTGAGTTGCCTTTCCATGAACAGAAGTGTTCCTTCCATCACGGATGGGACTGCAATCCAGCAAAGACTCCCACGGGGGGGAAATGGGGGCAGGCCATTTTCATAGACAACTTTTCCTTTGCAGCCTCCTCACCACCTCCCACACTGTTCCAGAGTGTCCCCACAATTATACGAGGAAACCATGAAACTACCGTATTTTTTGCTCTATAAGACTCACTTTTTCCCTCCTAAAAAGTAAGGGGAAATGTGTGGGCGTCTTATGGAGCGAATGCAGCCTGCGCAGCTATCCCAGGAGCCAAAACAGCAAGAGGGGTCTCTGCTTTCGCTGTGCAGCGATCCCTCTTGCTGTTCTGGCTTCTGGGATTCAGAATAATTTTTTTCTTGTTTTCCTCCTCCAAAAACTAGGTGCGTCTTATGGTCTGGTGCGTCGGTAATTTGCCAGCAGAAGCATCCCAGGAGCAGAATTTTGCTTGTGGAAATGCTGGATTCAACCCTTATGTGCAATGTTAGTTCTTGGGTGAGCAAATAATTAACTTCAGAAACAGGTCTTTTATGTTCAATATTCAGTTCTGAAGTCCTTTCCTCTCAATTTTCACTTAAGTATCTAACTCTGAATATTAGTGTTAAGCAGGCAGAAGTCCTCTTTGACAATACACAAAATATATTGCTGGGAGGAGCATAAAAGTAAATATGAAACTTTAAAGCATGCAACAGCTTCTAAGAAGCTCACTGCAGCCTATCAAGTTGGTTTCTCATTTCATTTAGTCCTGCAACTGGGCTATGAAGTTGTTCACCTTTGCCAGATCTAACCTATGTAAACTTTATGAACAATTATATTTCCCCCCGTTAACTATAGAGAATAAAGAGAAAAACTAATTGCACAAAGGAACTGCTTTTAAAAGTTCACTGAATATCCAACATTTGCTAATGTGGAAATATATAATTCCTTCATTTTTAAAATGTGGCTACTTAGGGTTGTGCCCAACTAAATCACTGAGCAAAAGTGGAAGGACTTCCACATATAAAATGGAAATTCCTCTACCTCTCCCCTCCCCAGGCACCCCCAGATCAGATCTGGGAGTTCCCCACTCTTGGGAGTATATGGGGGGAGAGCAGGAAAGTTCCATTGTGCGAGCAGAAGTCATTCCATATGTGTAATTATTTTGTTGGACAAAACTCTTACTTACTTTCCTTTTACACTTAGTTTTAGGGCCACATCATACATTCTTTGCTGTCATGAGCCCTGCAGCACTGTCCAGATCAGGCTTGAGGTGGTAGATTCCGAGAAATAAAGAAGAAATGGGAAGCAGGGGCTGAATTGTAGGAACGTAGGTTGCAGAAGATGGGGAGCTTATCTTTCCACCCCAACTTCAGTCACTTTGGAAAGGGGAGCAGAGATGCTGGCTCTCCCCTCTGACATTCCTGTGGAATGCTGAGCCTCAGTGGAGGCTGGAGAGGGTTTTGATCAGCAGAGGAGGGAGGCTGAATCGGAGACAGCAACAACTAAAGCAGAACCAGAAGAGGAAGGTGCAATCTTGTTGCCTAGAACCAAGCACCCCCCTTTGGTGAGATCAGACCCTCTTGTCCTGAGAGAGCACGAACTTGCAATTTTGGCATTCCCACAAGTGAGAGAATCTCACAAGGGAACATGTCATGCCTTGTATTTAAAAGCTTGGCAGGAGGAAAGCGGAACCTTGATGGGACATCTTCATCACCTTCGACCTAGTTCTGAACTTCTTGCCCTGCTCCTGAACTCCTGAATCATGACTACCAAGTCAGTAAAATTACTTTGCTAGAATAAACATCTATTTCTTACCTGCAAGTAATAACTTCTGTCTGTATGTGTTGGGTGGCAGCCAGGACATTTGCTATCAAATATACATGTGACAAGGAACAGTGGCTAAATCTCCAACTCCCTGGCACATAATACATACTATGGTAAACACATATGTGTTCCACCAATGTTACATGTATGTAAATAATTTTCAGTGTACATATGTGCAAAGTGGCTTTGAGGTCATGGAGCAAGAGTCCAGTAACACTGCTTAAGATTAGCAGTTTGGAATTTCATGAACTTTCAAGAGCAGATTTGCTGAAATTCACTATCTGTTTTCATTAAGCAGAGTATCTTTATTCAGAGCCGAGTGTTCACCTTACTCAGAAATGGGTAAGTCCAAAGAAATCTGGATTTTACATCCATAATCAAGTAGGCAGGTTTTGAAAACAAACTCCTGTACTATTCACACAAAAAGATGAGTGAAAGTCAAGGAACATGGAGTACATATTTCTATTTAAAGGATCCCTATTTCTGAAATGCTTGTTTCTGCCAAGTGTCAATATAAAATATATTCCTTCCCAGTATACATTCATCCATGACAAAAGGTCACGATAACTCTGGGATAGTCCCATGACTTCTCTAAAAATGACCCCATCAAATATGTGAACAATCCAGAAGGCAACATGTCATCCTGAATAAAAATATATTATACATTTACACCACAAAGAGCAAAACACAGGCTACATATAGTTGTTCTCCTGCCCCATGTGGCCAGCTGGATGCCTCTCAGTTTTCTACTGCTGTCAAATTTACCTCCGCCTCTGCCACTAAATTTGCCACGGCCACAGCTGAATTTGGTACCGTCCCTGCCACCAAAGCAACTTCACTTTAGCTAACCACCCATTACTTAAAAAACAACAACCAAAGGAAACACCCCTCCCTTACAGAACTGAGCCAACGTTGCCACCTCTGTCTACCCTACTCTTTACTTCCTCCAACCATAGGTGTGCCAGGTAGAGCATCTATACAACACTTTACCTTGCACACTCGATGATCAAAAGAGAAGAAAGAAGACAACAGCAAGATGTAGCAAGAGTAAGCAAGATCAGAATGGAACTCAGCACCGCAGTGGAGAAAGACAATCCAAACGAGGGAAAGCAGAAGGAAGCACTTGCCAGAGATAGGGAGTGGAGTGGGGAGATAAAGGGATACAGTCATACCTTGGATCCCGAACGCCTTGGGAGTCAAACGTTCCGGCTCCTGAACAATCGAAACCCGGAAGTGAGTGTTCCGGTTTTCAAACATTCTTTTGGAAGCCGAAAGTCCGATGGGGCTTCTGCAGCTTCCAATTAGCTGAAGGAGCCAATGTTTCCAAATGTTTTGGAAGTCGAATGGACTTCCGGAACGGATTCCGTTCGACTTCTAAGGTACAACTTACTGTATTTTTGGTTTTTATGGAAGCCGCCCAGAGTGGCTGGGGAGGCCCAGCCAGATGGGCGGGGTATAAATAATAAATTTATTATTATTATTATTATTATTATTATTATTATTATTATTATTATTACAACTGTATATGGATTTTTTTTAAAAAAAACACCATTGCATGTCTCCTCTCATGCTGAGATAAAAGTGTGTTTGTGTTTGGTGTGTTTGTGTTTGGTGTGTGTGTGTGTGTGTGAGAGAGAGAGAGAGAGAGAGAGAGAGAGAGACAGACAGACAGACAGACAGACATTGGTCCCCACCAGGGGGAAGGTTATGGGGAATGAGTGTGTCTGTGTGTACGTGTGCAAATGAGTATATGGTCCCTGATCTACCACCACTAGCTCTGGCCCTCAGAGCCAAAAAAGTTGCCCATCCAACTTTATGTGCATGTGAATTTAGCCTTCAATAAATGTATTTAATAAGCATAATTTATTCTGGTAGAAATACTTTGTTTTAAGAATAATTCAGAAAAAGAACTCCTAAATGGCAGGGACCACATTTTGACACAGTACTAAGGCACAAGCTATGGCTTGTTTAACCATGCTGTCCATAAGCTGTGTACTGGCACATGCAGCTCAAGCTCTCCCACTTGACTCCGATCTTAGTCAAACAGGGAAATAAACCCTGGAGCAGATGGCTTAGCAATACATGCAACCCAGCACTTGTGCTTTGTTTCCCTCCAAACAAGACACAATCTGTGCATCCTCCTAAGTATGCACAGAATCACAGGCTACGGGCACTTGAAATCTGTGTTTAGGCTCAAAGAAAAGTTTCCAGGCTTTTGTTGCCAAGGCTTCTCCTCTTACCTTTCATTACCAATCAGGCATTTATGCCTAATGTATAGTAAATAAACTCTCTAAAGGAACTGAAGGTATGCACTTGGGACAGCAGTTGAAAATCATGCCAATAACTGTTTAATACTGAATAAGTCCATATGACAAATATTTATTTGTTTGGTTAAGCCAGTATGAGGCAAAAACCTTAAGTGCATTTGAGGGTGACTCAGGATGGGAAAACTAGAAACAAATGCTGAATTTGTAATGTACTTACAACACTGATTGCAAAAAGAGAACAGAGTAAAACAACCCAGATTTCTCTGGGCAGTCAGGGTGGAAAATAAGTGGACATCTTTCCTTTTTATTAAAATCTATTTGCTTCTTGGATAAAAGCTCCCAAGATATATGACTCCAGAATGCAGAGGTTAGAGTCCCGGCATGCACAGTCCAGTATATTAAACAGGGAGCTCATTTGCCCTTTTTCAGGCTCCAATTCAGGAAACATTGTAAGTAGCCACTATATGCACTGAACTCAGAAGAGCCTTTCTTCCATGTGGACAGCGTAATATGGGAACTGGGTATCATACTATCAAAGACAGTGACACATGGGTTGATTATCCCCCAAAATATGCAAAGTGTCTAACCAAAAAAGCTTTATACCAATAAACAATAAACAATAAACAAATAAACAAATTAGAACCATATTAAATTTAAAAAGTCATTTATAGTTAAGAGACTTTTGCTTACAGCAATTGCAGAACAAACAGAAAATATGTAACAGAGTCCTTTCTCATGGTATTCCTGTTCATACCATCAATGAATTGCATAACTGTTTAATTCTCAAGACTGAATTGAACATATCCTAAAGTTTCTCCATTCATTCCTTGAAATATATTTCTGAAATTGTCAGGTTGCCCTGTCCCCTTTTCTGATAATTTTTCAGAAATTATTTAGAATCATAGAATCATAGAGTTGGAAGAGACCACAAGGGCCATCGAGTCCAACCCCCTGCCAAGCAGGAAACACCATCAGAGCACTCCTGACGTATGGTTGTCAAGCCTCTGCTTAAAGACCTCCAAAGAAGGAGACTCCACCACACTCCTTGGCAGCAAATTCCACTGTCGAACAGCTCTTACTGTCAGGAAGTTCTTCCTAATGTTTAGGTGGAATCTTCTTTCTTGTAGTTTGGATTCATTGCTCCGTGTCCGCTTCTCTGGAGCAGCAGAAAACAACCTTCCTCCCTCCTCTATGTGACATCCTTTTATATATTTGAACATGGCTATCATATCACCCCTTAACCTCCTCTTCTCCAGGCTAAACATGCCCAGCTCCCTTAGCCGTTCCTCATAAGGCATCATTTCCAGGCCTTTGACCATTTTGGTTGCCCTCCTCTGGACACATTCCAGTTTGTCAGTGTCCTTCTTGAACTGTGGTGCCCAGAACTGGACACAGTACTCCAGGTGAGGTCTGACCAGAGCAGAATACAGTGGCACTATTACTTCCCTTGATCTAGATGCTATTGATGCAGCCCAGAATTGCATTGGCTTTTTTATTTTTATTTTTTTTAAATATTTATTAAGGTTTTTTAAATACAAAATGCAAAAATAATAAACAATATAACATGTATCATAACATATTTTCAAAGCTTCTTTGGACTCCCTCACGTCTCCCGCTCCCACTTACATCATTATAAACTTTTACCAGCAATTTATCATCTTGTTCACATTCTCAAATCCCGTTCATTTAATTTAGTCTAATAGTTCTCCCAAAGGTTTATGTTTCCCTCCATCACACTTGTCATCCAGATTACATCTATTTTAGTGGTGCTCAATTATTTATAGTCTGGCATCCTTCTTAACATTCAACCAAATTACAATATTTTTGTAAATAAATTCTAAATTTCTTCCAATCTTCTTCAACCCTTTCCTCTCCCAGGTCTCGGATTCTGCCGGTCATCTCAGCCAGTTCCATATAGTCTATCAGTTGCATCTGCCATTCTTCCAGTGTGGGTAGATCTTGAGTTTTCCAATGCTTGGCGATGAGTATCCTTGCTGCTGTTGTTGCATACAGGAAAAAAGTTCTGTCCTTCTTTATCACCCTCTGGCCGACAATACCCAGGAGAAAAGCTTCTGGTTTCTTAGGGAAAGTATACTTAAATACCTTTTTCAACTCATTATATATCATTTCCCAGAAGGCCTTCACTCTAGGGCACGTCCACCAGAGGTGAAAGAATGTTCCTTCATTCCCTTTACATTTCCAGCATTTGTTATCAGACAAATGGTATATTTTGGCAAGTTTAACTGGGGTCATGTACCATCTATATATCATTTTCATTACATTTTCCTTCAAAGCATTGCATGCAGTGAAGTTCAACCCAGTGGTCCACAACCTTTCCCAGTCCTCAAACATGATATTGTACCCAATATCCTGTGCCCACTTTATCATAGCCGATTTAACCATTTCATCTTGTGTATTCCATTTTAACAGCAAGTTATACATTCTTGAAAGTACCTTAGTCTTAGGTTCTAACAGTTCTGATTCCAATTTCGATTTCTCCACCTGGAACCCTAACTTTTTGTCATTTTTGAAAACTTCTTTAATCTGAGCGTAATGTAGCCAGTCTCGCACTTTATCCTTCATTTTCTCCAAACTCTGCAATTTCCAATTGTCTCCATCTTTTTCTAAAATTTCCCAATATTTTGGCCATTTGGCCTCCATATTGGGTCTTTTTCGGGCCTTAGCTTCCAGAGGTGATAGCCACCTTGGAGTTTTATTTTCCAATAAGTCTTTATATTTTGTCCAGACATTAAACACTGCTTTTCTGACAATATGGTTTTTAAAGGCCTTATTGATTTTAACCTTATCATACCATAAGTATGCATGCCAACCAAAAGCATTGTTAAAACCTTCCAAATCCAATACATCAGTGTCTTCGAGAAGTAGCCAGTCTTTTAGCCAGCAGAAAGCTGCGGCCTCATAGTACAACTTTAAGTCCGGCAGGGCGAAGCCCCCTCTCTCTTTCACATCAGTTAATATCTTAAACTTAATATCTGCCCTGCCAGACAAATTTAGAGATATCTCTCTGCCACTTCCGGAAGCACTCCGTCTTGTCCACAATCTGTAGTGTTTGAAACAAAAACAACATTTTTGGCAATACATTCATCTTGATAGCAGCAATTCGGCCTAGCAAAGAAAGTTTCAATTTTGTCCAACTATCTAAGTCTCTCTTAATTTCTGACCAACATTTTTCATAATTATCCTTAAATAGACTCAGATTTTTTGCTGTTATGTTTACCCCTAGGTACTTTACTTTTTTAACAACACTGGCTTTTTTAGCTGCCGCGTCACACTGTTGGCTCATGTCAAGTTTGTGGTCAACCAAGACTCCTAGATCCTTTTCACATGTACTGCTCTCAAGCCAGGTGTCACCCATCTTGTATTTGTGCCTCTCATTTTTTTTGCCCAAGTGCAATACTTTACATTTCTCCCTGTTAAAATTAATCTTGTTTGTTTTGGCCCAGTTCTCTAATCTGTCAAGGTCGTTTTGAAGTGTGATCCTGTCCTCTGGGGTGTTAACCACCCCTCCCAGTTTGGTGTCATCTGCAAATTTGATCAGGATGCCCTTGAGTCCATCATCCAAGTTGTTGATAAAGATGTTGAATAAGACCGGGCCCAAGACAGAACCCTGTGGCACCCCACTAGTCACTCTTCTCCAGGATGAAGAGGAACCATTGATGAGCACCCTTTGGGTTTGGTCATTCAGCCAGTTACAAATCCACTGAGTGGTAGCATAGTCAAGACCGCATTTTACCAGCTTCTTTACAAGAATATCATGGGGCACCTTGTCAAATGGCTTGCTGAAATCAAGGTAGGCTACATCCACTGCGTTCCCTTCATCTACCAGGCTTGTAATTCTGTCAAAAAACGAGATCAGGTTAGTCTGACATGACTTATTTTTCAGAAATCCATGCTGACTATTGGTGATCACAGCATTCCTTTCTAGGTGCTCACAGACTGTTTGCTTAATGATCTGCTCCAGAATCTTCCCTGGTATTGATGTCAGACTGACTGGTCGGTAATTATTTGGGTCCTCTCTTTTCCCCTTTTTGAAAATAGGGACAACATTCCAGTCTGCCGGGACTTCGCCTGTTCTCCAGGAATTCTCAAAGATGACTGCCAGTGGTTCTGAGATCACATCTGCCAGTTCTTTTAATACTCTTGGATGCAGTTCATCTGGCCCTAGAGACTTGAATACGTCTAAACTAGCCAAGTATTCTTGTACTATCTCCTTAGTTATTCTGGGCTGTGTTTCCTCTGCTGAATCATTTGCTCCAAATTCTTCAGGTCGGGCATTGTTTTCTTTATCGGAGAAGACTGAGGCAAAGAAGGCATTGAGGAGTTCAGCCCTTTCTGTGTCCCCTGTTTGCATTTCACCATCTTCTCCTCTGAGTGACCCCACTGTTTCTTTGTTCTTCCTTTAGGACTGCTATTTGCACAATCTTGACTCCCAGTGTTACTGAATACAGATTCAAGATCACTGTACCCAGCGTTACTCACTATACGCTACGTTACTCACTGAGCTTCTGCAGTGCCCATTAAAGACTGATGATCTCATGGTTATTCAGTATTTTGAAAAATGAAATGGCAATTTTTATTTGTTGCTTTATAAAAAAAAGTATCAAAGCAAATGAAGCACACAATTTCTGAATTTGCAAAACAGATCACAACTACCAAAGCTAAAGAATCATTGCCTTTAATTTACCAGTTACTAATAATGGAAGTTTTACAAAAACAGAAACCACTTTAATTCCAATTGCAAGAACAGTCAGCATAAGATGTTTGTTTATATTCTAGAAGCAACAAAACCTATTTGCACAAATTTGAAAGGGAGGTATTATTTAATGCCACATAATTTGAATAAGATCTACAAAACCAACACACATACTTTATAATATGTAATTTGTATACCGCTTAATCATAAAAACTTCTAAACGGCTTACTAGGGAGAGAGAGATAAAAACAAGTTAACCTAAAAAAATTATGAAACTTAGATCAAATCAGCAGTTTGAAATATACATTATAAAATAAAATTACACATGAAAATGTATGACAGCTTTACTTTTCTGAGTAGGCTTGACCAAACGAAAAGGTTTTTAGCTGGCACTGAAAATAACATAGTGAAGGTGCCTGCCTAATGTCAGTAAGTAAGGGATTCCAGAGTGTTGGTGCTGCCAAGCAAAAATAGTAAATGTGTATCTATGTTTTTCAGTATTGAGAATCTTCATATATATTCCATTTATTTATTACATAGTGTATCACCTCTTCCTTTTATTTGGGGGTTCATGTATTGATAATAATGTATACAAATTTTAAAGAAACATTAGATATTTCCAACATTCCCCAATAAGGAAAGTATAGAAAGTGTGGATTAAGAGCAACAATAAAACCAGATTAAGCAGAAGCACAGCAATTCTCTAATAGGACCGTGGACATAGCACAATCTTCAAGAAATAGCAAGCAGATCCAGCTGTTGAACTGTCCTGGTTACATACTGGTCTCTGTCCAGCCCTCCCACAGCCACCACACAAGTAAATCAAAACACATCTGTGATCAACACCAACAGCCCAGGGCTGTAGTGGAACATTTTCAAATGCAGTAAAAGGTTTCTATGCAAAAATTCCTAATAAGGAACATAGCTAGGTTGTCAAATGGAACTAATTACTATTTGCATCTTGCACCTCCTGAGATGGCTCTGGCCTCAGGAAGGCATCAAAATAGAGAGCCAGTGGTCTTTAAACATATCATCCAGTATTCAAAACAGCATTTCAGTGGAAAGATTGGGGGACGTACACCACACACATTCCCTGGTGATGGCAAAAGCTTAGTTTGTAAGTACTTTGATTATTAAGTGTTTAGGTTGAGGCCCTACTGTAATTCAGGAAACTGAAGTTTACCACAAGCAAGGAGTAGCAAAGTAAAGAAAACTTTACTATTTGGGGGAGAAGGGGCACATTTTTTTAATGTGCAGGAGGTGGTCAGGGTTGAAACAAGAGAATATGTTTCTGTTCCATTAAAGGAAAGCAGATTACTTTAAAAAGCAAAGTGCAATGTGTACTATAATAATGTGGAGTCATTCCAACTACTCTGCCTCCAATTTATCTTTTCAGTTTGGAATACTGAAAAAAATCTTGAAAAGCCCCTGAGAGACAGGTAGATAGAAGAATAGTGTCATGATGTTTTATTCCAAAGGTAGGAAAGCAAGAACGTTACATTAATAATCAAAGCTGCAGCGCAGAAAAGTAAGCAGAAAGAACATCATTTCATACTGTTTCACACATATTTACAGGTGAAACTCGGAAAATCAGAATATCGTGGAAAACTTCATTTATTTCAGTAATTCAACTTAAAAGGTGAAACTAATATATGAGATAGACTCATGACAGCAAAGCGAGATATGTCAAGCCTTTATTTGTTATTGTGATGATTATGGGGTACAGCTGATGAAAACCCCAAATTAACAATCTCAGAAAATTAGAATATTGTGAAAAGGTGCAGTAGCTATTCAATCCATAACACCTGCAATGGGTTCCTGAGCCTTTAAATGGTCTCTCAGTCTGGTTCAGTAGGAAGCACAATCTCTGGGGAAAGCTGCTGACCTGACAGTTGTGCAGAAAGTCATCACTGAGACCCTCCATAAGGAGGGAAAGCCTCAAAAGGTAATTGCAGAAGAAGTTGGATGTTCCCAAAGTGCTGTATCGAAGCACATTAATGGAAAGTTATGCAGAAGGGAAAAGTGTGGAAGAAAAAGGTGCACAAGCAGCAGGGATGACCGCAGCTTGGAGAGAATTGTCAGGAAAAGACCATTCAAAAGTGTTGGGGACTTTCACAAGGAGTGGACTAAGGCTGGAGTTAGTGCATCAAGAGTCACCACACACAGATGGATCCTGGAGATGGGCTTCAAATGTCGTATTCCTCTTGTCAAGAAACAACGTCAGACGTGTCTTACCTGGGCTGAAGAAAAAAAGAACTGGTCTGTTGCTCAGTGGTCCCAAGTCCTCTTTTCTGATGAGAGCAACTTTTGCATCTCATTTGGAAACCAAGGACCCAGAGTCTGGAGGAAGAATGGGGAGGCACACAATGCCAGATGCTTGAAGTCCAGTGTGAAGTTTCCACAGTCTGTTGATTTGGGGAGCCATGTCATCAGCTGGTGTTGTTCCACTGTGCTCCATTAAGTCCAGGATCAACGCAGCCGTCTACCAGGAGATTTTGGAGCGCTTCATGCTTCCTTCCACAGACAAGCTTTATAGGGATGCTGACTTCATTTTCCAGCAGGACTTGGCACCTGCCCACACTGCCAAAAGTACCAAAACCTGGTTCAATGTCCATGGGATTACTGTGCTTGATTGGCCAGCAAACTCGCCTGACCTGAATCCCATAGAGAATCTATGGGACATTACCAAAAGAAAGATGAGAGACATGAGACCAAGCAATGCAGAAGAGCTGAAGGCTTCTATTGAAGCTTCCTGGTCTTCCATAACACCGCAGCAGTGCCACAGGCTAATAGCATCCATGCCACGCCGCATTGAGGCAGTAATTGATGCAAAACCAAGTACTGAGTACATATGCATGCTTCTACTTCTCAGAGGTCCAATATTGCTCTATTTGCAATCCTTGTTTTGCTGATTTCATTTAATATTCTAATTTTCTGAGATTGTTAATTTGGGGTTTTCATCAGCTGTATGCCATAATATCACAATTATCACAAACAAAAGGCTTGACATATATTGCTTTGCATGTCATGAGTCTATCTCATATATTAGTTTCACCTTTTAAGTTGAATTACTGAAATAAATGAACTTTTCCACGATATTCTAATTTTTCGAGTTTCACCTGTATGTTCCATCCATAGAGGAGGAATCAGAATTAAACAGAATTTTTAGAGAATGCCAAAAAAGGAAATCTACTGCCCTCATGTGGTAACAAAAAGCTACTTTGAGACGCTGAACATTAAGCTTTTTCCACTATACAAAGGGCTTTAAAAGATTGCTTAATGAGACTGATACTGTGTGTGCCATGATTCTGCAACACAGCACAGAAAAAGCAAATGGCAGGCTTTCATATCCAACATGAGCCATACTCAAAGTAGACCCACTGAAATCAATGGTCTAAAGTAACTGAAATCTACTGATTTCAAAGAAACTACTCCAACTATGGCTTACTTACTGCAGCCTACTTAAAGCAGAGAGACTTAAAGCTTTGTAAAAAACAACAACAGCAGCTTTCATTTAAGGCCTTGAAGATAGACCAATTGCTTGTTCTGGAAAGGTTGCATTCCCTCTGAAGGAGCAGGTATGTAGCTTGGGGGCATTCATCAATACATGTTTGTCATTAGATGCCCAAGTGACCTCTGTGGCTAGGAGTGCTTTTTACCAGCTTTGTCTTGTACTCCAGGAACAGCTGCGTGTGCATCATCAGGATAGTCTGGCTACTACAGTCCATGTATTAGCATCCTTGAGACTGCCTTACTGCAATATGCTCTATTAGCAAACTTTTTCAGCAGGGGGGCGGTCCACTGTCCCTCAGACCTTGTTGGGGGGCCAGACTATATTTTGAAGGGAGGACAAAAGGAACAAATTCCTATGCCCCACAAATAACCCAAAGATGCATTTTAAATAAAAGGGCACATTCTACTCATGTAAAAACATGCTGATTCCCGGGCTATCCGCGGGCCGGATTTAGAAGGCAATTGGGCCAGATCCGGCCCCGGGGCCTTAGTTTGCCTACCCATACTCTATGTGGACCTGCCCTTTGGCTTGGTCCAAAAGCTTCAGCTAGTGCAGCATGCTAACAGAAGAAGACAGCAGAGGTGTCACATGCTGTTGGTGAAAACATCTGCACTGGATGCCCATAGGCTACCAGTCCAAGCTCAATATTTTTGTATTAATATACAAAAACCTGAACAATCTGGGTCCAGGATATCTCATTGGCAGCATGAGCCCTATATTCCATGCTCCATCACCAAGATAATATGGAGGAGTGCTGTTAGTTGTCCCTAGTTTCAGAAATCTGACTAGCTGCAGCTAGAAGTCAGGCATTTAGGGTTGTTGGTACACATGCTGAGAAGTATACTTTCAGCCAAGATTTGGCAGGCATCCTTACTGCTAATGTTCAGGCATCTTCTGAAGATCTTCTTATGCCAACAGGACTGTATGGTTGTTTAATTTTTTCTTAAGAAGAGACAGTCATTTTAATGATCATTCTGTATTGCTTTTCTGGCATCTTACGGCTTATTATACTTATATTTTATATGAGTAGGTAGTGTGCCGCAAAACTAGTGAATGACTAAACTTCTGCTTAATTCAATAACGAAATGTAAGCAAATGTTCAAAAAGAAAGAGAGACTAGCTGCCAAAAACTTTCAAAAGTGTAAAGTGGGAGCAATGTAGCTTGCAGTAAGGCAATTCTTTCTTAAAAAAATAGAGAGCTGCAATTATTTGAAAGAATTAATTGGCTAGAGACAAGAACACTACAATAATTAGTCCAACACCGCTATTTTAGACTTCTTAACCTCCAAGTTATTTAGCAAATAAAGCCTGTTATTAAAGTAATTCAGTTTTGTTATTTGCAAGAGAACAATGTAGCTCCCATTCCAACAAGGCTGTGTGTAAGTCATGATGCTTCAGCCTGCAAGAGCTGAAATACAATTAGAAGAAAACTAGCACAAGCAAAGCTTAGTCAGCCATGTGGGAATACAGTCACTTCTGATAAATAGCACCCTAACAAACCAAGGCTGCCTTTCAAGAAATGAACCACACATCCAAGATAATGGTTATGATCCAAATGATTTCTTTCACAAGCAAAATACAGTTCTGCTGCTGCAGGCGGTGGGGTGGCGTCCTCAATCTCTATCCTCCAGCATCAGCTCCCGCATCACATCTCCCACCATCCTAGAGTGTCCCTTACATGTAGGGGAGTGGAATTGACTACAGTGGAACAGATGCAAGGGAAAGCCTTGTTGCATGAAAGAAACTTCACTCATGCTCTCATTGATCCCATGTGGTTTGGTTAGGACTTACTAGCTGCTCTTGAGCTGTTATCACTCCCCTGATTTTATCAAGGTAATTTGTACTTGATCACATACATGTTGCAAGTGTTGCACATACAGTTCTAGATACAACTTTTTGCTGCAGTGAGGTTGCATGGAAGAGTGAGTCCTGGGCCAGTGAGGACTCATGGCAGAGACGATGCATTTGTATTTTCTTCAGTTAGGAATTCTGGCAGCATCTTGATCAGCCTCACATTACTGACTATCTTCCATGAGCATGGGGTGGGGCCAGCAAGCTCAGCCCTGCTCTAACCTCATGCACCAGCACTCATGCAAGGAGAGAATAATTCAACAACCTAATTCAGCTAAAATGCCAGGCAGCCTTTCAAATTAGAGCACCAAAATTATCCACATGCTGCGGAGCAAAGACAGAAGACAACCAACAGCTTGCAATCAGACTACATTTTAATACAGGCCTTTCCAACTTATAAGCCATCAGTCCAAACCTAAGACTATCTTGTAGTCGCAAGAACACCTTGTCATTGCTTTTTGTCTGGACTGCAAAAGCAGGAGGACGAAGGTATCAAATATATAATACATGGCTAATGCCCTGCATTCAACTTTGTAGTTGTGCAGATTTGTGGCAATGGTTACAGCTCACTACTCCAACACTTATGCCAACAATTCCATGCAGCATAGTGGTGTATACTTAAAAGAAATTTATACTACGTTTACTAAGTTGCACACTTTTGATAGTTTCAGAGTTATAAATGCATAACTTAAGCTTATGCAATGTGTATTTGAGAAACACTTTCTAACTATTTATATAACGAAGATTGTGAATATGGTGTCTCAGAATCCCCTTTCAGGTCCTAGAGATAAGCAACATACCTGCTAGAAGAAAATCAAGGCTCACAAATAACTAAATGGTGGTGGTGGGTAAGAAAGTGTCAAACATATGACCGGCACAAACATTACTTCATACCTCCTGCATTATCAGCAGGAACCCTGGAAACTTAACAGTCTTAAAACTCTTTTTCCTGGAACTCAAGTTCAGATTATCTTTCAACAGAGCTTGCAACCATAAAAATGGAAGCGAACCACAACCTACCAGGAGCAGCTGAGTGAGTCTATTTGCTCATGCACCTAATTTCTGTTCCCATAGAAACAGACAGACCGGAAACAGATAAGAATTGCATCTAGTGCTTTCCTGCTACCAACTATTTTTGCAGTACAACCATTGGAGAAAAGCCAGTGACAACAGCAGCAGGAAGAAATAAGTAAGAACGTGATTTTATGCTTCAGCAGAAAGCAGGCATGGACTAAAATCTGTCTACTGAATGGCTTCAACAGTCACTTACAGGTTTCTGTGGGTTCAGGGTTGCAGCATTTGTCAGGAAATTTGAGCTAAATCAGTAAGGCTATTCCAAGGCTGAGAGAGAGCAGATGTCATGATTTGATACATACTGGTAGGTGTCCAGCCAAAGCAGAATCAGCCAAGGTACAGTGCTGCATATGTCTGCCCACCCATGCTATTCAACTTCTCCCTTGAAAAACAAACATCACACAACTTGCCTAATGCTAAGTACTCAGCTACCAAGTACTAAGGGACCAAAGCTCATTGGTAGCCGACGTGTCTTGCATGTAAGTAGAACCCAAACCCAGTCCTTGGCATTTTGACTTACAAGGATTTCGGATGGCAGGGTTGGGAAGTACCTCAGCCTCAAGTCATGGATAGCTGCTACCAGATGGGCTAGAGGGCTAGATGAATCAATACTGTGGCATCATATAAGGCAACTTCACAGGTTCAGTACAATTATTTAAAAACAAGACCTTACCCATCTTCGGGGAATGGGGAATATATATTTTGTTAAGGTTTATTTCCTTTATTATACCTGTTATTCAAATGCAATAATTCTTAGGAAACATACTGAAGCTCCAGACACATCAAGGCACTCTTGATGCATTTAAGACACCAATTTCCCTTCCACTTAAACATTTGGGCTTCTGCTACTACTGCTGTCGCTACTACTATTTATATCGCCTTCCGTTTACAAAGTGCTTCACAATCTTTACCCTCCCCGTGTTTGATAAAACTATGAACTCAGTGTGTCTTCAACAGGTGGGCAATACCTTTTCTTGGGACCAACCAAAATGTCACAAAAGTGTGGCAAGCTTTAGAGTTCTCCAGAACTCTTCGTGAAGCACGATGTTACACAAAGAACCGGGGGGACAAGATAAAAGGGGACAGAAATTAGGCTAATGTAGTAGCTATGAGGTCAACTCGTAGGCTCAATTTCAAGGTACAGATGATAATTTTTGTGACATTTTAGTTGGTCCAAATAAAAGCTATTGCCCAACTATGGTTATTTGGGGGGAGTGTGTCTTGTTTTATAATAGTTCCTTGTGCTCACGTTTTCGAATTCAAGCCTTTGCAATGGGCAGCTTTTCAAATGTTAAATGTTTGCCTGTCTGACTAAAGAATTTATTTACATGAGCTTGTTGGCTAAAGATCTGCTGAAAAGTCCTATCTAGAAACTGTGCAGTTCTAGTCACTAACTTATCTCATTAATTTGCTTGTTTGTTTATGAGATTTCGATACTGCCTTCATCAAAACTGGTAATAGCAATATTGATCAGGCAGTCCAGGAACATGTCATACTGTGTAAGATCAGCCCAGATATTCCACTTGTCTGAAATAAGGGATAAGAGACAGAAAAAGCAGGAAGGAATTTAACACCTACGACTGAACATCAGAAAATGCAAATACAGGAAGAAGAGTTGAAAGGGAGTCTAGGTAAAACAGGTGATATTGAGGGGGGGGGGAGCTTGAATTGACCACCTGCTTTCCCTGATCAGACACAGAAGTTTCCATCTGCAAGCAAACACTTCATAATTTTGTGTGTGAAGGGTAAACATTTCATGATCCTGTATTCCAAGTCCATGACAACAGAATACAGCACATAGAATATCTGCTTTTACTCTGTTTATTTTCTGTGCTTAAAAAAAAGCAAAAGCCAAGATCTTCCCCACTCTGTATCATCAGCTACAGTTACTAGGCAACTGTGCAACTGCAAAAAAGTGCTGTTCAAATAAAAGAGAGTTGGTCAATGATATCATGCCCTCCAAAAATGACAGCAAAAAACAGATAGCAGAAATGGAGTGGATTTATGCTTCTGACATAACAAGACACTAAGTGCAAGTTGTAGACAATACATATATGTACAGAAATAGCAATGAGTCTTTTGGCATTTTAAAGGTTAACAAGCTTGTGGTATAAGATTTCATAGACTAGAGGAATTAGAAATATGCCTGAAATGTTAACTTAGGTTAGCAGGTGTGTATATATATATATATATATATATATATATATATATACACACACACACACATATACAAATTTGTGGTTACAGGCAAAGGAGAAAAACATTAGAAACGATCCAGGAAAAGTTAAGCATTGAGCTCCAATTTATTTCAGAAGCATGTGCTTTATTATCTCCCACTGAATGAACTAAAATGCAGTGAACTGCCCTGAGATCTATGGATGAAGGGAGGTATACACATTTATTAAATAAGTAAATAAAAATAAAATTTCAATATACTTAAGTTTGGTTAGGTTGTGCTGATTCGTGAAATATATGGGAACCCTATATGACCTAGAAACAGGCTATTTCGTTTACAAACAAAGTTATCCCTTCAAAGTTTGAACTACAAGCTGAGCAGTACTGGAGCCAAATGGTCCAACTATAACTGCACACCCTATGCTTAAAGAGCATTATTAGAGACACTATTTTTAACACTGATCAGGCATCACACCAACTGTACTACTACATTTTACTTCCCAGCTGACCTCATTGTAGTTATGACATTTGTCAGGATACTTTGGCTGCAATCCAAAGCCTTACATGCCTAGAATTAAGTTCCATTGAACTAAGTGGGACTATTTTCCAAGTAAGCATGCATCAGATGTGGGATGTTACTCCACTGTACTTCAAATGCATTTGTTCTCCAGTGTACTTCAACTCCTATTTTTCTATAGATGTACTTACCATTTTTTAACTTCCATAAAGCAAATAAGCAGACTGCTGTCTCAAAGACTCATCTCACAATAACCATGGTGGTTTCCAAGAGTCAATGAGGTGTAGTAGATGGTTATATACAGGAAGTTAAATATTTGCAACCATTACAACAATATACTTTACTGTTATCTTAACAACGAAATAAGTATGCCACAGTAATAAAGCCAATTGACAAACAAATATCAAGACACTACCACAACCCTTTCCTAAACACACAGCACATTTTATTGCAAATATAATAAAAGCTCCTAAACTACATCAGATGCAAAGGTCAATTTAGGAGGGTTTGGGAGTGAATAATGTATTTACTTTAGGTACTCTGAAACACCCCAGTAACTGTTTTGGTGCTGCCAGGAAACATGGTAATAGAAAACGACAAAGCAGGCCACAATTAGGTAACTGCCAGGCTATGGGTCAAATACAGCCCATGGTACCTCCCCATCAGGCCTGCAGCCTCCCCTCAATTCCCAGCACCGCAAACCTCCCTTTGAAACCAGCAAATATTTTTCCAAGCCTAAATGTGGTACACAGGGCCATATGGGGGCATCAAATGTGGGAAGTGAAGGGTTAACATTTATAGCTGAAAAAGCCCCCCATGCCACCTTCAGACTTGGATAAAAATCCCTCCCATTGACTCCAAGCCTGATTCTAGCAAGTAGGTTTGGATGTGCCCATGTATAAATCTGTTTACCACCATCACCAGAATATGTGGTTGTGTCTAACCACCACCACTGTTTGCATGCAGCAGCTGACAGCATTCCACCACAGCCAAAAAAGTTTCTCCACCCCTGCAGCAGGATGTGCAAAACCCATCACCCCAGATTTATCTTAAATTGCCTTGCTCTTTCCTGTCACAACTGAACACTGCCTTTCACACTGAACACACCATGGTAGCTTGCTCATATAGTAACCAAGCTGCAAAAAACTAAAATGAATATCCAATAACATGCATATAGCAGGAAGACTTATGTGGAAGAGAAGCAGGGAACTTGTAGTTTCACCCTGTCAAAACAAATGTCAGGAAGGAGCCAATAAGAGATAGAAAGGAGAAGTGTGCCCAAACTAAGGAGAACCCCAGATTATCCTTCATAATTTGCACACCATCAATTGCATCATGGATTGAACCAAATAATAATGAAAGCAACAACATTTGGATTGCTTTTTTTGTTTAATAAAGCACTGGAGAAACAAATCATCTTCAGCTATTTAAATAAGGACTAAACTAGAATTAGTTCCACCTGAGTAACCAAAGCCCAAATACACCAGTAAGCAAGGCGTTGAAGTTGCATCTCACTCTGTGCAAATACCAGCACAATGACTGCATTTTGTATATGTGTTGAATTCTTCATTCAGTTGTGTCCTGGTATGTACTGGACACAATGAAAACATACAGATCCGTTGCAGAACCAGGACAAAACCATCCCCCAAAATGAATGCCTTTACCAGTAAGTCATATCTAATGGAGGATAAAGAACATAAATGGAAACAACATGCTTCTGCTTGTATAAAAGATAAAGAAATAAAGAGCCATCACCACCACCGTAATAACAATAGTAATAAATCTTCACACAAGTCTCAGTGGCTCACCAACAGGAGTAACATAAATAACTATCACATCTATAGACAAAATATCTATGTAAATGCAACAGGAATCTACAGTTCATTTTATAATTTTCCAATTAATTGATCTAGGGAATAACAACATTAAGAGGAAGATACATTTGATCTCTACAGCACAGGAAAGGATCAAACAATTGTTTGGACATGTTCTAGGCTGTTCCACAGCAGGCAGACCTGAAATCTATGAAAGATTACTTAGCCATACATCTATGGAGGCTCTTAAATGGCCTGAGCAACATACTTACTTGAATCCTCCCATTGAAGAAGATGCAGTTTCCAAGCTGAATAATACAGAAAGCCCAGCACCAGAAAGAGGGAGAGGGCTAGTAGCAGGTTACGCATGTACACCAGCAGTCCCATCTTCATATAGGGTTGTCTCTTTTATAATACCTGGGGGAAAGAAACCAGTTTGAGCCTTGCATTTTCTAGTTTGTTTACTGAACCCTCTGCAACCTAATACACACAGACATAAAATATCAAGCGGCACATCTGTTCCCTTCCTAACATGCATATTATGTAGGCACTCTTATCAGCAACAGCAACATCACAATTTTATGTCTCTTGCATGGAATTAAGTTCCATTTAAATGAACATGATACATTTCTGAGTAACAGTCTGTGAAAAAAACAGCTAACAACAGGAAAAAATTCTGAGTAACTGTCTGTATGTGAGAAATAAATAAATAAATCAGGGGTTGCTCCTCCAAGCATTGGTCTATAAATGCTATTCTTAGATGCTATCAGAGTCCATAGGAAGCCAACTCATTCCTAGATCACTATGTTTAGAAAATCCACTGCTCTATGACCTCAATTATAAAAACTCAGAACAAGCTATACTAAATAAATGGCATAAAATAATTAATTTAAATAGAATAAAATTAAAAATATTGAGTATATGAAATTATTTTCCCAAGAACTTGCTGGCTTTAATTCGCACAAATCTTAAAAGTACCATTTAGTAAAGGTAAAGGTACCCCTGACCATACGGGCCAGTCTTGCCAGACTCTAGGGTTGTGCGCTCATCTCACTCTATAGGCCGGGAGCCAGTGCTGTCCGCAGACACTTCCGGGTCACGGGCCAGCGTGACAAGCTGCATCTGGCGAGCCAGCGCAGCACACGGAACGCCGTTTACCTTCCCGCTGGTAGGCGGTCCCTATTTATCTACTTGCACCCGGAGGTGCTTTTGAACTGCTAGGTTGGCAGGCGCTGGGACCGAACGACGGGAGCGCACCCCACCGCGGGGATTCGAACCGCCGACCATGCGATCGGCAAGTCCTAGGCGCTGAGGTTTTACCCACAGCACCACCCGTGTCCCGTAAAAGTACCATTTACATTCATTTAAACTTTCTAATAGCCATCTACCCTCAGTAATATAGCCCATGACTCTTTCAACAGCATAATGCAATGCAATGCAATACAATACAGGGTTATAGCAACATTTCCCCCAAAATAATACTTAATTCTGAGACAAAGCTTCTACACAGCCGAGAACCATTGGTATTTTAAGATTAAATGAGATGTATGTCCTTGGCTACAGCAGTCAATGTAGATGTGGCAGAGTAGATGCTAACAAGACCCACCCCCCTTTCTTTTTTCTTTCTGTTTTCTTCTCCCCCTAATGCCTCAACAAATGAAACGGATTTGTAAAAACGTTACATGGAAGAAGAAGAAAAAAAAAATACGAGACACTACACTTCTGTAAAACAAGAAAATCCTTAATAAAAAATATTTAAAAATAAAATAAATAAAAACTATGGGCATAATAGCAACTTGGCATATGCCTTAATTAGAATCTATCCCATACTGAAGCCAAAAATTCGGGAAATAATTGCTCATCTCTCAATAGTAATAAGAATGGTGATAATTCTAAATGGAAAAATACTAATCCGCTGTCCATAATCTGTACACATGAATGAGGAAAGCAAGGAATGAGAAGAGAGGACTCAAGGCCCGTGGCTTGTTCCCAGTCTTCCAAACCATGGTTTTGACTAACATTTTAATTCAACCAATGTAGCACCATATATTTCTTAAAGCCACTAGGTACTTGGTATCTTCATCATGTCAGATTTAGTTTCCATGTGGAAAAGAGATAAAATTAACCATCTCTCATAGAAGGTTTATTAACTTTGCATGTGCAAAGATTTTCTCAACAAGTGATGGACTCACGTTTAGTATATATTTATCAGATCACTTACAAAGCAAGAATGAGCAAACGATTTGGAAATTAAATGACAGAGCTCCTCTTGACTTTCAGCAACTAAAGAAAATAAGTACTGTACTAGCATACCAAGAACTGGCCATATACAGAAACTCTGAAAAAAAGAAACGCAAGCTGGCTTGAAGGCTAGTACAAACTTCAGTATTCTGCCAGCATTTGATGTGTGGCCACTATTTCCAATTATCTGATACCCTGTACATTTTCCAAATCCCATTTCGGGACACCTGCTTCAAACAGACTGCAAGAGACAAACACAAAGAACTTCCACCCACATTCCTCACATATAACATTACAAGGCATGAATGATGAATGCTGAAGGCCCCCTCAAGTAGTCCAGAGACCCCTGCCTATTTCAAAGCAGACCCCCTATGCTCCAGTATCCTATATGAATAATAGACCAGGAAAGCTCATGCCTTGAACACCTCTATGTACTGTATGCATCCCGCTGTTGCACTGCTTGTTCACTTCCTTCCCACCAGTTTGTTGTGAAGAGAAAGATATTTCAGAAATCCCATCTGACAGCCAGCTGGAGCTCTAGAATCACATTTAGAAAAGTCAGGAAGAAATCTAACAGCCTCCTCTGTAACTGTAACATTCAGGAGGAGGGGTGGAGCTTAAACTTCAACAGTGGCATTGCTCAAAGAGAGTCCTGCATCTTCTAATTATAAGGCAAATTCAGCATTTAATAACAAAGGGCAGAGTTGCTTAAGGCAAGAACATTCAATTCTGATTGCTAGAGCTCTTCCAATAAAAATCTCCCCGGAGCAGTAACCAAAGTATTGTATGCTACCAAAACTGGCACAAACAAATGTGTTATTCTTCACATTATTGCACCACAAAATTTACTAGTGGGTTTAAACAAAAATTAGATATATGATTCAAAAATTATTCTCTTTGTTCCCTTGACCATTCAGCTGAAAAAGAAAATGCCACTACATAAAACACAAAACAGAAATCCTATACTCAGAACTAACCCTCAGTACGTTCAATGAGACTGATTCCAAGATAAATGTGTATAGGACTTCAGCCTAAAGCTGATTGAAACATTACACCAAACCATGGTTTGGCATTACATCCAGACCTGGGCTTTCCATAGGCATCTGGCTGGTCATTATGCAAACAGAATGCAGTAGTGGCCCGTGCAACAGCATAGGTGGGGATCTGCTACTCTCCTAGCTTCTGAACAGAGCACATCACCTGCACTTAATGAAGGGAGGAGGGGCAAAGTGCAGGAAGCTTGGCACTGTGCTATGCAGGAAAGTCAAAGTCTCGGTCTCTTCCAAGATACAGCAGAAAAAGGCCTGCTTCACAGAAACAAGTTCCAGCTGACTAGAGCACATTTCTTGCATAACTATTTCGTCCGGATTAGGAAAAGTTACTCACATCTCTTTGAAGAAGAAGAAGAAGAAGAAGAAGAAGAAGAAGAAGAAGAAGAAGAGGAGGAGGAGGAGGAGTTTGGATTTGATATCCCACTTTTATCACTACCCGAAGGTGTCTCAAAGCGGCTAACATTCTCCTTTCCCTTCCTCCCCCACAACAAACACTCTGTGAGGTGAGTGGGGCTGAGAGACTTCAGAGAAGTGTGACTGGCCAAGGTCACCCAGCAGCTGCATGTGGAGGAGCAGGGACGCAAACCCGGGTCCCCAGATTACGAGACTACTGCTCTTAACCACTACACCACACTGGCTCTCCATTAATACACCACACTTTGCTCCATTAATACTAAATTTCTAGGCACACTTAGGGAATAATCCACATTATAGGACTTACTTCCAAGTAAAGATACATATGAGTGAGTTGTAAGAGTGACTCATGTTCTCACCATCCTTGTTTTGATATTACTAGCAAAATTGTGTCAGGCTGAAGGACTCACACACATGAGCTTTAGCCCATAATAAATGCTCTACCCCTTGAGAGTAGAAAAGCTAATACATGATCAAAACAAATTCCTTAAAGGAATGATGAAAGTATCTTGAGATTTAGACTTACCCTCATCACACAAAAGCACCAAGGAGAACAATAATAAAGTTGGAAGAAATTTATTCAAAACTTTTTTTAAAATATAGCTGAAAGTCCAGGCCTCTTAAGTTGAACTCAAGGCCATCTCTTTTGTCTGTTCTGACTGGTTTGGGCACTGCTCTTAGCAAAGGTCAATATTGGGACTAGTCCAATGTAACTTGTTTTTTAAAAATGGCCTGAAATCACAACAGTAAAATAGTCAAATATACAACTGTCACCAAATCTTTAACAAAATCCCACACAAATTGTGAAGAGCTCCATGAAGATCTCTACTAGACTAGATAAAATAATTGTTGAAGAGATTCAACTAAAGATCAATGTGATGTACAGGGGGACAAACAACAACCCAGCAAATGCACACTAATGGAATCCCACTTCTGACCTCTTGATTACCTCATCTCATTGCCTGGTAAGTTCCCATACTAAATGTATGCATAAGTCAAGCTGCAATCCTACACATATTCTCCTGAGAGAAATTCCAATTGAACTCAATAGAATATGCTTCCGAGTACACATGCATAGACTTGCCTTTTTCACACTCAGAGAAAGTGCACTAGATTTGCACTGGTACAGAGATGTAAACTTTAACTGTTTTGCACACCCTAAGAACTATTTTGTGTACCATATCTCAACAAGCAAGTTATAATTACATGGAGTACATGTGTGAACATTTTTTGAATAATAACCATAGAATGCATTTCATAAATCTAACAAGTATACATGTGAACATGTAGATAGACAGATTCTTCCCCCCGCCACATACATATACATTTTTCTGGGTCTTCAGACCTTTACTCTAAAAGGATTGCAAAACCGGGAATGCATGGGTTTATTTATAAAATTAAAATATTTATATGTCAAATTTCCATTTGACAACTCCCAAGAAACCTTCTAACAATAATAAAACTATAATAATTTAGATGGTGGCAGAAGAGGGACTCTGTATCTGGACAGTCTCAAATACAAGAAAGAATTCCTTCTGGTGCTCAGGTCTCAAGCCATTTGGGATTTTAAAGGTAACCACCAGCACTTTAGTTTCAAGTTATAGAAGGTTGGCTGACCATAGGTTTTTAGATCAAATTCCTTCCTGAAAGGAAAGTTTTTCATTCATCTCCTTCTGTTCTCAGGAATTATTCTTTAGGATAAGTGTTCACATTAAATGTGTCTCCATTTTCTTACAAAAATCCCAAAACCTCCCTGCACATTTAAACTAGTACATTAAGTAAAATGTTCAAGTACTTCAGAGAACACTCGGCTCCTAATCAGGAATGGAACAGATTTCCTAAATACCTTTGGTCAGTGAGTACTCTGGTCAGGTGTTATTGATTTCTCTTATCAGCAAATTCTCCAGCTACTTTCTACATAAATGTTGCCAATGCAGGATCCAAAGGGTTCATTTTTTAAAGGAGCTCTGTTGTTAGCCTACAAAGGTTATAAAGGTAGTTTTGGCAAATGGAGATGCATTTCTGAATAGAGCCCTTCAAGGTTTCCTCTGCATTCTAACTAAAAAAGGCTTGTGTTACAGTTACAGTCAGCGTTTTGTTGACCTTTCCCTTTGGGTCACTGAATGAATAATAATGCAGTTGGAGAATTTATTTGGAAATGAACTAGCATGTGAACAGTCACATGGGTGAACAGTTAACCCATAAAGTGCAATCACGTATGAAATAACCATAAGGCGAAAAAAGAGGCACACCCCAGATTTAATCATCATTCTTGCTTATTTCTTCCTCCCTCATGACCTCTCATCTTCCATTCACTGCTACACAGAAAATGTTGGCACAGAGGAACATATATTAGCTGGCGAGATACAACCGCCTTTCTGGGAAGAGTCCTGAGGTAACACTCAAAGACCGATTGTCTCCCTACCGGCCCAGTCGTGTGATCATCCACCCATACAAGTACTAGATCCCATTCAGGAGCTAAAACCAAGACAGGAAGATTCTGAAATCGCAGTACAGTGCTCGGTGGGTGACCCAAAGGGAGTTGTTTAGATGGCGAGCCTGAGGCTGTATGTTTGATGGGAAGGGGAAAGATGAGAGGCGAGGCGCTCCTCTGGTGAAAAAAGGAGGTTCTGGCCACACATGGGATGCACTTTAATGGGTCTTCTCTTGAGAGTGAGAAAGGAAGCAAGAGAGGAAATCCCTGAAGTCTCATGGGATCCCTCATTTCCTCACTCTCAAGAGAAGATTCCTGGCAAGGCAGGGTCCACGTGAGGTGGTGGAGGAGGAGGAAGAAAAAGAAGAGCAGGACGGGAGGGACGTAAATAAGAAAAAAATCACTGCGGGGCGAGAGGTTGACCTGGGCAAAGAAAACACATTGGATGCAGAACTGAAGCGCTCGCTCGCTCGCTCGCTCGCTCGCTTCTTCCTCCTCCTCCTGCACCACCACCACTACCCCGGAACGGATACCGCCTCCCTCCGCCTCCCATCTCCTCACCAGAGCATCAGGGGGATCCCGGCCGCCCTTCCTCCGGGTTCGGGTTCTGGCTGCCCCGCCGCCCGCCATGCCGGGCCGGGCAGCGGCGGCAGTACTAGCCGGCCTCAGGGGCAGGAGGGGGGGCGTCGGTCACCAATCGCACAACAAGGCGGGACTTCCGATGGCCAATGGAGAAAGGCGAGGGGCATTCTCCACAAAGCGCTCAGCGACTGCGGGAGCGCGGGGGGCTCCCTGCCGCCCAATCAGAGGCAAGGAGGGTCCTCCACTCAAGCGTACCAAAGACGGAGGCCCTCAGCTGTCCAATCATGTGACGCGAGGAGCGGAGGGGGGCGAGGGCCGTCCAATCAGTGGGGCCGCATCCTTTTATTTTCCCTCTCCGGTTCTCCCCGCTCCCCCCTTTAACTCTAGGCGGGGCGTTAGATATCCTCTGTAGCCAATTGAGGAATAGCGTGGGAGGACCAGCGTCCTCTGCAGAGATTAGGAAGGGTCGGGGGGCAGAATAATAAAGGTATGGACTGGAATCCCAGACACTGGGAAAGAGGGAAGGGAAGGAAGTCAGGAAGGGAGGAGAAGGGACCAGGCGTAGCACATCCCACCTATTGTAGGCTGATTGAGACGCTAGCCGCTAGGAGGAAAAATTCTCGTCCGAATGCGGCAATGCGTGTAGGCTTGTGCAAAATGCCAATGGCATCCGTGGGTGACCGGGGCCAGATAAAGCTTTTGCGAAGAGCACATCGCTGCTTGCAGGCAGCCTCGCTTCCCCACCCAACCCAAAGGTGGGTACCGTGGAAAAGTTAACTCGCCTTTGACCGGGGGGATGGGGGTAGGGAGGCGGGCAAAGGGTTGACAATCCCGCAGGCACCGAGAGGCTGTCCCGGGAAGCTGAAGCGCAGCATGTTGGGGTCAGGGCACGCTTCCCTTCCCCACCGCTCAATGGAAACTTCCCCTGGGATTCCCCGTAATCCCCACATGACATGCTAAAGGCAGCGGGTGGTTAGTCTTGTTTGTACCTGATCCTGTGCGGCAAAGCAACAGCTGCGGCTCCCCCAGCTAAAGCAAGAGTAGGAGAGGGTTAAGGAGGCGGCAAGGCATGCCAGCGGAACTTCCGTCCTGCAAAATGCTAGTTTGGGTCCTCTCCAGGGGTGGGGTGGGGAGGGGAGGCTGTAGGGCAGAGCCTAAATATACAAAATGGAGCTGTAGAAGGGTAGGGGGAAATGTCTTTCAAGACATCTCCTCCTGGGGCTTGGATGTATTCTCTTCCTAAAACGATAAATAACATTATGCTCTGCTGCCAACTGCAGGTATCCTGCAAAATAAGGGCTGTTTTGGACGTGGCCTGTAAGTCCCTTAATAAACACAGAGAAACAGCAGCAGCAGCCTGATTGAAAAAGTAGAATTGAGGTGCAATGAGGAGAACAAAGGTGCCCCCAAAGATAGATAATAAAAGTAAGATTCTCCGTAGGGAGGGAGACAAACTACTTACCTGCATCTCAGCAAAATGAGATCCCTAAAAAGCTGAGACAAATAAAAATAACAGCTAGAAAGCAAATGCGGGAATTTCCAAATAGATTAGGGTTTGAGGAGAAATGTAGGCTAGCAGGTGTAAATGTGGGGCAGCAGATTGGAGCCAATGGCTTCCTAAAGGATTCAAACATCCTGTTGAATGAGTAGTGCAAAATAACACAGAAGTTAGCAATCCATTAATGGGGCATAGTTTAGTGTAGATCTTATGCTTTGAATGCTGAAGGTTCAATCACTGGTGTCTATTTAAAAACGCAGGTAACAGGACTGAGAAAGGCTACTACTTGAAATCCTGCAAGAGCTCCTGCCTGTCAGATAGACCATATTCTATCTACTCAATGAACTGCCATGGTTACTTGATCTCTCAGTTTGAAAAGTTTTCCTCTAGTTAGGGATTTTCCAGCACTTCATACTTAGCTAGATTCATGCTACCTTTATAAGACTTTGTTAAGCCAAATAATTTCACATTTAATGCTTCTTTCTGCAGCAGTGCTTGCTTTCTCCCAGTTTACTCCTGATGTCAATAAAAAAGCAACTATAACAAACCAACACCAGTCGGTTTTGCATCATGTTCATCACCTGCTGTGAACTGTCAAGCAGTATTATCCTATTATTTCTAAAGCACCTATATAAACTAGTTGTATATAAAACAAAATGAAAAGATGCAGGCTTACAATTCTAAGACAAGACATATAAAGGAAAAAGATTCATGAAGGGAAATGATAAAGGTGTGAGATCAATTAAAGAAAATTGGTGAAGTTTTAATTGGACATCTAAATGCACCAACAGTTGAGTGGAATAGGTAAAGGGGTAAAGCACAACAAAAAGAAGAGAACAACCAGGAAAAAATGGTACAGTTGGGAAATGGAGGAACCAAAAAAAGCAAGAAAGGGAAGAGAAGGGGATGAACGGCTACATGAGTAGGACAGAGATAATTAAACTTTTGAAATTCAATAGATAACATTTAAATAGAAAGCAATAAGAAGTCAAGTTTAAATTAAGAATTAAATTATAGCAACAAGTGGAATAGATTAAATGAGCTGAATAATTTGAGAACTAAGAAAGGGGTGAGTGAACAGATAGGACTGAGCAACAGCATTGCATTAATCAGTTTTTGAAATTTATAAGAGTGAACATGCACTCTATCCTTCTCTGATAAACAACTGGTCTTCAACATAGGTTAGCTTGTACATCAGTTTACATGCTTTGTGGAATCCTGTGGAATCTTTGCGCAACCTGGCAAGGAATGCATATTTGTATAACTACTATTGCAACTCAAAACAGTTGCATATGTTACGCAGTATACAAATTCTGTTTGTTAAATAAATAGATATTATGCTGTCAGGAATTACCCCTTGCTTCCAATTGGAATGAATAGTTTCCTTGGAGTGAAAACATGTTCCCTGGAAATTTGCTAGGACTGAATCACCTAGATATGTTTATTTGCTGAAGTATATAACGTTTAAAAAGAATTTACCCAGCTTTTCAGTAAAACAACCAAATGGCTTATAAAAACACACACACACATACAATTTGATATAGAAGTCATACAAAAAACAAAACAATAAAATGGAAGTACTTATACGTCAATTATAGTAACAGTCTAAAAGCAGCAGACCATAGCAATTTATTAAAATAGCAGACCATGTGTTGAAAGCCAGCTGATTTTTGAAAAAGGCTTTAGTTGGTGTCTAAAAATAGAAAAAGGGAGCATGGCAGATTACCCCCCCCCCCCCGGGAGTTTATTTCACAAATATGGTGCCTTCACTACAAAGGCCCAGCCCATAAAAATTCATGTGAGAGTAGCCACTTTCTATGATATTCTCATCCTATATCTTTCAGAGCATTAAAGTTTAATGTCACTTTAAATTTCTCAGCTTTCTTCCTTACACTCTTCCTTCGCTTTTCTTACATATTTGTTGGTGTTACTTAGCATTCACAGAGTTTCCTTCAAAATATTTCTATTACTTAAGCACCACCTCTTTTTCGGCGTAGTTATTAAAGATTGACAGCATTGAGTTGAGTCCAACAATTGTTCCTTCACTGTTAAGAGTCTGCTGTGTGTGTTTTTCTGAGCTAGTGCCTTGCATTTGTTTTGGTTTAAATTAGAATTGTTCCAAGTGCTCTTTTTTAGTTTTATACTGTACGGTTGTGCTTTGGACATAATGTAAGACGCAAACATCTCAGTTTTAGGTTCAGTGTGACACTGAAACTGTGGAGACTGCCATCTCATTAAACATTGACATGTAAGCAGCTGACCTGAATTTTTTGATGATCTTTATGTAGTCAGTCTGCGCCCTTTGTGTCAGTTGTTGAGTTAACCATGTTTTTATGATTAAGTAGGTTATCCATTACAAGTAGGTCTTTCACAATTTCATTTTAGATCCACAACTCCCTTGAGAGATAAGAGTGTCCCCTTCATTAAATAGTTTCCACCAGCAACTAAAAGCATTTTCATTTGCTAATATTTCTGCTGGGCTCTTTTGAATACGCTAGTATATTTATTATATTTCAACTTTGCTTCTATACTGGTTTTTAAAAGATTGTCACTGTTAGCAGCATTTACCACATGTTATTTTCCAAATAAACAAAAGGCCATTCAACATATTAAATAATAATACAAGAACACTCTGAACTAAATCCAATACAGCAAACCACAAGTCAACAAATCCCAACAGTCAATAAATAGACATAACCTAAGCCGTTACAAAAGCTTTTTAATAAGCCAAAATCCCTATAACAAAATCATGACTTCACCAGACACTTGAAATAATACAGTGAAGGAGCTTAACATTTCTCTCTTGGCAGGACATTCGATAGGGTGGGTGCTACATGGGGGAAAGCCCTAAGCCTAGCTGACACTACCTTCACCTCATTAGGCTGTAGGACCTGCAGCAGAGTCTCAGATGATGATTGCAACTTGTGGAGCAGAGAAGCCTGCTGAAAAAGCTAGTCCATGAGATACCTACGTCCCAATCCATTGAAAGCTTTGTGGCTAATACCAATATCCTGAATTGAACCTGGAAACTAATCAGCAGTCAGTGCAAATCACACATGCTTGACATGATAAAATCAAATTGCTGGGCACCATCAGCATGTGTCTGGAGAAGTGTCTAAGAAATTTAATACATAAATGGAACACAATCCAGCCTAAAAGAAGCATATACAAAGTTTACTTGATATTAGAATGAGAGAAATCTGCAGTTTAAATCAGGCATTAAAGTCTTTAACATAGGCTGGAAAGTGCCCATAGAAATCATGCTTCCCGATTGCTTCCCAAAGGAAGGGGGTCCAGTGAATCATCTGGTCCAACTTTTGCCCTAGACCAGGATATTCTATACCTAATGCATTACCATTAAAGCATTAACTGAAGATTACTTAGCCGATACCTCCAAGGTTCCCTCATCAGGTTTCTTACAGTTAGAAAGTCAATCCTAATGCTTCACATAAATTAACCCTTACATATTGCCCTTTTCTCGGAGTGAACAACTCTGCCTGAAAACTCATACTGTTTCCCTCAGTTTTCTTTTCTGGACTAAAAAAATGCATGATTTCTCCCACATTTCCTCAGATAATTTGCCTTCTGGATTCTTTGTCTCTCTTGTATCTCACTTCTAAATCCTTTCTAATGTCAGTTCAACGACTTTTGCAATTGAATCTCCCATGAATGCTATGTGTCACTATTGCTTCTTGAGTCTTGGAAACAGCTGCTCTTTTAATACGTATGAATATAACATCAGCTTTTTATGACGCAACGTTAGGAATAAGGAAAGCTGCCTTATACTGATTCGGATCATTCGTTATCCAGCTCAGTGTTGCCCAACATGGCTCTTCAAGGTTTCAGGTAAGAGTCTTTTCCAACCCTAACTGGAGATGCCAGGGATTGAACCTGGAACTTTCCACATTATTATTGTGTAGCAAGGTTGATCCATAAAACTACAGGTCATATTTTTACTACAGATCAGTCATTATTTTGCACATGACAGAAGAAGACCAAGTGGACTTTGTTCAGCTTATGTTCAGCTTGGACTGATTGCCACCATTTAAAAAACCAATTGTATTTGGTATTTGCATATTTCTCATAAACCCTTCAACATGTCCTCCTATCCCTGGCATATGAAGACTACTTCACTAGATGATAAAATGTCAGGTGTTGTGTTTCCCTATCAGAATTTTAAAAATAAGGACACAACAGAGGTGCCATCCCCTCCCCCCAATCATAATCATAAGCAATATGAAGAACTGGTGAAAATGAAGGGATTTGGATTTTCCTCTCAACTGTGTTAGCTCTGCCACCCTGCACTCAAGGAAATAATTCAATCCTCCAAGGATAATATGAACAGCATATAAGGCAGTCCTCAAAGCTGACAGAACTAACCAAGAAATTGGCTCTAGAAATTGCATTAGTTTCTAAAGCTGCCTGAGATAACATATGGAAAGAGACTTAATCCACTAAACTCTGTTTGGATTAAATGAAACATTTCAACATTTCCTACTACAACAAATGGAAGAGGACTTTTGCTGCCAGCTTCCCATAGTCATCTGGTTGGCCACTGTGGGAGCAGAATGCTTGACAGTGGTCGTCTGACTGAACAATCAGGGCTCTTCTCATGCTATTCACTTTTTTTTCCTTTTCAGGACATACCCAAGAGAGGAAGCAACATAACACCATTTCTTTTCACTCACAGCTCCACCTAAAGCATTCCAATGTATCATCAGTGCTCATCCTAGACAATGAGATACCCTTCTCATAGTGCTTGAGTAGAAGGTCTGTCCTTGCTTACAGATGGCTCCCTAATTTAAAACAGCTACTCTCACCAGCAACAATAGTCAACCAGACCCTGCAAGAATACTATCCCAGGACCATGATAATATCAGTTACAACATCAAGGTGTCATTTGTCCACTCCTTGTCTGATTTGTTATAGGCTGTCACCTGCTGGAAATGCCCTGTGGGGGGTGGGGTGGGAGTTAGACCCATTTCATGCTACCAAGTCTAACTAGGCCCAGATTTGTGAGAGGATAGGCATACTGTCCAACAGAACTAAGTACAAGACATTGAAATTAATAAAAGTAAACAAGATTTAGTGACAAAAGGTTTTGTTGAACCTAATTACTAATGAAATAAGATACTGGCAGCTGCTGGGTTGGCTTAACAGAGCTTAAACACCTTAACAAAGATACATGGTTCGTAAAGCAATTCTTTAGGAGAGACCTAGTCCCTGTGAAATAATGTGATAAAGTAGCCATGTTGGTCTGACGCAGTTGAAATAAATTAAAAAATTGTCCAGTAGTCCAGATCTGAAGAAGTGTGCATGCACACAAAAGCTTATACCTAGAACAAACTTAGTTGGTCTCTAAGGTGCTACTGGACAATTTTTAAAGGTTTTTAATTATTTCAGACCAACACGGCTACCTACCTGAATGTGATAAGGATTAGTATTATTCAGCACCTTCAACTGAAGTCCACTTTAAGCAGTTGGGGCAAGCTATCGCTATGTACAAGGTACAGAAACAACAAGAATCCAGTCACGGCTCATCACAACAATCCCTCATCACACCCCACACTGAGCACAAAAAACTAAATGGCCTTGTCATGGCTGGATGCTGGAGGGTTTGACCACTCACCTCTTCTCCAGCCAACTGTGTTCACTCACAAACCACATGACCTCTGATATAGGCAATGACCTGCTTCTGACAAAAGGTGAGATTAGCAATTATCTAGGTAGTTAAGACAGACAGCGACAAGGTTCTCATTTGTTATTCAGCCTGTGTTTTGTCTCTCTGGAAACACAACTCCATGCTCTCAGGTGTCTTACCTGCTGGAAAGCCTCTACAACAAAATCAGATTTCCTGCCACAATGAATCTTGAGACAACTGAATCTTGAAACTGTGTACTCAAGATCAGTCTATGCAGGCAACCATCAAACTGCCACCTAGAAGATTAGGGCCATGATTACTGGGTGGTGTTTAGGGCTTTAATGTGTTCTTTCACATTAAATGGTATTTTCAAACAGATGTCAAGCTGGATGTCGCTAAGAGGACATTAAAACTAGGAAGTAATTAAGTTTTATTAAACAACATTATAATGTCGTACAGCTTCTCTGGGATTTACTGATGCTTTCAAGAGGAGAGCACATAAGAAAAACTCCAGGGTTTATTTGGCATGTGCAACTCTCCACTTCACCCTTTTCTCAGCAGGAATGTCCAGAACCAAGAAGAAAAAGAATCATCGCCTTATTATCACCCTGCATAAAAGGGGAGAAGGAAATGGCTGCCCAAATAGGGAAGGGAAGGAAAATGGGGCAGAAGAGGAGAAGTAGGATAGAATTATAGGGACTTAACTCAGGGGAATCACCATTATCTGATCCCTTCCTTTTGCAAACCTAAAGTTTATAAATTTAAATTCACCTCTTTTATTTATAAAAGATGGGCTTAAGTTGGTCATAATTCACAACTCTGCTTAATCTTTTGAGTCTATACTCCTTGTTCTAGGAACATATTTTGTTCTTTCAAATTGTTAAGTGTTAAAACAATTGTCTCTTATAAGATCTTGCTCTTTTATCTAGTACTTCTTTCTCTGAAAGCCTGCAATTGCTGTAATTGTGACAGGGGGTGATATGTGGGAGAAGTAGCAGTTGGAAAACAGCTCTGTTGTGTTTGCTTCTGAGTTGTACCCATCCCTGCTATTTCTCCTTGTTGAAACTGGTCAATTTGTGGGTTGCCTTGCCAATAGTCAGACAATAGCTTTGCACATTCAAAGGTTCATGCGCTGCTCACAGGACCAGCCCAGAGAGTGAAGTGATTGTGTTAGGTGGCAGAGGTGTGTGTTTGTGTGGCTGCCACTCAGCTTATTGTTGTTGTTGTTGTTGTTGTTTATTTCTACCCTGCCCATCTGGCTGGGTCTCCCCAGCCACTCTGGGTGGCTTCCAACAAAAGATTAAAATAAAATAGTATTATCTTTGTTGGAAGCAGAGTGCACCATGCATCCTGTCCTGTATCCCCTAACTAGCCTACTGCCCTCAAGCACAGTGGAGGGCAATGTCCTGTTACCAGCACTGAAATAAGAGGGTGGGGAAGGTGCAGACGTGTCCTTTGGGCAGCCAGTTGTCTTAGGTGTGCTGTGTTTGTTATCCTTAGTACTTCACAGCACATACAATGGTGAAAAGGGCACACACTTTCCTGCTATCAGAGAACTTTCTTCCCTAAGCAGCTCTCTTCTTCTTCCCTCTCCTCTAAATCCATGTCTTATATATATTCTACTAAGCAAATAATTATTTTAAATGAGACAAAATTCCTGTGTTTCTTAAAGCCAGGAAGTTATGATCAACAGAATAGATAAAGGCACGGTGATGAATCAATCAATGTGCAAATAGGTTCCATTAATTTTCTCATCATATCTTGTTGCTAACTTAGTCTATTCCAGGTGTCTCTCAGAAAAGCATCCCAGCAGGAGCCTTTTAACGTAATGGAAGTAAGCAGAGGCTGCCCTGTGGGTGATAAGCCGAGTCCCATAGTTGTAATTGTTAACAAAATGTTAGAGAGCTCAGGTGCAGCCCCAGGGAGTATCTATCCTTCTTCCTAACTAAGCTCAGCGAACTAAGTGGAAGAGGTAGTTCTGCTGATACTCAACTCTCTGACTCAGACTATGGCCAGATTTACAAAAAGGCCAATAAATTAACAATGCATGCAGGACTCACACCTCTTTGGGACACTGATCTAGCTCTTGGAATTCAGCAGCGATAATTCATCATCCATCATCCTCAGGAATCTATTGTGCGAAATGAGTGGCTGTAGCCTACCTCTAGTCAGCCTCTCACTAACTCCAGCTTTCATGTGTCTAATTTTTTACTAGTTGATTTTTCCTTGCCCCATCACCCTCTGCTTTGTGTGCTTGATTAAGACTTATAGAAGTTTGCCACACTTCAGTGATATTTGGATGGGTTCCAAGAAAGGTATTGCTCAGCTTTGGAGGTTTTTTCTTTTGGACCAACACAGCTACCTTTGCTTTTTAGAACCCACTGTGACCCTGCAGGTGACCCTGGGACATGCCTCTCAGTTAATATGCAGCCTTAGTAGCCATAAAAATATCAGTATCTTAAATAATTGTCTGGGTTGTTTATGCAGTTGAGCCAACCATGTATAATGATTCCATGAGAGAGGAGTCTTGCCTGAGTGATTCTGAGGTGAGTCAGTTCTTACGTCACATGGCCAACACTTTGTTGTGTATACATCAGTCTTTGTGGCAATGAGCACAGGAAAGTGTGAAGCAAAAAGCCTGTAGATAATGCATACAGTGCATGGCAGCTGTGGCCTGGCCTCACCTCTTCCTTCACACGTTCCTCCTTCATACTTTGTGGTGTTTACATGCAAACATTTGTACACATATAACAAATGCAATTCCCCTTCATGGATCACTGCCTTGCCGTGGCGAAGGGGCTTGAAGAACTCAGAGAAGCTATGAACTATGCCGAGCAGGGCACCCAAGATGAACAGGTCATAGTGGAGAGTTTTGACCAAACGTGATCCACCTGGAGGAGGAACCGGCAAGCCACTCCAGTATCCCTGCCAAGAAAATTCCATGGACAAAGACAACAGGCATATAAAAGTTATGACGCTGGAAGATGAGCCCCTCAGGTCGGAAGGCGTCCAACATGCTACTGGGGAAGAGCGGAGGGCAAGTACAAGTAGATCCAGAGCTGATGAAGCGGCTGGGCCAAAGCCGAAAGGACGCTCAGTTGCGGATATGCCTGGAAGCGAAAGGAAAGTCCAATGCTGTAAAGAAAAATATTGCATAGGAACCTGGAATGTAAGAACCATGAACATGGGTAAGTTGGAGGTGGTCAAAAATGAGATGGCAAGAATAAATATTGACATCCTGGGCATCAGTGAACTAAAATGGACGGGAATGGGTGAATTCAGTTCGGATGACCATCATATCTACTACTGTGGGCAAGAAACCCGTAAAAGAAATGGAGTGGCCCTCATAGTCAACAAAAGAGTGGCAAAAGCTGTACTGGGATGCAATCTCAAAAATGATAGAATGATCTCGATACGAATCCAAGGCAGACCTTTTAACATCACAGTAATCCAAGTTTATGCACCAACTACTGGTGCTGAAGAAACTGAAATTGACCAATTCTATGAAGACTTACAACACCTTATAGAAGTGACACCAAAGAAGGATGTTCTTCTCATTATAGGGGATTGGAATGCTAAAGTAGGGAGTCAAGAGATAAAAGGAACAACTGGCAAGTTTGGCCTTGGAGATCAAAACGAAGCAGGGCAAAGGCTAATAGAGTTCTGTCAAGAGAACAAGCTGGTCATCACAAACACGCTTTTCCAACAACACAAGAGACGACTCTACACATGGACATCACCAGATGGGCAGCATCGAAATCAGATTGATTATATTCTCTGCAGCCAAAGATGGAGAAGCTCTATACAGTCAGCAAAAACAAGACCTGGAGCTGACTGTGGCTCAGATCATCAGCTTCTTATAGCAAAATTCAAGCTTAAACTGAAGAAAGTAGGAAAAACCACTGGGCCGGTAAGATACAATCTAAGTCAAATCCCTTATGAATACACAGTGGAAGTGAGGAACAGGTTTAAGGATTTAGATTTGGTGGACAGAGTGCCTGAAGAACTATGGATGGAGGCTCGTAACATTATACAGGAGGCAGCAACGAAAACCATCCCAATGAAAAGGAAATGCAAGAAAGCAAAGTGGCTGTCCAATGAGGCCTTACAATTAGCGGGGGAGAGAAGGCAAGCAAAATGCAAGAGAGATCGTGAAACATACAGGAAATTGAATGCAGATTTCCAAAGAATAGCAAGGAGAGACAAGAAGACCTTCTTAAACAAGCAATGCAAAGAAATAGAGGAAAGCAATAGAATGGGAAGAACCAGAGATCTGTTCAAGAAAATTGGAGTTATGAAAGGAACATTTCGTACAAAGATTTCCATAATAAAGGACAAAAGTGGAAAGGACCTAACAGAAGCAGAAGACATCAAGAAGAGGTGGCAAGAATACACAGAGGAATTATACCAGAAAGAAATGGATGTCTCATATACCCCAGGTAGTGTGGTTGCTGACCTTGAGCGAGACATCCTGGAGAGTGAAGTCAAATGGGCCTTAGAAAGCACTGCAAATAACAAGGCCAGTGGAAGTGATGGTATTCCAGCTGAACTATTTAAAATTTTAAAAGATGATGCTGTTAAGGTGCTACACTCAATATGCCAGCAAGTCTGGAAAACTCAGCAGTGGCCAGAAGATTGGAGAAGATCAGTCTACATCCCAATCCCAAAGAAGGGCAGTGCCAAAGAATGCTCCAACTATCGCACAATTGCACTAATTTCTCACGCTAGCAAGGTTATGCTTAAAATTCTACAAGGAAGGCTCAAGCAGTATGTGGACCGAGAACTCCCAGAAGTGCAAGCTGGATTTAGAAGAGGCAGAGGAACCAGAGACCAAATTGCAAACATGCGCTGGATAATGGAGAAAGCTAGAGAGTTCCAGAAAGACATTTACTTCTGCTTCATTGACTATGCAAAAGCCTTTGACTGTGTCGACCATGGCAAACTATGGCAAGTTCTTAAAGAAATGGGAGTGCCTGATCACCTCATCTATCTCCTGAGAAATCTCTATGTGGGACAAGAAGCTACAGTTAGAACTGGATATGGAACAACTGATTGGTTCAAAATTGGGAAAGGAGTACGACAAGGCTGCATTTTGTCTCCCTGCTTATTTAACTTATATGCAGATTTCATCATGCGAAAGGTTGGGCTAGATGAATCCCTAGCCGGAGTTAAGATTGCTGGAAGAAATATCAACAACCTCAGATATGCAGATGACACAACCTTGATGGCAGAAAGTGAGGAGGAATTAAAGAACCTTTTATTGAGGGTGAAAGAGGAGAGTGCAAAATATGGTCTGAAGCTCAACATCAAAAAAACGAAGATCATGGCTACTGGTCCCATCACCTCCTGGCAAATAGAAGGGGAAGAAATGGAGGCAGTGAGAGATTTTACTTTCTTGGGCTCCATGATCACTGCAGATGATGACAGCAGCCACGAAATTAAAAGACGCCTGCTTCTTGGGAGAAGGGCAATGACAGGCCTAGACAGCATCTTGAGAAGTAGAGACATCACCTTGCCAACAAAGGTCCGTATAGTTAAAGCTATGGTTTTCCCAGTAGTGATGTATGGAAGTGAGAGCTGGACCATAAAGAAGGCTGATCGCCGAAGAATTGATGCTTTTGAATTATGGTGCTGGAGGAGACTCTTGAGAGTCCCATGGACTGCAAGAAGATCAAACCTCTCCATTCTGAAGGAAATCAGCCCTGAGTGCTCACTGGAAGGACAGATTGTGAAGCTGAGGCTCCAGTACTTTGGCCACCTCATGAGAAGAGAAGACTCCCTGGAGAAGACCCTGATGTTGGGAAAGATGGAGGGCACAAGGAGAAGGGGGCGACAGAGGACGAGATGGTTGGATAGTGTTTTCGAGGTTACCAGCATGAGTCTGACCAAGCTGCGGGGTGCAGTGGAGGACAGGAGTGCCTGGCGTTCTCTGGTCCATGGGGTCACGAAGAGTCGGACACGACTAAACGACTAAACAACAACAACAACAACAAATGCAATTGCCATGCATCATGCATTTACTGTAGGTGAAAGCTAGATGAGAAACACGGAATTGTTGTTCAAACCAGATTTTTTGGGGTGTGGGTGTGTGCAAATCGAATCAGTGAGGAAGTGCTGAGAAAGGGAGCATTTACCTCTTCCCATGCCCAGTCTAAATCTACATACCCTTCCTCCCCCATTTGCCTCATGAGGGAAAGCATGCAGGTACATGTATCATGTTGCCTGTATTCTCCCCTCTCCCAGGACAAATAACAGCATTTTTGGAAATGTATTACTTAGATAAGTACAAATGCATGTGTTTTTATATGTGATCTTCAGATGAAGGGCAATATGGAAATTTAAAGAAAGTAATAATAGGCCCTCAGGCAAAAGATATAGAAGCATGATTAGTCGCACCAACATGGTAAAGAACAGCTTCAATCCGTGGGTTGTTAGGCTGCTGAATGAAAAGATAACAACAGGGCAACTGACTTTCGGGTTTGGTGGGTGTGCATCAGTAAACGAGGGGAATTAAGACTAAGAGAGCTGAGTGGGGGGTGCTTGTGTAATCTCACTGTATACAAGTTGTACAAGTGACAATAAAGTGCCGTATCTTTCGTCCCATAGGACACTCCGTCCCATAGGACGCACCTAGTTTTTTGGGGGGGAAATAAAGGGAAAAAAATTTTCCCTTTATTTCCCCCCCAAAACCAGGTCGGGGAAACCGAACCAGGTTGAGGAACAGCGGGATGGTGGCGCTGCGCCTCCTTGCTGTCCCCCGAGCTTGTGGGGCTGGCCGATGTCTGTCCCGTGGGTGGGAAACATGTTCACAGATAAGCCATCTGAATAGTATATCATGTGCTGATCTCTCACAAGCAGCAGCCCTGGCATATTTTCTGCATTCATTCGGATTCATATCTGCAAATCTATTTCTATACACATCTAATCAGTTTGTTTTGCATTTGCTACCAGCTGTACAATACACCCAACACCACAGTGCACCATATCCAGCTCTGAATATTATAAAAACACAACCAGATCTTGAACAGTGGCTTTTTGACACTCCCCAAATCCCCTACAGTCAAGAGATATATTAATGGCAATGCTGTTCCTGCAGTGGAATCTCTCTTTTGCGGTCAGAGTTGCTTTTCAAATGCGAGTGCTCCCCCATCCCCAAATCCTACCTTGAATTGCTGAGCCCTGGCCTCACCTGGATTCCGAAGCATCTTCCTTAACGACAGACTGCCAAAACTGCTTTGCCATTCTGAACTGCTGACTCTGAAAGGAGCTGATGGCTCAGGTTCCAAATTCTATGCTTGTTCACTAGCGGACCTAAAAATATCCCCGGGAGCAGGATGACTGAATTCATGCAACAGCATCTGTTATCCTGGCACCTCTTCAGAGAGTAAAAGCTGAACTGTCAATCTGCAACAGAGTAATCAGCCCCCAAAAGAACCTCCTTTCTCTCCCACCCCTAGGGCAGGCGAATACTCCAGCATAGGCTGCATGCACCTGCTACAGGAGGGAAGAGTCTATGGAGAGATTTGTCCTTCAGTATTGTTTTATTGTTTTTAATATTCAGTTGGAAGATGCCCAGAGTGGCTGGGGAAACCCAGCCATATGAGCAGGGTATAAATAATAAATTATTATTATTATTATTATTAGTGGAGCAAGTCACTCAGACATGTTGCAAAAGGCAGGGTTTTGCCTAGAGTACACATGTACAAAGGTATAATGCATGTATAAATGTGTGGAGGTTAGCAACAGCAAAACATGTACAAGGCATATGAATTGTTTACATTGCTATCTGCAGAACGCCTGGTGGTGTTGTGTTATTGCCCCTTGGCAGGAAAGAGTATCTTTCAGGTGGAGGTGTTTGCCTGTAGCACTGGATAGACTGTTGGTAGATAGCTGGTGACTCATGCAAAAGAAAGCCTTTGTCTTCACATCCCTTCACTTAGCACAGTGTCTCCTGGGCGCATGCTTCATGTTCCATAATGTTAAAGCACAGGGGGCCAAGCATTACGTCCATGTCTAATTAGCTGGTCCACCACTGCTATTACATTTTAGTCCTGGCTGCATGGATATTTGGGGAGGGAAACAGAATGAGGAGGGGACAACACTGGGCAGTTGCCTAGCAACAGGAACATCTCATTTTGGGCAGTGCACCTGCTTGGTCAGAAATGGCATGTGATGAAGTGCTTAGCAGCACACAAGACTTCTGACATCTCACACAAAAGACACAGGATGCTGCAGGGATGTCTAATGCAAAGGATTCTGTGACATCCTGCTATTTAGCACTGGAAGGTGTGCTAGTCAACTAGGAATAACACCAGGACAACTTTTGGCCTGGCCAGTACTGTGCCTGTAAGCTCAGACATTCTGCTTTCATCTGGCCACCACCTCTCCCCCGTGTTACATGGACAGGGGTTCAAGGGGCCTCTGGAGTGCTAAGGTCAGTTCATGCTGAGTGCCGGCTAGATTAAAAGTGGCACTATATGGTACCACATCAGACCTACCAAGCACCCTGCAGTGTGACATGATGCCCCACTGATGCAGGCAGCAAATCATGAACATCCCTACCTTGATTTATAAATCCACCCAGCCCATAATTTATCCAGCATTTTAGTTCTTATGGTGCAGAATTTAATGGTATGGAATATTTGCAGCCTACACAATCAAAGTCATTCTTTTAGGATATTGGAGTTGATACAAATTCTGTCCCAGCACAGGAAGGCAAGGTCTGCATGGTTTCTTCTTCTTCAGCAGTTTCACTATTCCATCCACCACGATCTTGAGAAGTAGTCCTGGCAAAAGGCCTCACAAAAGGGTAGTGGGAGTGAGCATTCAATCTGCCAAGTACTCCTTCCCTAAGAGACATACAAGAAGGCTCACAGCTAATTAAATTGCTTTGTACTCCAATCTGCCTGCCTACGCTCCACCACTCCCCCCTCCCATACAGGCACAGAGCTCTGGCAGAACAAGGTTGCTATGGGACGATGCCCTCCGAGTCTTCAGGGCATTAATTGCTGGCAAGCAGCCTTCCCTGAGGTCTCCTGTGAATCACCACAATTCACAAGGAACAGCTTGCAAGTAAGCCCACTTCTTATTACATCCCTGAGCTGAGGCCAGACAGGTAACCCAAGAGTATCTGCAAGCAGCAGAGCATTCATGGCATAGATTAGAAAGCAAATGAATGCTAACAGTTCCCCACAAACACTGTTTGCTGCTGAGGGACTCACTGGGCTCTGGGACTCTTTCATCAGCACACAACATATGAAGATACCCAGGGTGACTTCCTTTATTTATATACCACTTGCATGCCAAAATAGCTCCTGAATCCATTACTATCCACACTTTAGGGAAATGCAGTTTTATAAGTCTGCTTAACCCAAGGTAGCTGCCACACCAGCCAGTATTGTGTTGTGGTTAAAGAGTTGGACTAGGAACTGGGTTCAAATCCGCACTCAACCATGAAACTCACTGTGTGACCTTGGGCCAGTCGCTGCCTTCAGTTTATCCTGTTGTGAGGATTAAGTGAGGAGCGAGAGAACCATGTACGTCATCTTGAGATCTTTAGAGAAAAAGGTGGGCTACAAATGCAATGACTAATAAATATTGTAAAGAATATATCCAAATAGCATAGCACAAGCTGTACTGAATCTTAGTGGGAGGCCAGAGTTACTAGGGTAGAAATCTTAAAATGAAGACATTCAGAGAAGTAAAAAACAAGACAAAACAAAAAACCAGGCATAGTATACAGAGAAAAATTCCCTTCTTCCATGATGGAAATGGTTGTGGGGAGAAGGAAAAATGCTGCTGTGAGCATGGTCTCCATAGAGCTGCATTTCCCATTCCCCCATACTCCTGTTATGCTCCGCTAAGCCAAAGCAAGAGACAACACAGGGAGACGCTGAAGCTCTTTACAAGTCCACAGAGCTAGAGCATCTTCCCTGACTCTCTTCTGGGTGATGTGAGCACTGCAGAAACTTGCTCAGGCTTGCTTCCCATGTGTTGCCATTCCTTATCATTCTGCAGCTATTCATGCTACACAGCACCCAACTAGTTTTATCACATCAGCATTTTGGTAAACAGTGGTTACCCTTTCTTCAACCTTGTTCAATGAAAACTTCATGCTTCCCCATCCATATATTATTTTCATTAGAGAGTAAGGGTAGTAGCTCCTTCTGTGCTCCTTCTGGGGCAGTGTGTCTGCCTCTGGTCCTCATCCTGCACTCAGCCCTCACCTGTGCCTCCTAGAAGCTGTCAGCATGCGACAGCGGCCACACACACCAGGAACAGCTTCGACTGGCTGGCTGAACCAGGCATGGGTAGCCAATGGGTCTCAAACCCAGTGTTGGACTTCCCCTGCATGTGAAGACAGGCTGCAACAGATTGAGTGGATGAGACCAATAGTACGTCCAGCGGTCAAAAAGGTGGTTTCTGCACATGCTGTAGATGGAAATGAAAGGCAGGTGGGGCTTGTCAACCTGGGAAAGTAACCCATCTAGCAGAAGCAAAACTCTGATCCTATTCAGGACTACACACACACACACACACAGAGAGAGAGAGAGAGAGAGAGAGAAAGAGAGAGAGAGAGAAAAGAGAAAGAGAAAGAGAAAGAGAAAGAGAAAGAAAGAAAGAAATTGCACCCCCCACCTCAGCCCCAAGACCCATATGAAACCACAGGGCAGTTGTGTCTAGCTATGCTAGAAGCTATTAACAAATCCTGAGTACAGACTCTTGCTTTTTTTAAAAATTAAACCATTAATGGCTTTTTAAAATGTTGATTTTTATTACATTGTGTGTTTCAGTTTGAACTCAAAAGGTAGGCTAATAAATTTATTAAAGCACCACAGAGCAGTTGACAAAAAATATATAGAGAGAGCATGCATGACAGGGAGGATTGGGAAAGCAGAATCTGTCTTTGATATTTGTATCTGGCCCCCAAATATTTGCACTTCAGCTCCTCATGCTGCATTGCCTCCAGTTAATTGCTAGCAGCCCAGTGACCCATTTCCCAAACTGTCCACACTCACCAGTTTGAGGAATTTACTATTTATTTGCTTTTGTTGCAAACTGGCAGGTTATTTATTTCTATGCTGGCCTGCTCTGAGAGTATAGAGGACATTTAAAGGAGAGATTTGAAAACAATGGAAGTGAAAGAGCTGGGGCTTCTCCAGACCACTCCCCAAATCCTGTTCTATGTCTGAGTGTCTACTAAGAAGAAACACCAAAGAGATGAGTGCAGTTTTAAAAGATCTCACCTCAACTGTAGTGAGCAGAGTTCTCTCCTTCCCAGCCCTGAGCTCCCCTTGCACCTCCTGTTGGCTTTTCCTCATACTTCCGTAGTACAAGCACAGAGAGCTACTGTGCTTGCCTCAATCCAGCCCTGTCTGGGCCTCACACACAAGCTGAGAGGACAAGCCTGACCTTATGTTCATACCCTGGGCAAGTGGCAGGCAGATGCTATCTTTATGTAGTGACAGCTCCTAGGCCTCCTGCCAGTTCTCGCTGTGTTCTACAAGGAGCAGAAAAGGCAGCCCCAGAGCAGGAATATACCCTGGGCAAGATGATAAAACCTTCCATCCTTGCAGCCCTCCTGTTTCTTTAATAATGTCTAGTAATTTCTAGTCATCGGCCCAGTCCCTGTGGAGATTTGGCATGAATGAGGCCAGAGAGGATAAAAACAAAGTGTAGGAAAGATTTATACATAGAAAGATTTAACACACCATACACCAGTTCTTAATTAGAAGAGGGAAGTCCACATAAGTCATGTGCCAGAAATGAGTTCTCTAGGACATACAGAAGATCTAGACTGCATTAGCAGCAGGTACTGCAACAGGTAAGCTTCGCCCCTAAACCTTTCTGAAAAATGGGTTGAATTTAATGTAGCTAGATCCGTGGTATTTCAGCCAAGTGCTTCTGTGACAAACTCATCCCGAAGAGTGGAAGTCACTGGGAGAAGGCTTCAGGTGTAAACAACCCTTGCTCACACCTAAATCACCTAAATCATTTTCTCCCTGTGCTAGTTTTTAGAGGATTTTGGTTTTCTGCAATGACCTTCAATATGTGAAGAACATTTGTGCATCTTCCTCAAAATATGAGCTGGAGTGTTGCAAAACTAGCCAGACAAAGAAAAATTTTGGCTGTTCAACTCTCTCACATATTTCCATAGGAATCTTTTTTCAGAAGATTAGCAAATGGAACAGTAAGACAACTGGTGATGCAACAGCCACTCAAAATAACTGAGAGTTCCTTAAGTTCTATCTCCACATGTGTAACTGAAGCAAAAAAGCCACAACCAGCCCTACAACTAGTGCACAATCCTCTACAACTCAATGAACCTTCCAGCACGTACTTTTCCTTCCCCTTTCACTTACCTTTCTAGTACCCCATTCAAACCATGGTTATAGGCACAGATGCAAAAGTTAGAAAGGTCTGCTGGCTTGCATTTCACTAATAAAAGCAGCCAGCAGCCAGCAGCGTTACCCAGAATCATTTCAAAGGAGAACCATGTGGGTAAACCCTAGAGAACAGCATTGTTAGCAGCTACATCTCCCACACCTTTGAGACATTTCAATTACCGGTACTTGCAGCGAAGGGAGTGAATATGAATTTGGCAGATTTTGAAACAGCTCATCTCACATCTCAGTACATGCCAGCAGGACTGTGCAGAGTGGGGGGTGGGCAGCTCAGTACACTTGCCCTGGGCTTCAGAGGGGTAAGCTGAGTGGCTCTGCCATCTTATGTAACTGGACTGGCTGCTTTTTTTTGACTTTGTAACTTTTATTATATAACAAGACTTCTGCCCTGGGCCTCAGACAAGCTCTGCACGGGCCTGGAAGCCAAGGACGAGATTTGCCAAATTCAAATGGCTTGAAACTGAATTTGCCTGCCAATTCTCCCCCAAAGAAGCCACAAAAGCACAACCAAACCATCTTACCTTTGAGAAAGTTAAAGTTGTAACTAGTGGCAGAAAGGGCCAACTGTTTCTGCACTGGAAATGATGCACCAAAGTATGCTCACAAACATAATTTCCTGCTGGGCAACATGTATTCATAGTTTCCTCTGCTTTTCAAGGCAAATGCTCAATATTGTAATTTCCTGTTAAGGAAACCAACAGGGCCTCTTACATCTTTATCAAGGCCTCCCCAAGGCTTGCTGTCCTTTCCCCTTTTCAGAAAGTATTGTTGCTTTTCTTGGGAAGGGTGTAGTAAAGTTCCTTCCCCTTCCCAATGTGTGTGTATGTTTGAAAGCATTCTGTAGGGCAGAATTCTCCAGAGATTGTTGGACTACAAGTTAGTCACTTCTGCTGCTCTATGGAGAAATTTTTTTCAGGAGAGTTCACCTATCACTTTACAGTTGGAAATATTACCATTGTGCAAATCACATTTATCCCATCCCATCCCGCAAGAAAAGGAGGACAGAGAGGAAGAAAGTGTTCCATCCTTTTACCTATATTTTTCATTCTCACTCTTACTGTTCACATTTTATCTGCCTATCATTTTCTGAATTAGGAGCTGTGGGCTTAAAACCGGATGAACTTCCAAAAGTATATTCAAGTGTGCATAAGGCATACCCCTACTTCAGTACATTTATTTTCAGAATATCTGGAATGACCCTTGAAGGTTGGGGGGTGGGGGTGGAGGAGAAATATCAGATGATCCAGGGTTATTAAGAGTAAACAGTGACCAAACTACCATGTAACTAGGAAAGATACAAAAGGAAGAACTTGGGATAAGCAATAGAGGTTCCATGATGTAATTAAATACATGAGGCTTACAATGTTAAAGTGTTTCAGATTTAATCAGTTGAGTCTAGTCCAAAATTATATTACTAGATCAGGTTGAAAACAATACATAAAGCTGCCTATCTTGTCTCCATCTCACATTGCCATTCCAAAGCCAGTAAAACTTCAAACAGGTCAGAAATTATTGGAGTCCAATTTAGAGAAGGGTAATAATGACATCATGTGTATAATAATAACACTCTGTTCAGCCTGCTCCTTGCTGTTCATGCATCTTAATCAGTTAATTTGTATTTAAAGTAGGGGAGAAGCAAATAACAAGGAGTTTAACTCCTCAAAAGCCTATTAAAATATCGGTACAAATGAGTTCCCACAGTCATTATATAAAATTAATCAATAATTGGCATTTTGGGGGACAGACACCTGCTTTGCTATTTCACTAATCTTCTATGCTGACTAAGATTAAATGCATTTAATTGATCTAAATGAAGCAAGACACACACCCATAATAGTAGTAGAGCAGAATACTTATAGTAAGTTCTGGATAGAATCCTTAGAATTCTCACAAAGTGTGCTGGTTCAGCCACAATGTACTTTACATATTGTCTCCACACAATATAAATTTGTTTTACTTTAACCTGTTGCAATCTATCTTCAGGTTCACCCACAGTCTAGAATAGGAACAGCCATTTCCAGAGACACACATATTCAACCGCGATATCATTTTAAAAAATATTCAGAAAAGGCCCTGAGCCACAGTATAGCTACAGTTCAAGACTATTTTTATCGGGTGAATTTAAATGCCTTCTAGACTAGTTTTTCCCATAGACAATTTGAAACAAAAGCATAAGGAAAAATCCCCCTTGTATGTTGATAATATTTAAGGTAATGATTTAGTTTCAACGCTGATACAGAAAAGCCCATTATTTCAGTTGAAGCATAACAGTAAATAAGCCATATTTTTAAAAATATGCCAACATAAGGATTTCTGTATATAAACACAATCCTTCCTGAATCAAGATGCAGAAAATGCCAGCTGGGACAGGAAGAAGCTCATGGGAAAAAGATAGAAGACTCTTGCTTTTCAATATCATACCTGGGGAGCCAGAAGAATACTGACCAGAGGGAATCTGTTACCCAAAGCACCAAAAAGTATGCCCACCCACCCACCCAGATAGTGGAGGGAGTGAAAAGCATTCAAGAATATTTGAAGTGTTTCTCCAAAGGCAGATTTATACATTTGGGGAGCTGCCACTCTTCAAAGGACAGTCACAGAAATCAATGAGATGCAATGACTTTTCTAATCTTCCAGTCTGCTGTGTGTATGTACATGTGTGTGCATTCAGGGATCCCACATACACTGCTTCTGAAGTCACCCCACTCCTAGACTCTCTCAAATAACACACAGAGCAAGTTAATACTGGCTATCAAGATTTATATCCCCCCCCCCCCCGTTATGGGCTGCCTCAGGCCACACCAAAATTACAATTAATAAAGGGAGAGAAGAGTCAGAAAAATGCCTGAAGATTGTGTTTGCAAGCTGAAGGAGAATTTGGTCAAATTACATTATAAGAATTTGCAATATATACTGCAAGGCTGATACAGAAGCAGTGGCCTGCCCCACAACATAGTCTGTTGTGTAAGAAGGCACTCCATCCCTAAAATTTCCGATACAGAACATCTTTATACAGCAAGAGAAATAGCTGAACAGAGGGTTGTGGCACCACATCCTTTGCCAAAGCAGCCAAATGAACAAGAGGGTACTTTTATCTTCCAAGGTCAGATAAGGGCATGTTCATGATGATATGGCCCTACATACACTACAATAACATATTTATAAAAGTAGCTTGCACTCTCTCTGGAACGTACATAAAGTTGTCCCCATTGTTGTAAAGCACCAAAGCAGCCCTTTCTCTCTCCCAAAATCATACCCCTTGAACTTCCACACCTTGGATAGGACCAAATACACATGAGTTCTGTGGCTACTTTTACCATCATAGTTTAGGGCAAAACCAGCATAAAGTTCCTAAACAGATATACCAATAATGCTGACCTTTGCACTTATTTTATAAATACTCAATTTATACTCAAGACACCCCACAAGCTGGAGCCAATGCCAGTGAGATATGCTTACAAGTATTTTCCAAGGCATCCTTGCTACATGCCTGCGCCTGACTTCTCGTCTTCCCAGGAGAACCAGGGCCCTGGAATGCCTGCAGTCCTTATTGCCTTAATGAGGGGTACTTCCTAGGATTCTCTTGCCCAAGGAATGCACGTGCTAAATGGCTCCAAACAGTTTCCTATTACATAGGCAAATACTATTACAATTAAACGCATGAGTAAATAAGTCTCTGAATATAAAATAGGACAAAAACTTAAATCAAAGGTTCAAGAAGTAGGGACTAAAAGGAGCTAATCAGTTTCACTCTCCCTTCTTCATCCCACTTGGCTCCGTCTGAGAGAGGTGATGCTGAAAAAACACGTGCTCATGACAAAAACAGGGTTATAAATATAAAAAGGAATTAATTGTCAAGCACCAGTGACATCGCCAGCTTTGTGCAGGCATGGTGAGCTGGAAAACACACCCTGAACCAGACAGTTAATCCAGGAAAAAGCACTGCAGCTGTCTGTTGCTCCCTGGGGTTGTATTAAGAAGATTTTCCTCTGGTAGAGAAGAGTTTGTACTTCAAAAAGAAACTCACTGCCAAAAGTGAAGCCATCAAGCTGGTGTGAGCCAAATGGTTCAGGAAGTCAGAGAATTTAGTGCTCCCAAATTCTAGACTTAGAGTCTGCCAGTAAAGTTGAATCCATCCTATTACTTGACAACCACCTTCAAGGTGCTGCAGAATCAGGTAAGTTTGTTTCATTATTATTTTTTTAAAAAACCTGGATGTAAAGACAGTCTGTTTGGCCTCTGCTGTGCTAGGATCCACCTGGAGGTGGTCACCGCAATTCTGTTGCCAGCTACTACTCCACTACTACTCCATAATGGCCCGGTACAGTGCAGGCTCAATGTAATCTTCACGGTAGCGTGAATTGATGACCCTTTGTCTTTTTCTTTCTTGTTTGACCTCCTTCTCTGTGAAGATCTCTGTGAAGCGCATGTCAGATGCAACAGACTGTGGGAGAGAAATCAACCAAAATAGTTACTATGAGAATGGCATTCATGTTCTGCATTAGAGGTGGCCCAGCTGATCCCCACAAACAGGTAATCAATTGGGCTTTCAATTTCAGGACTTTTGAATGGCAGCTTTTGAAGCATCAGTTCAGTTTGCCAGTCATTAAAATAAAATTAGGGCTAGTTACAAGGGATTTTACAATGTTTTGAGAAGATCCACGATCGCTGTTTAAAATCAAGGATTGCACCTTGCAGGGATATAGTGCCCCCCTCATCGTAAATTAATAATTAAAATGCACCTATGCTCATAGCTACATGAAATGAACCATCTCAGGCACATAAAGGTCTGAGTTATAACTTTACTTCTCTGTGAAAAGAACTACATGGATCAGCCTCCCATGCTCCTTGACTCACCAGCCTTGACTTGACCCTCTTAGGAAGTTCTTCATTAAGAGTGTACACATCATCCCTCTTTGCCATCAGCTGGGAGCCATCCTCAAATTCCACCTACATCCAGAAAAATCAGGCAACTGTCAAGTGAGCACAGTAACCCATGCCTTCCTGAGTTCAGGATAATGTCCATCTTACCATCTGTCCCCTCATGGCTTCTGCATTTGTTGAACTGATGCTGAGAAACAAACACTGAATCTGCATATATGCCCTCAAGAGACATCAGGGTGGGAATGGTGAAAGACAGGCTAACAGCAAGAGAGGGGACTGCGAAGGGACTTGGACAGATATTTAGAATCATAGCACACAACCACAATTAAAGCAGGTCAAATTTCAAATGCTCAGCTCAACCAGTACTCCTTAACTATGGCCAAGCTACAGCCTAGATGCCATCTGCCACTTGTACAACTGACAAATAAGTTTGTGAATTGAGCAGAAGTAGTAGACCTCCAAGTTAGTAAGCCATCAGGGGAAAAAAACCCCATACAAAAAGACAGGGGAGACAGAAGATAGAGGTATAATCCCTTCTCACTCAGTCCTTACCTGGTACATCTGAATAACATGCGAAGCCACGAATGTAGCTCCATAAACTTGGCCGTCTGTCCATCTCACTTGAACAACTTCACCTCCAGCTGGAGGACCCATTTGGAGACAATCTTGACTCTGTCATGTGGGATAATTTTTTGAAAAAGATAAACATTATCTATTTACAAATGGGAAGAATAAATATTGCCAACTATCCAACCCACTTTGGAGAGAGTTACCAGCTGAGTGGATGAATGGGGGTTGAGGAGGCATCAGACCTTTCATTAAGTGGAATTACTGCTCTCTCTTAGTTGCTGTTAGGAATGACACTTGTGTTACACATAGAGCATTGCTGCCTTAAATAGGCAGTTGTTAACACTTCAAATCTGGTGCTACAACTACACAGCTGTTCTACAGCATGGAACCAGTCGTGGCTAATTCATCTCTGTAGATACCTGTCTATGACCCTATTTTTTCTCAATAATACATGTCAAGTTTTAACAATAAAAAAACAAAGAACACTTTATCCTTGGTGTTTCAGATATGTGCTCCTACCACAGCTGGTGTTATCTGATGCTAAAGGTACAAAAATGCCAAGGAGGAGGAAATGGAAAATATTTGTAATAAAGCAGTCAGGCATTTTAAGTGCTCCATTCAGAGTCTACATCCTACAGCCCAAAGAGATATGCTGAGCCCTGTTCAGGTGCTTTAGAGATTTGTCCCACTTCAATGAACACTAATACTTCAGCAATGTGACCTGAGATGCAATATGAGCATTCAGGAAGGTATTTCCTTAAACTATACACCCTCTAGTGGAATGGATCTTTCATTACATAGCATACCACAATGTCTTCTGGGTATAAGTTGTCACTGAAGGAGCCATCGTCAAAGTTGACCTCATAAAAGGTTTCCTTGGTCAGATTGACCACTTCACATTGGTAGAAACGCCCGTTCTTGTGCTTGCTGATCACTGCTTGCCCCACGGTAAGATCCTGAAGAGCAGCCTTGGCTCGCTGAAGAAAAAAGAAGAGCCATAGTCAAGATAAATAAAACTTCCAAGCTTATGGACCACTGATCAGGGAGCGAAGCACTTCCAATGCATTTTCTGTCCAGGAAGGGTAAGATAACTTGCCCAAAGCTGTCAATTAACACAGAGCCCTAAAATGATATGCTCCTCCATTGAACAAAGCAGATCACTGTTTCCCCTCCCAAGCGCTATGTTTTGCTGGTGCTACATGTCTTTGGATTCCTAACTAGTTTCATCCCTGTATGGATATGCAAATGATTTTAACAGTTAAACTAAATCTAACAGCCTCCATGACCTTACCTCTGCCTGGGATGGAATCTTGTGCCTGAAACAAGTAATGAAGACCACAAAAGGCCAATCATCCGGTTGCATCATGACTCCAGCTGCCTGAGCACAGCTGACATGGAAGGATGTAGGACAGCGGCCATGAGAGCACTGCACGCAACAGCCAGCAGTTCTCTTCCGTCTTTTCTTGCAAAAAACACATTTCTGTGAACAAACCAGTTTAGGGTCAACAGATTCAAGGAACATGACAACCAGAAAAGACAGTGAGTCATATCAGCTTGAAATCTGGCTTGGATGCTACATTTTAAAAGTTTAGGTACTGAAATAAGCACACTTTATATAAGACTGATTTAGAAATATTGAGATAGTTTTTCAAATGTTGAGGATATCTCCAAATTCCATATAAATGTTAACCATTTGCATCTTATGCTTACCTATGTATGTGAGCTTTGTAGTACATCAACTTTTGTTCAAGGGTTTGTCACAAAAATGGATGGACCATTAAACTCCTCATGAATCATTTTTATTGGCTTATCAATTAGCTGTCCCTCCCTGGCAGTCTCCTCACAATTCTTACAGGGCTTTCCCTTCCTCAAATAATTGCTGAGAAATTATCAAGAATGGTGCCTCCAATATCCCTGCTCTCATGTCATATCTGATATGCCCAAAAGTCTAATACCCAAATGACAAAGAACAAGCATCTCATTTAGAGCACAGGGCTTTGAACTAGTACATAAACAGGAGTGCCAACCTAGCTGTACAACATCAGCTGAAAAACATGAAATACCTGACAACAGAAGCAGGTTATTCACAATATAAGATAAATGGGCAACAGTTAATGGACTATGATACCCATTCTAACTGTACAGTAATATGAAAGACTGAGATGAAGGCACGGTGGGAACAAAACACAAAGGCTTTTCCAAGGCATAAATAAAAACAAGTCATGAATTATGTTCATATCACCACACTACCCTGAAAACAGCAGACTAAATTTGAGACATACTTTGAGTGAGAGGGAGCTACTGTAATATCAAGAGGGTAGCAGGAAAATCTCTTAAGGAGAAGTGTGACTAAATTATCAATGCTGTCCCCACCTTTGCCTCTGCTTATCCAGTCTCAAAAGCTTACCCAGTCTCAAACCTGACAGTATGTCATTTATCTGGTTCAAGTTTCCATGGGTTTTTATCTTGTATTTTTATCTTGTGAACTGCCCGAAGATTGTTTGATGAATAGCAATATATATATATATATATATATATATATATATATATATATACACACACACACACACACACACACACATATACATACATATATATATATATATATATATATATATATATATATATATATATAAATAATGATAATGATGATGATGACAGACTCTTGAGCTAGGCAGGGACACTTGTATTTCATAAAAAACTACAGCTGGGTTTTACTTGCTTTGTCCTTAGCCAACTGCCAGTGAATAGCTTATTCATTCATCTTTACTATAAAAATGAGCAATGAATGCTTTTCCCTTGTCCTCTCCCTAATTAATTACTGGTCTCCTTTCACAGAAAGGAGGTATAGCAATTACTATCTCAGTGGAAAAGAACATCTTTTCCCTTCAGAATTTGTTCTCTGAATTTTCCTATGCTCTTAAAAAAAGAAGTCATCTGCATTCTTTCAAGTGAGAAGTAGATGAGAGGGTTTGGGTTCAGATGTGATAAATTCCTATTTTCAATAGGTCTGTCAGTTCTGATTTGTGTTTTATTATAGGCTTTATGTTTCATTTTTAAAATGTCAATGCGCTTACTGATCTCCATCAAGAAAATACAGTACTGCACTTTCCACAAATGAACACTGCTACTCTAGAACCCTGTGAAGAATAATAGAGAACTCATGCTGTTTAGTTAGCTGCAGGTAGTCTATGCCATATTGCTTTGTAAATTTCCCCTGCTATGCTCAAGGTAATTTACAACAAAATGCAATGCAACACTGCTTGCTGATGAAAAGGGCTGTTAACCGCACACCATACATAGGATGCAGGAGAATAATGGCCCATTTCCTTGGGATAGTTTACTTTTCCCATCTTTCTCTGCAGCATAAGCAGTCTGCTCTCTCATTATAATGCAACTGGTGTGTTCAACCTGACACTGGTATGACCAATGCTGTTGGCATTTCAGTGCCCTCTAATCTCTTGTATCTAGTAGGCTTTTGGGTCTCTCAACCCCTCATAATTACACATCTAGGAAAGATGTGTCCATCTTGCAGGCAGGAGCAAGGTGAATACTATTGACTAAAAGTTGGTGGGAAGGGCTTTGGAATTAGTAGTTTCATGGGAAAAGAGCAGGATGTAAATGCAGAAAACAAATAGTTATAGCCATTAGTTCACTTAGTGGCCTTTGGCAAGCTATAATTCCAGCTTTAAGTTGCTATCTGCAACATAAGGTAAAGGTAAAGGTACCCCTGCCCATACGGGCCAGTCGTGTCCGACTCTAGGGTTGTGCGCCCATCTCACTTAAGAGGCCGGGGGCCAACGCTGTCTGGAGACACTTCCGGGTCACGTGGCCAGCGTGACGAAGCTGCTCTGGCGAGCCAGCACCAGCGCAGGACACGGAAACGCCGTTTACCTTCCTGCTATAAAGCGGTACCTATTTATCTACTTGCACTTAGGGGTGCTTTCGAACTGCTAGGTGGGCAGGAGCTGGGACCGAAAGACGGGAGCTCACCCCGCCGCGGGGATTCGAACCGCCGACCATGCGATCGCCAAGCCCTAGGCGCTAAGGTTTTACCCACAGCACCACCCGCGTCCCTAATCTGCAACATAATACAACATAATTAACTTATAGGGCTGCTGCACAGATCACTGGAACAACATATATGAAGTGCTTAGAAGTTACAGTATGCAGGTTATGTGTTCTACTTTACACCTGTACAATTGCTTCTGCTTCTAATCCCACTCCAGATTCACTTATCTTATTGGTCTGAACAACCTTATTTTACATCCTTTGTCAGAATGTTGATGGAAGAATAATCAAAAAGCATATGCTGGGATTATTGATCACTTCAAAGGAACAAAACAATCTGCCTTCTTACCAGCCGGAAGCGCTGCAGTGGTATTTTACTGACATCCACTGGACTGCGTTCTGCGATGTTCACAAACTTAGCCTCCAGAACTGCCACAGCACACATAACATGAACCCACCTGAACAACATCAGAAGATGGAGTGTTAGCACATGCTTATAAAAGATGGGCTGCAGGAGATGATGCATCTGAAACCAACAAACCTACACCTACCCCTCCCTTGTACAAAGGTTAGGTAAGCAAATGTGCTTCCTCTCAACCCACTTTGCACCAAACAGGAACTCGTAATTCCCAGATCTGTTGCTTCAAGTTAAGTGAATTATTGACACATTTTAGGAAAAAAGACCTTCCATATTCGGTTACCCAAGTAAAAGGTAAAGGTAAAGGAATCCCTGACAGTTAGGTCGAGTCGCGAACGACTCTGGGGTTGTGGTGCTCATCTCGCTTTCCTGGCCGAGGGAGCCGGCATTGGTCCACAGACAATTTTTCTGGGTCATGTGGCCAGCATGACTAAGCCGCTTCTGGTGAAACCAGAGCAGTGCACGGAAATGCCGTTTACCTTCCCGCCACAGCGGTACCTATTTATCTACTTGCACTGGTGTGCTTTCGAACTGCTAGGTTGGCAGGAGCTGGGACTGAGCAACGGGAGCTCATCCTGTTGCGGGGATTCGAACTGCCAACCTTCCAATCGGCGAGCCCTAGGCTCAGTGGTTTAGACCACAGCGCCACCTGCATCCCTTCCATATTCAGTTACCCAAGTACTCACTTGTTATCATTGGCTTTTTGAAGTGCACCTCCCCGAAGTGAGCACAAACAGCAATCCTGACAGGTAAGGAAAAAAGCCACGTTACCAAAACAGAAGAAATGAAGAAATTCTCACTTTCATCCTTGTGACAGAACCTTCCTATCTCTCTCAAACACACAAAATGCTCAGTCCTGCAGACTGTACAAGCTTATCTCTCTTTTTATTGCATTAACCACTTTTGTCAAGCTAGCATACTAAAGCGGAAGAGAAGTCAAACCAATTCTACTAGAAACCTGCAGAAATGAAGGGCTTAACATATGCCTCATGTTGGGCAGAATGCACTCAATGGGGTTGAGTTCTAGAACAAATGAAGAGGAAGTCCTCCTACACCAATGAAAATTGAAGGTGGAGGTGAAGCAGGAACTCTGCCTTGTTCAGATGGATGCTAAGCCTATATACAGCATCCTAACCAAATTGTTAGGTAGTGGCCCTTACAGACCAGTTCCATTATCAGCTCAAGTACCTATAAGCCACATACTAAACAGGACCCAATTCTCTAAACCAGCAGACCAGATAATGGTTCTCAATGAGCACCATAAATATTAATTTCAACATGGAATCTCAATGTGCAACCTGACATACTGCTTTAGGGAAATTTCAAAAGAGCTACCTCAAAGAATCTTGCACTTTGTAACAGTTCCAGTATGAGGCATTCAATGGATGGGCTACCATTAAACACAGACACAAATACAGGGACTGACTGCTTTGTGTGGAGGTTACGTTCTTGACCCTCCATGGGCAGCAGCGGAGTGCATGTAAGCACAACCTGCTCTGTTCCACTCCCTTTTCCAGCCACTTTTGGGGACAGCATGATACATGCATGCACAGTCATGCATCAATTGCACACGCCTAAAACAGTCACTGCCCATATATTTCAGTAAGTCAACCTTCCAATTTCCTTTGAGACTATTCCATGAAGCATTTTCATAACAGAAACTAGCTCACAATATTATTTACATTTCAATAGAACATTTTCATGTATAGAATTCCAAAAGCTATCCCAGTAGCATTGAGTCAAGGCCCACACATATACATAAGAGTTTTTTAGCAAAAGGTATGACATTCAAGATTTTCTTACCTCTTCTAAGGCATTAGCTTTGCATCTAGAGCACTTCCAGTCCTCAGTTGCTTTCGCAGGGGCTACTCCATAACAACCTAACACAAATGAACATACAACTTCAACAGGAGAAGCATTTTTTCCCATATATATATATAGGTGTGTGTGTGTGTATGTATATATGCATATGTGTGTATATATATATATATGTGTGTGTGTGTGTGTGTGTGCGTGCACGCGCGTGCGTGTGTGTGTGTGTGTGTTGTCCATTAATACATAAATATGGAGCAAAATGTAAGTTAAATCTAGATTATTTATTTCTTCGATGTTTTCTGAATTATTGATTTTATCCTATTTGGATTTATTGGTAGGTTTGTAAACTGATTTCTCCCCCTTCCTTTTTTGTACTTTGATAGATTGATTTATGTTGTAAATTTCTTTGGGCACAGCTCACTGTGAAGAAGCAGCATATAACTAAACTGGCAAGCTTTTTCAGACTCTACTCTTCCTGCTTCAGTAACCTTATTTACTGATAGAATTAATCACTGCATAGCTGAATACAGCAGTTGCGTCCCCAAACACAACAGTATGGCATTCAGACCAGAGGGAGAAGAAATAGACAACAGCAGAACATGAGCGGACTTTAGACTAACCATTCCATCACCCATTCAAATCACAGTAATACATATCTAACAACAGAACTGAGCCTCTTACACGCTTTTCATATTTTATTTCAAAATGGGAATACCCACATTTCTTCATGATTTACCTAAGAACAGTCATGGGGGTAGGGGTAGGTGGGTTTTCAGATCCTGACTCTGGTCACTGTTAGGAATGAGGGGCTAAATTATTAAAACTGGGTAACTAACCAGATTTAGTTTTCTCACTATAAATCGCTAGAGACCGGAAGTGTTAAGAATACCCAAAACATTATGTAGACAATTTATTGTGGCAATCCTAATAGTAGCTGATATTCCTATTGATCATTTGCTGTCTTTTTTAAATGAACTCTTATACAAACTTTCAAGTGGAAGAATTTCACAGTTCCACTACGTGTGGTGTGCAAATGCTTTCTGTATGCTTTTTTAAATCTGCTGCATAATTTATTTGGCATGCTCTAGTTCTACTATGTGCACAGATTAGATTTCCTGTTCATTTCTTAGCTAATTCACACTAATGCAAGGTATTCCACGCACCTGTTCATTTTATTCTCTGTACAAATCAAGGTAGTTCCCAGAAGGCAGCTCAATAATATTTTTTTGCATCCTTCCCTGCTTTTTTTTTTAAAAGTAGCAGTGAGTTACCACAGGTCCATCTTTCCCTTTTTAAAACAGAGTAAAATGGAGGGACAGCATTTAATATCATAGCACAGGATCACACCCAGGATATTTAGTACTCACTGGCATGTACTCGAACTTGACACTGTTTGCAAGTGACCAGAAGACTGGTGCCATCTTCCTCCAAGTAAGGAGTGGAGAGGCTGACATCTGTGCTGCAGCCAGTGGTAGTAAAGCACATCTCAGGAATTAGGGGCTTAGTTCTCATCTTTCCATCAGCATCTGGAGCTGCCTGCGAGCTCTGGCCTCCACAATCTGCCTGTAAGAAGAGGAAAGAGAGTCATTTAATAGGACATGAGTTTGGCAAGGCAGTTAAGAGTGTAGGTAATAACAAAGGCCACCTACTCATTCAGTACGCTACCTATCAGGTACAGTCCTGTCCGAACACAAGAACTACAATACTCTAGTCTTAAACAGACAAGTAACACAGCCAATGACAAGGTTAGTGACAAATCAGATGTAGATTTAGTAGAATTCCCTAGTGAGAAAGAAACACTAAATATTACTGACATAACCCCCCCACACAACCCAGTAAGCCAAATTGCTGCCAGACCAAGGTACAAATGTGAGGGCATAATTTTAAATAATTTAAACAATTTAAACAAGTAATTTAAATTTAAACAAGTAATCGTGTGCCAAGATCGAGGACAGGCTAAATTTGACCCCAGTTATCTTGTACTGTAATCCCATTATAGTACCCATTCTGTTTTATTATCCTGCTCCATATTCCATGCTTCCTGGGTCACATCAAACTGCTACAGAGGTTTCTAATAGATCTGGCTCAGAGAAGCTAAATGGAAGGTGTTGATAAGGGTAGGCTCTAGCAGCTGTTGGAAACAATCCAACACGATTTAAAGAGACCCATACCCCACAGTATTTTCACAAGTAACTCTCTATGGAATCATCATCAAACCTCTTATTGGCATCACATACAAATATCCATAGCAAATCAGTACAGAATTCCCACCTTTCCAGTGACACAAAACATTTGTCAAATGAAAGAGGCAAAGCAGTCTAACATTAGATCTCTAGGTCTCCAGAGAAGGGAACATGTTTTCTCTGCTGCTGCTGTTAGTTCCTGGTGTTCAATGTCCCACAACGTAGTTTTTATTATATCCTTGGCTATTTTCTCTCAGCGCTGGTGCACTACAAAGACCTCTAAAAGATTTGGTCTGCTTACCTGGTAGGTTTGGAACAGCATGCAGACTGCACAATAGGGGGCTTGCTGAGCCATGGCTGAGTTGTACTCCTTTTCTGCCTCAAAGTTTGGAGGGCGATTCTGCCATAGCTGGCTGAGTGGCTTTGCCCATGTTTCTATCTCCTCAGTTTCTTCATCTGGTGCCAGCTGCTCTGACATCTCTGCAATAAGATACACAGGGGTCTTTCAAAGCTTACAAACCTGAGCTGCAAAGGGAGTCAAGGGACTTATAGATTGTTGGAAAATTCCTTAACGGTTTGAACCATTTCACAAGTACTACCAAACGACACTGTTCTCACTGTCCCCAAAAGTGTACAACTGCCCAGTCCTGCTGAAAGTTTGCTTCACCAGCAGCAATCACAAGCAGGTTTCTTACACATGTGGTGCAATAGTGGAAGCTCTAGCATGATGATCCTCAAGCCTATTTAATTTATGGGATCAATAACTTGGAAGTAACACAGTACGCACTAAATGTTAAACAGATACAAAAGGTATATTGAATTTTAGGAACCAAAACAGATCAAAGCCCTGTACCTGCCCCTAACCTGCTGGCTGAAAATTCAATGCCAGAGTAATTCTAGTTAAGTTAGCCATGCACTGCATCTTCTCAGGAACTATTAATCAAAATATTCCAGAAATGAGTAAGAGAACATATTTCAAGAAATAACGTGGGGGGCGGATTTCATTTTGAATCCACATTTTCTCCATTCAAATTTTACCTCATTAGTCTACATATACACACATTTGCAGTTGGAGACCAAATCTGCTTGCTTCCATCCATGCCAGTAGGCATTCCCCTTTGTCTTTGTCCCTGCCTTCCAATTCATTCATTCAAATGTGTTCATTTTGCACAAATGAGGCATGCATGTAGGAAACAAGTGAGCAATACGCACACCTTTAAAAAAATCAAAAAATCTGTGTCTGCCCAGGAATTGCACAAGGGCACACATCTGGGAATCCCCAATCCTCACTAGCATCCACAACAGACCTCTATTGCGGGAAGGAAACAACACTGAACTTACCATCATCACTGAGGCCATCTTTAACCAGAAGTGGGTGATGACGTGGTAGTTTGCTCAGGGGCTGGCGACGCCCTTTTGATTTTTTTCGGTCTTTTACTGATCTGATGTACTCCTTCGCCATCTGGAAAAGACAGAGGTAGGTCAGTGGGCATCTCTTCACAGACAACAGATGCAGCACAACATAAACAGATTGCGGGGGGGGGGGGGGGGGGAGGGAGAGAATTTTCAGAACTGAAGTCAGGAAGAAGAGAGAGAAAAGTTTTGTGGCTTATGTTCCATGACATACAAGCCTTTCACTCGGAGAAAGTACTCATGTCTTAAAAACCAGAGGTGTAAATATATAGCTTTTGGACATCTAGAGTTACTTGGTGCCCAAAGCAGAAAACACAGTCCTAGCACAAATGCACACCTATTTAATATCTAGCTTATGCTTGTATTGGAAAACACTACAAGGATCAAGCTGACAGCACATTACATAAAAGAAGACCAGTCTTAAGGTCAAGCCTGATCTATTACACAATTCATACAATTTAGATATCACTGATCATTAGTTTGCTTGCAGAATATGCTACAGCAAGACTGCTCTTGTAATGCAATCCCAATACTAATCTTCCAATTACTTTTGCAAGTTCCTGTTCATTCACACGGGTAGTAGCACTGGCTTTTTTTCCAGAGGGCTGCTCACTGTCCATGCCACCGACTTCTTCTTTAGCATAACTGTGCACTGTGAGAACTTCAGCTTGCTCAAGGGCCTGCCTGGGGAAGTCAGAAGATTCAGAATCTGAAGAACTTGAACACATTGAAGAGCCAGACTGAGAGCTGGAGGCTGAACTCTGCTTCATGGCTGACTGGGTCAAGGCTGAAGTCACAGAATGAGAGATGGAAAGATCCAAAACAGCTGCATCTGGCTCTTCCTCTTCTAGTTTGACATTTTTCAGTTCTTCAAATTTTACTTCCGAGGAATCTGCATATTCTGGACCAAAACAATGTTTAAAGCACTCATTAGTAACTGCCAAATGAGACAAATTCCAAGTGAGGCTTCCAGAGGTGATCCATCAGGTAGCTAAGTCTGGCTATGTCAGCAGTGCCCTAGCAACCTTTTTATTCCATGACTTCAAACACCAAGAAAACATTCTAGCTCAGTGTCATCACCACCCCACCATTTCTCAGCATGCATGCTTGCACATTTCATAAGCATTTTTTTCCAAAAAAAATTGTCCATTTTGAATTCTCTACCTGCATAATGTTAAAACTCAACATTAAGGGAAGAGGGAGGGGACACATATTATCCCTACTTGCATGTCCCAGCGCACATTCCCAATCTATTTCAAATCTTTTAAAAACTACATATTAGCTACCTTCTAAGGATTTTAACGATAGGCAATTTATTGTTACCACAATGAACCCTTTGGTAATTCTGTATCAGTTCCTTTACAACTTTCAGATGAACACCACTTGATATGGGGGCTAACCGCTATTCACTTTATTAATTTGTTCTAAAAGCTTTTAATGACACGGTAGTATTGGACTTCTTTTGTCAAATGACGCTGAATAACTTAAGGTGAACATTACTGCAAAGAACCCATCTACTTTCTCTGTGATTGCCCCAGCTTCTTTGAGCATGTATTTTGTAGTTAGATTTAAAGGTCGTGCTAATTTACTGCCTAGATTTCTGCATGTAATGCAGAAACAGTAGCCCTTTTCAATCTAATGTGTGTTGCACCTGGTACATGGCACCAGAGTGACAGTATGAATAAAACCGCAGCAACATGGTACACGCTGATGGAGCAGTGCAATGGAGCAAGACCTTGAAGCAGTTACCTGGGGGTGCAAGCCCTTGGTCCCCTTGTTGCACAGGCTCTCTAGCAGGTCCAACAGGTGGTTCTGCCACTTCCATGTCAAACTGCACTGAACCCAGCTCTTCTTTGGGAAAGGCCTCACTTTGGCTCACCTCATGAGGAACCTCTAAGCAGACACGGTGCCGTTTGGTTCCAATGCGATGCTTGGGCATGCTGCAAAAACAAGTCTTACAAGTTAAGCACAACTGAAGCCAGCACAGCAAGTTGCTATCTCTCAGGACTAGTTGACTAATGGACTTATAATGGACTGCAAAAATAAATAAATGCATGTATCATGATGGAGACAACAACGGAGAAGGGTGATAGAAACCATACCACACTCTGCCGCAGAGTAAATGGACATTCATGGACATCAATGCTTGGAATAAATTTTACAGCATTTCCTCCTCAGCTTTAAAAGATCCCTGTTTTACATAAAGGTCCTGAGAGACTTGACTATTATGTAGCCATGGAGTAGCCATCTTCAATGTAATGTATCCATCACGGATACAGACTTAAGGTGAAAAGGCAGGGTAATCTAGTCAGATGTTTGCAATATATTAAATCAGTTCAGCTTCTTCTGTAAAATGCTCCCTCACAAGCCTACATTGAAAATATATTTAAAGAAAATGCTTATCAAATAGCACTAAGTAGCCTTCTCAGCTATATGCTTTTTATTTCCTGCATTCACCTAAATATTCATCACCTCTCTGTGAGCCAGAAAAACATCAAAACAAGAATTTGCTGATGGCCATGTCCTTAAGTAGGTTGATCATCACTTTTGATCAAATTTGTTCATAGGAAAGGAAGGTAATATCCAGCTCCTGAATTGGCCACTTCACAATTTCTGTGTACGGTATAAAAGACAAACATACCTCTTCTTCTCCGCATCTTCCTCTGCTTTGCATCCTTCTTCAGGTTCACTTTCGTCAGGACATTGCTTCGCCTTCTTAACTTTCTGGAGGAGCTCTCCTTTAAGGAACTCAGCTGCCTCTGGAGTTGGAAGTGTGTGGTCAATGACAGTTGCATCTTTCCCTGCTTTCCAAAGCTTGTAGCGTTCTGGCTGGTATTTTCTCACGAAGACATCCATGGAGATTTTGACCATGTCCTTTCGGCATGAACACTGCATGGAATAACAAACCACGTGAGGCCACTTCTATTTCTATTTCCGTCCAATGTTACTTTACTCTGCTACCATGTTTTCCCTCCAATGATTTCACATACCATTCCCAGTCAGAACTAATAAGCAGGTACTAGACTTGAGATTGAAAATAATCATGTGCAAAAAGGGAGTGGATAACAGAGGTAGGGGGCTCTACTGAGTAAATGGAAATGTATTTGGGGAGTGCTGGGTAATAAGTGTGTACATCCAATTCCTGTCTAATATTCTTAATATCAAAAGTTCAAGACCAGTTGTGAGCTGTATTCTGACATCAACACATTCGTTGGTTGGTGTAACAAATGATTAATGCTGAAATAAAAAAGGACCCAGTGAATGGCCTAGAACCATTTGTAGCTGCCACACTGCTAAGAAAGTGCAGCTCTGATCAGACCCTTGGCTGGGAGAGCACTGGGAGGTTCAATAAAATCTCTCTCTCACAAACAAACGCACCTAATATATAAAGAGTACTGGGAAACTCAACAAGTCTCATTACCACATTGTTATTTCACAAGCCTTGTGCTTTATACAGTAGATGAAGCAAGATTTGCCTCTATTTGGGGGACTACGCAGGAGCAGCCAGAGCAGTGGTGCCATATAGCTGCCCTGACGCTCCTTGTGGCTATTTACTTGGCCATTGTGGGGAAAGATGGAAGCAAGATCAGAGCCCTCCCTATACCAACAATCACTGCTGCTTACCAGAATGGGGTAGAGGTGTAAAGGACTCCAAAGTTCTCTAATCAAGTCCTCCCACTGCACATTTTTAAGCATAATCAATCTTAGAAAGACTAAACTGGCTGATTCGACTTTGCAGCCCAGAATCACCAACCAAAATATTTGTTATAAAAATACAGAAGTTCCAAGATCCCCATTCAAAAAATCAAGCTGTTAAGTAGGGATATTTTTTTTCAAGCAGCAAGCAAATTGACACCTACTAGTACAGACTGCTTTCCATACTCAATCCACCGAAGTGTAGCAAAATTAGTAGATTCAGCACAGTTGAAGCCATGATTAAAGCCAGCATGGTATCCATAAGGAAAGGTTATCATGAATTCACCTGCTTCTTGGGTCACCTGTAAGACAGGAAGGCCACTCAAGATTATCTGCATTTCACATTATCTCTTACTTGTAAGTTCTAATACTATGAATCCAAAATCATAGGGCTCAATTACCCTTTTGCTCAAATAATTAAATTGTCAAAGGCTGATTTACTTGCACTATTCACAAATTTCTAGGAGACTGAGAACTTCTGCAAATTGAACTATATATGGCATATTTCAATCTGGACAGAAGAAGAAATGAGGTGCAACATACATTTTAGTTAAAGTTTTATTTGGCCACATGTACATTTGTAAACAAATATTTAGACAAATTATGTATCAGCTGAGACTGAGTGACTAAAACTATATTTCAATGCTATAGTAGTGCCTTTTCCATTTCAATTAGAACTGTGAAACTGGCATTAGAAAAGAGACATGTGGCCAACCCCTATGTTAAGGCATGTTATGCTAAGTAGGCACAAATCAAACAAATAATAATTTGCTACATCCCTCTGCACAGCATCAAACCCTGCACCTTATAATTCACTTGCAGAAGAAAACTATCTTGTCCAGTAAGTTTAAGACCAGACCTTTCTAGAAATAGGAAGGCCAAAGTTTAAGGGATCTCATAAGAGATTTTGTATTTTCTGGTGTTTTCATCAACTTCTCAGAAATCCAATTCCCGTCATCTTACAAGGATCCCTGATGCTTCCTTAGATGTACTCTAAAACTGCAGTAATGCCAATGCTCCTTTCTCACCTTGTCAAATGGAATGCCATATTTCTTCAATATTGATGGAGATATTAGGGTCATCTTGTGACGAAGGAAAGCTTCACAGCTCTGGGCACTTCCAGGAAAGAACCCTGTTTAAGTAAAGATGTTATACATGTTCCTGGATGAAAAGGGCTGCTCACATAAATACTGTTTGGCTACATTATTTAATACTTTATTCTTGACTCTTGCTACTCAAGCAGGAGAGAGACAAGACTGCAAAAAAAAATCAGACCATTATCATGCTCTCTCAAAGGTGACTGTACCCACTTGTTTCCAATGGAAAGGTGGACAGTCTTTCCTTATCTCATCTCATAGCACAATACAAATTATGTCACAGACTCAGAATAAGGATCAAAATAATGAAAATGGAGAAGGGGGACACCTGACAATAAAACCCCCAAGAACTAAGGTGGAGATTAATATCCATTTTTTAGACTCTTAATAGAAGCTGCATCTTGTTTGTGGGTTCCAAAGACAGTGAAGCTAACTAGAGGATTTCCTTTAACCAAGCTGAGTAAAAAACATTTTGAAAGCCTAAACAGATTACAATTAAGACAATCAGCCTAACTTCAAACACCCCCCCCCCCCCAAGTAGGAGTTTAGGAATAAAATTAAACACTTCATTCCCAGATTCTAAGATTGGTTACCACCACAAAGAAATTTCCCTTCCCACACACTCATTCAGAGACCAACTGTCTCAGCAGAGACATTTCCCAGCCCTGCTCAGTCTTTAACCGGAGATGCCAAGAACTGAACCTGGAGCTCCATTACAAAGGATATGTGCCCTACACACTGGGGTACAGTCCTTCCCCACATCCAAGGTCTCTTCTCAAAATGGTTTTCCAATTTCTCCAATGTCAGGCATTGCCCAAGGAAGCCAAAACTAGCCCCCAGCAGTACAACCATCACTGTTGAATTATATATTGTATATTTATACAATGTGACATGATTATTACAGTGATCTACTGGATTGTGCTAATGAATAATGCTTCCTCTTTCAGCTGCAAGGACATAGCAATTGACGAACTAACTTTTCTTTGAAGATATAAGAAAAGATGAATGTTTGTCCATATCTTCACCTATGTAGTCCTTAAAAAAGAAAAGGGAGCTGTGCAAGGGTAATAGTCTTCCAACATTGCTCATTTCAACATTCAGAAACTGACTGTGATTTAATAAATTTCATCACTCCACTAACCTGTCATTGAACTGTATGGGAACTAGGGTAAGTTGCTGCACTAGAAAAGGTTTTCCCCTCACGTGCAAAAAGTTCTTCCTCCCTGCTGTTAGGTTTATAATGCTGGATTAGGGTTATTGCCATGGTAGCGTTAAAGCGAAAGTAGATCCTATGGCTCTTCAGAAACAATCAACTGCATACATCCACTGAGACAGAAAGAGATGGTTACCTTTAGCAAGGCGTTCCAGCCGCTTCCCATGCTCTGGAGGAATGGAGTACCTGTAGTCACAAACACATTAAGTAAACAAAAAGCATAGGGGAGCTTGGGGTTTAAGAGCTTTAGATATCATAATAGTAGTAGTAGTAATAATAATAATAATAGGAAATAATGGAGAAATAATTTCAATTGCTAAGCTACCAACATTTATAGGCCAATTTTGTTCTTTTCCAAACTAAGGAAGTCAGAAAGTTTGCTTGCCCATGAGACTCTTACTAGAAATACAGAATGGTAAATCTAAGTAAAGGTTATATACAAAATGCTTTTCCATAACAGGTTCTCTCACCATGACTTGGGCTCCCCAAAATGCAAGTAGTTGATGCTGTAGAGGTCCATGTCCTCTGTGTGCCAGGCAAATGATGTTTTCCACATTCCAAAGTAGAGATATGGTGTATTCACCCCCTCTATAGTAATGCCACTTTCATTCTCTACTACATCAAGAATTGTATTCAGATGGCCAATATTCCAGTCATCTACATGCTGAAGAAATTAAATGAAGCCAAACAGAAACAAGCAATTAACATCTTATCAGCTGTAATAACTAATATTATTTGTCCTATATTACTGCTAACCTCTGCTCCTTGCCCTATTGGTAATTTCAGCAACAGGGACAGGTAAGTCTGCACTTGCTTCAGTGACACCCTACAATGGTTAGAGCTCAGCATCAAGGTTAAGAGTTTGTAATCACTACTGAAAGCAAGGTAAACCATACACAAGTTAGAGACACCTATTCATAGGTTTGCTTCTTACCTTGTCATAGAGTGTGCCATTAACATCTGCACCATATATTGGAGCATTGAATGTGAGGTTCTTCCAATATTTGCGTTCAAGGTCTTCAAAATCAGTATATCGAGGGGTGCAGTATCTAAAATAGAAGGCAATTGCTTTTCACTTTCTTTTTCATAGGCATATCTCATAGAAATGTCAGAAAAAGTAGCAGTCATTTTTTAAAAAACAAACAAACAGATTAGTCTTAATAAAAATGTATTATAGAAAACAGATTAGATAAGCACTATGGATAGAGGGAATATGTATAAGTATAAACATGCAGAACTAAGAAGCCAAACGTTCCATTCTTGTTCTTTTTTACTTTTAGTAATAACGTTTATACGCTATGCAATCAGGCTCAAGTTCTTTGCCAAAAAACTGATTTGCATAATTTGAGAAGAAAAAGACCATTAAGAAATACAGTACATGACTGGATAATTTTATCTCAACTATTCTGGTGATAATCTTTGACAAAGAACACCAGTGTTCCTGGGTGGTCAGCAGGGATAAACACAATTCCTATGAGCCACAGAACAGGACGAAACATCAGTTTCTTATGGCTGCAAGAATTGTAATGCGCAGCAGGGGATCCTTGGGGCTGACTCGTGCCTTTGTGTATGAAGATCTGTTCTTTTTGTTAAAACTAAAGGACAGGTCATACATGGGCATTGCTTGGCAGTCATTTAAAAAAAGAAACTAGAGCAGGTAGTTGATGTACTGCCCTCCATGTGTTTTGGACTACAACTCCCATTAGCCCCACCCAGCATAATTAAAATGGCCAGGAATTGGAGGTGTAATCCAACATCATCTGGAAGGTGCCATGTTGGCTATCACTGTGATAGACAGAATTACAGAATAGAAATGTATTTAAACTTTCATACTTATCACTATTTGCTATCCTCCTGAACTCCCGAACTGTCATAGCTTTCTTCTGGATGTTATATTGTGTGAAGAGGCCTGACTGGCCTGTGACCACTTGCTGAATAGGAGCTGGGATGTTCACATCATCAATATCGTCATACCATTTGCGTGGTTTCCATTCCTTTGGAGGAACAACCTAGAAAGTTCAAAAGACAAATGATACAATGGTTCAAAATAGCAAGTAAATAAAACCTGTAGAAGTAACCCAGTAAGGCACATGCTTTCATAAGATATTATTCCACGGGTACGACTGCATATTCCTGCATTGCAGTGGGTTGGAGCAGATAATCCTCAGGATCCCTTCCAACTCTACAATTCTATAATATAGTTTTCATTGGCATAATGCTTTGATATAATTAGCTGGGACTAAGCCTCATTGAATTAAATAGCTCATACTTCTGAGTAGACATGGTTAGAATTATACAGTAGTTCAACTGTCTCAACTTTTAATATGGGGGGGGATTACCCTTCATCTCAAATATTGTGAAGCAAATAGTATTAGATAACGTGCAAAATTTCTATGTCTGACTATGAAAATCTAGACAACTCAATTTTTATCAGTGAGGAATATTAAGACCTATTTGTAATGAAAATAAGAACTATTTCCTTAGCATCAACGGCATGCAGCAGTGTATCAAAACTTTCTAAAGACACATCTTCACTGCAAAATACATTTCTCATTAGCACTATGCTGTGGTTCTCAACAGGGTACAGTAAGGCAACTTAGGCACATTTGCTCATTCAGCTTTATGTAAAAAAAATAAAACATAAAGAAAGGGAGTGGTGTTCCGGGAAAATTTGGCAATCCTACCTGTCACTAAACATAATGGGTTTGGACTAAACATGATTTTGGCTTTAGGTGTGATCTCTGGAATGTAACCCCCATGTAAGTAAGTTAACTATACACTATATTTTTCTGAATCATACTAGAGAACATTTTGAACACTTTTGTGGTCTGTTTTACCTTTGCCAGTCCAGCTCTATGAGCTCCTTGCGACTCTATATACGCAATGTAACGGCTGAAGTTTTTGAACTCTTCCATAGTTGGGTGGAATGTCATTATTCTCGCACTTGGATTCGGGTTCTCAAATTCAGATGCCATGGTTCTTGTTCACAATTGTCCTTGTCACATGTGAACCAGGAAAAAAGTGCACTAATACAAACAACCATTCAAATAACACAAATAAATAATCAAATCAGGCCTATCCAGGATAGTTTAAGCATAATATATAAAGAATGCTAAACATCAATGAAGGCATTTCCCCTCCCATTTCCCAAAGATCACTAACTTAAACCCAACTATCTTGGGAGTGGAATGAGAGAGGGGAAAAAAAATCCTCCTAACTTTCACCATGTTTTTCTCAACAGCTTGTGCCTCCTAAACATCCGTCACACTGTAAAAATCCCCCGTCAGAAAACAAGTACCAGGGTGTACTGCCAACACTGCTGTTTGCGAAAGACCCCACCATTCTCACGCTTGGGATACTGGAAGGTGTTCTAATGGTTGGCTACAGAGGATACGGTATGACGATGCTTTTGCTTTTGTTTTATTGAGGGCATTTCCTGACATGGGAGCTTGAGTTACATTTCTCACCAAAGAGTTACTTCCCCCTCCAACAAAGACATTTATCAATCCTGAAAGGCCATGAAGCCTAGGGGAAAGAGGCAGCAGTATGGCTATGAATCTCATCGTTGATGGGGCCCACAAGCAGGAAAGGGTTATTGCGCTCGTGTTCTTCTTCGGGGTTCTTCTCGGTGGGAAATAAGATGCCGGACTAGACAGGCCTTTGGTCTGACCCAGTGTTACGGCCAGCAAGGCTCTTCTTAGGAGAAGGGTGTCTCCTTGACAGGGGCACGTGCGGCACTGTTTGATGGGCCGGGCCTGTTTGGTTTTGTACACACGGGAGGGAGGCCTGCCTCTCTACGAGAAGAAAGGAAGCTGCGCCCGTCGCTGCGAGACGTGAGGGGCTTAACAGCACTCATCTTTGTAGGGGCGCCCAGGGCTACCTCGGGCTGCGCCTGCTGTTACAAAAGCCGGCCTAGGGGAGGGGAGGGAAATCGGGTCACTCGCTTGTGCGCGGAGGCGGCGAGACCGGCCGTCCCTCGCCCCTTCCACTCATGAAGCCAGGGCCTGGCAGCACACGGCGCGGCTCTGAGCCCCGAAAGAGATCGATCCAGCGGAGAGGGGAGCCCACCCTCCGTCCACTCCCACCCGAAAGGACGGTCTTCCGCTGCTCTCGGCGGTTCCCGTTCCTTAAACGCGACTTCAGGCCAACCGAGAGGGGCCCCACCCGAACCCGCCTCGCTTCCCACTCCCCCGTTCTCGCTACCCTCGCGGCTCAGTCAGTCAGTCAGTCCGCCGCCCGCCCCCGGCACTGTCACGGCTCCCCCAAGAAAGCCCCCTTAATTCGTACTCACCTACGTGCATACAAGCACCACCTCCGTCTTTGCCAAGGCCCAAGGCTCGAGTATTAGCCTGGGGCCGAAACCGTCCTATGCTCCGCCCCCTCCCGGTTGCGTCGGGGGCGCTTCCCAGTCACAGTCCAATCCCCACGACCGCCTGGATCGGCGTTACCGTCTCATAGGCCATCTGCAATGCCAATCACAAAAGTCTCGTCCGCCGTCAGGCCCCCCCTTCGCCGCCGCGACGACTAGTCGGATTAGTGCCCCCTGCTGTGAAAGTAGTTCCGACGCTATTTTACGGCTGCGCGAGGCGATATTGCGACTTTGTTTGTTCGAACGACCATAGGCCGCCCCCTCCGCTCGAGTCAGTAAAGAAACCGCTCCGTCTTTCTTTCGCTCCCTTTTTTTCCGCCCCTTACTCCATACTCCCAAGCGGTCTCCGCCCACAACGAGATTCACGTACTGTAATTATAGTTCCGAACCAGTCAGCAAGGAGAAATGTGTGAATCGGCTCGACCATAGAATAGCCAATCAGTGAGGAAGGGAGTCTTGTCGTTAAGCAGACTTTGTGTTTGTGGGGAGACGCTGAGAGAGGGAGGGAGTCTCCACCGCTGGTGAGGGGGTTATCTAATAACCGTCTTCATATTGAAAGGAGAAGCGGCATAGGGGTTTGTTGATATAGGAGACAGCAGCGTGCGCGATACCTTTTCATTTTACTTAAGCCCTGAAAGCGAAAACATGTTGGTTGAATTTCCTCGACGCAAGGAGAAATTACTGTCGTTCCTTTATTTACTTCTCAGCGCTGACGCTGGAGCCCAATTCCAACATGGCTCGGTTTTAAACTGGCGAGGTGGCAAATCTGTATTGTTTATTGTTTTACCAAAGAGATTGTAGAATCGTAAAGCTGGAAGGGACTTCCAAGGGTCATCTAGTCCAACAGCCTGCGACTCAGAAGTCACAACTAAGGAATCCCAGAGAGATGGCCACCTCTGTTTAAAAACATCCAATGAAGAAGGGAGAGGCATGTTGTACATACCGGTAATAATTTAGTAACAATTGGAAGTTAGGCAGGGGTTACTGGAGGGAGAAGGCTTTTTTCTGCACAGGTGTCCAGACTAAATAAGAGATAGGGAATCTACAGCCCTCCAGATATTGTGGGATTACAGATCCCATCATCCCCAGCCAGAGTGGCCAATGGTTAACGGTGATGCCAGTTGTGCTCCACCAGCATCAGGAGGACACTACATTGGCCACCTCTAAGAGATGCATGACAGACAGAATCACACCAGGGGCAATAGAGTTACAGAAACCAACAATTGCCCAAATGTTTCTTTCTATATTACTCTTAAAAGTGAACCTAGCAGAGGCTGGGACTGTTAATCTTTAATCATATAATATCTAATCTTTGAATGGTTTCCAGAGAGAGACTAATATCCGTAGACTGGCCTTACAGACATAAGAAGAGCCTGCTGGATCAGGCCAACGGCCCATCTAGTCTAGCATCCTGTTCTCAAGTGGCCATCCAGATGGCTGTGGGAAGCCAGCAAGCAGGATTTAAGCACAAGAGCACTGTCCTTTTACTGTGTTATCTACCAGGCAGTCTCATCTGTTGACTATGAGGAACATGAATTTAAGGCATAATGGATTCCAGAATAAATTCTGGTTTGCCAGTAACAAGATATCATTCATTTGGCATAGGGTAAGGCAGCACCAGACCCATGGTGAGAAAGGGGTACTACTAACAGGCAGGGAAATGTGGAGCCCAGTTCTACCCATGTTTACTTATCTCACTGGTTTCATTTGAATTTGCTCCAATGTAAGCATGGACAGTATTGCAGCCATTCATTTTCCTGTTTATTATTGGGTTCAATTGTTCTTCAGTTTTCTGCCGCAAACAGCCTAACCCTATTTATCTGGTAATAAGCCCTACGTAATTTAATAGGACTCACTTCTGAGTGGACAGCTCATAAAATTAATGCAGCATACAATTTTCATATGTTTACTACCTTTAAATCTACATGCAAAATCAAATACCAGCTGATTTAGGGCTGTGGAAAACTTTCCAGAAATGTTTATGGAAGTTTTCACAATTTATCTCCCCCCCCCCACCAGTAAGCCCACATCACTAACTGAACTGATGCCTTTCTTACTGGGCTTATTTTAATATTAATACAGGGCATACATGTTGAAAATGACCCCTTTGTTTGAAACTGTACAGTTGTCTTTTAAAATCTTGCCTAGAACTGAAGATTTATGCTGGGCAGAGATCTGATTCTAGCTTGATCCCAGATCACCTTCTGAGGGAAGACCAATACACCCCTCCGACTACGTTGGGTATCTCTAATCCTGAGGAAAAACCAAGCATGCTTGTCATATTTATAGAGACTCTTTACTCACATTAGTATGCCATGGCTGAAAAAAGCATTAACCACCAGAAACAGCGCTGTCACCAGCAATAGACACTGATGCAAGCCCTAGAAGGACAGGGATCCATGTACTTACTTAAAATTATAATCTATCCTGAGTCACATGGATGGTTTGGGCTATAAAAAAAAACACAACTGTATGTCCTAGTGAGCCACTTGTTTGGCAAGGTTGCCCAGGTCAGACCTCAATGACCATGTGAGTCAAATTCTCCTTTCCCAGCATTTAATTAGGATGGTCCTATTGAACCAGTAGAATTGCTGGGAAATTTTCCGGAAAACCTCTCAGCCACTGATGAGAAATGTCAGTTATTCTTGGGAACTCCTAAGGTTTGAGACAGTAGCACCTGCAAATTTTGGAACAGAAAAAATAAAGACAAGTTAATAAAATGTTGCTGGCTTGTCTCCAAAGACTTCCATAGACACGGTCTAAAAAACTTTGGTTATCCTGAGAGAGCAAGCAGATGACTGACGACTAGCTGAGAGGGAAACGCTGTGTGTTCTCAGCTTCTCCATAGGTCTGGCAGGCACGTTGTTTCATTACTAAAGTCCTGGAGCAACTTTTAATATCATTCAGGATGACACAAGCCATTTTTTATGATGATAAATGGTCTAGAATCACCACCAAAGGAAGCATGTAAGGCTGGTGACACATTTATTGTTACCATGGCTGCTCCTGGCTGGAGATTACTTATTAAAAACCAGCAAGAGGGCAGCAGTAGACAGCTGTTTGAAGGGACCAGAATTATTCCTGCTCTCAGACACAATCATAGCCAGAATGAGTGAGAGGAACTTTCTGCCTTCGGCGAAACTAATAAATGAAAATATTACTTTAAGTGGCAAGGGGTAGGAGAGTTTTCCCCCACCCCTTAGATTTGGATCATATCTGATCCTTCTATGTGGAACAAATTGAATCGATTGCAATCTGATTTTACAATAATGTTTTCATGTTTGAAATAATACCTTTATTTGAGCAAATGCATATTTTAAACCAATTAATTCAAAGTGTTCTTTCTTTGGCTATGTTTGTACTTCAGGGCTGAACTACATGAGCCATATCTCTTTTTTATTGTGTGGATTTATGCATTTTTATTTTTGGCTAAGCTACATTAGTTTATCGGCCTTCTCTAATCCTAGTTTTAAATGTGGACAATCAATTCTGTGGTGCATTTCTAAGAGGTTTTGTGTCAATTTTGAAAGCAGTGGCAATGAAGCCTCTGGTTCCTGAGTTGGCTGAGCTACTGTGAGGTTTAACAGTTTCTGTGAACATTCCATCTGCTGAGGGAGATTATTAGGCTGTGGCTTCATATTTCTCCAACTTTGCCAGATGAAGTAAACAAAACAAAACAAAATCTCTCACATGGAGAATATGGACTGGAAAGCTCAACAGGAAGAGGTCCCAGGAGGAAGCAGTACTCACAGGTAAGCAGCCTGAACACATGGAGGCTAAAGGAAGGTATTCCGGAAATGGAAAGCTGAGGGAAGGTTGGATAAGGCAGAGAGGGGTCTGAGGAAAACAAGAACAGAAGAAGATGGTTTAGAAGAGTGAGATAAAAAATGAGGTAATGAAAGGGGAAAGAGTTTGTGTGTTCTTGGTAGGAGTGCAAAACTGGTCAAGTTGTCTAAAGAAAGTGAGTACACACTTGAGTACACCCAGAAAGAGTGTACACATTCAAAGGAGCTGAGGAAATAGCAGGTGGCAGAAAGCTGAAGAGACTAAGGGCCTAACCAAATGCACACATGTGTATTGAATGCTCAGTGAAAGTTTGAATATAAAGTAGGGTAGTGGTGGTGAGAAGATTAACCTTTTACTCTAAAAGAAGTTTGGGGAGCAAAATCTACTCCCTCCCCTGCCTTAGCTATGTACTTCACTGTTTTATGATGCCCCTCCCCTTCAGCTCAGCTCTGATACCAAAAGTGAGGGTGCGCATCTTAAAACATCAGAAAGTAAGGTGAAAACACATGGACTAAAGAGTGAAGACCTCCCTCCCACCACAAAAGAGGAAGAATAAATTTTGAATCTTCAAACTAATCTTCAAATTCAAACCAGCAGTCAGGCAGGAGGAAGGGAAGCGTGTACTGGAGGAAGACACTTGATGGCTCCAATTTTCTTTCCCAGCCATATATCTTCCTGGCACTAGCTGTTTTTTTACCCTAAGCCTTCTACTTAGAATGGTTGGACAGTGTTCTCGAAGCTACCAACTTGAGTTTGACCAAACTGCGGGAGGCAGTGGAAGACAGAAGTGCCTGGCATGCTCTGGTCCATGGAGTCACGAAGAATGAGACACGGCTAAACAACAACAACAAGCCACTTTTTGTTTCTGTCAACCCAAAGGAAAGGATGCAGACTGTCCTTTATGTGTATCTTAATTTTGTTAAGCAGCTCCTTTTCACAGAATTCCTCTTGTACAAAAACATTTAAAAATAAAAATTAGCCTTGCAGTACAAGAGGTGTGGGGTTGCGGGTGGCGCTGTAGGTTAAACCTAGGACTTGCCGATCAGAAGGTCAGCGGTTCGAATCCCCGCAACGGGGGGAGCTCCCATTGCTCAGTCCCTGCTCCTGCCAACCTAGCAGTTCGAAAGCACATCAAAGTGCAAGTAGATAAATAAGGTACTGCTCCGGTGGGAAGGTAAATGGTGTTTCCGCTTAGTCATGCTGGCCACATGATCCGGAAGCTGTATGCCGGCTCCCTCAGCCAATAAAGCGAGATGAGCGCTGCAACCCCAGAGTAGGTCATGACTGGACCTAATGGTCAGAGGTCCCTTTACCTTTACCTTACAAGAGGTGTGAAAGGTAATGGGGAAGAAAGAAATTGGCATGGGAACAACTCCAAATCCTTTCCTGGCTTGAACTGCTCTTGTGCAACCCCAAATTTCTATTTCTATTTTTTTTTTTAGCTTTACGAGCACAGATAAGCAAATGGATCTCTGGCTTCAAATCACATTTGCCTTAATTTACTTAATTGTAAAAATTATATATTCAGTGCTTTTCAGCACTGCCATGGTGCAACAATCTGGATTTGTGTGTGTGTGTGTGTGTGTGCATACACACACATTTCGTCTTTCGGCGGGGGGGAGTTGCGGGAGGGGGAAGAGCTATCAGAATGGGTGGTGCCCAGGTCACTCTTGCCAAAATCTCCAATTGTGCTGACAGGTTCTAAAAGGTTGTCAATCCTAAATGATTGACATTGGAGTGGTTTTAGCTGGAAGCTATAGGCTATAAGTGGTATTCTTTCACTTTCATGAACATCCCCACGCCCCCACAAAAATGGCCTACAGTATACCATGAATATTTTCCCCCGATGATGCCTAAAGGACATCTAGCTAACAGACTATGCCATTTTGTACCTTTGCACATTTACTTCTGATTTGGGAAGAACAGATCAGTTGTGGATTTGCCTTGGGAAAACATACCTACTCCCACAGCAAAGGAGAGTGAGAGAGGCAAATGACAAACCAGACCTAACTTTCAGAGAAATAGCTCACAGGTGAACTGCAATTGTAGCTTCAGGTCACTAACATTTGCAGAATGCAAGAGCCACTATTATACCAGACTACAGTGCTGGAACAGTGGCTTATGTGACAGCTTCAGTGAGGAAATGCAGCAGGATGCCTTCTTTATGTGAATGAGCCTGGTTGTAAAGAATGGCTGTGGTGGTGGTGAAATACTCTGATCTTAAAAATGTAGGAATTTAAAAATCACTAGAGCATAAGTACAAATGACTTGTAGCCTTTTTGTTTAATGTTTCAGATTTCTTTACTTTTTATTAACATCACATGTTCCATCTTTTCTCTTTAACCATGAGGACTAGAATGTGACTTTTAGAAAATTGAAGTTTGGCATTCTTGGGATAATAACAGGAGCTCTGGCTATACATAAGTGTTACTTGAGTTGTATGTAAGTCATGGGATATTTGTTGCCCCGCCTGCCAGAAATATAAGCAAGTAGGGTGGCGTAGGAAGGGGTGTGTGATGGGTGTGGGCTGTCATCACTGAGGAGGGTGACAAAATGACAAAAATGTGAGGGTGTTTTTTAAAAAAATTGGGCTCACTAAACTTTTTAGTTAGTCAACAAACGCAACGAAACGCTGCTGGCACTGGGCACCACACCGTGGGGGCCGGCACTTGCGGCGGGGCCTGCAGCATGCCCGAGCTGTGCGTCTCTCCTGGGAGTGACGTGGTGGCTTGGGTACCTGCAGGCTCCAGGCACTGCCTGAAACAGCAGCATGGGGCTTGCATCTGCCCACCGCCTCAGCCACCCTACAGTTGAGGGGGAGGTTGTGGAGAGGCTCCATGCAGTGCGCCCTGCCTTGGCTTGCCCCCCCAATAGGCGGCTTGCCCTGCCCCATGGATGGCTCACCCCGCCCCCATAGGCAGCTTGCCCTGCCCCCCGGGCACCCAAGTGGCTAGCTATGCCACTGAGCATGTACAAAGTAGTTTCAAAAACAGCCATTGTTGGGGATTTGTGTTATCAGTCTTGTGAAATGATTAGAGCAATGTAAATTTGTGGGTACATCCATTTCTGGTTCTCTTTTTGCCCCACAGCCCCTGAGGTAGAATGCTGAATTATTTGTGAAAGGAAGTGGTCGCTTTTACTTGCTCATGAGTATTTCTATTCAATCTAATAGAAGAGAAATGGGCTTTTAAAGTCTCCAGGGACCTTGCTTTATAGATGTAATTTACCTTCAAAGTGTCTCAGATATGCCGCTAGAGAGAATTTCTAAGAGTGCAATTGCATTAGGTATGAATGCAGAAGGCAAACTACAGATAAAATGCAGAAGACATTAAGAGAATCAAGAGGGAGTGAGAAAAAGCTAAAAAATATGAAAGGAATGAAACATTATAGAAGTGAGGAAAACAAAGACTGAAAGATTGAAAGATTGAAAAGAGGCTGCACAGATTCAGCTAAAGCATGCTAAAAAGTGATCTGGAAGGAAGAGAAGAGGATGTTTCAGTGGTATGTGAATATTGGGAAACATGCAACTAAACTGGGCCTTTTATTCAAGAACATGTTAAAGTAGTGGACTGAATTATTTGATGGTATTTTTCCTTGTACATTAAGTGCAAAATTGTTAAAATGCTTGAATAATAAGGAGTGTATATGTGACTCAGGCATTTAGAGATTTAAAGTTAGAATGAGCTGGAGTGTGTCATTATTCTTGGTCTCATGCATCTTTATTACCGTATTTTTCACCCTATAGGACGCACCGGCCCATAGGGCTCACCTAGTTTTTTGGGGGGAAAATGAAGAAAATTTTTTTATTGGCCCCCCCCGAGCTTCCCCCAACCCCAGCCCCCAGAACAGGCAGCTCTCCGCAAGCCGGGGGTTGGAATTGTAATTATGTGTGGGATAAACAACAGTGAATTTTATTTTTCTATCCAGACTAGCAATAGGCATGATCAGTGTTCAAGGACACATTCTAGGCCAGCCATGCAAAAATACTCAAGGAAGGTGTGAAGAGGGGCAATGAGGGCTGTGGCCTGGTGAGAGCTGCAAGGGAGTTTAAGGGCAACCTTAGGGGCCTGGGCCTGAGGCGGGGCAGTGTGAAATGGGAAATGCTGGCATGCCCAGACTTTGGCGTTGGGCTTAATTGCCTCATAATTATGACTGCTGGGGGTTTAAATACCATAGATCCTCTACAAGGAAACTCCCCCCCCCCCGCCCCAGACGGCAGCAAATGCAGCGCTCGCTCATCAGGGTCTTCTGCCAGACCGGGGAAAAGCGGGCGAGGAAAGGAAGCTGATCTACACGCGCGTACACCTTCGAGGCGAAGAGGACGGAACAATATACCACACCGCACGTGCACCTTATGCAGCTCTTCACCTCAGCCATTCCCCTCTTCCCCCGCCGCCCATGTTGATTGAAGCGGGCGGAGCTAGTCGCGGACTCACACCTGAGGTGACAGCTGAGGCGGCTGCGCTGTGAAAGGGGACCTGGCCAGGCGCGCGCACCAGAGGGAGGCACAGGGGACGCGCACACACAAACACACGCATGGCCTGGGCCTGAGTGAAAGGCAGCGAGCGGAAGTGGCTGCAGCGCGGATACGCACATTTACAGTCTCCTCTCCTCTCTCTCTGGCACCGTCCACTCAGTCTCGGGGCCGAGAAGACGCGCTCGCATGCGCGCACTTCCCCCAACACACAGACACGCGCGACCGAGTGTGGAGAAGGGGAAGGAAGAGGAGGCAGGTGGGGGAGGAGGAGGAGGAGGAAGAGGCGCTCCCGGTGCCGAGGGAGAGCGCTGGGCGGCCAGGCTGGTTCCGCCGAGGCGGCCACGGGCTGTTGGCGAGGCGGGGATGCCCCTTCCCCTGCTTTCTGCTCTCCCCCCGTTCCTGGTACTGACCCTCACCCCGGAGCCAATATTCCTGAAATTAAGAGGAATAATTTCTCAACACGACTTCACGCCGGACTCCCACTGCTTGCGGAGAGCTTCCTGAAGCCTGGAGAGCAAGAGGGGTCAGTGCTCACCAACCCCTCTTGCTCTCCAGGCTTCAGCAAAAGCCTGCATTCACCCCATAGGACGCACACACATTTCCCCTTCATTTTTGGAGGGGAAAAAGTGCGTCCTATAGGGCAAAAAATACGGTATGTGGTATGTCATAGCAAAAGAAACCTACAATATTGTAACACTCTTTGCTCTTTCTCAGTACAGTGGTACAGTACCTTGGTTTACAAACTTAATCCATTCCAGAAGTTTGTTCTTAAACCGAACCCGTTCTTAAACCGAGGTGCGCTTTCCCTAATGTGGCCTCCCGCCACCAGTGCCCTTCCACCCTTCAGCTTCCATTCTTAGACCGAGGTAAAGTTTGCAAACCGGGACACTACTTCTTGTTTTGTGGAGTTCGTAAACTGAATAGTTTGTAAACAGGGCTGTTCTTAAACTGAGGTCTTGGGTTACAGACGCTTCAGGTTACAGACTCTGCTAACCCAGAAATAGTACCTTGGATTAAGAACTTTGCTTCAGGATGAGAACAGAAATCGCGCGGCGGTAGCGGGAGGCCCCATCAACTAAAGTGGTACCTCAGGTTAAGAACTTCCCTATACATGGCTGCCTTCCAATATCTTCTAAAAGCTGTATAGTTACTTATCTTCTTGGCTTGGGGGGTTGCATAACTCCATAGCTGCCAACATTTATCCGATTAAAATAGGGACGTCCTAAGGAAAAGTGGAACATTCTGGGATAAAATCAGAAACCAGGATGACTTCTGTAATTGCGATACTGTCCCTGGAAAATAGGGACACTTGGAGGGTCTAGAATACTCTTCTTTCTCCTTCAACCACCAAGGGGAATGCAGATTCACCATCCCATTCTTCCCCTGGCTCTTGCACCCATTCTCCTCTCCTGCCTACTTAAACAAGCAGGATGTTTGTGCTGTTCCATAGGAGATGGAAAGTGTGAGGAAGATAATATTTTGCGAAGAGCAGGGATGTAGAAGCTACATCTGAAAAATTCCTAAGCAGATAGAGAGGTCTGTGAGTTATTACCTGGTACGACTCTGGGGCAGAACACTCAAAAGCCAATTTTATGGTATTTGTCACATTCCGGTTCACGGGCGATCGAAGTCCCGGCTGCGGATGTTGGGACTGGGGGCAAGATAGCGGGGTGGGAGCAGGAACGGGAGTCCAGAAGACAGGAGACAGAAAGCCTAGATTCCGAGGGTTAGAGATCCGGGAGTCAAGAAGCCAAGGGTCCAAGAGTCAAGGAGTCAAACGCAGAAAGGCAGGAAACATGTTGTTGTGGCAAAGAGCTGAAGGGAAAATGCTGACCTTATATCCCTTCCCTGCTCTTGCCACCAGGTGCTGTCAGTTACCAATTGGCCTCACCTGTGTGGCTGTGCCTTGCCTCTTCAGAACAAACTTAGGAAGGCCCCAGTCCTGCAGAGTCCTATTGTCACAGGGCCTGGCTCTTGCACGCACACCTGACAGTACTCCCCCCCCATAGAAAAATGGGGTTCCATCCCCGGTCATGGCCCAGGCTTGTCTGGGAACCTCCGATGGAAGGCCCATACTTTGGTGGGCGTGTTCACGAAGTTGGCCGGCTCCCACGATCGTTCCTCTGGCCCGTAGCTCACCCAGTCAATTAGACAGTAGAGCTTGCCACGGAGCCATTTCGAGTCCAGAATCTGGGTGACCTGGAACTCATCATGGCCATCAACCTGGACTGGCGGTGGGGCAATGCTTCAGCTGGGATACGTGAAACACTGGGTGGATCTTCAGGGAGGGGGGAAGCTCCAACTTGTAGGCGACCGGATTGATCTGCTGTAGGCTGGTGAATGGTCCCTGGTCCACCTTAGCCGACGGACGTCCAGTGCGGTGGTGCTCCAACGACAGCCAGACCTTATCCCCAACCTGGAACGCGGGCCCCTGCTGGCGCTGCCGATCTGCTTGCGCCTTATAATCTGCCTTGGCTCTCTCTAGGTGCCGTATCAGGTCAGCTTGTGTTTCCTGGATGTGGGAGAACTGATCAATGGCGGAAGGCACGAGAGACGCCGCCGGTAGTTAGCGTAGAAAGGGCTCTGTCCCGTGGAGGCATGGCAGGTGTTGTTATAGGCAAACTCAGCCAGTGGCAGAAGGTCCACCCAATCGTCCTGATGGTAGCTCAGGAACCAGTGGAGAGATTGCTCCAGGACTTGATTAACCCTCTCCATCTGGCCATGTGTTTCAGGGTGGTATGCGGAAGAGAGGCGCCTCTCAATACCCAGTCCCTTGAGGAAGGCCGCCCAGAACCGGGACGTGAACTGGGGACCCCTATCGGAGATCACCGCATCCGGGAGCCCATGTAGCCGGAACATGGGTTCAAGAAACAAGTGGGCTGTCTGTTGCGCTGTGGGGAGGCTTCGAGCTGGGATGAAGTGTGCCATCTTGGTGAGTGAATCCACCACCACCAGAATGACCAACTGTCCTTTGGACACAGGGAGGTCCACGATGAAGTTCATAGAAAGTGTTGACCATGGCCTGTGGGGGGTGGGTAACGGCTGGAGGAGCCCCAAGGGTCTCTGCCATGGCACCTTGGTCCAATCAAAAGTCTCACAGGACCGCACGTACTACTTAATGTCCGCCCGAACCCCTGGCTACCAGAAAGCTCAAGCCAATAGCTGCAGTGTCTGTGTGTATGCCCCATGTCTGGCAGTTCACGCATCATGGGACTGCTCAAGGACCTGGGTCCGGAGCGGCCCCTCTGGAATTTAGAGCCGGCTGCGATGATACACACACCCATCCCGGACATCAAACGGTGCACCCCCCAGTTCCGAAGGCACCGGGCTAGTATCCAACCAGGCCTTGGTGAACGGATCCTGTCGCCGCGCCCTGCCTCTTCAGAACAAACTTAGGAAGGCTCCAGTCCTGCGGTCCTATTGGTCACAGGGCCTGGCTCCTGCACGCACACCTGACAGTATTAGCCTGTTTTAGCATGTCCTGCCTGTGTTAAAGTGGTATGGGAAGCAGCAATGGTGCCACTCTCATTATATGAGAATTGACCCTTCGTCAGGTCTCAATTCAGCATGAGAATAATAGAGCATTTGGAAGGGCTGGGAATATATTTTTAGATTGTTACCAAGCCTGCACGTGTTGACGTGTCCTAGTGCACATGTCTCCATTCACATGTTTCACAAACACATGCTTCCTATGGCAACCAATGCCTGAGGCCTGCGTCAGTAGCTTAAAAGGTAAAGGTACCCCTGCCCGTAAGGGCCAGTCTTGCCAGACTCTAGGGTTGTGCGCTCATCTCACTCTAGAGGCCGGGAGCCAGCGCTGTCCGCAGACACTTCCGGGTCTCGTGGCCAGCGTGACAAACTGCATCTGGCAAGCCAGCACAGCACACGGAACGCCGTTCTCTTCCCGCTGGTAAGCGGTCCCTATTTATCTACTTGCACCCGGGGGTGCTTTCAAACTGCTAGGTTGGCAGGCGCTGGGACCGAAAGATGGGAGCGCACCCCGCCATGGGGATTCGAACCGCCGACCATACGATCGGCAAGTCCTAGGTGCTGAGGTTTTACCCACAGCACCACCCACGTCCCTGCGTCAGTAGCTTACACTTCATTATAGTGGCAGGGCTGTATAAGGGTGTTTTTAGGCATATGGCAGGGTGAAATGGAGGCCCAGATGCATCAGGGAAATGTTTGAATACAAAAGGCTTGGGCAGAGTGATAGCTAGGAGATGGAGAGAAAAGGAAGTAATAAAACACTAATTCATACCTTCCAACATCACTCAGATGAAAATCAGGACATTTTCATCTGAGGAATGCAAGGTGTTTCTGACTGGGGGGAAAGGGTGGTGGAGGAAATAGGTGCACACTTACTCAGTACATGCTCAGAGGCAGTACTGACATCTCTTCATTACCTCACACATAACCGGATGAGACCCTAGCACTGGGCATCAGCCCTTGTTCCCTTTCCTCCTGCCCTCTCATCCATCTTGCTAGTTGTTCAGGACTCAACCATTGCTGTTGCCAGCTCCAATCTGCACTGCAGCCCTTTTAATCCCTGCCCCCCCCCCCCCGTCTCTCTGAAAGGTGCCCTGGTGAGTGACATAATCATGCCGGATCATCAAGCTTGCAGATCACCAAATTGCGAGGGGAAGAGAGGCAAGATCCATGCAGATCTGATCCAAAGAACCAACCTTGGAGAGTCCAATCCACTGCGTGGATGGCAGGTGAGTCTCAGGCCCTGCGTGGCCTCTGCGATCTGCTGTTGCCACTCTCTCACTCACTGCCAGGGCAGCACTGTGAGAGGGGAACAAAGCCTTGAAATTGGGACACCCCAATTTCAAATCAGAAGCTTGACCTCATGGGCATAACTAGGATTTTTGTTAGGGGGGACATGCCTTTTATTGTGGGGGGCAGAACCTCAGTTTTTATTGGTTTTTATTGATTTAAGGGGGGCAGCTGCCCCTCCCTGCCCCACCCCCACCCCCTTGGCTATGCCCATGCTTCATCCATCAAAACTTAGGAAATATTCCCTGAGAAAATTACATATTATTTTAGCACACAGAACAATCACAAAAAGTCATCTCTGGCTCTCCTCATTACTCCAAATATTTCCTCTACAAAAGGAGATATCTTGGAGAACACTTCCCCAATAGTTCTTTCACTTTCAAATCTTGCCTTAAGGGCATATTTATGTATGAATAGGGTGGGTCAGTGACCTAGATGCAATAACTAAAGTATTTACCATCTCAAAAGAATGGTCAGACTGCCCAGGTAATGCAATCAGTAAAACTTTATCAGGTATTCTGGAAGACAGAAGAGAAGCCTCATACTCATATTTCTGTTGGAGACCACTTTACAGATGCAGAATGGTGGACTTCAGTTCCCAACACAGTAGAAGATTCAGATGTTTTAAGGACCGCAGGGCCAAATACAAAAATCAGGAGGTTGTGCAATTGAATGCTTTGCCAATTTGTGGTTATCAGTAAGCTACAGTTTTTCCTCAGATCTGAAAAGAGGACAAAATCTCAATTAACTGGTTTAACTTGACCAGCGTTCTAACCCCTGCCCAGATAAATGTACAACTTCCAATTTTTAAACAAGGGTTGCCCCAGGGTGTGCATAAAATGTCATTGTTAATCTGTCCCAAGACTTTTCTTGGAGCTAAAATGAACAGTAGGGTGTCAGCCTTCCCTGGCTATACTTAGATCTGAGGACACCTCAGTAAGAGAGCACATAAAAAGATTAAAAATGGCAGATCCCTGTAGCAATTGAGTGCCCACCAACAGTATGGTGCAGTTCCAGATAAGGAAATACAACACCAATACCCCCACTTCATCTGTTGGTAACTGCATTATTTGGAGGGATAGCTGAGGGGAGGGAGCCATTGAGAACCTTACAAAATATTGATTCATTTGGAATATTGGTGTGAAAAGTACTGAGAAATTCCTCTCAAGACATACATAAAATGGGGGAGCACTTTCATTGTGAGCACTTTAATCTTGCTCACTTAAGTGATCCATTACACATACTGATTATTGTGGGATTATTCACATATACTGCAGTAACTCTGGTGGGAGTACCATAACTTCCCCTGATGGGAGTATATTTAGCTTGATTTGTTTCTGATTACCTGCACTAGTGCTGTGCGCTCAGAGTGAAGTTGATATAAGCACATATTTGTGGGGCATGAGCAAAACTCCAGTTGAACTGAACTTCTGATAATACCTTTGAACTTGCTTCAATTTGCTGAGTTGCTTTTTAGAGACATGAGCCTCCCCTGGCTTGGTAATCCAAGGAGTACTTTACCCTCCCATCTTTCTCTTGAAATTCCACACATTTGTCCTCACTTTATATATATATATAAAAGCCTTAGCTCATGGAGCCTTTGCTCTAGCCATGACCCCAGTGAATAAAGTGAAGGCAATCTTTGAAGAAAGGATGGGATAGGATAGTGCTTTATTATTTAGTGTTGTGAGGTTCATTTATTGCTGCTGTCAGAGCAGAACTGCAGACCGGTGGCAAGTGAATTCATCACAGAAATGGTATTCAGGGGTGGTAGCTGCTAAATACTTCAGATCAAGTAGAACATCTGTGTTGAATTCAGAAAATGTATTCCTAACACTTTTAGGTCACTGCATCCAAAATGGTGGTAGTGAGCTTGAAATCTGGCATGTTCATTAGACTTTCTTGTGGTTCACACCATATATTGTTCATTACATTAATGTATGCCCCACTCTTCTTCTCATCAATAGTTTTTTTAGACAGGCTGTCACTGTGCACTGAGTAAATAGAGGAGAAAGGCTTGAAATGGATTCAGCTAACCAGCAGTGGATCTTCTCATTCTGACCTGATCTCTCCAGGATGGGCTATTCTCTTACCATTTTGCTATCTCGTTTGGAATTGCTATCTGATTGAAGAACAGTCATTTATAGATAAGACTAGTGGTAGATAGAAGAGTTTCAGTTTCATGTCTGGATAGTGGATTTTCTCCACCCCCAAGCAATTTTCTACTTGCCAAAAATAATTAGCATGTTAGTACTCTGCTGCTGTACTAAACCAGTCATTAAAGCAACAGAAGAAGGATGTATGTACAGCTTTTCTGGAAGCATTGATGGCTTGCCCTGCATAAAGAATCCAGAGAACCATAGTACACTTCAGGACTAAAAACAAGCATTTTGAAAATAGGCCCCAAGACTGGGTCCATTATTTCCTCTACACATTTCAATTTATTTACTTACTTATTTATCTATATTCCTTTCAGCTGTATGCAAAATATGAAAATGAAAGGAAATTGTTCAGACCTGGGGAGTAATAAGCTTATTCTAATTATTCTCCCTGCATCTGGGCAGAACTAAATCTAGCATCCACTGAGCCCCACTGGGACCAATTTGCAGGTGAGGTAAAATGCCTCCTCTCACAGCTGCTTGCCTTACCTGAGCAGACATAAAGTGGGAATTAGCAAAAAATGGAGAACATCTAAACTCCTGAGAAATAAGAAGTGGACATATGGAATATGGAAACTAAACTTGGTTATCAAGAGCTCAGAGTTACTTATTTTGTCACCAAATATCATCTTCCTCAGTTTAATTCTACCAGACAGGCAGTCTGGTATCCTGTTGTTGTTTAGTCGTTTAGTCGTGTTCGACTCTTCGTGACCCCATGGACCAGAGCACGCCAGGCACTTCTGTCTTTCACTGCCTCCCGCAGTTTGGTCAGACTCATGTTTGTGGCTTCGAGAACACTGTCTAACCATCTCATCCTCTGTCGTCCCCTTCTTCTTGTGTCCTCAATCTTTCCCAACGTCAGGGTCTTTTCCAGGGAGTCTTCTCTTCTCATGAGGTGGCCAAAGTATTGGAGCCTCAGCTTCACGATCTGTCCTTCCAGTGAGCACTCAGGGCTGATTTCCTTAAGAATGGATACGTTTGATCTTCTTGCAGTCCATGGGACTCTCAAGAGTCTCCTCCAGCACCATATTTCAAAAGCATCAATTCTTCGGCGATCAGCCTTCTTTATGGTCCAGCTCTCACTTCCATACATCACTACTGGGAAAACCATGGCTTTAACTATACGAACCTTTGTTGGTAAGGTGATGTCTCTGATTTTTAAGATGCTGTCTAGGTTTGCCATTGCCCTTCTCCCAAGGAGCAGGCGTCTTTTAATTTCGTGACTGCTGTGGAGCCCAAGAAAGTAAAATCTCTCACTGCCTCCATTTCTTCCCCTTCTATTTGCCAGGAGGTGATGGGCCCAGTGGCCATGAGCTTCGTTTTTTTGATGTTGAGCTTCAGACCATATTTTGTGCTCTCCTCTTTCACCCTCATTAAAAGGTTCTTTAATTCCTCCTCACTTTCTGTCTGGTATCCTAGTATATTCTAATGTCAAACTCAGTGTAGACTCTTATGTAGCCAGAACAGCACCATCCACACACAGGAGGGAAGTATCAGCAGGCTCAGAGAAAACACAAGGTTTTCAGAGATATTTTTTTTAATGAGTAAATCCCCCTGTAAGAAGGGGGGAGAGCTCAGGGGCTACAGAAGGATAATTTCCTGAGATTTTTAATAAATGGAAAACTGGAGAGGGGCTGACTAGAATCCAGACAGATGCACTCCACACTGCAGTTTTGTTGCAGGTCCCAACTGTAGATAAACATTATCATATGTCTAGTATGGCAAATAATTTATAATAGTTATCCCATATATCTTCACAGCAGTTCTTTGAAGTAGGTCATGGTTAACTTAGCTTTACAGATGGGTAGAAATGTAGTGTTGGAGGATACCTAGTGTGCATAGTTGATAGGAAAACCTTGTCTGTCCATGCACATTGGACAGCCTACAGCTAATAAATGGTCAACTCTGTTCAATAGGGTTGCCTGATCTCTATCTGCAGAATACAGTAAAATTGCATCTTAGGCACATTTACTTTGTGCAATTTCAGCTATATGCAGTTGAAGGCAGGCTGGTTGAAATTGCACAAGTTAAATTCAAGCAAGCTAGAGACCTTAAAAGCTCTCTTTGCACCAGGTCCACTTAAGGTTACTTGGTGGATAAAGAGTTTTTAAACTCTCTGCCTTGCTTGGGTGGCAAGGCCTTTTTAGTGTGCCTGCTTTGGGATGTGCTTACAAGAGCTCATAGGAATTCAGATGGGCCTGTGAGATCTTGCATGAGTATCCTAGAGCCATCTGAGTTCGCATGCGAACTCACACAAGCATTGCACAGCTGGCCTTTTCTCACAAGCAAGGCAGAGAGCTCAAAAGCTCTTTATGCGCCAGGTAACCCAAGTGGGGACGCAGGTGGCGCTGTGGGTTAAAGCCTCAGCGCCTAGGGCTTGCCGATCGAAAGGTCGGCAGTTCGAATCCCTGCGGCGGGGTGCGCTCCCGCTGCTCGGTCCCAGCGCCTGCCAACCTAGCAGTTCGAAAGCACCTCTGGGTGCAAGTAGATAAATAGGGACTGCTTACCAGCGGGAAGGTAAACGGCATTTCCGTGTGCAGCTCTGGCTCTGGCTCTGGCCAGAGCAGCGATGTCACGCTGGCCACGTGACCCGGAAGTGTCTCCGGACAGCGCTGGCCCCTGGCCTCTTAAGTGAGATGGGCGCACAACCCCAGAGTCTGGCAAGACTGGCCCGTACGGGCAGGGGTACCTTTACCTTTACCTTTAACCCAAGTGGAACCTGTGTATAACGAGCTCTTAAGCTCTCTGACTTGCTTGGGGGCAAGGCCTGCTCAGTACACTAGCTCTGGGATGCTTGTATGAGCTCAGAACAAGCTAATGGACAGGCTTGCTCTTAAGATTCTATAAATATTAAAGATAGAGTAACATGCATCATCACTGGGTGTGTGTGCAAGGGGAGCTGTGGAATAGGAGAGAGGAGGATGCGGCGTGGGGTGGTCTGTGTGCAAGAGAGAGTTTGAAAAGGACAAAGGAATAGTTAGGTGAAATGAGTGATTAATTAAACAGAATTAAATTAATACACAAACACACATACTAGTTATTGAAAACAGTAAATGGCAAGCATAATCTTAGGGCACATTTTCTGCTTTCAGTCTGACAGGAGAGAATGTCTCTTCTAAAATGATGTCATACATCTAAAAAAGTAGGTGGGTTTGCTCCAGAACTATTGTTTTTACTCATATACAAATATAATAGATGAGCAGACAAAACATATGATTAATTATTCAACTGAGTGAGCTGTACCAATAAACTCACAATTTTCAGATGCTTGCTCTCTTAACAAAATCATCCAAGCTGTTGTCTTCTGCACATATACCAAGGAATCAGCTCTATTGAATAAACATATGATTGCACTGTCAGTTATTAGGTTTTGCTTTTGGAACTAATAGTACATCTATGTGTAAATGTAACAGTAGAACAACTAAACAGAAAGGCACCACATCCAATTTTCCATACCAGGAGGTGGCTTTTCAGTGAGGTGGTTTGGAATAGTTTCAGAACAGTGCCACTTTGCATATTCAAATCATGCTCACTAATAGCTAATCTCTCAGTGCATGAGTCAAACTGGAAGAGAGAACTGATAATGCTTAGCTAGGGGTTTGAACCTGCTCACACTTCCACTTGCTGGCTTTGCTGCTGCTGCTGCTGCAGCAGCTGCAAACGATAGGTTTTTTTTTAAGGATGCTAATAGATTTTTCAAAGGCTGCATATAACTGTTTTAATTGTTTCACTTTAATCACATTACATATTAATATTGTATTATTCGTTCTGTAAGCTGTACAGAGAATGTATGTTGATGGGTGGTCATAAAAATAAGGTTGCTAAATAGAGAGAAACCTATTGAATATTGGGTGGTGACTTTTGATAACACGAGCAATAGCTAAAGCACTGTCTTCTAGAATCCTGCTGAGACTAAGGCAGCTGCTTTTCCACCTGCAATAACATTGCTTCTTGTTTCACTGCAGCCCCAGCAGGTGTATCCAATTGGTATAAATTAGCTAAGGCACAACAGTAGACCTTTGCTTGATACAGCAGGAGTTCTGAAGCTGAGGTTTGCAAGGTAAGTGCTGCTTTTTCCTTGTTCTGCTCCCTGTGGATTTTGAATTTAGTCACCTATAGGAAACCATCTGAAGCAATGCATACCATGTGGGTTCTCATAATAGTCAGTAGTGAGCAGGCTGCAGAGAGGGATGAGCTAGGGCATACAGCTCAAGTCATGCAAGACTCCTTGTATTTCATGGGCAAATATCATGGGTCAGGCTGTGCAGTCTTAATAGTCTACTTGACTGCAGCATATCTACACCTGAAGGACAATTGACAATGGTCCCCCACCCTGGTCCTGGGTTAGAGAAAGCATAAAAAACCCTCATACTTAATGAGATGGAGAGTGGGCGGATGCAGACTCTCAGCTTCTGAATTGCCACACAATTATTACTATAACAGATGTACAGCACAAGAGGCATGTTTTTTAAATGCTATACTGAACATTTAAGTTGCACAGAGGGAAGGAAAAAGGTCAGAGGTGAGTGATGGCAGTGGAGGAGGAGATAGCATGAGGTTGTACTGATTCTAATTTAAGAGACTGGTGCTGAGGAGGGAGAAGGAATTGTACTATTGTCACCCGTGATTTATTGAGCCAGGTTTCTGAAATGATAAGTGTGAATGGGGGCTTTATTCCAATACAAATAGCAGATCAAGACCATGATCTGGATTGGAACCGTCCTGGCAGGCGGCCTGTTATTCTTTAAAAATATAAACACATCTGCTAATATTGTAAATGGTACTGCATTTAGTCTGGCCCTTAAGATGATTTTGGATGGATATTAGATAGTCCTAGTTTAATAGCTCAATGAATAGTTAGGACAACAAAATGTTAATCCATGTTTGGAAGCGTGCCAGCTCTTTGTATAAGTTGCTGGAAGCATACAGCAGGTTAAATCTTTGTGCTTTGCTTTCTGGAGACTGTTGGCTGGCATCTGTTGGAAGAAGCAGGGTGCTGGACTGGATAGACTTTTGGTCTAATCTTGCAGAGATCTTAGGTTCTTATGAAACAGTGAACGGTGTTCCTCACTACTGTCTCTTTTCCTTCCTACTCTTTCTGCAATGCAAACTAAGGTGACATAAATAACAGCTAAAATGCACAAAATGCAGCTCATTTTGCATTTTTTGCTGGAAATTGGATCCTGACAACCTGAGCCAGATGCTGTTTCTCTCCAGTCTTAGTGGAGCTTTGTCCCTGGCTTGAGTGGATGATGTTGCCCTAAGCAGCTATTTGCTAAGTTTTGTTGATGAGATGCCTTGACTGCACATATTACACAATGAGTGTACTGAGTAGGGACATTAAATTGCCTTTAATTGGAGCTTGACTTCTTCTGTTCCTTTTGGTTGCTCTGGCAACTAAAGGCAATTGAGTCTATGCCTGATAGTTAATGAGGGGACACTGCTATTCTCAATTCCTGATGAATCATTATAGCACTTCCCCATGTGCCACAAACTTTGGCGTGTATCATCTAAAAGCCATTCTTGATTATGACCTACAGTATCAGAATGTTCCCACCCTTTCCTCCATATTTCCTTGGGGTTATGGATCTGAATTTCACATAAAGGCCACCTGAGCTTTTATTTAAAACTGTCCCCTTATTCTGCAGCCTTCTCACTGATCTTCACTTGCTGGCTCTGTCAAGCCTTTTTAAATTTTGATTTCCCCAAAATGTCCTCCAACATCACTGGTGCATAGGGTGCATAGGTAGAGGTGGGTGAATAGTCCTACAGAGGAAAGGTTGTGTGTTTTCAGTTTGCAAACTGAAAAGCTAACACATGCAGAACTCAAATCCATCCAGCAAATCAGTTTACATGTAGGCTAAACTGAGTTTGAATGCCAGAAAAGATTATAGTGGAAGGAAAGACCTGCCTTTCTTGAGCAGGCTAAAGACTGGTTAATTACCCAAAGCCACTAGAAGATACTGCTCCTGCTAGCTGATGTCTTCATGTATTTCTCCCTTCAAGTAACATTGTTGTTTCCCCTTTACTTTTTAGTTTTAATACAGGGATGGGGAACTTGTCATCCTCCAGGTGTTTTTGGACAGAGGCAGATTTAGAGGAGTGCAACTGGTTTGGCTGCATTGGGCGTCAAGCCAAGAAGGCACCTCAACACTGACAAATAACAGAAGCCGAGAGGTGGGAGGGGACACCAAATTTTGATGTCACAGTTTTAAAGCTCAAAGTCCTCCACTGTTCTGGACTACTGTTCCCATCATCCCTGGTCTTGCTTTTTGGGCTCATGGGTGTTGGATATTTGAAGGGCTACAGGTTCCCCATGCCCGTTTTAAAATAATATGTATAAGCTCCCATCAGGTACAGGCCTATGAATAGCCGACGGCCAAGGCAACACAGCACTGCTGGTCTAAAGACAACTCCTCCCTCTTGCATTGTTTAGAACTAGTAAGTTAAGAGACACTCCCAAAAAGGAAAGCTGAATATGTCTTTGTTCTGTGGCCACTAAGTGATCTTGAACTAAAGCCTGGTAGAGGTGTTGGCAGCAGGCTACTGAGACTTCATTTTTGTGTCTACCTGTTCAAATAGCAGTGATGGCAGGTAAAATTTTGACTTGGTAGAGCTGCAATTCCTAACCCTGCTGTTTTCATCACAGTAGGTCTTGTACAGCACTTACTCATATCCTCCATCATGCCCCAGAGGAAAACTAGAACACACATATTTCAGGGCCGCGATCTTGTGAGAGCCAGGTGACTTGAGTAAAAGCACCCCCCCCCAAAATGTGGTTGTTTTTTTAAGGCCATGTGACTCTCATGAGAGCACGGCACCCCAAAATGGGATGTCTCACTTAAATCAGGACAGTTGAAGGGTGTTATTTAGGAACATGTGCCATTACACATGTGCAGAATGTCACGGTCTCATAATCTCTAGCCCCATCCCCCTGTCAAGTATTCTTTGCACATCTATGGACAAGGAAAGAGCTTTCATGTAAGAAGGCCTAAATATGATTTTCAGAAGATTGACTCCATACCTTTTATTTAGAAATTAAGCATTAATTAAGATATTCCTTCTTCCCCACCCAGTTATATAAGAAACAATATGCACCATAAAATAGCTCTTGCTAGTTCACATTGCTTGTATTGTGGCTATGGGACTTATGCTACATTTTACTGAAAATGAAGCCGTGTGTAGGAAAGCTAGAGAATTTTGTTTTTCAAATATCGGAGCAAAAATCCAGTATTAAGTATAAAGCATGTTCATGAGTTTACTTGGTTAGAAGATTCTGATTGATCAGTACACAAAGGCTGATTTTTCATCTGATAAAACCAGGCAAGAGAATTTCCAGCTTTACTTGATAATCACTTTTGGGTAGGTTTTGCCCCTATATTGTGGCAAATTGGCCACAACTTCTACCAAGTCCTTTTTTGAATCTGCATCACCATAAAAAAAAAAAATCACCTGCTGCCTTTTAATTCTCTTCCTCTTGTGCACTATCCATAGGCATCTCTGCAACTACCTTAGTGCTCATGTCAAAAACAATAGTAGTTGCAGGTCTTGTACTTTTACCTTCTGAAGTCAGGAACATTAGGTTTTCCCATTTCAAATTACGATCTGTATGGGCAACTGGGTGGAACAAGAGCTTGAAACTGACCTTCCATTCCCATTCCTCCACCCCTTTTAGTTTCAGAAGAGGAAGTAGATTTACTTGCAGAACTGCCTGCCCCCTTTGCATCTAAAATATTAGCTGCAGTCTCCAATTTGAGGCATCAGCAAAGGAGGAAAATTATAATTCTTAGATTACGGTACTTGGGTGAGACCTTCCCTGAAATAGTGTGTCCAGTATAGGTCACTCTGTTTAAGAAAGACTGTTTTTAAATTGGAACAAAATTTAGACAATATGCAGCCTCAGTTCTCAACTGCATGCATTCTGTGTTACATGAGAAGCTGGAAATGTTGGGCCTGTTTAGCTGATGAAGTAGGAGTCTGAAAAGCACTGATTAATAGTTAACATGAACGGTACTAGGACTGAAGCCTTGTGATACTCCAACTGTTGCTAACTTCTAGTTCCCATTAGCTCCTGCCAGCTTGGCCAGTGGCCAGGGATGATGGAACTGAAGTTCAACAACGTCTTTGGGGACACAGACCGCCCCCCCCCGGTATATACAGCCTACCAGAGCAGTTTGCAAAAGTTTGAAATGTTGTATGTAGCTGTCAGGGGCTCAGGAGCAGAAGCACAGGGAAGAGGGGAGATGGAGAGCGAAGGGGAAGAATCTGAGGGCAGCGTAGAAGAAGATGACAGTGGCCCGAGAGATTCCATGAGCCTCTCCAGCGAATCGGAAGATTCACAGAGGGGGGCGCCAGTGGCCAGGGCAAGGGGATTCCCAAGGGGGACACTCCAGGAGCAAGGGGCCAGCAGGGACTCCCAGAGTAGCAGTTGGAAATCAGGACCAACTTCCCCACCAGAAGTTGGGGGGGGGAAGAGTCCCAGGTATCGAGGGCAGAGGATTCCACACCAGGGAGTGAAGATAAGTCAGGGCTGGCCACGCCTCCGTCGGAGAGCCAGAAAACGGAGGGGAGGTCAGATCCGGGCAGTATCCCGGAAGAGGGAAGCAGTGACAGAAGCAGTGTGACGGTCAGGAGGAAGGTCACTGGGTTGGCGCGAGAGGCAAGTTCAAATGTACAGGAGCGTGGGACAGCAGAGAATGAGGATTGGGAACCGGGTCCTAAAGCCCGCCGGAGACAGGGGGAGGAGTCAGCCGACTCAGCGTCGGAAGAGTCCAGAAAGGGGAAAGCCCCGGCGGGCAGGAGGACCCAGAGGAGGAGAGAACAACGGAAAAAGTGGAGCAGGGCTAGGATCTTAAACTGGTGTCAGAGGGGAGGAGATTCAGACGGGATTTCGCCGGTCTAGGGTTTAAGACGTAGGGCTGAAGTTGAACTTCAATAAAGACTTTTGTACATAACGACGATCGGGCGTTGGTCCTCTGTGAGCTGGGACCTAGGGGCAGCTCTGACAGTAGCAATAAAAATACAACAACACAGAAGATGACTGCAAAACAAAAGAGCACTTAAGCCAGATAAACCCATATCCTAAGTCAAATCCAGACAGATTTTTTTTTAAAAAGCCTTTACCTGGCATGGAAAAGATAACAGAGATAGCAGCGGGAGGCAGATTCCAAAAGCAAGATGCTGCAAAACAAAACAAAAATCATATCCCTGATCACATTATAATCTTGCAAAAAAGCACATCATGAAGATCTTAGGGTGAGCAGGCTTGTTTGGCAGCAGGTAGTCCTTGAGATACCTAGGCCCTGTAAGCCATTTAGGCATTTGGAAGTTAAAAGCAGCACCATAAATTGGCTCCAGAAACAGACCTGGGAGCTAAGACCGGAGAGCTATGGTGTGGCTAACTGTGGTTATTCAGGAAACTATAGTCTGTAGATTCTTAAACACACTCTATTAGACTTATTTCAGGGCTGAAAACAGGTAGTGAGGATTCCAGATTGAAGGTGATTGACCTTCATGAGGGGGGTCAACAGTAGAAAATGAAAATCTGCTCACTCTCTACAGGAATTTTGCCTGTAAATATACATAACAAGAAAACTTCCAACATGCTAGCATAGCTTTCCTACAACTTTTGCAAGTACAAAAAAAATTAATTGATTCTAAACAGTGCTTATATAGGAAAATGTACCCACTTTATAGGGAGCATCAGTCAAGCTATGTGTGGCTTGGCTCATTTTCTTGAGATTTGCATGGCTTTACTAGAAACTTCCCAAACTGTGCAAAGCACGTTGTTGCCCCCGCCTCTTGTGCTGTTTCCAGATCTTTTAAGTGGGTTTATGCATGTATGAAGGATCCTGACTAAGGGGAGGTGATGATCATCTTAAGCTGCCTTTACTTAGTAATTCAACTAAGTTTTACTTGGAGAAGACACATGAAAATTTATGAACATGACTTAAGCTAGGTCCATTAATTTCAGTAGGTCTGCTCTGAGTAAAACTTCATTGAACACTACCCATGGCATTTACATACAGTGGTATCGCTGGTTAAGAACTTGATTCATTCTGGAGGTCTGTTCTTAACCTGAAACTGTTCTTAACCTGAAGCACCACTTTAGCTAATGGGGCCTCCCGCTGTTGCACAATTTTTGTTCTTATCCTGAAGCAAAGTTCTTAACCCGTGGTACTATTTCTGGGTTAGCGGAGTCTGTAACCTGAAGCGTCTTTAACCTGAGGTACCACTGTACATGCCCATAAAGTAGCTTTCCAGATCTTTGGCAGTGGAATCTGGAGGAAAAGGGAGCGTTAAGTTTGTTTCTCAGGCACCTGTATTACCCCATGAATAATCTTGCACTTTGCATGGTGGATAGTTTCCAAAAAACCCAACAACATTTAAGTAAGGTTTGTTTACTTTCTTTCAACGTGGATGCTATTCTCTTTCTCTCTGATAGCAAGAGGCAGGCAGTGTATTAGTGTTGTGGGAGAGAAGGCAGAAGAGACCTCCCTTATCCAAACCCTTTTGTGCCCTGAAAACTTTTGCACAGGTTTTGTAGCTGCAGTTTTGTGTGTAGCTGCCTTACAACAAAGGAAACACAGCTTGCTGTGTGGAGCGGCAGTAACTTTTCCTACTGTCCACACTTTCTGAGAATACCTCCTGTTTGCATAAATGTAGTATGTGCATAGGGTTGTGTGCATGTCTAGAACAATATTAGGATAAAGTTTAGCATGTAAACATGGGGCCAAAATGCAGATTTTTCAAGCTGTTAAGTGATGCTTTGGACAGTAAACCCCCCCCTTTTAAAATGGTTTGTAAATTTAGCTGGGGGCAGGGGGGAAGATGGTGGTAGCAGCAGCAGCAGGGAGGTAAGAGTGAGGCTCACTTGGGTGATGACTATGTGGGTGGGCAAGTGGTGCACCCCTGCTTGGCTTTGGTGGAGGGGTGCACTGGCAGTGTTGGTGGCTTGCTGGCCCCGGGTGCCAACAACTCATGCTACTGGTGGTATGATGTGGGATGTAATCCACTGGGAGCAGTCAAGTACATTACCTGTTTTGCCTAGAGTGGTCATGCAGGGGATGTTGATCCAGTCAGTCGAACTTCCTGTTCCCTCTTGGCCTGGAGCATCCTTCCTTGCATGTGACTAGTAGATGGGCGTGACCTTTCCAGACCTGGTAAAAGGCTAAGTCACGCAGCCACCTCCCCTTTCTTCGATCTTCTTTTTCATCCTGCAAACTTCCTGATTCACCTGGACTGTACTGCTAGCTGGCTGCCAGGCAGCAGTCTCCCCAGGTTATCTCCCATATGGGGTAAACCTGTTTGTACATATTTGTAACTTTAAGCCTAAAGCCTGCCTTCAGGGATCACACTGTGCTCTGCCTGATCGTGAGTAAAACTACTTTTTGTTACTTATGAATAAGACTATGGTGCCTTTATTCTTTTAGGAGGGATCAAAGATGCCTTACCAGGGCAAGCCAGATTGAATTGTTTATTGTCTTAAGAGGCTCACACGAGTCTGCAACCAGTTTTCTGCTGCATAAAGGGGGAATGTACTCTACTAAGTGAAGAAACTTGCTAGCGCAAGTTAGGAAGGAATCAATATACAGTGGTACCTCGGGTTAAGTACTTAATTCGTTCCGGAGGTCCGTTCTTAACCTGAAACTGTTCTTAACCTGAAGCACTGCTTTAGCTAATGGGGCCTCCCGCAGCCGCCGCACCGCCAGAGCACGATTTCTGTTCTCATCCTGAAGCAAAGTTCTTAACCCGAGGTAATATTTCTGGGTTAGCGGAGTCTGTAACCTGAAGCATACGTAACCCGAGGTACCACTGTATCCTCTCCTGCCACCCTCAACATTCCCATATATGACACGTGTAATGTATTACAAACAGCAGCACTTCCATACTATCCTATCAAGAACGCCGTATTCTATTGATACATCATGTAAGTGCTATTGTTTCAGCAGCCAAATTGTTCATGTGGAAATGATTCATGGCACACCCTTCTTCTGCTGAAAGGTGAACAGTTCCAGCCGTTCCTCCTTTTTCTTGTCTGTGTGAGTGGCCAAGCAAGAGCATTTCGCTTTCACAGAATTTTGTTTGAGTTCTGCTTTCTAACACATGGACAGGTAGGATTCACTCCCACAGAGTTGTGGTATTTTGGAGCTCCTGCCAGGGTAACTACAGGTTTATCCGCTAACTGGCAAATAAAACAAGACAGCAAAACGAACATGTAGGAAACCTGATTATTCAAATTTATTAACATCAAGAATTATGCAATGATGCTGTAGATTTTTATTAACAAATAGAAAACAGACTGTATACAACAGTGACCCCTACAGCACTATGCTTTCACAAGGTAAAAATGAATGTTCTCTCCAACATCACCAACCCAGGATTGTTGATTTCAATGTAATTTGAATACATTGGATAATATAGTTAGAGACCTTTCCACCACCTTTATTTATAGAACTATGCACCTGGGAGAAGGCTGTAATCTCCCTGCCTTTAGTGCAAGTGAGAGAGAATAAGGAGTATTAATACATAGTACCGTTAAATTAAGTCCAGTAGCCTTGCCACATTGGTTAATTAGACCATCCTGTCATAGTGAAAAATACAGCATTCTAATGACTTTTAAATGTGGTACAGGATAGCAGAAATTATAGTTACACTCAGCCTCTGAGAACTGAATTCCTTACCTGAAGAATCCCACCCCTCCCTCCCTAATAGCCAAGGCACCCCCATGCCGGGGTTGTTTGTGCAGGAAGGCTTGACTTCCCAGAGTTGTGCTCTTTCACCTTGGAAGGTGCTCCAATGCACTTGGTTGGCCACAGTTGCCTAGGCAACAGCACCTCAGGATGCTACTGGCACAGAAAGAACTAAACAAATGTGTCGGTCAGGTCCCTTTTGGGAACTTGATTTTTGTGCGGCAAGGATGCCACATTTCCCCCCCATCTTAACAAGAGAATCCCAAGCAGTGGGTCTCTCCCTCAAATGGAAAGTTCATAAGGGATCTGCTGACAAATATGAGGTCACTGGACACATGTCAATAGGACCAAGCATCTAATAGCTGCTGGAGTCCCACCTGACAGATAGGCTTATGAATAAAAGGCTTTAGAAATAAGCATTAAGTTGGCTCCAGCTCTGTGAAATTGAATATTCTACAAAGGACTGAAGAGGGAGTGGAAGGGTCCCAGAGCTGTGAGCCAGCCACTAATATTAACCTGGGGCTGCCCGAAAATGGGCAGCACCACCTTGATTGAGACAACAAAAGAGTTAAGGGCGGGGGAAGCAAAACGAAATTCAAACCCCACCACCTCCATTCTTCTGTTTTGCTTGAGCAAAACATTAAGACTTGCAAAAGAATTTAAAAAAGAAAAGATATAAAAGACTAAGTTTAACTATTTTACATATATAAAAGATCCCATTCCATCCACCCAGTGACTCTCACCATGAAATGCTGTCAAGGGGAGGAGGAGGAGTGGGGGCATTAACAGAAATTCATCTGGAAATTGGAAACGCTAGAAGCTGGTCCCACCTTTGGCGCTGTGGCAATGAACCCAAATACTGTGGTCAGAACTGGTTGGTCATGGGGAGGCTTGATGCTGCAACAACAGCAGCAGCATCTGCACAGAAGGACTAACAAATGGGCGGCTGGCTGGGAAGAACCCGTCTCTGCTCTTGGACATTCCCGCTGCAACTGGCTGAAAGCGCTAGTTACGTTGCATAGTGATCGAAGCTGCCAAGGTACTCCAGTGCAGCCCTGTAGCACAGCTGATACTGGTCCTGGAGAAGAAGGAAGAGAATGGGATAAGCAAAAAGCCTCTAAATGAGACCACCACTTCTATCACATCATGGTGCAAATAAAACTCACTCTAAAAGAGGCAGCTGGCTAGCACCAAGCCCTGCATCTAATGTAAAGAGGGGCCATTTTGCTCAGATTAGTACAGTAAGCATAGATTGGGAGTGAAGTTCCAGTTAAACTGCAGGTGGGAGAGCAGCAAGCTGACTGTATGGGAAACCCAAGTACTGAATTTTTACCAATGTAATTTACTCTCATGGTGCACCAGTAAAATATGTCCTATATAAAAAGGAGGATGAATTATGGATTTCTGCTCTCCGTCTCATGACCCATCCAACCACTGGTTCTGATATCCTTGCACTACACGAAGAACAGCACAGAATCAAAGGTCGCATTGATCAGGTGAAAGAGAGGCCAATCCAAGCTGCCATCAAGTTAGACCAGAAAACAGTATGGGTTCTAACCAGAAGATAGCCACTGGCCATGTGTAATCCTTTGCAAATGCTTGCTGGCACTGTTCTTTTGCACAGTATAACCATGACTACCTTTTGGGACTAACCCAGAGTGGGGTTTAACTTATGGTGAGAAATCTTGGCTGGAAGGCGCTCTGATGTGGCTTCATCAGTCTTGACAGATCCAGCTGTCTCACCTTTTAAAAGCCTTTTACAGGCTTCAGAAGATGCTGTAGATACTAGTTGTGCCAGTCATAGCTTAGCGTAATGCTGGTGGTCAACAAAAGAGGTTTAAAGACTGTCTCAAGGCAAATCTAAAAAAATGTAGTATAAACACCAACAATTGGGAAACACTTGCCTGCAAGCACTCCAATTGGAGAACAGCCTTTAGGGTGTCATGGGCTTTGAAGACACGCGAACTCAGGATGCAAGGGAGAAATATGCTAAGAGGAAGGCACGCTTGGCAAATCCACACCGTGATCAACTCCCACCCAGAAACCAATGTCCCCACTGTGGAAGGACGTGTGGATCCAGAATTGGCCTCCACAGTCACTTACGACAATCTTACTCGGCTATGAGTGATCGCCAAAGGAGAAGATTGTATATGCCCTATATATCTCATAGAACACATCAACATGGGAATGGGGGCAAGATTGGTGGCTGCTTGATGTGATTTATATGGAATATGCCTACTTACAGAGAAAGTTACATCCCTTTTCCATACTGAAAGCAAGTGAAAGCAAAGTTTTGATCCTAAATGCTTGCCACCAGTCCTCTGTGCAGCAGCAAGCATGTGGCTGGTGGTTTACCTCTGTTTGCACCATGGCTGGTCGTTGTGTCCTCAAGGTCTTCACAGTCTGGAACATGTCAACTACGCCCTCATAGCGCATGCGCTCCAGTACAATGCTTAATGTGATGAACACCCCTGTGCGTCCGACCCCCGCACTGCACATAAGGAAGAGAGAAAGAGACACAGTGAAAGGGAACTGAAGCATCAAAAGATCACAAAGATCAAAAGAAGCTCTCCCAAAAGCTAAAATATCTCTCTACAAGTGCCACAATGTTTTTGTGTGCTCAAAACTACAAAGCAGAGATTTCCCCTGCCTTTTACCAAGGAAATGGCTTCTATACCTAGAAAGGTGAGGCCATCTCTGCAGTAGTAATCTAGCTTTCCCTGATGACCCCAGCCTCCTCACCACTGGCACACAGCACCTAGCCAGCTTCCACGGACAAGCAAACAGCAGAACTTACCTGCAGTGTACAGTGATGGGCCCATCTTGGCCAAACTGCTCCTTGGTTTTATGAACTTGCCCAATGAAGTCAATGAAGCCCTCTCCAGTTTTTGGTACTCCCTGCTCAGGCCAGTCCGTGAACTGGAACTGTCGGATGGTTCTTGACTGTCCATCCTAGTTGTGGTGAAAGGGAGATATAGTCACTGCATCCTCTCAAAACACAGGGCAGCCTTCATGGTCAGGCCTTTCCTACTGGTGCCAGAAAAGCCTTGAGGAGGGGAGGCCCAGCCAACCTAAGCAGATTTCTTTTGCCCCTTAGTGAGTATTTTGTTTTATATAGCAGGGTGTAGTAGATATAAACACAACTGAAATCCATGCTTCTGCTTTCCAGCTGTCTCAGCCACTTGACACACAGTAACACCAATGCAGAGGGTGATAAAGCAATGGACAATCAGATGCACATTGAAGATAAAGCCCTTCTGTCCTGTGCTACTTGCAATGTCTGAGCAGTAATGGGAAATAAATATTGGGGAATTCAGGGTAGGCTGTGCAGTACTCACCCTGGCATCAGTGACCTTGAACTCACGCAGAATGTACTGGGGCATGTTGTATTCAGCCATGGGATCCACCACAAAGTACTGGTACCGAGCAGAACGCTCTGCTGGCCAGTACTGGTGGCATTTCTCCTGAAAAGCAAAGGAAGAGTCAGAATTGTTACAGTCAAAATGTGTGATGTGACTAAAGCGTGAATATTTTAGAGTGAGGTGCCTTTTGACATCTTGTCCTGTTGGGTAGTACAATACCCACACAACTCCATGCTCTAATATGTGCAGCAAGACACTGATCTATTTCTTCCCTCCTGCCATGATGTGATTGATTAGACTCCCCTTGCTCCTGCACGCCTCCATTTCCCATGACTTCCTGATTAGCAATCAGCCTGCCTCTTCCATGCCAAGTTACTATGTAGAAAACCTCAGTTCTAGCCCAAATGCCCCTTTTTTTGCGGACCAGGGGGATCAAGTACATTGATGGTTGCAGCAGGAGATGAACGACTCCTGCAGATTGCGTGCTTGTTGAGCATACATTCTGATTTATTTAAATAAAGTTGACAAGGAGGTTATACAATGCTCAGCAATCACCTGATTTGTTTGTGGAGAGGTTATATGACTTCATGTCAATCAGTTGTTATATTTCTGGTGCATTTTCCCATCACCACAAAAAAGTCATTTTTTTTGTTGTGCAAGTGTTTTAATTCACTTCAATAGCACAAACCTAAATTTACTCGTATGCAACTGAGTCCATCCCACAAAACAGTTACAGTCTGAAGACTTCAGTGCAATGAGCTTCACCTTTAGCAGTGACTGCAGTCCCCTCTAGCATTAGGAGAATGAAAGCACAATATTTGCTCTCAAGACTGGGCCGTACACCTGGAATCTCACTGGAGAAACAGCCCCAGAATAGACATCACTTGGTAGCTGAGGGTGCTAGCTTACCCGCCCCATCTCTCGCAATTTGGTCAGCATCACCACAATGGTAGAGTTGTGCTCCCACAGCATCCGCCAGAAATCCTCTGTAGTTTCAGCAAGGGGTCCCTGTGTGGCAATGTAGGCCTTTTGCTGCCTGCAAGGTATCAAGCATTTCAGAGTGGTAGATGACTGACACTTCTGGGATGGAAAGGAGATACTTAGCAGTTAGGTCTAGAGAACTAGATAAAGGGCTTGCTGGGGGAGGAGAGGAGGACTTGTGCCACAAATCTGGATCTCTGATAGCATCTAGCTGCTTTCTTCTGCAGTCCTTGCCCACAACCACCTGTTCCACTATGAGATCAATAAGGCTATCAGAGGTCCCTTGATGAAAGTAGAGTATTAACACAAAGGCACTAAGAAATTAGCCAAAGTTACTCAATGTGAGAAGAGGCATATTATATAAGTTGGAGTAACTAATGTTATTACACCAGTTGGATCTTCTAAAATACACATGTGGGGTGAAATATAATACCAGAGTAGTGCTACAACAATTACAAGCTTTTTGTAAAATTGTGTGAGTTCCTTTGAAGTGTGCAGGAAACCCTGGTATAGGATGTGTGTTGTACATGACCCCAAAGGGTGGAATTTCTGCCACTGCAAAACTCTAGCTACAGTAGTGAGCAAATACATACACAGACCCTGACATATGCTACCAGTGAAGACAGTGAATCCTGTTTCCACAGTGATATGTAGGAAAATAAGTCAGAAAATTGAAAAGAGAATCTGTGCCATCAGTATTCTACCACTATGGGGCACTGCAGATCCTTGAATATAGTCTTAGGCTCTCAGCCTTATCCACTCTCATTTAATCTCTCCACTGGTGCTAAAAATTAATGAATCTGTTGTAGGACAGCTGTAATGTGTGGGACAGAGATGGAAGCTGTTCCAAGGTGGATTTATAAGACGTCATAAAAGGCAGGAGTGGGGCGGGGGGGGGGGTGAGATGGCAGAAACAAAGGCGCTAATAAAGATGCAGCTTCAGAGCCGTCTGTAGCTCCTTGGGCCAATTGATCTCTTTAGATAAAGTGGAGAACGATTGCTCACTTCAAAGGGAAGGACGGGAAGAGATAAACAGGGGCCTGCAGGGACGGTTTAGGTAGGACATGAAATGCTACCACCTGCTGCTTTGGCACACATTTTTGCCAGCACCCCCTCCCAACCTTAGCAGCTCTCTTGCAGCACCAGACACATGGAGGTGGCCGCTCTAACACACTCTGGGCACTTGAAATCTGAAGCAGATAAGTGGCCAGGACCTCATCTGCTCTTCTGTTTCCAGCACAGCAGCCTAGAGGCCTGGCATCAGGCTCCTGTTTTGCACTGAAAAGCCTCCCCATGTTGCTGGACCTCTGCCACTCAAATGCTCTCCTAAGATATCTTTTGCACTACCAATTCACAGCTGTTTTTGTAGCCTCATGGGGTGTCTCGGAGATAGGGGCAGGGAGTAAGTTGTAGGACAATGCTTCCTTTGCCCCCACGCAGAGGGTGCAGCCCTCCTCAATGATCCCCAAGTCCATTTTGGAGGCAGATTTGCTCTTCCCCTGTATAAGACGGTTTCTTTGCTTTCAAGTGACAGGATGAATTTCAGTTGCTGTTATTGCAGCACTGTGAACAACTTTGCAAGACAATCCCATTGTGGGAGGTGAACTGTACAGTTGGTTACCAGCAGTACCTTGGCTAATGAAAAGCTGAGGATGCAGGAGCCAGTACCTGTCACCCCAGTCTAATAAAGCCTGAGAGGGAAAAGGTAACTTCTATCAGGATCCCAGGCTCTGGGGAATAGGCAGCTTGAAAAAAGCCCCATGTTTGCTAATGAAAGGCTACTGTCTGAGCTCTTATTGAAAGACAGAGCTGTCCAGCTTGTATTCAAATTTAAAAGTAATTTATATACTATAAATATATTTATAACTAAATATTGAACATAACTATTTTATTAATTTATTAGATTTCAGATGATAATTCTAAGATGCCTATTTAAGGATGTAAGCTTCAGTTTAAAATTATTTTAATATATTAATGAAATGTTGAAATATTTAGGATGTGGTTAATGTTAGGATTTCTACTGATACCATATAATAGCATCAATTTTTTTTTTGAAAGAAAAGTAAAGAAAAAAGAACACAGAGAAGCAGCAGCACAGCAACACCACAGGAGGAGATTTTAAACTCCGTTTAGAATGACTACATTACCTATAGCCATCTACAAAGCTGGCATTGATGTAATCTGAGCCCTCGACGCCTCGGATTGGCTGCAGGCAAACCCGTGTCAGCTCATAGGGCATAATATTCACCAGGCGGTTTTTGAATTTGTTGCAGGGGAGGTTGGCACTGATGAATCGTGAGGTATGTGCTTTAGAGTTGGCGAGGAGCTGTTAGGGGAGAAGTACAGATTAGAGCTCCCATATGATGTACACACATTTATTCACTCTGCCACATAGAATAATGACCGAGGTAACAAAAGATGCAGGAAGCTGGGCTAAAGCAGCCCCTCTGCCCAGATGAAATATAGGGGGCATTCCAGCAGCCTTGAAAAGGAAGAAAATTCCTGCCTACCCTGGCAAAGGTCCTGAGGAGGCAAGACCCTGGGAGGATGTCTTTTCAGCCAAAGCAGGGTCATTTTGCCCATGATGCAGAGACAAGCTCAGCAAGGATCTATAGCTAGTCACAACTCCATGATGAGCGTACCCTGTTCTTCAAGTTCACACTATAGATTTTAGATGCACATTTTAAAACATCTTACTTGTACACCTAAAAACATAGGCTTGTGTGTGTGTGTGTGTGTGTGTGTGTGTGTGTCTGTCTGTCTGTCTGTCTTAGATGGGCACTTTCAGTCACTCTATAGTATTCTTCCCCTGGGAGCTCTTGTTATTTGCTTTTACTCATTAGCACCTTACTAACACTCATTCTAACATCATTCCTGACCTGCTTAGAAGCATGTACCTTGCTTTTCTGAGCAACCCTTGCCTTCTGTCTCATGCTGGTGACTTCTGGCCCATGACTGAAATATCCTATGCTTAGAGGGAGCCTCAGCACAGGACATTGCACAGAATACCAAAATTTGTGAGATTGGTATTTTAAGACGTTTGTTAGCACTCATCAGGACCCAAACCTCTGAAGAAGAAAGGGAGTGGGACTCTGGGACTCAAGTGGGTTAAACTCCACAGCTCCCTATCTTCAGAGGCTGCTTCTTAGAAAACATCCAGCTCAAGGGGACTTTAATATTGGGACACCCCCTCCTCCAGGACCTTGCTAGTGTGTGTGTGTGTGTGTGTGTGTGAGAGAGAGAGAGAGAGAGAGAGAGAGTGTGAGAGAGAGTGAGTTGAAACTCAGGTTGAGCCCAGCAGTGTCTCCCATTCATTAGACCTACTCAGAAGGATAAAGCAAGCCCCATATATACTTCTAAGCAACTCTAGGAAGAGCTGCGGCCAACAGGTCCTCTATAAATGCCACCCATTCCCAGCTGCTCAGTGCTAATTCTACAGCTCCAGGAGATAAGCCCTTGTTTAGCCTAGTAGCTTCATCTCCTCGCAGGACAGCTTCCTTGCTTGGCAGGAAAAGGACCATTTTTTACATTCTCTACCAGAAAGAGTTAGGGGACCCTTTATGGATGTGCTGCCCAGTTTCTTTCTAATTGTATGAGGACTTAGGAATCTGTTTTGCTCCATGTAACTCACTTTCTACTCCTTTCCCCCTTAATTCTTACTGCAGCTCTACCCATTCACTTCTTTCACTCCGTGGCTCCTGCTCTGATGTATGGCATGGCACATACAACCAAGTTGCTTTCAGAAACAGGGCTGCAATCTGAGCTGCTGACATCTGTTGAGGTCTACTACTGACTGCCAGAGGCCTGTTGTTCCTCCTCATTATCACTGCCTACTTGCCTCCACTTTCCAGGCAATAAGCATCAGCAGTAAGAAGCAGACGCTGCCACCTGCTTCCATGTCTGCCTTTCCCTCTGGTTGGCACTAGGAGCAGGCTAGGCCTAGTTCCCACTACCACTGAGTGACAGCTGTTCGCTCTCCTCACCAGTATCAATTCAACCAGTCTCCTCTATCATCTCTCTTGGGAGTGGTGGCGGCCACAAGGAAGAGCAGCATCCACTGCCACCTGCTTGCCCCTTGGCTCTTCTGGAGTGAGTAAGCAAGTGGCAGTAACTCCTCCTCTTCTCATTGTGAGGCTGTTACCACTCTGCTCACTCACCCGCAGAGGACAGCAAGCCAGTGGTGGGCAAAGCAAGCCATCTAGCAAGTAGTGACAGCAGCTGCTCTTGCTTGCTGCCATTACCTCTCTCATGTTCATTGAGCAGTGATGTCAGAATCCAGGAGCAGCAGCATGGCACCCCCCACTTGTTCACTTCTCCTTTGGGGAAGTATTGGGGATTGGGAATAGGTGCAGGTGGAGGTGAGAGCCTTGTCCAATCCCCACCCCAAAAAAACCTCCAGTGTGAGCAGTGTTCAGAGCAAAGAGGCAATGCTGTTTTGCTTTGTGCTGTTTCCACAGCAAGTCAATATTTTGACTCCATGGCTGCTGTTTTGCAAGAGGCTATTCCCAGGGTAGAGCGGGGCTTCCGCAGTCTGTTTCACACTCTACATGCTTCACTGCTTCCCCACAGGAACTATCCCCGCCCAGCCTTTGCTGTACAAATGCACATCATTGGAGAATGTGGGCATTAGCAAAAATTGCAGCCTGTATCAAGGCTGTAAGAAAAAATTGGTGTGAAGCCGACACAAGTGTGGGTGTTGGTGCTGGCAAGCAAAGACAATTGTGACAACCAGGGGACTTTACTTCCTTAAATTGCACCAGGCAATATGCCAGCTAAGCCTGACAGTGGCCCTCCCTCTCTCCTCCTTCATACTAGGGAGAAGTACAAGTGGAGCAAGGCAGGGGGCACTGGAGCTGTTGACATCTCAAGTATTTAAACTAGAAGCATTTCCAGCGAAGTTGTTCATAGTGACATCAATTACCACTAATGCCCAATCTGCATCTGATTTTGGATGCAGCTCCAGCCACTCTGCAAAGCAATGTTGCTGAGAACTTCATATCAATCTGCTTTTTTATATCCTTGCCAGAAGCTGCCATTCTAGGAGGGAAATGTCGAGGACACTCACTCTGCAATGCAAATATATTTCAATCACTTCCTACCTGGTTTAGAAATTTACAAAAGAATCATTATCCCTAGAAAATCTCCCTTCAGCCCAAGAATCAACTCTTCATAGTTGCTCACAGATCTGTGAGGGATGACAGGCAGGGGTGCCAGTTCCAGCTGAGCAGCCCCTTGATCACTCTGTGTGTTGACATGTGGAAAAATTGCAAATGCTCTTCTGCTCACCTTAAACTCCAGTTCCATTGCTGTGACACTCTCACCCGGAGGTACCTGACTCAGCTTCTGGATGTGAGCAAAGAGGTTGCGTGCAGGCACCTCAGTGTTTCCACAGGTGGCTGCTTCAAGCAAGGCCTCGTGGATGAAGATATACTGATCCTCAGTCTGCACCATATAGTTTCTTTGTGAGCGCATGCATGTCACATGCCCATAGATGTCCACTGTCTTCTCATGCTTCATCCTCTCAAGCATGGCATCGATTACAATGAAGCAGCCTGTCCTGCCCACACCGGCGCTGTAAAAGCATGGCACAAAACATGAAATAGTACTTCCTTCAGAGTCATTTCTAAGCCTTCACCAAGCCCTGCCCCAACCCACTGCATACTGCAGGGACTGATAATCCTCAAGTTCACACTTTCTCCGAAGAACCCTCAGAGAGGCAGGTTAATGCACCTGAATAGAGCAAATGGAATGAGGATTCTGCACTATGGTCTCTCTGCCCCCACCCTGTGCACACTTTCTGAGTAATGTTCCTTCTTACAAAACCAGTAAACCCAAATCTTCCTTGGTGGAGGCAGAGATGAGCTTTTTGAAGTGTATAACTTGGTCGTGCTCCCAGTGCACAAACCAGCACAACCAAAAACACGCCAACAAACAACAAATGTGATGTCTGACAGCTAAGAATTTTACAGCAGGACATCTCCTTGCCGCTGCTCATGTCAAATTCCTAACAGGGTTTTAATAGGGAGAGAGCGTGTGTTAATTATACACCACTCCCATCTTAACCAGAGCATGAAGGGAGAGCATTAAATACCGTTTCTAAGGAGTTCGTGAGAGCTGCAGTGATGAAGTGGTTTGTTCAGTAATAGTTCCCACTCAGCTACAAGAGATAAATCACTGGCCAGATAAGATGCTGATTCCTAGTGAACTAATGTTTGTGGCTGAAGCAGTCATTTCTTTCCATCCTGAAGTGCAGCAAGAGATTATATGAGTGCACATGCAGATGGTGTGTCATGCTCTGTAAATAGATGGCATATGTATGTTTGTGCAGAATGGTGTCCCATATGTTTTCGTGTTGTGAATGCACATACTTGTTAGCAGAATATGAATGTTTGAGCTGTAAGTTTAGATTAGGCATAACAGTTTCCTGAATTGTGTATGCATGGTGCTGGGATATTTCATCTTGCTGTGTGGTTCAGTTAGATATTCTACCTTGAAGGTTCATTTTAATATGTTGTAGCTAGCCTAAGCCTTCAGGTACAGGGGGGAAATAGAAGCAAGTCAATAACAGAGTAATAATTGCACGTTTTATGGATGCTAAAGTATGCTTGCATTTTATGTGAGATGGATTTGTGGGTTTCTGTCATCAGTATTATTGCCATTGGTTGTTGTGAGGATAAAATGGAGAGAGGAAAAACCATGTACCCCACCTTGAGCTCCTTGGAGGAAAAGGTAGGATAGAAATGCAATAAAATAAATATATAATAAAGATGCAGAATTCCCCTCTGAAATGTTGCTTCTCATACTGTTTTAATTTTTAAAATATTGTTGTTGCTTCTCAGGTAAAAATAGTGAATTAAGTGTTGTGATGATGGGCACTGACTTCAAAGTGCTGCTTATGCTAGCAGAGGGCTATAATGCTGATTTCACTGCTCTTGCAGCGGCAGCAGCAGCAGCGGCACCAGGCTGACTGTAAATCCCAACAGGTGCACCCCTGCCAAAATACAGCGACTGGCAAGCCCTTCCCATTCCTTTATACTGATAGTCCTTACCTGCAATGTACAACCACTGGCCCAGCATCAGGGGGGTTGCAGGCTTTCACTCTTCTCAGGAAGGCTAAGATTGGGGTGGGGTACTCCGGCACCCCATGGTCAGGCCAAGCCATAAACTGGAACTGCCGCAGCTCCCGCTTTTCACTGGACCCATTCTATGGAAGAAGCCAAAATATGCCAGCTAGTGGTGGTGCATTGGACAGTGGGCTTTTTCTCTGGTTTAGAAATCCCATGCCTTCAGACACATCAGGGCTCAGGATAACTGTACACCAGGGATGGGAAACCCTTTGTTTCAGCCCAAGGGCTGCACTGCCTCATGGCCACAGCCCTATGGTGGGTGGGCCAAAACAGAGGGATAGATGACAAAAGCTCTCTTCAATTGGTAAAATTTAATGCCTTCCAACTTGTGGAAGAGGACTGTATGAAGTAAGCAGCCTTTTGTGACTGTAGCTGCTCCCTGCACATACAGCCACATTCTGAACATCTGGAGAGGACTATACTCTCAAGTGTTCATACACACAGCAAATACATACTACCATCCTACATGGCACACACAGACGTTAATACTCACCTCCTCCCACCCTACAAGTAATTAGGCTTGGGGGGAAAGCCTAATTCCCATAGGGGAAAGAGGCAACCTTTATGGTGATTGCAGATTGGGAGGGGACAGTTAATTCTTCCCTCCCCAGCTGCAATCTCAACAAATATTGCTCTTGAAAACAGCCTCTATTTGAGCCAATAGAAGGCTGCTTTCTGTGGGGAGGGGGCAACTTTGGGTGGTGTGGCCTCAATACCTGGGAAAGGGAGGGTTAATTATTTCCTCTCTAACTCTGCACACTCATGCCCCCCCCCCACATTAAGGCTTCAAAACAGACTATTGTCTGCTCAGATGAAAGGCTGTTTCAAGCCCAATTGCTGCTGGGTGTGTGACACTGAAGAGGGGAGGCTGTGGGTTAGATTTGGAGGCTTCAGGGCTGCACGTGGCACCTGGCTGGTGGTTCCTCATTCATTCCACACACTTCCTTTCACAATATGTTCACAATCTGTTCTGTTCTATTTTTGTTTCATGCTGAATTTTTGGCTGCCCGCTGTGATTTGTTTTTTGCTGTATTTTATCAGCTGCTTTGAGAGCCATGGCTAATAGCTGTATAGATAGACGGAATTCCTCAGGCCATTGTAACCTTCAGGTTAGTTCCCCAGCACAATGAGAACACATGGTTTAGCCTTCACTGAAAGGCCAAGATGCACAAAGAATAAACTCCTTGGCAGAATAAGGCAAGACTGGGCTGGGAGTGAAATGTGTGTAGATGGCTCTTCCACTTCAGCCTGTATTTTTTGATGATGGGTTCTCTCACTTCAAGCATCTGTGAAAGAGTCAGTGTAAGTCCTTGCACTTTCATGTAACTCTCTGGGAAAGATACTTCCTGGGCGCTCTTGCAAGACCTTGGCTGCCCACACTTTCCTTCCTCCTTTACCTTGTAGAGGGCGAACGTTCGAACTGTGTACGTGGCAAGTTCAACTGTGTCCAGCAATGTCACCTGGATCAGTCCATAGGTCTCTGTACCACGGCCTGGCCAGTACTGGTCACACTTCACCTGCAATGAGAAAAAGGAATAATGGGTCAGTGTTTGGGGGTGAAGTTATCAATAGGCTCCACATATGCCCCTAAGATGCCTCAGAGCCTGGTTTTCTCGCCTTACTCAAATTGCCCCTGCTAGGAGCCAATGGCTGGTGTGGACCCACTCTGAGTAGTGTAGAAATGCAAAACACCTTTACTGCATTTGGCTGAGGTTTACAAAGCAAGTAGGTATTTTTGTTTGACCCTCTACTTTGTTCTGCAAAAGGCCAGTAATACTGGATGGTCTGGTAGGAAACAAGGAAAGACAAGATGCTTGGTGCTCAAAGGTAGGAATAAGGAGCAAGAATGTTAATGGGCAAGGGGAGTGCAACAGAGAGAAATGGTCTATTCAAAAGCAATTTCTTCCCCTGTAATTTTCTGTCCTTTCCCTGCTCTTTGAGAAGATTGGTGTCTGTAGACAAATGTACTGATCTTTCCTCCCCCTCAGTGGTGAATGTGGGAAGCCTGGCCACAGTCTATCATCCTCTGCTTTGGAATCTGCCAGGGTTCCTGCCATGACGGTCACTGGCAATGTCCTCTCCAGGAGACAGCAGGAGAGGAGAAGACGGAGTAGTAGATTCTTGAAGGGCAACTGAGACAGCCAGTTTGAACCAAAAAAAGTCTAGCAAGAGAAAAGAGTCAAACGGAGCCAGAGAATGGACATTTTGGGGGTTTTATATTGAGCTTCTCCAGGCCCCGAAGAAATGCCTATGTATGCCTGCTAGAAGGAGCCCCTCTAAAGGATAGCTGAAAATGCTGCTCTCTGCTGAAGTAGGATTGGCCTGCTTTGCTGGGAAGGTGCCAAATATGTGAGAGATGCATCAAGCTATAAACCATATTTTCATCTAGTTCTCTCTCTTTGTCAAAGCCCAAGAGCTGGAAGTGTACTTCCTGTCTATAACTGCGCTGTGGGCAGTCCACACAGCAAGGATGAATTTTCCCACTCCCATTTGACTAAGATGCATTAGTGGGAAGCACTAACATATTGCTCTCTGTATAGACTTGCTCCTCTATTCCATGGTGGAGAGAGGTGACAGGGAAGATGTCTTGTTCCTTTGCCCAAATCTCCCATATTTAAAAAACTAAATTCAATGTGTGTCTGCTGCTATTCCTCTCCACCTCCTGCTTCACCTATCCACCCATCCGTCCCTTGTACTCTGCTTCCTATTCTGCCTCTTCCTATTTTTCCTTCCCAACTAAAGCCTGGCTACAACAGAACCTCTACAAGGGAGAATGAATGAGGATCACCTGGACCTGTCAAGTAATGGTAAGCTCAATTATTAGCTGTGTGTGTTTCTAGGGAATGGAGGACATGGAACAACACCCTAATTAGAAATCATTGGTGTTCCGCCTATTGATTGAGGATATTTTAATGGGTGGGCTTAGTAAACATTTCTAGATAAGAGATTTAAGTGCACCCTAGAACTGCCGGGGTGCAACTTCTTCCACTTCAGAATCACTGCTTAAGGTCAGAAGCAACTTCCTGGGCAGTTGGGGAAGTCTGTAGAGGAGCTACAGGTAGCTGGGATCCTGGTTCTCCTGAGATCACAGAAGTAAGTGCTCAAGAAGGAAGGTTTGTTGTCTGGCTTACTGGTAAGCTGCCTCGCCCAAGTGACAGCTAATATAGCAAATGGCAGCGCAGGCCTGGCTGCGTCCAACTGCTTCTTCAGCAAATGTCACCCTTTTCCTGCCCAACTCTGGGGAGACTACAGTGTTTATGTTCAAACACAAAACAAACTTTCAAGTACTCTATCCTAGGGTTTAATAGCAAAGCCCAAACTGGTAATTGAAAATTATTTATTCATGACCAGATAAGAGTCACTCACATTTTCTGCCAAATTTACCCATAATGTTTATGCCCCATTTTCAAGCTCTGTAAATTTTATGCTGAAGCTGATGCACGATGGCACTAAACCAGATAAGAGAGTCTTTCTTCTGGCATCACTCGCTTCTCATTAATGTCACGAACACGCTTACAACCTGGAAATTCATTTACTGCTGGCAGTGCCCAGTGGCTCCCTCAGTCGCTGGGAAAATAAGGAGACCCCCTTAATACAAGTGCTACAAAGGAAGAACAGCCGATTTAGAATATCTTTACCAGGCAGGCCACATCCCAAGACCCACTGTCTGCAAAATGGGATGAGAGGTCTCTAATATACCTGGGCTTCAGGGCACTTTCTATTGAGCGGTGCAAGGGAAGTTTCCTATGGAAAAGGCAGTCTGGGCCAGTTCCCCAGAACACATAGGGCCCTGGAGACTCACATATTGCTGATTCTGCTGCCAACTGCAAAAGCTTTGGAGGCAGTGAATGAATATGCTTTTATGTAGTATGCAAACATGAAAGGTGAGGATGATATGTACCAGCAAGCTGCCAGGCCCTGCAGGTCATAACAAGGCACCAAATAGATACCGCTCCCCCCCCCCCCCGTATTGCTTGCCCTTCAGAAGATGTGGAAACCTTTTGAAGCATTGAGCTCCCCAAATCCACGAGGTCAAAGTCCAAAGCAACAATACCCACACACAGCATTGCTGCTGGGCCTGAGAAAGTGCTACCTGCTAGCACTCATCTGAAACTGCTCTCAAAGGTCCTAGGCTGGGAGACAGCTTGGAGATAAGAAAAGGGGCAAGCTTGAGCAAGCACTGAAAAAGACAGAGAGATGCACTGAAAAGGACAGAGAGAACCCTTTCACTTGGAGAATCCCTAAGTGCTAGGCTAGCGTTTAAGATCACGCTAACAGGACCAGTGGTCAGGGATGATGGGAATTGTAGTCCCAAAACATCTGGAGGGCCAAGTTTGCCTATGCCTGGTTTAGATCAATCTGTTACTCCCACCCATCAGGTACCTGTTTGTCTGATTCCACCCTGAAGCTACTATGACTACTTAACTGACGGTTCCCTTGATGTGGGTGCATCATATCTGTGACTGGTAGTAAGGCAGGCTTCTAAAGAGTAGTGGTATGAACTCAGTTCAATGCAGACGAACAAGTGTGTCAGTGAATCTTCCCCACCCACCATACTTGGCTGGATGGTATGCTAACTCACTGAAGTATGTCACCTTGAGGGTACTACTGCATCCTCCATTTCATAGGAAGTAATTAGGAGGGGGAGGAGGGGAAGTGTGCTACTAGGAGATAATGTGCATCTCAACAAGAAGCAAGGCAGGAGAGAGACAAGTGCCCAAAGGGCCTTACAGAACATGTTATCTTGGAGAAACACACTCTGTGGAGCATCTTCTGATAGCTGGACAGCCCCAAAACAAAGCAAACTGGACTTTGGATATTCATTTATTCTGACACACAAAAAAGGGTCATTTCATGTTTACCTTAAATGCAAGCACTATTCTAAAACTGAAAAGCCTGTATTGGAGTTCCATGGCCCAGTTAATAACCACAGACAAATACTGTGTCTGCTGCTTAAATGCAAGCACACGGAGGCATGTCTACTTGGCAAACTGTTTGTGTAAACTAACTCCCAACCTATTCTCTCAATTTTAGCTCTCTCAAGACAAACGTGAAGGAGAAGAATCGCATTGGAGTGGTGGTGGGGAACTGCTTAATGCACAAAGTTGCCGCCACTTTGGTATGTTTGCAGCAGCCATTACCTGCTCCAGAAAACTAGGTTAGCTTTAAGTTAAGTATCACTCTGGTTGCCCTCCCCACAAAAAAAGGGACATTATAGGACAGCAGCTGGTACAGAAAAGGACAAGAAAATACAACAGGTCAATCATCCTTGTGGAAAAAGGTTTGGAGGGTTATTTAGCTTTGGGGGAAAAACATTACTGAGGAGGGGCTGGATAGAGATCAAGAATGGTATAGGAAGAATGACAAGGGGAAATTGTCATAAACCTTGAGGCTATTCATTGAAATTAAAATGAATGGTTTTTTAGTTAAACAAACTTCGCTACAGAATGCATGATTAACTTCGCTGCAGAATGCTGTTATGCAGCTAGAACAAATTGTTTTCAAATCAGGCTAGATAAAATATGGGAAGGAAAGAAACATAAATGGCCACTACGTCAGATGGTGGGAGAATAGCAACAGAGAACAGATTCTCATTTTCATTCCTACTTTGTAAAAATGTCTATTATATCTGGGGGTGGGGGCAGTGTCAGGAAGTCAACTATATGGACCACTGGTCTGATCCAGCCTAACATTTCTTATTAGGCACTGGCAAAGACTTAGCAACAGCTGTGCAAATCCGTGATGAAGGAGGCTACTTTCACACTGCTGACTGAATGCTTAAGGGGGCAGGGGGAGATACACTTAACAGGTACCCCCCACACCATCCATCAATACCGACAAGCTTTTTCTACAAGAATCTGGGGTTGATTCCTTTTTGCCTAGGATGGAGCATAGGCTGGTCCCTATTGCACTCTCTGTAACTCAGTTCTGTTGTCCTCTTATCACACAAAGCACTGGTGTTCTGCTTTCAGCAATAAAACTCAGCAAAGCAAGGAAGGATACATGCCTGCGTTTGTCTTTTCTCCCTCCACATACATCACCCCCCTTCATTCAGCTACTTCCCTCTCTCTGCAAATTCCCCATTTCCAATCTCCTGACTCAAGTCTATTTGACTAAAGAGACGAGTAAACCACAGTCCAAGTGCACATCTCCCTGCCCTGTGGTTGGCATGGAAACATAAAATATTCTGTGAGCATAAATGTTCACTACAAAAGATGGTACTTTCTGGGGAACCCTCCGCCCAAGGTTCTCCACACTGAAATCCATGTCTCTGAGGATATCTTTAAACACATGCATCTTAAGCTCAGTGACACCCAGGCAACTGGGAAGGGCACAGCTATATGGGGGTGAAAGAACCCTTCAGAAATCCCTGTGCACATTCAAAGAGTAAACATGGGGATAGGGATTGAAATCAGATCTCACTATTTGTTATGTCTGACCTCCATGTGTTGGAGGACACATCTGCACAATAGCCTATGCATGAAGAGCCTCCCCCCGCCCCCTTTGCCAGCACATATCATACTAAAAAGCAACTATCCATTTATGTGATAGCTACATTCTGGGCCCCTGCATGCACACGTAAAATTGTGTAAAATGGGGAGCAACTTGGAGAATCCTAGTGACTTGCATGGAGACTCACCCTAGACCCACCAAAGAGGGTTTCCTTGCGAGCTGGAGGGGCAGTGGGGCTTTACTGAGTTGCTCAACCTCCCCGCCAAACAGCTAACATGTGGTGTGGCGCAGCCACTGTTGCTGCTTCCCCGTGCATCAGCTGAGCTGACCTCACATTGAGGTCCTCTTTGGGCTCTGGGGAAGGTCTCCTTGTGAGCCAGGAGGACTGTCTTCTGGGTTCCCAGCACTGCTTGTACATGTTGGTCGTGTGCAAATACATCACACATAAATGAAGAGTTGTTGCCTGTATAGAAACTTGTCCTCTAATGAATGGAAGTTGGGTCCAGCAAGGTGACGGGGACTTGCCACAATGGTTCCGATTCCTTCCTCCCACTTTGAATGCCTTTGAACATCTGCATTATGCCTTTGAGCATAAGGCTGGAGAGGAGCTCCACAGCCCTGCCTCTCAAGCCACTGTTTCACACAGGAAGCCATGCTGAGTTTTTATTCTTTGTATGTAGCTCTATGGGATAAGATTCCCACCATGATTCACTGATGAAGCAAAAACTCCATCAGACTGTGAAACAGCCATAGAAATTACCATTCCCCCATGTCACATCACTCATTTAGGCCATTGGAATCTGATATAAAAAGTATTCAGTTATGGATTTCTAGAACAGGTCAAGGTGGGGAGGCTATGCTTGATGATCACGCTGGCATTAAAATCCTAGTACCATCTTTGTCTATAATGTTATATTCTATTTTCCTCAGAGGCCTGCACTTAGGACCCCTTGCCCCATGTCACAGTACCATATGAGGCTGCTACTAATATCAGCTGCACTGCATGCACAGAATCAACATGCACCACATTTCTGACTTGTCTCTGCCCAGAAGAGAAGATTGCACTTGTCCATACCCGAGACTTCTCCTCCAACCGGGTCATCATGACGATAGTTGCTGTGCGCTGTTCCCATACCATCCTCCAGAAGTCACTGAGTGTCTCTGGCAAAGGCCCTTGTGTAGCAATGTAGGCATTCTGCTTCCGGTAGCCATCAATGTAATTAGCATTGATGTAGTCACTTCCAGGAACACCTGCATGACAAAGGAAGAGGATGCACCTTCAGGGGGTTGAGAAAACAAGGGGTTGCCAGAATCCTGGACCATGCTGGTAGTGGAAACAGACTGTACTACAGGGAGTAGTTGTTAAGAGATGTGAAAGTGGTTGGGGAGAGGCTTCCTATGATGTACTCTGGGGGTGGGGGACCTCTGGACTGGGGGCCAAACACAGCCCCCCAAACCTCTCCATCTGGTCAAGTACACCCTCCCCAGGCATGCCCTTCACTGACCCTGCATCACACTCTCTTTGAGTGTTTTTGCCTGGCTGGAATGTGTCATTGAACTCTGATAACGCCTTACACGTGCCTGGGTGGAGGATACAAAGGGGTGTATGTAACTAGTCAGCTGTACAAAAGGTAAAACATTAACATTTGCTGCTCTGCCATTTTTGCTTCAGCTGCCACCCAGTACTGGCATGTGTTCCCTGAAAGGTTGTCCAGGGGAGAATACAGCCTGTAGTCTGCAAATGCTCTCCACCCCTGGAACACACTTTACTTCTGCCTAATTTTCACTGATAAAATGGGTTTTCCAGTTCTGAAACTGGACAAAACCCTGCAAACCTGTTTACCAGAGCTGGAACATGGTACAGTTACTTGACATCACATGAAACGGGGATTTGAACCTCAGGTCTGATGCACTGAGAATTTTGTTAGCATGAGGTGCTGCTAACAACACTTACCATCAATGGAGGTCAGAATGACACGTGAATGGTCATAGGCAATCACGTTTGCATAGCGGTTCTTTGGTTTGTTCACTTCCAGGTTGGAGTTCTCCCAGGTGAACTGCTGCCCGGGATCAATCGACTGCAACAAAGAAGAGGAGAAAAGGAGTGCTAAAACACAAGTTCTTTCTGTCTCTCTCAATTCATGGCACGATTACAAGCTTTCACACTTCTGTGTGCATGTATACCTTTCAACTCTGAAATAAACACCAGCCACCCTAGAATGTGAAACAGTATGGAAAGAAAGTTTCATATGCGAGAGCTTGTGAATCAGCTTTCAGATTGATTTGCCATCGGCACATTCAGTCTGGGCAGACCCCCCCCCAAAAAAGGGGGGGAAGCCTTGCCTATCTTGAAAGTCAACCCCAAAAATTGAATTGGCCCTTTACAATCAATGCAGCAATTAAATACTTTTTGCACTGTGTGAATTCTCTAAAAGTCAAAAGCAGTGATTCATCTTGAGTTGGTGAAAGTTGTCTCATGAGTAAATCCTCTGATGTGCAGCATCTCTGCAAATCTGGGCCCAGTGAAAAAATACAACTCCCAACTGTCTTAGAGGCATTATTGGGCAAAATACTGTAACATCTTTAAAAATAAGCTTGAGGACAGAAGCAAATATGTATAGTAGATATATTCTCTCTTAGGCATGAACAGTGTTGTTTGCATCTAGGATGAGTCTGTGTTGCTCCAGATGGCAGGATTAGAACCATTGTATGAAAATTGCATGGGACGCGGGTGGCGCTGTGGGTAAAACCTCAGTGCCTAGGGCTTGCCGATCGCATGGTCGGCGGTTCGAATCCCCGTGGCGGGGTGAGCTCCCGTCTTTCAGTCCCAGCTCCTGCCCAGCTAGCAGTTCGAAAGCACCCCTAAGTGCAAGTAGATAAATAGGTACCGCTTTATAGCGGGAAGGTAATCGGCGTTTCCGTGTGCTGCGCTGGTGCTGGCTCGCCAGAGCAGCTTCGTCACACTGGCCACGTTACCCGGAAGTGTCTCCGGACAGCGCTGGCCCCCGGCCTCTTAAGTGAGATGGGCGCACAACCCTAGAGTTGGACATGACTGGCCCGTATGGGCAGGGGTACCTTTACCTTTATGAAAATTGCAAGGGAGCATTTTTTGACCAAATATTAGGAGAAACTTGCTAATGGTAAGAACTGTTTTGACAGTGAATTCCTTCCAACAGTACTCTGCAGCAAAGATACAACCACCCTGGTACCTAGACCCTTTTGCAGATCACCATATAAATTTGGCCTTTAAACCAGACCCAAATCCCTGAACGCTTAAGTCCTCTCTCCCCTTCTGCCACAGTGATATCTACTGTGTCAGGCAAACCAGAGCTACTAGTAAAAAGGGAGGTGTTTTTTTTACAGTAAGTCAAATGTGCAACTGCCAGAAAACTAAAGAGCAATGAAAGGAAGGAAAAACACAATCCAACCCTACATTGTCCTACAGAAGTACAGGACTGCAGAGTAAATGTTCCCTTCCTGCCTTCTATGAGAAACAGGTTGTGGAGAAGCACTCAGGTGGAATTTAAATAGGAACTTTAGCAGTTGGTTCCTCTTATGTGGGCTCAGCCAGAGAAATCTCTCAGCTGGATCATACTCTATAATTCTATGTACAAGTTCCTTCATTTTTGAGTGGCTGAGAACTCACACCTGCATCTTCAACATGGGTTCATGGAGCAAATGCTGGAGAAGCTGTGCCCATCCAAGCATATGTATCCAATGCACTGGTCTGCTTTGATCAATGTTTTTGCCACAATTCTCAGTGTAGTTGGCAGGACTAGATCGGCAACTACTGCCTGCTCTCCTGCAAAACTTAAAACACCTGATTGTGATATCCAGTTAACACTTGGCATGCGATCTGTTTCATGCCTGACATGGCAATTTAGGTAAGAGTCCTACATGATGCAGACTGCAATGGACAGAGAGCTGCTTTTTCAGTTTCCCACAGGCACAGCATGGCAGACAAAACTGTCTGAGCAAAACCAGAGCAAGCACTTTATAGAATAGTAGAATGCACACGAGCAACAAAGTCAAAGCAGCTCAGTATAGGTAGTGTTGGCACTTCTCCTAGTCTGACTCCTCCCAACCATTGCTGGGAAGTTTCCTTGTCTAAGGGCTTTTCTCCCACTGCATTACAGGAGCAACAGGCTGAGGCAGTCATAAACAAAAATGCACACGGGCTGGTTCACTTGGAGGAATGACAGGTTTAAGTCCAAAAAATTGCACAGGCCTTTCAGGAAAACAGCATCCCATGTTAGGTTCAGTGGCAATGGGTATTCCTTTCAAAGAAGAGCAATGCAGCACATAAAAGAGATTTCCACTGTCTCAGCAGGGAGGATATGACATCACAGCACTGCTAATGGGTGGTTTGGGAAATGCAGGATGTAAATAGACGTTTCCAACAGGAACCCTATAATCTTCTATTATCAGAGTAATAAGCAGGCAGTGCAGTGCAAAGTGGCAGGAGTAGACACAGCCCAGCTCCCTGCAGCTCAAGGCTAGGGCTCAAGTCACACTAAGCACATGTCACACATAACAGAAACAAGCCAGGTTTCTGGTCCATAGCTACCTGGACCTGTCCATTTGGCACCCAGATGTCTTTTGTTTTCCCCTAGCAGAGAGGAATTCCACTTGTGTTTTTTGTAAACTATCCTCTCTCTGCAATAAATCAATGGTAGGGAAGCATTTTGTGTCTTGGCAGGATTTTTTTACAGCTCAAGACAAGCATAGCAAATATAGCCAATCCCAAGCCTAATATTATATTTCAGGCCACATTTCAATAAATATGGTAATATCCTCAGCAAACAAGTAGGAAGATGTCTTCTCTCTCTCTCTCTCTCTCTCTCTCTCTCACACACACACACACACACACAAACCATTGCACTGGTAAGATACAAAGAGATGAATGGGCAACAGTGCACTTTCACAGGTGCATTTGGTTAGGACACAAGAGAGGGCCTTCTCGGTGGTTGTTCCAAGATTGTGGAAATCTCTTCCACAGTAGGTTAGGCTGCCCCCCCACCCAGCTTTTCTTTAGCTGGCAGGCAAATACTTTTTTGTCTAGACAGGCCTTTGGTCATTTACCGGCTGCTGTGGCAGTGTATTCTGAGTGGTTTTGGTGCTCTTTTTAATATACTTATTTTTTTAAAAAATCTTATATTGCTTGTGTGTCTTTAAGCCACATTTGTTTTAATTCATTCTGTGAGCCATATGTGGTCCTATACTGGGATATAAAGTGGGCCACATCACTTCAGACTGTGTAGAACTTCTGTGCAGAAAAGCCTCATTCAGAACCCTCCTGGAGGCCTTGCCCTAAGGGTAGAGACTGAAGCACAAAACACACCTCTGCTCAGTCAGAGTCACACTGAGACGGCTGCAATGACATGGAAGATAAAGGCGAGGATGGCATAGCTTCACCCAATCCCCCAGAGTGTAGCATCAGCAGTATCACTACAGCAATTGTCTTGCTCTGCAATGCGGAGGTGAAAAATCTCCCATGTTCTATCACCAACGACCCCATAAGAGGGCAAACAGGTGAGAAAAGCAGCATCCACCTGGCAGTGAAGAAGTGCTAATTAAATACGCCTGCAAATGAGTGACTTGTTTAGAAGTGAAATGATTTAATTTAAACTCTGCTGATGAATTAATGTGCACCTGTTTCCCCCTTAATGGCGGGCAAATGAGTAAATAAGGCAGGGAAAGAGAGGTGCCCCAAATGCAGCTGAAACCCATCAAGCAGTTTTTTCAGATGGGCTACACCAAGTAAAGGGCTCATCCCACTGTTACCTAACTCCTCTCCTCTGTCCACGGGCAAAACAGCTTTGCAGTACTGGGATGTGCACATTCACTCTTGCAATTTGGGCCCAACAAGAACCTCGTATTACCCAATCTAAGACAGCAACAGCAGCGTGTATGTATGGGGTGGGGTTTTTCAGGCAGGGAGGGGGACAGACACCAATTTGAATAAAGAGTTGTCAACTTTTTTCCTGGAAGATGTCCTGTATGGCCAGCAGAAATTCAGCAGGTGAAGCTTTTCTTGGCAGGTCCAACAACTGAAAGGATAATATTCCTTTTGTTAAAGGTGCAGAAGCACAGCTAGAGAAGAAGTTGGCAATGTCTCTATTTTTTTAGCAGGCTGGGATGATGCAAACCTTGCTAGCTACATGGTTTGGTTCCAGCATGTTTGCTGTGCCCATCAAGAGGTTATGATTCCTAAACCCTGAACTCCAGGCAGTGCTCTAGCATAACCATAGCAAGCTAGTGCATTAGTGTACTACCAGTGTATTAATGATGGCAGCACCCATGTTAACACAGCCATTGACCAATACAAAGTCAAAAAAACTTCTTAAATGGGAAAAGAATGGCTTCTGAATCAATCACTGGCAATGTGTCAAATTGCAGTCACGTCTGTCACTGAAATCCTCCAACTTCTAGGACATATTGCAGCACAGTATGCAGATACGGCCATGGGAACTTGCATGTAGTTTTGATGGACCCAATGAATGCCTGGAAGGAAAGCAACTGGGGATAACTGAGGCGCTCACCCTCCAGAAATCCCTCGCTGCCACAGGAGCTTGATGGCAGTAACTGAGTATGCAGTTATGTACCTCCTGCTCCAATGATCTCTTCCCTTACTTGCACCCTGCTTGCTACAGGAGACGAGAGAAGGGTGAGCAAATTAATTAGCAGGGCAGGAGATGTTGTTACTGCACACTTGCTGTCATACTTGCTTTGAGCTCTTAAAGTGACAGGCAGTCTCTTAGCAAACCCCAGTGAGGTCTTTGTTCTGTGCTCAGATGGCCAAGGAGGATTTTGGAAATGGGAGGCATGGCAGGATACTTGGAGAGGGGAAAGGCGATACAGTGAGGAACAAGCCATACTGCTCTTTTCTAGCTGTGACCATCACCATACAACTAAATATCTGCACCTTGCTAGAGTGTCTGATAGGTTCTAATGCTATGGCAGATGGTTGGAAAGGAAGAGTTGGAAAAGATGCAGCTCAGATGCTTGGAAGCATTTGCTAGTCTTTCATTATCATTTCAAGGGGCAACAATGAACATATTGCCTTAGCAGGTGGTTGCTAAGCAGAATCTGCAGGGCTTCTTCAGTAACTGACTTCTTTGTGGCTTCCCAAATAAGGAGGGGTGCATGGCAGTCTGGGAGTTGTAAATCTATCCAGCAGGATAGAATTAGGGGAAGGAAATGCTGAGTGCCAAAAATGCTGGGTGATATTTCTGGTTCTGCAATGGAGATGTTAGGACAATTATTAGTTGAAGCAAGAGACAAAATCTACAACCATTAGGAGTCTCTAAGGTGTATAAGGAAATGATTCAGAGTGAAACAGGACACCCTCTTTTTACAACAACACATATACAGAGGGACTTGCTCCATGGCCTGTAGTTTTGCCCTCTTTGATCTATTTGGAGCATTGCAGCCACCACCTACCAACTATGCTGACATGATTAAAGTGAGGCAGGGATAGGTTAACAGCTCTTCACAACAGTCCAATAATTCAGTGTAGATACTGCTTTTGTAGATGACAAAAGTATACCTGGTCTCCATTAACTGATCAGAGAATGAAATGCCTGGAAATGTTGGGAGTAGGCCAACCATCCATGTTGGGACTAGGCCAACTAGTCTTCTCATCTCATTGACAGATATAAGGAAAAGAGCTCTAGCTAATTCACTTACTGCACAACACACAGCATCTGCTTCCTATTTGCATGCGACCGTGCGGGGGGAGGAGAAGGAGGAAGCACTCCAGCTCGCTAGTCGGTGACAGAAGGAATCTCACTTGCTCACTCACTGAGCCGAGGAGGAAGACTGGCCCCACCTCAAAATTGCCTAATATTTATCCACAGTCTGGCAGACCACCTGCTTTGAGTATCTTGTGGGCACAGCCTGTCTGCAGTACAGGCAACAGTCCAACAGGAGGAGCTCAAATACAAGCATTGCTCTAGCACAGCAAGAGTGTAGATAAATAATTAACATGCTAGCGTGATTGTGCTTATTTAATTCTATTAATCCCTGGCTGTAAATTCTCTCCAAGGTTCAGTGCTAAAGATGCTCTCTCTGTGGTTTGACATCCAGACCTATCAAGAGCAACAATGAGCTAGCCACTTCCACTCCTTACGGTCTGTGCAAGTCACATGGAGAATGACACACTGACTTGAGATTCACAAGGGCTCATAACCAGCACTGGCAGCACCAGGCAGCTGTTTTGCTGGGCAAATCCTTTTTCCGCTCCCAATTCTAGCGCAGCTACACCCTCTGCAGGCTGCTGGCACAGTGCTTGACCACACTTTCTCTACTACTACCCCTGAGGTCCTGAAGTTGAGGCTAGGAACTGTAGTGTTTCTTATTTTGCCTATGAGCTAGGTTTTGCCCTGAGCAGGTACTCCTAATGCTGTTCCATCCCTGTGGCTGAAGTATTAAGTATGCAGACCTCTGCATTACCTATGGCTTTGAGCATGTCCTTTATGCAGCGGTTTTGCGGCTAGGTTTGTGTGAGAAACGTAACATGCAATTCTACCCAAATTAATGAGTACACAAATAGCCTCAAGGGCTGATCCAAACTGCTTCCCCTTTCCTTCTTGCTGCTTCAGCCAGCTGCAAACCCAGTTCAAATTAGCTGGGTTCTTGAACTCACAGGATTAGGCTGAGAGGAAAAACTGTGATCTGTGTTGTGATGCAGAATGCCTTCTCAATGTCTCAGTATACCCCCCACATCTCAGCACTATATTGCTCTTCCACTATTCAGCTTAGATACACAAGACTGCTCCTGAATGATCTACCTACTATTCTAGATTTCTTCTTCCACACCACACTGCCATGGCCCTAACAGAGTGCCTGTGGTATCAAATTGCTTGCTAGGCCTGAAAGTTCAAATTTTCTCCAGTAGTGACAAGGACAAAAAACAATAAAGGGTTATTTCTTTATTTTCCAACTTTCTGAGTGAGTATTGCTTCAGTACGACTTCTCTCTGCGCTAGTGGGAAAATCCTCTCCTGTTACTCAGCCTGCCCTGGACTTAACAAAGATGAATGGTTCAGACAGGGGTACAAGGCAGCAGAATCCCCAAGAAAAATCCATATACCAAAATTAGTTCCTTCCTTAATAGCTACTTAATCATGGTAAATGCAGCTGATGTTTACTTGAAACTGGAATTTGAGAGAGAGGGATTGGAAGGTTGCAAGTCAGAATTGTATCTAATGACCACTTTTAAGAGATAGTGTGTTCTTTAAAGTGTGATTGAAGCCCCCTATAAGAGTGAGAACACTCAGCACCCCCCACCAGCCCTGATACTATTGTAGCTAATGCTGTCCATGGTCCTCTTTTGTACCACACTCCAGAAAAAAAATGGATCTTGTCACAATGATCTATGAAAACAAGAGCCCAATTAGAAATGGGCTTGCATGTGGGATTTTGGGTCCTGGCAGGCTAACAGCCTCATAAGCACTCACCCAGCTGGGAGTTTCTGGAAAACATACTGTATTTTTCGCCCTATAGGACGCACCGGCCCATAGGACGCACCTAGATTTTTTTTGGGGGGGGGGGATAAAGGAAAAAAAATATCCCCCCCCCAGGCGCAGGGCTGGGGCGGGGGAAGCCCGAGCTTCCCTCGACCCCAGCCCCCAGAACAGGAGCCAGAACGATGCCGAAGCTCCGGAGGGTCGCGCAGGGCTCCGGAGGGTCACGCAGAGCTGCGCGGAGCCCGGGAGGGCAGGCAGCTCTGCGCGACCCTTTGGAGGCCGGCACGGCTTGGCGCCGGGCTCCGGAGGGTTGCGCAAAGCTTCCTGAAGCTTGGAGAGCGAGAGCCTCTCGCTCTCCAGGCTTCAGCGAAAGCCTGTATTCGCCCCATAGGACGCACCCACATTTCCCCTTCATTTTGGGAGGGGAAAAAGTGCGTCCTATAGGGCGAAAAATACGGTACTCCTTTTTTGTGTCCTTCCCTGCTAAATGCTGTGGATCAGCAGTGTGTGGTTAATAGTCTTTCCAAACCTTGCTAGGCTTTGGTGCCTCTTTCACATGCTAGCCTTTAGCCAGCCAGTGCTTCTCCCTGGCCTCTATAATCTTGCCTTCTGGGCAATGCTTGTATCACATCCCCTGAATCAAGGGAGATATGCTGCTGCAAGGGGAGGTCAGGGGCAAAAGAAGATAACAATTCAAGCAGGACCAATAATGCATGAAAAGGACACTTCCTCAATTTATCCTCCCCCTCTACACATATGAGAAGAGTTTTATTTATGATTTAAGCCCCTCACAGCTGAAGTGGGCCCTACAGGGCATGCTGCAAGCACAGGAAAACATTTATCCTGCTACTGTGACTCTAATAGCTACAAGGGAACTTTTTCCAACATAGCAATTTTTCAGATTAATCATCTGCCTAGTAAATGGTTCATCGTGGAGAGAAGGAGTTTGCCTGCAAAAGCCACCATAATTCCTGGCCTCTCAATACCACTATTTTGGCCTCCATCACAGCATATACAGCACTCCGAGGCTACTGAAACTGTAACCTTTTCCAATATAATTAATAACTAACAGAAAGTGTGCAAAACATAATGTGAGAATCTATATCTATATTTCTCTATATACTGGAAGCAAAACAGGTCTGCACTTGACCGTTCACACATTACATTTTACACTTCTTTCCCAGCATATAGGGCAGTTATGGGCAGAATTCTTTTGTAAGTTCTGCAATGTTAGGTTGGGCTAAGGAGCTGCAGACACAACTATTGTCCAGGTCAAAAGCAACCATTCCGGTGCTATCGAGACATTCTAAATCACAACTCTCATTAACTCTCTGGCTGGGGCTCACGGGAGTTGCAGTCCAGAAATCTGGAGGGCACCAGGTTGTTGACCCCTGAGTCTGGAAGAATACAGATCCAAGATTAAACACCCAAGCAGGCTTACCTCATATTCCTGGGAAAACTTCAGCCCATCATTGGCCTTCAGTCGGTCGATGTTGTCTGCGAGGTCTGTCACTGGAATGGGAGGATGATCACGCATGCCTACCAGATCAAACATAAGGAGGGGAGGTAGCAAGGTAAGAAGTTATTGCACAGCTGAAGAGTGTTCCTGCACATGCGCACAGCAGACCAAATGGCAATGTGGCGCGATGGATGGAACATGAGTGAGGAAACATGGCATGCAGTGCCCACGCAATGGCACAATGTATGTGTGCATGCTCTGATGAGACAGCGACCAGCCAGATGGCTTCTACATATAATACCAGGCCAAAAAGGGTGAAGATACTGCTGTATGGACTGAGGCTGGAAGGGGCCTAGGCAATAAAGTACAAAGCCCTTGGAGTCTGCGCCCTGCATTCCATTCAGACAGTGCACACTACAGTACAGATACAGAGATCCTGAACAGAGGCCAGCATTGTTCACTGGGCTCTGGGACCACTTTCTGTATCTCTCAACAGCCCACTCTCATGTTCTCAGTGACCGAGGCAGTGGACAAGTCTTAAGCACTCACAGCCATGAATCTATAAGAAAGGCACCAAGAAATCCTGTATCTAAAAGCTGGGCAATTAAAAACCATTCCTTATCAAAGAATATTTTGCCTAGTGATAGGTAGGGAGCAAAGAGGGTCTGGAAAGTAAGCTTTTGTGCAACTAGCCTTCTTGAGTTTGATGACTGTGCAATGATGCACAATCTCACAAAGTAGACTTACACCAGCCCCTAATCAAGAGACAGGATCTGTTCTTACAAGTTAAACCCCATCTCTGTTCCTCTGCAATTCTCAAAGTATCAATAGGAAGTAAAATCTGCAGCAATCCCCTCCCCCCCCGCATTTTCCTCTTGCCGTGGAGGCCAGAGCCAAAGTAAACTTTACAGGCACAATATAGAACAAAATCCCATCCTTCTCCTTTGTCCACCAGAAGCTCAGAAAATTAAGAGAGTATTTGTAGGTGACACACTGCACTTCACATTCATTAAGAACATAGGCAGAGAGAGCAAAAGAATAAAAGAGCAGCTGCATGAGGGACTACTCTTGCAGATGGTTCGGAAGTTGCAGTTAGAGGAAAATGCAGCAGCCCATTTGGTTAGTGGGTCAACCACCTGGAATCATATTATTCTAATTCTATAGGATTTACATAGGCTTCCAATACATTTCTGAGATCAATCCAATGTACTATCACTGACCTATTAAGTCCTGCATGACTCAGGACCCCGGAAGGAGCACCACTCCCAGTACTGTCCCGCCTGGTTGTTAAGATGTGAACAAAAGTCCCCTTTTGATGTCCCACATCAAGGGTCAGTGCCCATGGAGTTATCCTTTTTGCATCAGCTCAAAACCTTTTTGTTTTCACAAACATTTTTAAGTGTTGGGATTTTATGGAATTATCTGCAGGACTTGGTTTTGTAAATTTTAATTTCCGCTACTCTCGTGTATTATTTTGTATTGTACCTCAAGGACCACCTTTCCTCTGATCAACCAGCCTGGACCCTGCACTCATCATCTGAGGCCCTTCTTCATGTGCATCTTCCACAAGAGGTCCGGAGGGTGGCAACACAAGAATGGGCCATTTTTGTGGTGGTTCCCCCTTTGTGGGATGCCGTCCCCCAAGGAGGCTCACCTGGCGCCTTTCTTACATATCTTTAGGTACTAGGCAAAATCATTCCTTTTCTCCCAGGCCTTTGGCTAATTAGACAATCTATGACCTTTTAAACTGTGTGTGTGTGTGGTTTTTGTTTGTTACTATAGTATGTATTTTTGTAGTTTTATATTGTAAACTGCCTTGTGACCCTTGGATGAAGGGTGGTATAATAATAATAATAATAGTAGTAGTAGTAATGTCATTGTTTTTATACCTGTGTATAACTGGGTTTAAGAATGACTGAATGCCTAAATAAATACATTTGGCTTTAAGGCATTCCAGTAAGGTGCTGCCTGCAAAACAGTGGCTGAGGAGCATATGGAGGAGATGAGCAAGTCCTAGCTTGCTGGACTACATTTGCATAGAGAACACTTCCTTTTCATTTTGGAGGAGATGCTGTATGGCTTCCACATGATATAAGTGCATCCTTTGCAACTGCAACCAGGCCTTGCTTCCCTAAGTTGGGGTCCTATAACATACCAAAGAAAGAGCTGCTGCAGCTTCAGGTGCTCAGTCAAGATTGCAATTTTGATGGCTGATTTAGGAATTTCATTGTTTGGAAAACTGTGATGTGTTAATCTCTCTTTCTTCACATGCAGGCTGGAGCATTGTATGTGAGTAGCACCAGAGACTAGTTTGTGGGGGGCAGCCTGGCTCACTAACAAGAGAAGGGTTAGCACTAAGTCTGTGGTGAGTGAGGTTGACCTTCATGACACTGAACAAAAAAGATGAGAAAGAAAGAGGCGGGGAAAAGATAGTGAGGAAGAAGAAAAAGGAGGAGGAGAGAAAACTAACTTGAGATATTCGGGCAACTGGGGCCACTGGCACCTGAAAGAACAGAAATCCCATTAGCTGTTGCTGAGGGAAGAGTTAAAGATGCGACAGAGGAGGGTCAAAGGGCAGCACAAAAATCCCCACCACAACCTTCACATTCCTACATTCAGGGATGGGAATTGCAGCTTGATGCTTGCTACACACGTGGCAGCATGGAGGGTGATGTATTAAGACAAGCACCAAGTACAGCCAGGATTATTTCACAAAGAGGATTTCCCCACAACAGACATGATAGATGGCTTTGCTTGTTGGCCAGGAAACAGAGTTCCTGTTCCCAGCACATGCTGCTTTCCAAGACCACGCTTCCCTCCTACATGAGACAGCAGCAGAGCCTTGGAACCAAGGTGTAGTCAAAATTCACCCAATCGCTTAGAAGCGACATCACCCTGCCTGACCTGCCACAAGTCTGCAAAATGGAACATGAGAACAAAGGAGCTGACAATTCACGCAAGAACCTGTGTCTGAAGTGGAAACTATTAAAGTGATAAGCTTAATATTTAATAACAGCAGCTTGATTAATTATGTACTGAGCAAGGCCTTTCCTGCCTCTACATTTGCCAGAAGGGATATCAACTATGAGACTGCTCAGGGTTTAGTTGCTGCTGTCTGGCCCACAGAAGGCATCCATCCATCACAGAAGAGGGTGAGGCTAGGTGGAGGCAACTAAGTGTCTCAGGCTGAAACAATAATACCAGAAATTTTTTTTACACTGATTGTTCCCTACTGGGCACCTGAGAAGATAAAAGGGTGCAAAAGCTCAAGCTAGCAGCTCAGCAAGTATGGTCATGCCTGAGAATACGTGTGGGGGATTGCATATACACTATGAGGCTAACTCGCTTTCTTTTGTCAAGCTTCCCTTTTGTGCAACATCCCTTGTTAGCACATACAACTCTGCACCATGTCCATGCCTCTATCTTCTCTCTGTGACCCCTCTGGACTAGACCTCTAACTCTCCTGTCATGTTGGACTCTGCAAACCATCTGGTGGAATAATGACTTTACACTAATAGGGTGGGTCGTGCTCCCAATTCTGCAAGCTGTGTGCGTACAACCTACACAAGCCCCCGTCCTCTGACCCATCTGCAAGGCAGTATGAGGTAAAGGACTCAAGCCTAGAGAGAGAAACAAGAGAGCAGCACTGCACATAGCCACAGGACACAACTTCCAATTCCCTTCCTGCAACTGCTTTCCCCCAAAAATCTATTATAGGAGGACAAATAGTTTTGAGGAAAAGGAATACAGGTCACATGTTGCTAGGTAGAGTCTGGGTGTACTGAACTAGAAGCCCCCACTGACTGCTAACATCATTCAATAGCCTTCATGAATCCCACAATCTAAATAAGGAAGGAATAGGTTGCTTTAACTCTAACACGATAGAATGCAAACCACATCCTGCCTCAGATGAGGATGTGAGGCCCTCCACAAAGCAAGAAATCTAGGAAATAGACTCTGTTGAAGACAGATTGTTTTGCTGACACAGCTAAGCAGCATCTATTACAACTGCAACATACCTTAAGAGTTGGAAGCACTGCAGGAGCTGAATCATGAACCTGCCTATCTGCTACTTGACAGTGGACCTACTGGGATGTCGGACTTTCCTTTTGCTGTCTAATTTTGAGGCCATATCTGGAGAGCACGATCTGGGCCAAAAAACTGAGTGTTATCTATGGAATATAAGATAAATCATGACAAGGGCTCCATTAGAGCCTGTTCTTTGTCACGCTATGCCTTCCAGCACCTTGTGATGCATGTATGGTCAGGCTATTGAGCCAACAGAAAGCCTGCCATCGCCATTCTGACTGTTGCCAATGTCAGATATACACGTGAGCGACAGTGTATTGAGCCACACTGGCCTCTGAACCTAGCCTGAGAAGGTGCACACAACACTGCAAACGGAAGAAGAGGCTCTCTTATCACAAACTTCTGCCAGTAAAAGGAGCACGGGCCTCTGTGGGGCCGTCAAGTGGTACCTACCTGGTGTTTGGTAGTTGAGTCGCCTCATTTCAACAGGATCAGAGGAATGGGCCAGCAAGGAGTCCTTCAGGCCAATGGAATGTTCATCCTTGGCGGAGGGTGAATTGGCCCTTTTCCTAAAGGAAGAGAAGGCGCAGCTCAGAAGGTAGATCTGGGCATGGAGCAAATGGCAGAGAGCTTCAAGATGACCCTGTAGCAGACTCAATAATGCACCTAGCTGTAAGGGGGACTGGTAACCCCCTCCCCAGAGCCAGACACAGGCTTACAAAATCTCCAGTTCCACTTCCATCTTCCACACACCAGTGTTGGGAACTATTTCCTGTGGTGGATGAATATAGTTAACATTTTGCCAAGTATTAAAAAAATTATTTAAAATGTGAAGAGTTGTAATATAATAGGGTAAGGGCTCTTTAGGGTGAATTTTATTGGTCCATTAATACTTGTCTTGAGTGGCTGAAGGCCCCCCAGGCGTGTGTTAATGGAACAATAAAATACACTGTTGTCTCTTCATGCTATATTTATGCCTGCAGCTCCAGCACCCTAGGCTCTTATCCTAGTAGATTTCACTAGCTAAGCAGAGATGAACCTGCTCAGTGATTAAATGGGAGACATTTACAGGAAATTTTGGCATGACAAGAAGAGTTATCAGTGATGTCCAGTGGCTATCATTAAACCAAAAAACCTCATATGGTGTTGCCTCTTAATGTTGCAATGTGTTTTCTGGGGTAACTAAGCCACGGGGAGGGGGTATTCAACAGAAACAGAAACACCCCAGCCTGGTATTAAGGAGCACTGTGCTGCAATCCTGCAGGCAATTCAGCAGAGAGGTGTGTGTATCTGTTGCTCTTTCAAATGCATCAGAAGCCCAAAGCACTTATGATTAACCTGGAGACACTGTTGATAGCACCCTGAAAAGGATTTTTTTTACTTTGCCTGACGGCACAAGTCTGTTTGTTAGAAGGGAGAAATTGCCACAATTAGCATGGTGCCTCACGAGCTCTCTGTGCTGTGAGGGGAGAAAACAAAAGTTTGTTCAGCTGTATGCACATGCATGCATGGAGTGGGGAGTCATTTATAAAGCAGCCACCACATTACAGCATCTGAAATAAGAGCCCTGCATCAACTTGAATTTATCACCAAAGGGGACCATTGTTGAAATAAGCCCAAGACTTTGCTTTGGTTCCTGCCTCCTGCTGAAAGTCAGTGTCACTCTGTTGTAACAGCATTACTTCCAGATTTACTAAGAATCAGCTAGACACCAAAGTCAGCAAGCAGTGGGAGACCTTTGTAGGACACACACAGTGACACTGAAAAGGGAACAGCTCAGAGCAAGGCCTTATTAACTGGTTTATAGAGCATGCTGATTATGTCAAGGAACTAGAGTCAGCTCATGGTAATGTCACATCCTTGATCAATATAGGGGGCAAAAAACCCCACAAATCCTGGAACACCAAATGCACTGAAAAAAGAATTTTCTAAAACTCTGTCACACCTTACTTGTGAAGTCATTTATTTAAATATAACAGCAAGAGAAGGTTAAAGGAGTTTAGGACACCACAATGGCTTGGTAGGCAGAGCAATATCCAAAAGCCAGATTAGTCTGGGTAGGAAGACTTATGCTTACTGTTTTTAACAAGATGAAACAGTGGATGTGAAACAGACAAAGCAAAGGATTAGTAAGGGTGGGGGGAGGAGGGCAGATGTCTACCTTTCTTGTTTGCTAGATCCAGGGACAGCAGAAATAGAGAAAAAAAAGAGGAAATCCAGGTTACAAAAAGGTACTAATTGTGCATGCAATAACCCAAAGTCACCTCCCCTCTTGGTGTTATTATGCACATTTAGTTGGAGAAAAATGATGACAGCTTCCCAGAGCAAAGGTGGGAGAGTAAGCACTCCCTGTAACCAAATGAGCAGCTCCTGCTTCTTTTAACAGCCCAAGCACTTGACACCCATGTCCCAGATCATGGATCAGAACACCTATGACTAGGCTGAGGACAAAGCTCTGGAACAAAGGGTCCCTGTTACCACATGGAGGGTTCATTCTTGGAGCCAAGAAGACTTGGGGAAAAGCACCAGGCCTCTGAATAAACCAAGGGATGTAGGCATTTCTTGGCCAGAGCCTTTTACTTAATCTGAGGCATGGTGATCCAGGTCATCACCCTAGAACCACTAAGCAGAAGCCATGTCCTATGGCTTCACAGTTCATCTGGCACTGACACAGCCTCAGTTCACTTCCAGTATATACCTTCCCAGCACAAAATGAAATGCCGAGACCACTGAATGTGATCCCATGCTCCCCACCCCTTCCTAGGGCTTGCCTTACATAGCACTGTTTTGCATGCTCCATTGAGAAACCTTCAGGAAGGTTCAGACCACATCCCCCAGAAGAGACAGTGTCCTTGGATTTATAATATAGTTTGCTCACTGTAAATGTTCTTGAGCTTGGCACAATACTGCACCATGGACACCACAACACTGCACGGGCATAGGCGTGTGCTCACCTTTTGAAGAGCAGGATAGCAATGACAATGATGATGATTAAGATGACAGCCAGGACAGGCCCCATCACCCACAGCATCTCTGGTTCATCCTGCTGTTTTGCTGAAACCTCCATCACAATCTCATCTGAGTAGGGGCTGGCTGCATACTTCTTCTGGTGAGTTTGAGAGAGAGGAGAGCAGACAAAGATCATTGATCAGGTCTCTTCCTTGCTTAATTCTGAGTTGTCCCTCGGAACAATAGCCCCAAGCTGCCCACCTGCAATTTTCTTCATGAGCACCCAGGGAATTAACAGACACCGTGAAAGCAAACCTCCTCTCCACAGTAATGGAACATTCAGAACCACATCAGCTAGAAAGTGGCCTCCCTCAGTGCCAGAAAGGAATGGTCCAGCTGAGAAGAAGTTGCCAGCCTTAGACACACGAAGAGCCAAATTATAGCCTTTGGAGATGCAGCCAATTGAGCATCAGGCCTGGCGGGTAGTGACTAAGTGGTTTATAATACCTATTATGCCGTTATAAACACATCACCCTAGGGGGTTATATGTCAAGGAACACCCACTGGGCATTATGTTCCACACTGAACAGCAGACTAACTCATGGCTGTCCTTGAAGCTCTAGCATAAGCCCTGAATACAGCAGGATTCACATGGGGCTTCTCACATGCAAAGGCTTCCAAGTCGTACAAGGGAATGGCAAGTTGCAAACAAAAATGCAGTACAAAATTGGCTGCCTCTGTTCCAATACATGCTACGCTCATATCTTTTTTTTAATGCCTGCCAGAAGACATATGTTCAGGGAGGACCATGTTCTCTGTTCTAGTGGAGGCTTCCTATTGCCCTGCTCAAGGGAGAGGCGTACACTGGTCTCACTTTTAGCCCCTGCGGAGATACAGTGGTACCTCGCAAGACGAATGCCTCGTAAGACGAAAAACTCGCAAAACGAAAGTTTTTCATTTTTTGAGTTGCTTCGCAAGACGGATTTCCCTATGGGCTTGCTTCGCAAGACGGAAACGTCTTGCAAGTTTGTTTCCTTTGTCTTGCAAGTTTGTTTCCTTTTTCTTAAAACCGTGCATTCACTTTGAGGAGCAACTCATAGCACGCGGTGTGGTAGCCTTTTTTGAGGTTTTTGAAGACTTTGGTGATTTTTGAAGCTTTTCCAAAGTCCGTGCTTCGCAAGACGAAAAAATCGCAAGACGAAAAAACTCGCGGAACGAATTAATTTCGTCTTGCGAGGCACCACTGTACCTGTTGACCAAATTCTGCCAGTCTGAAAGCAGAGATCTTAAACAGCCTCTTTGACTTCATGCACAGGAATTCTGTGAAACACAGAGAAAACGTGCCCATAGCAGCTGCTTTTGTGGATGCTCAGCAGCAAACACCTGCCTGGCTTAATTTGAGCCACATTTTGTCTCTGGAACCTGTTTCAGTGGCAGGGCTAAGTCCTAGAACATGCAGAATAGTAATAAATAATATTCTGGAGCCCATCTTCACATTACTGAGAAATAACTACACGGTCCCCAAGTTCTAAGATTAGAACTAAATTTCTGACACTTCTTGGGGAAACAAAACACAATAAATGTCGAATTCCAGGGGGCAGCAAAAACAAGGAAGGTATTTGCGGTGCCTTAAAGACTAATAAATTCACTGTGGCATAGCTTTTGTGAACTACAGCCCATTAGATGCATGAAGTGTTACTCTGAATTACAGGTATATGTATATATACACATGCCTGGGGACATGGAGGGGGCTGTAACCAATGAAGTCACAGGGAAATGAAATGCAGAATAATGCAGTGATAAATGAAACGAGACTGATAAAGTGCTAAATGACAAAGTAATCTGTGGCTCTACAATCGTTCTTTCAGAAACAGCCATTTATGATATTGTGGCTTCATTCCTCTAGTTTAAGAACACGACGATTGAGTTGAGTGCCAAGCTGGAGCTCACAACCTGGCACAGGTTTCAGAAAGAACTGGCAGTGAACTTTGTGAGGGCAGCAGATCTTATGTAGAGGGCAGCTGCAGTTGCACCACAAAATAAAACCAGTTGCTTGGAGAGTTTGCTCTGCTAGCCAAAGTGCTCTTGTGCACATTCACTCTTGTACATGCAGTACCCAACCTTGTGGCACAAGGGCACCTTCTCCGCCTGCTCTGCGGCCTCTATTCTCCTGCCTGCATGTTTGCTATGTCCGCCACACAAGTGCTCAGACCAGAAGAGTAATGAAGCATTTGACCAGCTCTAATGAGCCATTACAAGTAAATGAGGCTGAAAGTGAGAGACCCAGCATGGGACGGAGCAGAAGGGCTTGAGTATCTTCATTATGGGTGGACATTATTTACACATTTGCAGAAGCAATGGCATTATCCACCATTTCCCCTCCCTTATTCATTCTGGCTTGCAACAATGGATAATCCTAAAAATTACAGGGGTGTGGAAAGTGAAGAAGCACAAAGAGTGGGGCAGATAATCTATTTTCTTCCTATGGACTGCGAGGCACCAAGCAAGAGAGGGGAAGGAGATTCTGAGTTGTTTTATACATCTGATTTTATTAGCTTAAGCTTTGCAGAGCAAAGTTCCACTGTGACAAAGCTTCCCTAATGCCATCTCTAGAATGGGCCTCTTAAGCATCACACAGTCCCTTCGCTTCTCGTGGTCCTTACCGTATCCCCATCCTCCAGTGAAGCCAGCACAAAACAACGGTAGCTCAAGTCTTCTGAAAGGGGCTTATTGTAGAAGCCTTGATAGCTCTTCTGGTCCCCCAAGACAAAGGTCTCTGGCAGATCATCCATTTGGGCAGCAATGTAAGGCTTGAGCCGCTCTGCCTGACGTCGCTGGCGCCTGCTTGGGTCGCCTTGGTTCATGGCCTCAAGTAGCTGGGTGGCAAAAGGAAGCTAACGTGAGAGAGAGCAATGCTATTTACCAAGGTGACTCTACATTTCCATGAGGAAAACCTGTAAGCCAGGTGACAAAAAACACCAGGGAGGTCCAGGTATTCATTACTCTAGTGCATTCCCGAAGGCTTTCTCTAGAACTCAATGAATGTACAGTTAATTAAGTTGCTGGGGGTAAAACGGGAACCAAGTGTTGTCCTGGGTTTATGGTGGACGACTGTGAAAACAGGAAGCAGGACACGATGGACCCCTTGTATGACCCAGCAGGGCTCTGCTCACATTCTTATGCATGTTTTGTTTGTATTCATCATACACTGGGCACAGTTTTGTGAAAAATAGTGTACCATTTTTATAAAGTTTATACCCCTCAACATTTCAAGGGAAATCATTTTAAAATACATGTTTCTCTTTGATGGTAGAGCAGCAGGAGCAGCAGAGAACAGGCCACACAGTCCACATATGCATCTTTAGATGCCCAGCAATTTGAACTTTTGGAGATAGGCAAAAATTCAGCAGGCTTTGACACAGATTTCTGCCACTCTGCAAACACACTTTGTGGCTTAAACTAAAATGGACAAAATCTGTACGCAGAGCTCACCACCCCCACCACATCCTGCTGGGCTGCAGCAAGACTTTGTATAAATCACACACAGTGCTAACATGGAATGTTCAGAGAGAGGAAAAAATGGCAAATTTCATAGTCGTCCACAAACTCAAGAAAAAAGGATATAAACACACCAAAATTCAATTACATTGCTCAGAAAAGCTCTCAGATGTTTAAAGATGTTTTTCTAATGAATAAAAATGAATGCAAGGCTCTGAACAGAAATTCTAATTTAAAATGAAGGAGGAGGCATGAAATACATTTCACACAAAAATGTGTTACGGCAGAGATGAAGCATTAGAGCAATGGTGGTGCCAGGAAGAAAACAGAGACCACACAGAACCATGGCCATTATTTCAGGGAAGGAGGGTGCTGGCTTGTGACCCTAACGAAGTGGCATCCCTGCCCTCCAACCACTGCTTCTCTGCATCCCAACTAATGTGTGCAACACACAGATGTGTGCGCGCGCACAGAGTCTTATCCAAGCTTCAGTTTTTATCAGTGGAAACTGATCTATTGGGGCAAATTGGGGCACTGCTCCCCTTGGTAAGCCCCCACTTTTGTGGCTTCTTATTTACATCCAGTGTAGGAGGTGGCACTGACTGCCAGTTTTCCTTTTCTTAAGTCTCAGTGTTTCCCTTGCAAAACTCAGGAGGGAGAATTAAGTGACTCTGCCTGTCACTGGCTCCGACTCCAAGTACAGTTTGGGCTCCCTGCCTTCTGCCTTACCCATCCCAATGGGGACCTCTGCTTCCTACATCTTGTTTTGCATATAAATTATACAACAGAACCTGGGGGCAGAAGGAGGCGTGGTGTGATCCATACATGCAATAAGTCCATGGGCAATCACACTTCAGTGACCTCTTTCATTGGACCAGTAAGCTTGACAGGCAATTTTGAGAGCTGGCTAAAGATGAATATGGATATCATGGGTATTTGAGGAACTTGATGACTTCAGGATGGCAGAAGATGGCACCTCCAAATTAAGCTATCAAAGGTGGGAATTATCCCACATAGGCAAAGTTTCCGAAACCCCAGGTCTTCTGCCATTATCTCCAGTATGACAGGATGGTTAACGTTGCTCATATACTCTCCCAAATTATTTCATATGTGTGGGCTAGTTTCTTGAACATCTGTTTCCCTTACCCCCTTCAAAATAAGTGGAAACAAGTTTTGGCCTTCTCCTACCTGGTCTAGTCCCATATCATCTGGGCTCTTCAATCTGGAGCCAACTAGGTTGCTTGTGTGGTCTATCGGCACAACCACAATGTAGTACCACCTAGGGAACAAGAGAGGGGAATGGGTGAGCTCTACTTCAAACAGAATGATGCTCTCCATGAAAGCCCTGCAACTCCCTCCTTTGAACTTCCCAGAGACACAGGCTGTAGCCTGCTGGCATGTATTAAGTTAATAAAAGTCACTAGGCCAGCTTCTAAGTGATAGTGTTGGAAGCTGGGAAAGCACAGCTCTATAATCTGGTTCCTTTTTCAGTGGTGGGAGATCAAAAACACAAATGAGACTTCCACAAGCCTCCTATTAGGATTTACATACATTATTTAAAGTAACTGTGCAGCAGTGTGGAAAGTACACCCTGGGCCCTTTCAGATGAATGATGGGGATTATGGCTCCCTATTTTTCATATAATGATAGGTGACTGAGAGGAACAGGTTATAATACATAAAAATGGTAGCCCAGATCCAGAACCCTGATCACATCCAGCACATCGCCCTTGCCCAACCCAGTGCCTTCCAGATGTTTTGGGCTACAGCTCTGATACCCTTGTCCATCGACCATGCCAGCTGGGAGTTGTAGTTCAAAACATCAGATCAGGTAAGGCTGCTGCACAGAGTGCTCTCATATTTTTAGTAACCTCTTGCTATTGGGAAGCATTTTTAACATGTTGTAGGTGGATTTACACCATTATCATGATTTATGAAATCCAATACAGTTCCCTATATTACCACCCTTATTACCTGTGCAAAAGCACCAAGACTCTGCAGGGACTCAGGAGACCCTTCCCCAACTATACAACACCATGTTCTCCTATGGTAGCATCATAAATAATAAAAAAGTAGAAACATACCTGACTGGCACAGAGGTCTGCACTTTGGGGAGAGTCAGAGTGAACTGCCCATTATGGATATATTTGTATGTGGAAATGGGCTTGCTCTGGATGACATCAGGTGCTGTCCGGATGAAGACTCGGTGCTGCAAGGCTCCTGCGCTACTTCCCCGGTTTGTGAGTGCAAAGGAATAATTTGTGTCTGGCTGCAGGTTATTAATCAGCTTCCTCATGGAGTGGCCATCCACCTCCACAGTCTGGCCATTGTACAGAATCTGTAAGCAGAGGGAAACAGTTGATTCAGCCCAAACTGATAGAAAAAGGGTTGGATGAAGTTCTTTCCACAACTCCTCTTCCTGGCGTGGGTCTTTTTTTTTGGCAATGTTCACACTGTGTTATCAAGCTGACCTCTTGATAAGCGTGACTATACCAAATCTGAGAGATCATGAACCCCCATGGAGAAATAAGAGTTGGTGCTGCCTTCTCCCAGCTCGGTTGGTCTGCACATGTGGGTAGGAAGAAAGATACAGTCCCTAGCTCCCATAACTATTGCAACTTTTTCTGTCGTCCATTCGGGAGTAAGGAGTGCGGTGGTGGTATGGTTATCTAGGGTAGAGATGGCTGCTTGGCTCTTCCTCACTTGCTGGGCCTTCTGGATTAGGCAACAATGGTGAAAGTTACTGTGTCAGAGAAGCTAAAGTAGTCTGCAAGATGAATCTGTTACTAAAAATCTGTCAAGGTACAATATTAGGAGGTGGAAGCCAGGGCTACTAGTCTGAAAACATTCTGCCTATGCTCTCATGAAAATGTCTCATGATCAGTTCTCATTCCCCAACACAGCATTCATTTAAAATCCATTTCTAGCATCAAACACAGGCAGGGAAGCAGCTCTCTTAGATCAGGGACAGTGTCAGGTTCTGATTGCAGCAGGAATCTCACCATAACATCACTTCTCACTCACTTCACAGGACCAATCATCTATTTGCAGGGAGTTTTATCTCCTGGACCAGATGAAGCAACGACTCTTCTCTGAGGAGAATTGAAAGCCCTGTTGTTGATTCTTCAGTGAAGGAATTTCAGAGGTCTCAGTTCATTCCCAATAAAAAATACCATGATATTTAGCCTGCGCCTCAGTGTTCACAAATCATAACAATATCTGCCTTAATTAAATCTGTTAAAGAGAAAGAGGACACCCTTTGGGATGTAGATTTAGTGCGAGACTGTTTATCAAGTGTAGATAATGCTAATTGTTCCCATGGAGACTTATCAGCGGTGCTCGTTAGATTATTAGGCTTTGGCCTGGCATCCTGTACACTTGAATTAAGCAGCTCAGCACAGGTGGGTGGGGGAGTGTCCTGTTTGCAAAGTTGCTGCTGCTCCTGGGCCAGCTGCTCCTGGGCCAGTTACTCTGTTGGCACTTGTGCAGGCCTGGACATCTAATACTGTCTACAGGAAGAAGAAAGCTCATTTACACCCGTTGCGTTTGCATGGCTGCTCCTCAGCTAGTGAGCCGCTAACACCATCTGCTCCTGTGCCTCATCATGGCAAACCCACGGCAGCAACTGCTGTCAACTCTCTGCTTACGTCAGCAAAATCTGGCAACTACGTTTTGAAGCCCACACTATGCAACCGTTTTGATGATGGTTCCAAGGCAGCTCTGACCATACAGCATTAGGAACGAGTCCAAAGAACTAGCCTTTTGTGAACAAATTCCCCGCATAGAATTCTCCTGCTGTCACGAGTGCTTACTTATCTCTGTCATGTTGCTAGCGACCATAGGCAGAGCAGCACACTATGGTGCCCTGTTGGGTTCTAGAGGTATCTCTATCCTGCCCTAAGTGTAATTCTGCCTGTGTTCTGAACAAAAATGCTCCATGATCAGCAGTAGGATCAAACCATTTTGCCTGGAATGCAGGGGGTTTGGGCTCCTAATTGTAGTCTGTTCTGAGCAGAAGATTGTGCCAGTGCTCAGAATGAATTCCTCACTCCACCGTGCAGGACTCATGGGAAACCAATTCCCATACAGCTAGAGTAATATTTAAAGGGCATATATGAGTCTCCAAAACTGGCAAGGGAATCAAGAGGTTTTGTCTGGAAATGTACCAGTTTTTAACTAATTTCTAAAGACTTACCTGCTGATTTACCATGCTTGGTGATCTAGACTAAAGGAAACAAGTGTCAGGACTCGAGGGTACCCAGGACAAGGGGGTGTCCACACTTCTTACATCCTGACTCAAGCCCCCTGGTGTTTCTCCGGATTTGGTTGCTCAGCTTACATAACTGGGTTGATGAAAGCAAGACTCTTGATCTGAAGGTCCCTGAGACAGACTTTCTAATTTCTTCCTTACTGCACATTAATCGGGTCCCCATACGTGACAGACATATTCCCTTACCTTGAAAGGAACTGCGGATTTGTAAGAGTCTGGAACCTCCCAGCTAAGTAGCACTGATGTTTTCATCACAGCACTGACACGAAAGTTCTTTGCGAATACTGCAATTAGAAAGAATCCTTTTGAGTGGCCCCCGTGAGGCAACACTGGACAACTAACCCTTTCCCTTCCACTCTTCTCAGTAGCAGCAAAATTTGGTGTTTTCCTGTAGATTCAATAAGCCTTCTCGCACCTTAGGACACTTAAGCTTTTTGACCAAACTGTGTTGCCACCTTCCCCTCTTTGTCACAGACTGTGTACAAACTATATATTTAAAGCACGTTCAAAGTATATTCTCTCTCTGGGCCCTGTAGTTTGTTATGGGTTGCTAGGATTTTTAACACTGCAAGAGGTAAACTACAGTGCCCTGAATTCTTTGAGGAAAATAATGTGTTCTGATTGTACTTTAAAGGTATAGTGTGTACACAGCAATCTTCAAAAGGTAGCAGTTATGAGGCACTGTTTCTTCACAGAAGCTGCCTGTTCAGTTTGCACCAAAGCAACAATTCTTATCTGGAAACAGAAAATGGGGTATGTGTTTGAAAAAACAAATGCAGTCATGCAACCTCTATGCCCCCCCCATCCAAAAAATTATAAGCTCAGGAAGGTAAGACTGACCAGGTCATCTCTGACCTGTTTTCTGCCATAGAGGTTCATTAACTGATCACAGGGGAGGCGCTTACCCTGTTCCATTGGCATTGTCCTAGACTGAATGCTGGGGCTGAGAGGGCCAGCTCCCTTGTTAGTGTGGGCTCTAACTTTGATGTCATAGGTTGTGTCAGGTTTGAGGTTGGTCAGAGTGATGCTCGTTTCCCTCGTAACATTGGTCAGGTTCTGCTGGCTGTTAATGTCTCTGTACACAACTGTGTAGTTGGTCATTTTCCCATTCCTCTCCGCCAGAAGCGGAGGCTCCCAAGTCACTTTAGTGGTGGAGGTGGTCAGCCCCACCACGTGCAGGTTCTGGGGGAAACCGCTTGGCGCCTCCTCTGCGGTAGTGATTTCTTTTTCAAACTCCTCCCCAAGACCAACCCTATTCTTGGCAGCCAGCTTGAAGATGTAGGTGGCACCCTTGTAAAGGTCAGTCACGGTGAAGTGATCCACGTTCTTCTCAAAGTTCATAATCCTCATCTTCTCCTCCTCAGCATGTTTGAACTGCAGCTGGTAGCCCAGCAGCTCCCCAACCATCTCTTTAGGTGGGTGCCAATTGATCAGAGCTGTATTCATGGCTGTGGTGCTGATCATCATGGTAGGCTTGCCTGGGACTGTGGGACAAAAACAGGGTGATATGCCATGAGTGGGAGGGAGACAGAGTTCTGGCCTTTTCACTGCCGGAGTTGCTCACTCAGGAAATTTATCAACCTGCTAAAGAATATTAGCTAGCACGGCACTCCCTATCAATTTGGCGTCAGATTACAGATGAAAGATCAATATGTTTGAATGCTTCCCCACATTAAAATTAGCTGCACACAAAAAAGCAGCATATCTGAGAGAAGACTTTTCTTTTGCATGCTTTCCACAGGCAGGGAGTTTACAGGGGCAATGTCCAAAAAGGCAAACCACCTGCAATTTGAAGTGGTTCAGTCCAGAAACAACTGCACTGTATTTCTGAACATATCAGTGTTTACTCTTCCCTCCAAATTCCACAATTAAACAACAGCAACAAAACAAAATCCAAATTTTATAATGGAAAAAAACTAATTTCTATATGGCTACATTTCACAAATATCCTTAATCTATATGTTTGTCTGTAAAATGTGCCTGACTTGATCATAAGATCTGATTTCTTTGGGGGAGGGGAGTTGAGAACCCTATAGTGGAAGCTATAGGATCTTAAAGGAATCGGGATGAATAAGATTATCACAAATGCCACACTTTGTGCAAGCTTCTGAAGGAATTTTGTCAGCTGCTATATTTTGTGAAAACCTTTGTGCCTGTAGTTTGCAAACACTGAACCAAACCCTGGGGCAAATTATTTAAACAGCTAATCCCTAACTTCTATAGTGTAAATTATTCCAAATGTAACTATTTCCAAAATTGCAATGAAAAATAACACTGTGATGGATACTGTCTTCAAAACTTCCTTGTATCTGACTCTTAAATCTCATCATACTTCCGCAACCACTCCTTGAATCTTGCCATTTGCAGAAGCAAGCCTAGAGAAAGTAGATTTGGGACAGTATGATAAAGAAAGTGAAAGGTAATGCCATAAGATAAGAAATCAGGGCTTTAATATAAGATGTTGCAGAGAAGCCCAGACTCAAAACTGGAATCTCCGCTAGTTTGATGCAGGCAATTTTCATAGCAATCTTTATAATTTCACCACCTGTGCGAGCTGTTGAGAGCATAGCATGCTGTTTGCAATCAAAATGTGCTGTGTTTGAGCTGATGAACTGGTTCCTGCTAGGAATGTTGATGTGATGGCTGAGCAGCAACAGGATTCCAAATCTCATATATGTAGCACAAATTAAGGGCTGCTCCCTTCAAAGCTTAACACCTGCTGTATAAAATGGATGGTTTCATATCTCTGTTCCACCCACAACAGAGACACATCCTTCCCCCAAATCAGGGGAGATTGACGTGTAAATCCATCAACAACAAAACTATTCAATATCAGCACAGTGCCAAGATAACCATTATCCTGTGCCAGACTGTGGCACTCAGAGCAAATTCACAATAGCATAGTGGTATTCTGGATTTGGGGAGAGTTGATTTGACTAAGCTGTGGTGAAGCTGCCACGTGAATGTCATGTTATTTTGCCAATTCAAGGCAGAGGCATTTCCCAGCAACTATTAGCCATGGTAACTATGGGCAGATGCGGAACAGTTCCAAACGTCAGATACTTGGGATGAACAGGAGATGGTCATTGTTCTCCTGCTCTGCTTATGGCTTCCCAGAGACATCTGACTGACTGCTGTTAGACACAGCATGCCAGAATGCCTGCAAATTATCTCCATTGTAGTAAAATTGTAATGTGTGAAGCAGTTCTTAAAGAGAGGAAGTTTCCATTTTTCTACTTGCTTCTCCATCACCTGCAGTTCAGTCTGCAAAACAAGGGGTTCGAGGGTACAGGTGCTTTTTTCACCTTCCTAACACTTCTTAAGATTAAAATTTCTGCCATCTTTGATTTTGGAGCTCAAAATATTAGAGTAGATTTGCCCATCAAAGATGTGTTGTAGTACTATTGGCTCACCTGCTCCACTTGTAGTAACCACCTTGTCCCTGCTGCGGGCCCCATCCCCTTTGGTGGTGTAGGCTGCGATGCTGATAGAATAGGTTGTTTCGGGTAAAAGGCCTCCTATGAGGGTTTCCTGTGGGAAACAGACATTTTTAGCTCGTTATCAAATTAAGGAAGGCAGGAATATAAGAGCATTTCTGTACTTTGGATATTTGACCCATTTAGCTTCAAAACACACAAGAAGGAAAACTGACCCTGAAGTTTTATTAACTTTTTAATGAGATTACTTTGGATACAGGTCCTCCATCTCTCGCATCACTGGTGACAAGTGAAAGTTGCATTGAGAAAACATGTTCCTAGGTTAGTTGATGCAATCCAGTGTTTTCTGGCCTCTGTGAAGTAAGCCAGGGTATGTTTTGTCATGGGCTACTTTTGTTGTGTTTCCTGTGCACCTCCCTTTGCCAGAAAGCACCCATTTTCATTAAATCACATGAACAAATCCACACATTTTTTCCTATGTCCAACATGGGATGAAAGGGTTGGTTTGTCTGGAGCAGCTTGTCAAACTCAATACTTGCAACTGCCAATGCAATTGCAGCAGTCGTTAGTTGCAGCCCAGCATATTGCCCAGCATATAATTCTGGATAGCCAAGGAAGTTCACTGCAAGAAACAGGGACCCAACAAAATACAGCAAACTGAAGTGGGAAGGGAAGAACAACTTTCCCACAACTTCTACCACAAGTGAACTTGTTACTGGTAAAAGGACAACCAAGGGCTACTGAGTAGTTTCACCATTTCCATCCCGGCAAGACTGCCAGAAAGGGAAGATCAAGCTGGTGCTAACTGGAAGTAAATGTCTGTTAACAATTAATCTCTTTTTGTTCTGGTACTGACAGACTAATAATAATAATAATAATAATAATAATAATAATAATACCCCATCCATCTCTAAACGGCCTACAGCATATATAAAAATCAAACATTTAAAACTTCCCTCCACTTGCCTTCCCTTGTTGTCTTGTCTTTTAGTCTCTGAGCCTGGCAAGGTTCTGTGTCTTATTTTCACTTATGAACAGCACCTTCCAGCAGCATCATATATTGAATTTTAATTGTCATGAGATGCTTATCGGAGACAAAGTGCTTCCTCATATCAACAGGCCACAAACAAGCACATTCTTTTGCTATACCTGGCAGGGCAAACTGCTACGCAGTCATGTAATAAGGGCATGAAGCAGTCTTCTCTGTTCATAGTGCTGCCATTTACCCCACAGATACATGGGCAAAAGATGAAAAGGACTGGTTGTAAACCTATTGTAACAAGAAAGTAGCAGCCCTTCCATCACAGTTAAAGTGTTAACTTCAGTACATATAACAGAACAGAAGCAGACCACTCACTTGTCTCTTCCAGCAGAAGGCCCTGGGATGAGCAGCAATATAGCTAGTGGATCTGCCACTTGCCATAACATGCTCACCAACCACGGTATTCAAGAGTCTTGCTTCTTAAAAATAAACTACCCATGCTACATACATCAGGAAAAATGTAAGGCGAGAGAGCAAGCATAAAATTCTACACAAAACAAAGGCCACAGGATCTATAGGCCACAGGATCTGTTACCTTCTCAATGGTATTGTCCCCAGCTGTGCAGGCTAGAGACACCAGCAGGGGCAAGTAGCAGTAGGACCTTGAACTATCTCACTGGATCATTTGACGGGGTTGGCTTTGTAACCATAAGCTTACTCCAGCTCTCTCAAACCTTCTACATTCTATTAGCAAATATGGACCCTTGTGAAGGACTCCACAGAGAAAGACCTGCTCAAAGATAACCTGTAGCAGTTTTCTAGTAGAATTTCAACCATTAACCCTATGCATGAAGGAATGACTGTTAATGCACAAAAATAAAAATGTGATATAACCAGGAATAAATCTGTATTGTGATGGATAGATAGAGCACAATCTCTTCCTAGAACCTTGGTTTGTCAGGGTGCTTTGTTTTTGGCTGTCATGTAATGTGTTAATTACTTGAATAAAACAAACAAACAAACAAATGTGAATAGGCTTTTTCTCACTGGCAGCCCAGGTAAGTTACAGGATTCAGCCACCTAACCCAGATTATTCCTTCATTGCTTTCATTTGCAAACCCAAATTAGCAAACAGAAATCAGAATGACACCAAAATCAGAGTTCAAGTAAGATTTCCTTTTCCCTCTGGAGTTGTATGAGAGAGCAAAATCAATCAATGGCAATGAATTGATATAGAGGGAGATACTCAAACACACAACACAAAGGCTACGAAAAGATGTAGTCATCACCACAGTCCACACAGGAGAGTAATTCTCACACAGGGAAGAGCATGCCACTAGAACAAAGCAAGTTAGGGGGAGAGAGGAAAGAAAGAAGGTGGAATGAGAGATACCATACATAGGGCTGTCGCTGCAAACCCCTTCTAAGCAAAGTCCTTCTGCTAAGAGACGAGGGAAGCCACAGCAGGGTATGTAACTTAATCTCTCTTTCTCCAAAGGTAATTTTCAAGCTTGTTCCTCCAAATTTATATCTCAAAATTACTTGGAAAAATTGAATTTAACTGTTTGAATGTGATTGTGTTCTTATTACAGCTTTTGTTTCAACCAAAGGTCACAGCTGAGAGAACAGGGTATTTTTCACGACTGGGATCAATGAGGTTTAAAGATTACAGATCTGACTCTGCCATGTAACGAGCTGGACCAAAGACTGTAGAAAGTGGACTGCTCCCCCCGCATCTGCCTGAAATTGCATTGCAACAAGCTGGAAATACAGATTATGAAAAATGTCAATTGCTTTTCTGCATTTAGCAGCAATCTAAATGCCAATTTGCTCAGGATTTGTGGCTGGTGGAAGCTCCACAGAGCAACTCCCTAGAACCATCTGAGGATTGACAGGGGTGTTTTGACAGCACTATGCACACAGATTTCACAAAATGATCCTCAGACCCATCTGATCCAAGCAAACACTCTAACAAATGGTACTTACGTGGTCAATAGCGTCCTTAAACCTTAACTGATGGGGGGACAGGAAGGAGGAAAGAGTAAGGGAACTGTGATGACAAACTATGGATTATTAACACATGCAAGCGCACACACAAGATTTGGCACTATCTGGACCCCCAAGTGTATCTACTGCTTTCTTCCACAAACACCTCTCTCACACAAAGAATTGTAGCTCTCTTTCTCCCCCCCCCCCGAGAACTACAGAAACAACCCCCCTCTTCAAACTGCAGACTATCTAAGGCTGCAATCCTATACACACTAACCTGGGAGTTTGATATGTTACATTATGTAGGTACATATGCTAGCTCTGGACACCAGCTTTAGAAACAACATATTGCTACTGTTAGCAATAAAGGAATTAACAGTAACAAGGAGAAACACATGTGAAAATAGTATGTTCCTCCTGTAGTGAATGATCCTAGTGGAAATAGGACATAGAAATGTCTTCATGAAATGCTGTGGCTGGGCTCCAGAGCCTCTGATGAGACAGCACAAGCCAAGAGACTCAAACCAAATCAGGAAAAATGACCTACCAAAGCTTCAGGGCAATACTTGCCCTCCCCCCTTCCACCAGCTGAACCCTTTCAACCATAATTCTCAGACTCCTGTAACCCTCCCTGTTAAGATAAGCAATAGCTGCGTACTGAGATAAGCTTCCTCAAAAACCAGCCAGAGAAGCAGCATGATCATCAGTGTAATCAATTTCTAAGTTTCTTGCACCAAGCAGAGTTACGGTACTTAAATTCTTGCAAAGAGTGCATTTACCTAAAGTGCATCTTACAAAGCAAGCAGATTTATGGTGCACGTCTCATTTACTCATGTCTTTGCCTTCCAAAGCAACATGCTTGGGTTCTGAAGGAAGGCTCACAAGGATTCACATCCACCCCACCCCAGGCAGGCAAGTGATCTCATACTACTGAACTGTCTGGACAGAGGAGCTCTTTGCTGCAACTTGCTCTGTAGCAAATGAGTTTGGCAGCGACACATATGTTTTCACTGGCAGCAAAACCCAGAAGCAAGCTCTTCAAAACAAGTGAGATCCACGGCTACTAAGGCACCAGCCAGCAGCAAAAGCTGTTGTAGAAAGAAATACCTGAAACTGCTGCAAAGACATGATGTCCCATAGAAGTAATCAAGAGAGCCACAGGTCTGTACATGTCCACAGCCCTGCTTTTGGAAAATCCCCCTCCCCTCAATTCTGCTTCCTCCAGTTCACAAAATGTACTGCCACTATCTCAATCACTGCCCACTTCCATTCCCAACAATGGCATTTTTAAAATGTGTGTCATTGTGTTTTATTGAACTTCAGTTTTTCTTGCTATGTATTAAGATTGTAATAATGTTGTCACACTGCAGTTGGTGTGACCAACTGCAGAGTGATGACGGAACAGCAGGCAGGCAGCCCAGACAGGCAGGTGAGTGACACAGGTGGCAGGTGGTCCAGGCAAGTGGTGTGGGTTGTGGACAGGCAAGTCACAGAGAAACAGCCAGGGCAGGGCTTGCCTGGTCTGCCTTCCCCTCTTGCCTGCCTGCTGTTCTGCTGGGAGGCTGTTCCTGTGGGAAGGAGAGAAAAAGCCTGCATTTTAAAATGCAATTTCTTTTTCTCTCTCTGAGTGACAGTGGTGGGACAATTAAAAGGAAACTTGCAGCAGGGCAGGAGTGCTAAGGTGAGAAAAGACTTTCTCCTCTTCATTTACTTCATTTCACCCTACCAGTGGTGAAGTGTAAAGGGGAGAGGCTTTGGGTGAGGTCTGCGGTGTTGAGGTGTAAAGTGGAAGAGGGCTGGGGATTTGGAGGGGTGACATGTAGACAAGGCTGGCAAGCCGTGAGAGCAGGGGCGCAGGCCCAAGTAAAGTAATACAATCAAACCATGTTTTATAAATGCTTAGGCAACACCTATGCAAAGGGGGATTCAGAGGATGGAGAATTAATAAAAGAAAGGAGGAGATAGGGAAGAACACACACTGAATATCAAACAGAAAAATCAGTGGTATGTTTCAATTCCAGCCCACACTGGAGCTAGGCACTTTGTCTACAGGAGAAGAGTTTGGGAACCCACAACAGAAATTCAAACTGGTCTTCCTGGGGGAGCAAGGTGTTGGGAAGACATCCTTGATCACAATGTTCATGCATGACAGTTTTGGCAGCACGTAACAGTGCAAAGGAGAAGCCATTCTCCTAGGATGAATGAGACACAAAATGGCACAATTATTCAAGACAATGATATGATCGTCTATCCTGTCTGTTCACAGGAACATGAAAATATGCACAGCTGATCACTGCTCAAGAATGTTGCAACTTATGAGGTTACAGTGTGCTACATCAAAGGCTGGTTTCTTGCTCAGCCATCTGCAGGTGAGATTGCAAAGGTGCCTTAACTTGCTCTGTGTATATCAGAATGTGAGCTCCTCTATCTGTATTAAATTTGCTTTCTCTCAAGCTAATTAATAATTACATTTCTCAGCTGCCTGCTCAGAACTATTCTATCAATATGAATGTTTGTTTTCACCCCACTCTGGGATCCATTGTGATGAAGAGTGGGTTAGAAATATTATAAACAAAAGCAGTAGACTATATCCAAGCCTGTGTGCATTTGATTGATTTCCCTCATGCTTTGAAGTTGTACAGAATTTGGTACTAGAAAGAGATTTCTGCCTTCCGAGCGTTTTAAGCTTTTATTTAAAAAGGAAAAACACACACACAATATTTTGTTTCTAAGGGCTGCCAGCCCATTACATTCTTCATTCAAAGCCCTGCTCCATATCCTGCTGTTTGGGGACATCCAACTGACTGGGACATGGGACAGGGGCTTCTTGGTTGTGGTGCCCAAGCTGTACAATTCCTTCCCCAAGAAGCCTGAATGGAGTTTTCGAGAGTTACATTTTTTTTTTTGCTTCACCAAGCTTTTAGCTTATTTGAGGGTTTTTATCCTTGCTGTTCTATATTCTGTTTTATTATTCATCAGTGCTTGTATTTTTTATTATGTCCGGGGGCCCTTTGTGAAGCTTAAAAATGGGGTATAAATTGTTTAAATAAAGGAAGAAATATCTGTTTCTTTTAGAGCCTTTATGGACTGCTGTTGTTTAATTCCTATGTTTTATTCCTGCTATTTTTAATATTTTATGTATTTCTTTTAGATTGTATTTTATTTTACTACTTATTTTTGTAAGCTACATCTAATGTTTCCTGAAAAGTGAGGTGATAATGATAACAATGATTATTATACCAGAATGATGATAGATTTTGCATATATAAAATGTATTGAAAATATGACATCCAAGCCAATATCAATAAGCAGACCGTGAAAGCAGACTGTGCAAATGAGCAAAATGCTCCAAACTGCAGGAGAACTCCACAATTTCCCTGAAGGGCAAAGCAGAAATATGTGAAGCAGACCAGCATCCTGGTGGCACCCATTCAATCTTAACAGTTTATTTAAATGTAGTGTTTACCCTGACATCTTCACCAGACTCTAATCTCCTCACAGATCAGAAGAACCTCCACAGAAGGAGCATCTCTCTGAAATCTGCTCCAGCCAAATGTCTGAATTTATGAAACAGTCACCTGCAGATAAAAACATTTCTCTGCTAAACCAGCCCAATTGCTTCTTAAGTATTTAGCGTTGCTGAGTAAGATAAATGGGTTTTAGGAAGGCAGTGGCCTTAATAAAAAAGATTCAGCTGCTGCCACTGCTTGGGAGCACCAGAACCAATACAAGCAGAGCTAACACTGGCAGCTGGTATTTATGCTGGCTGCAATGCCCTTACAGCATTTCATTTTAGTCTTCATCATGACTCTCTATAGCCACTCTCTCTCTGACCATGTCTGCAGTTCTGGGGGAGAGAGCTGTGATATGGATTACTTGGACTAGCCCTACCCTGACATTTATTTCCCCTGTGTGTGAACTGTCATTGTAGTGAAGATTTGCCCTAGAAGCACATACACACGCCTGCTGAATGCACAATAATTCTTCACTTCAGGTGTCGGCTTTTTTGTTTTGTTTTTACCAATGGATATCATGTGGATTTTGCTAATAAAGCCAACTTAAGTGGTTACAGAATCCTTGTCTCAGAGGAGAGGTTGCTATTCTTCTTGTTCTTTGGTGTGGAGATGGCTAGTTCTAAAGACATATTTATGTGCCTGTGCTATCTCAAGCTGCTGTCAGAGACTGCTGAGCTAGATGGACCACTGGATTTGACTCATCCACAGCATGCATTTAAAGCACATGGCTTCCCCAAAGAACCCTGGGAATTGTAGTTTATCCCTCCTAGAGCAAAAATTCAAACTACAGTTCCCAAAAAAGAATTCTTTTTTTTTTTTTTTTTGGTGGGGGGAAATAGAGACACCATGTGCTTTCAACATACAGTGTGGATGTGATATATGTATAAGACAGCTGCCTATGCTCTTATTCTATTCTGAAGGCTTGCAACTTTTTAACATGGCCCATCTAGACCAGCATCCTGTTCTTATAGTGGCCAACCAGGTGTCTGTTGGGAGCCTCCAAGCAGGACCTGAGTGCAAGAGCACTCTGCCCTCCTGTGATTCCCAGCAACTGGTATTCAGAGGCATCCTGCCTCTGACAGTGGAGGTAGAGCACAGTCCTCATGGCTAGTAGCCACTGACAGCATTGTCCTCCATGAATTTGTCTAAACCTCTTTTAAGGCCACACAAGTTGGTGGCTGCCACTGCTGTCTGTGGGAGCAAGTTCCATAGTTCAACTATGTGCTGCATGAAGAAGTACTTTCTTTTCTGTCCTGAATCTTCAAATGTTCAGCTTCAAGGGATGTCCACAAGTTCTAGCATTATGAGAGAGGAGGAAAATGTTTCTCTGTCCACTTTCTCAATGCCATGCATAAGTGTATTGACTTCCATCGTTTCGCCTCTTACTCGCCCTTTCTCTAAGTCCCAAATGCTGCAACTGCTCTTCACAGGGGAGTTGCCCTTTTCTGAGCCTTTTCCAACTCTACAATATCCCGTTTGCGTATTCCTGTGAATACTAAATATAGAGCTAGATAAACTAAAGACATAAAAGGTAAAGGGGCCCCTGACCATTAGGTCCAGTCGTGGCCGACTCTGGGGTTGCGGCACTCATCTCGCTTTACTGGCCGATGGAGCCGGCATACAGCTTCCGGGTCATGTGGCCAGCCAGAGCTGGTTACCTCCCCGCCAGAGTGGTACCTATTTATCTACTTGCACTTTGATGTGCTTTCGAACTGCTAGGTTGGCAGGAGCTGGGACTGAGCAACGGGAGCTCACCCAGTCACAGGGATTCAAACCGCCGACCTTCTGATCGGCAAGTCCTAGGCTCTGTGGTTTAACCCACAGCGCCAACACCCAAATGAATTTTGTACCAAATTATTGTGCTTTGATAACCTAGATTATTCTTTTGGATTAAATTAATTGTGAGATGCTAAACACAATAGGGAGGAGGGTGTAACCTGACTTCAAAACAGTAACTCTAAGTACTGGAAGACAAATCCACCCTTTTCTAACTGATGGGTAAATTTCAGATGTTTCCTACACATTCATATTTCTCCTTACCTACATATACGAGGGCTAGGAAATCGTGTTCATTTTTGTTCTCTGAACTGATTATTGCTTCCTGAAACCTCCCATATGTAATTTTAATACATAATCTTAAGTATGTATAGGATTGTAAGAAATGGCAGACATCAGCTTCATTTTCCTATAGTCATCTGAATAAACTGACCAAGTTTATTTGTTCCATCTATATAGTCTTTGTCTCTATGCCTCTATGTGTGAACATTTCCATAAGGAGGGAAGCCTGTGGCTGCAAATCAGACAGTCTGAGAAGAGACTCTACCGTTAGATGCCTTATTTGATACCACACAGTATCAAAGTACAAGGTGTGAAAACAGCCCAGATCCAATCCAAGGATCAACTGAGCCAGGATTGTCCTAAGGCATGAGCTCTACAAAATACTGTGAAGCACCTCAGCCGGAAACTGGATGATCACATAAGAAATAAATGAAGCATAGCATCAGGAAGTAAATCAGAATGAAGCAATGCCAGGGCTAGAGGCAAGCAGGGAAGCAGGAATGGTCAAATCCAACTTGGTCTGCATCTGAGCAATGAGTTACTCAGACTGTGTAGCTAAGCTAAGAGACAGCAGGTTTATATGGCCAGGTGGAACCCTGTTTGGCTTTTGTGTTAGGTAATTCCAGGAAGCAGGAAAGTGTGTACATGGTAAGGCAGTCCTCCTGGTCCCAACTAATATGACGAACAGATGGGCACTTGAAGGGGGAAGGGGAGGAATGGGAAAGGGCATTCTTTACCCAAAGCAGCCTGGCAAGCAAACCTCCTAGGTGGTCTGAAGATTCCCTGCCTCTGTCTCCAAGGTCCAAGTGGAAGACAGTGGTAGAGTGGGATGAGGTGGCAGTCTAACCTGCCAGGCTCAGAAATATTACATAATTGGTTCTTAACTCTTTTGGGACTCGCTCCCAGTCACATGGCTGAGGAATATCAGAGTCAATAAAATGTGCATGATAAAAGCAGTTAGCACTGTAGCCATAGGTAGTGAACAAAAGAGGAACGGGGGGGGGGGGGGCATAAGGAAATGTTTCCTTATCATAAGGTCTCAGTTCCCACCTTCAGCAAGGTAAACTGAACCTATGAAACCCCTTTCTATATAAATTTACCCTGGAAGGGAAGTAGGATAGGAAGAATCTAGGAACTCAGCAAGATATGGCGGCAGACTATCTTGCATTTTTACCTTTCAAAGGACAGATGGGAAGGGACATTAGCTAGCCTCTGATCTCTGCCATATGGGGAAACACTAATGCAGAGACATGCCCATGAAGGACTGGAGACCATGGAACATGCACTTGCAAACTTAGTGTTCTAAAAGAACAGTGGTGAAATCTGTTCTTAATGCCCAGGAAGGTTCATTTTCTCTCTAACAGAGGAACCCCTTCCCCCAGTTCAAAAAGCAAATGCAATCAAGTTATTTCATTTAGAGGAGATTAACAGCATAGTTTACTTGGGACCAAATCTTTAACCCCAAAGACCAAAAGAACACGGCAGCAAGTTGATGATTAATTTCATCAGCCTAAAGGACAACTTTGAGGAAATTGGAAGAGGCGCTGGGCTGCTTCACAAATACAAAAATTCGACAAAGTCTGTAGGAATCATGATGGTCTAAGCTGAGCAGTGAAGTCTTGAGCTAGCAGGTCTTTGTCTCACTTTATTCCCCCCCCCCACTCCTTGTTGGGGTGGTTTTGGGTTGTATATGGGGTGGGTAGTGGTTGTATGTGTGTTGGAGGGTTGGCTGTGCTTTACTCCCTGCTGAGAAAGATGCAAATGAATCAAGTGTTGTATTAATGAGATATATTAATTAGTCAACATAGCTCTCCAGTAATCCTATTGGGTGCCATTCAAACAGTCTAGCTAACATATGATCACACCTAGACTGCAACTGTAGAAGTCCCTTGTCCTGCTCCCTGATACTCCCAGTTCATTCCATCTCAACCCTTTTCACATCGTTCTCTCCCAAAATTTGTTTTAGGCTCTCAACTATAGTAAGGAAGCCTGTAACAAAGAAAATGCATGTTCTTTGCCATAATATAGCTCTTTCTCTCTAACCATATAAAGTGAAAAAGCCCATGACAAAGCAAATATAGACCCTTCTCCAAAATATTTTATTTATCTGTCTGTCCATGCATGCATCCATCCATCCCACTCATACCAGGATATACCTGGGACTCTGCTACCATGACGTCTTTCATGATAGGCAACCCAACTGGCTCATTATTCTCCAGCTTCACACAGATGACTTGGTAGCCTCGGATCTGGCCATGCTGCTTGTTAGAGATAGGTGACTTCCAGGTAACACGAATGGTTGTGGAGTTCACTGATTCTACCTCCACTTTCCGAGGTGGAGCACTGGGCACTGGAAGGCACATGAGAAAATTTCATCAGAGACAACAGCATTGCTTCTGGGGTGGAGGAGACACACATCACCCCAGATTACAAAGCAGAATTCACAGTAGAGTGAATGGCAAATATCCATGATTGTACTGTGGGACTAAGCTGTCCTGCTATTCAAGGCGTGGCATAAGGAGATGCAAAGCTCTGTCTAGATTACTAGTACCCACACAACCCAATACATACATATCAATGAGTGGACATATTACAGGCACAATGGGAATATAGTTAATGATTTACCATGAATATGCCAGGAGCGTTCACTTCATACCTCCTTATTAGTGAATGGAAAAACAAACCACAACCCCTAGCTATGGGAGTTGCTCCAGAAGAATACCACAGTCAAAGGTATCAAAAGCCACCAAAAGATCAAGGAGAACAAGCAGGGTTACACTCCCCTCATCTGTTTCCCAACAAATGTCATCAACCAGGGGGACTAAGGTGCTTTTTGGTGTAAAGTCTGGGCCTGAAACTGGACTGAAATTAATGATTTACTGTGTCCAAATGCTGCCACTGATGAAAATTTATTAAATTTATTAAAATTGCTCTAAGGTCAGCTGCTCTATAGCCTAAAGTGGGAGGCTGGTAATGAGGGAGGAAGGCAGTCCTAGGAGACTCATATTCTTGGCTGGCCATTCAGCTTACAGAATGATTTCCGAGAACAGTGTTCCTTCCAGAGAGTATCCTTGCTGTATTGCTACTCAGAATTTGCTTGAAAAAAATAAGACCAGAATTCTGTTATTGCAGGGCAAATCCATAGCCCCTGTAAACACACTGTGTCCCATTTGCTAGTGCAGAACAAGGTTAATTGGGGGCAGAGAACTGGATGGAACCTGTAAGGACTGTTCTATGCAGACACTCGGCAGGCAGGCAAGGCAGCCGCTCACCCTCTGGCAACTGGTTGTTTCCACAGATCTCACTCTTAATTGCAGATAATTACTTGAAGAGGAGCACAGAGGGGAAAGATACATATATTAGCAGGGGGAGGAGGCAAGCCTAATCGGTGAATGAGAAAGGGGATCATGGACCTCATTCCATCTTTCTCCATAAACTGCAAAATGGGGTGTCTTTCCCTGATGGTTATTCCTCATCCGAAAAATGAGTGGAAAGCAAACGACATTGCAGTGTAGTAACTGGACAACACTCCCCTTCTTCTCCAACAGTTAGACATGGCTGGGAAAGTGCTTGTGACGGTTCTGTCAAGACACAGCAATCACGAGACTTACCTATACCTGCCGATAAAGGGCAGAGTCTTAAGCTAACAGCAACTGCCAAGGGACTGAATTGTTGGTTCAATGGAGGTCACCCCAATTATGAGGAGGGTATATTAGCTACCAGTAATATTTCAAGATTCAAAAAGCACTCTCACCCCCTTTTTGTGCTACCACCTATGAAAAATGAGTGCATCAGAAGGTTTTAAAACCACTCCTGACAGAGAGCTTAGCTGGAAGAGCCAACTGTACGGACCTCAAACTTATGCAGAGAGCTTGCTGCGACATTTCTAGGGTAGCAGTGTCCCTCCGGCTAAGGCTTTGCTAAATGAGAACTGAAGCAAACAATTCAGGCAGCAGGACATACAGATGTGCAAGCAAGCTTCAGAAGTAGGCAATGAACATTGCTATGCAAGGCTTTACAGGGTTGCAGTGGTGCAAGCAACAGCACAGCATGGGTGGTACAACAGAAGTATGCCTGCTCTCAGTTTACTGAGTGGCTCCCTTTTTCTATTTGCCTCTCTGTGCCCTTTTTGGTCTCTGAGGCAAGGATGCAGCCTGGGAAGTGCCTTCTGACCGTGCAAGGACTGGCACTTTCTACAGAAGAGATTTAAGCTGGCATGACATATCTGACAGACTAGCCATAACAATGCAATTTTTGCTTCAGAATGTCCTTGATAGAGAGCTGCTTTGCCCATGTGATAGAGAAGAGGAACAGATTCATGTAGGAAGCAGGCATTTTGATTATATTTCATACATATTAACCCCATCATTATTGACTACATTTAGACCCCCCTTTCTGTAGAGCCGAGAACAGCACTACAAATGCTATTCCTTTGGCAGGACCCAAAAGAGCCCTTGTTACCTTCAGACATGGGTCAGGAACCTACCGTCTTCATCAGTGCGAACCCAGACTGGGATGCTCTCTGGCCCAGGACCCACGTCTGTGTGAGCCCTCACCCACACTTTGTACTCTGTCCATTTCTCCAGGCTGTTGATCTCCCAGCTTGAATGCTCGTGTCCAATGCCCTCAACCACACGCTTGCTGTTGTCCTCTCCTTCCACCGCTTGGTATGCGATAGAATACTGTGTGATGACTCCATTGCGGCTCTGAGCCGGTGGTGGTACCCAACTTACCCGGATAGAGGTGGAGCTGGTGCTTACACACACGACCTCTTGGGGTGGGGCAGAAGGGGCTAGGGATAAATAAAATGAAGCAAGTGGGGAGATGAGGGGAAATGATTGGGCAAAATACATAATTTACAGGGAGCTCTTACCCAGCCAACACAGCCTCAATAAACATAGAACAAAACCCACTAGGCCCGATTCAATTGAATAGTCGTTTGGCTATTCCCTCTCATTCACCTGTGCACCCCACCAACTACTCTGGGGGATTGGGTGAACCCCCAGAACTGGGTGCAGTGGGGGGGGGGAGTAGAAGTGATGATATTCCATCTGGCAAGCAGATATGCTATTCCCCCTGGCCTTTAATTTGAATTGAGCCTGATCTATTATTTTCCTTCTGTTCCCTCCCCATCCCCTTTTATGAAGAGACCCGCTCTGAGACCCCACAGCTAATTCTCCCCTAGCCTCCTCTGTATAGGTTGCCTAAAAAGAAGAGAGAACTAGAAAGTACAAGACTTAGACAGATGTGAGATCAATAGGATAAGTAACAGATGAGAATAGGAGAGCAGGAATCAAGAAGGAAGGATCTGAAGTATGAAAATTATTGAAACCAAGAAGAAAAGGAAGAACAGTGTTGTTTTGTTCCTTGAATAACCTGATGATGCTCAAGCTGAGGAAGGCTATTGGATTATACATCTTCTGAGGACAATCTGACTGTACACTAACTGGCAAGCAATCAATCCTGGAGAATTGGATTCTTTGCATCTGACATATTGCTCCAAACTTGGGAGCAGGGCACAGAACTGGAGGCTCCTAAGGCTATGAGGAAGGTTCCTAAAGAGGTAAAAAAAGTACTACAAACAACACTGCTGAGGTGGACCTGAAAGGTAGAGAGTAAAGAAAGAAAGGCAATGCAGGAAAGTAGACAAAGTGAATATAGGTATAACCCAAGAAGGATACATGGGGTATGAGAAGCAGACAAGAAGAGAGCCTAAATTAACTGGAAACAATCCTTTTACTAATGAATTTGGAGATTTTGGAGAACAGGCCTCACTTGACAAAGCTCTCAGCAACTAGAAGCAGAAGAACTATCAGCATGCATAATAAATGGATCAACACATGAGACACAGTGATTTCTCACATCTACTGATGGCTGGGTAAGAGTCACACCTGAATAGTGCCAATAATAAGCTGCAGCTTAACATCAGAGGACAAAATAAAACACAGCAACACAAGCAAAATACATGGGAAAAGTACATGAGAAAGAAATGCACACCAACATGCACGTGCGCACACACACACACACACACACACACACACACCACACATTTTGAACCATGACACACACAAATATTCTCAGAGGCAAAATGAACCCATTCACTATTCTCACTATTCTCCCTGGAAATGTAAGTGCCTCTAAATCTTGCTTATGAGAAAGGCTACTTGTGTGATGAGCACTGGGTAACCTAATTTCAATGTTTCTATGTTTAGTACCAGATGACTGATCTTCTCAACATGATATTATCCTCAAGAAAATGCTAGGAGTGGCAGCATTTTCCCCAGAGATAATGTATCAAAGGACATAGATCCTATGTGTGATTAGAGGAGCATCTTATTTGGGCTGTTCAACAATTAAGGTCAGGATTCCCCATATCTGCCTTTGCAAACTATTCTTCTAAAACAGAAAAAAATGGCTTCAAGTTTTCATTTGAGCCAGGGTGCAGCCTTGGATCCCAAGTTCTCAAAAATCATGCCCTGCCTGAGTTGCTTAATCCTTCCCTTGTTAGCTGCCTTTCCCTCAAACTCCACTCCACCGTTTTCATCTTGTCTGTTTCACTGAATGTGTTTACCTTGCAAGCACAAACCTTGAACTCCATTGGGGTTGGGTGGGGAAAACAACTTGAAAGGTAAAGCACTGTTGTCCAATGTGGTCTCCTCTGTATGTTGTGGACTACAACTCCAATAATCCCTGACCATTGGTCATGCTGGCTGGGGTTGATGTGAGTTTGGGCCCAAAGCATCTGGAAGGCATGGTGTTGGCTACTCCTACTCTATCCATTTCCGACTGCTAAGCTGTCCTTCCATAAGGAAGGGACTAATGGCTAACATGACACATGGGTGAATATGACTAGTGTAATATGTAGTTTAGCCTGAAGTATATGCAGTTATATTCCTTCATAAAAGCTAAAGAACAGACACCTGGAACTAGGAGATATAGCCAGGGATGGAGCCAGAGCACCTATCTTTTTATAGTATGAAACATTGCGGAAGAGGATCAGTATCATAGGAGTTCTGTGTCAGAGAGATCTCCCTTGCTTCTGTCCCCAGAGACCATTTAGTATGCTACTGGGAAAACTTTAGAAATATAGCTTGGTAGTTTGCTAAATCAGCATATGGCCCTATGTTAAACTCAGATGCTTCACCACCTCCACATGCAATCTGTGATGGCAAAAAAGCAAGACTAGATGAGGAAAATGTTCAACAGAAATTGGTCTTGAGGCATGCAATCCCCTTAACTTTTCTATCAATTAGCAGAAACTTGGATTCTACAGGTTTCTCACAACACATCAGGTCTGCAAAAAAAGCAGTTTTCAGACATTGTTCAAGGAAAGGTAAGCTTTAGAATTCCTACCAATAGGTTTGTTAGAACAGGTTTCCCAGTGATCATAGCCACTTAATTCATGCTCCAAATGTTACATTTCACAGGGAAACGTGCTTTGGAACTACATGCCTTCACCCCTCACCTGGGAGGTGTGAAGAGAGGTTTCTTCCTTTACCTGTGGACTAGAATCCATTAATGGCTAAAATTGCACAACATCAGGATTAGCCTTCCTTTAATTGCTGGACTTTAAATTCTTTGCACAGACTCCTAACATGGGCCAGCTACACAGAGCTATGCATGAGTCACAGGTTGGAGATATCTGCATTACTATTTGCTTCTGATATTTGTCTGTTATGCCTTGTTAGTATGATGGCTGGGCAAGTGCCCAATCATGGCCTATCAATACACATGCTCCATCAGTAGCTGCTAACAGAACAATTAATAGTATCCACATTCAGTTTGTGTCCCCCAATGTAAAATATTTATGATGCCTCCCTCTGAATATTGTTTCATATATTTTTGTCCAATCGTCCTGGCACCAAGATCCCATTAGCTAAAGAGCAAGTTAAACAGGACTGTTGGAATTCTTATGATTGATGTGCTAATGAAAGGAGGAAAGGTCATTCCAATCATAAGTGGAGCAGTTCTTCCCCACCCTGATTCATCCCAGGCACTCTCTGGCTCCACACAGAGAGGGCGGCTGCTGCCTCCTCTATTGCTTGCCCCACACAGCCACTAAATCCTTGACAGATGGCACAAATGAAAATGTCTCACTTTCCCCCTTTAATGCTTTTTGCATAAAAGCAAGCCCCAAAATCGTTAGTGAAAACAAGCTTATCTCAGAGCTCTTTGATAGCTTTAATCTGCTTATGTGCAGCACTTTGAGCTGCCAATAAAGGTGCATTGGTCTCCTACTCCACCAGCACATGGGCTCAGAAGAGAATGAAAGTGATCCAGCTTGGGTCACCTCTTTATCTGGCCTTCTGACTTACTTCACTGTTTGCCTCAAGCCTTCAAAGCCTTGGAGCAAAACCCACGCAGCAGTCTTCTTCCTCCTTCCACTCCATAAAAGTCAAGCATCCACATGCACCACACACCTCACTCAGCACATATCCCCTTAAGAAGCTATTAATCATTCAATCTACTTGCAAAGATCCCACCACCCCCTCAAGTTAATTCTTCCAGGCTTGCAAATGCCTGCGGTGTAGCAGTAATGCAATGTGTGCATCGCTCCTCTTGTACAGAGATGATTGTCTGGAAGGGGCAGGGAAAAGGCGAGCAATGGTGTCTCTAACTGGGGTATGAGGTACATGCACAGCAGGAAGGTGCATGCACGAGGTGCAGATATCAAACACCCACTACAACTGAATTGCATGGGGAAGAGGATGTGCCAGTAAACTCACAGAGATACAGGGAATAAATCTCATCAGCTTCTCCCACCTATTCCCTTTGCCCAGCATATCTGTGAGTCCACCTGTTGAAAGGGGAAAGCATGGACTGAAGGACAATGGGACAAGACTTACCCTGGGCAAATGGCCCCTGCATCAGAGCCACAGCTGGCCTGTCCTCTCCACATTTCTCTTGCTACTGGTTCCAACCTCTCCATTAACTCTCATACAAAATAAGATTTTGTCCCTCACTCACTCTCAACCAAACAGAGACACTTACTGGACTGTGCTGTTCGAGCTTCCAAAACTGGGGTATAGACCCCTAGGCCCAGCTCAGAGCGGGCTGCCAGCTGGAACTTGTAGAGTGTGTCCGGCTTGAGCCCTTCAAGTGCATATGATGAGGTCTGGTCAAAGTCCACCTTATGCTAGAAAAGGCAAGAGACAAGTTTTTCTTTTACTCAGATTGGGGGGGAGGGAGGGAATAACATAGCTATTGACACCTGAGTATTGGACTCTTGGCTGTGGATGCCTACCTGTACTGCATACTAGGAATCATGCAATAGAGCAATCTATGCTCATCCTATGTAACCCTGAAAGCCATTATTTAAAGGAGATTATTTCACTTCCCCACAGATGTTGTGCATTCTCATTACAGCCATGAGAAAAAAATCACTTTCATTTCCCAGACACTGCAAACTTTTGGCTAATGAAGTATGTGTTGACATAAGTGCGAGTAAGTTAGCATATATAGAAGACAAGCTGTGATAGGTCTTCACTTCAGAGCTACCACCTAATGGTTCAAGGCCAGATAACTTCTGGGACCTGATCCAACTATTATGTGGCAATATGATTGCCAACAAAACTTACTGTTGCTCTTGCAGGAGCAGGAGCTCTTGCAGCTATCATAGGGAGGTGAAACTCTGGTATAGGTTCATAATCCAATTGGATTTGGATTGCAGAATTCTCACAGATGCACAAATATCTAGTCATGCAAATGCCATTTCCCACAACAATCATACTGGGCCTAAATCTAACAGATATAAAAATAAGTGCCCCATACCCATAGGCTACTTTGGTATAGGTCTTTAACCACCAATGGGTCATGTTGTCCCTCACCTGGATCCCATCTGTCTCTTCCCAATACACCAACTCATACTTGGTGACACGTTCTTGAGGTGCTGGCTGCCAGGTCAGCATGATCCGTGTGTCAGACTCTGCCTCAGCTTGGAAATCAGCTGGCTGAGATGGAACTAGAAACCAATAAAACAAGAGTCAGTTGTGGGAGGGGACTCCAAAGCAGCTTTAGACAATTTCAAGGTGCAAGCCCAATCATCAATGCACTTCAACAATAGCATTGTCATAAACACAATCTTAACACATTCTCCTAAGCTCCAGGTTCAAACAAAGACAACTATGTTCTTTCTCAAACTAGTGATTAACCAAAGTATCCACAACTATGCTTAAGTCAACTGTTAACTAAGCTGGCAACAGAGTGCTGCTGGAACACCTATTTGAAAAGGACAAATTGCCTACCAAATCCCTAAAGTCTCTGGATCACACCTCAACCTCAGCTCAAAATATTAGCTCTTGGAAACAGTAGGACAGAGAAGGAATAGAGCTCACACAAAACATACATACCACCCTGTTGGGCCTTTATCTGGATGGCATCAGAAGGGGGTCCATCTCCTACTGAGGTGAAAGCCAAGACACGAATACTATAGGTGGCCCCATTTATCAAACTTCCTACAGTGGTGAGATGATGATCATCAGTGTTGTGTTTCTGCCACTTGCTGAGTGGTAGGTGGGGGTCAATGGTGTAGTACACTCTATAGCCACGGATCATCCCATTGGGCTCTTCAGGTTGTTCCCATTGGACCAGCATGGTGCTGGAACTCAGCATCCGTGCCTTCACTTTGAGGGGTGGGCTTGATGGAGCTTGCTCTCCTGTCCGTGCATCCACCAACTCACTAGGGGGACTCCTGCCAATGTTGTTTACAGCAATAATGCGGAACTCATATTCTGAGAAGGGGCTTAGGCCACCAATGCTATAGCGGGTGGTTGCCACACCATCTACTTCTCGGAAAGTGCCCTCTAATGACTTGGACTTATATTGGATGACATAGTAGGAGATAGGGTCAGCATTTCCTGAGTCCCAGGTGAGAGTCACACTGGTAGCTGTCGTCTCCGTTACTAATGGCTCCATTGGAGGTTTTGGAAGAGCTGAAAGCAAAAAGCACAATGTCAGTAATTTGATTAGTGCAAATGCTGTAATGTGCAGAGCTATAAAGGAGGCTTAGATGCTTGCTAACATTTTCCTTTAAAGGCAGAAATCATTTCATAGTCAAGAACGTACATTTTTATATTACACATTACCATATATTGCTTGAAGTGCTTCTTAATGGAAGAGTAAACACAGCAATCATGTTATTAGATGTGCTCAAAGCACTTGCTGGCAGCTGGCTAAATAAAGGTAATTTAAACAAGGAACCAAGTCAGGTTTTCTAAAGCAGAAAGGGTTATTCAGCTGAGGTACACTTTAGGAAGCCAGGTTCATGGCCTTTTTGGAAAGTATACCAGGGGCAAAAGTAGTTCCATGTCTACTGTTGCTGCAAGAGCAAGAATATGTGGACTGCAGAGACTTGTGGCAAGCATATTTTTGTGGTGGGATGTTAAGGAAGCCAATCCTGTTATGAAAGTTCTGAGCATTAACAAGAAAGCAGAACTACTCTAGCACAACTGATCACATCAGCCATTTATCCAAAAAAGATAAATTTGTGGTCAGTACTGTGTTCTACTATCTTGGGATCCTTCTATGTACTGGCTAGGCACAAGGAAAACATTTATGATCATGAAGAAAAGATTGAGAGACTCCCTGACTCCCATAATTATCACCCTCTGGAGCTGTATTAATGTAAATACTGAAATCACATTAGGTTATAGGATGTTTAGTAAGGTAACAGAACTGAAAGACAGGTGCTCCCACAAAGCTTTTTCAAGTGACCTGACAGAGATGTGCTGTCCTGGATGCTATTTCACACCATCCAGATACATGCACTAACCAAACAAATATTAGCTCTTGGGCAGGGCTCTTGAATTACAGTGGAGAGGCCTTATTATTTCTCCCTGAGACTTGCTCTATAATTCTGATGTTTGGCCATTCCATTTATGCACTGTAAGTAAACCTCTATTTTACAAGAAAACAAATGAGAAAACCCTGGGAGATAAATGTTGGGTAACAAAGACGGGGGTGGGGTTGGCACATGCGATATGTCTTAAAAGTCTACACAAGTACAGCAGACTCCCTGCTACAGATGTTTGCCGTGAACATGTGAGAAGCTGGAAAGACCTGTGCAACAATGGGGACAGGGCTAATGGTGAGGCTCCACAGCATCTTTGTACTCAGGTTCCCCATTCACACCAATAATGACTGAGTAGGGCTTATGTCACAAGTGCACCCCATTCTGCTACCTGGTACCATGCAGAGGTAGATACCATGGAGCAGCTTCTTACCTTTGACAGTGATCTGAGCTGTTGCATGGATTACCCCCAGTGAGGACATGGCTTCGCAGGTGTAGTTGGCCGACTGCGTGATGTTGGTCAACTCTAAAACATTCCTGCCCATTGGCATGTCATCTTCTTTCGTCAGCTCCACGTCTCCGACAATCCACTTCACGTAGGGCATTGGGGACCCCACTGCTACACATGTGAGATTCACGCTCCCTCCAGGCATCACCTCATGGTTACTTGGAGGGATTGAAAATCGAGGTGACACTCGCCGCACTGAAACAAGGAATAGACAACTAGTAGGGTCACAGCCTAGACCATTGATATTCACTTGCTGCATACCCAAGGGGTGGGGGAAGGATCAACATTTCTCCTAAGTAGTAGCAAATCAATCCAGAAAAGAAGAAAAGAAAAAAAGAATTCTGAACAAGAGCTGTTCACTGCTCTGCCAAATTTCATACCCAAGGTTCTCCCTTTGAGCCACTGGTGTTTTCGGCAGGAGCTCAACTATAGGACTGCCACCATTATTGTTCTCTCAAGTAAGTTACATTACGGACACTAAAATGTCTCCTTGTTTCAAATGTACCCACTAATTAGAAAATATGTTCACTCCCTGTCCACAGGGTGTGCAGAACCTCTGCAAGGTGGAATAAGCTACTACTGGTTGGTTTCACAGCAAAGCAACCTGCAGGACAAACCTATCTTGCAGGGGCAGCTACAGGGTTTTATTTTTAAATTACTGCATGCATTACTGCTAGCTAAAACAGTGTTCCTGTGCAAGATTCAGCAGTGAGCCTGGGGCACCTCACAGCCGGATCAGAACACCTTGTTGGGTAGGAGCTTCATCCTAATAGACAGGAGATCAGATCCAAGTGACAGCAGAGGGCCTGGGTGACAGGGTCCTCTCTCCCATTGGGAATGTGCTCCAGGAGAAAGAACACTCCTTATTTCATCACACAGCATCTATTCATATAAAAGTCTCACTTGGGTTATTTTGTAGACAAACCATTAGATCGGCTAAAGTGCCCCAGCTGTTTGCTGTGCACACATCAGTCAGGGAAATGACACTGAGAAATGAGGACCCTTCTTTAAGGCCAGTGTTATGGGCCAATTTAAGGAGGGATAGAGGAACACAACTGAACATAGTAGATCTTTGTCTCCTCTGGGCAAACTCATTTCAAATACATACAATAAAATAAAAAATTAAAAGTGTGGGAGGGAGGGTGCAATGTGTCTCTTCTGGGAAGCCTGCTTTTCTGGAATGGAGATGTCACTACACATTTAATATCACAGCCTCTCCAGTCCACAGAGTCAGGGCTGGCAGAGTAGTGAAGAGCTGCAATGCAGAGGGACAGGGTTAGCTGGAAAGCAGTGGGGTGGACTATTTGTTAGCAAGATGGGAGAGACCTGCTCAGGGGCTAAAGCCCACTGGGACTGCCTCATGCTGGGCCTCCTCCTGCGTCATCTCCAGCACCACAAAATCTCGTTAGAAAAGGGGCAGCTGCTGACAGACAGGCTGACAAGACTCGGCTCAGCCTGACACTTCCCCTAATCAAATTTCGCTTGAGCTCTCTTTGATGATTCATTCCCAAACCAGCAGACTCACAGAAATAGACTGAACACAGAAGCCCCCACATTAGAATGTACAACAGAGTGAGGGTTTGGGGATAAATTAGACAATGCTGTCAACAGTGACAAAGCAGAGCTCATCAGCTCCTCACCAGCTTTTTTAAAGGGGCCCTCCCATAATGATAATGTGCATGTTATCAAATGTCTAAATCTATAATCTAGTGGGTTGTTCCTTTTAATCAATTGTTCAATCTCAGATCAATAATTGTGTGCATGGTCACCAGTGAAAGGCTTGCTCCCTGCCTGACAGGGGAGTGCACCCCCAAACAAGACAGAAATTAAAGCAAATCAGCGCTCTAACAGAGTTATGAGAATACCCTGGTACTGAATGGACATGGCAATGGATCAACATGATGGGGTGGTTGTCCAACGCAGCCTGGTTCTGATCGGCAAGAGGCAGGACTCGTTCTCCCCCCCACAATGAACATGGTATTGAGCCAGTACATGAAGAGGTTTGTTCATTTGTTGTGTTTTATTCCAGGGACCAACCAACTTCCCACCCGCTCACCAACCAAACTGGTCTCAAAGAAAAGCAAGCTTGAGTAGTAACACAACAGGCTCGTGCACGGCAATAATTAATTGACTTGACATGCGCTAGACATGAAAAAGGCCAGGTATGGGAAAGAAGCTGCTACATAAGATCTTGACAAAAAACAAGAGTGGGAGGGTTGAAATGCACAGATAGGCAAGCACGAGGCACAGGAATGAGATTGGAAGGAATTCATGCAGAAGGGCTGAAAGAATTCAGTAGCATGCAGAAACCACCTCTGCCATCCACTCCAGTGAGAACCAAGCAAGATACTCCTACAACTACCTCCGATTACCTAAGCCACCTTCAGATGCATGCATGAGCAGTGGTTAGAATTAGAGTGAATCTCCACCAGAACAGCATTCCATGACATATCTCTCAGACATCAGTCCCCAGCTGTCTCCTTTGTGGCCGTAAAAAGACCTGTCAAGACCATGCTTGGGAAGAAAGAACACGGCTTGTGAATCTGCCGATAAGCGCTTTAGTTCATTCAGCAAAGAGCTATCGAGAAAACCTCTCGCCCTTTTTGAAAGCTGCTGTTTACTATTCTAGCGGCAGGGGAAGAGAAAAGGTTACTCGACAATGTATCAGAGAGGGGTCTCTTCTAGCCTAGCCACAGGATGAATGGCAATGAAAATCTCTTCCCCCCCTCCAATCCCCCCACAAAACCAAGCCGATTTAAAGAAAGGCTGTAGGCAAGCCCCTTCCCCAGGGGTAGGTTACTCAAAAAGAGGATCGGAAATCAGAGCACTTCTGATTCCACAAGACGACTCAGCCAAATGTCACTCTTATGACTGAGCAGAGATATGCATCTCCCTAAGGCCAACACAGACACTAAGCTGATGAACCTTTTCTTTCCTATTGGTATGTTGATGCAGCAACAGTTCGAGATTGGTTACAGGGCACAAAGGTGCAAAAGTGAGGCTGCTGCCTTAGTTCTTCACTCAGTTTCCACTGTTTCATTTCCAAAAAAATGCTTGCCTTCTTCCTGCCCTAGGTTGCCCTATTAATGACCTAGCCTCAACAAATTGTCCTCCAGCCACAATACGTTGCCTAAGTACTGCACTGTGCAAGCAGAATAGATTGTTTCTGTTGGTCAGAAGGGGTGGTGGCAGGAACAGCTCCCACACTAAGGCTGTGAAGACTCCGACAGTATCCAGTGTTTGTTGCCCTTATGCTGTGCCTGCCTCTGTAGCATCACTTAGGTGGTTTCTCTCTTCCAGTCTGGTTGCAAATACTCTTCAGATGTGCTGCAAATCAAACTGTAGTTCTCATTATGTAGAGGGGAAGAACAGAGGCAAGGTGATCAATGGAGGCTCAGTTGTGTGCCTTACTAGCGAGTGGGAGGCAACCTCCCTTCTATCTAGTCTTTCCTTGGCTATTAAACTACACACTGAGATCTTAAAATGTCAATAAAACAGGAACAGATGGGCTTAGAGATGCTACTGTCAATCCAGGCTGGATTATAATCTAGAAAGAATGCCTGGGAAGGTTAGAAAGGAGGTGGATTCCAACCTAGCAGCAGTATAGCATTCCTGGGTAATTGGCAGCTTCTTTGTGGGCAGAGTCCAGTGGGATGTGAAGCACAGCTGTCAATCAGCATTAGAACATTCTGGCAGAGCAGAACTAGTGAAGGTTGCTTACACAGCATCCCCAAGCATACATATGGTTCTAGCTTCCACTAGGCTCCAATCTTTCTCCTGCCTCTGGCATGACAATCAATAATTAAGGCAGATCCATTCCCACCAATTGCAGGAATCTGCAGAAATCCTCTTCCAATTTACAAAGCAAATCACAAGGACCAAACGAGAGTGGATGCCTTCCAAATATTTCCAGTATCATTCACACTATCATGACTTCTTTTCTCAGTAGAATTTGTCAGAGTTTTTTTGTTTTGTTTTCTGTAAACTCCTTTTAGATAAAGCAGAAGTGAGCAACTTGGTGATTTTGGAAGAAACCACATGGGGAAAACTATTGTAAAGGTCTATGGGTAATGGTGTTCAAGGTTTATTTCAGCAGACTATCGAACATGAAATTCACTGTTATTCATCCCAGAGCATGGCATCCTATATGACTCACAAAAGAGGAAAATCCCCCAGGCTCCCCTACGGAATGGAGCATGCAGGGCAATCATTTGGCAGTCAAGGTGGAAAGTAAGTGACATATTCTGAGCCATCTCACAGCAGTGGAGGTGATAAGAACACACCAGTAGAGACCAGCTCCACATTCTGGAAGGTGGGGAGGGGAGACGCAGGCAATACCACAAAGGGAGGTAGAGAAGTGTTAATAATTTAGCATGCATTAGCGTGCACCTTCCTTGCATCCAGAATAAATGTGCATGGATCAATCAACCTGTTTAGCTCAGATTAGAGCAGCTGCTTCTCGGATTTCATAAAAACACTGAGGTAATCTCACTAAAAGTCCTCCTCCCATCACTTTTCTACTTCCATCATGGGAAACTCCAGGCACTAAGCAATTGCTAAAAGCTGGACAGTTTTAACAACTATTAATTGATTACTGCAGCAGAGCTAAGAGAAGGCCACTAGAAAATAATAACAGAAGGAGTGCTAGAGTCACACTAAAAGTGAAAGGCACCAGCCAGCCAAAATTAATTTACAGTAAAAGATGAATTCCTGTTGTTGTTATTGTTAGTAGCACTTTTGGACAGTAGGATCAATGGTGTGTTATTTTTTAAAATTCCTTAATAAGCAATTTGCTTTTGTCACTCGTAAAGCTTCAACTCTTTTCATAGTCTGACTTTAAAATCTCATACACAAACCCCACTTCATCTTCTGCAAGTATTGCATCGGACCATGACGTGCTTAGGGATTTTAATCTTTGTCAAAAGTTGTTTCCAGATTCTAGAGTATTAATTAAAGTTCAACATTGTGAGTCTTGATTTAGCTTTTAGCACTCTTAGTTGTGACAAAATGCCAGAACCATCCAGAAACAAAGGCAAGGTAGTAACCATCATTGCAATATAATTTTGACTTTCGCAAAACATTTTATTCAAGATATCTTAATTTTGAGCGGGAGACTATGCAAATTGATCCCCTCCTTCAGGTAGCGAAACTGCTTTAATAAGCTGTTCATGCCAAAGACAACTGCCTCCTCTCTCAATTCTTCCATAATATAAATCTCATTTTCCTGACACCTGCACAAGTTTGCTACCTGGGTCAGCTTACATGTATGGTTTTGTTTCTGGCTTTGTGGGAACGCTGGGGTAAAAGCAATGCTGTTGGGAAACTGAACAATCCTTCCTCCTGTATTGTCCAGTGTCCATGGCTCTATCTTACTCTGCTTTATCACAACTGCTTCTGGAAGGTGGGCAAACTGGGAAAATTATCAGATCTGAATAACCCCTCCACCCCTTCTCATACTTGTCATTACTGTTTTAAACAATATCTCCTGATGGAAAGGTAGTTTCTAGGGCCTCACAATCTATTGACAGAATCACCAGCAGGAGGGAGAAGACTGGAAGGGAAAAAAAGATGCATTTAGAGTCTAAACTGCTGTTCAAACAATGCCTCACTATTTATGTTCCCAATACATCCCTGAGTGCTGACATTTTATAGACAATTTCCAAAACAGGGCCTAGCCATTTTTGGATTATATTTCAGCTATAACTTTTAGAGCTAATTATTTGCGCTGACAACCCCATATAAAAGAGGATCTATCATTACAGCAGAGCAATGCCAAAGACCTATCACGGTTCGGCCTGGTGACACGCTAATAGCAAAGCAAGGGAGAGGCAGACTCTGCAGCTCTGGAATTTGCATTCATTCACTTCTGAAAATAACACAGCATTAAGGGGGGGGGAGAAAAGAGCTGCTATATCAAGATAAAACAACTCCTTAATAAATAACCTGGTAGCAATCGTAGAGCAATAATTAAATGCATGGGTGAACAGTACACAGTTGTAAGTAAAGCTGGGAGGGGGACAAAAACTAAGATGTAATTATCAGTGCCAAACAAATTATAAGGCTTGGAACATCCCACTGGAATATTTAGCATCTAACATATCTCTCCCCATTAAATGTCTGAGCTTTGGGACATTTCTCGTGGGATGAGACCAAGCAAAATCCTGGTCAAGGGCTGTTCCACATATGCCTTTTTCTCACAAGGGTGTTGGGAAACATGTACATCTGGGAATATAGTGTGAAAATAGTGCCTGTTTTCCACAGGCTAGTGGTTGTGGCTTTGAAACAAGAAAGAAAGAAAGACAACTCAAAAGCTGTTTGCTAGATGAAGTATTCTGATAGATTTTTAAATAGCTTTATGGAAGCTTAACTGGATGGAATGGAAACCTAAAGGAATTAGAAATTTTATTTATAGATGCAGAATATGATATATGTTAATGAAACTGGAACAAAAAGTTGGATTTAAAATGAATTCTGAGCATATAAATTGAGATATGCTGAATTATAGAGAAGTGTGTACATAACACTTGGGAATAACATTAATGATGTTTATATATGGTTTACTGAGGGTGAAAGAGGAGAGTGCAAAATATGGTCTGAAGCTCAACATCAAAAAAACGAAGATCATGGCTACTGGTCCCATCACCTCCTGGCAAATAGAAGGGGAAGAAATGGAGGCAGTGAGAGATTTTACTTTCTTGGGCTCCATGATCACTGCAGATGGTGACAGCAGCCACGAAATTAAAAGACGCCTGCTTCTTGGGAGAAGGGCAATGACAGGCCTAGACAGCATCTTGAGAAGTAGAGACATCACCTTGCCAACAAAGGTCCGTATAGTTAAAGCTATGGTTTTCCCAGTAGTGATGTATGGAAGTGAGAGCTGGACCATAAAGAAGGCTGATCGCCGAAGAATTGATGCTTTTGAATTATGGTGCTGGAGGAGACTCTTGAGAGTCCCATGGACTGCTAGAAGATCAAACCTCTCCATTCTGAAGGAAATCAGCCCTGAGTGCTCACTGGAAGGACAGATTGTGAAGCTGAGGCTCCAGTACTTTGGCCACCTCATGAGAAGAGAAGACTCCCTGGAGAAGACCCTGATGTTGGGAAAGATGGAGGGCACAAGGAGAAGGGGGCGACAAAGGACGAGATGGTTGGATAGTGTTTTCGAGGTTACCAGCATGAGTCTGACCAAGCTGCGGGGGGCAGTGGAGGACAGGAGTGCCTGGCGTTCTCTGGTCCATGGGGTCACGAAGAGTCGGACACGACTAAACGACTAAACAACAAATATATGGTTTGCAAAGTGTAACTAATAATAAAAATAAAACACACCTATTTGTGCACTGGAGAAAATGGAAGTCACACTTATGATTTTAATATGTGAAGGTGTAAGCATAATGCATGAAACAGCCCTAAGTGTATATCTGTCAATCAAGGCTACTTTTGCTATTGATATATGCTGGTGGTTCCAACTGAAAGAAGGGATTTAATTTTTTCAGGTTAATTGACCTTAGACATGAAAGTGCCAGGCAAACAGAATCTGTGCAGCTTCAGATTGTTTCACTATCTCTCAGCTTCAATTCCTGCCAGGATCACATACAATGTTGCCCTAAACAAGCTTTGGTTTATGTCTGAAAACAATAAAACTTTCTCCCCTTGTTAAGGGGGAGCATATTCAGAGAACTAAAATGAAAACAAAAGCAACAGCTCTGGGACAACTGCAATGACAGCTCATTAAACAAGTTCTAATTCTAATTCTAATGAAGTTCACTTCGTATGGCTGTGTAGCAGATTGAGGAGTCTTGGTTTAAGGGAATGTCCAAATAGCAGTGTCTCAGGCTTCATGTATTTTAGTGCTATTGTGCTAAACAAGAAGCACAAACAACAGAAGAGTAACTTGGAAAAGTAGGTGCTTTTTGATTCCCTCCCCCTCTTTCTTTTTTCTTTTCCTTTCTCCTCCTGCAATGAGGCTACATTTTAATATTTAATATTTTAATGTTGTATTTTAATTTTGTTTTTAAGTTGTATTCATTCAACTTGTTTTTATTATTGCTTGTTAGCCGCCCTGAGCCCAGCCTTGGCTGGGGAGGGCGGGGTATAAATAAAAATTATTATTATTATTAAAGTACAGACTCCAACCATAAGTCCTGGCATGCAGAATAGGGTAGTCACAGTCCTATGATCATTACAGGTACACAGGAAAAAGTGTGGAAACATAAGCGATGCAATAGCGGAGCATGTGGACTGAAGGATGAACATTATCCCCCTTCAGAACTAATGCACAGACATTTCCTAACTCTCAATATCCACCATTCTCTATTAATTGGTCATTTTTGGGCCTCTAAAGTTATGGATTCTGTTTCTTTCATCAAAGGAATACTACCTTGGGTCAGAGAAAGTTGTTGATAAAGCAATAGGAATTGCTTCAGGTTATGGCACTGCTAAGTCCAGGCAACACAGCACTGTCAATAAGAGAAAGGCAGGTAAGATAACGGCACACCTTCCTTTCTCTAGTACAGTTGTTGCCCTTGCTGAGTGAGTCCTTGTCCAGGGAAGAATGAAGTCCCTGGGTTTCAGGTATACAGGTATCAATCTTATAAACAAAAATGATCCAGCATGAAGAAACTCTGCTTTTTCAGTTACATCAGTGGTGCTTTGCATGTATCATAAACACAGCATCTCAAACACAAGTGTGATGTGGAATGAATTCAATGTGTTAAAAAGGCAGCTATGGTGCCTCTATCAGTTGCTCCTTCCTCTTCCTACTCTATACCAAGCAGCTTACACTGTGAGCGAGCGGTGTCCACCCTGACCAAAACTTCAAATCAGTACTTTGCATTCCTCAACAAAAAGGAAAGGTCACACAGGAGTCTAACAAAGTAACAGATTAAGGCAAAACCCACTCTGCTGCCTACTCTCTATGTACATGCACCCCATTCCCATCTCAAAACACGGAAATCTTTGGGATGGACTGCATGCAGATAAGGGTCTGTGCATTTTAAACATCAAGCGACAAAAGGCATGCAAGCAGTGTGGTCAATGCTGTCAGCAAGGACATAGCAATTAGGAAGCAGATTCAGGCCTGCTATGGCAGTGCCTGGCAGAGAGCCAGGGGCCATCAGACCCTCCCCTTGCAGGGCTGGCTCTCCATCCCCTACTGGAAAAGTCTCATCAGAGGTGGCATACTGTAGATGGATAAGAAGTGAAAAGGACCAACCTTCTCGCGGATCTGAGAGATGAAAGTTTGTTTTGTTTGATGACATTGTGCGATGAAGATGAGAAGGGAATAAAAAAAGACAAGGAAAAACACAGAGAGTAAAAACAGGCCAAGCTGCATGTGTCTGCACAGCACTGAAACAACAAGACATGATGGTAGAGACCGGCCAGGACTACCCACTGTGCAACTGCGCGCACACACACACACAAACATTCCTGCCACAGAACACTGGATTCAGCTTCTCTTCCTCATCCAGATGCACACAACCAGACCATCAGTATATAGGAGCACATGTCCCAGGAACACCAAGAGCCAAGTTGATTTTGGTAGGCTGCTCCCACTTCTGGCCAAGTACAGGCAAGAACAAGTGTGCACACACTCATGGACATACCCACCACATTTCAGACACCACAGGATTTTCAGTCAAGTGCCAAGCTCCATTCCAACTGTACAGACAGTAGCGGAGGCACTTTAACCCCCACCTGCCTCTCTCACACAGCTCAGTATCTGCACACATGCCCCATCACTCCTCAACACAGAGGAAGCAGTCCTGGTGAACAATGGGAATTCTTTAAGGATGAAGAGCCTCTTTCTCCCTCTTTCCAAACAGAGCTAAAAGCAGCAGAGAAACATTAGTGCAGTATGAACCAGTTGCTGTGTCAGGACACCTGATGCACTGAACTGGGAAAGAAAGGAGGGCAAGAAGTCAAAGCAACAATCACCCCAAATCAGCAGGGCAATCCAGTACATTCCTGTTTTTGTTCCTGCAGGAGAGACAGTAAGAGGTTAGTTGTGTTTCCCTGAAGGGCATGGAAGACCTCGTTTCCTTTGCAGGAATGACCTTATAGCAGCTAATATCTGTGGTGAATCGCCTGAAATTGAACCCTTGCTGAGAGAATGCAGAGACTGTTCTGGTGGTTAGAAACTGCTTATGAGTCACATTTTAAGGGTGGGAAAAGGCACAGCGGGTGTGGAGGGAGGACATTGCCTGTCAGCAGAGCACACTCTCAATTAAAAGCCTTAATGGGAAAGATATACACTGTATGGTTGGTTCCATCAGTAATTCATTTGCAAGGATGAGAGAGGATGGGATTTCAGCTAGTTTTCATGATGTGCAGCCACCTACCTGCTCCTTAAACAGACTGCACCAAGAAGTACCATGGAAGCTAAGATATACTCCACAGTGCATATTCTCAGCACTGATACACAATAGATGTGGGGGAGGAAGGGGAAAGGAAGCACTGTACTCCTCTCTTTGCATAGAATCGAAGAGTATGTGCTCACTTGCTCAAGGACCAGAATGAAGTGTGTTGCAGTAGCCATTAAGTACAGAAAGTGGAAATATCGTTTTAGTTCTGCTTACTCCTTTGTCACCACCCTGGAGTGAATGGGAAAAGTACTTTCTCTTTTCTGAGTGTGACAGGAGGATTGTACCACATTTGTAGTTCCACAGTTGTTTCAGGGGATGATGGGAAGATGCTAAAGGTTCCGCCTTTGGATATGTAGTCAAATGATTGTTCATAAGATTCTATTATTTGAATCTAATCTGCTGTATGAAGGGATTAGAATCCCAGCTATATAACCTTCCTATTAAAAAAGGTTCAAATCTTTGGGACTTCAGCAATTTGGGTGGGTTTGAATTTTGGCTCAGTTCCCCATTTCTCAGTGAGGTGAGCAGACCTGTGTCTGGGGCTGTACCGCTTCAGAGTACAGATAGGAGGATTACATAATTAAAGATTCGCCAATATGGAGCCAAAATATTAATAATATTATTAATAATAATTCCTGTACGAATTAGTATTCTCTGAGAGAAGGCTAGGCTAGAATCTTTCCCTTTGACATTTAGTTTTCTAGGTGGAAGTGATATTTTTATAGGAAAGAGAGCATTGAATCATGTGAACCCCACTAGCGGTCTGAAATGTATCAGCCCAGATACAGTTTTACTACCCCAGTGAAAAGTAGTTGCATAGAGGCAACTACTTTGCAAAATTACCAGCATTCCACAAAAAAGGAACTAACACTGAGGTAGGCAATATGAAAAGAAGACTGTGCTATCTGAGGTGCACAACAATGCTATACAACTCATCAGTACAAAGCCCAGGCCAGGCAAGCTGTAATGGTTTGCCCACATGTGTTTGTACTTTAGATTACAGTAAGCAAGGTTCACTTATGAAGCACACTAATACAAACAGATAACTTTCAGGCCCGTCAGTCAAGAATGATCTTGGGGCCTGTAATTTGTTACTAATTGCTGGATTATCTCTTAATCACTTCTTATACTAATGGATTATAGGAAATGAACATCTGCAGCTGAGTCTGCTCTGGAAAGACCCTGGATGGAAGCAGCTACACCTCATCTCATGTTGAAATTGTGCCTGCTTTATCAGTAAATATGCCAACACCTAGTGAATTGGAATGCTCACTTTCTCCCCAGAGCCCTTCTCTTCATCCCTTATCTCTGGCACTGCAGGAAGCAAGTCCTCCTGCTCTTTTCAGAACACTGGGACTTAAAGGCATGACAGTAAGAAGTGCAGTAGTTTACATCTTCCATGGAAAGAGCAATATATGCAAAATATACCTGACACCACAACCTCAAGTTCTGCTATCACCTACAGGGGCCAAGAGAGGCTTTAAGTGTTCCATGTTTCATGGGCCCCATCTGTCAGTAGTCTGACAGCAACTGCTAGTCTCACTTGATGAGGGGCAACAGCATCAAAATAACAAATGTGATATTGGACAAGCAATCAGAAGGCACAATGCTGTTCCCAGTATTCCACAGAGAAACAGAAAGTAAGAAACTCCTACTAACCCTGATTACTTTGATAAGGTCAGAGAAGCTCCCAGTAACCCTGATCACTTTGATAATTTATGTATAAACCTTATAGCACATTCTCCTATCCTCTGCAGAAGAGCCAAAGTGGTAACAGTTAGGGTGACTACTTGTACAATAACCCCCACCCCAAACAAGAAAATCCATCACCCCAAAAGAGGACAAAAGAGGGCACTGGTTTGCCTAAAAATTGTATATGCCAATTTATACGTATAGATGCCCATTTAGAAATAGCTGTTATAATTTAACTAACAATACAATGCATTTCATCATACTGGAGAAGTCTGTGACAAAGAAACAGGTGTGCTTGCTTAATATTTATTTTTAAGAACTCCTATTTAAAATCTTTACATGCTAACTCTTACCAGCTAGTTATGCATAGAAAAAGGGCAAGACATACCTTATCGCAGTGTAAAGTTGGTGTTTTTTTAATCATAGCACCTTTCTGTATAAGGCTTATGAAGATTTTTTTAAAAGTCACAATGTGATCAGCTTTTCGTACAGATAGGTAGTAACAGTTCCATCTATTTACTCAGAAGCAACTCTCACTGAATTCAGTGGGTCTTACTCCCATGTAAATAAGTGGGTACAGGATTGCAGCCTAACCAATCTCTGGTTTTGTGGGTCAACATCAACATTTTACTTTAATAGTTGATTAAATTAGCAATTTTATTGTTCATAAAAAAAATCCTTCAAAATTGCATTACTAACTGGGCTGACATAATCTGGATGACACAGTAATGGGTAACTCTTAGCTGATGCTCAATTTATTTTGGTTTTACAGCACTCAAGAACTCTTAAGCGATAGAAGGATATGTGGCTCAGAGAGCAAACTTTTTTATGTGCGGGAGGAATATAACTAGACCAAATTATCCACCCTGGAGTTTGTATCCACTGAAGCTAGACGGAAAATGCAGAAGAGTCCAAGTGACAACCATTTCAACTTAAAAGGTTGCTAGGAGAGAGAGAAAAACATTTTGGTAGGATGCCGCAAGAGCTAATCCAACCATCTGAGATCCACAAATCACATTCAACCTATGTACAGCTACTCAGACCATCCCCCTGCATGCTATATTTTATTCATGGAAAGAATTATCTCCTTTTCCCACTGACTGTTTTTTCCCCATGTACACAAGATTAGTTGATGTAGGGAAGTGGTTAAAGGTGTGGTCTAAGAGAGAGGAAGTACCCAGTTCAAAGAGCTCAGCTATGATTTGCTCCCAACAAGCAGGTCTCTCTCAGTTTCACCTCCTAATTTGTAGTATGTGGATACTGATAGTGGTTTATTTTACAGAGTGTAAGGATTATTGAGAGGAGTTATGAAAATGATATGAGCACTAAGGAAAAGTGCTCGGTTATTATACATGCAGGTTATATTATACACACAGAAAACTATATGGGATTGGAGGCGCCAGCTACACTGATTACTGTGGCTTGCCATTTACTCTTCTCAGAGCTACACAGAGACCACACACTGTAGGATGCTTTTAACTCTTTGGATGCACATCTGAACAAGGGTAAGGGACAAGCTGCATGTTATGTTGCAGCTATGGGTAACAAACCCCTGAATGGTTCCTCCTCCTCTCTTGCAAAGTGCTGTTGCAAGGGGATGCAGTGCAAGGAGGGAGGAGGAGGAGTAAAGGGGAAGGAGTAAAAGTGATTCTTAACCTTCCTTTACCAGCCACTTTCCCTTGAAACTGCAACCCTCATCTTTTCGTTTGTGAGGGTCCAGACCTGTGATTTCAAGGTTACCAGGAATCCAGAACCTTGGTTGGGATAAAAGCAGCTGTGTGTGTGTGTGTGTGTGTGTGTGTGTGCGCGCGCGTGTGTGCATATACACACCCACACAGGAACAGCAGTGGGAAAATTGAATACTCCATCCCCTGATGCAAACCAACCCTACCTTAGGACACTTTGCAAGCAAGAAGGGGTCATCATGGTTACAGTATTCCTTGCCTCTAGTGACATGAAACTTGTATGGTTTCAGTAATATAACATGTGGATAATATTTGTGCATACATCCTGTTCTGTTTTCTCAAACAAGGGAAGTAGCCTCCTGCTTTGGCAATTGATTGGGAGCCAAAGGAATGGTGAAAGTCTTTCACTGGGCTGGTTAGGGTGTCTATTTTGTTCTATAAAACGAAGCCGCCTGCACAAATATAGTCCAAGAAACAGTACATATGGCAAACCTCCACAGGGGACAATTTATGTAGTAACCTGTCTTTTATATACTATGGGGCTTTATCTCAATCCTGCAGCTTGGAGTCCAACCTTGTAAAGATTATACGCAATAAAAAGAGGCTTGTTTCGAAATTTATGCCTGAGAAATACAACAGTTAATAGAAAATGAGCCACACACACAGGGCTAGAAACATATCCTTACTAGAAGCTTGGCTTGTGTCACCTTATCTCCAGAGAGAGCCAGCCAGCCAGCCAGCTAGCTGAACAACCTGCTCTTCGCATCAAACCTGGGGTCACAGTTTACTGCACTCCTTAGAATCTAAGGGGAGTTCTCCAGCTAAATAAAGAAAGTCTCAACAAACAGGGAATCAGGCAGGTTTAAAGGTGAGGTTTCTTTGCCTTGGCAAGCTGTGTATTCAGGTGAAACATTAGCCTTCCCAAGCTTTTTTGGAAAGGCTCGACACAGAGAAAGATACTTGAAATAAAATGTGAAAGTGATTAAGAATGTTCAAAAATTTACACAACAATATAAACATGAAATATGTTCAAACAAACACCCTCCCTTTACTCTGGGGAGATATGACATTATTTTTACTAGAGCTGACTACACACACACACACACACACACACACACAGAGTACAGGGTATATAAGGTCAATAATAAGCACATTATGCTTGAGAAATGGGCATTTCTGCTGCACAGATAAAGAGTTCCGAGACTATCTGAAACTTCAGCATCGTACAGATTTGTATGTTGAAATTGTTCTGCAAGATGAAACGGCACCTGTAGAAAATGAGTGCTGAACACAATGAGAGTAACCGAGAGACCTAGAAGCAATCACACAGTAAGTCATTTTGGCTTCTCCTGGGAATAACTCTTCCTTAGCTTGGTTAAGGCAGCTCCCCTCCACCCCACAAATAAAAGGCGTGTGCATGAGTATTAGGAAGCAACGATCAAGTGGGGAGACAGAGAGAGAGAAAAAAGAGAAAAGACAGAGGAAGGAATGAAGATGGAAACAGTATTTCTAAACGGGTAGTTACTGAGATCCAGGACCTAAGAAGGAATAAAATATGAGTTTAACTGCCAACCAGTCAAAGGCACCAAATTGACACTCTTCTTCTTTCCCACTGTTATGTAAGTACCAAACCACACCTCCAAGGGTGTCTTACATTAATATCCCTGGCTAATACAAGGTCTGGCCAAGGAGAACACACATTGTCCCCATGTAAAACAGAACAGAAAACTCATCAGCTTTTAATGAAGTACCAAACTCTCTGCTCTCCAAACACAAAATTCTGTATCAAATTTAACGCAGTGAGTGAAAAGACTTTGAGATCTAGGAATAATAACAAGTTAAGAAAACAGTCTGGCAAAGTGGCTTCGTGCAACAAACTGAAGCTGATTCTCAGCAGGAATGGAAGCTATTGTAATAGCTTCTACAATAATCCCCATTGCTGACAAGGTGTTGACCAAGAGAGCTTATGGAAACTAACATGCTATTCCAGAGTCAACATGATGCACCAACTCACCTGCAAGAGAACAAGTCAAGCTTATGAAATGAATGCTCAAACCTTTATCTCATTAAAATAAATAAATAAACCCTCCCCAAAAAGGGTGGAGGTGAGAAAAAGAGAGACCCACTAATTTCACAAAGCCCCCAAACACGCTTTTGTTTAACAAAATATACAAATAATTAAACATGAACTTCTGCCCCCTTTATGACAGTGGTTTAACCAGTTTGACCATTAAAGAAGCTCTGGTGAAAAAAATGAAATAAAGAAAAAAAATTGTGGCAAGAATTGACTTTCCAAAGCTTGAACTCAATGACTGGTTGGGCATTTAGGTTTCATCATTTACAATACATCATAAAGGTAACCTCTCACTGCAACATCTCATGGGTCATTAGAGAAGGTGTAGACACAGAAGAGAAGGTAGAAAGGGATGGAAGTTTGCCTTCTCTAACTTTACCTCGCACATAAAGGTTGGCTGGAGCAGAGTAACGGGTCCCAGCACTGTTCGTGGCGACACATTCATATTTGCCTTGGTCTGACTCTTCACTGTTCTCAATCTGTAGAGCTCCTATGTGGAAAATAGAACACAGACAATATTGGTTATAATAATATATTTACAAAACGTGTAAATTTTTGCTCTGTGTCCCTAACTTAGGACACAAAGGGTTTCTGGTAAAAGTGTGGCATGGCACTTCTCAGAGGGTCCACCAAACACCACTTCCACTTGGTTGTTGCTAAAAAGCACCTGCTGTGTCCAGTTTTTATAGCTGCACAGGCAAACAGTTACTGACACCTTTTCAATTCACTTCTTACGGAACACATCCATTTTTACCAAGCACAGAAACTTTCAAAAGAATTCAGGTTTATTCGTTGAAATATCACAACAAATACCATCTTCACACAACCAATTTGCATCTTGGTGCACTACTCTCTTTCCTTTAATTATCAATTTGATTCTCTAAAATTAAACCTTCACTTCCCCATAAAGTACGAATAACAGAACCTTAGAAACCTACAAACCAAAAGGATTACAAGATTGTACCCTGAGAAGTCCTTTGCATCTCTGCTTCTGAAGACTACTCCTTTCATTTATGATAAAGACCTCAATACAACCATCAATACAATTAATAAGTCAGCATCAGAAAATGGTACAACTTGTGTTAAATCCAATTTAAACCTGAAATCAGCCCAACCCACATTAGGGACAAATACGGCTTGAATTGCATTCTTGTTCCTTATCTCGTCCATCATAGATGAGTGCTGAACCCTGTCCAGTTGTTTCCTCTGGAAATCATTTCAAATGGGCTGCTAGTTTGTGGAGGAAGTAAGGATGACAATGGTGAAGGGGAAAATAAGCAAAGGGTGAATGTAGAAGTAGCCTTGATGTCACATTGCCAGATCAGAACCTCCATACTTCCTGAGTAGCAAAGACTTTCTTGGTTCTTCCAGAAGTTGAGATTCCAGAGATGGCAGAAGAGGGCATTTGCTCAGAAACACATACACACCTGAACCAAGAGAAAAAGCATTAACCTGTCTGCTTGTCAGAGTCTGAACCCATTTCCATTTGCCAGAGAAAACAGCACTGTGAACAGAAGCCAAAATTGCTGTCTCCGCTCTTCCCACTTCAAGGAACGGAGGTCAAATTCAGTTTTCATATCATTGCAACAGAAGGAAAACTAATGTGAATCAACTGCCGCCACCTACATTATTTAGAAGGATGAATTGAGACTGTAGCCTAAGTCTATATGTCAGGGAGAGAAAAAATGAACCTCACTGAGCTTTGCTATGTAATAAAAATGATGTAGGGAGCCCTTCCTATTGTTACGCTGGGGCTGGCAGGGGGCAGTGCAGGGGACGCCAGCCAGAAAAGCCTTCCTTCTGCCACTCTTAAGGTGCTTTCACATATAATACTAATAAGTTGACTGTTCTTTAATACAGCAGCAGCAGCATTGTCAGGTTTGTTTTTAATGTTTTGTAACCCAGACCAGGAAAACATCTACTACTACCAATACTACTACTGCTGCTGCTACATTGCTGCTGTTGTTAAATTTATTACCCACCCTTCATCAGCAGGTGCCAGGGCTGGTTACTATGATTTAAATTCAGTATTAAAAACAGTTAAAACTAATTTCAGGTGGGTCCTGAAAACACACATCTGAAAACACCAAAAACACCAGGATAAAAAGGTGTGTCTTCAGCAACTGACAAAGGCTATATAGCAAAGGTGCCACTATTCATAAGCTGCTGCAAAGAATGTCCTCTCCTGAGCCACCACCTTGAATTTCTGAGGGCGGCAGAGCCACTCAAAGGGTCCCTCTGCTGATCTTAATATCTGAGAGGGTCTGTAGAGAAGGCAGCAGTGTCTCAGATGTTTGGGGCTTAAATAATTTAGAGCTTTAAAAACTAGCATGAGCACCTTGAATTGGCAGAAAAATGTAGCTGTTTTAGAACATGAGTTGCATAAGTGCTAAAGGCAAACCCAGCAAGCGATCTGACCATTGAATTTTGAACCAGTTGAAGTTTCCAAGTCATCTTCATGAAGAGTAGTCCAATCTGGAAGTTACCAGAGCATGCAGCACTGTGGCGAAGTCACCTCTGTCCACAAGGGGTTGTAGCTGGCAAACCAAGCCATAGCAGGAAATTAGCCACCTCAAGTGACAATGCTGGACAACACCCTCAAGCTATGAACCTGCTTCTTCCAGGGGATTGCAACCCTGCTCAGAAGAGGCTGCCCTCCCAGCTCCTGGATTTTCAGGATTCATTTTTAATTTGTTGGCCCACATCCAGTCCATCACTGCCTTCAAATATAACAAAAGCAAGTATTAAAATATAGTAACAGCAAGCAATGATGACCTGCTTCATGACTGACAGGAGGCAGAGGGAACCCCCAAGAAAGGGGATTCAAACTCCTAGCCTCCTGTTCCTTGACCCTGGATATTTCCAAACATTATTTATGTGCGTTTTCTTACATTGCTCCTCTCTACTTGTGAGGCACATGCATATGCTTTATATCGCCTTCCCCAACCCCAAAATGTTTTGTACTAGAATTCTCATCATTCCTCACCATTGGCTATGCTTGCTGGGGCTGATGGGAATTGGGGAAGGCTACTCTCTACTGACTTGTAATTGCAAGTGAAAATAGGTAGTGGGGGTTGGTGGGCTTCATAAGCATGGCAGAGATGGCTAAAATAAATAAATCCACAGATACCTTCTCACCTTACATTTCTGCAGGTAGGTCTAATCTATGGAACATAGAAGTGTTCTGGTTTTGGCAGGATCTGCCTTGCTTTGCCAGCAAAGTTAATGAAAAATGTTGACTGTCTCATTAACAGAGCAATCCTATGAATGTTTACTTAGAAGCTTCACTTGTGTTCAGTTAAATTTATGTTTATATAAATTTGAGGATTTGACGAGGAAGGCAAAAGTCTACTTTCACAATCTCACACTGGATTCTTGCAGCTCTGCAGTTGTCAGTAGAGTAAAATGGTGCACAAAATTTTCTGGATCATGATTTATATATCAATACTCTACTTAACATGCCGCTTAGATTTTCAGCTCTAATAATCCTAGGTGCTACCTGGAATGGCAGCCAAATGCCCCCATCTCAAATTTATTTATTTTTTACGGCCAAATAAGCTAAATAAATAAAAACAAAACTACCACAGTGATTTTATTACTGATGCTCAATATGCTCCTGTTCAGCTGTGCCTCTTCTTCCTGAGCATGATGATTGGCATGGCTAGGACCTGGAATGAAGCTGGGTTTCTGTGATATATACAAGTGAGGCAGTCACTGACGGAGAGCTATGAAACTGAGCAGCACACAAGGGCAAATGCAGGAATACAGCTCAATCACTGATTCTCCTTCCTTTTGTGTATCATGCATCTGGCATTCATGCACTTTCCTCTTGTACTCCAGATACAGAAAAAGAGAGATTGAGATATGCAGATCCCAAGAGAAGCAGCACTACAAGGCTGCCAAAGAGGGTGCTAAGGGCAAAACAGTGTGAAATTTAGGCAATAGTAAAAGTATTAGATAAAAAGTTTCTCAGCCCTTCTCTGCCAATTATCAGATCTTTCTGTTTCAAAGTAATTGTCCTTCTGCTTTGCAGTGGTGAAACTCACACTGGAGGAAAGTCTATCCAGTCAACGGGTACAAACACTTTCCAATTGATTCCAATTTATTTTGTGAAGAAAAGGACCATTTAAAATGCTGTCTTCCCTTTAACACTTCCACTTCATGTATCTGCAATGGCAAAATCTGAAGCATCAGAGGTCCATGACATGCCAGCATTTTCTGCTTCCAGGATAAATATTTCTCATAATATTTAACTGCATTCTATAACAACATAGAAAACTTGATTTGAACTTTGAGAAAGGGGACATGTGTCAAGTCACTTCCCCTAAAGCAGCTTTTATTTTTGCTTACTAGCCATCCTTCAAAATACACATCCATTCATCCATCCTCTTGTCTAACCTGCCAGTCACCAACTAGACCCATGCATCTCTGAACAGTCTATCAAAACTCACCCTGACCTTTCAGCCTGGGTCTCACCTGAAAGGCAAAGGGGGAATGTTAAAAGTGACAACATGCCTTGTGAACACAGAGCTCTCAGTTAGAAAAATGACAGCACCTCTGGACAGCAAGAGTAGAACTGCGGCTGCAGGGCCCAAAGGAAAGGTTAGTTTCAGAAATAAAATTTTATCCTGCTTCTCCGGCCTGACTTCCATAACACTTCCATTCAATAGGCAGAAAGTATGATTGGCCCTTCAATGCATTCACATAGAATCCACCTCTCAACATGAACCACTGAAAATTTTACATCCAACTAGCTGTGCAAACAAAAAAATAATTTAGTTTTATTTCCACATTAAATTGATCCCAGAAGTGCAACAAACTTACCTTAGTGAGAACCACAGTACAGACCACTATGTGAGTATAACCTCCCTTTCACAAAAGTGCCTTCACCTACCACATCTGGTAATCTTTAGAGACTCAATAGCCTGTGTGTTTAACAAAAGGTGTAAGTCTGACACAAATCCTGTATGAGATGCTAAGAGGTGGCTTTTTGGCACGTACAGAAATGTCATCTTTGACATTCAAACAGGACACATACATTTTAAATAATGTCAGACACATTCTTAAAATACCTCATTAGGACTCAGATAGGGAGATTTATGTTTTATGAGATGGATGATTCTCATTATAAAGATATGTCCACTTTCCTCAAAAAGGATGTACGGAACATCCAAGCGGTTCTGGTGCTGAGTCATTAATGCCCTCGCTTGTTGATACAGAGGAAATACATAGCAGTTGTGTGCTGGGCAAGGCCCAACCTGATATGGGCAACGATAGGGCCTGCTTGGTTACTTAGCATTCAGTCTGTCATTTTGCTTTCAGAGTTGTGATAGAAGCAGAGAAAAGGTTTTAAAAATGTGTGGCATCACAGCTGTCAATCTTGCAGCATTCCAGAGAGAAGATGACAGAGAAACCCATTCATATCAAAATGAGGTTTACAGTTTTTCCCCTGACCCAGATTTTTCACAGAAGCAACTTGATGCAAATATACTTGAAACAGCAACCCCCATTTGCTCCAAAATCACTTAACAAGAAAACATTAACCCCCAGCAACAGAATCAGTTCCAAAGACTTGGATTATTAACTTCCAGCAGTGATTCAGTGGAGAGAGAAGGGGGAGGAAAGAAGGGGAGCATTGGACAAATGAGATAGTGTAATTTTGTGGTGCTAAAAAGTTTATCAGGAAATTCAGGGGTCAGTCAACAGCAGTAACTGAAATCACAAGAGACCAGAGTCACACTATATAGTACTGATTACAACCTTAAAATTAATTCAAGGGACTACTTTGAGTGTGTAGGCTAGAAATGTTACTAGCACATATAGGCAGTGAAACTAGCAAGGTCTGGGAATGCAGAGCTGTCAGACTGGAGGTGGATTGAACAACTGAAGACTTAATGCAGCCAGATGTGTGTCTGATTCATTTACTCACAACAAATCTTTATGCTACAGTGCACCATGAATCCTTGTCAGGCTTCAGAAGGGGTGGAGCTGGCATCTTAGATCTCCTCCCTTCACCTTCATATCAGAGAAGGGCCAGCAAAATAATAATAATAATAATAATAATAATAATAATAATAATAATAATGTTATTTATTAAATTTATGAAAAGGTGCACCTTCAGCTCTCAAAGGAAGTCCTCCAGTCTTATTCCTCAAGTTAGATTTGCCTGGCATTTTAAGAATTTATTTCCTTTGTATTAGTTCAATTCCTGTCAGCAATAATGCAGAAGGAAGGGCTTCACTGTTCTCTTGTGAAAGTGTTACATCCTTCAAAACACGCCACAGCAGCTATTTCAGACCTGCCAGGACGTGGTGCCCCAGAGGGTGACTGAATCTGAAAGATTCAAGACCTCAGAGCCCTCTGTGGCATGAATGGGGATAGCGTTCTCCCTCTGAAAACCTCCCGTTGAATAACCCCCTTTGACCTGTGCACACCTGCGATGGATGATTCTACAAGGCGCCACACTAAAAATAAACAAAAACAAGCACACACAGGAAGGAACGGCAGATGTGCAAGTGAGCTGACAAGAGTTTGGAGTGAAAGAATAGCTGGAGATGATATACTGTTGGAGACGGGCATGGCAGAAAGGATATGGAGTGACATGACAATTAGAGGCACAGTTCAGCATTCTTACCTCTGATTGGTGTACCACCTGGTGAGGTAATTTGAATGCAAATAAGATTAGAGAAAAGCGTTAGTACAAAGAGGAAAGGAAGAAAATTATAACTAAAAAAGTAGAAAGTTTTTCAAAGCTAGAATCTGTATTAGCGCAACAGGAACAAACAAAAATAAATAAATAAAAATAAATAAAGGATGTGCAGTAACAAGTCAGAGTGATGCCCTCAGGTGGTTAGTAAAGCTCTCTGCTACCAAGAACACAGAGTCTGGCCCCATTTTACCCAATTAATATATTGCTGGTCCTACACAAAGGAGGGCTCTGACTCCTAAGCAAAACCACTAGCATTCATTGTCACAACTGAGATGGAGAAGCCACTGGGATATGGGTGCTGCGCCCTTTTATTCTGCCAGACGATGGGGCTGTGGGAGTACCAGAGTGAGTGTTGTGAGAGAGTGTGTGTGGGGAGAAAAATTAAGCATATGGTGTTGGTGAGACACACATTCTTGGTTTAAGATTACATGGACCGTTGGGGACAAAATCTGATTATGTAATTGAAACTTGAAAACTGAGTGATGAATTCAGGGGTAACTTTAATAAAACCTACACCAGGTTCCCCCTGGCCAGAAATTCTACACAACAGATTTTTCAAATAAAAATCTAAAGCACTTTCTTCTAGTTTTTATTTGGACCAATGGATCACCAGACTCGCTCTGCATAATTTATACAGTAGGCAGAGGAAAGGGATTCCAACCCTCCTTATAAGGGAGCAGAAAATAAGTTCACATGCTATGAGTGCATCTTATAAGGAAGGCTTGGTTACAAAGCTAACTGCTCCAAAACGTCAAGCAAAAGTGCAGTTTGCTCAGTCATGGGTTTTATTGTTAGCATGGTCCAGATGTGCAGAGGGAGACCTGTGTATGTAAACTGACAGCAAACTCCTCTGATCCCCAGTTTTGTCCCCTTGGTCTTATTTTGTGCAAATGAAGGCTGTTAGTAAGGTGAGGGAGATTCATGCAGATCTAATTTGTAGGCAGTTCATGGTATGTGTTGGTTTGATGCAGATTTTGCACATCTGAACACCAAGCACTTACCAAAGAAAACTGGGGAGTTTAAACAGATAGAAAGAGAGGGTTAAACAGGACACAGAGCGTCAAATCATGTTCCGTGTATTGATCAATAAATACCAGTAAGCATATGAGTGCTGTGTATCTGAGATTAACCGCTCCCCACATTCCATTATCCACAGCACTGATCACCCAATGGGAAACAAAGAAAGACACTCAAAGATTTCTGTAAATACAAAGAAGGCAGATTTTAAGCATGTTTAACTTGCCTCTTAAAGAGTAATTAAAATATTTACACTTGTTATTGCTTTCCCTCCCACTCTCCTAGTGTATGTTCCTTCAGGCAGTAGCCCTAGCTTTTAATCAGAGGAAGCAGTTCCAGCTGCTTCGTTTAGCATTCTCCACAGCCGAGATGACATTACTCCATTTTCGCTTTATGGCTGGTTTATACTTGCTGATGCTTTTGTCCACAGATGAGTGAAGCATCAGGAAGGCTAATGCCGTTTGCTGAAGTTGCAGGTAATCTCTACCATAATAAATCTGCTGCCTATTTATCTGCTTTTCTAACTACCATTCCACCCCCCTTGACAGAACCATTCTCATCATGGAAGCTTGCATGGCTCACAAGCTGTACTGACAGGAAGAAGAGGGTTATTGGTTCATGCCCCAAAGAAAAATTTGCTGAGTGCTTACTTGCCCCTGCACCATCTCCAAATTATCACTGTAAATAAAGAGTCTACATCCCCTTCCCCCACTCTAAGAGACAAGAAGCATCTCTTACAACAGAGTCCAGAAATGATTCCTGGCTAACTGAAGCAGCTTCTGTTTTATGTTGCTGCCAAACAGATCATCTGGAGCTGTTCTGTATCCACCTAGTCACTGAAAATTCTGTATGGATGCAAAGCTAAGGAATCCCAACGCACACTCAAAATGGATTCCCTAAAGTTTAGCTGGTATGTTATTAAAACCCAGTCTCCAGATCTTAGTGTAAGATAGCCCTTACCAAAGCTGTATAGTGACTCTGAAGCAATGAAACAAGATCTCTTTGGAGGTTTAGTATGCACTAATATATGTTAGAGAATATGGCAATAAAAGACATAAAATAAAAATTATTCAGAACTCCCATGATAGTGGTCAGGATCACCAAATGAAGATGTAAGTCATATGCTACAAAATAAAAATTTGGACAACATCCTAAGTTTTAATTCTAATGCAGTATGTTTTCAGCATGAGCAAGAATGCAGAAGCTGCCAGTTTATCCAATTCTTGGCATCTCCAGACTCCTGCTTGAAACCTGGAGACCAACTGCTCGTCATTTTAGACTATATCCAGCTAGATGCACCAATGGACTGACTCTGCATGCAGCTTCTAGTGTTCTTATAAGACATCCACCCAACCTAAATAATTAATGACACTTATTATTGTGCTGCCTTAGGGTGCTTCCAGGACGGGGCTTATATTGCAAACATAATGCTCAGATCAGATATTTCAGTGTGTACATTTGGCATGTTAGCTTCCACATATTTCTGTTCCCCACCTCTCTCCCAGTCATGGATATCATTGCTATTCTGCAGTTGCTGTCCACATTAGAGGACCTCAACAGAGTGTATATGAAGATGGTTTTGTTGTCCCTCCTGTCCAACACTCCACCACCACCCTCCATTGCCTTCTGCTCTGTGCATGTATGCAGGTATTTCTGTACCTGTGTGCAGACTGTCACATTAGGGGCCACCCACTGAAATGTCACCACATGTGACAAACTGCCACCATCACCACACAAAAAAGTGCTAATGCACTAACTGGCTTCCACTCTCACAGTGACTTTAGGTTTATAACAAGTTATTTTTATTTATCTATTTTTCGCAGTAAGGGGTATGGAAATTAAATGTAATATATCTATATATATATATAGATATAGAGCTTGGCATTTTGGTGACAACAACTTCATGTGGACACTGCAAGAAAAAAATTGCATGGTTCAGCAGCAATTCCAAAAATAAACTTCTGTCTGGAAGCACCCTTAGTAAGCAGAGACAAGAGCAGGAATTTGGCTGTGCATACAGTCCTTTCATTCCTCACTTCAAGCAAAACAAACCATGATGTCTTCCATTAACGATAGTTTCCCATTTCATCTGAACTAGGAAACCATGGTTACCAGTTAATTAAACTTTGAAAAACTGTTTAATATCTTGGTTTGTTCTGAAGATGTTAACCAAAATTTCCTGGTTTGGATGAAAATAGGAAATTATAGTTAAGGAATGACATCTGGCCCTCGTGGTCTCTTCCAACTCTATGATTCTATGATTCTATGATCTTCATTTGCTCACTTTCTAGCACAAAGGAGCTTTGAATGTGACCAAAAGGCTTGTCCATATCATTGATAATCTACATTAGAAACATTCAGGTCTGAATGACCATTTAAACCAAATCCAAACCAATTTGAGGTATATGGCACTTTGCATAGCCTTGAATGTAGAACTACAGATATAGCAGACCTGAGGATCTGACTTTCCCAACGAGGTAACTAGGCCAATAATATTTGAAAAGAATGTTGGTATGCGAGTGCTACTCTGAGTAAAATCTCAATCCTAACCATGTCTACTCAAAAGTAAGTCTGACTAGAGTCAATGGGGCTTTCTTCCAGGAAAGTTAGGACTGCAGCCCAAGCCACCCTAATTCTAAAACCTTTCCACACTTCTGCTGTTCCTTATACTGGATGCTCTGGGTGTTAAGTAATGCAGATCCCACCAATGTGTATAAAATGCCTTCCATCCTACAATGCCTCCTAGTAACATTCCCAGGGTTGGCTTTACTGAGAGAATTCTGTTGTTCAAAATTTTGTAGTATTTGGTTGCTTTAGTATTTCAAAATTATAAACCATTTTGGGTGCCTTGGCAGAATGGCAGTCACATAAATACATTTAATGAATGAATGACCATGCCCACACTAAATCCATTTCATTCCTACTTTTAATTTATGACCAGCCACATTTTCTATTAATGCCTGGCCCAAGCAGCAAGAGCAACTTTGATGGCCACTTTCTTGATCTGGTACTGTAGGAGTATCTTTTAATCATAACCTTGCCAATGATACAATCTCGCCTCCCATTTCAGCTTTGGCTTGTGTACTTCCTCTCATTTTTACACAAATTTTTCAGCAAAGTGTAAATGCGTCTCCTTAGCCTACATCTTCACTGCCATGCCTTCCTCCACTCTACATAAGTCAATGTTTAATATGCCCTTACTTTATTTTACAACATTATTTTATTTAATAGTACCTTGAGCAGCAAGTGCAGGAGGGGTGTGATAGAAAGAAAAACAATTAACAACAGCAAATCTTTACATCACTCATCAGCCAGGAGCATTAGAGGAACTGTGTTGCCAAACCTCGTATGTTGCAGATCTGTCTTCCTTTGCTTGGGGAGCAAGTGATGAAGTGGGAAACTAGGCCTCTAACATAATCATTCTATGGCTATGTTCCATTTTGAAAGCAATGTCCTAAACACTTGAGGTAAAAACCTAACACATTTTGACTGCTTTTTAATCTTGTTCATCTTTAAACAAACTCAGATTGAATGTCACAACCTGAATCTTACACAAGTAAGTCAACTGCCTCTCTTAGATTGTATCATGTAAAGGCACAGTTTAGTTTTTATGATCAAACATTTATTACTATTTACTTCATTTTGGGATGCCATTTTAGTTGCACCTGGAGGAAAAGCACACAAATTGCCCTGTCCAGCCTCGGTACAATCAATAGCGAGGAGGAGCTGCAAGCCACTGTCTAGACTTGGCATTAGTTTTCTTCCACAGTACAGTAAATGTAGGAAATATGACTATAACCTTTAAATACTTGTTTTCTTTTTTAATAAGTAAGAAAGTTAATCAGAATATGAGAGTGGGGCATGTGAGAGACTATCTGCTGCAGGTTCTATAAAATATGCTTGCCATTTATTGCACATAGCACTGGTTATATTATTTGTTAATGCATGATTATACTGGAAGCCTTTCTCATATCTGGCTTTGGCTTACCTATTTAATATAAATAATATCAACTGATAAGATTTAATGACATATTGTCTATTTTATATAAACATTAAAAAGTTTGTTTTATCGAAATGAATTGTTTATTCAAATTTTGTTATATTTTGTAATGAATTGGTTTTGGACTATTTAGTGTAGTGACGTATTCATATGTTTTTGCTGTTTTGCTGTGAGTCGCTTTAAGGCATGCTTATAGGGGTAAGTGGCATACATTAGAAGAACCCTGCTGGCTCAGAAACTGTCTACAGTGGCCAAACAGATGCCTATTGGAAGTTCAGAAGCAAGACCTGAGAGCAACAGCACCCTTTTCACTGATGATTCCCAGTAACCTCAATACTGCCTCTGACAGCAGAGATAGTACATAGACATCAAGGCACTAGTAGCCACTGATAAATTTATTCCTAATCCTCTTTTTAAAGCCACTCACAGTGGTAACTACAACTACATTTTGGTGGTGTAGATTGTTGAATGGTCACTTTAAAATGTGAAGGTTCATTATTGCTTCACAAGTTGTGTATGTCTTTAAGGGCCAGGGCCAAGGCAAATAACGAGACCCAGTCTTACAGCTGTGAAACATAGCAGGTGCTACTAGGTTGTGTTAATTAAGCTGTGTCAGCATTTGGGCATAGTATATAAGGAGCAGCACCTAGCTCCCTCATTACCCTGGGGGATGGGTTGGTCGTTGGGTCTGGTTTGTTGTTGATGTATTTAGTGTATAAGGAGTTTTTGTTTTTGTTATTAAAACCTTGTTTAAGTTATTTTTGAGTCCCCTTTTAATGCATGGTCTCCCCAGCAAGCTCTCTGCAGCACTACTAAACTGCAAATAGCCATAGTTAATAATAAATTAGTTAATTTTATTTCAGCTGATTATATACCTGTGTGAAGAAGTACTTTCTTTTATATGTCTGTCCTGAATCCTCCAACATTTAGCTTCATTGGATGGGCCCAAATTATTATGAAAGTGGGAGAAGAATGTCTCCCTATCAAATTTCTCCACACTATGAATAATCTTACACACCTCTACCATGTCCCTGTCACTCAACTTGTATTGTAAACTTCTCATGGGGGAGTTGCTGAAACCTCTTGATCATTTTGGCTTTCCCTTTCTGAACCTTTTTGAACTCCACAATATCCTTTTTGAGGAGAGTCAACCACAAGCGTACACAGTATTCCAAATGCAGTTGCACCATAGATTTGTATAACAGCATTATGATATCAGCAGTTTTATTTTAAATTCCTTTCCTAATGATCCCTAGCATGGAATCTGCACTTTTCACAGTTGCTGCTCACTGGGTCAACAACTTCATCAAGTTATCCGCTGTGACCCCAAAATCTCATTTCTAGTGAGTCACCACCAATTCACGATTTTTTTTGCCTCAGTGTGCATCACTTAACACTTCCTTACATTGAATTCTATTTGCCATTTTATGCACACTCACCCAATTTGGAGAGATCCTTCTGGAGCACCTTACAATCCTTTTTTTGTTTTAAACACACTGAACGATTTGGTATCATTAACAAACTTTGCCACCTCACAACTCACCCTCTTAACTCTGTGCAAGTCAAAGGGAGAAGACCCCAACATCAATCCTTGAGAAATTCTACTTCCAACATTCCTCCATTGGAAGGGATCTCCATTCTAACTTTCTGTTCCCTGTTTCTGAAACAGTTCCTGATCCATAAGAGACCTTTGCTCTTATTCCATGCCTGCTGAGCTTACTCAGGAGTCTTTGGTGTGGTACTCTGTCAAAGGCTTTTTGAAAGCTGGAGTACACAATGTCTACTGGATCACCTCTATTTACATGCTAAAAGGTTATTGAGACACCGAGACAGGACTTACTCTTGGAAAAGCTATGGTGGTTCTTCAGCAGCAATACTTGCTCTTCAATATGCTTGCTAATTCTATTTTTTAAGAATGCTTTCCCAGAACAAACTAATGGACTTGTAACTTCCTGGATTCCTCCTCCCGCCCCAATCGCTGTTTAAAAATTGGTGTTACATTGGCCGCTTTCAATTTCTCAGATATGCAGTCTAATCTTAGGGAGAAGTTAGATATTTTGAATTATTTAAGAACTGTCATGTGGATGCCACCCAGACACAGGGACTTGTCATTTTTTAATTTGTCAATAGGGCCTAGAAATCCAACTCCTTTCAACACTATTTGCCTCAGCTTCTCAGACCAGAGGTGTCACAGGGCCTATCCAACTGGTGGTCATGACACTCAGACAATCCCATTCGACATGGCACAGTACATCTTATAGATTCTGGTGGGAAAACAACTACATTTGTTCAGAGATATGCTGCAGTCTGAATACTGGGAAAATATCACACAGAAATAGAGAGTGTTTGGAAGGGCCCAAGTCTTCAGCAGCTGACCAATAGAACGGCCCAGTTCACATGCCGTGCAAAGCCAAACCATAACTTGGCATGAGAAAGCAAACATGCAGGTTCCCAGAATGAAGACTGCAATGCAGCATTCCTCCCCTGATGCTGCTAAATGGCCCAGGCATTAACCACGATTTAGCTTAGCATTACATCTGTACATGAGTTTGAGATTTGACTCCTCCATGCCAAGCTTCTGTTTGGCTTAGTGCTACATGTGAATTGGGTCATTATCTGTTCTATGCAGTTTCAGAACCCTATGAACTGCAGACTTATAAAGTTCCCTCTTTTGATTATGAAAATGAAATACTTTGTTACAATAGTCCTCTACACACTTGCTGGAAAGGAAGCTTCATTGAGTAGAGGCAATTTGGATCAGCGGCATATACTAATGTTGCTTTGTGAGCTCTTCCAATGTTCCTACCAATAAAGACCTTAAACCTCTTTTTTGAGCTCACTATATGCAAGTCTATAGGGACGCAGGTGGCGCTCTGGGTTAAAGCCTCAGCGCCTAGGGCTTGCCGATCGAAAGGTCGGCGGTTCGAATCCCTGCGGCGGGGTGCGCTCCCGCTGCTCGGTCCCAGCGCCTGCCAACCTAGCAGTTCGAAAGCACCTCCGGGTGCAAGTAGATAAATAGGGACCGCTTACCAGTGGGAAGGTAAACGGCGTTTCCGTGTGCGGCTCTGGCTCGCCAGAGCAGCGATGTCACGCTGGCCACGTGACCCGGAAGTGTCTCCGGACAGCGCTGGCCCCTGGCCTCTTAAGTGAGATGGGCGCACAACCCCAGAGTCTGTCAAGACTGGCCCGTACGGGCAGGGGTACCTTTACCTTTTTATATGCAAGTCTATAAACCTCATTTACTTCCATACAGCTTAATCAATTTTCTCTCAGGCCTGCAGATATGCTAGTCATTGATTTCTACCCTCCTCCCGGAAATTCAAGTGTCTTCTACAACTGGGGACTCCGAATCCCTGGTGAAATTCAGTTGAGACACTGCTTACAATGAAGAAAAACAAAATAAACTTTGGACGTGACGGTAGTGCTGAACACGTTTTGTTTTTAAACTCAGGTTTTTCCTCCCTGAAGCTTGCTCAGCAGCAGGCGAGTGCACATGATGTGAATGTTGTTGAGAGCCCAGCATGTGCCTAAGGGTTGCCCAGCTCATCTGCAATCCTCCTAGATGAGGATGCTGATTTAGTAAGTATGAAGAGCAAGTATCCATGGATGCACTTCCCTAATGCTGCCTGCTTAGTGCCTTTCAAGTTAAATTAACGAGGGTGATATTTTCTTTCAGCACAAACATATTGAGATTACGCTAAAGGTCACTGTGAAATTATATAAACTGTAAATTTATCAGTGTAATTAGTGCTCACTGCTCTATATGCGGGGGAGCCTACTGCAAGACTGAGGTCTCACAGGTGTCAGCAAGGAGCTAATTATAAACTCATTTCTGCAGAATCTGATATATATCAATTTAAGAGCCACGACCACTACCACACATGAGTTACATTGCTTGCAGGGGGTAGTAGTTTTGCATACAAGTAGTTATCAGAGGCCAGCTAATGGGCATGTATGCTCATTAGAATGGGGCAGATATCCCAATCACAATCTCTCTCTCTCCCTCAAAAGGACTATCCTCACTTCCTATCCACACTGTGCTCTGGCACCATGGCTATATGAAGAGTTTCCCTGTTACCAAAAGAGGCAGAATTGTAGAACGTATGAAGCCACTGAAATGTTTTAAGCAGCCCTCTTCAGAGTTGCCATTAGGTTAACATAAATTAATGAGGGAGGCAGCTGGGTGAGTAGGCTACCTCCCATCATTCCCCAACCTTCATTCTTATAATTTTCTCATTTAATGGGGAAAATTTCTGCAGCAGGGAAGATTTCTGTTCAAGAATGTCCTGTGCATTTTAGAAATCCAGATTTTCCACATTTTGGAAACTGGCTAAGAGCTTCTGTCTTTGGCCCAACTGAGTAACTATTCATGAATCAAAATGTTTTTTGTCAGACTGTTGGTCTAAGTGGAACAACTAGTGACATGTGTTTTACTATCCTGAAAGCAGGAACCTATATTGGAATTGGAGTGATATATTTCTGATCCAATATGCTACCGGGTCATGGATAAGAAATCTCCTTTGCTCATGGGACACAAGAAAGCATGTTCAAAAGGCTCTGCTTCTTCAGTTAACAAGGACAAATATCCTAACTATTGAAATCTACTCTCTCACCCAAATCCCAAACCTTTCTTCATATCACACAATGTTTTAAACGTAGCAGAAGTTGGGTGAAAAAGTGAACCCCACAATCTAGGTACAAAATACCACAGTTGCTTCCTGTAGAGAAAGATTTGGGGTGGAGTCGGGTCAGGAAATGAGAAGACTTTATTGCTTTACCTGAACGGAGCTGTTTGATTCTGCCATTGCTAGTGGCTGTGTCCACAGGAAGAAAGTCTTTGAACCAGGATATTTCAGGGTCAGGGTTACCGCTGGCAGCACAGAGCATTGTAGCAGTGCGGGCCTTCTCTACTACCTTGAGCTGTGGACCCATGTCTATGGTTGGAAAGCCAGATGGGATCTGGTTCTCTGAAACACAATAGAAAGAGAATCATGTTACCAGGTAGCAATGGGACAAAATTCCAAAACAGGAAATTGGTTTGCAATATTGCAAGCACCAGCCAATCAGGGCTGTGCACAGGTGACTCCTCTGTCAAACCTATTTTCCTAAGCTTGATCATGCAATTGTACATCTATGTAGACTGGGGTGAGTCCATGATTCCACAGCAGCTCACCCATTCAAACAATATATGACTGTATATATGACTTTCAAGCAATAAACATAGCAAAAATAGTGAAGAGGCAGCTCAAATCTCTGACAAGTATTTTTCATTTTAGTTTTCACTGAATTTTCCCCATGTTCCTGATCTTCCAAAGGCACATATGATTATTAAATGACTATGATGAACAAATGAATGTAAAATTAACAAGCCAAAGCAATTGCACCAATCCATGCCAGGGTGCACATTAAGAAGCTGCCAGAAACTCTCCCAGGCAATTGAAGATACCTGAGGCGTGCAGAAAATGAGCAATGTACACCCTGCCGTGGCTTACTGCTCTATTATAAGATGAAAGTATCACTATGATGAACAGTTTGAAAAAAGAAAATTCAGCAGTGAGAGAAAAAGGTAATTCTATCTGCAGTAGCTGTACTACCCTTACAGGTAAGTGTAGCTGAGGCCATTATGAGGCCTGTACAGAAAACCCCCAAATGCTCCAGAGCAGCACTTCAGCAAATATCTCCTAAGCTCAGCACATTTCCTCACATCTTAGGCAAGATGTACTGTTCTCTGCTAAACATGAGTTGCAAGCAAGACAGACAAATATATGAGAAAAGTCAGAACACCATTTAAAAGCTTCTTAAAATACTAGAACCTCATTTATTCTCATGTCATCCTTTTGTTTGCAGATACTTAAGCAAAACTAGAGTGTTAGATCTCTTCTTACCAGCCAGTCCCACATCAGCTGGTGTTCTTATCTGGATATTTGAGCTATGGAAATCATTCCTTCCTACTGGATTAAGACAAACCTGTGCTTTTATAGACTACACAGTCAAGCATTCTACTCTTCCTTCCCACATGGTGGGCAGAAGAAGAGCAAATGGTCTGTGATTTTAGCAGCATGCGCCAGCACATGCTGTGGGTTCATATTTAAAGCAACATTTAGTTGAAGTACGGTTTAAAGTGTTGTATGAACAAAGTCTAAGTGTTTTATACTTCTGTCCTTCATGTTAACTTTCTACGTCCAATCTGCATATTCATGATTTGCATAACATTTTAGTCCCTCCAGCCTTCTCCTCTATTCTGCTTATCTCTGAATGGTCAACCTATTTACAGGGCAATGCAAAATTGTGCAAATAAAATATTCACATTTTATCAGGCGTCCTTGTCTGCTATCTTGTCAAAAATCCACTTTGCAGACACTACTTTTTCCATATTCTATAGCATGAGAGAACATTGAAATGAATCTGGTTTCTGACTTCGCAGAGTTAAGGGGCTATGGTGGGTATCTATAATTTTCAAAAGAAATACCAAAAAAAAAAAAAAAAAAGCAACTGAAGCTTAATAAGAGCCCAAGCCATTTCTTGTATGCAAAGTCTGGCATCCCGAGAAACCGCCTCTTCACTAGCAAACATAAAAGGGTTTTTGTGCAAAAGGTACCACTGAAAACTAGTTCTTTTTTATTTGCTCTCCATTGATTTTCAAAGACAAAAGGTACACAGAGCTTAACTGGAAAGACACCAGAGCTAGCATTCAAAAACAAGAAACAGCAGCACCAATACAACCACAACACACACTCCTCTACAGTATAAAATTAAACAAAAGCAGGGATATAGAAGAGTATCACGAGACACAGCTTAGCTTGCAAAGGCATACACAAAGAATAGCAAACAAAAACACTCTTTTGGAACTAGCCAAGTGTGCCTGAATTACAGCTGCACCTTTGCTGCCTGCAATATAAAATAGGTGGTTAATCCAGGGAGGCCAAACCCTCCAAGTGATCAAATTTAATCTCTAAGCCTTTTGCAGTCTTTCCCAGTTTGTATGTGAGAATACACAAAGCAAAGACCCAGTGAATTAACGTAGTCCAATGTTGCCATTTCAAGCTGCAGTAGAGAAAATACATGTTATCAGGACTTACTCATGGCAGTGACAGCTAAGCAGGACAAAGTGATGCAAAATAAGCATTACACATGCCCCCCCCCCCAATTAAGCTCTTTCTACAATACTGCTGTTCATGACTGTAATGGTTGTGAGGGGGTTACTTGTGCGTAAATTGCCTTCAGATTAGTTAGATTGCTTGCTCAATCGTGTTTAGGGTTAGAGCTCGCCCTCCATGACCTGTTAGTCACTTGCAGAATCCGTCAGTGGGCGTTTCTTGAATCTCTTCCAGCATAAAAGCTGTTGGACCCCAAGTCTCCTCCTATGTTCCCTGCGCGGAACGCGTCTGCGCAAGTAAGGGGAAGGCAGGGGCGTGCCAGCGCTCTCTCCGCTAGTTTCGGTTGAAGGGTCTTGGAGCCCTGACACCGATTCCTCTATCTCCCTCTCCTCTCTATTGGTGTCATGCTGAATTCCTTCCCCCTTGCTGGTTCCCTCTCCGGCATCGCTCTGGAGCCCTGCCTCCGCTTCTCGCTCTGATGTCAGTTCCCTGACAATGACTAAGCGATGTTTCATGTGAACATTTTAAACAAGATGTTGGAGATGAAGTGAAACTGCCTCAAGTGGTCTTTCCTAATTTCTGGCAGTGATTAGCTTTGTGAGTTCACTGACATCTCTCATACCACCTGTTGGAAAGCTCAGAAAGAAGAAGAGTTGAGCTGGAACATAAGGAACTCAGCATGTAATGAGGACCTACTAAAGCAGCAGTGGGGGAACCTCCAGTCCACAGGCTTCAATAGGCCCACCAGGCCTCTCCATTTGACCCGCTAGGTTGATTTGGCCAAGCTATGCCCATCTGCTGTACACCTGACGTCAGATAGGACATCTGGTGTGGGACAGGCATACAAATTGTCCTGGCTAGCTTAGTGAAGTCATTACAAGAAGACAGGAGACGTGAGCCACACCCACCTCTTAAACTTGATCTGGAATGGAAGGGGAGGTAAAGGTTAGGCCCACAAACTGGATTCAATTCTACACCCATGTGCCAAAGCACCCACAAGACTAGTTGCAGCACAAAATTTATCAAGTGGTAATGGGTTTACCATATTGCTGCCACATAAACAGTTGTATGGTTCAATTGGAAATCAAAAGACTGGGATGGAATCATATTCTCTTTAAATTAATTTGCTATTGCATCCGTACATCTGAACCTGGATTCTGAAAGGTGAAATTAGGAGGAGGCCAGAGAACTCTTGCTCTTGGTGGTGTTGTTCTTTGGCAGTAAGGAAAGAAACACATTTCTGTTTTTAAACAAAGACTTCTGGAAACTATTACTGCGATCTCTACTGTGGATGCAATTATTTTCAATCTGAGTGACAGTTCTTACCCATACCTGAATGATCTGCCAATTGTGTTTCTTCATTTTCATTAATAGAGAACATTAGTCAAGAGCAAGCACCATGATGTGACAGATGCCTGTTAGACTGTTTTGACCCAGGTACAAAAGCCTTGCAGGTCATTACAAATGGGTACCTGTGAATTCTCTCCTCCACAAAAATCCCATTTATGTAAGCACATTTATCACAATCCTCTTTCAAAAATGTTAAATAAAACTGCAAACATATTTATGGACATTTTTCACACTTTCTCAGTTTCTTTTTGTGCTAAGAGGAAAAGAGTTCTCTGCTTAACCAATAAAGACTCCACACCTCTAAGAAAACGTGGACCGACAGCCCATAACCCTTCCTTACACATTGGATACATCTTCAGGGGTTAAAAAATTTCTCAACATGCAGTGCAGAAATGCTGCCAATTGCCCATGGAGTGAGATCTTTTCCTCCATGGGCAGCTTGCTTTTCCTCCATGCTGTGTGCTGTACTGTCCAGCTGACAGGGGGCTGGGGGTGGGGGAGAGCAGGCCTGAGGAAAGGCCAGTGGACTTATTCTGCAGGCACACCCAAGATGTTCCACAATGCTGCTTTAAATTGTTAGGGTTTCGTAGCCCCTTTTGTAGCACAAACTGGTGTGTGAATGGGTGCGTGCACGAGCATGCATTGGAGGTTTAATTAGAATTGGGTGAACTGGATGGGGAAAGAAATAGGGTGAGGTACACATCTCTAGACTTCGTTTTAAACAAGAAGTTCAAAAAGAAGGGGAGGTTTGTGGCTAACTCAAGGGTGTTCTGAACATGAAAACTTAAGCACCATGAAGTGGGAGGGGATTTTTTTACTCTCCCCCCCCCCAAGCTCCTCATTATTCCTCATGGGTGTTAGTATCTAGTAATAGTAATTTTAGTAGTATGCAACAAATTTATTCAGATTTCAAAAATCAGTTTCAGATTCCCCAAGATAAATAATGCAATCCCAAATGAGCTCTTTGGACATTTTTCTGATTAGGAATAAGAGAAAATTTCTGAATATTCACAGCTGGTAATATTATACAAGGTCCAGGTTCATTCTGGACTCTGAAGGTTAGTTATATATTCTGTCCTATAGGATGCTTGATTAATAAACAATCCCACATTTTTGTAGTTCCAAAATACCTATCATACTATAGTGTAGAAACTGTTTATGGACATATGGTATGAAAAACCGCAATATGCATAACAATTTGGAGACTCTTTAATACTGCTACTCAGATATTATGCATCAACATCAGAAAATCTGGGTTAATCCTTTGAATGCATTTAGATGACAGACAAAAAGTTGTAGTCAGAACTAGTCCTACTTGAGTGCAGACTCATTGAAATGAATGAACCTAAGGTAGTCATGTTCATTAGTTTTAATGAGTATACACTGAGTAGGGCTAGCACTAGACACAACCCAAAGTAATTACATGAAAAAACAATGACAGACCAGTAGGCACACTGTGAATATACTTCAGGCTCTCACAAATAACGGGTCAATCATACCATAGCAATCAGCTCATCTTTATATTGGCAGGAATGATGCAAATCAGAATAAGGAAAATGGTCATTATTTTGAGTATTTAAGCTATCAAGATGCAAGAGAAATAAATTAAGAACTAAAAACCCAAGGAGGAAGGTAGGAGGTAGACTCAAGGAAATGCCTGACTATCTCAAAAATTTAAACAAATAACTTTCATGTCTGAAATTTTTTAGCCAAGTATTTTTCCCCTGGGTGGCTTTCCTCATTAGTCTGGAAAAAAACTACATTTATCAGTTTGTGCGAAGACCACTTACCTTTCTAAAAGGATCTTTGCTGTAGTCGTCACATGCTTAGTAGGACTTAAAGGCCAAAAAATTACTTTTCTTTTTTTTTAAGTTCCACTTGCATTCATTTTTAATTACTCCAAAAAGATAAGTGAGGGTACTACGGACCTGAGAAGGCCTAATATGGAAAGGGTTGATAAATGACAATGGATAGTGCCACTTTGCTGTGACAGAGGACAGTAGGAAAAGAACACGGGGTGTGGATAACAGACTGAGAGTTAGGGGAGATAAAACTAGGCATTTAAAAGCAGCATAAGAGGCATTTGCCAGGTGCCATTTCCCTATCTCTTCACACCATGTCAGGAAAAGCTGTACTGTTTCCTTTCTGCTTGTCACACAACTGTCAAAATGCTCCCCTCAAACACTGCCTACACATTTGCAGGCTTCCAAGTTTTGTGCTATATACCATATTGATTCCATACTTGTGCAGAATATTTTTAAAGAAATTGCACAGAATATTTATCATTATCAACATATTCACTCAAAATATATTGTTGTTATTGGTATCCATCTGTCGAGAGAGAGCTCCTCTGGGGGTGATGACAAACGGCTGCATTAGCAGCACAAAAGTGACCTTCCCAGGGCGCAAGTCTGAGCAGTGTTTATGGAGGCTGCTGCCCAAACAATACAATTCCCCTTTTGGCCTCACTGATGTGATCCAAAGGAAAGCAGAGCAATACATTTGACACCAGCTTGGCTACACGAGTTGCCAGAAGGAGGCATACAAGGCACCATCCAACTGTCTTAGGGACTCCACTCTAGATTTGTGAAGGGTTTACTCCATCTTTTCTTCTCCCAAAGATACCCTGCAAGGCTTTAGGATCAGAGTTTTCCTTCTCCTAGATGGGCTAACTTTCCAGGTGAATGAATGAATGAATGAATGAATGAACACCTTATGACATGCTTTCCCTCCATATTCAGCTTCATATTCCTTTATATCAAGTTAGGGAAGTTATTCTCTAGATAAAATCTACGGTACTTAGTGAAGATCTACATGTGCTCACACTAAGATTTAGAACAACCTTCTGAGGATTGCAGCCAAGCTTAAGTGCCTTTCTGTTTTCCCACAAGCTTCTGAATATTTTGTTACGGAGCATTTTTAGTTTAATTAGAATGGTATGTTATTACTGTTGCTTTTTATACTTACCATTTGTTTTGTTTTGTTTTGATCGTTTGTATACCACTCGGAATGTTTTAACAGGAAATAAGTTATTATGCTCTAGATAAATGAGATAATTTCTAACATTTTGAGAAACTAAAACATTTGTTAATGGGAGGTTCAAGCTTCTAAGATGCCAACACACATTACACTCCACTCCTTCTGTTTGCTGAATATATAGCCTTAAGCTGGTGACATGATGCTGTTGCTCAATTAAGGCCAGGCAATCAAGAGCAGTAGAGCAGATCAAGGGCCAGAGGAATGACTACAGGTTATGTGGCAAGAGGTCCAGTGCTGGTCAGGCATGACTACAACTGAACTAAGAGATTTCTATGAACAATTTGTAGGGGTGAACAGTGACTCTTAAAAAATAATAATATTAGCACATGTTGGCAGGGAAGTGTAGTAAAGCAAGCAATGCATGCGTAGGTGATATACTATGGACTTGAGGGAACAAGTGAGGGTCTGTTCATGTCAAAGCCAAGCACACTTCAAGAGTACCCAAGAAACAAAAGGAGAGGTCCATAAAACAAGGACTTCAAAAACAACTTAGCATCAACCATGAGGAAGGCAAATATTTCAGGTTACTCCTAGCAACAGAAATACATAGCAGCTTCTAATGACAGCCCCGCCAACAGACTGTGATGTGGCACTCCGAAGGGACACACCGAAGGTACATTTTTAAAATGTTCCATTCTCAGGGAAATAAGAAGCTTTTAAGAGGATCATCTCTAGGGAATTTAACCACATGAAACAACAGACAAGAGCAGAACATAAACAAATATTTGGTACCTGAAAAATACCTAAAGCATAACTGTTCACACACACAAAAATCATCTGAGTCAGCCCAAACTTCTAAAGGCTTATTGCATTTTAAAAAATATATTAAAAATCCAACACCAATAAAGAACAAATTGGCAAATCAAAAGAAGACGAGGTTGTTAATAGGAAATACACCCTTAGTCTTTTAAGTGCTCCTAAACTAATTCTCTAGATGGTAGGAAATGGCTCGCACTATAATTGTCTCGTGCTTTTCTACTACAGCATTCAATTCTGGTCATATTCTGGACAAAAATATAATGGACAGGTTGACTCAACAAGGAGGCAATTTTAATGTTCCTAGATGAAAAATGGGAAGCCATAAGACAGGAGTGGGAAATAATTTTCTGCCCAATGGTTACATTCCCTCATGGACAACTTTTGGGCCTTGCCTGTAGTAAATGGGGCCAGAGGGTAATAACAACACCACTGCTCAGTTCAATGGCATGCTAAATAAGTCATATCCCCCAGAATCTGCACTGTGTGCCTTTTAGGTACTGAGCTGACTTCAAAGTATTGATGCTGACAATAATGGCTTGGGGCTCAAGTACCTGACCGACTACCTCGCCTGGTATGTGCCAGCTTGACAATTCAGATCACTGGCCAAGGGCTTCTTGTGTTGCTGCCTATAGGCTAAGTCTGAGGAGCAGTGTCCCAAGCTAGGGCCTTCTCTGCTGTGGCACCCTCTTTATGGAACTCCCTATCTCTGTAGGTGTGTCAGGTATCATTTTTATTTCAGTTTCACTTGTTACTTAAGATGCACTTATTCAAGTGGGACTTTTTAAGTTGTTTCACACTGGTCCCTGAGACCTTTGATTTACTGAATGGTTGATTAGTCATATTAAGAGAGCCAGTGTGGCATAATAATAATAATAATAATAATAATACATTATTTGTACCCCACCCATCTGGCTGGGTTTCCCCAGCCACTCTGGGCGGCTTCCACAAAGACCAAAAATACACTAAGATGTCACACATTAAAAACTTCCCTGAACAGGGCTGCCTTCAAGTGTCTTCTGAATGTCAGGTAGTTGTTTATCTCTTTGACATCTGATGGAAGGGCGTTCCACAGGGCGGGCGCCACTACCGAGAAGGCCCTCTGCCTGGTTCCCTGTAGCTTTGCTTCTCGCAATGAGGGAATGGGTTAGAATGTTGGACTAGGACCTGGGAGAAAGAGAGCAAGGTTTGAATCCCCCGTCAGCCATGAAGTTCGCTACGTGACCTTGGGTCAGCCACCATCTCTTAGCCTAGCCTACCTCACAGGGTTGTTGTGAGGATGAAATGGGGAGGAGGAGAACCATGTACACCACCTTGATATCCTTCGAATATAAAGGTGGTATATAAATATAATAAATCAAAATATTATCCCACTGTTGTTTGGAGCAGATTTTAAGATTGTTCTTATTGACTGATGTGGTTCTGTATTTGGTTATATTTGTAAACCATGCTGTCATATTGTTATGAAGAGGGGTAGATAAATGAAATAATAAATATATATCACATTATTTAACTGAATAATATAGCCCTCCACTATAGCATATCAAGTTCAAATCTTGTGCTATTGCACTATGAGGCTGCATCTTCATTCCTGCTTGCTCATATAGACTTTCTGCAGTTTGAATTTCATTTTCATTCAAGCTAATCTATCTTAACCCTCTAATTACAAATCACTGTGTAGTATCAAGTTATAAGCGTGAAAATGAATGACATCTGCTAATCCTCTCTCTCAACAAATTTCTTCCAGCTCTATGCTCTGTGTATCAAATATTTATTGCAGTATTTTCTAAGACCCCCATATGCAACAAGAGGGTAATAGCCTTTTGGCAAACTGTCAAGAGAAATACTAGACAAATCACCTGTGGCTGTTCACTCTCTTGAGGTTATGAATACTATTTTTACATTACCAGATTTGTATTTCATCTGCCCCTCCCCTCTACAAAGCAGTAGAGCTATGATCTAGCCAAGGAAATCATCATCAAAATCTAGCAAAAGGAGAGTGTTATCTTCACTGCCAGGAAACTGCTATTTAACCTTATTAGTAGTATTAACTACTGGATATTAATTAGCAGCATTAACTACTGAATATTAATTATCCAGCAGTGGATAATACTGGATTATTAATTATCTAAAATTTACAAACCTCTGATACCTTTTCAACCGTGGAGCTTGACTGGCTGGTGAGCCTCTATTTTTCATTATCTGATATAGCTGCTCTTCTAAGAGGCAGCAGAAGCTCTAGGGACAGCAAGCAAGTATGTCGGTACTAATTTCAGCTCTCCTGTTTCACCTTTTTTTCCCATCAGGCAAGGAAGAGGCTTTCCTCTTTCCCATTGTTACAAACATGTCAACAGAATTATGCAGCACAACACAGACTTACACCATTTCAGACCCCCAGCTTTTCTACACACCAAAAGACAAACATACAGTTTAGGTTTGTTTAATATTAGTTTAATATTAGGCAACTGAATGAAGTATTTATGTAGTAATTGATTTTCAGAAAGGTCAACTTCTGTTCTTGTGGTTTTAATTAAAAATATTTTAAAAAGAAAATATATGAAATCACACTGTTTCATTAAAATGACTGGTTGGATGAATCCACAAGGAAAACAGAAGTTAGAGAAATTTTTAACATTACTTATGTCTGTCCTGCAAAAGAAATGATTGGGAGCTATTCATGCTTTTATATACTTTAATGCAGAAATCTCCTTTAGATACAATATTATGCATAAATTTGGTTTCTAAAGTTGACAATGGCCTGGTTTATACATTAGACTAATTCATGGCTTGTTCAGCTACAGTGTGGTTTGTTCCAGTGTCTGAACCCAGCCCAGCAGACCATGGTTTGTTTTCTGGTAACAAATCACAATGTGAAGCTGTGGTTCTGTGCTGCTTATTTATGAACAGAAGTGACCAGAGGAGGAGTAACTGCTGGGAGCAGTGCAGCAAGAAGAAATGCAACAAAGCATGACTTTCCCATATCGTTCCAGCAGACACTGTAACTATCCAACAGTTTGACTTTGTTCCCGAAGGTGCACTCTTCCATTGTCTCCCAAGACAGACAGACACCAACCACACTTATTTTTACTATGGTTTGGTGTTATGTCCTAACACAACAGTCTTGCTTAACCATGCATTGTTTGACCACCCTACTGTAGATACTTGCCAAGCTACAGGGGCATGAGGCAAGAACAGCTGGAAAACAAACCAAGCTTTGGAGAAACCAGCCATGGCTCGTTTGCTTGTCTGCTTGTTTGAACAAACCATGGTTAAAAGAAATCATGATTCCATGGTGTCAGGGAACTGACATCAGAGCGAAAAGCGGAAGCAGAGCTCCAGAGCGATGCCGGAGAGGGAACCAGTCGGGGGGAAGGAATTCAGCGTGAGAAAAGCAAAACCCTTTAAAAAATCTAGTTGAGCAATACATTTATTAGGACCAACAGAAATGCCAAAAAATAGTGGCAAGTTTCCAAGTTCTTTAGGACTCATCTGATTTCCACATGTAACTTTGAGAACTAAATTATGTTATAACCAGCTCAAAATAATGCCCAGAACACATCACACAAAGCAAGAATTTAAAGTAATATATTTGCCATGAGAAGCCCCAACACTTGAAGCAATTTTAATTCAGTTTGTATGTGATTATCATTGTGACAAAACCATCAGAGCATTTAAAAAACCTATTCATAAAAGTAAAATAGCCAATGTTTGTGGAAAAGGAATTGCTTTGGCTACTTCTAAATTCTATTTTCTAACTTCTCTGCTAATTTATCATGGATTTTCTGACTTGTTCATCTGCACTGGTGTGATATACTATTAGTATAGAGATTTTCATTTTTAGCAACATAATCAATAAAGCATTTCCATATAACATTAATGTAACCTGCTATTAAAATTAATGGATCATTGATTTTGATCCATTTGAGTCTAGTTTATGCTTAACACATGAAAAATGATGTAGGAAATACATTAATCTGACAGCATCAATCTTCTGAATATCTAAAAGTTTGGCCCCATATTAACATTAAGCATTCCTGTTGTCACTCAAGTGGATTTAAAGTCTGTTTCTACTCTGAGCTACAAGAAAGGATAGACAGAAGATTTTGGGTCACTAGCTGCCTCTGATAGGTTTGGGACATGATCAGTTTGGGTTGATTTTCAGGAATTAATGTTCATCTTATGATAGCTTCACCTTCAGCAGAATTATGTAAACCAGGCTGATTATCCAATTAACTGAATAATCTATGGTCATATTTGCCATTCAAATGGAATTTAGGCTGTGAAGGCTGATAGTGCTTACCTTTAAAGTGCTAATGTTTTCTGATCATGCCTTTCTATAATATCTATAACACAGCCATTCCCTGTACTGTACCTTCAGCAGATAATAACATAGCAGCAGTGTCGCCTCTCCCACAAGGCAGCATGATATGGTGGGCGGGGTAGTAAATAATAATGATTTGAAGCCCTCAGTTCAAATTTTCTTTTTTTTTTAATATTTTTATTAAATTTTCACATTTTACAAAGACAAACATACACACACAAAGACAAAGACAACACGTATAAAATTTCATAACCTTACTTTCCTAACCCCAGTTCTTGACCTCCCCCCACCCCCCCTTCATACATCCTAGTTCAGTTACATTAACTCAGCAAATTCAAATCTCTCATCCATTGCATGTTATTACTATATATATATATATATATGTTTTTTTTTTTTAAAAAAAACCATTTACTTGGCCAGATTTTACTTATCAAATTTTCTTATAAAACATTAAAGCCTTTTCTAAGGTCGACTCGAGTTCCTTCCACAAATTTCCCTTTAATCTTAAAAATAGGTCATAATAATCAAACACAAAAGTCATAAAGATTTAAAAACAAGTTCTCCTCCCCCCCCCCAGCCCCGGTTTCTGTCCCTTCCAAATGTCCCCCCATCCATAACAACAGTTTTTAGCCTGGGTTCCTCACATCTGAGGCCTTTAAGTCCTTGTCAGTCTCTCAGTTCAAATTTTCAGTTTGGACATGAATTCATTGAGTAGCCTTACGATGTTTGCTTCTTACACTACAAGAGAAATTTCGGGAACCAATGCCGTTTGAATAGCGAGCTGACATGTTCTCAAAACTCAGCTGTAGCCATCAATCTGGGTGCTACATTTTTTACAATGTGAATTTCCCAGAAATTTTTCAAAGGCAGCCCCTTGTAACTTAGATATACCATATGCCATCATGGCCTGATCTACTCTCTCCAGCAATAGAATGGAATCTGGGTATCCAGGATGAAATCTGGGTCTAGCAAAACTTCCACGAACCCAGAGCTTTTAAGTACACCACCTAGCATAAGCTGAATCTATGAATAAGAATCACAGCAGAATAATTTACTGGGTAGGAGCAAACTTCTACACAGCCCTAATCATGTACTATTGAATTCAGTAAGACCTACTCTCGGTTAAGTGAGGTTAGGATTGCAGTCTTAGTTAGCCAGTTCAGCAAAATAAAAAATATTAGGATTCTGGTTCTGCTATGGCAATATTTTTTATACTGGGTAAGGGGCGTAAGTCAGAGAAAACTACCATTATTTTGCTGTTAAAAAAATAGACGTGAAATCAAATGCAAATTATTTTTTAAAGAGCCAAGTCTATAAATTTGCTTTCTCTCTTAACTGTAAGAGAAACATCTATAATATGCAGTGCTTTTTTCTGGGGGTACGCAGGGGTATGCATGCCCCCTAAACATTTTGTGAACCTAAGTTTTGCCTCATTGAGGACAGTATTTCAATATGAGTAGGAAAAGGAGAGTACCCCTAAACTTTTTTTTTATATATAGAAAAAAAGCACTGATAATATGCAATGATGATCTTGCGACTCCTGCTGAAATTTAGGCACTGGTATTTGGTCATCCTAACCACCTTGCAAAGGCTACATAGTCATGGCAGAGAGACATGCAAATAGGAAGCCAGTGATCTGGATACAAGCATAAATAAAGTAATAATCTTAACAAGTGATGCTTTATAATATTCGCTTGATGTAACTGATCAGAGTTTACTAGGAGGAGTTTGTTAACCAAAATATTAGGTACTGGGATCTCTGTCTTTATCCACAGCACTGAAACGCCATCCAGTTTTTTGAAACATGCACTGTAAAAATCTGTGGTTAGTAATTTCAGACAGGGCTTTAAAACAAACACCTCATGAATTAAAAATAACATTTCAAACAAGCAGCAGGTTGACAGAGGAATCATGCCAGAATCTTGGGATCAGGGTATTTCTTCCCCTCCTTTGTGTGTGCATCAATACAAACCCAATACAGCAGATCAACAAAAATTCCAACACAACACTTCAAAATTGTATTTCCTGTATTTCTGCTGATGCTGCACATGCCGATGCTCGTAGAAGTGAAAAATGCTCCTCCACCCATCCAAAGGCTGCCAGTGTTTTCATCAACAAAACATCAAACCATTTGGCAGGACAGGTATTTCTCATTTTAGGGCGCAGACAGAAGGGTGCTTCTCTTTAACTTTTCAATGATGAAATGGTCCCTAAATTCAATCAACATACTGTGGGAGTCTAAGAGACACTGTATGCTGTATTCAGTCAAATAAGAGAGTTAAGGGGATTCATTTTTCTTACAGAATATAATTGCTTCTCCCTCAGATTTTAAAGTCAGTATATGCCTTTGGCACTGGAATTATTATTGAGAGAAAGAAGTCTCAGATCAATTCTAGATTCTTGAGGGTTTGAATGTCTGCTTCTCTATCTGGCAAAATAACGAAAGCAACACATGAAGTGTATACTTTCCACAGCCCAGCAATACAAGTGTAGCATGCAACACTAAACGAATTAGACTACTACTGCATCTTCAGTCCATCACCTATACAACTCTTCAGGACTATTGAACACATGAAAACAGAGCTGGCACTTGCCTCAGCCAGCAGATCCGGACTCCTCTGTACCCAGCCAATACTCCCTACTACCATGCCCATCTGCCACCACTACAGTCTCCTCCAGGCATGCTCACTGACACCTCCTCCTTGTCAGCAACCGAGGGTTGTGCAGGAAGAGGTGGTGGCAGCAGCAGGCTGCAGAGGAGGTGGCAGTGGAGAAGACAGCTGTGGCAGATGGAAAGATGGAAACATTTTTTGTTTTGTCTGAAGCAGCAAAAGCTCCTGGACTGGCCCTGCATGAATGCTTCCACCTCCTGCTGGCAACTTGCAAACAAGATGAGGGTCAATATAAGGTGAAACAATGGACTTTGTATACTTGAAGCACAAGGAAATCCACTATCATATTGTACCTTCTCACACAGTCACAAGTAAGTGCAACTTCTGATATTATTTACATTGGCGTTCTATCATGTCAGCTGCACAACATTAATTTTACAGGCTAATATTCTGCTGCTCAAAAATGGACGACCATGTAAGAATATGTGCTGGAGATTTCCTCTGAGTAGCCTATGTAGTCACTGACCTGGGCAATAGGCAAAACTCTTCTAATTAGGCAGCACTTGGCCCCTTGAGAAGGTGCATGCAAATGCATTAATGCTACGGATTTAGTCCTGCAGCTCTCCTCACCCTGCTCTAGATAATAAAAATAGGGCAGACTTTTACTTTCTAGGCACATGGAGAGAGAAAGCCTTAAAATCTAGTGGATTTCACTAAATACTCAGAGCAGAGATACCCCAAAATCCCTGTTTCCTGATCCAACATCACATGATGGCACACTGCTAGTTTCCAAGAAGGGATTTTCATTTTCCTGTCTCTCCTAATACTGCTTATTAACTAGCATTGCTACACAGAAACCATTGCCTATCATTCTGCACCTACATGTAAGGGCTGATGAATGAGCACTGTAATACACACTACATTCTTTTCCATGTTGTAATGTTTGGGTTGATTCTTTTCTGAAAATCACAAGGACTTAACCTGTTCCTACCATGTGACAGTCAGAATACAGAATCCACAACACATAATGCCTGCCTTGTTCTGCCCTATCTAACATAAACTAAGCCATTGTCAACACACTTGCCCAACAACCATGCTTACATTCAGCACACTCAAATGAAGTTTAATGGAAAAAGACTTGGTCTACAAGCAGAAAGTCCCACATTAATCCATACAAAAATAATGGCTGCCATCACCACCTCCAAGCAGGCTGATTTGCTACAAAATGTTTGTGTCTATGAATTATGACAAAGTGATGTTATGTCATTTATTATGAGGTGTACTGGTGTCTAGAAACACTCAACCCAGTAAGACTTTAGGCAGAGAGGGCTTATATCTGTACATGGTAGCATCATTCATATCAGAAGCACATACCCCCAACCTCTGGAAACCAGCATATTATGAAGCCTAGCTAATTATAAATAGGTCCAGAATTCTTAATAGAAGTCCTTGGGATTTATGCCAGATTAAAGACAATTAATTTCCTCTTTCAATTATTATACACCTTAATTGCTTTGCCCTTGATTTAACTTCATATTTCATGCAAACAGTCATTTAAGGTGCATTCTAAACTTTGATGCACAATTTCTACACACCTTAATAGTTCTGTCCTTGATTCAGTTTAATCTTTTAGATACACAGCCATTTAAGGTGCATTGTAAACTTTGATGCACATGAAGAACAGTTAATAAATTTCCGAATCAAAACCGAAGTGTAAGCAATCAGATTTTTAACCACATCCAGATCCTAGATTAGAGAGGAGGTTGTCACACAGCCTTTACTCTCTAGTCTTTAAAGGCATGAAACAGTTCCACCCTTCCCTTTCAGATCCTTGTTTGATGTACAGCGTGGTGGAACACAGATAATCAGGGTGGTTTCGTTAGCAAGCACTTTGAGTGAAGTTCATTGACTATTTGATATACAAAAGTTCAAACAGAACTGTGCCTGAACTAGCTCACTGACATACATAAGAGCCAGACACTGAAAAGATTTATCCCAGTGGTACCACAGCAAGTGAACGCCCTCAGTAAGTGAATGGAAAAAAAGTATTTTACAAGGAAATCTAGTGTACAGAGAAAAGTGCAAAAATAGTTATGTGTTTCTAGTTAATAGCTTTGTCAATTTTTTTCTTTCAATAGCTATTTCTGGGGAAATACTGATTAAGTGAAATATTAACATAATGGAATTTATGCATAGTAACTTCTGAGTAAAACTTACAAGGTAGAATACCTGTGTATGATATTAAGATGCCCGATATTAGTCTATATTATAACGCATCTCATAGTTTTATTGGTTTTTAGATAGATTCAAATTTCTGGTAACCGAGCAATCACCAATATCTGAATGCCCATTTGAATGAAGAAAAAGAAAAAGAACAAACCAAGAGGGACTGAGAATCCTATTCTTAAACCTTTAACCTTAGACTACACAGAGAAAAACGTTTAAGCTTAGATATCTCCATTGTCTTGTAAGACCATGGTCTACGTACTATCTTGATCAAGGCTGTGGGCAGCCATACCCTAAATCTAAGACTTCCAATTCTAAAGTTAACGTCCTGAGAGGATTCTGAACCCTGAGGTAAGAAGAAGAAGAATGCATTGCTTTTGTAGACTTATACCATCTTGTCATATATTTGCATTATATTTTCTATTAATGGAGTAACAGCTCACCAAGGGCTGTTCCTCAAGCAGCCTAAGAACTCTAGACCATGACAGCATGCCACTTTCCTTTGGAATTGGGAAGGCAGAAGGCCACACTTCCATTATTTCATAGAATCATAGAATTGTAGAGTCCACAAGGGTCATCTAGTCCAGCTTTTGCAGAAATCTTTTCCCCAACTTGGGGTTTGAACCCATGACCCAGAGATTAAACGTCTTATGCTCTACCACCTGAGCTATCAAGTTGGATTTATAGCAGATGTGGACAACCCAGAAGATCCATAACACCTATCACATGAGCCAATCTTGTGCATTACTGATGCCCATGGAAGTTCCTTGGTATTGAAGGGAATGACATGGCCACCTGTATCCCAGAACTGGCACTGAAATTTGTATCACAAGCTTACTGACGCAATCCCTGGTGGTTTATGAACACCAGGGAGAATGAGTTTGAATAATGAGTCTCTTGTATTGAGCTTGACCACAGTTGCCTTATGCAGAAGCAAAATAGAAAAGCATGAGGTGTTCATTAGAAATGTGTCCACCCAGAAAATAGAGGCACAGCCCAACAGCACATGGATCAGTGATCTGCTGAGCAGCTTGTAATGAATAAGTCTCCATCAATTTCACCCCCACAAGTAGTCCTGCCAAACAGCCTGGAAGTGATGGACGTGTAGCCACCTTGGGGTGAAGTGTAGTAAAGCTCAGTAAGTTGTCTTAGAAAAGTTACTATTTTTTAAGCATCACCATTTGCAGAGCTGAATAATTTTGTAAACTCAAAAGAATACATACATGATCAATAAAAGCAGAACAAAACAAAATCACCAATGTGAAGGGCTAAGGCCCTTATCATTCCTCCTTTTTCACCCTCCCTCTTTAGCTTTGCAACTACACAATCTCAGCTACGCTCTTGTCCTGGTAACAGCAAGGGGCCATACTGCATCCTTCTCTGACGCAAAATGACCAAACAAATGACAAATGGGAAGTGGGACAAAGAGATTAGGTCTCAGATAAAACTTGCAAGTTGAGAAAATTATCAAAACTAAGCAACTTTCTCAAAAGAATAGAACAGAATAAGGTGTATTAAAATTTAAATATATCAGTAAGCTTTGATAAACAAGATTTTATTGTGACTACGTGAAAAAGGGTAGTCTAATGCTGTATCTTACTAAAGCAAACTGCATTTTCAAATTATTACAGATCAACTTATTCATTATTTTCAGGGCGAGTTTCAAAATTTGGAGTTTTTTTTTTATATAAAAAGTTCATATTCATATTAAAAGGACTGGACAATTTTATGACATCTAATAACATTTGCAGCTATAAAAGCTAAGAACAATAAGAGTAATGAAATCATATGCTGCAGGGCATAAGCAATTTTCCTATTCCCATCCCACATACAGATATGAGCAGTTAGCCAATGACAGTTAAGGAAACAGGAGTCTACTCTTCCTCCAAAGCCCCAAAACAATGGGGTTCAGTTACATGTGTACAATCCATCTATCTTGAAGGACATCTGTTCCAATACTGCAACTGAGGGGCTTGGGCTTTTGCTTCTTCTTGCTCTTTGGCCATGCTGCAATTTCCATGTCTCATACCTCCTGTGCACACCCACAAAGTGGCTTGGTTTTTTCCTATTGCATGTCAACTGTGATACCAAGAAAGCCCATGGTGGGCACCTCACTTTATAATCTTCTCCTACCTATCACCTGAAAAGAATTGGCAGGGCACTGAATGCCATTTAGCCAATCTGGCAACTTGCACAGCATATGAGGACTTCTTGCTGCCCACAGATTCTCCCAATAAGATCCTGCTGCTTTTAAGTACGAAGTTGAGGGGGCTATAGCTTCCAGAAGCTGGCTGCCCAATAAACTTTTATGGGAGCTATCATTTTTAAATGCCGAATAGCCTAGAAGCCGACAGCTCCCTGGAGCTTGGCAGGCAACGACCCATGGTTACAGTTTTACACATTAGGTTTCTGCAAGGAAGAGACGAGTAATGACAGCAAGCTAACTCTGAGGCTTCAGACAGGAGCTAAGAAGAGTGTTTTGAAAGCAAGTCACACTCCTCAAGGTCCAGCTATATGCTACATGCAAATTCTACTTCAGGAGAAGTTGAGCAGACAGGAAAAGGAAGCAGTAGCCACATGCTTAAGAAAATGGTTAGCATGAGGGTCAGAATTGGAGATGGACAAACAACACTGATAAAGACTCAGGGGTGCCCTTCAAGTATGTGACCTAATGTTTAAAGTGAACAAATTTAAGCCGTCCATTGGCTGCTACTCTATCTCTCTTTCCCAAGGAAATTGTCATTTCTTGATGGGGAGTCACAGAGCTTTTAGTCCAGCTCATGAATTCCCAGGGAGAAAAGTGGCTCCGAGTCATTTGCCAGGAAACAATAATTAAAAATGCTCACGCAACTGGTCACTGAAGCAGGTATAACATACTTATATGCAGTAGATTATTAAGGGATTAAACATTTAGTAGCCTAGGAAATGTTTATCCATTTACAGATGGGGAACATAGTCTCTACCCTAAGGATAATGAGTAGCTCCATGGTGAAGACCTCAAAAGACACACAGCAGATCCCTCAAGGAACTGAGCAGGGCTATAGGTCGAGTCTTACATTGGTACTGGGATCCCCAACCTTTTCAGCCCAGGTGAATATTTGGAAATCTAAGAAACTCTTATGAGCACCATAAAATACCATTTCACAGAAACTAAACTGGCAATATTCCTCACCGCCACTCAAACAGGCAAAAAACCAGAGAAATATAGTTAAAACCACTCAACATGCAACCCCCTCTCAACCAAACAACAACAAAAGTAAAAAAGCAAATAACAACCAAAAAATGAGGGTGTGCTTTTAAGGAAAAATGAGGGTGTGCTATCAATCATGACAAGGTGGCAATGCTTGGTAGATGCAGACATTATAGAATTCCCTGACCTGCCCCTGGCAATGTGTTACTCCCCCATAAATTTCTGTGAGCTATTTTAACAATGGGAAAAACAGGGGAAACTACTGTCTGATCAGATGAGTGATTTACCTCATAATATTTGGTGTTTGTGTGTGCAGTACCCATGCGCAAAATAAAAGTAAACAGAGGGTAAAGGTCCTCTATGCTGCCCCAATGGTGATTTATGTAAGGAAAAAGACAGAACAAATTGACTTGTGAGAATGATGATTAAACAGTCCTGCAAAATATACCCCTCCCTTTGCTCTTAGCCTTGAGTGTGGCCATTTGGGGTTTCCCTGTGTTACTAGCATCTTGCTATCATGTCTGCTTGATGTCAGTTTCTGCATAGGCTGTTTGTCAGTTCCACGCAGCACGAAGGCTTTGCTGCAAGCAAATCATTAAATTCATTACTCCCTACCATTTTAAACCATTCTTCAAATAATTACTGTAATTTGATAAGCAGAAATCACATAAACCTGCTGAAGCTTTATCTCTCCCATTTGCTGTTTGAAGGAAAATGTGCAAGTAATTAGTCACACGATAACAGTCCAGGTTATGCAAGCAAAACAAAATTAATATGATCCCAACTCCAACAGTAAAATGAAGATTAAAAATAAAAAAAACACACCCCTCCCTTGGGAAGGGAAAGGACAAAGCAGCACCGGGGGTGGGGGGGAGAGAGAAATGCAGGTGAAAATTCTCCCTGAGCTATTCTCACAGGCAAATTCACTCACTGGCATGCTGAGAACAGCCAACCTGCAGCTACCTCTCTCTGAGGAAAGTCCTGTCAGGTAACCTTGGCAACCAGGAGGCCCAGCAAAGATGGGAGGAGAATGTTTCCTGAAATATTCACGGGACCATGACAAGAACATTCATTAGTGCTCTAATGTCAGAAAGCATCAGTGGCCCAGACTGCTGCTTTGCATTCCCACAACTCTCTCCTCACCTTGTTTATGAGGTTCCTGACCTTTCTTGCTACGAAGCGGTGAAAGTCAGCAAAGCACAACTCATAACACTGAGAGGAAAAGGGAAGGGGAAAGTAAGGGAGGGGGGGAAATTACCCTTGCCAGCTCTTCCAGCAGAACAAACGCATGAGGGTTAGCACTTGTGTGGGGGTGGGGATGAGCATGTGTTTTCTCTCTGCTCCTCTCTCTCAAGCACAACAACACATCACCTCACTTGTATAGCAGGCTGCATTTCAACAGTCTCACTGAACATTCAGTCATTTCTAGTGCTAAAGCCGCATCAAGCTCATTTTCACCAGCAGACCCTCTACTGCTAGATTATTCAGTTCTTCCGTGGTGGGTTTTGTATAAAATTCCGTCTGTAGCTAAATCAACAGTGGTTCAGAGTATCCACGGGAACTAACATTAAAAGGCCAGTTCAGAGGAAGGGGCCAGATTCCCTTCTGTGTTTTACTGTCTCCATACCTCCTTTCTTATTGTACGGTGGTTTTGAATAGCCACACTCAGCACAAAGCATGGGAAGAGAGAAGCTAGTGCAAATGGACATTAATTCCAGCAAGAGTAATTATAGGATAAAGGTGAAACGGAAGGATCATGGCTTTGAAGTTACAGAAATAAAATTAGATGTGGAGAACACAGTCCCTCAAGTACTATGCAAATTTGCACCCATACTGATTTAGCTCCAAAGAAAAACCAAAGTGAAGAAAAAGTTTACTAAGACTCAAAGGCCAAATAATATGAGGCAATTTTCATGTACTTTGCCCTGGCATTAATAGCAGGTGTGGGTGGGATGGATCGTGGCATGTGGGGAGGGAAGCTTTAACCCCTTCCTGCCACTGTCCTGATTGGCATATCCCCTCAGTGACGGTTTTTTGCAAATGGAGGAAAGCTCCCACTGAAAATAGTGGGTATGCTGGGGGGCTGATTCGACTTGGGACTGTAGTGGAAGATGGGATGGAAAACCAAGCAGAAGGGGATGGAGACGCAGAAAGAACAGTATCCTTGAAAGGGCATGGTTAAGCAGCCTACACCCTGAACAGGCTCCTACCACACTGCAACAATTTGTTGTAGATCCCATTTATGGATATTTAAAAGCTGTCTCCATTCACTTGTCCATGAGTAAGACATGTGACACCCTCCCATTTCCACATTACTAGCTGTGTCTAAATGTGCCAAGGAGTAACTTCACTCTGTCTATCCAATATAATTAATAGGAAAGCCATTTATCTACTAGAGAAGTAAAAAGAAGGAAAGAAATGGTCTCCTAGCAATAGTTTTAAAGCAACCATGTTATAAATCACCTTTAATGGGGAAGATCTGTGCTTTAATTCTCACTGTTTCTGCCTTCTTTTGCTTCTGCAAACTGTTTTAAACAATTGTATAGGAAGCACTTTGAAAATAGGGATGCAAGTCCTGATAAAACTGCTGAAACATTCCCTGAGCCCACAAGATAAGGAAAGATAAGAATTAGGGAGCTTGCATGATGGATTGCAATAGGATGCCAAAGATCTAAAAATCACATATACCAATTGCAAACTGAGGGGCTGAGTTATAATGGCTATATAGGCAAAACAGAGCTTGGGGTGGGAATACAGCACCATCAGTAGGTTTCATAAAATTCCAAGCTTTGCAGAAGGGTGTGTGGGAGGGATTAGAGCAGGAATACTAAGGGAGCAAACTCTCCCCTATTTATTTATTTTTTAAACTACTGAAGACTGAGCATGCTTAATGGCCTGAATTTCTGTTTGGAGAAAGGGGATGAAAAGCCAGGAGGGAGGGGCAATGGAATAAAGTACCCTTAAAGAAGGCATGGCAGGCTGGAACACTGAACAAGAACATGTTACATAACAACAACAACAACAACAACAAATTACTGCATCATTTTGCAAAACTGCAACATTTTGATGCAGATTCCGCTTGTGAAATGACTGGCATAGCTTCTAGTGCAATGGTGAAAACAAATTATAAGTTGTACAGTGTATAGATAAGCCCCAGAGTATATGTACCACATTGTTCTGGTGTCCATGTCAGCTAAGGAGAGCCAAAGCAGAAGGCAAAAGCCTGTATGTGACTTGAATAATAAAACCACCCCTGCTGGAACATGGTGCAGCAATGTCTTTTATACAATTCCATAAGGAGTGCTGGGAGTTTACAGAAAGCACTTCTTAAATGTAGGGGCTGCATCTTCAAGCTGCCTTGAGATGAACAGTTGTGTGTATGTGAGAGAGGATTCACACTGCTCCACTCTGCTCTAGGCATGAATTGCCAAGTGAACATTTGAATGAAACTTGGCAGCACCCGTTGTACTCCTTTTCTACCCCTAGAGCTTGCATCAGCCCAACCATTAAAAGCAAATTCAAGTCTTAAGCACCACACATAACAAGCAATTTACAAATGTGCTCGTGATTAATTTAAATGTAACTCTTTTCAGAGGAATCAATCTTTATGCTGCAGCTCTCACACTAGTTCTTCAAAGATCCTAAAATAAAATACCCCAGATTTTAAATCCAAGAATAAAACAGAAGCTGCTGAATAAGCAAAGCTAACTCTAAATTAAGATGGGAAAACAGGAATGCTAGGCCAAAAGTGATAACTCTAGATGGCAGGAATTCAGCAAACAATGAAAATATGACATCAATTATTATGTACTCATGGAAATGATGCATTCATTGTGGTCACTGCAGCTGTACACCCAAACAAAACCAGAATTCCTTAGCCAGCCAGTCACTTCTACCCCAAGGTATACACTTCCATCCTGTGCTATGCAACACATGGGTTTTCTCCCCCCGCCCACTGCACCCCACCTCAACTTCAGTCCACTCAGTACTCCTATTCTGCTATGCTTTCTCCACTATAAGCTGTTCTGTGGTCAACATCTATAAATATGTTAAAGCTTTTTAATCTAATATGCAGCAACAACCACATCATGTGTTTTATGGGCATTCCTGACAAAGAATACACTATGTTGTTGCTTCCTCTATTTTTAATGAAAGCAAATTAAGCAGTGAGTAGTGATTCCAAATCTTATTTTACAAGCAAGTCTGGCTGCATTTGAAGTCAGGATTGCATATATGGTTAATACCGCACCCGCTCCTCTCTCCTTCAGCCCAGGGCAATATCACCAATGTTCTCCAAAGGACTGAGTCTATAACATTGTGGAATTTCTGAGTGTACTGGTACAACACTTTCTTTCTGGTGCTCAGTGCACAGTACTGATACTGAAGAATTAAAGAAAAACATATCCATGCTATCAGGCCTACTTCATCATTGATGAAGAAAGAACTCTCTATGGGAAACACTCAGAGCTCATCCTTTGCTTTATGCAATTAACACAATAAAGGCAAAATGTTCCAACATTAGTATCCTTCAGACTGATACCACAATTAATGCACCTCTTACACTCTCCTGGAGGCTAAGGGCTTCCAAATCGAAATTAATTCTGGATACTCTTGGTTCAGCAGATGTCACAGCCAACTCTACCTTATTCCTGTGACTTCAAAGCCCTGTCCCCTTCCTTCATTTTATCCTGTTTGCCTGACTCTGACCTGGCACATAAGCCTTTTGGGCAGGGACCATGTCAATTTGGGTCCTGTAAATGCTTACCCTTCTGCTGGAGCTAAACAAATGTGAAATAGCAACAACAACCATAGTGAGCGGCTTGTGTGGCTGTTTAGCACAGCAGCTGCTAAGACTCTGAGGATCTTGCAGAAGTGCACCAGTAGGGTGGAATGCGCGTGCCAACAGCTACATAGAACATCTATGTAAACTGCAGTTGGCATTTGCTGTTTGTAATGAGCACTCCCAATTACATAGCCAGATGTGTAAACTGGACTCTGTCGAATAGAAGGGGGAGAAAAAGAACTGACAACCCTGTATGACAGATGCTTCAGTGTGATTGTCCCAGAGGAATTCATCCTAAAGTACGTTTTCAATCCTGGACATTCACTACAGAAAGCTTTAAGTATTGTGCTCTTTCATCTAATTATGAAGACTTTCCTTCTTTGGAATGGCATCTGATTGCAAGCAATGATCTCTGCTAGCGTAACTGCCCATCTTTTCTATACCTAAAACCCAGCAAGAGAGATGCACACAGGAGGGGGAAATGCATAATGCAGAGGAAGGCATGCCATGTCTTTATATGAAACCATAATCTTAAGGCTTTACAATTCCATTTATTGCACTGTAGAGGCACTCCTCTTGCTAGCTTCTACACGATTTGCTTGGTAATCATCAGAAGGGTTGTTAAAAATCCATTGTTAACAGTTGCTCCATTGTACACCTTACATTGCATTGTGGCAATTCTATCTTTAGCGTTATGTTTTAAGCATCAAACGGGGGTTTACTTTGGTAGCTCTTTGGATAATAAATCTTTTCTAATTTGAAAGAATTCTTTTCTCGCCATCATGCACATAATTTCTTATACCCACATTTATATATAATAAAGTCTTTGACAGTTTTAATTGTCAAGGGATCATAAAGCTCAATACAAATAGTTATGCAATGATCCTGAGGGGGGAAATGTTTCCTTTGATGCTTGTGAAAGTGAAGGGAAAAACGTTTCCACATATTTGCAACTTGGGAGACCTATATTCCACAGGAAAGGAAGAGGGAAAAGGTCAAAACAGGGGAAAAGGGTGGGAAAGGGTGAGGTCGTAAGTTGGAAGGCATTTGAGATAAACATGGACAGTTCCAACCTCTCTTGTGCAAATCTTTGGGAAGACAGATTGCAAAAGTGAAATGGCTGGACATACCTCTTCCAAAACCCTTGTGCATCTGGATCTGGAATCCCAAACACATCTACCCTACAGAACACAAAGTTTATATAGTTTATGGCACAAGAGAAGAGGAAGTGTCATGTCCAGGGTGTCCACAGAGATCATTAAACACTGTAGATTAGAGTAATAAAAATGTTCCTGACACACAAAACATCTAACAAATTCCACAGGCTAGAGATTTGCCAACAAACGTGCTGCCTGTGCTCCTTCCCAGCGGTTCCTTGATGCGTTCTCTCTACACGACATTCTCAGTCTTTGGATATCAACACAACCTATCCCTCAGCTCAATGAAACAACCTCATAAAGAGACCAGTGTACCGAACAACTGCATGGACAGATCTGCATAGAGTATAAAATACTACTTCACCTTCTCTTTCAAAAAAATTACATGGGGTGTGTGTTTGTGTGTGGTTGGCCCAATAGTGCTTTAAAATATTGTGTGTTTATATATATATATATATATATAATTTTTTATTAATTTCCAAATAGAAAATACATAACACATCACATTTCAACTTTAACAAATTTTTCACTTTTGGACTTCCTTCAGCCTCTCTGATAATCATCCAAATTTAATTTTTAAATACACATTTCTTAAATTCACTGTTGCCTTTCGATATACCCTTTGAAACCTGTTTTTCTTTTTTGCAATATTTCTTTGACTTTTACAGAGCTTCTTTAAATGCCACTAACGTTATTTCTCTATCACTTATGCCTTCCCAATAGTCCACCAACTTTCCCCAGTCCTTGATAAACTTTTGGTCTCGTAGATATCTAATCTTTCCTGTCAATTTGTCCAGTTCTGCATAGTCCATCAACTTCATTCTCCACTCCTCTAATGTTGGTACTTGTTCTTGTTTCCAATTCTGGGCCAGTAATATTCTCGCCGCTGTTACTGCATATTGAAAAAGTTTACAATCCTTTCTATTTATTTCATTTTCCTATAATTCCTAAAAGGAAAGTCTCTGGTTTCTTAACAAATGTATATTTCAACATTTTCTTCAGTTCATTATAAATCAATTCCCAGAAGTTCTTCACTTTTTTACATTCCCACCACATCATACTTTCTATCATAAGTGCTTTAAAATATTGTGAATCTGGAAGAGTGAAATGTATATATTCAAATACAACTGCCAATTCAATATTTTTCTGAAGGGCTTGCTCCAGGCTTATTGAGTCACTCCTCAATGTGTACTAAAGATAGAGAACTGATTCTAGAATAGATGAATCTGTCCCAGGCCAGCATTGTGTTATGCACAGGGAGATCCAATGTTAGTCAATCTTCTGTGAATGTTCAACCAGCTGCACTATCACCATGGGATGATCTCGGGCAAAGGGAGAACAGATTTCAGGTTTGTGACTTCATGATATTTTACTAGAACCCCAAAATCTACCAGTCTGGTGCAAATGGCATACACTTAGAATTTGAGTACTAGAACTGAATTGAGCTCACAGTCCTTCTAGACAAAGTCCAATCCTGCTTACCCCCTGCCCCAAAATCTTTCATAATTTCAGCAGTATAATTTAGGGCATGTGAGTCATTTTGTCACTGCTGTTATTTAGCAGTTGGGAGTCAAAAACCCTTGCCAATTTATTTTTAATCACCCAGAGATCTACCAGCAGATCCCAATCTACTGTCTGCCCATCCCTGCACTTGAAGATGTAACTGTATTATACAGAATAAGGTTCAGTCTCAACCAGCTTCTTACATAGTTTCTGAACTAAGGGTATTTGACTGACAGTGTCACCACTGCAACTAAGCTATGGGCTCATTCACACCATCTGGTACCTGTCAGTTCTTCTCTGAAGTCTGTTCTTGGCTAAGGTGAAGCCAGACAGTTTGGAGGACAGATGCTTACCTTTAGTTTGTGCCAGATGTGCTGGCAGTTTGGTGCTCTATTTTCTTCTCCACTTGACAACTATGGAAAAGTGACAACACTTTCTGTCAGCAGGTGCACCAGCCACAGTCATTTTTGCTGTTAGGCCTGCCAATTTCTTTCTGACTCCCTTAAAAACATACACATTTTGGCAACGGGATGTTGTACAGGCCTGTCATCCTATGCAGATATTGTTGTTAATCAGCAGAGCTTGGCTTATAGGTGCAGCACATTGTCCCAGAGTTTTAACACAGCAGAGCAATGTCTTCTTGCGTTTTATCATCAAGAACAGAAGGCAAACCAATGCTACAGGGCTTCAGATTAAGTTGCTTGCCTGGCCCACCAAAACATTTCTTGAAGCTTCCTCTTTACCCAAGGCAACATTTATTCACCTGTGTATGTTTCAGCCCAGCACACACTACAGATACAGCCTCTTTCACTAGTGAGCAATGTGGTAGGATTTTGTTTTATTTTTTAAATTGTTCTATCGCTATAGAATAATCGAATGACACTGAAAAGAAGGGCAGGGGCTCCGTCAATTTCTACTTTGTGGAAACATACTACCGGGGGGCAGTGGCCCTACATACCCAGTGTGCTTTACCAAGCACCTTCTTCACAGCTAGCTAACTACATCCTACATCCAGGATTACAACTTATATCACAAGGCAGCTCATGTCTACATATGGAATAAATCATATAGTTTGCCCTTGAGTGCAAGTGTTTTATTCCACAAATAGCCAGTGTGAGGCCTGATCTAAACTGAGACCCTGACAAAGGGAATATGGAAGCTTTAACCATTTGCTCCTCCTTACTATGTTCCCAATTCAGAACAGGCCCCTTGTACTTGAAATTTGGGTGGAAAGAAACACTTGCACTAGTGAAATATTTTATTTTCTGTGCAAACTAAAGGCACAGCCACCCGCATCCAAAGGACAGGGTCAAAGCCCTCCCAACGTTTCATGCTGGGGTCCCAATCTGGATTGGGCCCCTGGTGCTGTCAGTTTGTGGGGAAGGAAAGGTTACACTAAAAGGGCAAATTGATGTCTTTAATGTACAACATAATGTAGAGTTGATTGCTTAAAAAGCAATTAATAAATAATAATAAGCATAATAAGCATTATACATAGTTTGGCCCTAAAAACTCTGTCTTTTCAGAAAAAAAGAATAAACTATAGGGGTTTTTCCATTCAATCTAAGTACTCTTTACCATGTATTTTCTAAGCAGGAACCAGCCAGATAGTCCCCATCGCCAGCTCTCAGCCCTTGAGGTAAAGAATGGTTTGTTCTCTCTTTCCATTATTAAAGCCTAATGTGACATTTGTACAGGCAGCAATCAGTAGTACAGGCATTTGTACAGGCAGAGGCAATCAGTAGTTATCATTAGCGGCCATTAGATCTCCACAGCTCTCGGATGTTGCCAGAACTGCTCCTGGGGCACAGATCAGAGGAATTTGGGAGCGAATAGTTGGCTTGAATCCATTTATAATAATAATGTACAGGAAAGAAGCACACGAGGCCAGAGCAGATTATGTCTCCAAAGGTTGCCCTCCTACAGGAAGAATGAAGACACACAGGCAGTGGTGCTCAGACATGCGCCAGCTCAACTGCACTACCAGGAGGACTGAGCACAATGACGCTTATAGAGAACTTTCCTGCGAGGGGGAGCCCCATGCGAAATACTGTATTTACTGTTGAAAGCCTCTCTTCTCAAACCATTCGATAGGATTAGAAAGTGCTTGTACTCTCCAAAGAGGGTGAGATTATTAAATGCTGAAACTGTTCACATTGCCATACACAGCACAAATAAAAGAGAAGGCCTAGCTCTTAGCAGCTTACCAATTAAACAGGCAGGCAAAACAATGCTCTGGGAGCCCAAGAGGATGTTGCTAACTTAGCCTGGCTTTCATTGACACATGCTAGCACTTGTGGGCTTCATAAAGAGAGGTTTGTGCAAAAGCATCTAAATGTCTGGGGAACCAGGATTGGGCTGTATGCCAAAAAAATACAAAGATGTAAGGGGAAGAGGGGATGAATGGTGAAGCTAACCCCAATGCCAATACTATAAATCAGCGGCAGAGAAAGAACCAAGAAAAAGATGGGATAGTGCCAGTAAGGTTTTGTCAGACCACAACTGCAAGATACCGTTGCTGAAATAATCCTTATCTTTATGATGAGTTTTCGTCTTTCAGTTCTTTAGGTTGCTTTACACATGCACTGGGGCCACATGCACTTGGCCACATTTGCATTTAACACTAAGTCAAACCATGAAAACATGCTGGCTTCCAGGGAAAAGGTTGCAGCAGCTTTGCTCCTCCTTGGTCCTTTTAGCACAGCAAGGTTTGGCTCAGCATATCATCTGAACCTGGTATCGTAGTCAAGTTCTCTCTTCCTAAACCACAGTTTGCACCCAAGACAAAGCTCAGTTAAAGAGAACTAAGCTTCGGAACAATTCTGGGTGCAGATGTCACACTGAGCCAAACCTTGGCTTAGCTGTCACACTATATTAAAAGGGCCAGGAAGGATCAAAGTGGCTGTAACCTCTTCCCTGGGAGCACACATCTTGATACTAAGCATTAACTTAATGTTATGTGTGAACAAGGCTTTTTTTAAAAAAAAATCCCTCTGTGTGAATCCTCATCCAGACAGAGAAACATGCCCAACAGCCTTCTTCTGATTGTGTAGGGCCCCTAGCTGGATTATTTACTTATACTGATTTCCTGAATGTTGTCAGCTGCCCTGAGCTCTTCTTTGTTTTTTGTGTTTTACTCAAGAGTAGGCTAACTAAGTGAGGTGCCATTAATTTCAATGGGCCTGCTCTGAGTAACATTTAGTTGACTACCACCCCATGTGAACAACATTTGCAGACAAAATGAATATACATATCTAAAGAAAGGATCACATATAAAATAATAAGGAATTTAAGAAAACACTTTCAAAACACATAGAATCATAGAATCATAGAGTTGGAAGAGACCACAAGGGCCATCGAGTCCAACACTCTGCCAAGCAGGAAACACCATCAGAGCACTCCTGACATATGCTTGTCAAGCCTCTGCTTAAAGACCTCCAAAGAAGGAGACTCCACCACACTCCTTGGCAGCAAATTCCACTGTCGAACAGCTCTTACTGTCAGGAAGTTCTTCCTAATGTTTAGGTGGAATCTTCTTTCTTGTAGTTTGGATCCATTGCTCCGTGTCTGCTTCTCTGGAGCAGCAGAAAACAACCTTTCTCCCTCCTCTATGTGACATCCTTTTATATATTTGAACATGGCTATCATATCACCCCTTAACCTCCTCTTCTCCAGGCTAAACATGCCCAGCTCCCTTAGCCGTTCCTCATAAGGCATCGTTTCCAGGCCTTTGACCATTTTGGTTGCCCTCCTCTGGACACGTTCCAGTTTGTCAGTGTCCTTCTTGAACTGTGGTGCCCAGAACTGGACACAGTACTCCAGGTGAGGTCTGACCAGAGCAGAATACAGTGGCACTATTACTTCCCTTGATCTAGATGCTATTGATGCAGCCAGAATTGCATTGGCTTTTTTACTGTCGCGTCACACTGTTGGCTCACGTCAAGTTTGTGGTCAACCAAGACTCCTAGATCCATTTCACATGTACTGCTCTCAAGCCAGGTGTCACCCATCTTGTATTTGTGCCTCTCATTTTTTTTGCCCAAGTGCAATACTTTACATTTCTCCCTGTTAAAATTCATCTTGTTTGTTTTGGCCCAGTTCTCTAATCTGTCAAGGTCGTTTTGAAGTGTGATCCTGTCCTCTGGGGTGTTAGCCACCCCTCCCAGTTTGGTGTCATCTGCAAATTTGATCAGGATGCCCTTGAGTCCATCATCCAAGTCGTTGATAAAGATGTTGAATAAGACCAGGCCCAAGACAGAACCCTGTGGCACCCCACTAGTCACTCTTCTCCAGGATGAAGAGGAACCATTGATGAGCACCCTTTGGTTTCGGTCAGTCAGCCAGTTACAAATCCACTGAGTGATAGCATAGTCAAGACCGCATTTTACCAGCTTCTTTACAAGAATATCATGGGGCACCTTGTCAAATGCCTTGCTGAAATCAAGGTAGGCTACATCCACTGCGTTCCCTTCATCTACCAGGCTTGTAATTCTGTCAAAAAACGAGATCAGGTTAGTCTGACATGACTTATTTTTCAGAAATCCATGCTGACTATTGGTGATCACAGCATTCCTTTCTAGGTGCTCACAGACTGTTTGCTTAATGATCTGCTCCAGAATCTTCCCTGGTATTGATGTCAGACTGACTGGGCGGTAATTATTTGGGTCCTCTCTTTTCCCCTTTTTGAAAATAGGGACAACATTTGCCCTCCTCCAGTCTGCCGGGGCTTTGCCTGTTCTCCAGGAATTCTCAAAGATGACTGCCAGTGGTTCTGAGATCACATCTGCCAGTTCTTTTAATACTCTTGGATGTAGTTCATCTGGCCCTGGAGACTTGAATACATCTAAACTAGCCAAGTATTCTTGTACTATCTCCTTAGTTATTCTGGGCTGTGTTTCCTCTGCTGAATCATTTGCTCCAAATTCTTCAGGTCGGGCATTGTTTTCTTTATTGGAGAAGACTGAGGCAAAGAAGGCATTGAGGAGTTCAGCCCTTTCTGTGTCCCCTGTTTGCATTTCACCATCTTCTCCTCTGACTGACCCCACTATTTCTTTGTTCTTCCTTTTGCTACGAACATACCCATAAAAGCCTTTTACGAAAACATACTAGCATCAAAACTGTTAAAATATATATTATCAAAAACAATCAGGCAAAAAAGGAAAATGGAAGAAGAAAAGAGGATTTCTGAATGTTTATTCATAGTGAAAAGTCAAGTGAAAAGGCTTAACAACTTTATGCATCAGTTCAGACCCAAGGCCCACATGTATCTGGCAAGAATATTCTCTGTATCTGGCAAAGACTCTATGCATGAAATAAAAGAGCACTAGACAGTCATTGGTTTCAGGGTTGTTGTTTTTTGGAGGAGGGGTTCCTAGTTGGCCAGTTCAAACATGATCATCAGTTCCCAAATTCTATATTATTGCTTGGTTGGTCAACAGGAGCATTTCTAATTCCTAGTTAGATTAAATTTTGCTTCCAGCTAGAATTGTTTAAACACATCCTTACAGAAAAATATATCAGCTCATCACTCATAATAGTGCTCCAACATAGCTTTAGGATTGACACTGGGAGCAGCAGAGTCTAGTTTTTAGATGCAGAGAGACAGAGAAAATAAGTGCAAAAATAGGCATGTAGCCAAAGGCAAGCAGCAGGATAAGTCTCACACTTAGAATAAACTGATAAATTATACTACCTTTGTCTTTAATCTTCTACCCATCTCTCTGATTATTTAATATTTCATGGAAATAAATTGCACTAGCCTTGGGGCACAACAGGATAATCAAGCACTATCCCTGCAACATGTACCCACCTCCCTCAACCATGCATTCAGATAGCAAGGAAAGTGCTTTAAGCCTCCTCACGAAAAGTCTTGAGGTGAATTACTTTTCCCAGGGTTTCTGGAGGGCAGTATCTGCTCATGGTCCAGAGACTGCTCATGCCCGCTATGGGTTCTGCATTTTGAGGATGGGAGTTAGATTAGGGTATCCGGTGGGAATTCCTGGCTAATCTTTCTATTGCTCACTGTTCTTTGTCTGTTATTCACTGTTCTGTGGTCTTCTTGGCCTTCTGTTTGTTCCTGGCAGCTAGTCTTTTGACGATTACTTGTAGAGGCTGGAATGCAGCTATGAGATATGGCCTTTGGGGCAGAGGGGTCATCCTGGTTCTTCTTGCTGGTCTGGGGAGCCTGGTGTGGCCCCTCTCCTGAGGAGGATCATTAAAGTGGACCTTGCCTGTCCAGCCAGAGGAAGGGGCAATCTCAGCCTCATGACTACCTTTCAGGAACCCAGGAAACAGAAATTCAAGGTAAGAATTTGTTCCCCCCTAGGAATCCTGGAGGGCAGTTATGACACTGGGATTTACCCATTCCGAGGTCAGATGTAACTGGAATTGGTAAGAAATGATCTAAACCCCCAAAAGCACAATGTTCTGCATCAGGATCAAAGCACTCTTTTTCATGTTCACTACAAAGCCATGATGTTCCAGGCACAACAGGGTGATCTGAATGTCCTTCTTACATTGCTCCCATGAGGGTGCTCTGATCAAAACACTGTTCAGGTATCGATTCACTGAGTCTGCATGTACCATGACCAGGATCTTGGTAAAAACCCCTGGGGGTGATTTTAATCCAAAGGAGAGTGACGGGTACTGGAAATGCCTGTTTCCATAGCAGAATCTGTGATACTTTCCTGTGTTTTGTAACACTTAGATATGCTTTCGACAAATCTATCAAAACGAACCAGTAGTTCCACTCAACAGTTTCTGTGGTTGATTTGAGTGTTTCCATTTTGAATTTAATATATGTCACCCTTTAGTTCAGTCTTTTGAGATCCACAGCAGCACTTACCTCTACACACACACACACGTCATGTTTGTAAAGATAAGTAGTGGGGTGGAGATAGCAGTGGAGATAAGTAAAATACAAACATGACAAATAAAGAAACAAAAACATACAAAAAAGAAAAATATATATACAATTGATTGACTTCCCATTTATCCTTCAATGGTTTCCTTAAATTAACAGTTACTGCTGTGTATTCTATCTTAACCAAATGCATCTTGCCTCTGACTAGTTGCTTCAATCAGGGAGTGCAAACAAGCTTTTCTCTTGACAGCACAGAAAGTTCCAACAAGGATCTGGATGAAACTGTATCGATCCCCCCCTGATTCATTATGGATCAAGTGAGAGAATGGGGATAAAGGGGAGGAAGGTAAGAAGTGCAGGAAGGAGAAGGAAGTAGAGAAGGAAAAGGATCCCCTCCAAAAAAATGAAGGTGAAAATGGAGCTCCAGCAGACCCAGCCACTCTGGACCAAGGTAAGGCTGATCTGGGGAAACTGGGATGCCCCCCACCCCGGGAGAATTGTTAAACTGGACCCTGCCTATCCAGTCAGAGGGAGAGGCAATCCCCAGCTCGAGACTGCGCTCCAGGATCCCTGGAGAATCTCCTTTACTATCTTTGTGCCTGGGATAAACCATTGATGCCACCAGGCCTTCTGAAGATGAAGCTGCAGTGAGCAATGATGTCTCCAACAAGTTCTTGTCAATAATACTGTGTTCTAACAAGGCACATTACAGTGTCAGGTGTGCGTGCACAGGGGCACAATTCCAGCTATCTTAAGCTTCAAAGGAATTATGCTGTTGACTTTAGTGGAGTTGGGGTTTAGCCACAGTTACCCCCCAACATCCCGCTCTTATTGTGGCGCTGTTTAGAGAAGCAGTATTTACCAAGCACTGCTGTGTTGTTAAGAGGGCTACACAGCATGCATAGTTTGTGCATTTCTAGATAAATCAGAACCACCTTTGAGTTATTTTATAATTTAAGAATGAGAAATCTCAACCCTGTGGGGATTATACCTCCCAAAGCAACACACGCTGGTGCCTGATAATAAGCGTGACTTCCTAAGCAACATGTAAGCTTACAACAATATAGAATTTGGATCAGCATATCTTGAAACTGACTGCCCATTCTAAATCTATAGCTATTTATCCAAATAACAAACAATTGCACTGATACCAGATTATAATGAAATAACATCACTGCTTTTGGACTCAGTTTTGAACTATCAATATCATATGTATCATCAAAAGGATAAAAAATTAGCAGTGAATCTCACCCCACCCACATTTATTTTGCCCAGCATTCCAGTTATGGGTGCAGAAATCGTACACTTCACATGACATATTTTATACATTAACAGGATGGGATTTTTTAATCAGAGGATAAATTAAACATTTTAAGTCAATTAACCAGTGGAGGACCAGTTTGATTTGATGAGAGACAAATATTAATGATGGGTTCAAATAAAAAGGAATCTATATTCCATTTACTTGGTTTCCATCAAGTAAGCATCTGTAGCTCTCATAGAACTACAGTCTGCAAGGTTTGTTTGTTTGTTTGTTTGTTTGTTTGTTTGTTTGACTTTTAACCACTCATTATCAAATAAAGAGCATTGGCTTGGTTTGTATATAACACTAAACCATGGTTTATTAAACCACAACTTTAATGTGTGATACGAGCCAGTGGTTTATGGTTTGTTTATTATGGTTAAAGGTTGCTTGTAGTTGTTTTATAAACCTTTGTTAACATTAACCATAGATTAGCATTACATGCTGTCAAGGACTAGAAGCACTCTGAAGAGTGTGTGGCAGAGGCAGGGGGCCAAGAGAGGGACCCAGAAGAGAGGACCAGCAATCTATGGGGGTTTGATGCTGCCTGCAAGGCAGGATCTGAGAAAAGAGGAGAAGGAAGGGGAAGGGGAAGGGGAAGGGCAGCCTCAGGTGGAGGGAAGAACACAGGATGTGGCAGAAGAGGAAGAGATTGTTCAGGCTGACTCTCTGCTACCCCCCCCACCCTGCTGTCTCCTAGAACCAGGAGGGGCTTGAAGAGGGAAGAGCAATAATGGCTTCTGTGTAGGTGGAGCCTCAGGTTGTGCATGCCACCATCAGACAAGGGTACATAAGCTGGTGGGGGACATGGTCCCCTTGTTACTGCAACTGCTCCACAGGGCACAAATCTGGGGGCAGCTGCCTAAAGACTAGAAGTGTGCGTGCATGGGTACCCGGAGCACCATGGGAGCTGCTGTAAGTGCTTCTTTGTCATGTGCCTTCATTTGCTGGGTGGGCGGCAGGGCACATGCAAACTCAAATCTCTGCCATTACTTTATGGTTATGGAGCTGTCATAGTCCACAGCAGAGAGTGAAGAGTGGCAATAAAAAATAAAAATCAAGCTGCTCTCAAGGTTGCTCTCTCTGATACTTTTAGCTCAGGCAACAACTGATTTAGGCAGGTCTGATGGACACGCAATTGTCCACGCGCAAATGGTGTCGAACCTGGAAGTAACTTCCGCACAAAACGAGGATTGCCTGTATACTAATAAATGATGGTCTACCTGATGCCTCAGCTTGAACTGGCATTTTTATAATTATGGTTAACATTAACTACGGTTATTAATGTTAACTTATGATTTAGCATTATTTGTGAACCAGGCCACTATATAAAATAAGATTACAAAATAAAGTAAATAGTATAATAAGTTAACATCTCACAACAATAAAAAGTAAGAGTTATTTTAGAAAACACTAAAATAGCAACCAAAAGTTTTCTAAAGATAAACATTTTATACTGTAAGTGCACAACAGCAGGGCTAAAATCTTGAATAATCAGATCAAACTCCTCTGAACACTTGGGCTGAACACGTGCCTCTTAACCTGGTGCCAACAGCTTAACAGTGAAGCCATCTACACTGAATTCTGGAGTTGGGGTGCCACAACAGAGAAGACCCTAGCCTGTGGTCATCACACAGTGAGTTAAACTTGCTACTGGTCTCAGCCCCTGGGTTGTATTACAAGAGGAGAGAGACTCTGTCGAATATTTAGATTCCAAGTAAGTTAGGGCTTCATATATCATCATTAACACCTTAAACCTGGCTTCATAGGCAGCCAGTGCTGATCCTGAAGAATTGCTGTTACATGATTCTGCACAAATGTACCTGTCAGCAGTCTTTGCTGAAGTTTCCGAATTATCTTCCAATTGAAGCCCAACATACAGTAGCCTAACCATGAGGTAACTAGAAAATGGATTACCATAATAAGACTAACATGGTTCAGGAACAGTCAAAGCTGGTAAATCAGCCATAGCTGCAGGGCTGTCTTTAGCATATGCGTTGCTGGGGTGCAAAGATCTGCCTAGTGCCCCCCCACTCGCCTGTATGCAGCAAAAACAAACAAACAAAACCCCAAACCAACTGCTTTTGTTTGACGCTATGGAGTAACAGAGCAATGGAGGAGGGACCGGTATGCAGTGGGTAAACATTTGGTGCCCCCGGGTGAAGAGGACCGAGCATAGCTGATTCCTTACCACTGGTGTTTCCTGGGCCTCATAACAATACTATATCTAGGAGTATCCTCAGGCTATAAACCTGCTATTTCAGGAGGAGTGCAACTCCATTTAAAACAGACTGTTCATCAGATTTCTGAACATAGGAATCACTAACAAAAGTGCCTCCATCTTGTCAGAATTAAGCTTCAGTTTGTTAGCACTCATCCAAACCATTGCTGCCTCCAGGCACTTGTTCAGCACTGCACAGTTTCATCCGTTTCAGATGGTATGAAAAAGTAGAGCTCAATGTCATACACACATTGGTGACACTGAGCTCCAAATCCTCTGATGACCAATCCCAATAGCTTCATGTAGATGTTGAAGAACATGTGGGAGTAGAAGCAAGGACAGTTAAACCACTTTATATTTGCACATGCTTTATATTTTACTTAATTTTACTTAATCATTACTTAATTTTATTCTTTGGCTGCATGAATGTGCATGAAACACCATGTTGGGATGCAACTTGAAAAGAAAAAAGAAGGTGCAATTAGAAGACCAATTCAGTAATCAGGATTGTCATGATAGCTCTATCCAGCAATTAGGAAATGAAACGTTAATTATCACTCCTCTTCCCCATTGCCATATTAGTCCAGCTGTTCATATATTGATAACAGTAGATACAAGCACAAGGAGGCGGTCTGGATAGTTTGTATTCACACCATATCAAAGAAGCACATTTACATTCTTTGCCGCAAGAATCTATTTACCTTGATTGATGACTGAACTTCAATAAGTCTTTTAATATTTTGGTCATTAGCAATGGGGCTGGCACAATGTCACCCAAGTGCTATTGCATTTCATATCAGGCCCTTTATTAGCTGTGCATCGTAATATGTTTGAACTTTTAATTGAGCCCTTTTAAATACTGATGATCAACATATTTCAATGATGATTTATGGAAATAAGGGTAACCCGTTAAAGTGTTTTGCACTTCAAACTTAGCAATCCTCTATGAAGAAGCAGCTCCTACCTCCATGATGTCAGATACTCACTACTTTGAACCTGCAACTGATTGCTACGTTTCTACACATTGACTTTTACGGCTGCAACTTACTGATCAGTGCTAATTTATTTATTAATTAAATTTCTATACCGCCCTTCATCCAAAGATTACAGGGTGGTTTACTATATAAAAACACAACAATATATGGCACAATAACAAACCAAAACAATTCCACACACACAAAGTTTTAAAGGGTAAAGGTAAAGGGACCCCTGACTGTTAGGTCCAGTCGCGGATGACTCTGGGGTTGCGGTGCTCATCTCGCTTTACTGGCCGAGGGAGCCGGCCTACAGCTTCTGGGTCATGTGGCCAGCATGACTAAGCCGCTTCTGGTGAACCAGAGCAGCGTATGGAAAAGGGCATAGATTGTATAATTAGCCAAAGGCATGGGAGAAAAGGAATGTTTTTGCCTGGCACCTAAAGATATGTAACAAATGGTGCCAGGTGAGCCTCCCTCAATGCTGGAGGACAATTTCCCTATTGCTAGCAGCACTTAATTCATTTACTGACAGAATTCCCCTTTTAGACAGAAAAAATATATGTACAGAGCTGAACAGATAAACCTTAGAGAAAGCTTTCTTTAGGGCATAGCAAATATACTTGAAGCCTAGAAGACAATATATGCAATGTGTGCAAGTACATTGGGATTGAAAAGCTAGAATTGTTAACTCAAAAACATTTTAAGGTCTAATGAGCTGTTGAGATCCTATCCCATCTTCTGATCAGTATGGTGCTCCCAGCTAGCTCACAACAGTGCTTGTGCTTGACTGAGCTTTCTACCAGTAACCAGAGTGGCAGAGCCTCTCAGAAATTCCTTCTTCACCAATACCCTTGAATGGCCTCTACTTAGGGAGGGAATGTACTGCTTTTTCTCATGTCAGATAAACCATGCTGTCATCACGACACTTTAAAAAACAAAAACAAATTTCGGACAACAAACCACTTTCACACTTCTAAACCTAATCACAGATTACTGTATATCCTCTTAATATCAATTTGATTATTTCTTTCAGTAGATATAGTAAGTATATTAATTTGCAAAAGCAAATTTCAAAAAGGGAGACTAGTGTGATGGATGTTACTGGTTCAGTAAAGAGAAGACTTCAATCACAGATAAGCCTTAGAACAAACAAACAAAAATGCAAAAAAGGGAAACACCCAAACAATGTAAGTATTACTTCTGACTATGACTTGGCTCTATGGATTGGTTCTACATCCAAGGGTGGAGAAACAGTGGCCCTTCCAATATTGTTGGGACTCCGCTCAGCCCCAGCCACTATGGCCAATGATCAGGAATGATAGTAATTCGCTATCTGGAGAGCCACAGGCTCCCCAGTCCTTGCACATTTGTGCAAGAAAACAATTTCACAATGTTTATAGCTAGAAATGGCACTGAACACTAAGCTTATAAGAATCCAAACTGAAATCTTCCTCAGATGTAGCACAGAAGTGGGATATAAAGAAAGGAATACAGTGGTACCTCGGGCTACAGGTGCTTCAGGTTACAGACGCTTCAGGTTACAGACTCCACTAACCCAGAAATAGTACCTTGGGTTAAGAACTTTGCTTCAGGATGAGAACAGAAATTGCGTGGCTGCGGTGCAGCGGCGAGAGGCCCCATTAGCTAGAGTGGTATCTCAGGTTAAGAACAGTTTCAGGTAAAGAACGGACCTCCAGAACGAATTAAGTTCTTAACCCGAGGTACCACTGTAGATTACAAAATCCAATTGCCCACAAGGATTAGTATATGAGGGATCAGATGGAGACTGCATGGCCAAGACAAGGTTTACACATTGTTGGGATGGGCCATAGCTCAGTGGTAGAACACATGCAGAAGTCCTAAGGTTCAATCCCCAGTATCTCCAGGTAGGACTGGGAATGCCCCTGCCTGAAACCATGGAGAGCGTCTGCCAGTCAGCACAGAAAACAATATTGTGCTAGATAGGCCACTGGTCTGATTAAGGCAACTTCCTATGTTATTAAGTACACATAGTAACTGGGTGATGTAACTTCAGGTCCAGTTCTTTCAATTGTGTTTCAGCCAAGAAGTTGATAACATTTTAATACAGTGTTTATAAATGAAGTAATTCATGGAATGGTGATAGCAATGAATCTATTAAGCTAAGGAGACAGTAGGAACTTGCACTCTGCTCCTGCTGTACCAATTGCTTGTCGAGTGGTTGGCAAGAATTAAAATTGTGCTGTCAGAGACTACATTTCGCATGATTACACACCTTTAAAGTTGATCAGGAAGAAAATAAATTCTGATACATGGCAGGAATTGAAAAGAATAATCTTAGGCAGTGAGAATCTGTGAGCCATTCTGAGGGCTTGTTTTCCAATGTGTTGGTTCTTTCAACACTTGATCTGGAGCAGATAAGGCGGCACTGCTAAACCCCCCTTACTCCACTACACATAATATCCATCTCTCTTGTTGTGGAAATCTGTATTATTTTTCCCCACCCCCAACCTTACCATACTCCATTCTGTTCCACTTGTTCTGCTGTTTCATAACCCATAAGTGTTTACAAAGATTTTTCACTTTTATTCTTAAACTGGTATTCTGTCTATTGCCATTCAGCCAGTCTTGCTTTTTTTTTTTTTTGTCTTCACTGCCTGAAGAGAATAGTTGATCCATGTCCCTTTCTGTATGAACAGACTGTTCTCCTGTCTCCACTAAACCGTCTTTGCTCCCCATTGAACAAGAGCCTGGTTTCCTTCTTAGCCAAACCTGCAAGCAGTCTTTCAAGTTTGTTATTTATCTTTGATACTCTGATGAGAAAGAGAAGAAACAAAATAATTCTTAGGATGGCATCTTTTGTTTTTCCATCTCTACATATTAACAGAATATTCAATGAACTCATTTAACATTTCTCAGTGATCTATAAATAATCCTTTGTCTTTTTAAAGAATGTCTAAGGGAAGAAAAGTGACTACATAAAAATTGGGTTTTTTAAATTCGCTAGCTCTATTCCCTGTGTGCACCCAACCACATCTATGCACTTTATTAAAACAATTACAGCTCACATCTCTGCTTACTCATTAGTTGTGGAGACTAGGTATTGCAATGGAGTGAGCTTTTTTTCTAGCCTGGAGTGCATATTTAGTAGAATAATTTGGAAAATTCTCAATTAAAACACATGAACAAGTATGTTTACCTTCATTCCTCTATTAAAAACACTCCTCAAAAGTATGACAAAAAGCCTTGAGAGTCTATGCCATGGTTGGGGAACCTACAGCTCTCAAGATATGGTTGGACTACAACTCCCACCATCCCTGACCACTGTCCGTGCTGACTGGGGCTCATGGAAGATGTAGTCCAAAAGCATCTTGGACAGTCATAGGTTCCCCATTCCTGATCTAAATCAACCAAATCTTTCCTTTTCAGGATTTTGCAACTCCTTGGGTTTGCTGTCATACTAGCTGTACTTGATGAGAGCTGTATTCTAAAACATGAGGATACCAAGTTGGGGAAGGTTGTTTTAAGTTTCTGTCCTCTTGAGAACTAGAATACATTTGACTACATCACCTACAGGTGCAGATATCAGATCTGGGTGGGCTCAAAAGGCCTGACCACAAAGCTGCCAGTGTGAAGGAAACCTGGTCCAGACAAGGCCGATGAAAGAGGGCTGGACCCAAATCCCAGGCACACCAAGGAGATACCTATATTACTATTTGGCAGCAGCCCAGTAATTCTCCTCTCATTTGTGTAAGGGTAAGATTATAGCATATTTTCCAGACTTGAGTCGCAAAACAATTATAAAAGCATTTCCAATACCATCTGCATACCAGTTAAAATAGAGAGAAACATTATCTAGCAGGAAATTATAGGGATTATAGGAACTAAAGGAATTATAAAGTGCTCTACCACTTGAGTAGAGATGACAAGGCATTTCTATAACGCAGAATGCAACTATGTCAATAGTGTTACACCTAGAAGGGAGATCCCCCCCATCAAGGCATAATTATATGGGCCTTTTACTACCTATGCTGCATAATTAGATGCTTGTGAAATTCATCAGCTTCTGAACTATTATGTTGTCGGGTGGGGGTAGCCAATGTGGTGCTCTCCAGGTGTTGTTGTGCAACTCCCAGCATGTCTGTCCCATGCTGACTTGAGCTAATGGGACATCTGGAATGCACCATGTTGGCTACCCCTCTTGTATGATGCAGGGGGTTGGAATAGTGGTCCTTTCCAACTCTACAATTCTATGTATATTACTCCTCTTTTATGGATAAAAAAATAAGATGTATGCAGCTCAAGGTGAATTATCACACAGCTCCTCAAAAGAAATGGGGAACAGACAGCATTAGTTCCAAGCAAGAAACTGCCCAGAGTGGCTAGAAGAACATGAGAACATGTCACCTCTTTGTACATCCCCACCCCCTCCAGGGAGCAGCAGAAGTTTTGGCCAAGATGCTTCTGCCTTTCCTATTAAAGAAATATATTTCTTTAATATAGCTAACTGAACAAAGCTGCTGATTTCTGTAAATGACACTGTGTCTTGAGAGGAACTCTTTCTGAGGAGCAGAATTGCAGATTAACATCTACTAAGATAACACTTGTTGCCATGCCACAAATCCAAGGAAGTGTCTGAATGCCTCCACGTGTGTACTGTATTAGTACTGAATGCCTCCATATGTGCCTCTGGATTTGAGAGAGATAAAAGAGTTATTTTTACAATGAAGCTATTATCCTTTATTTCTGCAGCTGAAAACTACCACCACTTATTCTCTACCTAGGCTACATCAAACTTGGCATTTTAAAAGCTTGTTTTGTTTTTTAATCTCAGTGCTGTTTTGAATTTGTTTTAAGATGAATGCTTCTTTCACTCCCATCGAAGCTTGCATTCTGGTGCTCTTGCTGCATTTTCATTACATACCATCACTTATTAGGCCATTATAAACTGATTCAAGCAGAATGACTGCATATTTACTGTTCTGTGTTTTAGAAAGCTGCTTTTTAAAAATTCCTAATTGCACAGTTCAGAATGTCACTAGCACTCCACCTAGCTTCTGGCAGTTGCTCTGCTACTGCACATACCACTGTCATAAGGCATTTTTGATCACTATCGTAACCTGATAACAGAGCTGTCAGGGGTTCAGGAGCAGAGGCACAGGGAAGAGAGGAGATGGAGAGCGAAGGGGAAAAATCCGAGGGGAGCGTAGGAGATGACAGTGGCCCGAGGGATTCCATGAGCCTCTCCAGCGAATCGGAAGATTCACAGAAGGGGGCGCCAGTGGCCAGGGGTAGGGGGTTCCCAAGGGGAACGCCCCAGGAGCAAGGGGGCAGCAGGGACTCCCAGAGCAGTAGTTGGAAATCAGGACCAGCTTCCCCACCAGAGCAGAGTGGGGGGGAAGAGTCCCAAGTATCGGGGCCAGTGCATTCCCCACCAGGGAGAGAAGACGAGGCAGGGCTGACCACGCCTCCATCGGAGAGTCGGACAACGGAGGGGAGGTCAGATCCGGCCAGTATCCCGGAAGAGGGAAGCAGTGACAGAGCTAGTGTAACGGTTAGGAGGAAGGTCACTGGGTTGGCGCGAGAGGCAAGTTCAAATGTACAGGAGCGCGGGACAGCAGAGAATGAGGATTGGGAACCGGGTCCTAAAGCCCGCCGGAGGCAGGGGGAGGAGCTAAGCGACTCAGCGTCGGAAGAGTCCAGAAAGGGCAATGCCCCAGCGGGCAGGAGGACCCAGAGGAGGAGAGAGCAGCGGAAAAGGTGGAGCAGGGCTAGGATCTTAAACTGGTGTCAGAGGGGAGGAGACTCAGACGGGACTTCGCCGATCTAGGATTTAAGACGTAGGGCTGCGCGCTGCGGCTTTGAAATGGAAACTGAACTTCAATAAAGACTTTTGTACATTACGACAGCCTAGCGTTGGTCCTCTGTGAGCTGGGACCTAGAGGCAGCTCTGACAAGAGCTTCTTTTGTTCCTCTTCTCAGGTGTTAATGTCTTGTCGGTTTCAAATCTCAACCACCTTGCATTTGTTACATAAATCACATTCTAAAGTAGATGTGATGCTTCACAGCATAAGTTGACCAGAATGCTTCTTTTTCGGAATGACCAGTTGAGATTGCTGAAAAGTGGGGAGAGGAAAATTCATGCATTGAGGCATGAGATAGATATGCAACAGCCTACCTCTTAAGCACATCTGAAGCTCATCATCTTATGGGCCTCACATATCCAGTTAAACCAACTCTTGCTTAGAAAGCTCATATCACAACCAAACCAAGCCAGTCCTAAAAATTCCAGAGGACCCTGTCTTTTTGTGGCAAACTGGCTGTTTTGGGGGAAGAAGAAGAGTGAGGCACGTGCCCTGTGCCTTTTGATGCTGCACTGAGAACAACCCAAATGCTTATGTGGGTTTCTGTAGGAATGTGCTTAAGGGTTTTAACAAATTATTTTCTGAATTTAAATTCAGAGTCTAATAATCTCTAGGCTACTTCAGCAGTACTCTGGGAAGACCCCATTACATTAGTGTCACTGAATAAGAAATGGAAGCACATAAAAAGGCCCTTCGAAGCCTATATTTGCTGCTGTAATGCGAAATGATGAGGGGAAATGATTTTAAGAGAGATCTATTATTACCCATTATGATGCCTAAATAAAAGAGCAAACGCCACTGGCATTACTGAGCAGAAAGGGAAATTAGAGAGGGTCACATTATTCTGCACATTCTAGCACTAATCCTCACCTGATGCCATAGAGTATGGGTAGGCAAACTAAGGCCCGGGGGCCAGATCTGGCCCAATCACCTTCTAAATCCGGCCCACAGACAGTCTGGGAGTCAGCATGTTTTTATATGAGTAGAATGTGTCCTTTTATTTAAAATGCATCTCTGGGTTATTTGTGGGGCATAGGAATTTGTTTATTTCTTCCCCCCCCAAAAAAAATATATAGTCCGGCCCACCACAAGGTCTGAGGGACAGTGGACCAGCCCCCTGCTGAAAATGTTTGCTGACCCCTGCCTTAGAACTCTGCTGAATCTCTCTCTGAATATGTATTCCTTTGTTACCACTTATCTTCCTTCCATTTGAGACTAGATATGTCACTGCTGTAGCAGGGACGCAGGTGGCGCTGTGGGTTAAAGCCTCAGCACCTAGGGCTTGCCGATCGAAAGGTCGGCGGTTCGAATCCCTGCGGCGGGGTGCGCTCCCGCTGCTCGGTCCCAGCGCCTGCCAACCAAGCAGTTCGAAAGCACCTCCGGGTGCAAGTAGATAAATAGGGACCGCTTACCAGCGGGAAGGTAAACGGCGTTTCCGTGTGCGGCTCTGGCTCTGGCCAGAGCAGCGATGTCACGCTGGCCACGTGACCCGGAAGTGTCTCCGGACAGCGCTGGCCCCTGGCCTCTTAAGTGAGATGGGCGCACAACCCCAGAGTCTGTCAAGACTGGCCCGTACGGGCAGGGGTACCTTTACCTTTACCTTATGTCACTGCTGTACCTGGCAGTTACAGGTATGGGAAGAATGTACAAAAACATAGAAAACTACTTAATACTGACTTAAGACCATTGGGTCCATGTAGCTCAGTACTGTTGATATTGGCGAGCAGCAGCTCTCCAACAGCTTAAGGGATAAATCTTTTTTTCTTTCTCTTGCCTACCTGAACATGCCAGGTGCTGTATTATTAAGCTATAATCAATACCAGGGAAGGTCCTAGAACAGATAATTCAACCGTCAGTCTGTGAGCATTTAGAAAAGGATGCTGTGATAGCTAAGACCCAGCATGGATTTCTCAAAACAAAGTTATGCCAGACCAATCTGATTTCTTTTTTTGATGAAATTACAAACTTGGTGGATCAGGGAAATGCTGTGGACATACTGTATCTTGATTTCTGTAAGGCTTTTGACAAAGTCCCCCACAATATTCCCACGAGAAAGCAGGTAAAATGTGGGTTGAACGAGGTAACTGTTAGGCGGATTTGTATCTGATTGGCTGACCAAACCCAAAGAGTACACATTAATGGCTCCACATCATCCTGGAAAAATGTGACTAGTGGGGTGCCACAGGGTTCTGTCCTGGGCCTGTTGTTGCTCAATGCCTTCATAAATTACTTGGATGAAGAAACTGAGGGGAAGGACTAGATGACTTTTGGATCCCTTTCAACTCTAAAAGTGTGATTCTATGAAGGTACAATGAGCCCACTGTGCTGCAAAGCATGAGCACAAGAGCATGAGGGCATACCAGGGTTGCTTCTTAAAATGCTACAGGAGAACAAAAAATAGCTGGTCTGGAAATGGAGACCAGCAAAAGACAAAAGAGAACTGAGAGCATAAGACACAGCTGCAGGAAAGAGATAAAGCTAACTACAAAGCAGAGTTGAATTAACACTGCCAAATAGGTCTAAAGGGGGGATTCAACAACTCTATTAGGTAACAAAAGGTCAGTTATTAAGGAAGGGTGCAGAAGTGTTAGTTTCAAAAAGCCTTAGCTCTTGAACGCTGGGAGTAGGGGGCGGGGAGAGGACTTGATCATACAGGGCACTTCTTAAATTCACAAGAATCCCTTACAGATTGTATTCCATATATGCTTGTAAACATAAACCCTCCAAACTGTAACAATTTTAGATAGTAAACTTGTGCAGCAAGCAAAGTTACATTGTAGGGCAGCTACTCTCTGATTTTTTTAGAAGTTTTGGGTCTTTAAAAGGTTTGGATCTTTTAGAAGTCTTCGGGTGCAGTTTTTTGAATTCCAAAATGAAAGGATGTTCTCAACTTACTTGTCTGTCCTGATTCTCCATTCCTTCACCAAAAGGCAAAGCAAATGCAACCTAACCTAAAAGAGAATTTTTCTAAAACTGAGAAAAACCACACAGAACGAAAATTGAGAAAAACCACACAGAATATACAAAACAGGCATGTTAATACTTTTCTAACTAAGCATGCAACCAACTCTTTACACAGAGAGATTTAATTATGTAGATTTAATACCTGGATGCTTAAAGGGAGATGGTTATTCACAGCTATTGCTCTCTTACCATCACTCCAACTTTGCCTCTTCTGTGGATCAGACTTCAGTCAGGCCATGTGACCAAAGGAGGAATGATAGCCGTGAGGAGCGCAGAAAAAAGAAACACCATGGTACACATGCATCAACACAAGCAGATGCCATCATCTGCCCTAGCTGCAACAAGACATGTCTCTCCCATATCAGTCTTTACAGTCATAGCAGGTGCTGTAGCTCTCCAGCTGTTTGACTGTGCCCCCAGAAAGTGCACTCTTCCATTTTCTCCCAAGATAGATGCCAACAACTAATCCTTTCTAGCCATTTACCTGGGGCCTGCCTACCACGTTTGGATCTTTTTCTAAAAATTGACATTATGTCAGTGAACCTTTTTATCCAAAGGTACGGAATCTGATATTAGCAACAACCTAAAACATTTTTTTTTAAAGAAGATCAGCAATTTCACACTTGATTTAAGAACTCTTGGGTGTATGCCATCCAGATCCAATGACATAGATTTTTAATCTGTCAATTAGCCTTAGAATTCCATTCCTTGTCACCTCTTTTCAACTTGGTGCTTCAAATGCTCTCCATCAAAATACTTGTTCAGGCAGAGTATCTGTTCAAAATCTTCCATGATAAAGACCGATTGCAATAATTCTGCAACCTTCCTATCCTCCTTCAGCAATCGGTCCACACTGTTGTTGTCTAACAGTCTTCTTTAAACAAGACAGAACTTTCCACAAAAAATTCAATATGCATCTGTAATTAGCACATACTAGTCTCTGAGAAACAGTTACCAACTAAACAGGAAAATAGATGTTTGACACCTGAGGCACTGTAAAATGGCCTGAGCATCTCAATTAAATCCATAATAAGCCTCAAGCCACTTATTAGGAATTGTACAATAAATGGCTACAATACTAAACCAAACCGTGCAATGGATTTTTGAATCTGCCATACAATTCATGGTAGATATTGCATTACAATGAATATTAACCCTTGTATTTTCTCATTTCCTCTTAAAACATTGAAGAAACAGCCCCAGGCCCCTGAGGGCTCCCCTCAGCTGTGTGCAAATAGGCTGAGGGCTGCAGGTCCTCACCTGTACTCTACTCAAACATGCCAGGAGACATTTGGACAAAACTCTGTTCCTCCCCACCTTCCCTGAAATATTGTGAGAGCTCACTTAACTGATTTCTCTGTAAGTCATTGTTCTTTCCCCAACAAAATCGTTTTATCTATTAGCTGATCATGGATTGACCCTGATCTATTGGTCAGGCTCTTCACTAATGGTCGCTTCAAAATATAACGGGAACTAGACCAGAAGAAACGAACATAGCCACAAAATGAGAAAAGGGAGAACCTAATCAACACACTATGAGATGGGGGTCACAAATACCAAAGAAAATAACAGGTAACCTATTACTTGGGCTAGAATCTCATTTCAGAAAATTCCAGAACATTTTTAAAGTAATCTGACCATAATCAGCAATCAAATCAAAGAGTTAGTTGAAAACGACACAGAGGTAGCAAACAGATCATCTCTCTGCAGATAGTACTGAGAAACAGGAGGGCAGACTATCCTCTGTAGAATCCCAGGTCACACTGTCTGAGAAATAACTCAGTCTGGAGAATCATAGGCATCTCAACAATCTTATATTATTAGCCTTTCAGATGTACTGAGAGAAAACTCTCATCCTCTTCTTTGAAAAATGGATGCCTAAGATCCAGGGACAAAAATCTGAAAATGAGCCATGAAAGGAAAATATGCAAATAGAATTGATAGTCTAGTCACTTATCCAGACCAAGGTGCTGACCCACCAGAGGTTTTTAACTGCAGAACAACAGAGCTTAGTTTTCAGAGGGGTAGCTATGTTCATCTATTGCAGCAAAAAACAACAAAGGCCACACTGGGTTTATTAAATGAGCAACATGATAGTGCTTGCAGGCTTTTCTTTCCCTCATTGCATGAGCAGATAAACCAGGAATGAATAGCTTCATATGATGTCTGAACCAAGGATTCTGGTTTGTTGTTGCCAAACAAGCCAGGACTATAACTGGAGTTTGTGGTTGACTTATGAATTCTGGCTTGCTTGGGAGCAACAAACAAGGTTCAGACATAGCACAAAATAATCCATACCCAGTTTACACAAAGGGAAGAATGAATGGACTGCATGCACCAATATGCTGCTTTTTCACATTTAGGTTTATTAATTCATAGCCTATAGCAGGGATGGGGAACTTGTATTCCAAAAACAGTCAGAAAGCCACAAGTCCCATCAGTTCCAACCAGCATGATCAATGGTCAGGGATGATAGTTGTAGTCCAATAGCACCTGGAGGGTTACAGTTTCCTCACTCTTGACTTATAGCTATGTGCTAACTGCCCAAGAGTTTTTGGCACCTTAAAAATTAAAAATCCATTCTTAACCTGAAACTGTTCTTAACCAGAAGCACTACTTTAGCTAATGGGGCTGCTGCTGCGCTGCCAGAGCACGATTTCTGTTCTCATCCTGAAGCAAAGTTCTTAACCCGAGGTACTATTTCTGGGTTAGCGGAGTCTGTAACATGAAGCGAATGTAACCTGAAGTGTATGTAACCCGAGTTACCACTGTACAGAACTTTAAGGAAAAACAGATGAAAATGATAAGGCTTCAATGGACGTGTGCTGACATTATTATTTTGAGCTGGGATATAATTCTTTGAAAAATATGAACATTTTTCTGAGAATTCTTCAAGAAAGATGGTAAATTATTCCACTGATTCCACACTGCACCATAATACGTTTACTATTACTAATCTAAAATCAACAGCACGGCATATATTAGGAATGTCACAAAATAATGAGTAAGCTTCTGAACAAATGACCATCCACACATCTCTCTTCATCCAGGCAAGCTGGAGGCATTATCATAGTTCAAGGACATATTCCAGTCAGGCAAAAACACTTGAGACTGGTAAACAGTATGGCCTGAGGAGAGTCTCAGGGGCCAGATAGAGAGCCCTGGCCTGGCCCACTTTCAGCCCCCAGGCGTGAGATCCCCCACATCAAATTTAATCACTCTTCCCCCATTCTTTCAAGAATTGTACAAGTAGGACAAAATAAATGGGAAGAGGGTCATTAGTGTTTTTTTAAACATTCTCTGCACTGCTGAGTCTGCATGCAATCCAATATCCATTTACCTTGAAGTAAGCCCCACTGAAGCCAATAGGGTTTACTTCTGAGCTGACATTTTTAGTACTTCACTGTTAAGCTCAAAAAACCTGTTCACTGTTAAACACACTCTGCTGGTGGTAGGTCAGTTTGTGCCAATTCTAACAGACGGTCTATAGTTGCAATCCACTGCCTAGAAGGATTGGCAAGGCAATATAATTTATTAATGATGCACTAAGCATCAATACAAGCTTTCTGTGAACAAAAACATTTGCTGATTTTGGCCTGGCCTAGAGAGGAAGACTCTGCAGATTCTCTTGAGAGGTGGAAGCAGTGCAGTGCCCCAGGAACCAGCCTTGACAAACACATCATTCCTCTGTGTCTCCCATAGTTTAATTGACTTGCTCTCCCTGGCGTTAATCTCTGTTGTGCACGTATGTCCTCTACAAAAGCTATTTTGGTTTAGTCAAAGAATGGTTTCATTCGCAATCTGAACTCTCTGTAAAAGCCTGAAGTCTAAGAATTCTAGTCTTTGGAGACCTTTTCTGTTAAAGTGCTGTGAATAATTTCTTTTGCTTTTTGCCATTGCCTGTTACAGTACCTCCTCCCTGAAGCACAAAACATTTCCCCCTTTTCATTTCTCACAGTATTTCTCTTCAGTTCACAGCAACACAGACATATGATGGGCTGGCTAAGTTGCAAGCTGTTATTCTTTTTCTGAGGAAAAGTCTATGGCTTCACGAGAAGGGCAAAACCTCAGGTAATCTATTCACAATGCAATGTGGGGGAAAGCAACATAATAATTCACAGCACTTTTAAGAGAAAATCTCTCTCTGAAGTTCAGAACTCCAGCTCAGGGCTTTAACAGTCATCTGCGATTTTAAGAGGCCCCAAATCCTTGACCCAACAATAAAGAGCTTCTCTAAAAGAGCCAGCAGCAAAGCCTCGTTTGGAAATGACAATTTGCCTTGCCTCACAGTCAGTAAGAGCTGGTGCAAGCTGGGCTGCTAGAGCTTCCCTATCTGGTTATACTGAAAAACCTGAATGGAGGAAAGCAGTAAAAATTATTTGTGTGGCGGTCAGCCTGGCTATCTGGCTGTGTTTACATCATCCCACTTTGGCCGTAGTCCCCTCATGTTTTTCATGGCTATGTGTGTGGGTGTGGGTGTTGGTGTAACTGTTTACCAAGTAGGATAGAAGTCCTAGTTGATTCTATCCCTAAATGTACTCAAGGCATGTGCCCAACTACTGGAAGCTCACATTTGTCCTAAACTTGCTATCATGACTTTGACCTCAGTCATTCTGAGCTGCAAGCAAACACTGTCCAAGCTGTTTACTTTCCAGGGAAGTCCAATAATACCTGCTTCAAAAGTTCTTTGGCAAAATGAAAAAAGGACTTCTGATTCTATATAGTCAATATCCTGAAGTTGATCACTTTAACTCATCTGATAACCACACAGCATCAAGCCTACTCTATTTATTAAAGATAGAGAATAACAGCTGGATGGGGCAAATGGGCCAAAGTTACATGTGTATACTTACTCTAAGGATGCAGTACCTTCTAGTATCATGTAGAAAAGTGGGTATAGTTTATTCCACAGATTAACTTCTATAACTCTCTTGAATCAAATCATAGCCATATTTTCTACTATTAGATTTATCAGTTTATACAGACAATTGCTAGTATTGAATACATAGGACCTCATCTTCTCTTTAATTAATGGTCTAACAAATGATAATGGACAAAAATTCCCACAAGAAATCACTGATTTATCATCATAAAGTTTACACTGCATCTGTTTTGTACCTGTAGAAAGGTTAAGATTCTCTCCAATTTCAGCAAGCAAAACCTGTTGTAAATTGGTCTACTTTCTATTTAAATTTATATTCAATTTTTGTGTTTTGAAGCACTTTAATATATTTGATAAACATATATATCCATCTGGATTCCTATGTCATCATTTTCATGACCCTTATTGTCCATTGGCTTCAATCTTGGATTTTCAGTAATCATGTTTGAGACTTTAATGCCGCATGCTTCAAAGAGGAGAAGTTGGTTTTGCTCTATTGAACAAGACTAAATATGTCATCAAGGGTAATAGACTCAAAATCCCTGGAACCTGCTAATTAAGTTGAGGATTTTTTACCCTGTTCCTGAATCCTCCTATCTATATCCAAGTCAATGCTTGATTAATATAGCTTTTACCTTTCTTTTATCTCTTGAACGCCTGGTTTTATATTGTCTAGCTACCCGTTTCTCTTAATATTCTTTTTGGCTAAGCATTCCAGATTGTGTCCTGGGATTATTTTTCGAGTATGCTAGCCTGCCACTGTGCCTTTTGCTGCCTGGCAATTATATAGAGGGGTTTTTTTAGTAGTCCAAGAAATTGTAAAAATCAGTTCAAATAAGTAAATGTGCCAGGTTTAGATATTCAGGCATTGTTATCTGTCTGGTTGTAAATAATGTGATAAAGTGGTGGTAGCTACTTGATATTAAGCACTACACACTAGGATAGCATCTAGGGGAGCAGAGTAGTGAGTTTGATAGGAGAATCCCTGGCTCTGTAGTAATTGTAATCCAGCCCTGGTGATGGGATTTGGCCTCTTAGGATAAAGTGCCCACAAATGCTCTGTACTCCAGGTGAGACTGACATAGATTTATCACCTCTTATCTCTAAAATCCATGCTATCCCCTTATACATATCCCTCCTGCTATGGTAAACAATATAGCCGCCTCCATCTCCTTACATGAATTTCCTGAAAAAATGCTACTGCCTAATGTGCTCACCTGCTTTGGTCCAGCTCCACCACTGGAGAGGCAATGTCCATATTTTGGCCCATATTGGATAGAACTCCTTCCATATGCGGATTCATTGCCTAACATTCACATCAGGGAATTCAGGATATACAGTATAAAGTAAAATTAACCCACTGTTTTTCTGGAATGAATGTTTGTTTAATTAGTGTTTGGGGATGACAATGAAACTTCTGGGGAGCACAGAAAGCAGTGTAGAGTGTTAAATAGATCAACTGCTGTTGTGACTAGCTCTAGCAAGCAGCCCTGGATCCTTGCCCTCAGCCAGTCAGCTCATCAAGGAATCTCCTAGTTAGCTAGGCAAGTACACTTATTATAGTAATAATGGCTTGTTTACAAATATGACTTTCAAATATTTACATTTCCAGCTTTTTAATTTTCATTGTTTTGAATATTTCAAAATCTTAACTTCACACATTATAGGCAATCACATAATTGCATTTAGGACAAGTAATAATTACATACCATACATGCAAAACAGTCATCTTTCAGCAATTCATCTCACAGCTGTGTCAAAAAATTTTATTTACAGAAACCAGACTACAATGTGGGCAGCAATTCTACAGGCCATGCACAATTTTCTTTAAAAGAAATATATTGTTTTTGAGAGAAATAGCAGCAGTAGAATATGCCCTTCTCTCCTCATTAACAAACTCAGCTAGATATTTTGCCAAGAAACCACACACTTTCAGACCATGCCCTTTTATAGCAAATGTTCAACTCTGAAATGACAGTTTCTCCTTGTAATAGCAAAGAAATTGAACACCACAAAAAACTGAAGCATCGCATATAGAGTAAATTGAAAATGTAGTCTTCCAAGTGCTTAATCGTTATTTTATTTGTTTGCTAACACCTTTCAAGAGCAAAAAAAGAAGAGCTATTATTGAGTGAATCACAGCAGCAGCATAAAACCATGGCTTATTCATCATGACATAAAGAAACAATGAACAAAATGCTAATGTTTTGTTTTCAGTTTGAACCCTAAGGACTGCTTCATGTTTGTTTGTACTCTAGATCCGATCCTCAAGTTCAGTACTTATGCAAACAGTGGCCAAAATACAGTGGTGCCTCGCAAGATGAAAAGAATCCGTTCTGCGATTCTCTTCGTCTAGCGGTTTTTTCGTCTTGCGAAGCAAGCCCATTGATGGCTTAGCGGATTAGCGCTATTAGCGGCTTTTAGCGGCTTAATGGCTTAGCGGATAAGCAGATAAGCGGCTTAGAAAAAGGGAGGGGAAGGGAAAAAAAACTCGCAGGAACTCGCAAGACATTTTCGTCTTGCGAAGCAAGCCCATAGGAAATTCGTTTTGTGAAGCACCTCCAAAACGGAAAACCCTTTCGTCTAGCGGGTTTTCCGTCTTGCGAGGCATTCGTCTTGCGGGGCACCACTGTAAAGATCCAGGGATTATGAATGATTCTCCCTCACAGATAAGGGTTTCACTTATTTTATTTACATTTGTATCTCACCTTTCTTCCACCACAGAAGTGGAAGGACCTGTCATCCAGGTACTGAGCATATCCAGACCTACTTTGCTTTTTTAAAAAAATAAATAAATAATATTTATTACTTTTAAACCTTACAAACAAGAAGAAAAAGAAAAGAAAAAAGAAGAAACGAAAGAAAGAAAAAACAATACAGTACAATATATAAACAATACACCACACAACCTTAACACATTAAACTAAACAAAACAGAGCAAAAACAATTTAAAAATATACATCATACCATTTCAATGCCTTATCTTTCATTCCCTTGTTTCATCGACTTCCTCTCACCTCCCTTTTAGTATTCCACTTCTATTAATTGTTTCAGCAATTCCTTTCCATCTTTCTCTATTTTCTGTCATTTGATTATCTTAACTTATTTTAACCTTATTTTCCATTAATACTATAATACTTATTTATGCTTAACTCCTTATAACACTTCTACTAAAGCCATATAATTTCATTCCAACATTTTTCTGACACTCATTAATTTTACAGTATTTCTATAAATAAACTTTAAACTTTTTCCAATCTTCTTCAACCGTCTCTTCTCCCTGGTCTCGGATTCTGCCAGTCATTTCCGTCAATTCCATATAGTCCATCAACATGGTGATCTTCTGTCCGCGGCTCTTAACTCTTTTCCAAGTCCCTTCTGCAAGTCTTCTTCATACTTTACTTTGTCTTCTGCTGATCTTGTTCTTACTTTCCTTCCTTTGATGCTGAAGAGTAGGTCTCGGGGGAGCTCCAACCTAGCAATGTTTTTATTCCTTCTCGACAGGTCATCCACATCTCCGTGGTTAAAACTAAAATCCCTCCAAATCTGAAGGTCCCCACAACTCCAATTTCCTCCTGACCCAGGTCCAGGTCCCAAAGGTCAGTAAATCCCTGCATGAGATGATCTATCCAACTTTCCTTCTCCAGTCCAAGCAGGGCTCCAATCCTCAAAATCTGACTTTCTCTGAATTCAATCATAGAGGACAACAACTTATAGTCATCAAATTGCCTCTGTAAGGCTGGGGCTCTCTCCCTCTCCACTTGTATTACTTTAGGTTCAACAACCACAACTTTCTCCCTCGCTTTCTCCACAGTTTGGCATGTCAAAGTAAATTCCTGTATCGGTTCCTGGATAGTTTCTGTGTATATGTTCAATTTTGTCCCAAATTAGTTGCTTTTTGTCCCAAGATATCAATTTTGATATTCATCACATCCGTCTTCTTGTGGAGCTGTTCCAATGACTCACTTATCTTACATAGTGCAATCACTAAGGCTTCTTCTGTCGACATTTTTAAGCGATACAAGGTCAATCCCTGGTTCTCACGGTTTTTCTCTTGCAGCTGGAGATTCCACCAGCTCAACTCTTGTAACAGTTTCAAAGGCTCCCTCTAGAGGGAAACAATTTCTGTTTGTATCAATCCTTTTAAGCACAGTTCAAGCAGTAAAATTAGTTTCAATTTTCAGTTACTTTTACTCCTTTTTAAATGCAGAAGGAGACAATGGAAACAATGTATTTCTCTTATTTAACTAACTGTCAGCAAACATTTTATTCTCAGTCAATGAACTTTCCCAAAACGTCAGTCTTACTAGCAGCCCGTTTCCAGGTTCAGAGCGGTGGTAATTTAACTTTCTTCACTCTCTCCTGCAGGCTAACGCGATCCAAAATTTCCCCCCTCTTCTCCTGCTTCCAAGGGGGGTTTAATGATTTTAGCCGATGGAAGTTTAATCCTTTACATAGGACTTTCCAAGACTTTAGCTTGCAAGCTCTTTGCTTCAATCTATTTACAAAAGGGGAAGGCGGACTTCCTGTTTGAAACCTCCCCGTTTCGGTGCCAAATTAAGACGTTTAAAAATCCAATTTTCCGTTCTACTCACGGGTAGTTGTTTAGAATCAAATTGTCCACAGGAAAAAGTCAGCGCTCTCCGGCAACAGCAATGCGGCTTCACTCCGTGAAAGAAGCAGTCAATTCGAAGCACCGCACCGCTCACCCCACGTCGCTCCGGATCCCCGAAACCGGGTCTCCCTGCGAGTAGGGGAGGCGCAAAAGGTGCCAGCAGAATCCCACGTTCACAGGCTTCTCCCGCCTGCGATTTTTTGTGGGTCTCCGCCTTCGCCGTGGCGGCCAGACCCTGATTTCCACGGAGCAAATTCCTCCCAATCAGAGGAATTCTGCCATTGCCGGAGGCGCTAACCCGGAAGTCTATCCAGACCTACTTTGCTACAGTAAACTGGTGGCCTTGTGAACCTTCAGAATTTTTTTTTGTTTGCAAACAGATATACGGTACTTGTGAAAAATCTGCCATAGTATCAAACTACATAATTTTGAACTCACACCTGGCCTTCTAAAACAAAGGGCTCATCCAGAATGCCTTTTGTGCTGTCTTTCTAGGCATGGGTCCAAGCTTCAAAGCACTGTAGGGGTTTTTTTGAGAGGGTTTTTTTCCTTTTCTGTCCCAGCGCTTTCCGAGGAAAAGCCATGTTTTTCTGCTGAATCAGAACAAATGGCATTTGTGTTTTCAGTGGACTCCCATCTGCTCTAATTCAGTGGTAAAATGTGTCCCGTGAAAGCACTGGGACAAAAAAGAAAAAAGAAAAAAACCCCAAACAAATGTTTGGACATGGAGCTTTAAAGTGCGGATCTGTGCCTGGAAAGAACAGTGCAAAAGGAAGTCTGGATGAGCCCAAACACAGAGACAATAGCTACAGAAAGGCAAACACTTAGCCAAAACTGATCTACAACAGCACTTCTCAAAAGTTTTGAAGTGGAATCCACCTATAAACTTTCTCAACTTTCTAAAACCTACTTGTAAACTAACACTGCTTTATTCATTCCTGCTTTCCTCCAAACAGAATATGAAATCAGTATTGCATCAGTAAAGTCTGAACAAATATATGCATTTTGTCATTTCTCATATTAATATGCTAATAATGCTAATAATAAACAATATTTTGCTTATTTATATATCTACTGTTGCGCAATAGGCAGAGCCCATCTCTGATGGTGATATTCTGTACTTCCCCTTCAAACATAAGCACATTGCCAAGGTCACCCTCACAACACTGGGAGGAATATGAGAAGTTTTATCCTGTTTTTACCAAAGCGATCAAAGACGTTTACAAATATAAAAACTAAATATATTGAACAATAAAATCAGACTAAAATACCAAAGGCAAAACACACAGCAGCACTAAAACAAGAATGAAGTAGGGAGGGTTTAAAAAAATAATAATAGCAGAAAGCATACAAAGAAGGTTTTGAAAAGCTGTCTAAAGGCAGGGAGAGAAGCTGCATGTTTGATCTCCCTGGGGAGAGAATCACATAACTGCAACAGCACCATCAATAAGGCTCTGTTCCTATTATTCACCAGTCAGAATTTCCAGTAACAAAATGCCAGAAAGCATGGCGTCTGGTGCTGATCTTAAGATTGAGACAGGTTTACATGATGACCATGTACATATGCAATCTCACCTTGCCAGACTTGTTCTTGAGTCCCCAAAGGCCTTGATTTGGAAACATCAACAAAAGATGTACAAAATATTTTGAATTAATTTGGGGTCATTGTAAGGATAAAGGTGCCCAGAGGTTGCGCTTAAATTTGAAAGAGATATGCACATTACAACATACAATGCCTGTGAAATAAAATGCTATCTCTGACTGGAACTGTCAAGTTGATATTTGGAAAGATCTAACTGAATAACCCAAGTCTGATAGGTCTTTCACCATAAAGATGCAACTAAGCAAATGTACTTATGGTAGTCCCATCAAACTCACTGGGACTCGCTTGCACAGTTTTTGGCTATTTGACAGTGCCTGCCCAAGGCAGTTTACAAGCTTTCATTTGCATATAAGGTCCACCTGTAACATGCAGCTCAAAGTAAAATATTTCTGCAATAAGCTCTACACTACCCCCCGGTGCTATCTTATTTGTTTGTATGTGGAAGCTATTTTTAAACTGTGTTCATGCTCCAGTCATACAGTCCGGTCACTGAATGCAGCAAGGGAATTTAATACAATTTTACATTGCTCTTTTTTTGCTGTCAAAGAACAGGGGTTTCATACACAAGCCCTGCTTTTATGCTTAAGGAGAATAGGAATGTTCCACAGTGCAGGGTCTCAAAATCTCCATCAATAGGAAATGTGAGATTTAAGGCTGCATTTGCACAAAGGCACACAGTGTTAGGCAGTACTGTGGGTAGGCAGAAGTCATGCCTTACCCCTACTGTTCACAATTCTTTGTGCATAGGAGTTTGCTGCTATTTTAAAATTTTATTTACAATATTTTTGAATTTTATTATTGCATTTATCACCTTTCCTCCAAGGAGCTCATGGTAGTATACACGGCTCTCCCTCTCCTGATTTTATCCTCACAACAACCCTGTGAGATAGGTTAGGTTGAGTGATGGTGCCTGACCCAATGAGCTTCATAGCTGAGTGGAGATTTAAACCCCGGGATCCCAGGTCCCTGTTCAGTACCCTTGCCAATACACTACGCAGGCTTATAAACACAAGAACAATCTTGTTCACTAAAGTCATGTGAAGATATTACAGAGTTCTCATCTGTTCAGCTTTCTAGATTGGAAGTAGTCCTATGGCTGCTAGAAAGCCACAACCAACAAGGAGTGGAACAAGCCCTATTCTTGTAAATATATGAGTTTTGGCCCTGATGGATACTGTCTGTGTGGCTGCCCTATTTCTGGATTTTGAAGCATTTGCTGACTGATTGTTCTGGGAGAGCACACAGTTCCTACTGTTCATTTTGTATGTAAGCAAGATCAGCCTGTGTCTTACTGAGCTCTCAGACACATCTATCATCATTCTGCCCAACCCTAACCATAGTGGTGCTCAACTGTCCAGTTCTTACAAGTTCTCAAACAACAGAGTCTGCTACAGAGCACTCAGTTTAGATAACAATTTACAAGCAAGGAATACCACAATTTATGAGAACATGGAAGAAAAGCATTTCTGAGCATAGCTCAAAACCAACATGAAGTGCCACTGTGAGGGCCAGAAATCTCACCTTATACTCATTTATTTCCTAAGGTAATACTAACCCTTTCAAAAAACCAAATGGAATCGTAAGAGGTGGAACATCTAATACCATTCAGAGAACACAAATCAGTTTCTGCGATGAACAGTAGGAAATCACAGCCACTGAACACAAACCTGGCTGCCACAGCAAGCCAAATATTTTTGTCAACCTAGGTCAGGGGTCTGCAACCTTTAAGACAAAAAGAGCCACTTGGACCCGTTTCCGAAGGAAAAAAAAAACTGGGAGCCGCAAAACCATTGCAACATTTAAAACAAATATATCTCCGGAGCCGCGATCTGACAGCGGGCGGGAAGGTGACATTGGGACGGTGCGTGACTAACGCACGCACCGCCCCCATGCGACGTCACAGCCAGTACAGCGCCCGCCACAGTGGGGAGTGTTGGGGCGCACAATGCGCCTCCTCCCCTCGCTAGTATCTGCCCCGGAGACGCGGCAAAGGTGTAAAAGAGCCACATGTGGCTCCGGAGCCGCAGGTTGCTGACCCCTGACTTGGTGCGTCCAAAAGCAGCTAGATGCTCACTTTGTATGTGGCAAGTGACTAAAACAAGCACAACTCTACAGATTGGATATGCAGGCCATGGCAAGGGGAGGAGGAGAGTGCTGGAATCATTCTCTAGCTATAGACGCCCGTATTAGACACTGTGTAGGCAGGGAGGAAGCATCTGCTGATGGAGGCTTCAGCACACATTTCCTCATTGTGCACCAACTGGCTCCTATGGCATCAAATGTCCTTGAAGTCTAAACATCCTGAGGTGGTTTCTTTCTTTCTTTCTTTCTCTGCAACCTTTAAGACAAAAAGAGCCACTTGGACCCGTTTCCGAAGGAAAAAAAAAAACTGGGAGCCGCAAAACCATTGCAACATTTAAAACAAATATATCTCCGGAGCCGCGATCTGACAGCGGGCGGGAAGGTGACATTGGGACGGTGCGTGACTAACGCACGCACCGCCCCCATGCGACGTCACAGCCAGTACAGCGCCCGCCACAGTGGGGAGTGTTGGGGCGCACAATGCGCCTCCTCCCCTCGCTAGTATCTGCCCCGGAGACGCGGCAAAGGTGTAAAAGAGCCACATGTGGCTCCGGAGCCGCAGGTTGCTGACCCCTGACTTGGTGCGTCCAAAAGCAGCTAGATGCTCACTTTGTATGTGGCAAGTGACTAAAACAAGCACAACTCTACAGATTGGATATGCAGGCCATGGCAAGGGGAGGAGGAGAGTGCTGGAATCATTCTCTAGCTATAGACGCCCGTATTAGACACTGTGTAGGCAGGGAGGAAGCATCTGCTGATGGAGGCTTCAGCACACATTTCCTCATTGTGCACCAACTGGCTCCTATGGCATCAAATGTCCTTGAAGTCTAAACATCCTGAGGTGGTTTCTTTCTAGAAAACCCAGTTGTCACTACCTATAATAAAGTAGCACTTGTTCCAGCAGAAGGGAGGCTTGGAGGAATTGGAAAGTGTGGGAACTGAGGCATTTTAAAGCTGAAGAAAAGTGAGCAAAGGGGGACATCATAAGAATTGTATAAAATTATGCATGCTGCAGAGAAAGTGGATAGATTTAATTTTTTTCTTCCTCTATCATACGAGAGCCCATAATTCCTCTTCACACAGCACATTGATAAACTATGGCAGGGGTAGCCTCCAGATGTTGATGGACTCCAACTCCCATCATTCCTTAGAACTGGCTGTGCATCTGGAGGTTGGCTATCCCTAAGCAACTGAATTTGCTACTACAAGAAGTAGTGAAAACTGCCAACTCAGGTGGCTTTTAAAGGGGTTTAGAAAAATCAGCTGATACTAGCCGTGGTGGCTATGTTTCACCTCTACTGTTGGAGGCAATATGCATCTGAATACCAGTAGCTGGGAAGCACAAGAGGCCAGAGTGCAGTTGTGAGATGTCCTGCTTGCAGACTTCCCATAAGCATATGGTGGGTCACTGTGAGAACAGTGTTTGTTTATTTATTGTATTGCAATATTTCTATATCAGCCTGCTGCTCCTATCAATCTGCACTAGTTACAATTTCAGATCATCTCCAAGAGCAGCCCCAGGGAAAGCACACTAAAATAGTCCATCATGGATGTTAGCAGGATGGAGGAAACTGCACTAGTTGGGCCTCTGGCCTGATCCAGCAGGCTTCTGTGCTTATGCTCCATGCTGCAATCAGTCAAAACAACATTCTTCAGCTTCTCCACTTTTAACAGAGGCCAAAAAAAGGACACTGCTGCACAAAGACTTCAGAATCAATCACATTGGAAAATCTACTATTGGCAGGGAGTAGTCAACTTTCCACTAATCAAGGATTTATATTTGCCGTGTATTCGTGACTTTACAAAAGACTTCAGCCTCCTGCTTTAACAATGGCTTGAAAATTATGATCCAGAGTGAGTTGAAATTTCCTTAGGTCAGATACACGATTTCAGGGTTGCTATGAAGTTGGCACGACAGATCTCTAACACAGTGCTCCACCCCACTTGTTTACCTAATCCTGTGTTTAAATAATGTTTACAAGAATACTTGCAAATTATTCCAGTCCATTGGATTTTCAGGTGTTAAAAACACAGATCTAAACCTTGTCTGGAAATATCAAGAGAGCTGGATCTGGCATTCTCTCTTAAAAGCTATATTGGAAAACATGTTCAAAGGCAACTCTTTACTAAGACCCAAAGCATAACTTTGATATAAAGCAGCAGTACAGGATAATAGCACACAAGGGATGTGGCACAGACGGCAAAGCCTTGTAATAAATACTTTCTGAAAGCTAATGCCAGGTTTGATCCATACTATCCCTGGGGCTGCTTATCATTATTATCATCAGATTATTATGTGCCTTGTTTTAGAGGAAACTGGCTAAAGATGGCTGTTAAAACTATTTCCAATAATGGATTACATGGCCCATATTTACGGGGCTATTTCAGCCTCGATTCCGATCAGCTTTTGTTGATTTATAACACTGTCACCAACTTTAAGCACTTGTAGTCAATTGTATTATACAGGGTGTAATGAATAGACTCACCATCTTCAGAGGCAAGTTGTGTTTCAGAAGAGTATGAAGTACAACTAACACATTGAGGGCACATTGATTGGCCCCTCCTGCAGGAGGTGCACATGGAGTAAAGTTGTTGCAGATCAGCTTAAATGACAATTTGAAATTCTGCTAAATCACTTTAAGAGGGTAGGCCATGAATCTGTTTTAAGGAGCATTTGTGTTTTCTGCGGAAGAAGGGAGACTGACTATTTAGGCTCTCTTGGAAAACTATGAAATATTCAGGCAAGACCTGAATCCAGATAGGAAACAATATCCATAAGAAACAAAAATGGCTGCTGACATGTAGTAGCATGGTTAGTCCCTGTGACCTACCTGCCAATTGCCCACAGTTATCCTAGAGCCATGGAGCACCTGACTATTCCTTCCTCTAAGGTCCTCCAAGTGTCTTCTTGCGTCTCCTATTAAAACTTTGACATATATTCCCACCATGGGCGCATTGTTAGTGCTGAATAATGAAGGCTATGTGACGAAACCTGATAAGATCTTAATTGCACTGGCCAGCTAATTGCTTTATGGCCCCAATTAGCCCCAGCATAATGCGGTCCGGCACGCTTCCCAGCCAAGCTGCTCTCAGACCTTCTTCCTCTCCGGTTTCGCCTTGCAGAGTAAAAACACAGCGGATCAAAAACCTGTTGCAGTCTGCTTCAGATCCAAACACACCAAGCACTGTGTATGTCCAAATTCATCAGTTCTTTATTGCAGCAAATATTTACAGCTCAGCATTTCCCAAATTCTCCTGGACTGCTAGCATTCATGGCGTCCTCTCTCAGAGACACAGAGAGAACAACAAGTAGAGCCCCTCCCTCCTTCCAATCGTCAGAATGGGAGGCACAACTCAGAACACAATTAACCCAGTAAGTTCTGAACCCCAACACCCCCTCTTGTCGAGCATTCTGACAAGACCTGTGGATGTACCTTTGCAGACCTCTGTGAGATCAATCCCTTCCCCAATGCCTTGCGCCCTCTCCTGGCGTTCCTGTCAGGCATCTGTGGAACATCCTCACAACTCTCAGATTCGCACTGTGCGAAACTTACCCACGCACCTGTGGCCTGATACCTCTCAGGTGGAATTCCCTTCGTTGTGCGACTGGACCTCCTGGGCACAAACTCAGGCACTTCCTCTGACTCACTGTGGTCAGCAGGTGTGTCCTCTGCATCCTGGGATTCCCCCTCTGACTTAACACGTCTTCGAACCCTTGGAATTACCCTCACAGGAGAACTAGGCTCACTCTTGGGCTCCCTTTTTACAACTTGCGGAGATGCCCCATCCTGCTCCTGACTTTGGTCAGTGAGCTGATCGTCATCAGCAGACTCAGCCCCTGGCTCTCCTTCCTCCTCGTCAGAACCTTCCTGCTCTGAATCGGAAAGACATTCTGAAAGGATATCGCGTCTGGCAGGGGTCTTTAACCTTTCCTCCTGCTTACAGAACTCAGCGTGTTTACTGATCAGCAGCTTACTCTGATCACCTGACGGGTACGCAAACCTCCATGCACGAGCCGTTGGCTCATACCCACAGAAGATCATTTTCTGGAACTTGGGTTCACCTGGCCTTCGCAAAGCTTCAGGCACCGGCAGCGAGGCCATTGATCCGAACTCACGGAGGAAGTGTACCTGCGGCTTCCTCCCGTGAAGCATGAAAAACGGTGTGTCTCCTACCACTGAATTGTAGGACCGATTCCAGGTGAAGCTCACATATTTAACTGCCTCCATCCAAAACTTTGGAGATAACCCAGAATCTGACAGCATCACCTGTGCAGCTTTAACCAGAGCCTCACTTCTGAGCTCTGCCACCCCCCTCTGTTGAGGAGAAGTCACTGTGTGACTTATCCCTTTCTTGTGAAAGAACTTCTGCAAAGCAGACCCAGTAAACTGTGAACCTCTGTCACTAGCAATTTCCCTGACTCTGGTGGAGAACCTTAGTTCCACCTCCTCAATCCAACGTCTAATCAGCTGTGCTGCGTCTTCCTTGGATTTGAGACCATGTGTCCAGGTGTTCTGCGAAAAATCATCCTGCAGTGTCAGCAGAAACCTGGCCCCTCCCAAACTTGGTTCCTTCATGGGACCCAACAGATCTATGTGCACAAGATCAAAAGGTTTTGTGGTTACCCTCTCCACCCTGGGGTAACTGCACCCTCTTACCTTTGCCTGTCTGCAAGCCTGACAATCTAGGACTCTTGCACATTCTTCAATTCTACAGCCTTTGGAAACCTCAGGTAGCACCTGTAGTTCTTCAAGACAAGCATGCGCTGTCTTCTTATGCCACACACAAGAACATGAAACATGAGTGGGAACTGTAGCACGCAGGGCTTGTGCTTTCTCAACCTTCCCCTCACCCTCCAGAGACGTTTTAAGAATGAAGAGATCATTCTGCCCCTTTGCAACTCTGACCAGTTGCTTCCCTCCTTTGGAGATTGTACAAACATCGTGTTCAAAGCAAACCTTAAACCCCTTTTTCAACAAATAAGGCACAGATAAAATACAGTGTTGCACTCCTGGCACAATGCAAACTTCCATCTGCTCCTGCAAAACAGAAAACAATACATTTGCAATTTTATTCACATTTTTCTTTTCCCCACTTGCAAACTGAACAGTTTTCCCGGCCGGAATTGCCTTGCAATTCCACATCTCGACTGCAGGGGTCTCTGAGATCAGGTTGCAGTTAGCTCCTGAGTCGATTAAAAAACGAAAATCAGTGTGTCTCTCAGAGCTGTCCTCAAACAACGCCATACTGGCAACAAACGTCCCGCTGCCCCCACTCTTTGGGCTTCTGCAGCAGTTCTGTCTGGTTGTCTTGGCAACCAACTCCCCCTTGCTCAGGACCTCGGCAGCTTCCGTAGAAGTAGCCTCCTCCGTTGCCTTGGAGACCGGCCTGGCCTCTGCGTTCCCACGCGACTCTTTAGGCCTTATCTTCACTTTGTCCAGGTGGCCGACCTTGAAGCGTCTAGCTCTCCGGAGCTTCCCAGCCTTTGGCTGACGACGACGATCACCAGTGGAAAAATACTGCCCAGGGCTCCTTTCAGCTGGCCTGGCCCCCCTTCTTCCGGAAGAGCACTCTGTGCCAGCCCTGCCCTCGCTGAAACTGCGTTTCACTTCAGCACTCACAGTGGAAAACTTTTGAACCTTGCCTTTGGAATTCTCAGCCCCCCCGACTTGCACCTCAGGGACTGGGGCTACAGCCATTTCCAGGCTCTGCATGACTCCTCCAGGGCTCTGGCCTCCTGCTGAAGTTTCACACAAACTTCTCAGCACCTCCCAGGCAGCCCTTGCTGACTTTACGCCCTCCAAACTGGGCAAAAGTGATGCATGTACGCATGCTTTTAGCATAGCAAGCTCTCTTTGCATTCTCTGCTGGCTATCTTCAGGCAACGCAGCCTCAAAGCCTGTAACGTCTGTCCCTTCAGGACCTGGATTCAGGGGAAGTGGTTCTCTCTGGCTTACATCCCAAAGCCCAGCCACCAGAAACCAACCCCTTACTCTTCTGGACCAGGTTGCCCAACTTCTTAAAGTGAGCTTCTCAAGCGGAACGTCCTCAAAGACCTGGCTGTCTGCCATTCTCTCCTCTTTCCCGGGGCCCCAGCTGCTGTACTCACGTTTCACCAGTCAGCTCTCCGGCACCCGATTCCTCAGCTGCTTTCTCAGCTCTCTTGCCTCAGCAACTCTTGCCTCTCTGCAGCAGGCAAAACACAGAACGCAGACCTCTGCCGCTTCAGTAGCGTCTTCCAGCTATTGCCAAGCTGACTTCAAGACTTCAAAGCTCACCGGCAGACTCTTAGCAACAGTTTTATTATCGGTAATTAGGTCCTCCATAACCTGTGACGAAACCTGATAAGATCTTAATTGCACTGGCCAGCTAATTGCTTTATGGCCCCAATTAGCCCCAGCATAATGCGGTCCGGCACGCTTCCCAGCCAAGCTGCTCTCAGACCTTCTTCCTCTCCGGTTTCGCCTTGCAGAGTAAAAACACAGCGGATCAAAAACCTGTTGCAGTCTGCTTCAGATCCAAACACACCAAGCACTGTGTATGTCCAAATTCATCAGTTCTTTATTGCAGCAAATATTTACAGCTCAGCATTTCCCAAATTCTCCTGGACTGCTAGCATTCATGGCGTCCTCTCTCAGAGACACAGAGAGAACAACAAGTAGAGCCCCTCCCTCCTTCCAATCGTCAGAATGGGAGGCACAACTCAGAACACAATTAACCCAGTAAGTTCTGAACCCCAACAGGCTACCTATAATGTACTGCCAGAGTACCACAGCAAAACCTCTTTCTGGGGGGGGGGCAACAACAACAACAACTAAGGTTTGCATTTAGAAGTGCAGAGGATAAACTTTTCTCCTGATTTTTATAAGCTGTGGAGAGTTGTAGGGTGAGAAGGGAGAGGCTTGTAATAGGCCAGAAAACCCTTCAGCCAAACCATATCAGTCCAATCACAGTATTGCTTTCAAACGTGCTAAGAGGAAGGCATGCTTGGAAAATCCACACCGTGATCAACTCCCACCTGCAAACCAATGTCCCCACTGTGGAAGGACGTGTGGATTCAGAATTGGCCTCCACAGTCACCTGTGGGCTCATTGTTAAAACCGTGTTTATGGAAGACAATCTTACTCGGCTACGAGTGATCACCAAAGAAGAACAAAAGAAAAGGAGCTTCTTCCTATGTGTAGCGTAGATGGAGTTTCATCAAAAAGTGTAAATATAGTTTTCATCAGCCATAATCACAAGGGTAATATAGTAGAGCAGAGCTTTCCAAACTGTGTGTCGCGACATGTTGGTGTGTCAGCTGCAGTCTGTGGGTGTGTCACGCAAACGCTCCCCATGCTTCTCCCAGGATTGGAAAGGGGTTAGTTTAACCTTCCAGTTTGCTAGTAAAACTGAATCACTGTGTCACAAAATGATGCATGTCTAAAGAATGTGTCACTAACATGAAAAGTTTGGAAGGCTCTGTAGTAGAGGCTTCAGCTGGGTCACCATGTAGTACCCAGTTGAATGACTGGACACTGCCTCTTTCATTAAAACTTAGCTTACAATTTGATACTAGACCATATGCTTATGTAGATGAGCAGAAGTGTGTCGGAGTCACTTGTGAAACTAAAGCTTTTATGTTTAAGCGTATTGCAAAATAGCTGAACCAAGATAGTACATTTATTGTTCCCCATGTCCCATGGTTCCAGGGAACTATTTGTGGAGCTAGAATTGTCCAGTGAATGAAGCATAGGATCTAAAAATTGGGATCCAGATTTGCACATCTCTCATTGTCATGAAATGATCTGGTGCCCCTATAGCAGCTTCATCCCCCTGCCACTAGAAAATGGAATAATCCTAAATGAACTAAACACAGAGGGGTAATGTTAAGAAAACTGCTGCAAAATGTGCTATGCATTTGGAGTGCAACATCAACAAAGGGTATATCAAATACCAGTAAGATTTATAAAAAGAAAACTAAGAAACAAAAAAGTTTATTATGTTCCATGCTAAAGCTTTGACACTCCAAATTATCATGGTACAGCTACTTTACTGTGCTGCATTTTGACTAAGATGAGGAGAAAGGCTTTTTACCTTAGCCAAGTGGTGTCTTGGGGATGAATTATATCTATTATACCGTGCACTCAGGCACTCGTCACAGTGTTCCACTGCACCAGAAGCAGTTTAGTCATGCTGGTCACATGACCCGGAAAGCTGTCTGTGGACAAACGCTGGCTCTCGCGGCCTGAAGCGAGATGAGCCATAGTTGCCTTTGACTGGACAACCATCCAGGGGTCCTTTACCTTTTACCTTTTATATCGACTTTGTAATTTAGGAATGCTACAGGTGTGCTTAAGGAAGGCATTTGAAAAGAGTCTCCTAACCATTCCTTGCTATCAATAGTGTCTTTTTCTGGGCAAGTTCCCATATCTCCCTTTCTAATATAATGTACCTTAAAACATGGTAGGATCAGAGCTGCTGGCATTTCCTTCCACCCCCCCCATGTTTCTTAGATGATGCCACCAGCGCTAGTCTCTCTGTCCCAGACATTCGGTTTCAATGCTATTTTCAAACATCACCTTGTCTCCAAGAAATACACATCTTCCCTCCTTGCAATCCAACACTTTACCAAAGCACCAATTAGAATTAAAATTGCCATGGGAAAAGAGGGCAAGTAAAACAAATGGCTGCAGAGGGATCACAATAATAAAAGGATGATCAATTCCTTTATACAACCAGCAAGAAGCCAATGCCTTTATACAACCAGCAAGAAGTTAATCATGTTGTGGGAAGTGCTGGTTCCCTTACTTAATGCAGGGAGAGAACATGGCATATATATATATATATATATATATATATATATATGGGGCATGATTTTACAAGCATTCTTCCTCTATCTGTTTGTTCTACACTCCTCCCTGTTGTGCCTTGGGATTCCCTCCCCTTCATTTAATTCTGCTCTCCTTTGGAGGATGGGATACTGCCAAACCAATGAACTATGCAGAAGTAATGTCTGAATTATCTGTGGCTTGAATGATAAATCCTTTTGGCACTCATGTTTGCCCTAGGCTTCTGAAGCACCTTGTCTCAGCTTGGGCATATGAAACTTTTGTTTTATACTTGGGTGTTTTACTTTGTTCTGTTTTTGGTGACGCAAGTTGAAAGCCCCATGCAGCTCTGAAGGCTTGTTTTAATCATCAGGATCCAGATGGTGCCTATGTAGTGTAATAAAACATTCAAATTGAGTCTAGGTTACACTTGCTGCTATACACCACCCTAGCAGAGTCACAAGTTGCACAAAGTCAACCAAATCTCCCCCTAAGGAGAAGTCTAATACAAAAGAAATTAACACAACTAGAGAGGTAGGCACAATCAGTTACAAAGAAAGAAGTGCATCTCATACACTCTGGGAGAGGTGAAGAACAACCATCTCTGGAATATGAAAGATAGAACATAAAAATTCTGATATATGCAATTAACGAGGAACACAAATATTTTCAAAACTTTGGTCCAGCAGTCACAACAGAAATCATTTCTATGGTACACAAAAAATTAAATTCAAATATTATAGGAAATGCATTTTACTTTCTTTCTTCTAATCTTTCTTCTTAATAGCCACATTGTAGCATCTGTTTATTCTTTTTCTCCCCTTCTTCCTCCCACACCCATATATTGTGTTCACCTAATCATTGCTTGCCTTTAAATGATCTCTCTGCAGCCATGGTCATTTACTTTTCTCACGCTGACAAGATAAAATCCCCAACAAAAGTAGGAAGCAGCTAGACATTAGTCTTCATCCTGATAAAACAGAGAATTTTCTGCCTGAGGAGAAATAAGTGGCCTGCTACTCTCTTCTCCTTGGTCTCATGAAGGCTTTGGGAACCTAGGTCAGTTGAGCATGCTCTGATGATTTTGGCCCTTAAATGATTGTTGTCTCTGGAAGAAAAAATGTGTCATGCTCAGCAGATAACGTTCAGCCTGCCCCCACTTCTGAAGTGATGTTGGGATGAAGAACTGAGTTCACGTCTCTCAGATATCTCTGTTTGTTCTCTTTTTGGAAGTGGGGAATCAAACTAATAATTGGAATGCTCATGGGCTCTACCTCACTTTATATCAGAGATAATCACTGAGGGACCTGGCTGATGTGCAGAATATTCATTTAAGGGTGAAGGACAATTTGTGTTCCATTGAGGCATGAGGAAGGGGAAGCAGTTAAGCAGTGTGATTTCTGGGAAGGACAGGGCAGGATGGGTCAGATCTCTTTGAGCAGAGATCAGGAAAGTCATAACCATGGACAGTTCTCAGTGTGCGCTGGCAGCTGAAGCTCTTCTCACTATTGCAGCTATAAAGAGGTGTTTTATCAGCAGAGAACTTATGTAATCTAAATCCTTATGTAGGTTGGCTCCTTGGAGGAACTGGCTATGTGGGGCTCCTTTGGGAAGAAGGGCAGGATATAAATTTAAACAATAACAGCAACAATGATCTCTGATTCTGCAAATGCTGGCTTCCATAGTGCAGTGGAGACAGGGAAGCTATTGGTGGCTTGTATTCAATGAAGAGCATCTCTTCTAATAGGTGTCTTTAAGAATTATGCAGAATGGCTGAATTTGGAAGTACAAAATGTAATTATGCCTTAGAAGGGCTTTTGCCACTCATGATCTCCTAAACCAATATTTTCTAAAAACAAAGGACACATTTATAATAATATTCAGTTTTTCATTTCAAAAGGCTTCCAGTGAGACATTTCACAGTCTCTCTTGCTGTGAGCCCTAGGGAGAAATCTGGAAGCATGTTTCAGAGAAGCTCAATGGCGTCTTGCCTAATGTGAAGGTTTAACAGTTTTGGAAAATCCTACACAACTGTTTATCATTTTATCATAGTTGGAACTTGCAAAGTGTTTTAATTAAAGCCTCTAAGTTCCATCAATGCTATTATAGAGCACTAAACATGCTCAGTATTGACTTTCTATTTCACTAGGACTTGCTCCTTTTTCAGCACATTTCCTTATCCAGCTTAGCTATCTAAATCTGCAAGAAAATGTGTTTGTGTTTGAACTAAAATGGTTCAACCTGTCACTATTTAAATTCTGCCTATCCCCATTTTAGGAAGAAGTAACCTCTTCCTTAGTCAACATTTCAGTGTGATCTGTATACTTAATTCTGCCTCTCATTTTAAAGGAGGTGGTTTCCAGCAGCAAAATCCCCCCTTTCATTAATTAATTAATTAATTAATTAATTAATTACTTCTCATTATATTCCACCTGTCTTCCATCATGGAACCCAGTGTAATCTACATATGGTTCACTGGAAGTCACCTATCCAGATACTCAGACTGCTTCAGCAAGGTGGTGGCCTCATGTGTTCTCAAACTGAACATTTGTGCTGTGACAAAGAGATGAGGAGAGATTTCAATTTTTATAGAGAAATTAAAAAAATAATAATAATGGGGAGAACCAGATGCCAAGGAACTGCCACAGCAGCATTAACAATGCCAGGAAGAGAAAAGTCCCCGCTGTGCTGCTGCCACAGCTAAATTAGCACACAGTTAAGAGCGTTTGAGGGCTCATAAGAGGAATTTAGGGGGAGAAATGAAGAACCTGCCACACTCTCTGTGATGTCACTGTGGCACAACAGGGTTTGAACTTGGTGCAGAATTAACCTAGCTATTTTCCTATTTTTGCAAGGCAGACAGGCTGCGTTTACCAAGCGTAATTCAGAAGTGAACAAAAATTCCAAATCCAACTGTAGAAACTGGTCCAAGCACCAGAAAAGGAGGTAAAAGGAAAGAGAGCCAAATACCTTCTTTCCTGCCACCGCTGTTGTTGCAGTCATCAATGTGAATGATGTGGGAAGGGATAAACTGTTCTCTATATCAAATAGCAATCAAAACAGCAGAAACACAGTTTGTAATACTGGCATGCTTTCTGGGCCTGGAAAATTTGTATTCAGAGCCCAGTGATCACAAAGTGTGTTGACATCAGCACTGAGTATAATTCATTTTAGAAATAAAAGTTTCATTGGAATCATCAGTTTTGTTTTTTTCTGGAGATTCAAGCATGAGTCTGCAGCTCATTGTCCCATTTAGGTTTATATTTCTAAGAATTATCTTGTCATGAAGACAACCATGTAACAGAGATGTTCCTCTGCATACTCATATAATGTGACTTTATAATCTCGTTTCCAAGCTGTTAGCTGCCTGAAAATAAAGTCTTGTAACCTATACTTACAGTATAGTCTTATCTCTATATATTGATAGAACCATGACTTATAACCAATAAATTCATTTATAAACTCGTGGTATAAAAGAGCTCTGTTACTCATAAGAGTGTTTTTTTCCTTATCCTAATCTTTACAAATATTAGGAGAGGATGTGGTCTGTGCCATCATGGCTGACACAATATACTAGTGGAATTAGGCAGATGCCAGACTTGTAACCTATTAAGAAGCCTACTGTTCATCTACCTCAACCTTTACTTGGCACAAGGCCTCCCAAGTTCAGAAGTAATGCACCCTGTCTCTGATCTGACCTGGCCTGAAACAACAATACTCCTGACTGAGTGCCTTTTAACAGTGCAGCAAGTACTGAGACATTCAGTTCATGTAGCCCATTCTCTGACTTTTCTGCTCCCCAGCTCAAGGGCTCTTCCTACAAAAGGTGTCTGAGCTTCAGTCTGAAGCTGGTGTGGGAGGGTACTGAATATAGACATTCCTGGCTGTATTTTTATCCATCAGCCTAACCCCTGGCCACTCACTAGCCACACATCGCCTGCAAAGCATGCACTGACTTGGTGAAGTTTCCAGCATTATCTATAATACAGATAAGAGGCTGGAATAGTACATCTAGTTTATAAAATCAGAGCTATCTGGACATACCCTTAAACACCAAATCCAGCTTTTTAGAGGCAATTCTCAGACCCAACTTCTCAGCAGGAACAATCAATATTGGTAGGCATATACTTTTTGTTCCTAATGTTATCAGACTATTCTGGATCTGCACTCAGAACAGGGCCATTAGATTTGCAAATTCTATATAAAAATAATTTTGGGAGAAGTCAATGGGCTAGAAATGTGTATTTATTTAATGTATCAATGTGTGCATATTTACCATTCAGAAACCAGACATCACTGGATTGTTCTGTTTACAATAGTACAAGAAATAATTTACTCCTCACAGCCCTTTAAACCTGTTTCCACCTTTCCATCCTCCTCACCAGGTCCCGTAAACCCTATGAATACAGATTGGAAAACACAAAGCCACTTTGCTGGTGAACTGCTGAGAAAAGGTTTCAACATGACTGGTATTAACTGTGCAGATCTCCGACCTTCTATTTATATCTAGGATAATTGGCGAGTAGAAATATTTGCATTGCTAATTTTACTCTATTTAGAACAAGCCCAGGGTCTCCATAATACGTTTTAATGGCTGCCCTTAAGTTACTGCCCCCTCCCAACTCTTTCTTCTTATCGAGTGTTTTCTCTCAGCAGATTAATAAGTTCGCAAACAAAGAGCTTGATGTGTCATTGCTCCATTATTACAGAGTTTGGTTCAACAACAGAAAGTTGACATTAGCTACCCTAACCAAAGGGGAGGGGGGAACCACAGAAAATTCTGAGAAGGCTGCAGAGAATGCTATTTAAAGAAAAATAGGTTGCTGTTCTCTTACTAGGAACTGATGAAAAATATCAGCACATGTTTCTGTTGCAGACTATATACAAACTGCAATGCTTTTAGATGCCTCATCTGAACAGGGGGCCCCCCAAATACTAGAACTGGATGGCTAAACCTAGGTTTTTGTTACTATTAAAAACGGACATCATAACCCTTTAATGGTTGCCCTCTAAAAACATGAGGTTGTGTGTGTCTTTCTAGGTCCATTACATGATCACATGAGGCTTTTACTAATGAACTGACTGTCTACAATTCTTCCTTCAACTAGGATTGATCCATGAATCAGCAAACTCCTGGTCTGAATCTTGCCTCTCAGGTAAGCCACTATTTTTAATATCATCCATCTGTAATATAGGGGTTATAATACAGATCTTCCTTTAAGGATTCTAAAAGTAACATATGTGAGTAAGTGCTGTTATTCTTATCACACACACCCCCACGCAATAAAATACTAACAAATTATGCCAAGAAACTGACTTTTTCCCATGGAAGGGAAATCCCATTTGGATTGTATACAAATATGTAAAAGAACAGTGGGATCTCAGGAGATGCATTGTTAGGTATACCTATTGATCTGTGCAAGACTAAGAGCATGGATTGCAAACATTAAACCCAAACCAAGTGAACTGAGCACAATAACTGTGCTTAAGATATTCCCCACCCCCACCATTCAGTCATGGCAGATACAGCCACATCTTTCCCTCATAATTCATAAAAAAGACATTGTTATTATACATGTACTCATTTACATCTGTAGTAAGACTCGGTTAACAGGAACTATGTCAATATAATACACACTGCTAATATCAGCAAATTCAATAAACCATTGGCTATAAAATGAAACCATATTCATTCTTCACACTAAATCCACCAGGGCTAATTATGGAAAAATGGCCAGAAGTGTTTTTACATTAACACGTTAGTGCTCTGTATACACTATGTGCACCTGTGCACAAATACACAAGCAGCCCTCTACATTGGAACTGATGGTTAACTGCCAGTGAGGAAGTTAACTCCCAGAAAAGAAAGGTGGCAGCAGTTTCTTGGCTGCGGCTCGGTGACAGCACTGCGAGTCCCACTACTGAGCAGACGCTGAAACCTGTATATGTCTTGCCTCCCTTCAGAACACTTGTCATCTGATAAGCAATACAATGGTTAAGTTTGCACTTTGGGATTCTTTTGAGATATATGTCTGCCATTTTTGTTTATTTTTTTCACATTGGGGATTTGAGTCTGCCAATGCAATTAGGAGCCATGGGAAATTCCATGGATGCTTTTATAAAGATGTTTTCTTAGTGATTTGCTATGGATTGTGTCTAATGTTTGTTTTACTCAGAGGAGACCCATTTAAATTAATGGACACAATCCACTTAGGTCTACCAATTCCAATGAGCCTACTCTGAATCCTATGTCTTTATCTGCTCTTAATTTGTGTTGGAATTGCATATACTTTGGTTTTATTGTAACCAACCCCAGAATTATGGATCAGGCTGGTTATAGGCAACATACAACTCCCTTGTTACAAGAGCTCCACTCACTACTGGTCTGTCTCAGGGCCCAATTCAAAGTGTTGATTATTACGTATACAGTGGTACCTCGGGTTACAGACACTTCAGGTTACAGACGCTTCAGGTTACAGACTCCGCTAACCCAGAAATAGTACCTCGGGTTAAGAACTTTGCTTCAGGATGAGAATAGAAATCACGCGGCGGTGGCACGGCAGCAGTGGGAGGCCCCATTAGCTAAAGTGGTGCTTCAGGTTAAGAACAGTTTCAGGTTAAGAACAGACCTCCAGAACGAATTAAGTTCTTAACCCGAGGTACCACTGTCAAGCCCTATGTGGCTTGGGTCCAAGCTATCTGAAAGACCATATTCCCTCATACAAAAACCTGCACAGCCTCTGAAATTTCCATGGGGAGGCCCTTCCCCGCTGCCCTTTCCAGGCATGCTTGGTGGGCATTCTCAGTGGCTGCTCCCAGACTTTGGAGCTCCCTTCCTACATTATTTAGACTGCCTCCCTCCCTGTGGTCCTTCTGCCGGCAGGTAAAGACCTTTTTATTCCAACAAGCCTTTGGAAACTGGCATTTTTACAGGAAGGGGCTAGTGTTATTATTGCCTGTAATTTTAATAGAACTTTTTTTTATTTTGTTTTAATTTCATTAGTGTTTAATTTCTCTTTAATGACAATCTCATTCATATATATATATATATATATATATATATATATATATCTGTTTCTATTTTATCTTTTGATTTTTTATCTGTAAGCCACCTTGGTCTGGGGAAAAGGTAGGATATAATTAAATATAATAATCAAAATTTTAAAAAGGAGTGAACTAACTTTCAACTAATTTTCAACAGAAAAAAGACCATTCAACTGTCATCCATGTATCACAAAGCAACCACATTGCCCTATTTCCAGACATTTGGCCAGTGCTTGTCCCACATTAAATTCAATTTCGAAACACAGAAAGCTCTGCCCCTCTGCCCCTCACAATGTTTAACCTGACCATGAGATACCCAGTTCCAGAACTTCCTGTGTGCCAGTCCACAACCTAGTGCACTGCAATGCCCTGTTCCTATGAAGTACAACCTTGGAAAGCCACCAGGAATAGAAGTGTGCCACTTCTTTAACATGTTGATTACAAAATTCACGAATACATGAAACACATGCTGCTGTAATCTCCTATCCCCTGGGTGGCTCCTCTGTATTTACAATTCTTTGCCTGAGGCAAGGATTCAAGGAAGAATCCCTACTAAGCACAAGGAAAATGATATGGTGTCAACAAGAGGGGAAGAGCCAGAAAGACTGGACTTGGAAACTTCTAAGGGGTTTGGTGGAAGACAAAATCATCACATGGAAATGTTTAGAAACAGAATTAACAACAGGCATGTAGGTCTTGAAGGCCATTCCTATGATCCAGGCACATTTTCCAAATTTTGTGAAGTTGAAGGGATTGTTGAAGTAGCTTACTCTAGAAGTATCGGCCCCCACAGAGGCAATAAATCCTATTTCTAAGTCCATGAGTTCCAGGACTTCAGACGTGCTTGCTACCCGAGAACTAGGATGTTGGTCATAGCCCCAAGATACATTCATTTCTGTTTAGAGTGGCTAGAGTCAGTGTTCAGGTGCACTAAACATAGCTCACAGGTCAGTTTTGACATGTAAAAGGATTGCTAAGCACATTACAAATATTTCTCTAAGGAAAATTTCAAAGTGTGGAGACTTGCCACAGGAAATCTGAAATTTTATTGCCTGAAAATTTAATTATTATTAGAGTGGCAGGCTAGCTTAGGGGGCACAGGGCAAGTTCTGTAGAACAAATAGCTCTGTCTTCCAACATGACAACAGCAGCAGCAGCAGCAGCAGCATCTGCTGCCTGAGGAAGTCACTTCAGTCTGCCTAATAGTAGGGCTGACCCTGCTAGAAAGCGAGAGAATCTTCAAACATCCTTCAGTAGGCATCCTACTAGCTCCCAAGACATCCAACACTTGACTTTCCTTCAGCAGGAATTATGGAGAAATCTACAAGTAGGGGAAGCCAAGATCAGAATAAACTGGGTCACTTTGACACACACATTAAAATACATTTTCATCTAGAACAGCCAGAAATCACAGAATAACATTGCAAGGCAGCAGGAATTCAAAGGAAAACACAGAAAGGCTTTGAGAAGTTACTGATAAAAGATACTTGCAACAATGTGGGTGTTACCTGCCTTTTAAAACAGTATTTTCTGTCATGAGTCTATCTTTTGAAGGTTAAGGTACAGTAAAAGATATAAAATCCTGAAATAGCATCCTTGCCCTGAACAATCAACATCATGACCCATGTCCTATATGTTGCACTAAAACTGAAAAACTCCTTTTTTCAAGCTGTAAAAATCTCAAATATTCATGCCAGTGCATGCATTTGAAAAACATTATACTTCAGATTTGGAAAGCTTTTCTTAACTGATGCCTTTCCACCCACAGTTAGGGAGTTAGTGTTAGAATCCCTATTATTATAATATAAAAAATAACCTTCAACTACAAAACAAGAAAAAGGTTTGTTTTTTTAAAGCAGAAAAACAGGTATGGACAGAGTATGCATCCAAACTAGGAGGCTTAACTACTTTCCTTTCCCTAACCTTAGTACAGAAAAGCAGAAGGAATACTTTTTATACAATGACAAATATATAATCTGAGCTATATAGAGCAATGAGAGTTACAAGTCTCACTCTGTTAAAAAATGGGGCAAGGAGTAGAAAAATGGGGGGAATAAGTATTCAAGAACACTTAGAACGTGGTCTCTTGTATTGGTAAAGGTAAAAGGTAAAGGATCCTTTGGACGGTTAAGTCCAGTCAAAGGCGACTATCGGGTTGCGGCGCCCATCTTGCTTCAGGCCAAGGAAGTCGGCGTTTGTCTGCAGACAGCTTTCCGGGTCATGTGGTCAGCATGACTAAACCGCTTCTGGCGCAATGGAACACTGTGACGGAAACTAGAGTACATGGAAACACCATTTACCTTCCCCCCACAGCGGTACCTATTTATCTACTTGCACTGGTGTGCTTTTGAACTGCTAGGTTGGCAGGAGCTGCAACAGAGCAACGGGAGCTCGTTCCGCTGCGGGGATTTGAACTGCCGACCAACTGATCAGCAAGCTGAGTGGGTGTGGGTGTTTGTGTTGCCATGTCAATAAGTGTGAGACTGTAGTGGTAATACCATTCATATATGTATATGTATATGTGTGTGTGTGTGTGTGTGTGTGTGTGTGTGTGTGTGTGTGTGTGTAATAGGAAATAAATACTGGTCCTCTCTACATCTTATACACAAGGAGGTGGTGCTATGATTTTTCTTTTAAAGTTATAATTAATTGGAAGTGGCAGAGTGGAGATAAAGCAAAATTGCATACTGCAGTATAAGTTTCTGTATAAGCCAATCAGTACTGTACAGTAGAATGATCACAAAGTTGGTCGGGGGGGGGGGGGCAGGGGACGACCGGTACTGCTGACAGTAACAAGATTCAGTGGCAACAGTTACAAACTTGGATGCTATGCCTACAGGGCTGAAATGACCTGAGTCTAGAGAAATTATCTCTTATTACCTCAATTATGCCCTAACTACACCTAAAGCGACTATCCCTAATCATTCAACTGCTGGCTATGGTACAACAGTTACACTCAGTTAATGCCTGAATGCAATTTCAGGTGAGAGCAGCAGGGCATTGTCAACTGATCTGCCATTAAAAGGCACCCTGTATTAGCTTTGAAAAGGATAAAGGGTTCCCCCCCAAACCCTAAACATTGATAAATGGTAGGATTTTGATTATTTGGAATATGAAGGGAAAAACACAAACTGCAGAGGAATTCCTGGGCTATCATATGCAAAACAACCTAGCCAAGCTAGGGCCATTAAGGAACAATACAGGGCCATTGAGGGTCATAGGAAATGCAAGAGACTTGTCATTTGTTTTTGCTGGTTTCATTTTGTTGTGTTTTATTAAATATTGCACACATCCCTGAAAAAATTGAACTGAAGGGTGGTATAGACATGTTAATACATCTGTTAAAATGCAAGATCCCTGCCGTTGTCCTTCAAGTTCCAAGGTATCAGAAGCCTGCTTCACTATAACTTGTAGGGGAGATTTTACTGTGACTGCCCCTGTTCTGTGGAACAGCATTCTTTCCAAAATACAACAGGCACCCAATATCTGCACTTTCCAGAATCAACTGAAGATATTTTTTCTTCCAACAAACTTTCCCAGCTAGATGAATAGATCTCTCCTGAGGGTGTCTACTTGGTACTGTATTGTTTTAAAATTTATTTACTATTATTTTCTGTGTTGGTTTTAGCTGTTTTGTTGCATTTTGTACATCATCTTAAGACACGTGTGTGGAAAATTTAATAATAATAATAATAATAATAATAATAATAATAATATACACCTTTCGGACATGCCCCATCCTAAGATCGATGGATAAAGGGAGATTCCGACCAAACATACGGAAAAACCTTCTAACAGAAGGATGTTGAACATGTGCAGAGGAGGGTAACCAAGATGATTTATTTATTTATTATTTATTTATTGAATTTATATACCGCCCTATACCCAGAGGTCTCAGGATGGTTCAAGGAACAAAATCAAAATATAAAACCACAATATATATATAATAAAAATAAAAACAACAACCCAGTAACATGCCCCCCCCCCCAAAAAAGAGCCACATTTTAAAAGGGCATAGGAAGTCAATCAAATCAACCATAAGCCTGGTTAAAAAGGAACATTTTTGCCTGGCACCTAAAGGTGTACAATGAAGGCGCCAGTTGAACTTCCTTGGGGAGAGCATTCCACAGACGGACAGCCACTGCAGAGAAGGCACGTTCTTGTGTTGCCACCCTCTGGACCTCTCAATGAGGCACATGAAGAAAGGCCTTAGAAAAAGATCTCAGGGTCTGGGTAGGTTCATATGGAAAGAGGCAGTCCTTGGGGTATTGCGATCCTGAGCCATTTGAGGCTTTATATGTCAAATTGGGCCCAGTAACTAATTGGTAGCCAATGCAGTCAGACCAGAACCAAGATGATCAAGGGTCTGGAAACAAAGCCTTATGAGGAGCGCTTGAAGGAGCTGGTTATGTTTAGCCTGGAAAAGAGGAGACTGAGAGGAGATAGCCATCTTCAAACATCTTAAGGGCTGTCACATGGAGGAGGGAACATGCTTGTTTTCTCTTGCTCTGGATGGTAGGACTCGAACCAATGGCTTCAAGTTAAAGGAAAGGAGATTCCAACTAAACACATGGAAAAAAACTTTCTGACAGTAAGAGCTGTTCAGCAGTGGACAGACTCCCATGAGAGGTGGTGGACTCTCCTTCCTTGGAGGTTTTTAAACAGAGGCTGGATGGACACCTGTCATGGATGCTTTAGCTGAGGTTCCTGCAATGCAGGGGGTTGGGCTAGATTCTAGGGAGCAAAACGGTACTTGAAGCCCTTAGGTAAAACGCTTATCTGAGCCGATTCGAAAACACTACAAGATAAGCCCATTATCTTTTCAGGCTGCCAAGGGATGGTCCAAAGCCCAGAAGTGGGAATCCAGAGAGGATATCCCATTTCAAGAACACTTATGCACACTATCAATACTTCTCACGATTACCAAAAGGTCATCTGACAAATGCTGGTGAGCTTTTAATATTGAATGTAGTTTGAATTGTTGATCCAGTAAAACGTCCTGCATGCAATTATTTTAAATAGCATTTGTTTCCTCACAACAGCTGCACTGGCTCAAATCGACATTGTCTACAGTTGTTTTGTGTTTATTAAGCTTGTATCAAACGTTTTAGCGTCGATATCTTATGCAATTGCCGGGGTATGTGTGTGTGTGGATTCCACTGAACACCTGATCCTTACTTAACAGTTGAATAGGAGATTGAGCTCAAATACAGTAGTGAGTATAGCAAAGAGCAGTAGGTGCTTTGGGAGGCAGCTCGGTTTCCCTCAGACATTTCAACAGCCTGTCTAGTAAAGGATCAAAATCCATCTACATACAGAAGAGATGCTAGACATGCAGCAAGACTAATCTGTGTTGACACATTAGGCTGCTGCTTGTGGCAATGCCAAAGTATCTGCTGTGCCTGCCATCTTTTACCCACTGATACATATGGAAGGAAATCTGACTTTTCTGCAAAACTCCAGAGGACAGACACTGCCCTTGCCCCTCCTTGTTCTCCCTTCAAGCAATTTGTGGCCAATTATACACTTAGAACACTGAATGGGAAAGCCTTCCATTCTCTTCCTTTTTTGCTCTTTTTGATACAGACGTTCACAATACATATGTAATTGCTCTAATTTTTTCCCCACCTCCTTTAGGGAGAAAGAGTATTTCTCTTTTTAAAGGATATTAGTAACCCTCTGGCAATTCCATTTATCTATTCGGAACAGTGATTCTGAAAGTATCATCTCTCTTTCACATACACAGGGAGAGAAAAAGAGAGAGCACCCGAACACCTTCCGAGACAATGGGAGCTCAGAGTGTACATTACACACACCTCTTTCTGTTTCTTTCTCTCTGTTACAGAAACTTAGACAAAGCCAACACAAAACAACAGATGACACTTTCATAAATATTGAAGTACAGATACCCTGTAATAATGCAGAGTTAACAATGTGCATATTTTATTTATGCAACAGACAGCAGGGATGTGCTGATTTATTTGCTAGAGCTAAAAGGTTTTGAGGCACTACTGGTGCAGCCAAGTAGGAGGGGTTAATGCTAAATTTTAAAATAAAATCAATCAGGAATGAGCACTCCTCCCCTCCATGCATCCAACCTATTCCTCACCTCAAAACACTAAATTTGTCAGGTTTTTAAGTTCCTTATAGCTACCCACTTATTACATAATTAGTAACCATGTCAGCATTTTTCTTGGAGTAAAAAACACAAACTGAAAAACAGCCAGTCTGCCTCTCCGCATGTTTTAACTTCCTTTCTTAGAGCTTGAACAAAATAATCCCCAGGAACAGCCAGAAGTCATGCTCCTCTTGATTTATTATCATCCACAGACTTATCCCAAGAGAGCAGTAGACTTCCTATTAGACCACAGCATTCTGCTTCCCCAAATTCATCCATATTCTTGTACTTGCTGCGTCTTGCAATGATACGGCATCAAATCCCTTTCCCATGTCAAGCAATTTTCTTCTTTTTTTCTATTGGCCACGATCTTCCCAACAGATGTTTCAGTGACTTCCATAGCGGAAGAAATAAATATTAAATAATAAAAAACAACAACCCACTTTCACAGCAGGGCAAAACATTCAGAAATGTTACACAGAATGAAGACTACTTTTCGAAGCTGGATGCGTTTCAATTTATTTTAACTAGTTTTGAATGTCACTGCTGAAATACAAATAGATTTCTGTTTTAAATAAATGAAGGCAGCCCAAAGCCTACAAATTGTATTCCCAAAGGTAAAAAAGGTGCTCACATACATAAAAGTTTGTGTCATTAGAATGCCCCCCCTACAGCCAGATTAAATCTGCAAGCCCAGTTCATGGGATATGGCCTCTTTACTCTTCAGTCTGTTGCTCAGTTACCAGAACAGAGAAGTCTCAAAGGTAGGAAGTTAGATCACTGAAGATGTGGGGGATTGAACCTGGAACATTCTGCCTGCAAGGCTGATGCTCTTCCTCTGAGCTATGGCCCATCCCTAAAAAAACCCCGGACCCTATTTCCAAGCAGTCTCACATCCAAATGCTAACCCAGCCTGACCCTGCTTAGCTTCCAAGATCATGGGTGTTACCTAAAAGGTCTCCAGACGACTTCCACTGTAAAACCTATACATAAATACAGCATACCATAGAAAAGAAAAAAAAACACATATAAAACACTAACATTCCATACAACCACCTAAAAAACAAAACGCAGCCCCCCCCCCCAATAACAGCAATATAAAACTTTGGCAGCACGTTAGTGATAAAACAAAATGGTACTCCTGTCTACTAACCAACAGATAAATATAAAAAACCTCAAATACTGACACCCACCCCAGTCCAGATCTCAGCTATGTCAACCCAGCATTTGTTGTTGTTGTTTTAAATCTCTCCACCCCACCTAACCCTGAAGTCTTGGCCACAAAAGCCATTCACTGCAAATTTTTGTGTGGGTGTGTAGGTTCCCCAAGAGTGATCTGACAGCTCTCCTCTCCTTGCAGTGAGAGCAGCAGCAAACACAGAGAAGGAAGAAAACTGAACTACTCTGCAGCTGCTCTGGCTGCTGCTCCTCTCTTGTTGCTGCTGGGAGTCCCAAAATAGTAGGGAAGGATAAGGATACAAGTCAGTGTGGGTAATGCTGGGTTTCCAACTTGCGCCCTAGACAAGGGCATTGCTGATCATATATCTGTGAGTAGGTATCTCAGGTGAAAAACATGTCTATTTGTGTTAGGCTCCCAATGTCTCTATTCTTATAGTTTCTTTCTGTAAAATGCCACATGTGCAAAGTCCAGGTGCCAACACTGTACTGCAGAGAGGACCAAACTTTCTGTGGGGAATTTGAAATGCTGCCTAGTTGATGTAGTATCAAATGTTCCATCCACAAGTTCAGATCATTCACTTGCCTACAGGATCATTCCATGCCCACAGGAAATTAACATTCACAATGAAATGGTACTTTAATTTCCTGATTTCTATTTGCGAAGTTCAAGTAATTCACACCACGCTTATTTGCACAGTGTCCTTGGAAGGCCACTGAAACAAATACTTAACATGTGTTCAGAAAACACTTAAGAACATGAGCATTTCCCTGCTCAGATTTGTGGTTTTATATCAGGCAGATCAGCAGCTCATCACTTTTCCCAATGTATCTCAGATTCTAGCTACTTTGACAAACCATTTCTGGGCCACTGCTGTCCAGGATAAAGCCTACTTCACTACTGTGCTTTCCCCAAAGGAACTGCAGATGCATGCAAGACTGTCTCTGTCCCATGCTTTTCACTAGGTTTTAATATAAAACCCTATTCAGCTTGGGACCAGGATATCTAAAGGTTTGCTTCACTTCTTGTGTACCAAATCAATCACTGTGCTTTGCAGGAGAGGGCTTCCTGCAGAAACCATTTCATCAGGAGGTTCATTCCATATGAGATAGGAATCAGGCATTTAGTATGGTGGCACCTGCCCTTTGGAACTTCCTCTGGTTACATATCAGTCAGTCACCATCTCTATTGTCTTTTCTCTGCCTATTGAAGACCTTTTTTCAACAACCCTTTTCAGATATTTATCTCACTCTATATATGTAATGGATTTGAAACTGTTCTTTTAAAAAAAGTTTGCAAATTGTTTCTATTGTTGATGTTTTTACTGCGAAATTGCTTCAAGATATTTTATGGAAAGTGATTCATAAATGCAATCAAGTAAGTAAATGAACAAACAAACAAACTTTAGTTCAGAGAAGTGATATGCCAGCTTTTACCAAAATAATACCCACAACAATTTTTTTAAAGAAGCTGGAGGCAACTCTGTAATGTTGCAACACTTCAAATAACTTCCTCTTGATAAATCCTGACCCAAACCATTTATAAGCCAGTTTTCTCACTTCAGTCTCTTTAATATCTTCTGAACTTCACAAGGCGAAGAAACCTAGAAGTCCTGCTCTCCAAGTTATTTGCTATTCTGTGCTGCTGCACAGTGTGTTTTACTTTCTGTTTTTGATCCTTGTGCAGCAATGAAAAAGGTGTACAACCTGAAGAAAGGCTTCCTCAGTTCCTTGCTATCTATTACACTTGTCTGCAAAATAAAATTCACTGACATTTAAAAATGGAGCCAACAGATTCTGCTCTCTACAACTGGGAAGGATTTTAATTCACTTCACCTTTTCTGGTTTTCATACTAAAACCACTGAGATATGAGGCACGCTGACTCAGCTTCTTCTTCTCTGCCTCCCATTAAGAGCTGGATTTTGAAAAGGTAATACAAGGAGCACAGATAATAAACCAAGAGTGAGAAGCTTATATTTAGGCCATATGACTAATTCTGAAATGTACACATGTATGCCTCTTTCTCGCTTTCTCTCTCTCTCTCTCTCTCTCTCTCTCTCTCTCTCTCTCTCTCACACACACACACACACACTGATACACACATAGCAATTACATACTTCCATCAGCCATATAAAAATCTGCAGTTACACATAAAAACTATTATAACCATATAGATACATGTAAAGTAAGCACAAAATCACCTTCAGTATGAAGCAACAGAAAGACACAGAAGAGTATACACACGGGTCCCATTATCCACACATGTGTTATACAAAAAAATCCCATATCCGAACATGAGGAATTAGTACCCAAACAAGGCTATACACAGGACAACAGCTGGCCCTGCATGTAGTACTGTAAACAAATAAGCAGCCTAAGCAAGCCTTACTTTTTGTGTTTTGGTCTGCAGCAACCTTTTCGCCAGAAATCATTGGGGGTGGGGGTGGGGGAGGAAGGGAGAGAGATCGAACAAATAACAGAGTGGTCTCCCCCTCCCCTTCCTTGTTCACCTTCTGCAAGGTTTTAGAAGGTTTTCTTGGTTTTTTTTTGGGGGGGGGGTCAAACGTCGGTGGTCAGGAAGATATTAAAAATTTTCCCATAGGAATCAATGGAAATCATTGATGTTATGCTAATACTTGCCTAACAAAAGGTTTCCTGAGAACATACTGTGTTTGGATAGCAGGACCTGCATGTACTATGCTTCGCCTCACTAAGTAGTCACAGCAAGCAAGAAGCAAGATTCTTTTATCTAAATTCTTTGACCCACAAGCCCCAAGGTTGCCCTGTTGTTCACACAGCATACAGACAAGTCAGAACTGTTAGGCCTAACATGAATAGAAGTCAAAATTTGCAGCATCGCTACCATGGCACTTTATGGTACAGTTATAAACACAGGAAGTTGGGGTTCCAAATGGTACCACAGTGCCCTGAACACCCATGTATTGGGGAAGATAAAAACTAGAAACATTACCTATATTGAGGCAAATGGGCATTTCCACAACTTGAGTGGACACTGATTTTCTGCACTTACTTTGAAGTATTTAATGCTACCTTCCCCCTCAAGATCTGGGCAGGAAACAGCAATTTCAAAACATATAAGAAAACTCCACATTTATACACAACAAAAAATCAGGTACAATTAAAAAGAGAAACTGAAAACATTCCTCCTGCCCACTACTATACATTGCAGAAAAATACTGGATCATGGGCAATAACTACAAGTGTCATTTACAGAACTCAAGAAGAGCTTGAACAAATTGAATCTTCATACCAAGTGACTGCATCTTCTGCTTTCAAGCATATTTCATAGAACAAAAAACCAGTCTCATAGAGTTGGAAGGGCCCATGGATTGGCCAGTCCAACCTCCTCCCAAAGAGGGAATACTCTATTCATCAGCACCTACCTACCTACACAGATCCAAAGGTCAACAGCCACAGTGAATATTGCTGCATACTACAGAGAGAACAAATGAAGCGAAAAAATGTGCTTGAATAACCAATTTATCCATACTGCACTGGCTGTAAAAGGATGGTCGCTGATCAACTCCAGATGCTCTTGGATGAAATTGATCTAACTCAGCTTCTCTGAACCTTGAGTCCCCAGATGTAGTTGGACTACAACTCCCATCATTCCTAACTAGCAGGACCAGTGTTCAGGGATGACATCCTAGGCACACCCCACCAAGGACAAATGGCCAGTAGTTGTTTTTGTTGTTGTTGACAAAAGCACATCCTTACAGCAGCTCCTAAACTGAACAGAATATACAAACACTCATGTTCCTAGTGGCTACGTAGCTAGCATGACTTTCCCAGGCTTGTGCCCTGGCTGAACAGTTGAAGCAACAGTGGGACCAGCTCCCACCCCCGCGGGCTTAAGTAGCCTCGTTTGACAAAGTGTGTGCAAACACTCCTACATGGGAGTTGTTCCTGTACTAGCCTCATCAAATCCCTCCTGGTTCTTGGAGACAGCGGGGCAAGGGATGGTGGGGATTTGACTGCCCCGTCTCTCTCCTGAACTGCATCTTCCTCCACTTCTAACACATCCTGCACCTCCTCTCCAGCCTCTGGCTACTTGGATGCTTCCCCTTCCACCAACCCTGGCTCCTGCCTCATAGGTGGCACAAAATCCTATAAATTGCTGGCTCCCTCTCCTGCATTGGCCTCTGACCCCTCTGCCTCCACCATGTACTCGTCAGAGCCCTGCCAGTCCCTGACAGATGATATAAGTTGTAGCACAACATCATCTGGGGACCCAGTGTTAAGAAAGGCTGGTCTAGACCCATTCCAGGCTGAGTACAGGCCTTGTTATGGAACCAAATCAGACTTGGTCATTCTGATGGATGAACTTTATTTTGAAAAGGAGAATGTGACCCAGCTCCTTGTCCTCTTGACAGCTTCTGACACCTTTAACCATGGTATCCTCCATCCTGGAGTGGGATGGTGGTTGGGGGCACTGTATTACAGTGGTTCTACTCCACACTCAGGGCTGTTTCCAGATAATAGCATTGGGTGTATCTACCTCAGTATTATGGCAGATGCTATGGAGTTCCATTCTGAGAAGTTCCATTTTGTTCTCAGTGCTATTCACCTCCTATTAAGCAGCTAGGGGAGTCATTAGGAGATTTGGGGTAAACTGTCTTTAGCATACTGATGACACACTATTCTATTTCTCTGTTTCATCCAAGTAAGGAAAGAAAAAGGAAAGGCCAGCAAGATAAGGAAAAATATGAGACACACTGTCAGGGGCTCAGGAGCAGAGGCACAGGGAAGAGAGGAGATGGAGAGCGAAGGGGAAGAATCCGAGGGGAGCGTAGGAGAAGAGGACAGTGGACCGAGGGATTCCATGAGCCTCTCCAGCGAATCGGAAGATTCACAGAAGGGGGCGCCAGTGGCCAGGGGTAGGGGGTTCCCAAGGGGAACGCCCCAGGAGCAAGGGGGCAGCAGGGACTCCCAGAGCAGTAGTTGGAAATCAGGACCAGCTTCCCCACCAGAGCAGAGTGGGGGGGAAGAGTCCCAAGGATCGAGGCCAGTGCATTCCCCACCAGGGAGAGAAGATAAGGCAGGGCTGACCACACCTCCATCGGAGAGTCAGACAACGGAGGGGAGGTCAGATCCGGCCAGTATCCCGGAAGAGGGAAGCAGTGACAGAAGTAGTGTAACGGTCAGGAGGAAGGTCACTGGGTTGGCGCGAGAGGCAAGTTCAAATGTACAGGAGCGCGGGACAGCAGAGAATGAGGATTGGGAACCGGGTCCTAAAGGCCGCCGGAGGCAGGGGGAGGAGTTAAGCGACTCAGCGTCAGAAGAGTCCAGAAAGGGGGATGCCCTAGCGGGCAGGAGGACCCAGAGGAGGAGAAAGCAGCGGAAAAGGTGGAGCAGGGCTAGGATCTTAAACTGGTGTCAGAGGGGAGGAGATTCAGACGGGACTTCACCGGTCTAGGGTTTAAGACGTAGAGCTGCGTGCTGCGGCTTTGAAATGGAAACTGAACCTCAATAAAGACTTTTGTACATAACGACAGCCTTGCGTTGCTCCTCTGTGAGCTGGGACCTAGGGGCAGCTCTGACACACACGCTTATCAAAGCAGGACAGGGAAAAGAGGAGAGAGACAGTAATTGAAAAAGAGATGCTGCCATTCCTTTTTGCTAACCTGACTAATCCCTTGTAGATATGTGATGTGGTCATTGAAATAGGTATGATGTTAAACATCAATAGCATATAGCATTTGTGATTTACAGAACAAGACCAGGATCCTTGCCAGTGTTACGTACATTAATTTGGTTGCAAGTCAATATCCTCCTTAATGTCAAGAGTGAACAACTTAACCTGATAGGTTTGGCAGCCTTATGAAGATGTCATAGAGGAGTTTATGTAGCTGGCCTGTCACTTCTTTTAAGAGCTATACTTAGAATCCCATCACTTCCAAAACTGACTGTTGTCACAAATGGTGACATACGTCCTCTCAGCTCTATGAACAAAACCCGAATGGATCTTTCCTGTCAGACGTATGGACAAGCTGCCACCCACCATAGAAGCTCTAGTTCAATATGCTCAATGGAATGACTCCCAGGCTATAGTCTGGGTCATGAACATGTTACTGCTGAGTTCATCTTCAGGGTACTTTATCTGGACCAAATGGGCTAGCAAAAAGTTAGCAGGCATGTGGTACTATCCCATCCGCAAGTATGAACTATCTGACCATGGTGGTTGCTTGGTGCAATGAGCCTCTGGTTCTTGGAGGATAGGGGGAGCCAGTTGTCCTACAGAAGCTGAATGAAGCAGAAAGGTATGCATAGAAGCCCCACCATGGTATGTAAATAAGCCCCCCCCCCGTTCATCTGTCACAGTATTGCCTACTCTGATTGCAAGGGTTTCAAGCAACACCTTTCCCATGACAGCTATAAAAGGCACGAAAGCTTTGTTCAGAAAAAAGAAGTCTCCCCAAACGAGGTGAAGAAAAATGCCTGGCAAGACAAAGCAAGATAGTAATAAGTGTGGGGTGTGTATGTGTGTATGTGTGTAAACAATTTTAAGAGCTTTGCTAAAAATATTAAATTAACAACAACAAAATGCAACAAAAACTTGAAACAAGCAAGGGAGGTGGTTACTGTCAGAGGACAAAGGACTGAAAGAAATGCTACAAGTGGATAGAACACTGCAGTTAATCTGAACAAGTTCTCTGCATCTGTCTCCAGTGAGGAAAGATGGAAGACAGATACCCACACTTGAAATAGATTTTTTTCCCCAGTGAGAGCAACTGAGAACTGAAACAAATAGAGTTGACAAGAGCTTAAGTTATGGTGCTTACTGACAAATTATAAATTGATGTCGCTGTGTCCGAGTGGCATCCATTGAAGAGTTCGTAAAACTACTCTACAGTGTCAAAATGCTGATCTTCTAACAAAAATATGTAACTTATTCCTAAAGCTGACCTCAGTGCCAGAGGATTGGAAATAAAGCAACATATTAGTGATTGTTAGTAAATAGTTTTCTTTGGAGGGGTGTGGAAGATCAGGAAATTACAGGTTAGTTACCTTAACATCTCTTCCAGATAAATTGGTAGGTACAAAGCATTATAAAAGACAGGAGTTCTGTCCTACCAACCTTTTTGGATTTGAGAGTGTGGATAGAGAACTGAGTAGGTATTACAGACACTGGTTTCCATTTATTTATTTAGATGAAGTTCTTCATCAGTGGCTCTGAGCAAATTTAGCAGACATGGGATAAGAGGACAAGTTATCTTGTGAGTTACTATCTGGCTGAACAATTAAAAAAAACACTAGCATATTCCCTCAAGGTTCAGTAATGGGACTGATGTTTTTTCATCTTTTCTTAAAAGATATGGTTGACATGGAAATATTCAAGTTTGCAGAAAAAGCCAATGATTTGGGATAGTGAAAACCCAAGTAGGTTACCAAGCACTGTGATTTATCCAGGCTAGGTGAATGGGTAAATGAAGTAAATAAAGTGAGGTTCAACTAAATGAAGGGTAAAATGATGGGGCCTGGGACAATATAATGTCAACTTCACAGTTGTGGTGAAAAGTGATTTTGGGGTTCATCGTGGAAAGCTGAACGAAAATGTAACTCAATGTACTGCACCAATGAAATATTGCAAATTTAATGCAAGGGATCATTAGAAAAAGGAATTTCAAATAAAACTGCCAGTTCCATAATGCCTATCTCTATGATTGTAAGCACATTTGAAATACTGTGCAGTTCTGGCTGCCCTATATCAAAGACAACTAGAAAAGGTGCAGAAAAGGGCAACCCAAATAATTATGGCTGGAACATCTTCCCTACAAGGGAAGGCTAAGGTGTTTTAGTCTGTTCAGCTTCTAGTTTAGAAAAAAGTGGTGATATCATAAATCTTAGGCATGTTTTGGAAAAAACTAGATAGATTCTGATATTATATATGAAGAAGGAAAACCTCTCTAAGGATCATTCAATGCAGTTGATCAGTTTTAGACACAATAAAGTACTTCTTCATACAACATAATTTGCTGCCCTGAAATATGGTGATGATCATTGGCTTTAATTACTTTAAAAAGAGATTTGATACGTTCTTGGAGGATAAAAATAGCCAACAGTTATTAGCCATGATGGCTCTATGGAACCACCAGATTCAGATGTAGAATGATATAGGATACCAACTGCTGGAGAGCTTTGCCTTCAAGCCCTGACTGTGGGCATCTTGGCACATCATGTTGGCCACTGTAGGAAGCAAGATTATTGGACTATATTAATGTCTGGTCTGGTCTAGTAGGAGGTTTTTATAACCAAGTGTCTTCGTTTCAACAATAAACATGAGAAAGCCAACTTGATATGCACATCACTGTTCAAGTCCAAATGTAAGGAATCTGTGTTGTAAATATAAAGGATGTGATGGATAGAAATTTGTGTGCGCGCGCAGATGCATAAAAGATCCATGGCTAGGTTCAGCTAAGTTGTTGTGCTAGCAGAAGCCAGCACAATGAGTCCCACGAGTGCAATGGGACTGCCCCCCATCTCCTCCAAATCTGAGTGCCAGGAGAATTCCCCAGAACAGTGGGGGGCGGGGCGGAGAGAGAGAGCTTGTACTGATGGAGCAACTGCCGTAGTACAATGCTGAATTACACTCACATTTTTCTATAACTGACTCAGGCATATTTGTCCGAAACAGAACATACCAATTAATGTGCAAACTGAGTATCATACTTTGACGCTAGCCAAATTCAGAATGGCTCCTAACCAAAATATGAACTTAAGTACTTAAAATATTACCGCAACGTACAAAGAAAAATGTCCAATTCACCAAAGTTAGTATTTTTGTCCATCTTTTAAGGCTAATGTGAAACAGAGACATCTAAGCCACCAAGTGAATTAAGGTCATGATGGTTGCCAAGGCAATAAGCTAAATGTAGCAGGAAAAGCAGAAATGGTCAGCAGAGGTTTTTAAGCAGAGGTTGGATGACCACCTGTCATGTATAATTTTGTTGAGATTCCTAGATGACTCTTGGGGTCCCTTCCACCTCTACAATTCTACGATTCATAAAAATTTCTAGGAGTTCAACTATAATTCTCTTCAGAGTTCTATATACAGAAAGCTGCACACACTTCAGAATATTGACCTCAAACTTGTGTAGGGCAATCATGATGCCAATGTGGGAGAAGCTCATGTGTTAAATTAACCCTAATATGGCATTCTTGAAAATGGCTTACATGCTAAGTATGGCAATTATAGTGTAAGTGAGAATACTGATATAGTCAGAATCCTATCTGAAGAGGGCTATAGTTGAAATCCTGGAAATGATATTCAAAGGTGGAAAAAAAATCTATTCCTTCATCTCAATTATTTTTTTGTGGGATGATTCAAAACACTGTGCCTAAGCAAAGATTGGAATTGAGAATTATGGCTGAAGTGTGTCTGGGATAGAAAATATATTTTGAAGAGTAACAGTGTGTTGGGTCCTGAGGTTTGTTACATATTTCCATTAGAGAATGGGTACATTTCCTTTAAATCTGAACACTGATCAACCTCAAAGCCAAATACTTGCATAAATGCAAATACAATGTCTTTGTTTTAATTTTCAAGAAGCAATATATCACTGTAGGAAAACAATGATTTGCTGATCACTGGACTTTTCTCCACGTTTTAGTATTTTAAATGTTAAGGTTAAAACTTAAAATTATCAATGGCTCTATGCCATAAGCTAAATAACATAAATTCATCCTCGCTTATTATTTCTATAGCACTTACCGTAGTTTACTAATATACTAAGTATACTTAAGTATTTTGCAATACATAACTCACAATAGTCCTTGCCTACAAGCTTAAAATCTAATAAAGTAACATCAAAAGGCTTCATTTCAGAATTGTAAATTAATCTGTCATAATTTAGCTCAGTTTTATCAATTTAGTAAAAACCCCTAAGATTCCAAAACATACTAAGTGCTTCCCAGTTCCCTGAGCAAAAGGAATTCTAGTGGCAGTGCTTTTAGAACAAGAGAACACTGGAGACTTATTGTGTTTTCTTTAGCAATATACAAACAGTGCAAACTACAACAAAATAAAAATCCTACAGCAGGAAGCAAGACTGCTAATCCCGTTTCAGGTTCACTGAGAGCCAGCTTGAATAAAATATGGGGTGGGGTGGGGCAGGTAAGCACCACATAATCTTATTAAATCATGTGTGTGCGCGCACACACACACACACAAAAATTGAATGGGAATGCCCATCCATTTTAGAGAGCCTGGCCGGCCTCCTCAAATATTTTATTTGGGGGGCCAAAGACCCCCTCAGCCCTTAGGAGTTGGCTCCTATGCTGAGAGCAACTTGTGCAGCCCCACCCCTTATTTCCAGACTGTACTGCAATTTCAGGTAACTCCAGCAAGAAATCTCCCTCAAATTCAAACTGTTAACTATTCTGAACTATTTATGTGTCAACCCATCTAGTTCCGAGGGATGTCATCTTCCGAAAACTGGATTGCAGGCATCAGAAAAAACATTGCATACATTATAAAGACTATTTGGGTTATTTTGCTGCAATCCCTAGCTATTCATTCTCAGGGATCATGATGGCCAAATTCACAACATTACAAACTCTTCTCAGAGGAAAGGTTCTACAGCAATATGAACAAGCCGTCCCCTGTGTGTATATGTGTGTGTGTGTGTGTGTGTGTGTGTCTGTCAACTTTTACATGAACAAGACACAATTTAAAGCTTTCCTAATTTTATATTTGGTCCATGACAAATTTAATCTTAAATTCCATATTTTGAATTTTAACATTTATATTTTTAGGTGGAATTTAAAAAAAAATATTGTGGGCATAATCAATCCCCCCAGGAGATTCACCACATAGTGCTCAATTGGCACTTTTTCATACATCTTCCTGACTGATCCTTGGCATGCATACACTGCAAGGTGCCACTGATTATTCATAATGAAGTGCACACCTTCTCCTCACTCTTTAGTGCCCACGCCTGAAGGCAAGAGTTCTACAGAGGTAAGGAATGCACAGAGGCATGCACCAACTTTCTATTGTAAACAAGAGTTAGTATACTGCAATCTGGGTCAGGTGGGCGACTGTGAGAAAAGAGTTCCATTAAGCCTTATAAGCAATCTCCTTTCATGGGTTCAGAGTTAGCATGTGATGGATCATGCCTTAAAGCCGCTAATGAACTTGCAATGGCTGGACTATGAATGCAAGCTGGTCTATTTCTTCCAATTTCCAAAACACTAAAAATACAGGATGTGTTTCATGTTTCCCTTTTTCCTTGTCATCTACATAAATATAACGTAGGCACATGCTGCAGATAGTAGCCCACTAATTAATGCCAATGACAGTGATGGGATGAGGAACAACCTAGCATGCTTGTCCCTGCCCTCCCTGAAAGCGTAATATATTTACTCATAAGTAAGGTGGATTCATGATATGGCTCTGTTTAAAAAAAATGAGGTTAGGTGAAGTTTAAAAATAAATCATGATAACTGAAAAACAACAAAATTAGTTCATTTATTTATGTATTTTAGATATAGACGTATCCTAGTTGGGTATATATATATGTGTATATATGGACTGTTCCTGTGTGATGGGTATCCACAGATATGTTTCCCTCCAGGCCAGTTCCATAAAAGTACATGCATATACCTTTGCCCCAGGGTCAAAGACTGAGAAATATGTTGACTCCTTTTGCCTGAAAACTCACACCTGCATGCTGCTCTCTGATGCCAGGTTCCATGTACAGCCCTGGAAAATTGGGATAGATGTGGACTCCCCCCTGAAAAAAGTAAGATTCTCCTGCATACTCTAGTGTTTCCCAACCTTGGGAATTGGACTACAATTCCCATCATCCCTGGCCACTGGTGTTGCTAGCTAAGGATAATGGGAGTTGTAGTCCAAAAATAGAGACCCAGGGATGGGAAACACTGCTCCTAGAGACCAACTAAGTTAGTTCTTGGTATGAGCTTTCGTGTGCATGCACACTTCTTCAGGCTACCTATCTGTAACTGCTCCTAGAGTTCCCCTTCTAGCAGGAAGTGCCTACCCCTATCTTTATTATCTCCTTTTTGAGCCTGATGTTTCTGTATAGAATGGTTGCCGTTAAAGCTCAGTAATTATGTTAATCTGGAGTGTGAATGTTGCTATAATATACAATCCTCTTTGATCCTTCTATTTGCATTTTTAGGAAAGTGTGCTGGAATTATCACAAATGCAAGTTAATGAAGGTTTGGGGGCTGCGCGTGCGTGTGTGTGAGAGTGAATATGTGCCACGGGAAAGAGTAACAAGGGAAAAAAGTAGGCCTGTTAACAAATGAGAAGGGGAATTAAATTAACGAGAACTTTAAATGCCAGATTGTGAGGTTGCCTTTAAAAAAAACCTTCAACAAGAAGAATAGAAACCTTGATTAATAAGAAAGCAAAATAATGTATAAGCGAGTAGGTATGGAGAAATATTAATGTGCACAGTATCTCTGCTTTGTTGTAACACAATGAACACAACTTAGGTAGCTGTGAATAGACAGAGGCAAAGGGGGAGATAAAAGGGGATACAAAAGGATACACAGCAGTGGCTCTCTAAGAGAGGGAAGAGAACGTGGTCTCTTGGCAGGCAAAAGCTTTTAATTCAAACTTTTAATGCCACTGTTCCAATGTTAAGAGCGGTGGGGTGGGGGTGGGGAAGCTGACTAACTTACAGTGCAATTCCAACCATGTCTACTCAGAAATAAGTACTATTTAATTTAATGGGATCTGTCCAGGTAAGTAGAGTCTGGATTGCAGCTTTACATATGAGGACTTAAACTAGTAAGTGAACTAAAACATAACTGTTTCCACCACAGAATCATAATGAAGAAAACAAAGGAAATGCAGAAGTGTTACACCAACATGTATAAAGGACAGAAAGCATAAGCCATGCACATTCAAGTGGCCAGGGTGAACATGATGCAGTAATGCTGAATAAGCCTCCTGACCGATAGCAAATTCAACATGAGTTTGCAGCCAAGGGAATGGAAAAGGGGGAGCAGAAGTGAAGTTTTGAGCTACCTTTAGGGACTTCATTCCACTGATTACACTTTTCTGGTCCACATTTTATGGAACGGTTTGCCTTCTGCCTTCCACCTGCCATTTGTGCTGAGTAAATGTGTAGTCCACAACGTTACAAAACCACAAGACAAATTTGCTACAGAAGAAAATGTCTGATCAAAACCAGGCTACCATTTTCTTAGGAAAAGGGCAAACTACATCCGTTGTGATACATAGGCAAAACAAGGCAGCATTCAGAGTAGATAAAAGAAATGGCAAATATTCCCTTGAGAGGAAGAATATGCTCACAGGGAACTCTCCCACAAACCCAAGCATCATAAGCCATTCTCACTTTTATTCTGGAAATGTATACCAGGTGTCTGGCACTTTTCTCACTTCCAATCCTTCTGTATTAGCCACCTGTTCTGAAAATATCTGTGGCTTTTTTCTAATTATCTTGAGGTTGATTTGTTGCTTTAAAGGCAGCACCTGCCCCTCCATCCTATTTTTATTGTGCTGCAAGCATATGTAATTTGCTTATGATAGTAAACAGAAGGAGTGCAAAGGAGCTTCACTAGCTCTAATTAAAGCAGGTTGCATCCTACGATTTTATCCATGTAGAACACAGTTCACTTGTTTGTTTAAATGTACGGGCTTAGTTTGCTACTGTCAAAGTATATGTGTCAGTAGATGACAACAATAAGCTGCTGAGGTGGGGTTTTTCTGCCAATCCTTTAAAGGCAGTTGTGATGCACAGCTCAAAAGATAGGTTCCTACAGATTCTAGACCAGTGGTTCCCAATTAGGGGTCTGGGGACCCCTAGGGATCCACAGCCTGCACCCATGGGGTTCACTTTTTTTTTGCATGGTAATATTGTGATATTTTATGGTCTGTTTTAGCTCTGTGTGATTTTTCAATATATTAGCCAAAATCGGTTCTGAAATCACACCGCTATAACGATTTTGACCCAGCAATACACAGCAGTATATTGCCCCTTATGTGAGGGAGAACAGAGCAGCCAATTGCAAGGCGCCACTGATATCGCATGATGATCTCACTACTGCTGTGATACATCCTGCTGCTTTCAGTGTTATGGATCCTGCTCTTGCAGTTGCTACTTTTTGTGTAGGGATGGCTCAGGCTGGCATCTCTAGCTTCTGCTAGTTAGCAGTCTGGTTCTATAAGTACCCCAGGCCACACAAGTGGTTTGCAAGTCTTGCTGCAGCAGACACTTAGCTAAGGTTATGACAGGGCTTTGGAGATCCATGTGCCAGTGTTGTCAACACCTTGGCACTTCCATACCAACTGTTTTCTGACAGCTGGGGAGTGGTTGAGAAACAGAGCACCCAGAAAGGAATCAGTGGTGTGGTTCCTGACACCCTCCTTCATACCAAAGGTTTCCATAAGAAAGCGCCTAATCATCGCTTTGATAATGCTTCTTACATATAGTCTGAATTCCACAAAGCATAAAAGTCAGCAGGCACCTAGCATAATCAATATTTTCCCCACCTATGCTCAATTGCTGTTTTGTATACAAACCTGTTTATCCAGGTCAGCTTTCAGTTATGTAAGGCTCATCTTACTACAGTGGTACCTCGGGTTAAGTACTTAATTCGTTCCGGAGGTCTGTTCTTAACCTGAAACTGTTCTTAAACTGAAGCTCCACTTTAGCTAATGGGGCCTCCTGCTGCTGCCGCGACGCCGGAGCACAATTTCTGTTCTCATCCTGAAGCAAAGTTCTTAAGCCGAGGTACTATTTCTGGGTTAGCGGAGTCTGTAACCTGAAGCGTATGCAACCTGAAGTGTATGTAACCTGAGGTACCACTGTACAGTGGTACCTCTGGTTACGAACGCTCCTGGTTACAAACGCTTCTGGTTACAAACGCTTCTGGTTACAAATGCCACTAACCCGGAAGTAGCTGCTCCTGGTTGCGAACTTTGCCCCAGGATGGGAATGGAAATCACACACCGGAGGTGCGCGCACCACAGGAGACCCCATTAGCAAAAGCGTGCCTCAGGATAAGAACAGTTTCAGCTTAAGAACAGACCTCCGGAATGAATTAAGTTTGTAATCAGAGGTACCGCTGTAGCAACTATTAATACAGCAATGACATAAATTTTTCCTTCCAATTTACACAACTCTGGGTATGGAGCAATACACCCATATCTGTCACTGAATTAGAGCTGTGATAATGGAATGGGGAAAGTATTTTAATCCAATGAGTGGGTTTTTTTTGGACATACCCAACAGGAAACTCCAGCATTTCATTAATTTTTAAATTAATAGATACACACAGGGCTTTTTTTCAGCCGGAGCTCAGGTGGGTGCCATTGTCCTTGTAAGAGAATTTATGGTGAGTTCTGGCACCTTTTTTTCTAGAAAAATAGCACTAGATACATGGATGTTAGTGGGTGGGGGGTAATTCTGGCTCAAGACACAGAATTCAGGTCCAATAGGCTGCTCCTCCTATATGTTACTGAGAGGGGGAGGGGGAGGGAGAGCTGACTGCAATGGAACATGGAAACAGTTTTTTACATCAGCAGTGCCATAGCAAGCACATTAGGAGTTCAAGGACCCTGCTGCAACTGGTCAGGTGCATTCAGTGTTCTTTCCATCACAAGCCAATCCTATACCTGCTATTAAGGACTTCTTTATGTGTTTCAAGTAAATGGCTGTTCACAGCAGGTCACTAATCTTTAACTTTTTCCCAGCAGGGAGCCAAGTTCAGACTTCAGTGACCCTCCTTTATTGCCTTGAATACAGACACTGCTGTTGAAGACCTACACTTTGAGAGTTACTGAGCTCCCAGAAACGCAAGAGTGACACAAACACATTCTGCCTAAAAAATTCCTTTAAATCTCAGCAAGGGAGAGAGTTATGGAGAATCTTATAACTGCTGGTGATCTAGGAATTTATGAGCTCCTTTATTCTTTATTGTAGTGTACAGCTGACCTTGTTCCGGGAGTCCTAGATCCAAATTTCCTTACAGCCATAAAAAACAGTGCACAACCTTGGACTAGGCACACCGCATGTATTCAAACGTAATGCTAAACCATGCTTTATTTAATAATATTTATAAACCACTTGATTGTAAAAAAAACCCCACAAAAATGCTCAAAGTGGTTAAAAACCTCAAAGCACTTCAAAAACTAGCTGCAGTTGTGCTGCTGCCATGAGATGAGAAGCTTTTGCTTCTGTTTTAGATGAACCACAGTTTAGCATGCTGCTTCAATCCGAACCTATGGTTAAACTTAACGAAGGTCCAAACTGGAATGACACTGTGGGTAACTTGAAATATGAGCAAAAGCTTACGAATTCCTCCTTGCAGCTGCACCAGTGAAGGGGGGGGGGCGTACACCAAGGCAGCCCAACTTAACATCAATAGATTGTGCTCACATAAAATAGAATGACTCCATATATATACACTTCCCTTAACTCTCTGGAGGACAGGTAGGATACAAATGTTTAATCAATGGAACAAAAGTAATAAAATAAAAAGAGGTGGCCAAATTGTTCAAGGCAATTAAAAAAAGGATTGTAAGGAGCTCCTAAAGGATCTCTCCAAACTGAGTGATTGGGCATAAAATGTTAATGCAATTCAAGGTACGCAGAGTAAGTGATGCACATTGGAGCAAATTGTCTAACTTTGGATTTACACTAATGGGGTGTTAACTGGAGATGACTGACCAGAAACAAGACCTTGGGGTCGTAGTGGGTAGTTCAATGAAGTTTGTCAACCCAGCATACAGCAGCAGTGAAAAATAAGAGTTATGTGTTAGGGATTATTAGGAAAGAGAGTGAAAGGAAAACTGTCAATAGCATAATGCAATTGCGTATGGTGGTGCCACCCTGGAGTACTGTACAGTTATGGTTTCCTCATCCCAAAAAAGATACTGGAGAGTTGGTAAAGGTTCAGAGAAGGGCAACCAACATGATCAAGGGTTTGGAACAACTTCCCTAGGATGAAAGGTTACAAAATTTGAGTTTTTTTAGTTGAGAAAAAGGCCAGTAAGTGGGGGTATGATAGAGGTGTATGGCATTATGGTGTGGAGAAAATGGATTGAGAGAAGTTCCACTCCCCTTCTCAATCTCATTCTCCCAAGAATCTGGTACACGTTGTAAGATATAGGACACACAACAGAAACACACTGCATAGTAAGACGGTGGAATTTGCTCCCAAATTCCACCGAAGTAGTGATGGCCACCAACTTGGATGGTTTTAAAAGAGAATGAGATGAATTCATGGACAATGAGGCCATAACTGGCTATTTGTCATGATGGCTATGTTCCCCCTCCACTTTCTATGCCTCTAAACATCAGCTTCTGGGAATCACAAATGGAGAGAGTGCTCTAACCATTTGGCTCCTGCCTATTAGCTTCCCATAGGCATCTGACTGGCTCCTGTGAGAACAGGATTCTGGACTACATGTGCCATTGGCCTGATTCAGCATGGCTCTTCTTATTTTTATTTTTTAAACTCTGTAAAAAGGTAAAGGTAAAGGACCCCTGGACGGTTAAGTCCAGTCAGAGGCAACTATGGGGTGCGGCACTCATATCACTTTTCAGGCCGAGAGAGCCAGTGTTTGTCCAGAGACATCTTTCCGGGTCATGTGGCCAGCATGACTAAACCGCTTCTGGTGCAACAGAACACCATGATGGAAACCAGAGCACACAGAAATGCCCTTTATTTTCCTGCCACAACAGTAGCTATTTATCTACTTGCACTGGTGTGCTTTCGAACTGCTAGGTTGGCAGAAGCTGGGACAGAGCAAAGGGAGCTCACCCCATCACGCGGATTCGAACCACCAACCTTCCGACTGGCAAGCCCAAGAGGCTCAGTGGTTTAGACCACACACCACCCATGTACCTTTATAAACAGCAGAGTACTTTAACCTTGCATGGTCCTTCTTGGGAGATTAAAAATAAAACACCCTATTCCCACAGATCCCTGAGTCCCAGCACAGAAGAAAGAAGCAGACAAAGACAAGAGCGAGGGTTACAATGAGCAGCAATATTATATAGCTATTTAATGGCAGGGGGGGGCTAGTGTACACGAGAAGGGTTAAAGCAAACACAAGAGCAGACTTATGAGAATCTAAAGGAGTAGGCAAGAAAATTAGTACATAGTAAAGCATCATTTGAGGCCCAGAGGGCAAAAAGAAGAAAAGAAATAAAGCATGTGCAAGAGCAAGCTAAGAAGACACATAGTGATGAGTGTGAAAGTGAATTGGACACACTAGGGAGGACAAGGCAAAGGAAGAAGGGAGCCAAGTACAGCATTCCCTTAGAGACCAGATATTCTTAGCCATGTGCAAAGCACAGAATAATGGCATTATTAATAGCTCAGTTTCAGTTTATTAGTCAATCGAAAAAGGTTTTAAACATCCAGATCAGTGACTTTTTAAAAAGCAATGGGAAATGTACTCTAAAGCAACAATAAATCCTACATCAGCTTGACAATCAATCTCCTGAACGTCCACAAAAGCCTCCCCAAATTTCCAGGGCTGGATAGTAAACGCCATGAGCAAATTATAGTAAGAAAGTAAACGTTAACAATTATAGCGACGTACAAATTATAGCAGAATATTGAGGGTTTTATCATGGTTATTCAGGATAGTACAGTGGCTAATATCTATTTTTAAAAGTAACAAACACAAAGATTAATCAGAAACAATAAAACATGTAGTATCTGGTTTCCAAGTCACATTGAATACAGAATAGCTAGTCAAACACAAGTAAGTTGTGAAGACGTTTCACCATAAATTGTACATAACTTAACAATTCAGAACCACCTCTTTTGCAAATATAGTCCTGACCCAGTTCTTGAGAGCAATAATCACACTTTATTTTATGATCAAACTCTAATAGATAAAAGAATAGATTGTAACAGATCAGACATAAATCTAGTTTAAATTCCAAACTCTAGCCTTGCAAACGAAATGTCTGGAAATTCAAGACAATTAATAGTAACCCTTATAATACTGACTGCAGTAATTGTTCTAAATATCATGAAACAAAAAAGAATACATGTGCAATATTTAAAAATTTATGGTAGTAGTAACAACAACAACAACAACAACAATGTATATTAAATTGGCTGCTTTTTCCATTAATTTCACAACTCTGCCATATAACCAGGACATTTCTAAACAGTGATGGACACTCCTTAAAGAAAGAGGCTTGATAGACTGGGACCCCACTCAAGCCTGAGTAAGCTACTGGGACTACTTCTGAGAAAGGAAATGACGAATAACAGCAATAAGTACTTATATGGTGCTAGAGTATTCAAGTCCTTTCACATAAAGCTTTGTTGTAAGAAAAACTGTAAGATTACACTATGTAGCCCAACATTGTAGGTGAAAGGTTAAGGAAGAAATAAGAGTGGTATGCCTAATAATGCCACTTATTAAATTCATGGTAGAGGTCAGATTTGAATAGAGGGGACCTCCTAGTTCACAACTCAGCCATTACACTCTGCTTGAACAAATTAGGCACCAGAAAGCTCTTTTGTGCCGCTCTTCCCACCCCCCAGCAAAGGATCACAATCAAGAAATTGTGATTCTTGACTGGGCCAGCTGATGCTCCTGAAGGACAACCTGCTATTTTGCCTGCAGGAAACAGGTATCAGAATTGCAAAATTAATTTAGTGAGTGAATACACAAACAAGTATTGAGCTAATCTTAGATTCAAAAATTTCTCTTAAGAGCAGTCACGAGTACTAGAAATCCTTTGTACTAGAAATATTGATGGAAGAGGTATGATCTACAGAGGCATTAGAAATTATGTCAGGTCAGGAGTTTCCTTGTTTTATAGACACCAGGCTAACAGGTCAGTTGGAGGTCAAAAAGAAAGTAACAGTTTTCATCATTCTTGATTATCTTGGAGAGATTCTGAAGCAGATGGAAGCTGCTCAGCCATTCAGGCTCAATTCTATATTTCACTCTGACAAGGTTTTGGCACCCGGAATAGAGAAGGACTAGAACAGGCATATTTATTTCTACTTAAGCCCCCCTTACTATTACATTTGACAATGTGTTGTCAGTCAGCAAGAAAGCATGATTAATCACACACACACCTGCCTCCCTCTGCAAAGTTTACAGAAATCTTCCTTTACATTTCAAGAGAGAATTTCTGAGAAATGTTTCTTTCACTTCAAGAATTAAGACCATTGAACGTTTCTGTAGAGAACAATTCTCCTTCCATCACTCAGCCACAAATATCCTAGTGTCCTAGATGTACTGCACCTTTTTACAGGTATTTGCCCCCAAATTAATTAACTGCACATGTGACTCGTGACAACTTCCATTTCTCAAATCGACAGAATCATCTGCCATCCTGCCTTATTTTGCAAAGTAGCTCAGCCCACCCCCCACCCCCAACACACTGTGTCACAACAGACCCTGAAACAACAAATGGCAGTATTTTATTCTGAATAGAATGGAGAAGACACCTAAGGATAATTCACCTAATTACCCTCAAGGTTTGGATAATTTTTTTACACACACACCCCCAAGTTAAAAATAGCATGCTGTCATTTGGTGTTTCTCTCATACCACAGGTGGCTGGCACATAGGAGAATAGGAAGACTTGGAGTGCAGCAAATGCAGGCAGCAAAATAGTAAGAAGAGTGTACAAGGCTGCATCACCTTAGCATCTGCATTAGTGCTCTGTCAAGACAAATCCGCAAGCAAACATCCAGGGTGTATTCTTAATGCTAAAAGAACTTCAGTTGCTGCTGAAATAGAATGCAGAAATTCCAGGAAAAGTTAATTTGGACAGCTAGTTATGGTATTGAATACTTAGCCTTTTCACTAGCTGCAGACTGCAAGAGAACCTTTTAACAACACAAAACTGTGCTCATTCAGGACCAGACTCAGCCCTACTGACATGACTGCACCTTTTTTTCTGCAAGCTTCAGTACAGAGACAAGGAACATGGAGACGGGGAATGGAAATTTTTCAGGTCATTTCAAGCTGATATAAACAAAAGCCAACATGACCTGAGCAGCAATCATGCTGAATCCTGTTATAACCAGCTGGGTCTGCCTGCCTCCTGCTCTCCCCTCCACCCCGCCACCCTCCCCATATACCCATTCTCTCTCTCTCTCTCTCTCTCTCTCTCTCTCTCACACACACACACACACACACACACACACTATCTAACTGGTAGATGGGCTGCCTGGACTTATGCAGATTGTACCGCAGTGGAGTGCATAGAATATTAAGCTGCTGTAAGAGCTGCATTATTTATTTATTTAAAATAAGTGATATAAAAGGATAACAGGGGTTGGTTTATTGTTTTATCTTTGTGCTGTATGACCTTCCTTGACCCTCCACTGGGTGTGCTCCGAAACAGGAAAAACAAATAAGATACCTGCCTCTACCTAACAGCTTCTTTGGCTATTCCCTTCTGGGCCTCAACAGTACTTACATATTCAGAGCACACACAATCCAATTACCTGCCCCCAGGAACGAAACTACAAAGGATTTCAGGCCCTTGAGGTGGCGGTGCATGGAATCAGAGTTTCACAAACACTGCTCTCAAATATGGGGAATTTGTTACAGGTTTTAAAGCACTCGTTCCCTGGATTTCACATTGAGGGACCCTCTCGTGCTCCTCTTCAGTTTGATCTCCTTAAGCCTGGAAGTTATGTCTTTATCTGCTGTGAAAATATTTTATCAGGGTAATCTGGTTACGAATATTTACACAATTTGCCCAAAATTCCCTCATTACAGCTGTCATTCTCAATTATTCACAGGTAGTGGTACATGCAGTTTCCGTGGAAACCAGCAGCTCGCAGCTAACAGATGCACAGTCAATTGCAAGCAATGGGCACTCAAGCAAAACTGGTGGACTTTATAATTATGTTGATGTTTGACCATCTCAAATCTACAGATAACAAAAAGCTGGTTTCCATTTCAACCTCTTATTTGCATATCTTTGAGAAAATGTCTTAACTGTAGCTGTGAGGAAACAATGTCCTAGATTTATTTCATTTGCTGGGTATCTCAGAAACATACAATAAATTTAATGAGGAGGCTGTAATGTTTATGACACATCACATTTTTCACATTTCACTACCATTTCCTGTATTTACAACTGCAAATAAAATGTCACATAACGTCAACTGTAAAGTCATTCATAAGTGATTCATTCCACATTTTTCAAGTTTGACTGCAAATAACCAGTGAAAACATCCAGACCAATGGCTTCAATTACAATATAAGGAATGCATTCAGAGCCACTAAAAGATTCTTACCTTACCCCACAGGTACTCTAAGAAAAGACCTACACAGTCAGAAAAAGCATACAGTTCAGCCCCCCTGCATACAGGAAAAAAACCAAATATTTGAACACTGCCCCTTGACAATGAAAATCATGACTGGTGGAAAGCAAGCATATCCACCAAAAGGATTCACGTCTTCTCCTTGAAATGCTAACTTTCAGTATTAAGAGAGTTTGGGGGACAGTTCAAACGCACAGCCCTCAATCACATATGAATATTATGCAGGTGAAGGACTGCAGAAACAATGTGCTTTGCCGAGTATGTACATCATCTCTAAACTAAGCAAGAAAGAGATGAGGTAGAAACACATGCTGTCTCCTCATTACATTTTAATTCACTCCATTTTCCAGGTCTCTTAAAAAACTTGAGACTTCTGGGCATTTTAGTAAACTACCCTGGATGCAAGGTAGGTTTAGGTTCCTCTGTTTTCTAAAGAGAACTGCTTAGATGTGAAATGTTATTGGTAGAGGTAAAGGTATTGGTAAAGGTTACAGTCAAAGGTGACTATGGGGTTGCGGCACTCATCTCGCTGTCAAGCCGAGGGAGCCGGCATTTGTCCGCAGACAGCTTTCCGGGTCATGTGGACTCGACCAGCATGACTGAACTGCTTCTGATGCAACGGAACTCTATAATGGAAGCCAGAGCGCATGGAAATGCTGTTTACCTTCCCGCCGCGGCGGTACCTATTTATCTACTTGCACTGGTGTGCTTTCAAACTGCTAGGTGCTTTCAAACTGCTAGGAGCTCACCCTGTTGCGAGGATTTGAACCACCAACTTTCTGATTGGCAAGCCCAAGAGGCTCAGTGGTTTAGACTACAGTGCCTTTCAAGCATCATCATGCATAAAACTCCAGGACAATCTCATTGTTTCGTCAGGGTATTATATTTGATATGAAATGCACCACTTCACTTTCAAGTGAAGACTGAACTATGCATGTGAGGCAACTGGTGGCTGTGGGAGAAGTATATGAAAAGTGTGCTTATACTGGCCCTTAGCCCATGACCAGCACCCAATCAAGGATTTGACTTCAGAAGCAGTTGAGAAGTACTGCAATACAGCTCTTCCTGACTCAAGCAAAAGCCAAAATATGCCCATAGCAGGAAGGAGTCACCACTGCAGGCTTTCCTGTCAACAGTCATCCCTACTGCTTGTGCTAATAGCCCCCTTCTCTGTTCATACTGCCCCTATATTACTTCACCACAATCCTAAAACATGAAAGTACAGAAAAAATTAAGGGGTATTCTACTGAGTTTTTTGCTGAAATTGAAACATCACAATTGTAAGGACCCAAGCAGCATTAAGATGTTATCTAACAAACCTGCATTGCCTTCACAGAAAAAAACAAAACAAAACATTTCCAGCACTCAGGATGTACAATATATGATAGATACATCTTTTTCTATGGAATAGACTGCAACAATGAGCACTTTGTAATTTCTTAAGAAATGCTAAGATATAAGATATTCACAAAGCTGCAGCTGGAAAATATTAAAATAACTTTGCATATGCAACAAAACAATTTTGAATAAGCAACTTCATTATAACAAAATGAATTCAGTGTGCTGTGGTACAGTATGGATCTCATGTAAACATGTGACATAAACATGTAATGGATAAAATAAAATGATGGCTCAAGTCAGACAGCAATTTTTTTGCCTATGCTTTGACTTGTGGCCCTACAGAAGAACAGGATAAAAGACATCAGCAAAAGAGGAAGAAAGTTCCTGATTTTAAATACATCTAAAACTATAGATTTCTTCATTCCAATTGTACTGAGTAGAAAACCAAGCCATAGTTGCTATCTGGAAGCAATGTTTGCTACATCAGTCCTCATCAATACTGCTGATTAAAAACAAGTGCAAAAGTCCAAGCCCGTGAGTTCATTGTCCAGGTCAGCCACAACAGAGCTGAAGCATGCAGTTAACCACACAACCTCTCCCCAGAGACTAGCACCTTTCATACACATCTGTCATCCACGTCATTCACATAAAATGGTTTGCTATAATAAATGTCACAACTGCCTTAAAATGTTGAAAGCTCCAGAGTTTCAGATACCATAACAGAGCCACCCCACACCTCTTCCTGTACTGTTAATGATGCTTGGGATAATTTCTCTTGGCAGGTGATAGGTTTAGCCCAAGGACCAGAAAACAAGTCTATTTTTACATGTTCTTGAGGTGTTTCTGAAATTGTCCCGAGGACCCCCAAATTAGCAAGTTTATATCATGATGCAATGACCCACTTTTTACTATCATAAATATGTTCAGTATAATCTGCCAGCTTTTGTTGATGGAATATTAAACTAATTTAGGCACAAAATTATTAAGAGTGTATGGTGAACAGAACAAAGATTATGGATAGCTAGGACTCTGAATGAGATCAATACTAAATCTATTATTGAAATGTAGTCATCATATGCCTTGATCTCTCTTTCAAGGTATTTGCCTCATGACAAACTGGAAAAAATGAGCTCTCTCTGTCTCTGTCTCTATCTGACACACACACCTTTGGGGAAATCACTGAACTCAGAGTTGCAGATCAAAATTGGCACAGCTGGAGTTAGCACTCAAAATAAACACGAAAAAAGACTCCTGTCCATATTGCTGAACCAAGCCAAGAGCAATCCCAAACAATTTTGACTTTGTGACATGATAAGAACAATTTTGGTTGCTCCACTGCATGGAACAGACAGGTCTACATTTCATCACTTTGCCTTCTGGGGCCAATTTGCCTATAAATTTGCCTCAGCTTTGGGTAAACTTCATGATAAACTGCTAAAATGCATACAATCTAAAGAACTGCTAGAAGATGTTCAAATATTGAAAATTAAAATTTCAGAAGAAAAATTAATTGCAAAGCAAAACTGAGTAGACCCAAATGTAAAGTAGTACTGTAGTTCAGAGCTAATGAAAGTTCTTGATGGAAGCATTTTGTTTTAAACCTATGCACTAAAGAAAAGGTTAAGAGAAGTATTTCACTTTTGCGCTCCAGTGAACATTACTGACACAGATGACAGGAAGGTGGAGAAGAGTTGCCAAGTTTTGTGGCTGAACGTATGCTCCAAACAGGCCTGTTAAATGCTCTGCACAGTCCTTTTAATTCCAACCTTTCTATCTGGTACTTTTTCTCTCCTTTGAAAATAGCCAAAATGATAGCTCTGTGCACACAAGATGGACAAGTGAATGTATGTTAATTAGAGATAGGCAAAAGAAATTTAACTGCAGCTTAGCTTCAGTTACTGTTTCAACCACCTCCTGTGTTATTACAATTAGCTTCTTTTCTCATCAACTCTGAAAATTGGCAAGTTAGTTGTGTGAGAGAGCAGTATGCAGTGGCCATCAGAATTTGGCGTAAAAATTACACATTTTTCTACATTAAGTAAATCAAGCAACAAACCTGCTAGAATTAATAAAATAAAAGGTATCACTAGTGATACATTTTTATTTGAATATCAAGAATCCTCTTCAGGCATTCTGATTCCATGTACTTACAAAGGGTGTGTGCACAGGGACTGATGCTGTTATCCCTGCTGTTATCATTGCCCTTCAGCAGTTACAAGCTGACTGCTGTAGAGTGTGGAGCCTTCTGTACTTGTGGGGGGTCTCCATGCATTTTAGAGACCCGATTTTCCCCATGAATACAGGAGGCCCCTTACTTCACGCAAACACCCTACAGTCCATGGAAAGCAACAAGGATTGTGAGGAGGGGCTGAGCTAGCATGTTCATCATTACAGGATTACGATACACAGCGCCAGAATGTCTGAATGTGGGCTAGTACAGAAACTCAAGGCAAACACTTTATTTATTTATTTATTTATTTATTTATTTATTTATTTATTATTAAATTTGCACACAGCCCTTCATCAATAAATCTCAGGGCAGTTCACAGCTTAAAATACAATATAAAAAGCACAAAATATATTATACAAATAAGAACAAAAACAAACCATTAATCCCCCTTCCCACAACACATTTAAAAAGGTATTGGATGTTAATCAGCCCAAGGCCTAGCGCCTAAAGATGTTTAATGAAGGCACCAGCTGAACCTCTCTGGGGAGGGCATTCTACAAATGGGGAGCCACTGCAGAAAAGGCCCATTCTCATGTCTCCACCCTCCAAAGGGACACAAAGAAGGGTCTCAGAGAATGATCTCAGGGTCTGGGTAGGTTCATATGGAGAGAGGCGGTCTGATGCCATTAATTCCCCTAATCATACCTAAATGGTATGATGCCATTTAGGATATTTGTTTTTATTTATTTCTTTTTAAAGCAGTGACAGTTTTACAGGGTGAGTCTTTTAAAAGAGACCGAGTGGAACATGTGTGCCTCTTTTAAAGGACTCAGCCTATAGAATCCAGAATACCAACGAACTGAAAACCTGCACAATTACTTCCGGGATCTTACAAAAGATTCACAGTGCATAATATCTAGAAGCAATGTGACATAAAATATAACATGGAATTCTTCTGATTGTAAATTGTTTTTGATTTTAACGCTATATTTTTTATGTTGCAATCTGCTCTGGGACTATATGGTGAAAGGCAAGTAATAAATACAAATAAATAAATTTGTGATAGCGATTCTGAAAGTGGGCCATAGAGACACTTGGGAACCCTCTAAGAATCCCCAGTTCTTAAAAATATTACAGAGGAGAGGAGCATTCTCAGAACTCTACTTGCCTCCTAAATAAACTAGACAAAACTCAAGTGTAGGGAATCCATCTATTTCAGTCTGTAGGCAACCTTTCTCTCTCTCAAAATATCTGAAACATCTTTATGCTAGAATTCTTAGCACTTGCAGTGAAAGAATGGCTAGTACCAAACCTAGCTCGGAGAATAAAATCATAAAAAGAAATATTTAACTTCACTGTGATTATGGTGGGATTATTAATGCCCATAATGCTCTGGGTATTAAAAGCCTTCTGGGCTTAGGCAAAAGATTCCTTGTGCAGCAAAACCCCACCTCTTTCTGAACTACACTGCATTAATTGAAGAGATATTTAAAAACTGACCCGTCTGAGCAACATGAATTTAAAGGGCTGTATTTCTGCCACCCGCAGTCTATGAGCTGAGGCTCTAAAATGGCAATTGGCACTTGGAGTGCAGCACATGCCTGCTACCAAGAGCCCTTCCTAAATAATTAACACTTTGAGAGTGCTCAGACGTGTCCTTCCGATTCATCTGCACATTGTAATTTCTACACGAGTCACAACTTAATGAATCATCAATTGTGACAAGATCAATGAACCAAACCTAACAACAAACTAAAGTTAGTAAATTCATGCCTGGGGCAAAAGTGCTGCTTTAAAAAAGCTTCCATCACTTTTAGTGTCTAATTAGCAAAGACACTGCTCCTCCTGCTGCCTTCTCCTCTTGTCTCCTCCTGAATGGCACAGAGTGAAGGTAAAGGGGAGGGGGTTGTTCAGTTTTACTGCATGCAAATCATGACACTACTCCTTTGATCAGCGACAATGTCTGCAGCAGCATGACAAGCACATAAAGGATACAAACTGCATTATGGGAAGGAAATTCCATACCAGCCCGATGAATTCCTCTCATCCATCAGATGCTGTAAATGGTTCAGCATATCTAATCAGAAAATGCTGCTCTTTCATATATAACTGGACTACTACTCAATAGGGAAGGAACGGGTCAAATAAAACATTTTCAGTCAACAGAATTCATGTCTGGAATAGTAAAGGAATTTGCGCACGCGCATGCACGCACCCCCCCATCCCAATTTGTTGGCATTTGAGAACTCGGGGAGATCACAGCCAGCTCAAGGACTTGACAGGAGCAAATACAAGACATTGCCTTTCAGAAAGGCTATAAAGATAATTTTCACATGACTACCCCCCTCACTAAACACAGAGGTACTCTCAGCTGATTTAGTGGCATGCTTAATTGAGCATTTGGGGGCTGAGCTTCACAGTTACAGTTGCTATGGCCATCAGCAACCCCATAGTATATCCCCCACTCTCTAGCTATAAGGTGCACAAGTTCTTAAATGTGGAGGAGCCACATTTTAAGCCTCTCTCTCAATGGACCTCAGTACCATGGGGGAGTTGGCATACACAAACTCTTACCCCATGGCATGGCATGGCATGATTACATTGTAAGTCACCTTGAGAGACAATTTGAGTATAAGTCTCTGAGAAATGTAATAAACAAGGATTTCATGCATTATTGCTGGAGATTTTGCCACAGACATGTACCCCAGGGCAACATAATACATTGCCTAGCCCTAGACAAAGGAAACTCACTGAAGCAGTGTTAGAAACTGAGATATGAAAGCTAGGAGCTAAATGACACCTTAAACTTAGGTTATGGGTGCAACAACGGAATGTCTAGGCACGCTTTTTTAAAACAAGAATACAAAGCTGGAAATGAATGACCTGCAGCTAAAATCTTATGTTCATTTTTTGCATGGTCTAGTCCTCATCTGAAGACTGCAAAAAACATAGCTATGTTTCCCCTGCCCCCCACCCCCCTAATATTCTTAAGAGGGTCTCTTCTCTGATCTTCAGAGAGCGGCTGGAAGTGGGGAGGCAGAAAAAGGTCCTCGTTTCCTTCCACTGTGCAGTTTTAATCTGAAAACGTAGGCGCAGTACTGTGCCCAGAGCTCAAAAACTGCTCGTGCTAATGAAATTCCCTGTCAAAAAACGTGCCTAGAACAATGGGAGTTTTGAATCCTGCACTGAAGTACCACAAGAATGCTCAGAAACTACAACTTTACAATGTAGTACACAAATTAATGTTGGTTCAGAGAACAACAATGATCACAGAAATCAAAATCTAACAAAAAGCTCAGCTGATAGAGTGTGAGAATCTTAATTCAAGCACCACATTGGGCAGAAAGATAAATCATGAGGGGGTTGGACTAGATGACCATTGTGGTCCCTTCCAGCTCTATGATTCTATAAATTTGGAAGGCCTACTTTGGAAAAAAAGATGCAACAGATATTCATTGCCAGCAGTTCTGGTTGTTAGAGTCAAACAAATCCAGAGGATTACCGATTCCCCATCATTTCTACTATATAATATTTATAATTTATACAAAATACAAATACATAAAATGATAGGAACATAATGAGCTGGAAGGGACCCCAAGGGTCATAATTCTGGTGCAACCCCCTGCAATGCAGGAAACTCAGTTAAAGCATCCATGACAGATGGCCATCTAACCTTTGCTTAGAAACTTCCAAGGAAGGAGAGTCCAGAACCTACCAAGGGAGATCCACCTTTCATGTATTATGAAAAGTAAACAACACTTATTTGACCCCAGTTATTTGACATAGAGGGGGAAACCTACAGATAACAGTCCAAAAGCGTACCCTCCAACATTTCTCCGATGAAAATAGGGGCGTCCTATTTCACAATAATAATTTGACCATTTATACCCCACCCTTCTGATTGGCTTGCTCCAGCCACTCTGTGCGGCTTTCAACATATATAAAAACATAATAAAACATTAAACATTTAAAAATCTTCCCTGTACAGGGCTGCCTTCAGATGGTTGGGGGGGGGGGTCGGATAATTCCTTCAACATTTCTCATATGAAAATAGAGACATCCTACCATAATCTCCTACATTTCTCTGGTGAAAATAGGGACATTCTAAGGAAAAGCGGGGCATTCTGGGATGAAATCAGAAACTGGGATGACTTCTGCAAATCTGTGACTGTCCCTGGAAAATAGAATTTATGTATATATGGGGAATATTTTTTTAAAAGCAAGTGGTCCTCACCGACCTGGTGCAAAAAGAGCTTGGCATCTGGAGGAGCCCTGGCTGCCTAGATAAAATACTATAGCCCCCCCACACCTTTACCTGGAAGTAAGGTCCACTGAACTCAGTGCTGCTTTATTCTGAGTAGACACTTAGTTATTTACTAGATGCAAGTCAATACCACCAGACAACCCAGCTTGCTTAGGCGCTGGGGTGGATTTTGCCACGTGCCTTGCAGAGACAGGCCGATGCTGCCAATGGGCCCTGCGTCCCTTGGCAATACCCAAAGGCGCCAATTTGCTAGATGCTTTGGTGGACTGCACCCCACGCCTTGCGGCGTCAGGCCCAGGCTGCCACCTGGTCCAGCACTGGCAGCAGCTACAAGCAGTGGTCAAAATGGGAGCCTCAGCGATTGCTGGAAACAAACTAGGAACATGGCAAAAAAGCACGCTAGGCCACCCCCTGGTGGGCTGCCCCCTTACCTGCTTGTGATTGACCAAGCAGATAGGCAGCCAATCAGGATTTTTTTAAAAAGATTTTCTTTTCTTCTCACTTTCCTCTGTGGCCCCCTAGCCTCATGCTGTAGCCCCCGATTGATGTAATTTTCACATGTGCCCCCCTTAGAATATCCTGGGGCTCTCCAGGGGCCATATGGCCCCCGATAGGAAACACCATCTTACATGATTTCCTTGTCTTTCAGAAGACATGCAAGACGTTTTCAAACTCTACATGTTTTTAGACATAATATTACAAAGAAGACAACAGACTCCTATTACATGAAAGCTGAACATCTCATATTCAAATACAGTGGTACCTCGGGTTAAGTACTTAATTCGTTCCAGAGGTCTGTATTTAACCTGAAACTGTTCTTAACCTGAAGAACCACTTTAGCTAATGGGGCCTCCTGCTGCTGCTGCTGCTGCTGCACCATTTCTGTTCTCATCCTGAAGCAAATGTTCTTAACCTGAAGCACTATTTCTGGATTAGCAGAGTCTGTAACCTGAAGCGTATGTAACCTGAAGCGTCTGTAACCTGAGGTACAGTTTACTGCTGTAATCCAGCTTTTGGTTTTATTTTCTAAAAGCTGCAAAACAATGACCTGGTTTGCACGTCAGCTTGTCGTATATAAGTTTAATAATAATCCAACAATAAAAAAAGGTTCCCTATAAACCTGTGATTCTGTTTCACTAAAACTCATCAGAGTCTGGGTGCTCTGTCTTTTGTGCTAGGCTGCAATGACTGCGATTGAGAAGTAAATTTTAATTGGTTGGATATGAATGGGGTTTCTTTATAAACAGACTTTATACCACTTACTTTTGAAGCTAATCTGCCTTTTTCAAGGTGCTAAGACACAATCTTGTGCAATTCTTAACAAGCCTGTGATAACTTAGCCTTTTATCCAATATTTCCCTAATTAAAGGTATAGTTATAGATGGATTTTCTAATTTGCTTCAAATCAACATGTGTTTTTCAATTAAAAAAAAATTGGTTTGAAATTCAGAGTTGTGTCTGTGGTTCTAGGTACTTCATTCTGTTTTTGAAGTTCAGAAAAAATTGCACTTGCAAGTTACACATTGTAGTAATTCTGTAAAGCTATCTATGCCTGTGAAGCCATTTTCAAGTGGCATATAAACTGCAGATACATTAAGGCCTTATGCTCAAAGAGTTTTTCTGACAGTAGTTATAAACACCATTAAAGTAACTGTGCTTATGTTTACAGTTAACCATCTCTAAAAACTATAGTTTTAGCTGTAAAGCTGGGACATTCGTTTTGATGCATTCTTCATTTTCTATGCAAGTACTATATTAATTCTTCCTTTTAAACTACTGTTTAGATGTATTCTGTCATGGGATTTACAAGGCTGCACTCAGTTTCCCATTCTGATTGCTCAGGTGCTTGAATCCTTATTTTTAAAAGGAGTTTTCTGCGACTTCTCTATCAGAAATTTATACACAACCAAGCACCACTAGTTACTAGAAGCACTTTTAATAGTGGTTCCTGACAGTCCTTGTCTCACTGGTAGTAAGAACATACTATCAGGTAGTCAATCAAATGTATCCTGTGTTACAACATTCTTGGGACTAAAGTGTAAGATGGCCGCTGGCAGGTCATTAATAGTAGTACTTGCATGGTTGCTTGTAATTTGCTCTATTGACTTCTCTGCAGCTAAATGTAAGACAACACCCATACAATCTCCTGTAGATTGTCAGGGGCTATTGGGTGTGGTATTGGTGGCTGCGTCTAGGGCTGGGTTTGACTGACTGTTGCTGCGGCAATTGGGCGGGCAATTGGCAGCTTGTGCCAGTGAGGGGACAGTCTGTAGGTTGCCTTGGGGACGTGTGAGAGTGGCAGCGTTGGTCAGGCGGCTGACCAATTTTTAGCAACCCCCCTAAAAAAGGCTCAACAATCTCTCCCCATTTTCTTAATTTGGAGTCCCCAAAAACAGGGGGCGTCTTATACATGGGGATGTGTTATCCACGGAAAAATGCGGTATTTGGTAATGTTGGTATGCATATGTATGCAGATATATGTCTTCTTTAATGGGGTGGGTGAGTGTTCAGAATATGAGTTTTACAAGATCCTGCTCTACAGTCCTTTGATTTAATACATGCTGTTTAATAAGTTCAGGGGAGTTGGCAAGCTTTGTCCTGGATGCCAATTATCAAGTTTTACATAAGAAAGGTTCTCTTTATTTCCTGCTGCGCTGCCAGGAGACAGGGCCCTCAATGCATTGCTTGGAAAGCATAGAACACCATCTGGTATGTTTGTTCTTGCTGAGCTGGCTTGGGCACAGACAACTTTGGGGTTGCATTTCCAGTATGAAATTAGTTGTGAATCACCAATATATAATTTTTTTCACTCAGTCACTCCATAACTGGCATATATTGCCTTTCTCCTGATCTCTTTTTTAGCCTACCTTTACCCTACTGAGGCTACAACCACAGACCTAGAATACAATTACCCTGTGCCTAATAATTTGATTTATTCTTTACATACCATCTTTGTTGTCTTTCTTCCTGCTTGCTTGTAACAGCTGCCTCTGAGGCCCAGCTTGCCTAAATGGCAGATCACACAGTAAAACTGTTCCTGGATTATGCCGTGTTTGATTGCAAGCAGGGAATCAGATGACTGCTCTTTAACAGCCATGTGAGGTTTGCCCTCAAAGGAAGGATGTTCGAGTGCTTTACTTGCACTTCCACCTAAAGTAAAGTAACTTCTTGCCCTTTCTAACCAAGACTGGTGATTGGGTACTAAGGACTCACACAATCTTTGACTTTTAGTGTTCCCAGTTCTTCTTTCTGTTTCTATATTCCCTTATAGTGTGCAGGTTAGATGCCTAGGTTTGGCAGAGCATGCATATGACAAGTTGGTGTGCCCAACATGAGGCGATCATTTTGCTACCTTGAAATTTGAACTGTGTGAGAGAGAATGAGTGATATTAGAGGCTTCTAGCATGAGCAGAGCTCATCTCCTATCCTATGCTCGCCAGGCGAAAGACTAAAGTCTTCTATAATCTACATTTCTTGGCATGTAGCATCTCCTGATAAATAAATAGTAAAGTAATTTAACAACTCCTGTCCACTCCCCAGGATATTGAATAGCAGGGATAGACAACATGGTGCCTTCCAGGTGTTGTGGATGACCATTACATCAGGCCCAGCCACATGCCAATGACCAGGGACAATGGGATCTGTAGTCCAACAGCATGTGGAGGACCCCCCCTCCCCCGCTGTAGGGAATGCAAATAGACCAACATTAATTGCAGATATCATACTGGTCCTTTGTCAGACTAGCTTGTGTCTTCAGTCAGAGAGCTCAGAACTTCTATTTTCAACATGGAGACCTGACTTTTTCTAATTTGGTAAATCAACATGCTATATATGTGCCCATCACTGACTTAACATCTTTTCAGTATACAGTTTAGCTTCAAAAAGCTGGAATAATCATGTAGTTCCTATGCAATGACTATAATGCCATTTTTCTTTTTAAATTGCTGTTTAAACATATTCTACCTTGAAATTCAAGAGATTATGCTCACCTCCTGATTTGTCTCTTCCCTCCACTATTGATTTCTAGCAATATAAAGAGTTCATGCTAAAGAAGAGCTCTAAACTGGGGCGAGGCGGGGGAGGGGGGACACGACACATCCTACAAAGGTTTGTTCATAGGCACAGGTAAGCCTGCCTGTGTTCACCAGATCTCCAGACTTCTCCAGCATAAATAAACCACTTGGTGAAAGCAATATGCTCTCATAACTTTATTTCTTTGTAGAATTCACAATAATAGTTCTTCTGCTGGGAACAAAGTGGTGTGAAAGTTATTCTGACCATGTGAAATATAATATGACATTTTGGCTTCGTAAAATAAAACAAGGACTATCTTTAACATGGAGGAAATTCCACCAGGACAGAAGTCACTTCAGTTAGTAATGTGTCAGCCATACTGCCAGTTATTAAATGTGTTATGCTTTCCGAAGTGTGAATGTAGCTCTACCACTCTGCAAACTGCATTGTTATGCTGATCCACAGAGTGGCAGCACTGCTAGAAATAGCTACTAGCAAGTGAGAATGCTGTTACTACTTGATATCAAAACTGGGGCTTCTCCACTGAGCTTGCTAAGCAAGAACTTGGAGAGATTTCAATCCAGCTGGCCCAATGTGATAAAGGGATTGAAGCCACAGAGGGAAGGATTAGCATGACAGATGAATACAGTACTGTGTAGTTTTCCATGGCAAAAGACTAACCCAGCTCATCAAGGAGCTGGAAGATGGGGGGTGGAGGGTGGGTGACACGGATCATATACTGCCATGGTAAGTTTCCTTAACACAGAGATCCTATTCCCTGGGACAAAGGGCGATTAAATACTTACTCTGGACTTCTAATACAAAAATAAAACTGAGCTGGCAAGAAGTGTCCATAAAAACTACCAAGCAGTCATTCACATAAATTTATCATGAGGCTGTGAATTTTGCTAAGGAACTATCTGCAGCTTACAATCTCTTTGGGAGAGTGGTTGCTGGGATAATTAAAGAATTCAGAAAGTAGAATGTGAGATTTTAATGTTCTTTTCATGAGGCATATACTTAATGTTTTTTTTAAAAAAAAAAGTTACCCCAGTTGAAGTCCAGTCTGAGCCTTGCTAATACAAAATACCAAGTTATCCAAATTAAGTCACCCAACCCCTGAACATCCATTTAAATAACATCCCCATTCTTGACCTTCTGAAGTCTAATCAGGAAAAAAAATATATTTGTATTCCTAGCTTGTTTAATTCATAAACTAGTCTATGTACTATGGGAAAGTCTATGGGAAATTAATCCCCCAATTTCCAGGGAAATTTTCAGCATATTTAGCATGAAATGCTAGAAAGATGTTCAAGAAGAGACTTTTCAAAATGGAAAAACCACCATCCATTTCTTTAGAACCAAAGTACTTTAGAACTCTTATTTACAATTAAATTAAGGATAGTTGATTTCTGTTAATGTATGTCTAACTGAGGTTATAGTTTGCTGTCAGAATACCTCTGACAGTGGCAACTGACAATGGGTGATGGTGACTGAAAAGTTCATTTCTGGATTTTAATTCAAGTTGCCATTTTGGACCTTTAAAAACCTTCATGATTTGGGAACTTGCTACCTGAAGGATTGTCTCCTTCATGTGCCTTGAGATCATTGTCTGGGGCCCTTCTTCAAGTGCCCCACCATGTGAAATATGGCAGTTTGCTATGAGTGAGGTTTCTTCATTTTTGTCTTCCCATTTGTGTAATGTGCACCCCAGGGAGACCTTTTAAGATATGCTGTGGGTTTTTTGTTGTTGTTGTTTTAAAAAATATGGATTTTTCAAAATAACATGAAATAGCAATCCTTCCAACCAACATAACACAATTCCCATCCCCCACTCTGCAATTTCAGGTCCCTTGTGGGAAAACAATTGTTCCAAAGTATGAGGTGCGAGCCCAGTGGGTGCCATTGTGAGTGATAGTCTGTTGCATGTGTAATAAAAGTGTGCCATGTCACTATCAAGTTATCATCTCATCCTTTTGTGGCTAATGCCTAGGCCTCTTCAGTAACTTTTTCAGAGAGTGCCAATCTCCGTACTTTTTGTTTCAGCTGTGATAAAATTTTAGGGACTTCTGACTTTGAGCAATGAATTGTCTAGCGGTTAATAAAAGGAAGGTGTTTTATATATCAAATTAACATTATCATCTTTAAAAATTGTTAGCAGACCTAAGGTTGGGATGCAATTAATATTTTGGTTTGCAATCAAGCTTATTTCATCAACAACATTCTTCCAAAATGGTTGCAGTTTATTGCATGCCCACCATATATGAATAGCTGCTCTGATATCCTTATACCCTCTCCAACAAAGAGCAAAGATGGTTTTATTGAGGTAGCTGCACCTCAGAGGTGTTACTGCCACCTATGTAAGAGCTTGAGCTTAAGAGTGGATAGTGATTTCAGTGTTGTTTTTAGCCCACAGGCTCTGCCAATCTGCTTCTTCAATTACTGTTTCCAAGTCTGATTCTCAAGTATGTTTTATTAAATTTGTTTGGCTCAATTGTGTGTCACTTACCATTTTGTAAATTACTGATAACAGGTTTAGATTTTTGCATTATAAGCTGTGGTTCTTAATCTTGCTTTGGCTCTCTGGATTTTTTTTATTTTTATTTTCCTGCATCTGTTCAATCTTATGTGAAGCAAGACACTGCATGGGTGAGATGGCTTTGCTGCCAAAGACAGCTACTTTAGATTTTAGATAATTAGGAACAGTTACTCCAGGCAGCTAGTAGTCTGCATAGCCTAATTTGCATTGGGGAGAAACTGCCATATCATTAGACTAAAGCAGTTTAGATATTTTCTTTTAACAAAAGAGGCGGGGGAATTTTTCTATTTGATTCCCAGGGGGTCCACGGCCCATCCCTTGCCTCCCCCTCAACTAAATCTTTGTCATTTTTGCATGGTACTATCACAAATTTTATGGTCTGTTTTAGCGCTGTGAGATTTTAAAATATATTGGCTGAAATCAGTTTTGAAATCACACTGCAATAACGATTTAAACCTGGCAATATGCAGAAATATATGGCTCCTCACACAAGGGAGAGCAGAGCAGATCTCAGCCAATAACACTGCTGATCTGAGCTGCCTTCCCTCAAGCTGAGGGAGACCAGGGCAGGCAGAGGATAACACTGCAGACTTCCCTCACACTGAGGGAAAACAGGGCATCCGATTGCCCCATCACTAACACTGACAGAGAACAGGGCAGCTGATCGCCCTCATTTCAAGGCATCTTGGCACTACGTTCCTCTGGCACTGAGGCGGGAAACTTATGAGAGATGCTAACATGGCACATAAGATCAGGTGGGTAGCTATTAACTACTAGTACCCCCTTTTTTACCTGGGAGTAAGTCTCACCAAATTCCATGGAATTTACTTCTAAGTAGACATGGTTAGGATTGTACTGTAACCTGCCTAATTAAAAACTGTAGTGTTCTTTACAAGTTAAAGCTGCAAAAATATACCGAGGATGGATTTTTATGCGGGGGCAGAGACACATGTTCAGTTGGATGCACTTGAACAGAATTAAGCTCATTCTGTCAAAGAACAAACTGGAACTAGTTCCCTTTGGGTCAGGATGAAGTACAGCTACTTAGTCATGTGTGTAGCCAGGATTTATGTTGAGGGATTGGACAGGACACCCACCTGTCATCATTCTCTGTCCGGCTCTGTCTAGCAGATTTGGAACGAAATGTCTCAACAACAGTTGTTTTAAATTACTTTCTTTTGACCTCAAGTGCTCAGAAAAATCTGTCAAAATCTTTCAACAATTTCTACTTTTATTTAAGTCTTTTTATTTACTTACTTGATTTAGGGGGGAGGGCAGCTGCACCCATGTACTTAGTTCCTTTTTAACATGAACTTTCAAAGCGATGCTGCCCCCACAAAAATTAGGGAAGAGGTAAGAGCTTTCACAATTGCTACAAGTCATATGTCTGAACAATACAATAATGCATTCCACAAATCAAGCCAGTAGCAAGAAGAATTAGGGCCAGAGACATGCAACAGGGTTCACTGTATTGAAACCAGCTGCTGGAGTATTGTAATCACTTCTGGTAAACATTGCAACAAGCCTTTCGCTTTGTACAGCCTGTGCCGCAGGCTGAAATCAAGAAGCGGTCAATCAATAATAATAGTGTGCTTTTGTTTTGGCTTGAAGGACGGAAGGAAATACCTGACTGAAATCCACCAGTACTGCAGGTAAAGTATGAGTGAGAAAGCCCTCCTTCACTTAGCAGCTGCATCTGCCTCTCTGCCAACTCTTAGGCTCAGCCTGCTTTCTCCTTCAAAGCAAACTGTGGCAAGGAGGAGAACATCAGAGGTGGCCTCCAACTTAAGCAACACAGAGAGGGAATAACCTACCTTGTGACTGCTATAAGACTGTTTCCAAAACTGAGCAATGTAGTTTAGAGAGGTGACCCTTCCTCCCCACTTTCTACCAAATAATTCAGGGCTGGATGTGCAGCAAACTTCGCAACCAGCTCTAAATTGGAATACAGAAAGGGGAGGGGTTACCCTTTCCTCCCTGTGCTGTCTGGAAGGGTTCTTTAAATATATTTTTAGCTCAGCCTCACCATATTAGCCTCCCAGAACGAATCACAATATAAGTAAAATGCAAACAATTCCAGTACAGTTAAGATCAGAGAAAATGGATCACTCAAAATGTCAGTCATAAAAGCATCTCCCAGGTCCCAGGAGTGAAGGTGGCAGCAGGTCTGGTGGGAAGCCCAGAGTTGCAAGAGGATTGCCTTTTGACTAACAATGCAGCTCTATTGCCATAGATACTTAGAAAGGTCCAGCTGTAAGCAATGACCGAGCAGAGAACTAGGTAGAAGATGATCTGGCAGTGATGTAAGTTTTTCAGTGTCCTTGGGACTTCTGCTGAGTTAAGAGTTTCCTTTTGGTGGCTCTAGTCTCCTTACCCCTGCTCTAGAACTCCCGGCTCATATCCTCCTGGCTCGGCCCCAGCTCTGACTCTTACTCTGGCCTTCACACACTGTGCTGGTCACATACATCATCCCTAGATCTAAGAACCAGAACAGTCTGATACAGGCAGAGGCATTCCTTCAGATACCTGGGTCCAAGTCATTTCGGTAAGGATTCCAACAGGATTTTCTGAGCCCAGTTCTCTAGTTGTTGATTTGGCCCCCCACTTCCCCTGCACATGCGCGCGCACACACACCGATCCATGAAACTTATTTCTGAGTATGCCTACAGAGGATTGCTCTGCATTTCCATCCATCACACGTACACACTCTCATACACACTTCCACTAGTCTGGCTGTAACTGCTTACTTGCAGAGAGTAGCAGCTGGAATCCTGCCTTCTTCTGATACCCATTTTTAATCAGGGTATTTAATTAGAGGGAATGGGGTGGCATGAGGGTGCTGCTACAATTAACTAGCACTACCTGAGCTGGTGGGTGAGTAGTAAGCACCACTAAATCCAATGAGACTTACTTCTGAGTAGACATTGCAACCTTAGGTAAAGGTACCCCTACCCGTACGGGCCAGTCGTGTCCGACTCAAGGGTTGTGCGCCCATCTCAGTTAAGAGGCCGGGGGCCAGCGCTGTCCGGAGACACTTCCGGGTCATGGGGCCAGCGTGACGAAGCTGCTCTGGCGAGCCAGCACCAGCACAGCACACGGAAACGCCGTTTACCTTCCCGCTATAAAGCGGTACCTATTTATCTACTTGCACTTAAGGGTGCTTTCGAACTGCTAGGTGGGCAGGAGCTGGGACCGAAAAACGGGAGCTCACCCCGCTGCGGGGATTCGAACCGCCGACCATGCGATCGGCAAGTCCTAGGCACTGAGGTTTTACCCACAGCGCCACCCGCATCCCAACCTTAGAGGCTACCTTTTCTCTGTCAGGGGATGTATTCCCTCAGATGTCTTCAGTCAAGAGCTGATGAGGGGATGAGCCTTGAAACAAAACTGTTCAGGATGAACTAATCCAAAATAAAGATTAGAATTCTCAATCCTATGCAGGTCTAATCAGAGGTAAACACCATTGGGCTTGATAGCCTGAAGAGGGTTGTTACTGTTTTTAGTACATCACACCAATGAAGTTACTGTTTTGCAAAGCTAGTGAAACACACACATGGTTTCTGAGTTGCCCACCTGTGTTGGAGCTCCTTAATTGTCATTCCTTCATTCATGTTATTTAGAATAAAACACATGAAATACAAAATATCAGGCTCATTAGCAAGTGCCAATATATCAATTGAACCCAAAATATACCATATTTAAGGGCCACTTGAAGCATTACTTTTTCTGAGGGAATTTGTGTTCATGTTGAAAAGTGACTAGGTGAATCCTTATAATCTACAGAAATATAAAATGTGAAGCTTATAAAAATCTAGTAGGTGATACTCATTGGATTTCTAGGCTAAACCTGTAAATATTGTAATATACATTGTGGTGGTGCTCACAAGTTTATGTTCAAATATACCCACAAGCCCCAAAAGTTGGTGACCTCTGTTATATGTGGATGAATTAACAGTCCAAGCCAAAGAATAAATCAACACTCTCTCTGGTATAGAATGTGGCATTTCTCTCCATTTTAAAGTGACACATAATGCTAATTTGCTAGTTTTTACTTAGAGATCGTATTAAAATATAACCTCTCTTCCCTTAATTACTCTGATTTTATAACAAAGGCTCCTTTCTTGGCAGTAACATATAAAAGAAAATGAGAGAAACATGAGCCAAACTGCCTTGTTCTTGCTGATTCTTTTGTAACTAACTAAGCGTAAATAAGGATTAAACACAGCTAACTTTTGTTTACCGTTGAAACAGTGAACCTAGTATTAGATGAGCATTTACAAGGACATATTGTCTCAGGCCTTTGGAGGTCTAGTTCTCTACAGAAATAATTTGTAACTGTCAAATGTTTATCATTTACTGCATTTCAAACTGGGTAACTCCAGGAACTGGGATGAAGCCAACAGATGGTGATAGAAATTAAACTCATGATATGGTTCAGTAATCAGTGAGCTTTGGAAAGACAAAGGTGCTCTCTCTTTTTTTATCCCTAAACTATACCCTTGATAGATTCGAAGCCTAAACCTGGTTTATTCTGCTATACTTTCAGCCTGCAGTTTATTTATTTACATTTTTGTTTGTAAAAATATCCATATACCACCCCCTTGTGAAACAGTGTACAACAACCTAAAAACATCTAAAAGCAATACAAAACCCTCATTGTCCAACTAGACAAAATATAATGGCAGTGCTACCTAGAATCCAAGCCATTCCAAGTCAGGTTTCAAGATCATTATGACTCACACTTTAACAAAGGGACTGGTATTCATAAACCCATTTGAGCAAATTAATGGAGGAGCTATTGCTCTGCCCATACAGAATTATGGAGCCAAGGCTCAAGGCAGCTATGCACATATGCAAATGCACAGATTAAAAAAAATGAAATATTTTAACTCTCATTAAAATAGCTTGAAACAAGAAGTATGTTGCGTTTGACGTGACACAATGTGCTTGAGACTACTGTAAAGGCTACCCACATCAAATTCAAATTGCTGAAGTTTTTATTCATCAATACTAATATGCTTAGAAGAAATCTAGATCATAAAAGAAATGTACAAATTCCAAAGCCTAGGGAAAGAGTCATTTTCTTGCCAGGGTTACTATTGGTTCCCATCCCAGGATAAAACAAAAACAGAGAGAATGTGGATTATGCAGAAGGGCAGGGGGCACCAATCTGTGTTTTAGCTTCTGTGTTTTGCTAAAAAGTAGGATATAACGAGTCACTCGGTTTGGTGCAGTGTTGGAAATGCTGCAACATTATTCCCTCCTTACATTCTGCACAATCCTCCTATTTAAAAGGCTCTGTAATGCAAGGTGTAATCCTCCAGTCCTACAGCTCAATCACATATTTATTAATTTGTGACACCCAGTGCCCACTAACTCTCCCTGAAGCTTTCCTTGTGAGTGTGTGTGTGTCAGTTTATTGATTCTGGTCCCTTCCTGTTCACTTTGCTCAAACCCTTCTTTTGCTAGGCATGCAAGAGAAATTCTGCGCTGCTGCAGGTCATAATTGAAAAAGACAGAAATGCTCAATATGACTCATACATTATTCAGCTTATCAGCTGCCCAAGAGAAAAAGAGAGGGAGAGGTTGTTTGCATGCCTACCTCTTCCACTATCAACAGAAGAAATAATTTTCAATTACACTAAGTGTATGCAACTCTGTTCCCCAACAGGATCTGAAGTTAGAGAGATGGAAGTGGAGAATGAAGGACAGCGCAAAGAAGTAGTTGCTACAAAATGCTTGCGTATGTTAGATTCTTGGCTCCAGTTTGCTTCTTAATAATGTACCAAATGGAATATGCTAGCAAGCAGAAAGACCACCACAATTCATGACAAAAACCTAGATCAAGGCCAGCTGAAATTACACCACGGAAGCCAACTAAGCATTGATTTGACTGGTTGTGAATATATGACTTTAATTATTTATGAAGTGTTTGGGGAATTTTTTGCCACATAAATTTATGGTAATGTGCCTGAAAAGACTTTTGCCAAAAGCTAGAGATTTCTTGAAGGAAAATAAAAATACTAGGACCATTTCTACTATCCAAATATTATTTCAAATCCCACTATCAGAAGTGGCAACCCTGGCATGGGTAAGTGATGGACCAACAATGAAGTGGGTTTTTTTTAATCCTTGCCTAGAGTTTCCACAACCAAGATGCATTTTTTTAAAACGGAAAAACTGTCATAAGCCCAATAGAATTGCCAGTTTTCTTATGATAATCTACCAAGAGGCATTCCCAAATCAATTACACTGCAGCTGATAATGTAGTCTTAAAAGACCATTCAGTTTCTTAAACATCACCCTACTTGTCCAAGCCCACATGCAAACTGCTTAAGCTTATAAGGGTTCTATAGGGACCCCTAGTAACAAGCCCCATATCTCTTCTAATTTCCTTCATACAAAGTATGCATCCCTCCTGGACATATTCACTTGGGAAGAACAGAATAAAAACAATGCTCGTCCAACTTTAACAGAGAAGACTTTAATAATATGTCCCATATAACTTGGCAATCACTTGTACAAAGATTTGCTCCTGAAGAAAGTGAAGGCCACATAACATTCTGCCACGTAATCCCAGTGAAGTACAGACTGGAAAAAGATTTGCCTGGAAATAAATCCTTGCTGTGAAACCAATTGCTTTATACCAAGGGTAGGGAACCAGTGGCCTGCTAAACCTTTTAAACTGGTCTGCAAGTCTCCTACTGGTCTTTCAGTAGCATTGGTGGTGGTAAACAGAAACTCACTGTGCCTTTGAAGACTAGCAAGTTGCAGAAGCAGATTAAGTGAAGGAAAAGCCATTGGAGAGTAGACTGCTGCCAACTGTTATCTGTCTATGTTCCAATTTTTCAGTATCTTTTCAAGCTAAAGTTAAGCCTTTCCAGTTCTTCAAAATATATTTAGTAGAATCTGAAAGACCTGATACTCGAGTAACAAAGGATTTTTGTAAATTATTTGATTCCACGTGATCTATCCTTAAGCATCCAGTTATAAGGAGACTTCTATTGTACTGCTGTAAATAAATGAAATACTATAGTGCTATCACCAACACATATGTTTCAGCACAGCAACAAACTGGGGAAAGGTGGGGGGAAAGCAGCAGTGAAACATTTTGCTTAATTCATCTAAGCAACCTAAGCCTTCCTCACTGGAAGATATCATCAGTAAATAATTTATATACACCAATAAATCTGCTTAATCCTTTCGTTTGAAAACAGATTTTCCATTTTAGTCAATTAGGGCAAATTTAAATTGCATTTAGAGAATGCAGCACATTCAGGCATCCATGGCCCATCTATGAAGTTATTAGAAAGATACACACTATTGGGGGGGGAGTAGTTGTGTGTTGTTGTTGTTGTTGTTGTTGCTTTAAAAAAACATTTTAAAATGGAAGTAGGGAAGTAGGACAGAGGGAAAAGTATTTCCCCTCATTTTCTTTCTTTCCTCTCCACTCCCCAAACAATTCTTCCTTATCCAATATAAATAAGGAATTCTGGACATGGAAGTTTTCTTCAACACATACAGTAGATAACTTGTTGGATCCAGAACCTCGGCCTGAAATTTGAATTCACAGCCAGATCGGCATTCCAGAACACATGGAGAGAGGGGGCTCCAGGACCCTGACAGAGCTTCACATCTCCTTCCCAAAGCCCATTGCCTCACTTACCCAGCTTTGGGAAGGCAGCACAAGGTCTTGGGGGGGGGCATCAAATTTTAGCCTTGTTCCCCGCCCCTTGCACAACAAGGCAGTTTATGACCTATGGGTTCCATTACGAAGTATTCTTCCAACCCACTTGATATGAAAATTTGGATCGCGCAAGTTCAAAGGATCCTATAGGTGATAGATCCAGTCTCTCTGGGAATGCCTTCTCCAAGAACAATTCTACCCACTCACCCCCCTGCCAACCAATGGCTTCAATTCAAAAAGGGACTTGTCCATTGCAATTTAACTCAGAAGAAGACAGCTTTCTGCTTGTTACCCTGTAGTCTAGGAGTGGTGAACAAATTCTAGGCTGATTATTAGCCAATCCCACTGTATTCTGTGACAATAAAGGGTGGTAGAGAGAAAATTATAACCCTGTTGACCAAAACCTAATCCTGCTCCCTGATTCTTTAAAGGAGAACCTCTCCCTCGCAGTTTAAAAGATCAGGGTGAAGGAGAGAAAGTAGGCATGTTATTGAAGTTAGTTTTCCCTTCTATTCATCTCCAACTCTGGAGGTGGAGGATAATGCCTGTATACTGTTTTCTGCTGGAACTGTTTGCTGACAACTTTGAAGGTAGGGTAACTGTGCAAGTTCTTTGTCTGAAGCAGTTCTGTGTCCATAGGTGTTGCTGGGTGTTTCAGTTAATACCTCCTTGCTTTATCCCTCGAGAGCCTCAGTGAATGTTCATCACAATAAACATATTTAGAAATAATAATAATGAAAACAATAAATTATATGGGAATTGTACACAGTGATCTATCTGTTTACCCTTTTAATAATATATAGATAGATAGATGCAGAAAAAGCAAGCATAACCAGCAGCATAGGCTTTCCAATGTGAACAAACAGTTCAGCTTATATGCAACAGGCTGTGGTATATACAGCTCAGTCATAACAGAGCTTCCACTTACCTTCTAACACTGTCAGTTTGGCACTGGTATTTATCTCCCCAACACTGTTGGTAGCCATGCACTCATATATTGCTTCATCCCGAAGGACACGCAGCGGTTGAATACGTAGAACTGATCCAGACCCATCATCAAATTCAATAACCTTTTTTCAAAAGATGGGAAATTGTATTACCCATTTTATTACTGGTGGACACACAACATACCATTTCCTTTTAAACCATGACTGAGGAATCAGGAAAGGGACAGGGACCAGCCCCTCCACTCTCTGGGGCAAATTCCTGCAACCTTGTTTACCATGGTGAATGATTCCATCTGTACAGTCCTTCCTTAACGAAGATTTAAACCAACAAGATGTTGTTGTAAATTATGGTTTGGAAACCATACCTTAGTTGTCTACCTTTATTAATAATGAACCCTATTTAGCATTAAGCATGATTAACTTTCTGAAACGAAAAGAAACTCTGTCTTTTTGCCATGATACAGAGTTTGGCCATTAACACCATGACTCAAGTTTCTGTGCTGCCCATTTCCCCTTTTTCCTCTGCTCATGTGCTCCTCTCATCATTCCATTCCTTTAAGTATTCAAACTGGAAGTACAAAGTAAGTAATGGTTGAAGATTCTTGTTTGTAGGCAACCACAGTTTGCTGAATTTGAATATCACAGCAAACTACTTTTTGCTCAAACTAGGAAGTGACTAAGTGAACTGGAAGAGAGAGAAAGAGGGACTGGGAGAGCATGAGGCATAGTACAAATAGGCAAACCATGGTTTGGCTATGACGCATGAACTGGGTCATTAACCATTCATGAAATCAAAGAAATTTCTTTAACCCTCTCATAGAGAAATGTGTTTATCATATAACCCGTAAATTGTCCCTCAATGGCAAGGACTGCAAATGAATAGACACTGAACTTAATTAACTTCATACTCATCTAATTCCAATTTACAAACAAAGCAAAATGAGATGAAATAATATCACCAAGAAAATATAGTGATTACAGAAGGAAGCTATACTAGGAGAATCTTATTATTTTACCTCTCAGAGGAGAGTTAACCAATACTTATCCACGTGGAATGAATAATTCCCTCAGTAGTCCAAGTCTGGAAATTTGGAGAATCAGAAATGCCATATTCCAGGTAATGTATATCAAAGAGGAAATATTTATTTCCAATTCACATATTTGTTATATTTTAATGCCACCCAACATATGGAAACGCCCACAAAACTATTGGAAAAAAATATATTCTGTGCGTACCTCAAATCGTTGGGAGCTAACTTTCTTTCCTTTCTTCATCCATGTGATACGTGGCTTTGGCTCTCCTACTGCTTGGCATACAAAGGAGGCCACACCTCCAGATATCCCAATCTGATCCTCAGGAGTTTTCATGAAGTTTGGCTTACCTGCAAGACAAATATACTGAATGGTGAAATGTGCCTGGGGTCTGAATTAAAGATAATGAATATTACAGCAATCTGACTATGTCTATCTTGTGCGCCTAGCTCAAGACTAATGAAATGACACCACACCTAGAAACAATGGATACACTGGTGAACAAAAAAATACAACCAATTTTAAAAACATTATGAAGACTGTTTAGGAATAACTGTTTAGCTGCTAATTCTTCACACTCCGGTAATAAGCGAATTTCCAGTTTAAAATAGCCCATGTGGGCAGGCACTGGCAAACACTGTTTAAACAACAACAACAACAAAAAATTAAGTACAGGATTTCATTATGATCGGGCTGGAAAAATGTGAGAGTATCAGAACCACCATGTCCAAATTTAGTTATCACTGAAAGCATCTTGAGTTCTGGGAGTATATAATCCACCTGCAGATGGAGTTAATCAGCTATTGGATAGAACAAAAACATTGTTTTATAATATAAAACAATGGTTGAAACAGCTTGGGTGGCCTTACAATCTCTCTCACAATGGAGCACAAAGGGATTTCTGGAAGGCTTACTCTGCTTTGCTTGCTCCGTTATGACAGAGCTCAATGCACACCTGCTGTTACTGGTTTTTCATTTTGTTTCGTTTTTGTTTTTTAATGCACACTGAGATGTTAAAAAACAAACTCCTGGCAATGCCAATTCCCAATAATTACATGCTGTTAAAATCGCGGAGTGGGATTGCCTTTTTCAGTCAAGTGTTAAGGTGAAAGGTGGGCATTATCTGAGTTGCAGACCCTGCAGTCTCCTCTGGAACTGGAGAAGAAATGAAATGTCTGATCAACTGGTGTTTCCATCAATGCTAAACAAAAGTTTCAAGAAATGTATTCAGAAGCCGCTGAAAGCTATGAGATCTAACCCCCATTCTGAGCTTAGCAATTATTAATATTTTCTAAAAGATCAGAAAAACAACATTTACTTTAATGCAACAATAAAAGCAATCCTGGTCACTATTTGCCCAAAGGATATTATTATGAAAATTACATAAAGAGCTACTAGAAAATCAGAAGAACTGAGACCATCATGCTATACGTTTTTCGAAGAAAGCTATAAATACCTTATTTATGCTCCTTCTATGTACCATAGAGCAAAGAGGAGAACGTTCCTGAGTAGTGTAATTAGGTCATTTAAATTTACACCAGTGAACAACACTCTCAATTTGTGAAGGTATTGATGAACACAATTACTTCTATGAAAATGATTAAATATATTTGGAATGATGAAGAAATATTTTTGGGGGCCTAATAGGAGGAGGTACAGGGTAAGCACAGAGAAACTATTTCTGAGATGCAGAAAATTGATAGCTCAAAACATACAGCTTCAGTGTCACAAGCAACAGCCTGAGATTAAAATCAATCATTAGCCATGATTGCTTAACTTACATCGATTTCACATATTTACTTACCAAAATTCACATCAATTTCTGCTCAGTTTTATTTACAAATATCTGTATTTCTTCCCCTCTATAATCTCCCTCAGCAAAAGGCTAATAAGGTTCATGCTAATTTTGATTGCAGTGTAACTGACCATTTTGCAATGCAATCTGCTCAGCTGTTTTGTTAGGTATTGGACTTCTGCATATGACTTGCTATTTTATGTTATTTATTTTGTGATGCTGAGGAACTAGCATAAATTTGGATCAGACATCATGCCTTTTCTCTTAAAAGGGATGAGTGTATTGTTGGACATGTTAGCTCATTGTGAACAATGTGTCCTGAAAAGTGGTTTATAAATCTCTTCATAAATAAAGTGAAATATCGAAAGCACAAATGCAGACAATTCCACTAAGAAAGAAAAGTGAAAGGCATCTAAATAAACCTGTGTACTTGCATAAGGAGCTTACAGATGAGCTGATATTTAAGAAGGGCATGTACAGTATAAGAAATGGAAAATCATGAAAGAAGAGTACAAACAAGTAGCAGACAGTTGCAGGGAGAAAGTTTGAATGAGCTGAGGAAGATGGAGAAATGCTACAGGCAGACAGAGAGAAGGTGGAACTGCTTAACACAGTTGGCCCTCCAGATGTTTTGGGACCACAACTCCCATCATCCCTAGCTAACAGGACCAGTGGTCAGGGATGATGGGAATTGTAGTCCCAAAACATCTGGAGGGCCGAGTTTGGGGATGCCTGGCTTAACCTACTTTGCCTCTGTCTGCACCCAAAAGGAAAGCAGGGCCCAATGTGGTGATAACAGAATAAATAATGCAAGGAGGGAGCTCTAGCCCAAGACAGGAAAAGAGGTGATAATGGAACACCTAGCTTATTTAAACAAATTCAAATCTCCAGGGCCTGATGAGCCACACCCAAGCTTACTAAAGGAGCTAGTGGATGTGATCTCAGAGCCTCTGTCTATAATCTTTGAGAATTCTTAGAGAATAGGTGAGGTCCTTGCAAACTGGAGTCGGTCTGTGAGCACTTAGAAAAGGAAGCTGCGATTACTAAAACCCAGCATGGGTTTTTTCAAAAACAAGTCATGCCCGACAAATCTCATTTCTAGATCCATTTCAATTGGAGTTTCAATCTGGCTTTTGTACAGAAATGGCCCTGGTTGCCTTATATGATGACCTCTGTTGGGGGGGAAACAGGGGCAATATGTCCCTTTTAATCTTCCTTCCTTGACTTCTTTGCAGCTTTCGATGCCATCAACCACTGTATCCTCCTGGAGATGTTATCTGATGTGGCGGTGGGCAGCACAGCTTTGTAGTGGTTCCGGTTCTACTTGGATCATGGTCTTCAGCAGGTGATGCTTGGGGAGTGTTTTTCAGCACCAAGGAGCCTTCAATGTGGAATCCCTCAGGGCTCAGTTCTATCCCCTATCTACAGTGGTACCTCGGGTTACAAACACCTCAGGTTACAAACACCTCGGGTTACAGACTCTGCTAACCCGGAAGTAGTACTTCGGGTTAAGAACTTTACCTCAGGATGAAAACAGAAATCGTGCAGCGGCAGCACAGCGGCAGTGGGAAGCCCCATTAGCTATAGTGGCACCTCAGGTTAAGAACAGACCTCCAGAACAAATTAAGTTCGTAACCAGAGGTACCACTGTATATGAAGCTGCTGAGTGGAGTCACCTGGAGTTTTGGAGTGTGTTGTGAGTAGTATGCTCATGACACACAACTCTGTTTCTCCTTTACATCTACAGGCTTGGCAGTGGATGTGCTAGACTGATGTCTTGCCTCAGTAATGGACTGGATGAGAGCCAATAAACTGAAGCTCAATCCAGGTAAGACAGAGAGACTGCACCTTCTCATCTTTGGCTGGTGGTTCAGCTATGCCCCTATCTGAGCAGGGATAGCCTAACATATGTGACCTATGCTCTGGTAACCTCTAGGCTGGATTACTGCAATGCATTATACATAGGGCCACTTCTGAAGACAGTTCCGAAACTTCAGCTGGTGCAAAATTCAACGGCCAGACTGCTCACCAGAACAAGACAGTTTGAGTATATAACATCAATCCTGACCAGACTACACTGGCTGCCAATTAGTTTCCAGGCCCAAATCGAAGTGCTTGTGTTGACCTATAAGGCCTCACATGCCTCAGAACCTGAATACCTTAAGCTTCCTTTAATTCCTAGGGTACATGTAGCTCAGTTGGTAGAGCATGAGACTCTTAATCTCAGGGTTTTGTGTCCAAGCTTCAAGTTGGGAAAGTGATTTCTGCAATGCAGGGGGTTGAACTAGATGACTGTTATGGTTCCTTCCAACTCTATAATTCTCTGTTTCTAGAAGTTTATATGCAATGTAACTTACATTTAGTGAATTTATGAATTCCATATGCTCTAAATGTTCAAACATGTTCAGGAAAATCTTTATCATAAAATTTCTAGCTTCTTTATGTTCAAAGAAACTCATTTTACACTAAATAAATATAGGGAATACAAAAGTGAAGAAGTCAAGTCTACCTGTTCCCAGCGGCAGATGGTGCCTGGATAGGTAAAATGCTAAACTAAGGTGCTCATGACTACAGTTAAGAGTCTCTGCTTTGTCATGGGGTGTGGAATAATGCTGATTACACAGAATATATAATGTTACAAGGTACGGTTACTGCCTGAGGCCAACAACCTTCTGCAATCTGACTCATCCCAAATGATGCTGTTGCTAAATCTTGCCCTTTTTTCATCCACAGCAACTCTGCCAATCAAGCTAATTGAATGTACCAGAGGCCTACCTTCCTAAGCTCCAGGCTTCCCACAACACAGAAAACTCCCTAGGCATTATTTTAAAATAAGGATTCAGTTCTTAAATTATATGTATTGTAGCTATTATATACACCAATGATTTCTGGCATGCAAAATATATCCTTGAGTGGTGACGTAAGAGATTCCTTAGTTTGAGGTCTCCAAGATCAACTGCCAAAAATAGTTTTGTTTGGTTTACGCTTTTGTATACAATTTGGGCAACCAGAGGGTGGAATAGCAGAGAGGAATGATTTAAATACAACAGTAGGAAATCACAAAGCAGACTCCAAGGATATAAAAGACCCTGAAATTGTCTTTCCCATATGCAGCTTTTTTCACATAAGCATTTTACAGAATTAAAAGGTAAGCTTAAAATTGGACACTGTTATCTAAAATTCATTGTAGGAAGCAAACCAATGGTTCATCTGAACATTTAATATTTATATTTCACTTGTCAATAGTATGCATGCCATGCTGCATACATTAAGCAATAAGGACACACTTCCCTGGGTAAGGAAATGTTTTCCACTTCAGTGAGTGGGTCATGGCCTACAAAACACAGTGGAAACACCAGCCACACATCTGGAACTCTTGCCACACATCTTAACTCTTGCCACTGCAAGCAACACAATTGCTAAGAAGACTTACATTAAACCACTCCAATTTAATTTATCTCAGCCAATCATTGCACATGAGACACTATATGCCATAAGAACTTAAGCAGAGTACTGCCAAAAGCCCATCTAGTTTAGCATTCTGTTCTCACAGTGAGCAGCAAGATGCTCATGGGATGCCAGGAAACAGAACCTAAGTTCAATGGTGCTCTACCCACCTGCAATTCCCAGCAACTGGTATCTAGAGGCATACTGACTCAGATGGTGGAGGCAGAGCATAGTCATTATGGCTACTGATAACTTTTTCCTCCATATGTTTGTCTCATTCTTTTTCAAAACCATCCAAGTTAGTGGCCAGCACAACATGTTGTCTAGTTTAACCATGCACAGTGCAAATAAGTAATTTATTTCATCTGTCCTGAATCTTCCAACCTTCAGCTTCGTTTGATGTCCACTGGTTCTAAAACTTCTCTCTATCCACTTTTTCCATGCCATGCACCATCACATCTACTCATACTCACATTTTCTCTGGACTAAAAAGCCCCAACTCATAGAAGAGTTGCTCCAACTCCTTGATCATTCTGGGTGCCCTTTCTGAACCTTGTCCAGCTCTAAAATATCCTTTCTGAGGAGATGTGACCAGAACCATACACAGTATTCCAAGTGTGGTTGCACCATAGATTTGTATAATAGCATTTTGATATTGGCAGTTTTTATTTCCAATCCCTTTCCTAATGATCCCTAGCATGGAATTTGCCTTTTTCACAGTTGACATACACTGGGTCAACATCTTCACTGAGCTACCCACCAGAACCCCAAGGTCTTGTTCCTAGCCAGTCATCAATTCAGACACCATAAACATATATGTGAGAGATAAGAATGGCTGCATAAACATGAGAAGGCTGACAGAAAAAACAAAGCACCAGGCAGACCACATGTAGACAGGAATGTAGTAATGAATCTCCTTGAATAAGAAAAGGAATGACAGATTATAAATGGCACTGCAGCTTTTGCAAGTGAAAAAGGTGTTTATTACACCAGGGACTGCCAACCCAGCGCCAGGTGGTGGCCAGTCATTTCTATTGGGGTGGGTGTGTGGCAGACGTTTCCTTGGCCCATGGAAGGGTGACCAAGTATACTCTGTGTGCATTTTGATTGAGAGAGATACACTTAGCAGAGCGAGATGGAGAGGTACATGTATAGTCTCTGTGTATGTAAAGTGTGTGTGTGTGTGTGTGTGTGAGAGAGAGAGAGAGAGAGAGAGAGAGAGAGAGAGGGAGAGGGAGAGGGAGGAAGAGTGTGGTGCAGTGTGGCCACCTTGCATATTGCTCTTGGTACTGGGGAATGATTCCTGTTGTTATTCGACATATTTAATTAGAAATAGCCTGCATAGCATGCAAATGGCCACCCAGAATAGTGAAGGTACAATATGGCAACCCTAATGAAACACAAGCAGCACTGAAAAGTTCCAATGCAGCTTTAGCTAAAACTGTTCAATTTGTTTCTTTAAAGTTACAACAACATAAACTATGACATTCCCTAAATATTGTTTCCTTTGGATTTTTCATCCCCTTTTCTGTCATCGCCAGACAGCTGGGGGCAGGGGTAGCCTTTGCTTTCTATAGTCTGAAATTAGTTAGCTCCCCTCAAAAAATGTTTTAAATTGAATGGATGTATCTGTAGGTGGGCGATTAAAATGTTTTGTAGGCTAGTCACTTTGGTGAACTTATTTGCAATGCTGGGTTATTACTGAACTGCCTTAGGCAGCTTTCCCAGCAGTGTCTGACCCTGTTCTAACAGATGGTTGCAGGGGGCTTACACTGAAACCCACAGTTCCTAATTTACAACTTTCCTGAAAATGTCAAAATTATTAAATTGCACTGCAAAGTGCAAAAAGTCCAGAGCATGCACAGCCAGGAATAGAGGCAGAACTAAATTTATCCTGCCTGAGAAGAGATGGATATGAATGCTCCTGCCTGAAAAAAGAAACATGAAAATTAATTTTGCTAGCATGCTTACCACATTAAACACCATATTATTTTGCACAAAAGGATTAAAAGGTTTTAATCCTCCTTTGCAAGCAGCTGGTTCTTGGTGCAGCAAGTTCAAAGGACTCACCAATCTAATTTCCCTCCTCTAGTTTTAAGAATTTAAAGTGAGCTCAGACTCCTTTTACAGATAAACACAAGATGCACTATTACTTAGCCTCCCAACCCCAACAAGCTCCACTGTAAACAATCTCATTAGGATACCTGTTAGGATAATAAACAGCCTTCTTGGCTACTAGAAATGGTGAGGTAGATAAAAAATACATTTCATTTTAATAGTAGTGTATATTGTTCTCTGAACTGAATCTTGGACTCATCTACCTGGTGAAGAAGAGAGAATCCTGACTAACGATAATGAGTGCACTCTGACATTCCCATTACATAAGCCATTTTTCCTTATTTGTATAAACTACTTTTGCATGCATAGAGTTCAGAACAGAGCATCTGCAAACAAACAAAAGATCATTTACATGCTACCAAGATGCCAAGTTTCTGTTCCTGGCATGGATTGTAAGAAACACTCTACCACACGCTATTGATATTAAGTCAGTTGCTTATTTGAGTATCTCTAGCAAAAGGATTTTTTTAGCTTTGCTCAATGTATAATTATTTCCGCTCACTTTTTAAGAGGATGGTAGAAAGAGGAAGACTGCTTATGATTCTTCAATATACAAAATACAGCCCTTTTCGCAAACTTTAATTTTTACAGATTGAGAGTCATTGTGCCTTTTTGATTTCTTATTTAACACGAGTCACACAGAGCACCACTGAATCCCCACAGCACCTTTGCAGTTTAATTACTTCACCTCTTTCAGAAAGCCTATAGTTTGCACTTTAATCACATTTTGTTAAAGCCATTGAGAAAACTAATTACCTTTACTTTTCAAGCTTGCACAATGTACTTCCACTTGGTATTTTTCAAGCAAACACTCGACATCAAGTGAGTTCTGTCAGCAACTGTGACTTTAATTCTGGACCAATTTCTTTTTTCCAGTAGTGCCATCACCTAGTGGTGGTAGTGCAGAAGGCAATGTATGTCCAATGTATGTGTAGGAAATTTGGAGAAGAGAGATTTGTGATGAGATAATATATGCCTTTCCAGTCACCGCTAGCCAGATACTTCCATTAGTCTTCCATTCTCCCCAGGCATGAAATTCTAATTCAAGATGAAGGTAGGGCCCACAGATGATATGAGGCACCCAACACATAATGTCAGTGTGTTATTATGCAATGTTATTCGCAGACCATCATTTAATCTTAAACACCCAGCCGCGAAGCGTGTCACATTTTAAAACCAAATTTGAGGTGCTCCAAAGCCTGCTTCAACTGCAATTCCCCAGGAAAGTAACAAGTGGGACCTCTCTTTTAAAAAACTAGGTAATTATTTTACCTAGGTCTCCTCTGAAATCTACCAAACAAGCTATGGACTATCAGGCTTGTGCAGAGCATTTTAAATGAACCAAGTGGAGCAGATCTTCAGGTTTGTTTTGCTTATGATCGGGGGGGGGGGGGATAGAACTTAAAGCTAGTGCCCACCCCCAAAATATTCTGTTGATTGATGCCTCCCCATCATGTGAGGGAATAGCTTGTTCAATCAACTTCTAGAATGCAGAAATAGTTCCCACCTCCATCAAGGGATTGTCATTATTTTCTGATGGATGTACGTGAGAAAAGGCCAAATGACAGAAGAATCGGTTCCTGTTGTCAGTGAAACTGTGAAAGTAACTTTGGAAGGAACAATGGGTTGGTTCACAGAATTACTCTACCCCTGTGGAGAAACCTGATGATGTCTCATGACTGACAGAGCATTGTCTCTGAAATGCATCTGGTAGAGGTAATGGCTACCAGGAACAGAACTCTAAAGGATAGTAAGCACAGTGGAACCTACTTGAATGGCTCATAATAAGGACACTTATAGAGTTCATAGGACAGTATGTAGGTGCAAGTGGTTGCACTAGTGGGCAAGAGGTGTTCTCCTTGAAGGAAAATGAGGCAGGAACTGGTGAGCTGACATAGGTTGATCCAGGTCTTTGGAGATGACAGATGAAAGTGTTGAAGCCTGACAACACACAGTATTGGTTTTGAGACCTAGAGACAAGCCTTCCTGGAGAAAGAGAAGGAAGCCTGAAGACTGTTGCTCATCTGGGAAAATTCCATTTGATGCGACGTCAGGTCCTATAGTGTCTATAGTGTTGGAAGACTAGCTTTTGAGTCATTTCTTCCCTTCAGCTTCCATAAGTGTAGACAGAGCCAAGGTGGGTCCTTGAGAGAGAAGGTCTTACCTGACGGTTAGAAGATAGCGCCATGAAAAGGTAAGGTTGGTTAGGGTCATGAAATGGCAAGGTCATATTGGCCCGTTTTTCTTGAATCTTCCTCAGGCTCTTGCTATCAGGGATAACTGAGGGGGACATACTGTAGCCCCTATGGCCATGGTGCTGTGAGGGCATCCATTGCTTCCATTGACCATAAGTAGAATTGGAAGAATTTCTTGACTTGTCAGCTGTCTAGAGTGCTGAAGAGATCGACTTCGACTTCCCAAAGTGACTGGTTATGAAATAGAAGATCTCTGAATAGAGTTTCCATTCCCCATTATTGAGACATTCTCTCCTCAGTCAATCTGCCTCTGAGGTTTCTGCTCTGGTAGAAAACCTACCCAGAGGAGGAGTCTGGATGTCTCCTGTTGTAGAGTAAGCATTTTCAGAGCTCCATGTCTGTTTATGTGTGTGCCTTTAGGATGAAAACTGGTTATGTGAATCAGGATTGCCTGAATGTACATGTGAGCTGTAGTGTTGTCTTCAGGGGAAAACAAGAGTGCCTGGGTTGGGACTGAGAACCCCTGTGTGAAGGACACACTTCAGATTGCCTCCTGGAGGTGGAGGGAGTAGTAATAGATACATATTATTGATGGAGAACATTTGGAGACTGATATGGGGCTGAAGAGAAATGTACTTCCTTGGCTAGGTCTCCTTGGGACAGTGCAGTGGATCTTGGCTCTGAGAGGGGTTTCCATAGGATAAGGATTTCCTCAAAGTTCAGCTGAGGGAGAGCTTCCCTGTGTTGAACTGTTTGCTCTCCTTCTCCAGAGGAAGATGCTGTTGGCATCCTCTCTCTGTGCAGTGAGCACTACTCAGCCAAGGCAGGGACAGGGCCTCCTGCTGAGCTTTCCATTTCACACCCCTCCCCCAGTTAGAAAAATGCCAGATAAAGGGGGATTTATGGGCACATCTGATCTAGCTCTGAAATGCTCTGTATAGAAATCCCCTAAAGAGGGGGAAGCAGAGGCTGGTAAACTGGGAAGATCTGCCATAACTGGGTTGAAAGTAGCAGCAGCTACTGCTAAACACAAGGGAAGGGCTGGAGCTAAAGTTTGAGTAGAAGCAGAGCTCCCTAAATCACATCTATTGCCTTTAGAGGCTGTAGTTTTCAGCTTTAGTTCTCTCCTAGCAGGAGGAGAGTGTGAATTTCTTCTGTGCCTTTACTATTTAAATGCAGGCAAAGAAGCAGACTCAACAATAGCCATTCCTTTGCAGAAGAAATATCAGTTTCGGTTTCCATAGCCTTAACTGCCATGAGCATTAAGGCCAGAGAGAGAGAAATACAGAGGCTACTGATTCTTAAAGGTTGTGAAAATAAGTAACATACAAAGCCACAAGGTAAAGGAACTAGAGCCACAGAGAAATTCAACAAGAGGTAGAAGAAACAAGGAATTAACCAGCCTGAAAGAAGGTGAGCAACAGGAGTCTCAGGAAGAAACAACCAGTTTCTGCGAGGCAAAATTAAAAACTGAAGAAGGGGAGAGCAGGGAGGAGCCAAGATGGCATTTTCCTGTTTGAATTGTTTATTTATTTTTGCTAGCTTGCAATGTTGTATATTGATTGCCAGGCCGCCCTGAACATAAGCCCAATCTGGCAGCAGCTTTTACGGGGTCTCCAGAAATGACATGAAGGCTGGCAACAGTAACCCTGCCGTAAGATGGTGGGTTCTGCAATAGCAACAGCATTTGTAACTGGAGTCAGTAATGTAGGGAGCAGGTCTTCCAGGCGAAGTGAAAGCAACTGAAGACACCACTACAGGCCCAGATCATGGCGTTGTAAGTGTTGGAGTCATTGGAGAGAGTGAAAGTGGCATTGAGGTTGCTGGTGAAATCAAGAAAATATGGGCTTGCAAGAGCTGCTCTTAATGGCAGTCCTATCACTTCTCATGGGTCACTGGAAACCTCAGTTGGCTCAAAATTGACACCAAGGATATAGAAAATGCTGGAGGATCCAGAGGAAGATGAAAAATTATAGCCAAGGGAGAATGCTTAATAAACACTTGACATGACTGGCAACTCAGCCTTGTGAGACTTCCAAACAGAACAAACAGCAATCATGACTGTTCTGTTTTCTCCCACAAAGTCATGTTCTTCCCCACACCAAAGAATGGCACTAGGTGAAGGATGACTAATGTATCACAAACACATGAGCACTGAATGAATGTACCAACTCCTAACTCATTGAAAAACTAAGCAAACCAATGATTTATGGTCCAAAGGAGACAGAAAAGCTGACCAAAAAACAGTTAGAAGCAGTTAGAGCAGAGCTGGCTCAGCCATTAGGCAGGGTGAGGCCACTACCTCAAGTGGCAGAAGTCCCCCAGGTGGCAAGCCCACGGCTGCAATGCCTACCCCACCACCTCCACCATTGGCAGAGAAGTGCCACTGTCATTGGTACCCATTTTGGGTGAGATCATGTCTATTTTTGGCAAGATCTCATCCAAAATGTGTGATCTTGCCCAAAATTGGCCCCAATAGAAAATACTTCTCTGCCAGCAGCAGGAACAGTGGTAGTGGCACGACAGAGCAAACCATGTTAGAGCAAACCTCACAGGAAGGTGTTTATTCCATCCCTTTAGCATTCTGGGGGAAGGAGGGGAGAGTGCCAGTTTCTTAGCCAAAGCTCTAGAATTCCACCAAATTGCTTTGTGTATGCACATTTCCTATCAATGTCACAGCACGGAGAATACAAAGAAGAGTAAGTGAGTGTATAGCTCTAGAATAGTCTTCACAAAACCATGTAGCGTATATAAAGAATATAGCACTACTGACATTAGTCAGGAGTAATTGTGACATCTGAAAGATCAAAATGAGGGGAAGGAAAACTATCACCTATTGTAGTATAGCTAAAATTTAGCCCTATTTAGACATGACAGTTTCCCCAAGGCTGTCTGTGCTACTCATGTGCCACACCTCCTGTCTACATAAGACCAAAATGAGTCCTTATGGAGACAGAAAGGCAATTTAATATAAAGGCAGCTAGGAAGTAAAAATTGGGTTATTAAAGAGGAAATTCTTATATCTAAAAATTGTGCTTTTCCTTCACAGTATGCTGGAAGTCATCTCTATGTATTTTATTAAATTACCCACGAAAAGCTGTCTCCTAATCTTTTAAATGAAATAAAGACTTATGTGAAATCAACATTTCTAGACTTATAATATTCTGGGTTTGTCAATAACACATTTCTCAACATTTTATTCACAATGTGAATTTAGATGCTTTTACCAAGTACATATGCAGACACCCACCCAACCCGCAAAAAAGCAAACAAACTGACTAAGCACTTCCCAAATTCCAGATTGGTTTAAGCTCCAGTTGAAAATGAGCCAACAGTGATAGTATTGGACAGGAGATCAAATTCTGTGGCTAGGATTGCAGTCTGGAAGTTAAGTAGCCATCAGAGCATTATATTGTTTGGCTATGGGGAGAAAAGTTTTCAAAACTGGAGCATCATGCTCTAACGCTACACAGCGCTACATGTGTGGAAAACAGCCACAGACATGGCTTTTTATTGGATTATATGAGATTTCAGAAAAGTGTAATGAAACTGACAACAGTTCTTAAGCAAACCAAAGGCAATAATGTACATACACAGTATTTTTAAGGTCTGTAAAAGCAACACTGATTTTACAGTTTTTCAACAAGTTTCTAAGCCTGCATGGGAGTAGTTGCACTGCCCATTTCAACTAATACTGAGATGAAAGTCTACATATTATACTTTGCTCCTTGGAAGAACAGTATGAGGGAATCTAAACAGCACACTTATATATGATAGAATTATAAAATTATGATGGGTGCAACATACTCTAATCTGATTTAGTCAGTTCAGTAAAGATGGCTCTGGTGGTAGTGAAATCAGCTTGATGTAGCCATTTAATCTCAATTAACATCCCTTTTTTATCTGAATTTGTAAAATATAAAGGTATCCACCTAAATCATACTCAGGGTACCACTCCCTGAAATAGATGGAATTCAATTCGTCATAGCTAATTTCAAATCCACTAGGTGATATTCAACTAAGTTTTGCTCAAGAGGAAACCATTAAAATTAATGAACATGAAAAAAATAGGTGCATCAAGTTTGGTGAGTCTACTCTAAGTAAAACATACTTAAATGACACCCAGAGTTTACATTGGGTCTACTCTAAGGAATATGATTTAGCCAAATACCACCCATATCAATCAATACTTCGAACACTCTCAATGACAATTGAATTAAGTGATGTACCTCTATCTGTGTTAACCAAGCTTCCTGGCAGGAAAGACATGGGTTCCTTTTAGATATAATATTCCATTAAAGGATTAGGAATTAGGATTTTTTAAAGTATTTCACAACATGTAGGTAGCCTGAGGAAGAGTTCCATGAAACATGAAAGCTCATATACCACTGTGAAAATTAGTTGGGCCAAATAGATATATTATGTTATTCACCATGTAAATTGTATATGCTAAGGATCTAAGTTAGCCTAGTTTTGATTAGAGACAGCTGTCATCCAGTTAAAATAAACTGCAGCCAGTCAGATTAATTAAACAATCAAATCTACATAAATTATATTCTTGGGAATATAATATAGAATCATAGAATTGTAGAGCTGGAAGGATCCCTGAGGGTCTGTAATGCAGGAATCCTGCCCATATCTGTCCCTGGCTGGGCTTGAACCATCAACCTTCTAGTTAACAGCAAAACACACTGACCCAGTTTTAAAATAAAATTAAACATCTGAATATTTGCCAAAACTACTGCGAGTCACACTACAAGGTGTACAGTACTTGATTGTTGTATAAAAGGAAGTTGGAATGGTCTCCCGGGGAGAAAAGAATTTTGCCAGTTTTATGAATTCTGTAGCAAACACACAACAGTGTTAGAACAAACCATTCTAGGCAGCATCTGAAAAGCAGAAGGATCCTGATAAAGAGACTTTTGAGACACAAAAAGCCAGAGTTTGTACAGCTTAAGCCTTCATGAAGTCCCTGCCTTCATTTTTCCTGTGACCACAGTGTTTGCTTATTTATCTCAGAGAGGTCTCAAAGCAGAAATACACTTTGTCACCGTGTTAGAAAGATATACAGTTAATGTACGAGCAAGCACTTTAGCTGGCCCTACAGCATGTGTTTTTCCTCTGTCTTTAAATGACTGGAAGAAAAACACAAATTTAAAGATGAAACTGTGAAAACAAACCTCACTGCTAGTAAAGCAGCTGCTTCCTTGACTTCCATTACACACAAATGAAAGTGATGGTCCCTTAAGTGATTTGTGGTGTTCCAGCATTTGCCCACTGAACCATTCACTGTTCTAGACCTTGATTTACCTCAGAACTTTGCCAGCTGAACATTCTCACAATATTTATTGTTGATGTGGAAGACAAACTCCATGTCTTGGAGGTTACAGAAAAAGACACCAACATTAATCCCATTCTACTTCAAGCTTTAAAGCATTTGTGTTTGTTGCTAGGTTATGCGTTTGATTTGGAAACCAGATTTGCAGTACTAGCAAACTGAAAGGTGGCAGGCTGTCCTTTACTACAGGCAGGCTTTCCCAAATTGCAGGGTTTTGAAACCTATTTGTACTTGCACATAGAGGCCCTGAATGGCTTTCAGGAGACACTAACATTCCCACTGTGTAAGCTGCCCCAATCCAATATACTCTGAATTCAATAGCAATACATCACTGGAGCTAGGGATTTATCTTGCAGATTTCTGCAATCATTATTAACAGCATTACAACCCACTTTTGTTTTGCTAATTTGGTGCTTCACCCATGAATAAGTGAACTTCATAGAGTAAATTACATACACAATATAAGTGCTATTCTTATTATATTAACAGGGACCCATATATGTAATTCATCCAGTGTGGTTTCTGAGTATATCCACATTGCACTTAACTCCATTAGGCAACGATGGGCTGGCATTCAGCCAAGCACACTTAACAAACTCCTTTGGGAAGCCAGGTGAACTGAATTCACCAAGATAGAAAGGATGAAAATGACAATTAAGAAGAAGAAGAAGAAAACAGCTTTTAATTAAGAAACGAAGCAATGCACATTTATGGAAAACATAATGGGAATGGATCCTTAACAGAACTATTTAATTGTTAAAATATTAAAGTCACTTCTGTCATCTCACCCGTGGGTCTAAATTCACGATTCTTCATTCTTAAATTGTTTCTGACATCAACTAAGGACAAGCTGAGAATTTAACAATTTTTAATAGAAACCTCTTCAATATGAAACCTGAATTTAATATAAAAGAGAAGCTAAAATAGACCCTTATCATTTTTTAAATACTGTACCATATGTGATGGACACATACTACAGTTTTGTATTTAACAGGAGTTAAATCTCAAAGTAACTCCACTAGCGGACTGAAGCTGAACCCGTTCTTATCCCCCCACCCCCCCGCCCGAGAACACAAAGAGTAAGGAACTGGCTTCTCATGGCAGCATGAGATACTATATGAAAAATATTGGAAATCTGGTATTACCTCAAGACTGAAAGAATGGGAACAAAGGTGTTTGAATATTCTAATAAATAGAATGGTGGAGAAATGATAATATTTCTCCCTACTGAATTTAAGGAGTTGGTGAGTTCATTGATTTTGACAGACATATAATCTTAACTCTTAGGGACGTGTGTGAGAGAGTTTTCACTTGCAGTTCTCCAGCCTGCATATATTCTGTTCAAGACTTCACTGTGAAATTGAGTTGGGTGGGCTCTGTTTGCTTGGTTGGTAATTAGATTACCAACCCAGCACCACTATCTTTTGGATGAATCTGAAAAGGACAGCACCCAAGAGAATCAGCAACCTTACTCCAACCCCCTCAAGGAAGCCCCTGTGTACTTTGACGTCAAAAGAGACAGAGTAGGTGGATGGGGAAATGGTATTGCGTATTTTAAAAGCATGATTATCTAGAGGAAGCTGAAGCAATGTAGTAATAGTCACATTTTCTACCGAGAATCTACTTACTCCCTCCTTGTATTAAGGGTAAATACAAACCCCAATAAATGGTGCATTTAACTTCTCAGCTAGTGATATTCCATGTAAAGACTTTGCTTTTCTGGCAGTAAAGTAATGAAGAAGCTGGTGAATTGGTGCTACATGGTCTTTTATTCTTTGAGTCTGCTCAAGGAAGTGAAAAGAAAACTGATTTGTTATCAACTCATAGTGCCTCAAAAGACCCACATTAATGGCTAAAACATCTGTGGAAGATACCTGCTCCCTGAAAACTTGAGTCTGCAGAAATTATGAACATGATGAATCACAAGGACAATTACAGGCCATCTTGGGATGTTAAAAGTGAATGTCCTGTGAAATTGTCAGTTCTCTTCCTTGTATGTTTAGGGGGGAATCATTTAATTCTCCAACCAAGAGCTAATCCTTTGGTGGTATCTCTTTTATCCCCCTTTCCTGGGCATGAGGAGAGTATCGGTAACCTACTTCTGACCCTCTTTGGAAGCTCTCAATAAAAGTTTTAAGTTTGCCTGCCTTGAAACATGTTTTAGGAAGCAACATTTTAATGTTATTTTTAATTCTAAAGCAAAATGCCTCTCACTTTGTTGGCTAATTTGTGGATGAACATAGGAAACTGTCTTTGACTGAGTCAGATCACCTGAAGATGTCATGGATGAAGGAAAGCATTTAATGTTCTGTAGGCTTTACCTTTTGAACGATATTTTAAATTCCACTGTATATAGTCTTCAATTCTGGATTTATCTGAACATCCAGTAATTCATAGGTTTAATGTACTGACTGGTTACTAGTAGATATGTTGTTAAAGAATATCTGGACAGAGAAGCAGTTTTTTTATTTTCTCATATACTGTGCATGTTATGCTTGGTTCTTGAAGTTAGGAGAATTTCCATTGTCTGAGGCAAAAAACGTTCAGGCAGTCCTATACAAACGCAGAACTAATCAAAGATTCAGGAGAAAATTCAATTGGACTTTTCAAACAGATTCAACTATCAAGTGGCTTGATCATGGCAGTAAAGACTAGATGAATGCAAGCATACAACAGAGCAAATTCAGTTTCCACAGAGAACCAGATATGCAACATTTCTCCACAGGTGGGCCCCTTTTGTTATTGAAATACTTCTCTCTCTCTCTCTCTCTCTCTCTCTCTCTCTCTCTCTCTCACACACACACACACACAGACACATATAAAGAAGTTAAATTCATTTCCATAAGGAGCTTAGATGTTCCATGTGTGAATACTCAGCCTCATGGAAAGACCTGATAGAATGGTTCTAAAACTGAATAGTACTAAATAAAAGATCTCTTATGTTACAAAACAATTTTTTCAACAACATGCATACACTATCTGTTCTGAAGGATAATGAAAAACAACACAACCTAGCCAAGGGCCTAACTGTACACACACATGGAACATAGCCTGCGCAAGGGGAAACCTTATCAGTGGGAAAGCACGGTGTGTTGCCAATTACTTCTATGTTCAACTGCATGATGTAGCCTTGCTTTACAGGACTCAGAGACTGTGTCTCCACCCCCACCCCACCCCGTCTACTAAGATCTACTAGTAATAAAGGTTGTAAGAAGATCAGTAGGATAGCGCAGTGCCTTTAGCATGGTGGCCTAGTGAGGATGCTGAACAGGTTTCCAATAGAGGTTCAAAAATACAGCTTGCTACTAACTTTTTTAATAAATTTAAAGCTTTATCTGCACCATATGGCTAATTAGGCTACTTTAGCCATTTATCTTTAATGCCACTTTATCTGTTTTTAGTAGTTTTTAAGATGCCTTTGCTTATATATACATTTTAAACCTGAAATTTTATTGTAGAATTTTTTTCAATTGTTACTTTGAGAGGTACTGCAAGTGCCATGAAGGAGGCAGGGTATAACTTTTTAAAATAAATAAGCCAAGGAACAGCAGTAAATAACCAAATTATCCCAAGCGAAAGAGTTGTATATATTAGTCAGTACTCCTAAGAAGTTCAGATTTATAGTAATATTAGGGATGCAGACTGCGTAAATCTGTAAAGTGTGCATTTTTTAAAACTCCAATAGAAGCTATTCTTCCTGAAGTGAACAAAATTAATCTTTATTACAGAAAGCTACATGTTAGCTGCTTGGTAGTTACAATAAAGTGTCAAACAGGAACGCCTAATTTAGTGTTTTCCCAATATCTAACTTCTAAAGCATTTCCTTCACTTTTAATTCTAAATAAATTTAACCCCTTTATACCAGGCATGTGGATATACACCAATACATTGCTCCTTAAATCATAACTACATAGTATATGTGGTGCACCCAGTTTTAGTTATTCCTCTTTAGAGAGACACAAAATATTTGGAATATCTACATTTCAATTCATTTGATAAGGAATGTGCTGGGTATACCACTACCCTTTAGTAAAAAGACCTCAGTGGCCCACTTACAAACACCAAACAATGGGTGGCAGCAAACAAACTACAGTGACCCTTAGTTTATACAGTCACCCCATTTTCTTTTCTATGCAAAACAGATGAATGTAAGCCTCTGGTTCCACTTTAGAACAAAACACAGTTCCATATTATGCACAAACTTGGACAGAATATCAAACTATATTGGGTTATTTAAACTAACTTAAGTTTGAGCAAACCACAGTTCCCCGAGTTCATAAGTAATGAAGAGTTGTGGCTTGTTTGAAAGTGAAAACTTCCACAAGTGGAGAAGAGAGAAGAGTGAGTACACATTAAAGAAAGACCATAAACCATGCTGAAACAGGAACGGATATGCCTCTCCCAGATGAGATAACCCCTCCTTTATGGAGCTGCATCTCTGCTTCCTATTCTTCCTGTACTCCATGTCACATGCTTCTTCCTTTACTAAAATATTAACTTAAAAATATATTAAACCCAATAAGAAAATATGATATGAGCTAATCACAGCAGAATTAGAATCTGAACTGAATTTCAGTTTTAACAGAAGAATTGCAAGCAAAACCACACGCAAAAATTGCTTGCGCTGGGTAACAGGGGGCAGCTCTGTCATAATCTATGTGAGCTTCCCTGTGGATCTGGCTAGCTACCACTGGAAACAAAAACGCTGCATTTGATGGACCCTGAATGTGGCATATTTTATAATTAAGAGAAGGATTATTCCAAGTCAAACGTTCATTTTTTAGTATTCTGGCCTCTTAAATATACATACCTAAGGGACGCATCCAGTATAGTGGTACCTTGTGTTACAGAGGGGATCCATTCCAGAGACCCATCCATAATGTGAAAAGCCTGCAACTTGAAGCACCGCATCTGCACATGCGCGGCACGATTTACCGCTTCTGTGCATGCGCATGAGGCGAAACCCAGAAGTAACCCATTCCAGTACTTCTGGGTTGCTGCGGGATGCAAGATGAAAACTATATGCTCTTATCCATGTATAAGACGCCCCCTAATTTTTGACATTATTGTTTAGGAAAAAAACCTAGTCTTATACACGGAAAAAAACAGTATATTCATTCGGCTGTTTTCAATTAAACATGAAGGAAAGTTTAGCTCAAAAGCATGCCATTAGTGGAACATATATTTGAGATGGTGAACCCCATGCATAATTTCCCTTTAGTGAAGGGACATCATTGTAGCAACAGCCATTACTAAGATATCTATGATGATTTAGGTTTGCAAGCACAGTTGGTTTTCACAATAATTCTTCACAAGATTGGTTCATGCTGTAATTAGAATGCCTACACATATTCCCAAACCATAACACAACAAAAATGTGTTGTCTCTGCCCAGCTTACTTTACACACACACCCCCTAACGCATTAATAAAGGTTTAGATCCCCACACCACCTAAAAGCTCTTGCACTAACAGTCATGGGTTGCACTCCTTCATTTTCACAGTCACACCTAAGCCTGCCTATATAGGCTAAATTCAATAGAGCCTTGTACAGCAGTGAATTCCTACAAATGAGTTTCCTTTTTCAGGAGCAGAGCAAGAAACATCTGCTTTCCCGCTACTAGGTAGCTTAGATTAAGACAAAGGCTCTTCAGAGAAGACCTGGCTATCTAAACAACTTACTTTTCATTTAAATTAATTCAATTACAGTCAAGAAAACTATTCAAAACTTCCTTCTCCTGAGCTCAGCTGAAGAGTCATACTGAAGGAACATATATACAATGACCTCTTTATCTGATGATTTGTGGAAAGTCTTGGCTTTACACCTTTAGGGTCTTGAACAGAGCAGAAGCCTACACAGCGTGTAAATATCTCCAGGGAAATCCAGCACTTCTGAGACATATTAATCAAGAGCAAAGATAGTAACATTTCCATATGTCATGTTGCACTGAGGCATTGCATCTCAATTTTTGTCCTTGGGTATTAGTAGCAAAGAGACTGACAGGTAAATGTCAAAAGGAAAATGGCAGCGTGCATTAAATGTTAGCCTCCATCTGCTATCTATTCTGTGGGTATAGGTACCCAGCTCCTAGACACACAGAAAGACTGATACCAAACTGAAGATGTCGGCAATCTAAGCAAATCAACCCTTTAAGGGTCAGTTGAACTAAAACTGCACCATTATGAATCAAAACAATCCCTTTAGGAATGTACAACCAGTTGCATGCATACATTCAAATTTCTCCCTCTTTCTACCTCTCCAACCCCAACAGTTCCTCATGTTGGATCAAGAACTACAGTGGCATTATGTTAAGTTTGAAGGACAATACTGGGCAGTGCAGAGTTCTGCGATTTGGGGAAAGTGTAAATCTGAGATGCCTGCTATGTGCACAACCTTCTACACTGAGATCCATCACCAGCATTTCTCCCATGCAAACACTACAGGCAAAAATTAAGGGGATTAAAAAGGGATAAAATTATAGTAGTAAATTTATCCAGGAAAGATCAACTGTCTTCCCTTGGCATCTATTACTTGACAATTGTTAAGGACTTCTATGAAGGGGTAGGGTAAGAAAATTATTTTAGAATGAACTCTCCCCATTTTAAACCTCCCCAATAGTTTTGCCATTTCTTTAATAAGTTTATGAAACAGGGATGCCAAATAAAGTTGATGCACATGTAAGAAAGTGATAAAGCAAAAGAGACTGCAAAGTCCAGAACATCTGAAAGAACTGCTGCTGCTAGTTTGCAGAACCTCACCTTGACCTATATACCATGCAATAAATGCACAAATGTCAATAAATTGGAAGCAGGAGTATCTGGAAGGTAGGGTTCTAGCAGGAGCTGAAAAGGAAACCCATGAGAAAATCAAAGTGAAAGGAGAAACCTATGTACCAAATGAAATAATACAGTGTGATTTTAGCTATAGTTTTCATAATAAGAAGGGTGAGCAGGGGAGGGAGGTAGAGAGAGACTCTATTCCTGCATCTATGAAAGAGGCCTTGCAAATACTTTCAGCTGAGCTTTTTTATGAACTGTGTATCAAAGCAACCGTGGGGAATGGAAGCAAATCGGTTCAGAAATCACCACAAAACCCAGGGGGAAGTCGGAACAGTGAAAGGTATCTTGTCCTGTTGGGTCTGAATCAGAAAATTCTTGTTTCTTATCTTGCCTTGTTTATATTGCTTCATATATTTTCAACTCCTGTAATGAAAAACATGAGAACACAGCTTGTGGGCAATCCTCCACCCTTGCCTGACTTCTCCTCACTTGTGCTGATATTGCAGGAAAAGGTGTCCTTTTGGCACAGGGAGTCTGGGAGCGGCTCTCATGCCAGTACTGCTCCCCAGAATGCCAGCACAATGCACTCAAAAGGGCTGAGAATGCTACTTCAGCACACACACTCAGCTTGGAAAGCTTCCTGCATGAGTCAGGGGGCTCGCTTGACTTGGATCTTACTGAGCATATTGCATGAACTCATTGACATTATTTTTTAAAATCTCCCAACTCATTGTAGTTAACCTACTTTTTCCCCCTAGGTGCTGAATCACCAACAAAATTGGCAAAGAAAATGTCATTGGGATTGAATATTTCTCAGTGAAGATAAGGTTTCAAAGTCGCGGTAGCAGAATGAAATTAAGATTCTTGACCCCATTCCACAATAGTGAACAGAAGTATAGAACAGATACTTGCAAGTGCCATTATCAAATAAGGGTTACTGGGAATCAGCATCCTAAACAGAAGCAAGTCAATGTATATACAGATATGTAACCTGTTTTTTTCCATAGGAAGATATACTACTCAGGGGGGAAAAACACATGAGAAAGTCTCTGTCCTTTTTTTTAAAAAAAACCAAGCATTCCTAGCTAGCATGCAGCAACATTCAGTGTTCTAGTCTACACTGGTTTTCTATGGTCCTCCAAGCACAAACGAAATAGCTGGTTTTGACCTATAAGGTCCTTGACTTTTTGGGTCCTTCATAACTCAGGAGATAACCAGACATGCTGTCTTGATTATACTATCTATGTGCCAAGCTCAAAACAGGAATTTAGCACAGATATGTAGAGAAAGATGTGATGGCTGTCCCACAATTGCAAAACTCCCTTTCCCTAGAGAGAGATCCAAGTCCAGACTTGAGTACTCTTTGGAACAGGTATGAAGCCTTCATTGAACTGCCATTTTAACAGCAAGCTAAGCAGGCACTGGGTAACTGGATATTTGTTTTTGCTGCATGTACCAATTTTAATTTAAAACTAGAATAATGTGCCCTGAGGCATGATAAGGTGTAGGCCAGAAATTGAACTAATCTGAACTTACTAAATAAAAAAATGTGTTTATGTGGTAGATTATACCGTATTTTTCGCTCCATAAAATGCACTTTTTCCTCCTAAAAAGTAAGGGGAAATGTCTGTGTGTCTTATGGAGCAAATGCATGGTCCCTGGAGCTGAATTGCGAAAAGCAGATTGTGCTTTTTTTAAAAAAAAAAGAAAAAGGGAAGGGGGTGTTGAAATGAAGCCGCTGATTGGCAAATGATCGTGAGGGAGATAAGGCTGCAGGTAAATGAGGCTGCCGGGGGAGGGGGGGAGGTAAAGACAGCAAACTTGCAAGGAGAGGAGACAGGAATACTAAAACAAGCAATGAGGATAGAAATTAGAAGAAAAGGAGGAGCAAAAAACTGCTCCAGCTAAGGAAAAGACGCTAAGGCAAGCAAGAGGGAAAGGGGTGTTGAAAGGAAGCCGCTAAGCAGCTGATCGGCAAGCGATCAGGAGGGAGATAAGGGACACTAGCGATAAAGGAGACTGCCTGGGAGGGAGGAGGTAAAAGCACATGGATCCTCAGGATTTTTGCATTGGGTCATCCCAAATTCACCCTTAGATCACATAGCATGTCCATGGCTATAGCTGCACCAAAAAAATCACACATCCACTGTTTCGTGGGCAAAAACTTGGTTACAAAGCATGGATCCATATGGATTCTCAAGATTTTTGCATTGGGCTACCCCAAACTCACTGTCAAGTCACATATCATGTCTGTGGCCACAGCATGAACCATACATCCACTGTTTCTTTCAGAATATTTTTTTTCTGGTTTTTCTCCTCTAAAAATTAGGTGCGTCTTATAGTCAGGTGTGTCTTATGGAGAGAAAAATATGGTACTTAAGAATTGCAGTCATCAGCCCTCTCAAGTCATTTGAGGGAAGCAAGAAAACCATGGTCCAGTTCATATGTACACCAAACTAGGGCTGAGTTTGATATGTACAAATGTGTGTGTTCATGGTTTGTTTCCCCCAGACAAACCATGAGTGATAAACTAAGATCAACTGTGGCTGCGTTTTATGGTTTGTCAGGACTGAGATAAATCATAAGGGGGCTGGACTAGATGGGCCCTCGTGGTCCCTTCCAACTCTACAATTCTATGATTATATGAGCCATTTGAATGCCCATTCACCCTTGCAGGCCCTAATGAGTTTCCCCACCCCTGTACTGTGCATTAGCATGATTGCTAAACTTACTCAGGAGTCTTTAGTGAAAACAAGGCTGGCAATCTTGAGCAACAGGTAAGAGTCAACCATCCACATGAATTTCATTCATGTTAAGGGACCCTGTATGCCCCTCTGACCTTACCTATGAATCCTTGCCAACTTCCTGACAGCAATTACTAGAGGAAAGAAAAGAAAGAAATACACCCTAAAGTGCAGGCTAATCTCTCTTTTCTAAGCATAGCACAGGGGTTGAGCTGATGCTGAGGCAGCTGCTATTCCTTACTGCTCTCACTAATATCCCAAAGCAGACTCCCACCCCTTTAGCAACTATAAAGTCCTGTAAAGACCACACCTCTTGGACTCAGGGGAAATTGGATCTTTAGCAAGATAATGCTATCACTTAATCTGATTAGCCCAGGAGATAGCAGATAAACATAACAAAGAACAGCCGGACACCAGCTGTAAACCCAATCCAGTCAAGTAAATCAGACAGCTGCCCGGAGAAGCTCAGCATCTGGGGCCTGTCACATGCAATGCTTTTAGGGAAATGACAGACTCTCAGTTCTCACGTTAGACATGGGAAAATGTGTTAATCTGTTTACCTTAAATGGATTTCCCTCAGTCTGAGTTCAAAGGGATTGATGTTGGGAAACACTGCCAAGGCAGAAGCTGAGCAAAGCATGAAGTCCAATGCGCTTATCATAGAGGGTCTATTGCGCGAAAAAGCATGACACAGGTCAAGCAGGAAACATGACTTGTAGCACAATGTCATTCAACAGTTAATTAAAACCTTAAGTGTGAGGCTAAAGACTTGTTGCCCGGATGGCTCCTATATCTACTACTATGAACTACAACCTATGGTTGGTTTCTCATGCTCCCATCATGCATGACTTAGACAAAATGAGTGCATTCTAAGCAAAAATGATGTTGCATGAATCCCATGCTGACATTTCTGCCACTGTGGCACTATGATTTTTCCAATCTATTATACAGACCATATTTCACAGACTGGATGCAGATCGGATAAAGCATATGACAGCATCTGTCTCAAACTATCGGAAATTGTACATCTACACAGAATTCCACATTTTCTGAGTAGCCAAAACCAGTGTGGGTAAGTCACAAGTTGTGGTGGGTAAATGAAAGCGACTACTCAGTCCTTTTCCCTGGGGGCCCCTTTTCACCCATGGGGGGAAAGATAAAGGGGCCATCAAATCATTTTGTTTTGCAGGTGACAAAAAGCAACTAGAGGACAGTGATTTTTGAGTTGGAAAACAACCAAGAGGAATGGGTTAACCATGCTCCATCCATTCATCTTTCTTCTGCCCTAACGTGACCTATCCAAGTGCATGTTGGCTTTTAAATGGAATAGGGAGAGTAATTTCTGATAAGGTATAATTTGAGCTGGAGAACTTTTGTTGAACTATAACCCAGGAGCACATATTCTGTCACCTCTGTCTGAAAGGAAAAAAGAGCAGGGATCAACATTAAGATGATGTGTTCAAATCTTATTTTAAAATTATTTTGGCAGCCATTTCTACAAACCAATACACATTTAAGCACGTCTGCGAAGCCAACTTTTGCGAATGTACTTTTCTTAGAAGCACATCTTATTTCCTGTCAGCAAAGCCATATTCCACTTGAAACACTGAATCAGAAAAATTTAATTTCTCACACTATCACATTTCTGGTAAACGTAAAAACTAACAAACATTTATTTCAATACTTGCCATTCCTCACACTATTAACAATTCCTTTGCTGCAGCTACTGCACTTATGACCATTTTAATTTCATTTTGAAAACACAACTACATCATCTGCAATCCTTATATTGATCCACACCATTTCTAAAAAATAACCTGGATTAGCATTTATCCTATTTTCTTTGGCAATAACATGCTTTTCTTTTATCTTATTTTGATTATCTGCACTATAAAATACAGCTATAAAAATAATGCTAGACTTGAGCGAACTATTCTATGATTAATTTAATTACTGTATTAATGTTTACTCTTGCATTTCATTCTAAAGACCCCCAAATCAGCTAGCAACACTAATTAACACATATTTTTTGTGTGTTCATTCTTCTGTTGGGTGGAGTGGATATTTTATGCTGTCAGGGCTTTTTTCAGCCAGAACTCACTGGAACTCTGTTCCAGCCCCTCTCAGGTGGGCGCCATTATAAGAGCACAAAAGGGAGGTGCTCATGGTGAGTTCCAGCACCTCTTTTTTTTTTTTGAGAAATAGCACTGAGGGTGTGTTTAATCAACATTTACATCTGTATTGTTTTAACTGATCTTTTAAAAACATTTTTGCATTTTATTGTCTTTACAGATTGGATGAAGCAAGTTATAAATTTAAAAAAGCAAAACAACTAAACTATTGATAACTTAGAAGGAAATTAAAACTAACACTGACCTATAGCAATACATACTTAAATAGTTAGATGTCACTAATCAGCACTTAAATTACAGTACAATTGTCTAAAGTGCCTATGTTTAATGGGGCCTACTCCTAGGTAAATGAAAGTGGCTACAGGAATGTAGTAATCAAGACAGATTAAGATTTGTGGAAATCTTGGTTGAATAAATGCCCCATGTCCTGATTGATCACATTGTCCGAAGATGACTGATTCCAGATGCAGGAACTGGTGTATAGCTTGGATGCACTCCTTGAGCCACCTCTGCTGCTTGAAGCTTTGGTGGCTAGGGATGACTATTGCCAGCTCTGGCTGGTTTTCCAGGTACAGATGTTCCTGGGCAAAGTTGCTTGGTCATAGTGATCTACACTCTAATAACTTCTGAACTGAATTATAGTGGTACCTCGAGTTACATGCGCTTCAGGTTACAGACTCCGCTAACCCAGAAATAATACCTCGGGTTAAGAACTTTGCTTCAGGATGAGAACAGAAATCGTGCTCCGGCGGTGTGGCAGCAGCAGGAGGCCCCATTAGCTAAAGTGGTGCTTCAGGTTAAGAACAGTTTCAGGTTAAGAACAGACCACCAGAACAAATTAAGTACTTAACCCGAGGTACCACTGTATTGTAGAACACTCCACATGTGGGCTATGCTTAACAATATTTGGGAACTGAAACAAGTGTAGAATGTAGCAGCAAGGCTGTTAGTCGGCATCTTTGGCCAAACACACATTACACTGGTCTTAATTGGCACTGGTTGCCAATTCACCACCGAACCCAATTTAAGGTGTTAATATTGACAGATAAAACCTGAAATAACTTGGGCTCCAAATATCTGAAGAAGTGCCTTGTCCCACATCAACCCACTCAGTTAAGATCAGCAGGGGAGACAGACTATTTGAGGTGCCAAAAACTCTGTGTGATTTAAAAGGTTGTGGCGCATGAGACAGCCTTTTCTGTGGTGGCCTCCAGGTTGTGGGACAACCTCCCCTCCTTATATTGTCATTGTATCCTCTTTGGTGATTGAGCAAGGCACACCTCTTTATTAAGGCCTTTAGTTGAGTGGTTATCTTCTATTCTTCTGCAGTGCTGTACTGTGCTGCTTTTTAGTTGTTTTGTTGTTGACAGTCTTAGTTTCAAATTAATGTAAATAGTGTTTATTCTAATTATATCTCTGTAGCCTGTCCTGAGATCATTTGGTGAAGGGTGAGCTAAAAGTACAAATTGTTGTTGGCATCTGCCTGTTTCGAGGAATGATGGAGTGTGCCTCCGGGGGTAAAGACAAACCAACAAGTTATCAGCACCAAAGTGACCTCCCCACAATACAATCCTGAGCAGTGTGTATGGAGGTACTGGGCTACCCAGATGCCAAGTTCTCACTCATGGCCTCACTGATGTAGTTCAAAGGAAAGCAGAGCAATACATTTGGCACCACCTTGGGTACAGGAGTTGCTGGAAGGAGGCATACATGGTGCCATCCAACCATCTTGAGGGAGCTCTCCAGATTTGTGTAGGGTTTATTCCTTAGCTTTTTTCTCCCGAAGATATTCTGCAAGGCAGAGGAGGTTTAGGATCAGTGTCTCCCTTCTCCTGGATAGGCTACTTTCCCGGGTTGACAAGCCCCATCTGTCCCTCACTTCCTTCTACAACACGTGCAGAAACTGCCTTCTTGACCTTTGGACCCACTATTGGTCTCGCCTGCTCCATCTGCTGGAGTCTGTCTCTGCATGCAGGGGAAGATCCTAATTCACGGAGGATTTGAAGCCCATCGGCTACTCTCACCTGCTTTAGCCAACCAGTCAAAGCTGTTGCGTGGCGAGTTCCTGCCTCCCCCTCAGAAATAAAGACACAGGACACCAGTATTTTAGGTTAATGGGCGAAAACAGGCCACAACTTTATTGATTACAGGAATTGACTTAGGCATTGGTCCTATCGTCTAACCGGCTTCAGCCTGATTGCCTGAAGACCGTCAAGGGTTAACCACCAGTAGGGGGAGTCCTGCTGATGCACATCAACTAAGAGCTCACCCGGGGTCACCGCTCGGGGGTGTGCCTTAGGCCCACACCTCCATAGGCTTCAGACAGGGCAACACCCCCCGGAATCCTTTACCGGACTACCCTTCAATATGGGGGAAGGTGATGGCGCTTCCTCCCCCCCACTCATCTGCATAACAATACCCTTACCAATGCCTAACCGCCAATGCCGAGGAAGTTGTGACGATTTGCTACGAGGTAGGTGAAAAACCAAATGGCTGGTGCCAATTTGCCAAGTGGAAAAAAATCCCTACCAGGCCCCTTGACGGTGACCAACCGAGTCCATAGCAATGTCAAAGAGCCAAACCTAAAGGGTGGGAGGGTGGGAAACCGGAGCAGCTGGGGCGGAGAAAGAGGGAAATCCTCAGCCCTAAACAGCACAGGCCATAGCTCCCGGGCCAGCCAATTGGCTGGCCAGGGAGATGACGCGTCTGAGGATTCCCCGATCTCACAGGGGCTGCAAGCCAGCCCCGCGCACGTGGGGGGAGGGCATGAAGCCTGCAACCCCACCTCCTCTCCAGCTCAGAAGTGGCTTTCCTAGGATATGGCCACTGTCACATGCTTCTGGGAGCTTCTAGGAACCACAGGTGAGAGCCGATTGCAGGGTGGGGACCAAAGGTGGACATAACTACCCCAGAAGGAGCACAATGCATCCCCCACCAGAGGTACTACCCCTAACAGCCCATAAGCCCCAAGTACAAATAATTAAATGTTAATATTATACACGGAATAGGCTAAAGATGTTATTGTTTGAAAGCTCCTGGACTGAACTACATCATAGAGAAGGTGAGGTCTGGAAAGCTGTGTGGGAAGAAAGATCAGAAGCAGTGATCTGAGAGAATTACTGAAGTATATGTAGAGTTGGAAAAAAAGATCAGAAGATCAGAGGAAAAATCGGAGCTGTGATATCACTATAAAATGGAATGGACAAGCAAGAGATTTTTGGAAGCTGAGCAAAAGTGGGACAGGAAAACAATAAGGCAATGTGTCTAAATGTGAATGTCAAATATTGATTTGAACTAACCACCCAACTCTGTGGCTGCTTTAGTTATTATTAATGGTCTTCCAAATACCATTTTCCTACTTAGTTTAACAATAAAACACTTGGATATATATAAAACAGTCCTAAGATCTAGTGCTTAAGCACAGACAGTGCTTAAAACAGTTGGGTTGAAAAAATCTGAAAAAACTATTAGATAGAAGTGTGGCACAAACTACTATTATGTTCCAATATTTTCTATGTCCCATCAATAAGCAATATCAAAATTACCCCAATATCTTTTAGACAGCATGGGATGTACAAAATTACTGCCTAAATTTCCCATTGTGTGATCTTCTCTCCGAAAGGTAAGTGGACAAAGTGGTTTTCTAGAAACAGGAGAATGTGCAACAATGAGTTGGTGCCTAAAGATCTAATAGTTTAAATACACCTTCACATGGAAAAAGAGAAAGAACCAGAAATACCCTACTTCTAGGACTTGTAAGAAATCATCTGAAGGACAGATTTTCTTTTCTTTTTCTCTTGCAGATGTCTACACATGCAAGTTGTTTTATTTCTGCAAGGGTGCTCTTTGGGGACTGAGAAAACATCTGTGGCATTAGATTTAAAACATCAATATATTTAAACAGAAGTTTTCCCAGGGAAGTACTTTGATCTCCGCTCGTTTGTGAGGTTTAAGCCAGAGCATCTCCAGTCAAACTGAAACGATGAGGATTTTGAAGTTCTATGTGGAGGTCATACTGACACACACGGAATCTGGCGTCACTGCGTTTGATGTGGGGCAGCTCACAGAAATATTTTGAGGATTTCGCTAAGATGCATTTCAGCAGAAGTCTGTCTTCCTTATGCATCATTAAATAAGCTCTGATTGTTCTAATCTTTTTAAAAAGATTAGTTTCCCTCAGAGTCAGCACTTTAAACTGACATGTACTAGACAAAAATAAGGTGCCCCGACAGACAAAACTGAGGTTTCTCTTCGACCAAATTCCAATCTTTATCCATATTTAAGTATGAGAGATGGAAAGAAGGGCAAAGAGGGTGGGATGGTTAGCTTCAGTCCCATCCAGAGCAAGCCACAGCTGTTGTAATGCAGGAACACTGAACTAAGAAAGCCTTACGCAGACATTTTTTGATACTTAACTGCCTGCTTGCCAACTTATAATGAAAGAAACAGGAGAAAAGAATATCCCACAGAGATGCAATGGCACTTCAGAGTTGTTTCTACCCCAGAAATAGCACAGCAACACTATCACAGTTGACTATATTGCTTGCCAAGACTATTAAGGCTTAACGATCAGAAAAGCAGTATCTGCAGCTAATCACAAATTCCAGAGAATTAGTCATGTAAGCCTTTTGCAGCTACAACAATAAAGGCAAATAAATATTTTGTGAAATAAGTCTTCATGGGCTAGAGCACACTTCATCAATGCATGAAGTGAGTTATAATTCATGAAAGCTCTATGGTGTTATGAGGCTCTGTACTGCTGTTACTACAAGATGATACTATGGCCCACTTTCAGTCAACCCAGAGGCCGACCAACTGTTGTGTTCCAAGGCTGTAAAATTGGCATCAAAAATCTGTTGACTGAAGCCACTTTCCTACATTATATTTTCTCCCGATGTGATGCTTTCCTCAATAAGAAGAAATCCTAAGTGTATACATAGTCTCCTGAGAACATGAAATGCAACTATAAGCATGTATTCAAGCAAATATTCCATACAGATACACTTGTGAGAAAGCTGGTATTGACTACAGCTTCTTAACAAATATGCACTCACTGGTAAACCAAGGTTTGATGTTATATATGGAAAATGGCTCTCAATATGCATAAATTAACTTATACCAAATGAGTCACAGTGCCTCGCCTTTCCCTTCTGCGTAAGAGAGAAATGAGATCCACATTGGTCTGATTTGCACATCATACATATGAGGTCCCGGAAAGGAGCCTGAAGCTGCTTTACTCCTCCCCAGTCTATCTGTAGAACTAAGTCAAGTCTGGAAACCAAGCTTTACAAGGAGCGCTTGAAGGAGTTGGGTATGTTTAGCCTGGAAAAGAGGAGAGTGAGAGGAGATATATGATAGCCATCTTCAAAAAGCTTAAGGGCTGTCACATGGAAGACGGAACAAGCTTGTTCTCCCCTGCTCTGGAAGGTTAGGACTCAAACCAATGGCGTCAAGTTACAAGAAAGGAGATTCCGACGAAACATATGGAAAAACTTTCTGACAGTAAGAGCTGTGCTTTTGTGGAGATTCCTTTATTGCAGGGGGTTGGACTAAATGACCCTTGGGTCCCTTCCAACTCTACAATTCTATGATGCTAAGGCAGATGTCGGTAGGAAAAATAAAAGCCCACCCACCCCAGTTTTAAGTTCTCCCCCATGTAAGAACATAGAATCACAGAATTGGATTCTATTATTCTATTCCTTACTAGATTAGTTAAGATCAACATTCAAGTTCCAATATTTTATAAATGGGGTCAATTTTTCAGCTATTCAAATAGCTTGTTTGTTGAAGTGTACAGAGTTCCATGTCTTTTCTTGTGAAATTGTTTGAGCAGATCAGCATGCAGCCAATGACCAGAGATGTGCAAGAAGGAGATGCTATTACACCACCACCAAATAGCATCCTTTACCAGCAGCCTCCTCATTAGCTTGAAGGCCAGGCTGGATAGATTGCTCTTTTCCTTGTTAGTCTGCAATGTTCCCTGAACTTGTACAGATATGGTACCAGAGTTGACCCACAGTATATCTCTTGGATTGGATAAATTTGCTTATCGTATATATTTTTAATCCATCACACAGTCAGCACAGTCAGTTTGTTACTTCTTCCAGACAGTCTGTCACTGCTGGATCTCCTGGGAATTGGAAAAACAAGTTTTGCCTGAATTATAAAAACTTTTATTAATCATCTCAACCTCAAGTCACAACTGCAGCATTTGTTTTGCAAAAGGAGCCTTGTTGTTATTGCTCCCTTTAAAGCCATCTGTCAGACTTTAGTCACTGAAGCAGCTTCTGCAGAAAACATCAGGACAACGTCAGAACAGTGTAAGCTTCAGCAAAGAGGCAGTCTTATAAAGTCTGTTTTGCTTGAATTATTTTAGATAGGGAGTACTTTTTTGCTTTAAAAGCTCCATGCCATTCTGGGTAAATAAAGACACAAAATAGATTTATTGCTTCTGCTAATATTTTTATGTTCTTCTCCTGCTCCTAATCACTTACCACACCCTTCCAATGTAAAGTTAGGTTCAGACAAGAATTTAACCTGTGGGTTAGGTAAACAACCATGACTCTTAAATAGTTCTGTATAAGTCATGCCTTGCTTTGTACATAATTCTGAAAGATAAATTCATTAAATGCTGTCATTAAATAAACAAATATTCTGTGACCAAAGGATTTCTGTTTTAACCCAAAACTTCATTTGGGAAACTTAGTTTTTATTATTTTTCAATGAAGAAAATAAAAACCTAGATGCCATTAAATGCACAATTAAGACAAAGTTAAGAAAAATTAAGAGCTGCTCCCCCATCCAAAGCACCCCAAAACCCAATTATCATTTTGGAACTTGGTTTACCCTTGGTAGCCTACAACTCTGGTATGCAACATTTTATTTATTTACACTCTCATTAATTTTTCCTACTACAACTGGGAAATTGCCTTAAGGACATAAGAAGAGCCAATAGTCCATTTAGTCAAGTAGTTTGTTTTCACAGTGGCCAATCAGAAGCCTATGGGAAGCTCGTAAACAGTGAAGAAGCACTCTCCCCTCCTGCAATTTCCTACAACTTGTATTCAGAAGCATACTGCCTCTCACCATGGAGGCAGAGTACAGCTATCATGGCTAGTAGCCACTGACAGACTTCTAAATAGTTGCCATTTGTAGGTACCATCTCTCCTCACAAGTAATCATTTACTGAGTTAAGAGTTCAGATCTCAGAACTGCTCTACATTCAGAAAATATCCATGCAGGGTACAGAAATAGAATATAAAATATAATACAAATTACAAACAAGAAGAATTAAAAACTGCAGTACAAACTTGGGAAAAAATACACCTCAAACAATGATTTTATATTGGGGGGGAGTTTAGACATTAAATTGGTACCATGCTCTAGAGAAAAGCACGAACCCTGGCCAACACTTCTAGTCAAAATGGGGTCATGGAGAAACAAGAGTGAGACTGTTCAGGGTGAGCCCCAAGGTCTGCAGACGTAAAACAAAACATCATTTATAAACAAAACAAAACAAACTACAGTTACAGAAGAACTCCACTAAATAGCCCAGTAAGATTGAGCATGTTCAGTAGCCACAGAATGTGGAATTTGAATGTGGAAAAGACCAGAGATGTTCCTACAGATGATCTCAGTGATCGTGCTGGGATATAAGGGTTCTCATTGCCCTCCTCTGGCTTAACTATTCCTGTATATTTGTTAATATTATTCCTAACTATTCATGAAAATTACTTACAGCTTAAAAAACTATGCCATCAAGACAGAGTAAAGATTGGTAGGTGTCTGTGTCATGGTTCGGTTCACGGGTGACCGAAGTCCCGGCTGGGGCCGTTGGGACTGGGGGCAAGATGGTGGGGTGGGAGCAGGAACAGGAGTCCAGAAGCCAGGAGTCTGAGGGTCAGAGAGCCGGGAGTCAAGAAGCCAAGGGTCAGGAGTCAAACACAGTAAGGCAGGGAATGTGTTGCTGTGGCAAAGAGCTGAAGGGAAATGCTGACCTTATATCCCTTCCCAACTCTTGCCACCAGGTGCTGTGAGTTACCAATCAGCCTCACCTGTGAGGCCGTGCCTTGCCTTGCCTTGCCTCTTCAGAACAAACTTAGGAAGGCCCCAGTCCTGCACAGTCCTATTGGTCACAGGGCCTGGCTCCTGCACACACACCTGACAGTCTGGTGTTATAATGCCTCCCATCCTTTCTCCTTTTGATGCTGCGGGAATACTGTTTTGCTCCATGTCCCATGGGATGCCTCAGCAGTCCACCGTGCCCCCCATTTGTTTTAATATCTCTCCTGGTTTGAGCTAAAATGTCATCAATAGGCATGTGAAATTCAAGTCTACTTCTTGTTTCCACACGTTGTTCCAGTGAGGCTGTGGATATTCTGTGTCTGCAGGCAATTTTGATATGGAAGAGGGCAAACAGGCTGAAGCTTAATCCAGGTAAGGTGGAGGTAATGCAGGTGTGGAAATCTGCAGACTTGGAAGTACTGCATGGGGCCACACTTCTCCAAATGACCATGCCCACAGCCTGGGGGTCTTCTTGGATCCAGTACTACTGGTGGCAGTCGTTACCAGGAGTACTTTTTATCAGCTTTGACAGATTTGCCAGCTAAAACCCTACCTAAATAAAGCAGACCTTTGCCTTAGTTCAGGGACTGCCAATGATACTCAGAGACTTTCTCTGCCACCCACCCTCCACTGAAACTGGGCTTGAAAGACATATTCTCCTATAGCTAATAGAACAGGTTGTGGTATATGTGCAGTGCTCATAACAGAAAGTGCTGTCATTTTGCAAGTGTGCCCACAGGCCCCAAAAGATTGCCAAACCTTGTTTCTATTATTCCCGTCTGGTTTGCCGGTCTGGATTGCGATGTTTGTAGCGCTGATTTAAGTTTAACACGTTTCATATGTGTTTTGTATTTTAAAATGTTTTTATAATGGTTGTCTTTAAAACTATGTATGCTAATTTGGTTATATTGTAAATCACTTTGTGGAGGCTAATTGCCTGGGTAGGCAGGATAGATTTTAATAAATAGATGAATTTTATTCCAGCTTCCCACATACGTATTTTAGATCCAAATGTTATTGAGACATGTCAAATCATTTACTGGTTCAAGTTTCACAGTCTTCAAGGCACATACGCAGGCTCATACTTGGTCTATTTTTAAACACAGAGAATATTTTTAAGTGGTGTTGTTTAAAAAAAAGATAAAACAGCCTTCAATGAAGTACTGTCTTCTTAGCCTAGCAGATTGTTTATTTATGGTTATGAAAAACACAAATCCCAAATAATTCAAATTCTGCTGAAGCAACATTGCCATGCTACTAGGGGGCAGGAAGAGAAGAGGGGGGCAGAAATGAAAGGACCTGAACAACATGCCTCCAAAACAGCCTTAAAATTTTCCAATTGTGTTAGTATATATCGGAAAGTATTATAGAATACATATTTGATGTTCTTCATAATACAGTGGTGCCTCGCAAGACGAAAAGAATCCGTTCTGCGATTCTCTTCGTCTAGCGGTTTTTTCGTCTTGCGAAGCAAGCCCATTGACGGCTTAGCGGATTAGCGCTATTAGCAGTTTAGCGGCTTTTAGCGGCTTATCGGATAAGCGGCTTAGAAAAAGGGGGGAAAAAGAAAAAAAACTCGCAGGAACTCGCAAGACATTTTCGTCTTGCGAAGCAAGCCCATAGGAAATTCGTTTTGCGAAGCACCTCCAAAACAGAAAACTCTTTCGTCTAGCGAGTTTTCCGTCTTGCGAGGCATTCGTCTTGCGGGGCACCACTGTAGAAGCATTTTTATTCTGACCTGATGCTAAGGATTAAAGGTTCAGCTGAAATGTTTGAGTTTTTACTAAGGGACTAAGAGAACTAGGTTTGTGATACAAACCTAGATCATATATTGATGTTTTGTGGGATACCTCAGGAGTACATCGCAAACTATAAGGAACACCATCAAGTTTGGAGCAGGGATTCATGGAAACCTAGGAAGGGCTAAGATTTTTGCTAATGTTCCATGTATGCCTCTTTGGCTCTCCCTGTGACAAACTTTGTCTTTAAACAATTTGTCCCTAGAGATGTCTGGAGAATTCTGTTTCAGACTCAAGTTTTATTAAATGACAGAAACGAAGAGATTCACATAATTAACTAGTAATGTGGCACCCAATCCATTTCAACTGAAGGCAAGTCCCACTTGAATGAAACCACACTAGCAAACCAGGGTGGCTTTTCTACCTATTTTGAGGAAGAAACCAAACATCTCCTGTACTGGGATTCTTCATTTGAGCTATCTTTACTGAGAAATGCTAGTGCAACTTTTGCAAAAAGTAGGAAATTGTATCTATAGAAAGTCACAAAACATTGATAAACTAGGTTTGAGATTATTACACCTAACCATTCTTTCTTTCACTAACATCATAATTCTTACCAAGTCATTCTTAACTTCACTCACTATTTCCCATACCAGCCTCCCACACTCTTGACCCAACATCCCTTCACTCACACTTGCTGAAATTTGACATCTCTTATCTGAAGAAAGGCCTCAATTGCCACATATGTGGGTCAAACAAGGCCTCTTTCCCTGTCCCTAAGGGAGGCATGTCTACAGTTATTTTAGGAACCTCTTTGGGCTGTCATCAGATACTATATTATTCAGTGATCCATGCGACGGTCACCTCCAGGCACGGTTACCTCCGTGTAACTCGCTCTACACGGGGCTGCCCTTGAAGTTGACCCAGAAACTCCAGTGGGTGCAGAATGCCGTGGAGAGGCTCCTTATGGGGTCCTTGACTCAGGATCACATTCATCCAGTGCTTTACCAGCTGCACTGGCTCCCGGTGGAGTACAGGGTCAGGTTTAAGGTGCTGGTTTTGACCATTAAACCCCTATGTGGCCTAGGACCCTCGTACCTACGGGACCGGCTCTCCTGGTATGCCCCACGGAGGACTTTAATGTCCACAAATAACAACACTTTGGAGGTCCCAAGCCGCAAGGTGGTTAGATTGGTCTCAACTAGGACCAGGGCCTTTTCAGTACTGGCCCCGACTTGGTGGAACACTCTGTCACAAGAGACATGGCCCCTTGACATCTTTCCATAGGGCCTGCAAGACAGAGCTGTTCTGCCTGGCCTTTGGTTTGGACTCAGACGGACCCTTATGGTTTTGATTTATGGGCTACTATTAAAATGAGGCTGCATTTTAATTTGTATTTTAACCCGTATTTTAATAAACTGGTGTGGGTTTTTTGTACCCCCGCCCATTATGTTTTAGTGTAATTTTATTGGTGTTAGCCGCCCTGAGCCAGGCTCTGGCTGGGGTATAAATAAAATATTATTATTATTATTATTATTATTATTATTATTATTATTATTCCTACCTTGTTTCATTTATCTTCTGCAATGAAGTGCCATAGCTTGATGAGTAGCTATCTGATAAGTAGACCAATAAAGCCAGCCCCTTCCCACTCTCCAAATTTGGTGTCCGATATTATAATCTCTGGTTCATTCACAGAGCTGTCTATGTGACGGTGTTATCAGAGTAGAGGTGATGCAATTCTTAGTGTCAGAACATAACAGCAGCCAAGAATTACTCTACAAGCACCCCCTTTTTATATATATAATTGTTTCTTTTCCAGCAGTAGCAAGCCAGATACCGTATTTTTCACCCCATAGGACACACCGGCCCATAGGACGCACCTAGTTTTTTGGGGGAGAAATAAAGAAAAAAAATTATTTCCCCCCCAGGTGCGGGGCTGGGGTGGGGGAAGCCTGAGCTTCCCCCGACCCCAGCCCCCAGAACAGGCTGCTATCCGCTAGCTGTGGGAGAGCCGCTAGCGGAGCGCTGCGCGAAGCCCGAAGCTGCGTCTCCCACGGCTAGCGGATAGCTTCCTGAGGCCTGGAGAGTGAGAGGGGTCGGTGAGCACCGACCCCCCCCCCCCCTGCTCTCCAGACTTCAGCGAAAGCCTGCATTCGCCCCATAGGACGCACACACATTTCCCCTTCATTTTTGGAGGGGGAAAAGTGCGTCCTATAGGGCGAAAAATACGGTAATTCCAGGAAGGTTCTGTGAAACTGCCAGGGATGAACTATTTCCCTTCCTCTAAAAGTTGGAGCTTTTAACTCAGGGATGGCAAGCCTCCAGCATTCCAGATGTTGTTGGTTTACAACTCCTGACCATTGGTCATTTTGGCTGGAGCTGATGCAGTTCAAGAGCACGTGGGGGGCTGGAGGGCTCTTAAGTGCACATCTTGAAAGGGAAGGCAAAATAATGTAGTGCTGTGGAAAATAGTGAAGTACTAAGGATAAACCCCCTTGGCATTTTTAAATTTTATTTTGCAATACCTTCCTAAGATAGATTCTGCACAAGTTTTTCACAGTAATCAAGGATGTTAATACCTAGAAAATGATAATTTGTTTATTCACATTTCGGTGCTGAAAGTGACAATAGCAGGGTGGGGGATGGGGTTCTCACATTTGTAAATGTGATAATTCAAATGACACATTAAACAAATTAAATCTAACTTGCGAGCTAATATAACACTATTAATTAAGTGTGACGAGTGAGATGCTTAAGGAGTTGGGAAGTTTAACCAATTATTTTCAGAAGGTGCGAAACATCTATTCTTGAGGGCCAGCCCCTGATGCTTCAGGAGTATCACCCAACAGCTCTTTCCACTTTTAGCTTTGTTTATCGCTTTCTTCGGTAACAGCTTTTACTTGTTTCTTGATGTCTTAATTTTCTGCAATAATACATCTGCCATGAATAATTAAGCAATGCATTTACTGCTTGCTGAAAGCCAAGCAAATGCTATAAATCAGATTTGTGATCTACTGCCAAATATGGAGACACAATCAGCAACTATTCAGTTCTATTCAGACATTTTACTGCAGACTGGAAAATGGGAATCAGCAAGTATATTTCCCAGCATGCCTCAACAGCACCTTGCACCCTATACCCCAATTCTGACACTTCAAGTTACCTTCTCAACAGATTGTCAATGCCCAAATGCAGTGTTCTAGAGGTTTATTTTTCTTTTAAAAAAAATATCTTAAGGAAGTGAGCAAACCTACCCATTGTATAGTTCTGACAGTTATTTTCCCCAATTTTTCTTTTTTCAGCTCATTATAAGAAGAGCCTGCTTGATTCATCCTGCTTAGCCCATCAAGTCCAGCATCCTGTTCTCACAGTGACCAGATGCCTATGGGAAGTCCAAAAGCTTCCCACTATGACGTACTTACTAAGATTTGAATTGGATATCCTAATTGGAAGATGCATTAATAGAGCCAAAAGGAGGCAATTAGTTTGCATGGGGAAAATAATTACTCATTATATCAGCTTGGAATTGGGCATTAACCTGCGTACTTGGTTGCCACAACTGGCCAGAATCATCTCATATCACTTTGGTCTTAAACTAAAACAGTAGCTCTATCATCTTTGGAAACAGAAAACCTTTTCTTCTCACAATGTTTAATGCAGGGGGTGTCTTTGTGATCAATGTTCTCTGTCACCCAGTTAGCTAGGCACATGAGAGTTTTCCTACATTTTTGAAGATAAATACCTGCTGTATAAAATAAAGAGCTACAAAAATACAAGCTATATCACTTTCCTAAAACCTTACTGCTTTCATGCATACTAAGGGACAGGAACAATAAAACAACTTTCCATTACCTGAACAGCATCACCTTTTAATTGGAAAGAGGTTTGCAGTGCAATCACTTTACAGAAAACTAAACTATCCCGAACACTGGTGTCTCAGGCTTGGCAGAGCAAGCACATTAGAAAACTAATCAAGTTCAGGTACTCAGCCAGCCAGGTCTAGCAAAATGTCAGAGTAGCCATTAAGATTCTGCATGTCTTAATTTAAGAATCTCACCAATTCACTGGAAGATGCAAAAGCCCAGAATATTTATGAAAGGTCAAAATGCAGAACAGTTTGTCATTAAATTCCCCCACAAAATACTCTCATGCAGAAATAAGCCATGTAATGTTGCCATTCTTAACTCTGTTGACAAAGGATTGTACATATTTTAAAATCCTAACTCTTAACAGCTGTGCTGTCAAGGCTGTGGAATTGTTGTATGCAGCAGTAATATTACCATATTCTATTATTTATAATAGGCTGCTGTATTTCTTTCTTATTCATATAGAAATTCATTGGTGATTTAAATCCACATGCCACAGGAGACCATCCTGACCACAGCAGTCAACGCTTCCTTGCTAACACCTAAACATTACATTTTAATCTATCTCTAAGTGGAATTACTTAATTCCCTACAGCCCAGTTGCAGGAAGTAGATGCTGTGACAAAGGCTTCCCACCATTTCCTGTAAACCAAGTTGTCGTGTATCTCAGGTATCTCCGCCAAGTATTCAAAACTCTTGAATGAATGCCTTGAGGTGCAGGTTGGAAATGTGACACACCTGGCAAACTGACTGTGGCTCTCTTTGGTTAGAAAGAGCTGGGGCCACGCCCTTCAAGGAGAGAGAGTCTTTAAAAGTTGGAACGGCCCTTGCAGCTTTGTCCCCTCCCTTTATCACACAGTGCCCATTTCACATCTTCCATACTACCAGGAAACTGATTATCCTTACTGCCTACGCTTAAGTGGACTGAGATCATTGTGTTGTTAGTAATTAGGATAGAAGTGGTCTGGTATTGGAGTCATTGGGTTCTTTTTTTTGCTTTTAAAATTTCTGTTGGACCTTATTGCTCTCTTGCCAATATTCTTAATAAAGTTTCACAACTGGACTAGTGGAGTCTATGTGCAATTGCCATCTCAGGATTTGGGAATCCTCATGTGCCTTCCTCACTTTGGGTTTCGTCCTATTAGCAGTCTAAGACTAGAGCTGGTAAAGTCAGATATTTGCTCTATTCATGGGGAGAGGCAGAAGGCTGGAGAGCTGGCTTTATGTTTTGCATAAATTAAGAGGGATTGACTGGAGGCTCAAAGGACACTGGTCAAGGATTCCCAAGTTGAATCATCAATTGGACAGCCCCAGTTTTCTGCTTTTCTGGGGCTGCAAGTGAGTGACAAAAGAGAGTAGTGGCAGAAACTACTGGAAAATAAAGCAATTGTGCAGCAGTGGGGCAAGGAAGGGACCACAAGAGACTCTCCTGAGCACCCCACTTTCTCTACAGATGTTTTCTTTTGACAAAGCTCTACAAAATATTTCAGGCCAATACCAGCATGGCTGCAACAGTTATATCACTATGATTTCCAATTGCAGCACCTGACAAAAGCGATGTGTTTGGTACTACTCAAATGACAAGTAAGTTTAGTTCATTGCATTAATACAATTTTATACCATTGTGGCACCAACGATTTCCCTCTTGCTAAATTAGCACCATACTGGTGCCAACCTTAAGACTTTATCACACATGAAAGAGATCATCAAAATGTACCTTGATTTGAACTAGAGCTCTTGAAAAAAAAAAAACCCAACCACTAAGCAGGAAGATGGTGTGTGGCACCAGCAATTTCCCTCTTGTCTCTCTCTCACACACACCCACACACCCACACCACTGTGTACTCCCCACATCAAGGAATCTGCTGACTAAAGCAACTGTAAAGGGACATAGGACAGGAAACGGTCATAAATCAGAATTCACTCTTCCCTCCCGGCATGTGAATTATAATAGAATCATTCAAACTGTATCCATATATGTCTTTGTCTCTTGTATCTGCCTCTCTCTCCTGTGGCCACAGAAACCTAAGAAATGTGTTCTTTGGCACTCAGTAAAAATCACTGTAGCATGCCTATGCTCTCTATAATACAGAATGCTAACTAAATGAAGGATGGAGAACCTGTGGCACTCCAGATATCATTGGACTACAATTCCCATCATCCCTGAACATTGGGATGACCATGCTGGCTGAGGCTGAGGCTGATGTGGGTTGTCAGTTCAGCAAACCTCTTGAGGGCCACAGGGTCCTTATTCCTGTAGAGTTGGAAGTGATCCTGAGGGTCATCTAGTCTAACCCCCTGAAATGAAGGAATCTCAACATGTGGTCCCCCATCCAATTTGAACCCATACCAGCACCTGCTTAGCTTTGCAAATATGCTATTAATTTTATTGCTGCGCCACTAGAATAGTAAGCTGCAGTGCAGTTTGTACTACATTTCAGCAGCATAATCCTATACAACATATTTGCAGTTTTTACCTTGTGTCATTCAAAACATAGTAATACAAACCACTTCATTATAACTGCCAAGTTAGCTAGCTGTACAGTGCGGTACAGTTCCCCTTCAATCTTCATTATAAGAGTTTAGCAAGAAAATCCAGCATATTCTGAATATGCAGTGTGTCATACCTCTGAAATCTAACTAATCTTCATTAGACAGAAAAAATATTCTGTGTTTAAGACAGCACAGTAACACAACAACATTCTTTTAAAATCTTGCCCAGGTCAATTCTGCATGTGTATTGCTGAAGCTGTGGCAACAAATTTTCTAAAGGGTTGCAAAACTTTCTTATAGCTATACCACTTCTACTCTTGCCTCCTTTTCTTTCCCATCTCCACATGGTGCATTGCCATTATTACCCTTCCCTTACCCAGGACTGGCAAGGAGAAAACAATTCTGAAGCCTTGGTTCCTTCTTGTTATCAAATAAGCTTTGCCAGCTGAGGAAATCGATGATACGCTTGTTTCTGCTCTGGACCTTGGTTCAACCAGACGCCCCCACCAGCACTTTGGCCACTGCATTTTGCACCAGCTGGAGCTTGTGAACCAAACACAAGGGCAACCCTATGTAGAGTGCATTACAGTAATCCAGCCTCAAGGTTACCAGTGAATAGACTATAGTGGTCAGCCTATCCAAGTCCAGGAACAGTCACAGCTGTCAAACCAGACAATGCTGGTAAAGGGCACTTCTGAGTCACAGAGGACATTTGGGCCTAGGGAGAAAGATTTATCCCAAGCATGCCCAGCACAAGTGTTTGGAACTTTATTTCTTTACTGGAAAAGCACTTGGTCACATCATCTCCTAGGGCACAAGGGTACAACACCCCTGCTAACTAGCTGCCTAGGTGATCTACCTTTACAGCCTACAGCTCCGACCTGAACACTTGAAGAATCATAACATTGTAGAGTTGGAAGGGACTCTGAGGGTCATCTAGTTCAACCCCCTGCAATGCAGGAATCTCAGCTGATCATACATGACAGGTGGCCACTCTGCTTAAACCTCCCACCTCTCGTGGGAGTCTGTTCCACTGTGGAACAGCTCTTACTATCAGAAAGTTCTTTCTAATGTTTAGTCGGAGTCTCCTTTCTTGTACCTTGAATCCTTTGGTTTGGGTCCTAGCCTCCAGAGCAGGAGAAAACAACCTTCCTCTATCCTCCATGTGACAACTCTTGAGCTATTTGAAGATGGCTATGTATTTGTGTGAGCAAATTCCTAGACTACAGGTCTGCCTACACAGTAAACTGCAATGAGATATAGTCACACATCTTGGGCTGGGCTTACTCCACAAATGTGGGTGGGATGCAGCCGCTTGACAGCCTTGTACCCATTTCTGGTACTATTTTGTCTTGATAATTGCAACTGGAGGGCTACAGGTTATGCAGCAAATCATAATGGCTGACAGAACAGGACTAGACACAGTTCCATGTTAGATATCATAATACAGCAGTGAACTAATTAACATAAAACATTCATTGGATGCTTTGGAATCAGACTACTTGCAGCATTACTGAAAGTCAACAGTGGGGAAAAATCTGCAGGTATTTAACTTATTTTCCTCACAAGATAAAGGATGGTACAAGACAAGCACATTTTGTTTCGTGGATATACATATGGAAAATCCAGAGACAGCAAACATTCTCGAGTCAAGAACCAGAAAGCCAATGATTCTTTCACAGAACAAAACTGATATATCTATGTAAAGCTGCTTAAAGTCAGATTCCAAGCTGACTAATGAAGGGATCTGAATGTGGCAGCAGCTGCAACTAAAAATCATTAATCCCTTTTGAGATTTCTCCAGCATTGCTATTGGTGACCAACCATGCCTTTGCCAAAAGCTCAATGTGTATTATGGAGAAGGCCAACAGCTAATGAATGGCTTGTAGGAGCTAAATGTCTACATGCAGTGCAGATTGTCACTTGATTGTCACAAATGCCCTAACTTACACCAAGGTCAGTAAGTTTGGCTGCATAAATTCACACTATGCAAGATGCTCAAAATAATTCAATTGCCATCCCAATGTGATAGAAAATCCACCCTGGTGATACAGTGGCCAGACATCTCAACCATCAGAGTTAATCACAGGGTCACTAATTGAAGGGTTTTATTCAGGTTTAAGATTCTGAATTATTTTCAGGTTTAATAATAATAATAATAATAATAATAAATTGAATATATATGTTGCCCTATACCTGGAGGTCTCAGGGCGGTTCACAGAATAAAATCAAAATATAAAACCACAAAATACATAATCAAAATAAAAACAACGACCCAATAACTCCCCCCAAAACCCCCCACATTTTAAAAAAGGCATAGGATCTGCCAACAACTGTTTTTATCTTCCCCAAACTGTACTTCCTCAGGTAAAAAACTCTCACTATTATGGCTCCCCCCCAAAACATTTTTCTATGGGGTCGTTTTTTTTCTTAGACGAATGTTTTCAAAGATGTCCACGTCCTTTTTGACACTCAGACCAAATGACAATTGTGAAAAGATGTTTTCACTCTATTTCCTTAAAATGCTGTTTAAACTGAAAGCATCTGAAATATTCCTTGACAGTTGAAACGGTTTGCATGTTCTGAGAACTTCTACTGCCAAGGAAGCTGACTGTTCACTTGATTTTATTTTTCATGAACATATATTTCTGATGTACTTCCTTCAGAGTAGGGTCCGGAGGGATTTCAGAGCAAAACCCAAAGCTCTATGCAGAACATTCTCAGAAATGGATGGGAACACCATCGAAACCTGAAGAATGCCATCATAATACTCATTTGTATGCTAAAAAGAGTGCTAAAGTGAAATTTTTACCCCTACTCTCAACGGTGAGGTATGTAGAAAGCGTACTATTCTATTGCAAGCTTTGTTGTTCTAAAGGCAACTGCTAGAATGTTAGAATAAAAATGCTATATGAACAAAGCAGATGTACCTTAGTAGTGGTTTTCTCAAGGACGGCAATCAATGCACATCATTTATTATACTGCTAGGCTATTATACTACCAGTTAGTAAACTTAATACAAAAAACAAAATTTCATCCATACATGCTAGTGGTGGTGCAGGTTCTATAGTAATCTCTCCTTCCTGCACATATTGCAGTCATCTGCAATGAACATTAGTCAATAATTTAGCAAGAGACAATATATTCATCCATGCCAAATATGTAACTCAGAATTTGCAAGTTCCAACCAACAGAAGGAAGAAAAGTTTGCAGTTTCCAGTAAAAAGGAAATAGCTTCTAAGTATCTCATCATTCCGTTACTCTCTACAGATGAAGAATCAAAGAAGCAAGCCAATTTGTGAATATGGCAGGAAAACGCATTGTAACGAAATAGTAATAGTGATAGAAAACACTGTCAATAGTTTATCAGAGAGAGATAAGGACTTTATTAAGAGTTTGAGAATGGACAAAAGACAAGCTTGACAGTGAATGGATGGTTCTAGCAAAATTAAAACCAATGATTTATTGGATTTATTATGTAAGAGATATCAGAGTGAGCTTTGTGAAAAATTATTCTTGCTAGCACACATCTTGTCGTGATTCAAAGCAATGTCTTCTTTGGAACCTGCAATCTTGGAGATGTCAAGCGGGATCGCAATGCAATCATATACACGTGTATGTTTACTCAGAAAGAAGTCTAGTGTGTAGGGCTGGAACTAGAGTGAGGGAAACAGAGTTCTTGCCCTGGGTGCCTGATTCAAGGGGGCACCTAAATCATGATTAATGGTGTATGTGTGTGCGTGTGTATAAACATGTACAAAGTGCACAGGATTCAACTAATGAGTGGCAAGGATTCTCACATGTGACAGACAGGGTTGGCTCACCCATGAGGCAACCACCACGGGCACTAGGATTCACAGGGGCAGCAGATACCAATGTACATATTTATTCTCCCCTTCTTTCTGACACAGATCTTCACTCAATGCTTCTCTCCTAGTGGGGAGAGGGGTGCCTCTCTGGGAGTTTTCCTCAGGTGCCAAAATATATTGGGCCAGGCCTGGTAACAGAACTTTATCCTGTCTGCTCCCCCCACAATTGGCTCGGTTGGGGCAGCAGAAGAGAGCGAAATTATCATGCCTAGCATGCCAAAACACAACCTTGAGTAGTTGCATACCAGCCAGTGTTATTCAATAGCCTACATTATATTTACAATTTGTCTACTGATGTGATAAACATTACTCTATCTATCTATCTATCTATCTATCTATCTATCTATCTATCTATCATCTATCTCTATCTATCATCTATCTATCGTTTCTGATCAAATTGCTATTGTAGTTTTACCAAAACTGGAAAAAATAGGTAAATGATATGTACTTGTTGCTTTACCAATTTATTACAACTGTTGATAATTTTTAAACAATAAAATATGGTGTTCGCTTATGAGTGCATTTCAGGTTGTTTGCCTTGGGTACCAAAATACCAGGCTCCAGTTCTGCTTGTAGGTTTATTTTTTGTCACAAGTGTGCTTAAAACTGCAGCCTCAGACTCAGGTTTGCATGGGATTTTCTGCATCTTACTTCAGGTTGCCTTACACCCTAGATCAGTGGTTCTCAAACTCCTAGCAGTGCTTGATTTTGAAAATATATCTATCCATATTCTACAATTAATTTTAATACTAGAATATAATATAATATATTACACTGAAACGATTAAATGTTTTTTGAATTGTCCTTGAAATTTCTCACCACACTTGCTATCCTCTCTTACCACACCCTTTGAGAACCGCTGCTCTAGCTCTCGCTTTCTCCCATAATCCCTGCTGTAATCAAATTCAGATGGAGTGAAAATGTCCGCACCCTCCTAATTAGACAGACTTACTGAGAATAGAAAACACAAATTCTGACATACCACCTGGAACCGAAAAACCATCTTTAAATATATATATTTTTGGGGGGACAGGGTAAAGTATAATAATGCTGACTATAGATTATTGTAAATGAAAAGGAAGGTGTGACAATGTTTAAGGCTTTTCAAGGATCAAATTGCAATAACACTAGACTCTCTGGTGCTATGCATGATAGTATGTCAGCAGTGCTTTATATACACAAATTCTTCACCAGCAGCATTTTCTCCTTTTGCTGCAAGATATCATCATCATTGTCATTTTAAATTTTAACTTGTTTCTGCATATTTCCAGGGCATGAAAAGCTATGGAATATAATTTAAATACCATACTGCCTGCTTCCCCAGTGATGTTATTCATTTAAAATCCTAATATTTGCTCTTATTACACAGATTGCAGTCATTCTAAATTTGTTCAAAAGCCTTGCACTGTAGTTTCCCCAAGTGGGTTCAAGAGGAGACGTTTATGTTTCCATCAGCAAGAGCTATGAACTGAGCAGGGCATTAGCAATGTCAATATTCTATTAACTTAACTCACAGCCATGCCCATCACACTGCAACTACTTGCTACCTCAGTTGGCTAAACAAAAAACAAAAAAACTTAAGTAGTAAGATTATTTGGAAACAAGGTAGTCTTAACACTAACAGAACTCTGATTCCAAGAAATTCCACTATGTGCTTTTTACCAGCTTAAAATTTGCTTATAATAGATTCATATGATTGGCTACTGTACGGTTAACCCCTTTAGCTTATGGCCCTGATCCTTAGTTCTTTATACTTCTGAGTAGCAACAGGATTGGATTCACTGATTTTATTTGGATAATCTTTACTATATGGGGGGAAATAGAGACAAGCAAGAAAATTTATCTTGCTATCTAGATCAAACTGCAACAGGCTGGTTGTTCTGATTCTAAGGAATGTGATTATCCAAATTCTGCTTTTAAAATATACATTTTCTCTCTCTAAGATAAACAGACTAGAATAGCAGTCTGAAATACTAATAAATAAATAGGAATCTAACCACAAAGCAGAAAGCAAAATGAGCAAAATAGATCTAGTGGAGACATTCCTCAATCCCCACATTCAATCCTTTATGAATTTACATCTGGTAAATCTAAGCTTATAGAAGATTGGCTTCTCTTTGATCTCCCTGTCCATACTGATAGACCAAGAATATCTGAGCAAATATTAATTACAATAGGAAGGATTTTCATGTGATGCACAAGCACATCAGTAATTAACACATGCAAATCCCCAAAACAAGCTTACCCAGGAAAACAGACAGTAGTTTTGCAATGTAAACACCAACATAATATATTAAAAACAATGCAAGCAACAATGTTTTTCACAATCACATAATAAATCAATTCTGGGTATTATGTGACTCTAGCCAATGCAATCATTGAGATGCACAAAACATATATCCTTCATGTCACTAAACAGTATGAACAAGGATTCTTGTAGTACTTTTAAAACAAACAAACTTATTTTTAGGCTTTTGTGGGTTACAGTCCACTTCACCAGTTGGATGAACTGATACCCTGAGAAGCAGGTACGTATGCACAGTGTTTGTGGGAAGGGGATTGTAAACAATGAAGTGAGGGGGAAATGTAATACAGGGGGAAATATACAGAGCGATAATTTTATAATTAACCGTAGTCATTCACAAACCAGTTGCTGTTAAATATCCTGGTGTTGGGAAGCAAATCAACACACATTATGTGCCCAAAATACTTTCACTCAGTTCAGTCCTCAAGCAATAGCACTGAACCTCTTCTTGTAACGTAATTCAGAGTTTTCACATTGCAGACTGTGGTGCACAAAGTTTACATTTTGCTGCAACAGAAAAACACAGTTACCACTCTGGAAGGTACTAAATACAGTGGTACCTCGGGTTACATACGCTTCAGGTTACATACGCTTCAGGTTACAGACTCCGCTAACCCAGAAATAGTATCTCAGGTTAAGAGCTTTGCTTCAGGATGAGAACAGAAATCATGCTCTGGCGGCACGGCGGCAGTGGGAGGCTGCATTAGCTAAAGTGACGCTTCAGGTTAAGAACAATTTCAGGTTAAGAACGGACCTCCGGAACAAATTAAGTACTTAACCCGAGGTACCACTGTAATAAGGCCTGCTGAAATGGGGCTTCCTTCTATAACAGGAAATAGGATAAGAATAATTATTTAGGGACAATAGTCTATATGTGTTATGAGCGAACAGGCAAGACTCCCCATTGGTCTTTTCAAGGCTTTATTATCTGTCCAAAACGTTCACAATGCAGATCGACTCAATTCCATGTCTACTCAGTCACCAGCAGAATCTGGGAGTGGGCGGTCCTTAAACTTTCCCCAGAAGAGTAGTCTTTTGACCCCCATCCTACACCTCCCCTCTCTGCGCGTGAACCGACTGCGCAAAGAGGGTGTGGGCAGAGGGGGACCGTGCCTCCCCCCCCGCTTTGTTAGGTGCTGTGGCTCCCTCTTGCATCCTCTGAGCCCTGCACCCCTTCCCCACTGGAGGCGTGGCTTTCCTCATCGGCTGAGGAAGTGCTGCTTCTCACAATCTTTGGAGGCTCCCTGTAACCCAACTGCCCTTCCACCTCTCGCCTCTGGGCTGATGGCAGTTCCCTGACAATATGCATATGTTGTAGGATGGCATCTCTTTGTTCCAGGTTCATTATATTAACATATCATGAGTAAATGCTGCTCACAATCTGAAGCTACACCAAGAGCGGTGATTACAATACCCCAGGTTGCAATCTTCACAGAAACAGTTGTAAGAATTTTTTTTTTTTTAAAAAAAAGAAAAGGAATAAAAATGCACATTAAACCCAAAGTAACTGCATCTGCTTGATGTCAGCCCTCATTAGCTCTGTGCCTCTCTTTACCACCCTCCACCACTAAGTTCAAATGTTAAGATCCAGAGGTCAGGACCCAGTCTTTTGTTTCTGTTATTATGTGAGGTGTCATGTATCCTGATAATGCCACGTATAAATAATAATGGAAGATAACAAAAAACTATCAGTCAAGATTGATGCATCTTAATACTCAAGGTCTCATTAAACCTTGAGCAACTAGTGCATATGACAGAACCAAGAACACCCACATTTTTCCTTTGGGGAAAGGTTAGCAGGTTAAATGACCCCAGTAAGACTGTTGTGCTCATCTGTGCATAAAGGGATTTGGATACTATGACTTCTGACCCCATTAGGGTTAGATTCATTCTTGGTAGATACCAAATGTATTTTGGCATCCTCTAGTATCTGGCTCTACTTGTGTTAAGACACACACACACACACACACACACACACACACAGAGAGAGAGAGAGAGAGAGAGAGAGAGAGAGAGAGTCCTCTTTCAGCTTGCTCTATGATGTATTTTTTATTATTATATCTATATATTGCAATGGTACCTATTTATCTGCTTACACTGGTATGCTTTTGAACTGCTGGGTAGGCAGTAAGAAGCACGGTAGACTATAACTGGAAGGCCATTCTAAGGCCTGCCACTTGGCACCCTGTGTTCCTTTGGAAGAAGAGCAGAATATAAATGTAACAAAACAAAAATAAAATAATATTAGAAAGGGATGGCATGCCTTGCCCATATGTCAGTGTAAGACCCCTAAAGCTATTAAACTTACGAAGTCCCCATGGAGGGATGCCAGGCACCTATGATGCAAGTCTACTCTCCTTAAGCAGGTGCCACGTAAGCTCCAGCAACTGTAAGAGAGAGAGCCATGTCCCACTAATAAGAGAGACTATTTCTCCAACCCACATCCCCAAAATGTTGCCATTTGTTATGGGTTTTCAATTTTTTGAAATGAAAGAAGTGCACATGTGCTGTATGTTCTGCAAACCATTATTAACAAGATCAGAAGAAAACATACAATTGGAATTCATATAAGCCCCAGATTCTGCAGTGACAGAACTGCTCTCTTTCCTGAGGCCCCATCCATGCTCTTTCTCCAAAGAAATGCAGTTCCTCCCAAATGTCAAGAAGTCAAGTGCAGGTAATTGAGCATATCCTATGTTGGTTCACACCTCCATTTATATAAGCTTCACTTTTGTTCCTCCATCACGCCAGGTCATTTCTGATGTGGCTTTTTTTTTCTTCTTCAAAGGATTTGAAACTCTGTTTGAGATTATCTGAAACTCTGGTGGGTCACCCAGACCTGCCCCCAGCTAATGGAAGCCTTGCCCAGAACCTCAGACACAAAGCCTAATAAAGAGGAGGGAAACGCACAACAGCCTCAATGGCCTCTGCTGAAAGAATTGATTTTCATTTCCTGGTTTTCAGAAAAAGATTTGCAGTGTTTGGGGTTTTAGTAAGCAATATATTCCAAAAGCCTGGAAAGAGCATCTTTTCCTTGACAATTGAAATGAACATTAAATGAAATCTGCAAAGCTATTTTCCCTTGCACAGTCAAGAGCTGACAGAAGGGGAAGCAGAGAGGGCACATAAAAGACAAACACGAAGAAGCTGAGGGAGAAAGTATAGAACAATCATCCTGAATTGCTTCCAAAATGCTGTAATGGAATTAGGGTCACCCTGACAGAAACAGTCAGATCAGAGGAAATTTGATTTTTTTTAAAAAAATAATAAAAAATTCTATACTCTGCAAAGGAAAATTTGGAAGTTTTCCATCAAATTAGCTTGTGTATATATATTTTAAACACATATCAGACATATACCACTAAAGGCATCACCCTCTATTTTGACGAGCAATGTTTATGCCATCTCAACAAATATATCTGGCTAATCCTAGTGGTTGTTGTTGTTGTTGTTGTTGTTGTTGTTGTTGTTACAGAAGGGTAATCCCTCCAATTTGAAATATCTGAGTCACATACATATATTTCAAGACTATCCTGAAAACTTAATTCTCAGAGAGTCCATATTTATTCCTTATGCCAGTCCCACTAAATGACACTCCAACAATCTGTTTTATTTCACCCTGAAATGTCTTACTATGTGCACAGCTGCCTAATTATCAAGAAGCTAGAGCAGCAGTAGTAAAATCTGCTGCAGTAACAACAAAACAGATTTTGAGAGTGGGAGACCCTAGGTTATAGGCTTTCGCGGAACTCTGCTTTCAGATACACACAGCACAAGTGATCCATGCACACCCTGCTGCATTATCAATTATGCTCCATTTCTAGGCATAATTCTCTCACAAAGCCCAGGGACTTAGGTCATTTATAGCTGCATTCTGTACTATCACCTTACAACGGAGGCATTCAAAACACTTGGCAGATATTAATTGGCCTTGACACTCCTATAGTACTTCTCAGTGATTTCAGAGAAGCAGAGGGGAATGCCTGTGCGCAAATTAGGTAGGCTGGGCCATGCGTATGCAAATTTTATCTTCACATAAACAAGGCAAATGCCTGCCTCCAAAATAAATAAATAAATAAATAAAATGAGTTGCCAATCAGTCCTTTTCTAGGCTTCCTTTTTCCCCCTGAACAACCGTTTTGTATTGTTATTCACCAACATATTCTGTTTTTGCAGAAAACAGACAGCCACAACTGCATGGTGTTTTAGAGGATTTGTCTTTTCTGTAAAACACGCAATTTCCATCTCCAGGTAGCGTCAGCACTTAACTGGGCATTTGATTGCTCTGATTCCTGCCTGTCACACAGACAGCAAGGAAAAATGAAATTGCCAATGTTCAGCAGTGCTGCCAATTGCAGCTGATGCACTTCCATTCTGTCCCCCTAATGCAGTGATTCAGACCAATTTGCTCTGAACAGTATCGCCTTGTTATCAAGAGCGCCAGAGAGGACGGATAAGGGAAAAATTGGAATTTAGAGTCACACATCAAGACCAAGCCACCTATCACATGCAACAAAGCCTATGTTAATCTGTGTGCCTCAAGGTCATCCAGGCTGCAGTGACACAAAAACTGCCTTCCCACTCAGGAAGTAATTCTGTGCAAGGAAGAGAGAAGAGGCCTTAGATTTCTGTTTTCTCAACACGCCTCAGGGCTGCTTAACACGTGATCTTTTCCCTACATGGAAATAATTGTTGTACAATAAAAACCATGTACATTATTGCACAAGAAAACAGAGCATGAGAGTGTGCTGTGGTGCTTATCTGTGTTTTTTGAAGTGAAATTAACTGTTGTATTCCAAGTAATATAAAAAAATGTCCGTCCCCTCCATGCAGAGATGTATCACTGCCAAGCAAATCTGTTACCAGTGAAGCAGCCCTTCATAAGATATAAGGAAGGAGGACATGTTACGCCATTGTGAGGCTTTGTGAGGAAGTATTGGTCTCCAAAGGTTTCCTCATGTGATCCTCAATTAATCCACACTACAAACCTTTTGGAGTACTAGTACTACTACTGCTTCAGAGAACAGAAAGTTGATATAATCACATACTGTGGCGCTACACAGAAATGGATGAAGCATGGATCATTCAACAGAATGGTATAAAATTAGCTAAGCAAGTTATTCCAGCTCAAGGAGAATTTAAGAACTGGAATAAATACTGTAAATAAAATAAAATGCCTGTACCTGTAACTCTGTGAGAAAGAATATGAATCCATCAATTTGCAGCAGTGCTAATTACTGGCAAAAAGTTAAACCATGCAGAAAACAACAGGAGTGGCAACTGGCCTTTGGAGGTGGGGAGGGGAGGAGCCCCCTCTCTCCCACCCATCTGTCTTTTCCCACATTCCCCTTCAGGTCCGCAGCATGTACCGTATTTCTTGCTCTATAAGACTCACTTTTTCCCTCCTAAAAAGTAAGGGGGAATGTGTGTGCATCTTCTGGAGCGAATGCAGGCTGCACAGCTATTCCAGAAGCCAGAACAGCAAGAGGGATTGCTGCTTTCACTGCGTAGCAATCCCTCTTGCTGTTCTGGCTTCTGAGATTCAGAATATTTTTTTTCTTGTTTTGATCCTTCAAAAACTAGGTGCGTCTTGTGGTCTGGTACTTAAAGTCTCCTAGGTGGGAATGAGAAAAATCACAAGGGATTTCTCTCTCTAGAAGGAAGAGACCACATGATTTAATGCTGGGGGAGCGGGAGGGGGAAGCAAGTGCTATTCTGATTGCTTTAGCATGATGTTTTGTGTAATAAGCTTTGTGTGCAGATGAGGCAGTGTATAAGCATATAAATAAACATTTACTAATCCCATCTTTGAGGCACTATACTGTACCGGACACCCACCCACACCTCCTATCCTCACTAAACGTATTTTCCGATTGGAAGTGCACCACCACCTTCACAAACAAACAAAAAATATGCTTATGTTTTTGCACCTGCTTTGCTGTCCTCAGTAGCTGCTTCTGCACTTTTTTCATCTTAAGGACAACTGGATGAGGTGGATGGCATCACAATGACACACAGCCAATTCAGAATGAGGCCAGTACAATGAATAATGACTATTACTTCCTGTTCTCACTCTGAATGCACTGAACAGAGCACCTTCTCCAAGGGGAGCACTTTTCAATGGAAAAAAGATTGCATAAAAAGCACTCTCCCTTTTTTACTCCAGTTCTACTATTTACAATTCTGTGGCAATAACAACAGATTGCAGCAGAGATGGATAGCCCTTAACAACAGGTGCTGCCTCAGCATATATTTCCCAGCAGCTACAATGACTTTACTTATATATTGTGGGTTCTGAATTAGCTTGTGACCCATTCACTGAACACATTTGTGTAGTATATAATTGTCTTCCAAAAGGCGGGGGACACACAAGATTTTGAAGATTAAATAGGAAAACAGCAGGAAATAAAACAAGTTATGAAAATGCCCTCATAGAAATTCATTGTAGTAAACCTACTTTCAACAATAAGCATTAAGCTCTTCCCCATTAACTTAAATTGATGGGTCTTAAGTGTATACAACACAGAGATGTAGAAAGGGCCAAGAAAATTCTCCATGTAAGTAGGGACCAAAATGACTCATTAGCTTGTGAATATGATAGCTAAAAAGAATATGTCAGAACTATGTAACATCACAGATAACACATGGAAGACTTCTTTAATGTTCAAGTCAATACCACAGGGCATAAGACAAAGAAAAAGAAAAAAAGAATGATTAAAAATATGGTAGATGTGTGCTTTCAAACAAAAATAGGGATCTTAGGTCTTGTAAGAAATCAACTATTGCCTCTCTTTTTCATCCGAAATGACCTAAAATTTGGTAATGGAAAGCAATGAATGGATTCAATATACTGCAGTCATTTTGTGACTTGTTTGCAAGCATCACACATTTTTGGAAACAAATTGACACTGAATGACCCGCAGCCCTTCCCTTTCACTGTCACAAATAAATGTGCTTCAGTCAGTTCTGGTTCAACTTTTGATAGATAAAATCTGCTGAAAATTTACTCAGCCATAAAATATTCCCATCTGAGTGCTACTTACTATCCGCCTCCGTTGATGACATCAAGCAGCACAGAACTACTGCTGGCACAAAAAATCCAGGGATGCTGAAGTTAGGCACCATATTCCAAAGTGGAGAAAGTCACCTTTACTCCAAGGCAAGCAGTCAATACATTCAGCGTCAATGATGCAGACTTATTCCTGCAAACCAAAGAAAGATAAAAGGAGTCAGACCCTAAGCAAATCTAAACATATTTTAAAAGCACTTTTCCTACCCAAATGAGAATGTACCTTGTTCTATATCACTGCATTTATGATGTGAGAAAATTAATAATGGATTGCTTATTTATTGGATCTGCATTACTCATACTAAGGAAATCACATACTCCTTGCTTCATACAAGGAAAGACTATCCACATGCAGTATCTGAATTTTTTTTATGGGAAGGTTTAAAGTTTTGTCTTTCTGAGTAATTGTCATTCTATTTTGAAACTGGATACATTTTTTAAAAAATGTTGTTTATGTAGCTGAGATCTTCCATTTTCAGAAGAAAATACTTCTCCCTGTCCAATACTGAAGGCAGGACCCAACATGATGCTGGGAGAAGTTTCCCACTGCACAATTTTCACAATCAGCATACCCAGGATTTAAAAGATGAGGGAGGAAATGTAAAAATGCTGTACATGAACCAGAATATTATGAATATATAGGGTTTGCTCCCATATCAGAGGGACCATTACCAGAACCCTGTCCTTCCATCCTCCCCTTTACTGAATGTCTCTTCAATAAGCAAAAGAGATAGGCTGGACGAGAATATGGGTTGCTTCCAGGCTGCTCTCAAAAGACGTACTGAAGCCACATAAACTGTGAGTGAAGAGCTGGAGGATCTCTCTCACCTTTGATTTTATAGTTATGTGGTTGGTATATCTCAGAAACCCAATGGCTATCATAATTTTTCCCCAAACTCTTTAACATTTTAGGAGACCAGTGGGATGTGTCAGAAAATTCTGACACTTACCAGTAAATCTAACATAACATAAAGATAGCATTTGAATAATTTCTCTTCCTTCACAGCCAACCTTCACAGCTACAATTGCAAGTGCATGAGAATAGGAATCCTTCTAGTAAATATGAAGTTGTTTTTACAGTGGTACCTCAGGTTAAGAACTTAATTCATTCTGGAGGTCTGTTCTTAAGCTGAAACTGTTCTTAACCTGAGGTACCACTATAGCTAATGGAGCCTCCCACTGCCACCACTGTGGGTTAGCAGAGTCTGTAACCTGAAGTGTCTGTAACCCGAGGTACCAATGTACTTGCATTGTGCCCTTGGGATAGGACGGGAGGAAATAAAAATAAAATAAAATCAACAGAAAATGTTGCCAACCATGTGTGAATCCTGCACATTTAGATGCAACATTAATATCCTTATTACTTAAATTGGCTTCCTATCCCATATGCCAAATTATCTTCCTGTTTCAACCTCTGCATCCTCTTACTCTCTGGGGCATCATCTGACTCCTGGATCTGCAAGTCAATTCATACCTTATACTTTGAGCTTTGGAATAAAAAGCACCGAAGCTTAGAAGACAAAGCATGCATCTAGCACCACCAATAGTGCGTTCTACAGTCATAGTTAAAAGACAGGTTTCCCAGCAAGGAAGAAAAGATTAAGCCGCCCACTTGTCCATTTAAATGTGTATGCAGTAGTCAGCTATATCATATTTGTATCTTGCCACTTAACTTGAGTGTTTCTTGTACCTGATTTTTTTTTCCAGAGGTAGTAGTAAAGTATGGATTAGTTTTAAGTGGGTTATGTTCCAAAAACATTTGAAATGTCAAGCAGGAGCCATTCTGCTTCTGACTTTCAGGATTACAGAAAATGCAAAATCCTAAACACTAAAATTCTTTCATCTGTCATGGCTAACTCTTCTGAATAGCTGCATTAAGGACTTAATTTCTGATAAATGACAGGGTACTGGATTCTATTTACCATGAAACTACAAATTAAAACGAATAAACGAATGTGCACAAATTTGTTTGAAATTCTGGCTTCTTTTTGATAAAATGGCACATTATTCTAAGGCTGGATTGGAGAAGTATCAAGCACCTCCTCCGCAAACTCAGAAACAATAAATAATCTCACCAAAAATGGAAGTGAAAGAAGAGATATGCTGTGAAAGAGAAATGCAGAGTTTGGGAATTCAGGCAGAAAATAAGAAATCTCCTCGCAGGACAGCAGTTATTCCTCAAGTGCATCTCTAAACTGAAGACCAAAATATATCCTCAAACAACCACGTAAGAGAGTCACTTCCACTTGAGTAGCTGATAGAAGAGCTAAATGAGAAGTTGAATAGGGTTATTTGCACAAAAGGAAAGGTCACATGTATTAACTTGCCCCAGTCTGGGGGGGGGGGGGAATGAAGCCTGTGGTGTGGCTCTGTCCTACCCACGTCTGTCACTTTAGAACTGCCCAGTACCTCTAGTCCTCAGTCATATCCAAGTATACACAGGCCTGTTATCCCACAGGGGGCAAATCAGGAAGTAATTGGCATGTGGACATCCTCCACCTCCCAGCCATGGCCACCCTGCTCACTTCATTCTTTAGCTCCTCATCATTTTCCTGGTTATCAGGTTTTGCTCATCTGAATGGCTCGACAGAGCCTCCTGCCAATCAAAACCCTGGATGAAGAGCCATTAAAACAGGACTGTGGCCAACATTGTTTTGACCCCTTTGTCCCCTCATCATGCCAGAAACTACCAACACCATAAGACCATGGAGAGCAAGATTTACTGTTAGTTTCCCCTAGTGCAGGACCAGTCCCCTGATGTTTGGAAAGATGGAGGGCACAAGGAGAAGGGGACAACAGAGGACGAGATGGCTGGACAGTGTTCTCAAAGCTACCAGCATGAGTTTGACCAAACTGTGGGAGGCAGTGGAAGACAGGAGTGCCTGGCATGCTCTGGTCAATGGGGTCACAAAGAGTTGGACACAACTAAACAACTAAACAACAACAAAAACTGAGTATTATTCCCTGCTTGGGAGAGCAGGAGGGGAAACAGGCTGAAGTTTTCAAGCAAGCAACTTGGAAGTTCAACTCACTGTTTCCCAATTCCTGAGGAGACTATGTCAAGGCAGAAAGAGGAGACAAAATTCACCATGTCTGGGGCCATGCCACATAGCTCCTTGCCCTGGCATCCTTGCATACAGCCCACACAACTGAAGGGAACGGGCCATTTTGTGTACTTGCTTCACCATGACTTGGAATCCAACCCCTCGGGGTTCCAGATTGCAGAGAAACATGTACCTAGGAAGGCTCCCTCCCTTCAGACATTTGCATTGTGCACATGGGTGCCAGGGAGAGGAGGTACTTGACCCAGTCCCACTCATGTGTATTCCTTAACTGTAAGTATAATGCCCGGAGAGAGATAGAGGCTAACAATGAAGTCCATCACACTATGTGAGAAACCTGGTGTTGAGGGAAGAAACCAGCCCTATACTTTCCCTTTTATATCCTACTGAGAGGGCAAGCGGCATTGTCTAATGATCCTGAGGAATATGTTGAAATAGCTATTCTTAATTATTAATCATTAAACTTTGACCATGTCAGGAACGTACACATGGTGGGCCATGTGAGAAATTGTGTGAAAGGGAACAATAAGATCAGCATATACTGTCCAAAGTAGATACCAATCAGCCTGTGTATTACACAAGAAGAGGAAATGAGAATATAGCCATTTAATTAATGAGCTTACACCCACTGCACAGTGCAGAGGCACTATAACGGGAACACAGTTTGGCAATACTAGGGGGAAGAGACAGAAAAGGTTGCTCATCAAGATATAATTAGAGAACAATGCCAACAGAGTTACTGCAGTGCTGGCTATCTGCTCTGTATATTAACTTGTCAACAATAATGTAACCATATCATCTATTTCAAGATCGTATTTGACTGGAAAACTGCCAAAGCCATAGATTCAGCATCTCAAAATTGGTCATTTCTCCCTTCCCTTATGTATATTGTATAGATTAGATACCATTTCCATTCAACTCTGCTGTTAGCAGACAGCCACTCCCAACACTGCCCACTAAGTATTAATCACACATGCTGTCAGTAAGCAACCTTCCATACTCTTGTTTTAAAATGGATAAATGAAGAAGTGTGATATGAAAAGTAACAGTAGTGAAGGCTGAAAAAGCTCAGGTACTACTCCAGCAAATTGGGTGCAAGTCTCTCAAGGAAACCACCTACACACACACACACACTTTTATATTTATATAAATAAAAATATACATACACACACATAATTAAATACAACCCTATTAAAAATTCTTCTCCTAGTCCCTTGGCTAATTAAACAATATATGACCTTTTAAACTTGGGGAGTTACTTGTTTGCTTGTTACTATGCTTTGTATTTTGTGTTTTTATATTGTAAACTGCCATGTGATCCTCAGATGAAAGGTGATTTTTTTTGGGGGGGGGACGGGGACGACACCACCACTGAAAACACTTACATCCATTTAAAAGCACACAAATGCACACACTGTACAATGTCCAACCCGAAGATCCTGCCACAACAGACAGCTAGTGAACAAAGGCTTGTCGGAACAAAAAACCATTTGTTTGTCTGTGAAAAGAAAACAGAGAGGGAGCTAGCATACCCTCCTGTGGAAGAGAGTTCCACAATCTGGGAGCAGCCACCAAGAAGGCCCTCTTTTGTGCCCTCACCAAATGTGCCTATGAGGGTGACAGCACTGAAAGAAAGGCCTCCCCAGAAGATCTGAAGCCTGGCCAAGCTCATAAACGATCCTTCACATAGCCTGGACCCAAGCCGTTATAGGGCTTGGGAAGTCATAACCAGCACTTTGAACTGTGCTCAGAAATGGGCCGGGAGCCAGTGCAGCTGTTGTAACAAAGAATTTCTGTTTTCCCTGTAACCAACTCGGGGAAGGTAATAATATATAAGCAAGCAGTATGGCACAGTGTTAATAGAGACCAGAAATACTGGAACAAACATTTAAAACACAAACTTTTTAATATAAAAAATAAACACCTAAAACTTGCTCCTCCAAAAAAAAAAAAAAGAAAAGAAAAGAAAAGAAAACCCCTAAAAACCACACCTTGTCCAGTTCCACCTGCTCTGTTCAATAGCTTAGGATAAAGGCTGCAATTACATTTTGTGGGATTCACAAAATGCAGCAAGACCAGCTTGGGGAAGAGTATTGTGATAAAGACATGCTATCTGTGATGCCGAGGTCCTCTTCAAAGACAGTATTTATTCCTGTAGAGATTGTCTTTTCAAAGTGGTTATTGCCCAGCAGGCAATATTTTTCCCCTGGCACAATTCCTGAAGAAAGCCTCGTTAAGCAGCTGTGAAGTTAGGCTGGAAAGCATTCATCCCCTTGGGTATCTGAACCATCCCATCATCAGCACCGCATACTAGACACCAACAACTACAGAGTACACCCTCTCATACAAAGTCCATTCCCACTCCTTTAATTTGAGAGATAAGGAAACTGTGGTCTGTATATCACCTCCTTTAAATGAATGCATACAATATTTAGAATAAGTCCAGCAGCTCAACTCTCATCAGGGATTACTGATTGATCGGTACAAAACCACACCTCTCGCAGAGGGAAGCAGCTTTCTCATGAAACAATCCTTTAAAATGTCATAAAACCGCCTCTCTCACCTTGATCCTGACATGATAAATGATCAGCTCGTGTGTAAGCAATGAATGATGCCTCTTATGACTATTAGATTTAATTCCCATTTTTCCTCTCATCCCACTATTTTCTTCTCCCTGATCTGAATGCACTCAAAAATGTTGCAGTGATATAGATAACAGCAACACATTACTAAGCAGATACTGAAATCCCAAAGATTGTTTGTATTCAAAGCCAGGGATCTCCTGTGAAAGAACTAATTCTGTGCTACAGTTTGTCAAGGTGTATCATAGTCGTCTACATCATTTGAAAGAACCGAAGCATGCATAGCTAATAGCGATATTCCAGCTATGTATTCCATTGCTCAGTTCAAACATCACTTCAAACCATGGCTAGGAACAAACCATAGTTATGGCTCCCAAGGCCATTGCAACTTACCAACAGGAGAGCTGAGGAGAAGAAAATGAAAACAGTTCCTATATACTTGCAAACCGAAACTATTGCTTAGGTTCCAAACCATGGCTATAGCAAACCAGTTTGCCATAAAGGGCACAGAGCCTGTATAAAAACTGAATTTCTTGCTATGATTTTATAGAGGCATGATATTGCTTCATCACATATTCAACAGAACACCAACTACAGTGGCATGTGCCCAACTCACGTTTACAATTTTGGAATAATGTCTTCTCATGAACTTTGTATTTTAGAGAAGGAAGGAGGGGTGGGATGTGCTTATTATAGAGGTGGGATATCTGTATGTTCTTTGAAAATCAATTTTAAACATCTATTTTTAAAAATGTGAACCATACAGTAAGATTGAGGCGAACCCCCTTTTAACTACTGCTTAATTTTTGTTTTTCTAAAGAAAACTCTGGTACTTGGGAGACTTAGGCAAGTTAAGTAGGGGGGAAAGCTTTATTTTACAGAACAAAACTGGTAAAACAAAAGATGTCAGTTGATAGAAATCTTTCAAGTGTGTGTGTGTGTGTGTGAGAGAGAGAGAGAGAGAGAGAAATTTAGTGGATGTAACAGGCTTCTAAACAAGGTGGTAATCGCACAGCTTCTTTTCAGTTATTTCACTTCAGTTCCTTAACTGTATAGGTGTTACAGCTTAATACTTTGGCTTTTAAACAAGGTGGTGCCTTCTGTCACACACCTTCAATAGATCACACTCCTGAGGCTCCTCTAGCAGTATAACAGACCCAGGGGATCACCACACCCCTACTTACTAGTTTGGGATTCTCCTCTTTCCAGAATATCACTCCCCTTCTGACTGAAATGAGACCCAAGTCAAGTGTTCCCTCAAACTTCTACTTCTCTTGTCTGAATACTCTTAAAAAACACTAACCACTCACTGTCTTTCAAACTAAGCTCAGAGACTTCCTTCTCTGGCTACAGATATTTTCCTCAGAGTGAATTTTACACACGCACAGGGAGCTATGCTCTTACCCAGCTGAACACCAAGAACGTCAACTCTCCCCTCTCTAATGCTTTCTCTTTTCCCTTCCTGCTGACTCCACCCACCTCTGGCTAGATGTAACCATAGCCAATCAGAAGGAGGCTGAAGTTCAGCACTCTGGTGGAATCCTTAGGCACTGCATCTCCAAACTGTTGCCAGCAGTGGCGTAGCATGGGGGGTGCAGGGGGGGCCGGCCGCACCGGGCGCAACATCTGGGTTAGGGTTAGGGGGCGTAAATCCACGGGTTAGGGGGCGCAAATTACTTGCCTTGCCCTGGGTGCTGACAACCCACGCTACGCCACTGCTTGCCAGGGTGCTGTCAGCATAAAGACAAGGGAAAGTTTCTTACAGTCCTTTTTTATTTCAAACTTTACAGAGAGAGTCTATAGAACCCAGCCTCTTGGATAATGGCATTGCTCCGAGTGAATCTCCACTCCCTTCTCTCCCACTTCCTGATTCATCATCATCATCATCATCATCATCATCTCCTCTATGGATGCTGGCTAAGTGCCCTCTGAGCTCTTTGCTGTCCTACTTTTAAGGCTCGCCAGGTTCTGGGAGATGGTGGGTCTGGAATGCTTTCTAGTGACAACGTGTCAGCCAGCTGCTGCTCTGGCTCTGCCTGCTCCTCCTCTCCCATTATTTCCCAACTTTTCCCCTGCATCTGCCTCTGAGCTGTGACCTCCCACAAACCACTGTTGTAAATCTATCTTGTTTTCCTCTTCCCCCTCCCTGGAAGGGTCAGGATGGGGGTGAGGTCTCCACCACTCCTCCTTCTCCTCCCAGTCCCTGACAACTCTGGTCTAGCTGAGCTTTCCATCGTAAAGAGAAAGGAAGCTTTGAGGATGTACACATGAATTTATTTTATACATAAAGACTATATGGGCCATGTAATTCCTCTAATTCAACAAATATGTTTCGTAGGCTTCAAAATATGTAAATGGCCAGACGGGTGCAAATTAAATGCTTTGTGAAGAAAAGACTGCAGAAAAAATTGTTAGAGAGATATGTACTGAGTTGCCATGCATTACCCACTAAACGTAAGAGAAACTCAAACCAGCGCTAGACATAGTTTGGAAACAATAAACCTAGCTGTTAGAAAAAAGTAATTAAATTCTCTTTCATTTTCTGGGCCTGGGTTTGCAGGACTCTTTCCACAAAAACAGGAGGGATTTCTGGATTGTGCTTCCCTCCTATAGTTCACACAAGTCAGTGATGCAGAGATCAAGCAAGCAAGATGCCTCCACAGCTGCTTTGTTTTTTTTAATTTCTGTTTCCTCCCCATACATGTTTGCAATGTTACCATATGGGCATATATACTGCAGCCTCTGCCCCTTGTGAGTGCTGAATGCTTACTGAGTATATGAGCCGAGAAAGACAAGACTGCAGCAGGGTTGCTCCTGCAGTGCCAAGGAGCCGCTGTTTAAAAGCTGAAAAATGGAATCGAGGGACAATAAAAAGATGTACTCTAGAACTTAAAGCTGATTCCTAATAGCCTAGGGACAAGTAAACAAAGGGGAGTCAGAGATTAAATTCTAGAATGAATGGTTATGGCTCTTAAATGACAAAAATACCTTCCTCATACTCACTACTCCCCCTCGTGTATTATAATTAGGAGTGAAGTAAACATATGGGGGAGGGAAGTGGGGACAAGCACACTAGCTCTGCCTGCATCACCATTCTGATCGCTCTCCAACTTGTAGAGGGATATTACAGTGGTACCTCGAGTTGCAAATGCCTCAGGTTACAAACGCTTCAAGTTACAAACTCTGCTAACCTGGAAGAGCTACCTCGAGTTGAGAACTTTGCCCAAGGATGAGGACAGAAATTGTGTGCCGGCGGCGCAGCAGCAGCAAGAGGCCCCATTAGTGAAAGCACGCCTCTAGTTAAGAACAGTTTCAGGTTAAGAACGGACCTCCAGAACAAATAAGTTCGTAACTAGAGGTACCACTGTATCTGCAAAGGGAAACCTTCGGTACTTATGGAGGCTCCGCGTGCATTTTAAAATCCTGGAGAATCCAAGTTCTAAAATGTATGGGGGGCCTCCACAAGTACAGAAGTCCCTATTACCTTCTGTGAGTTTGAGGAAGTGGTGGAGTTACTGCACTCTTCCCTACTACCACCCCCTCCTGCCATGTTGACTTAACTCCTAATTAGAATGCATGAAGTATTCTCGTGTTTAAATACTTTTCAAGAGCTTAACTCCTCAGGAGACCTACAAATGCACCCAGGTTTCACCTGCAGAATGCTAGGACCTGGGGTCCACAATTTTCGCTACTACGTTCCAATCCTCAAGTATGGAGGCTGTTCTCTGAGGGTTAAGTTAGAAGATCAGCTATTTCACATTTGAGCTCTCTGAGAACTCTCGAGTGAGCTTTTCTGAGCGGTGGCAGCAGCACAAAGGTAATTCTGGAAATTTCTGCAAATGTTCTTCTTGAGAAAGTGAAACAATGTTTTTCTTTGCTGAACACTGGGTTTTTGCAAGGAGAGAGAGAGAGATACTATTCCTCTTTTCCATCCCCACATTACCCACTGAGCTTCTTCTGTTGCTTCTTGCAACAGCCCACAATCCTTGAAAACTCTTGTGCGCACATGCATATAAAGGAGATGTGGCTTCTTTCTCTTCCTTCTTTGAAAGAAGACAGAAGGCAGCAGTATGCTGGACATTCCTGGGATAGCTCAGCCGGTAGAGCCTGAAACTCTTAATCTTAGGGTTGTGGGTTCAATCCCCACGTTGGGAGAAAGATTCCTGCATTTCAGGGGGTTGTATCTGATGACCCTCATGGTCTCTTCCAATTATACAATTCTATGATTCTAAGTAGTAAAAGAAACCACCCCTCCCACAAGTTGGGTCTCCCAGAAAGCAGGCTTCTGTTGAAAGTGTGGAGAACCTGTCACTGGCAAGAGGCTGGGGGAATTTACAAAACCTTACATTTACATCACATTAAATGTGATGCTGGCACTACAAAAGCTGTAAAATCAATCAGCTAGACTACAACAACAAAAGGGGCAAAAAGTTTCAGCAGGAAAATTATCAATCCTCATTCTTATGCAAGATATATATATGGGACTAAACGAGGGGTCAGCAAACTTTTTCAGGAGGGGGGTGGTCCACTGTCCCTCAGACCTTGTGGGGGACCGCACTATATTTTGAAAAAATAAAATAAAAAATGAACAAATTCCTATGCTCCACAAATAACCCAGAGATGCATTTTAAATAAAAAACACATTCTACTCATGTAAAAACATGCTGGTTCCCGGACTGTCTGCGGGGCCGGATTTAGAAGGCGATTGGGCTGGATCTGGCCCCCTGTGCTTAGTTTGCCTACCCATGGACTAAACTGTACTTTTCTGAAAGTCTAAATCCATTCATTTTTCCCATTAATCTTTCAACCTGTGTGTTACGGAGAGAGAAACTACCCGTAAAATGCAAGACCTGAGCACAGCCTTTAAAAAAAAGAATCCCTACTCAAGCTGCGGCTATCACAAATTACAAGTATGTGTTTCCTTATATCTCAATTATTCCTCACAACTTTTATACATCTTGTTCACCAAGGGAACTGTCCTCCACTAATAGACTGATTCAAGATAAACCTGGATTGTAATAGAAGATCCACCTCAATGAGTTATGTACCTCACAAAAGGAGGTGGCCTTTTATAATGAAGATTTTTTTGCTGACAGAAAATGGAAAGACCTTTCAAAAGGGTGTCTTCCAACTGCTATCTCAGGAATGTTATTGCTTTGCTATTGAAGTTACTCACTCTCTTTCCAGACTACTGACTTTAAGTGACCTTGCGAGATACCTAAAGGGGATACAGAATGTGCAGACTCTTGGGAAGACTTTCAGTATTTTTTTTAAAAAAAAACCAAAAAACTGAATTTGCTGAAGGAATAAAGTTACCGTTAGTTGATTTTTAAATCCATTCAGGCATTAATGTGCTGAAATGTACACTCCAAGTCATTATGATCCAATTCACCACTTTCACACACACACAATTTGCAGCACTTAGAAGGAAAGCTCTATTAATTCTGTTGGTTGCCAAAGCTTACATTCCTGAAGGCAAAAGCTTTATAGGGTGGAGGAGGGGCAAAGTAAACTTAATGGTGTGAGAGGAACCAAGCAAATTTGATAGTATTAGCCTGTTTTTAAGACAAAGCAAAATGCAAGAAAATGTTCCGCATACCGCAAACACATCTCCTCCAGTGCCCAGTGGTGGTAGAAAACCACAGCTTCTTAGGATTAAGCACAGATACATAGTACCTTTATAGCAATTGTGCTTTGGATTTTCCAATTCTCCACCTTTACAGATAGGATGTGAATGTAGCAATACTCTCATTAACAGTGTTTTCTTGTTCATACTTCACACTGCACCCTGCGTGCCAGTTGGGCAAATAATATTATTTTGCCTTTTTGAAATGTGCCCTTGCACTCTTGCCTGCCGAGATTGAAGAGGGAGTGGTGTGTGTGTGTTTGACATTCGTATGACTGAACTGCAGTCCCATCCATTGCTCTGCCTGTTTTTCCCTATGGCCCTACCCACCACTAGAATGTGGTCTCTGGTAGATGGTCCATGAGGAAATGTAGCTCTCAGATTCAAAAACTTTCACCTTCCCTGGCTTAGAGCATCACACATAACCAAATATGGCAAGTGGAACTGGTGCTGGCAGCAGCATTTGGGGTGGGGAGTGAAGAGGAAAGAAAAGATGCAGAAGCATGCAAGATCAAATTTATTATTATTATATTTGTTAGCCACTTTAAAAAAAAGCCTGAAAAGTGAAAAAAGTGAGAAAAGCAAAGATTAAAAACAGATCTAAAACCATAATAAAAACAATTTAAAACACTCTCAATAATATGCATAAAAGAGCAAATCCAATTCATTCCCATTCCACTAAAAATTATGCTGAGGATTGAACTCCAAAGACCTGGGTGAATAAACATATTTTTAAAGGTAAAGGTAAAGGTACCCCTGCCCGTACGGGCCAGTCTTGACAGACTCTGGGGTTGTGCGCCCATCTCACTTAAGAGGCCAGGGGCCAGCGCTGTCCGGAGACACTTCCGGGTCACGTGGCCAGCGTGACATCGCTGCTCTGGCCAGAGCCAGAGCCAGAGCCAGAGCCGCACACGGAAACGCCGTTTACCTTCCCGCTGGTAAGCGGTCCCTATTTATCTACTTGCACCCGGAGGTGCTTTCGAACTGCTAGGTTGGCAGGCGCTGGGACCGAGCAGCGGGAGCGCACCCCGCCGCAGGGATTCGAACCGCCGACCTTTCGATCGGCAAGCCCTAGGCGCTGAGGCTTTAACCCACAGCGCCACCTGCGTCCCACAAAACATATTTTTACCTGGCACCTAAAACCAGATAGTAAAGGTACCAGACATGCCTCCCAGGGGAGAACATTCTACAGCTGTGGAGCCACCACTGAGAAGGCCAGTTCTCATGATGCCAGCCTCCAAACCTCCCTCAAAGGAGGTATTCAGAGAAGGGCCTCAGATAAAGAATGTAGGGTCCAGGTTTCTTCATGAAGGGAGAAGTGGCCCTTGAAGCATTGGGGTTTATAGCCTCAGAAACTAATTGGTAACCATTGTAGCTGTGCCAGAATTGGTGTTAAATATTCAGACTGTTTTAATTCTGGTCAACAATCTGACTGAATTCTGTGCCAGCTGCAGTTTCCAAACTATCTTCAAGGGCAGCCCTATGTATAACTCATTACAGTAATTTAACCTAGAAGTTAGATGTTAGGGATGCTGGGGCAGAAACGGAAAGAGGCTTGGTAGACTTGATAGGGTATGGAACGGCTCAGCATAATTTGTATATTTTTATGTCCAGATAAAATTTGCATAGAACTATGATGATGAAAAGTAGGTATCTAAACAAGTTCTTGCTCCCATCCTGTGGATAAGAAACAAGGCTATGCTAGCTCAGGCTTTCCCTAGAAAAATGGCCTGAAGGAAAAGAATGATCAGGATTTTTCTCCTATTGACAAGTTCTTTATTAGATCTCTCCAGTTTCAGTCTCTGCGGTTTTAAATGATGCAGTCACCAAAGGTACCATATACATATTTAAACAGTCAGAAGAATTAAACACTGCAAATATTAAAACCGGAAGCATTCGTTGTTGCTTATTAGCTGCAACCATTAAAATTATTATGCCTTTATAAGTCACATACCCCATACATAGAAACAAATAAGCATCGCCCATACAGTAGTCCTGCTCTTCCTTTGACACAAACCAAGTGCTGCTTCAAGCATTTAGGAATCATGGGGAAGGTATTTCAGGCAGTAAGAATTCCTATGCAGTAAAACAGGCTTGAAAAAAACAGCTCACCCAAGGCATATAAGAACTGGCTCCAGATAAGATTGATCTGTGAGCATGCAGCGGCTCAGTATTTCTGGAAGCAGAACACTGAGCTGCATGTCTTCTTTCCTGGAAAGGAAAGAGAACTAGCTACATGTACCACCTTCAGAGAAAAGATCAACTGTTCTGCTGCCACCATAAAAGCCTTGTCTCATTGCCTCTGCAAGTATGTAGACTTTTCGCACAACAGAACTTCACTTCTCTCTCCACCTGCTTGGCAATCACCCCATTTTTAAGGCCTAGGTAATTGGAAGGAACTGTCCTGACAGATGATTTTTTTTTCCTGTGGGGTGGGTGGGTGGTATTGCTTTATACCAAGAACATTAACTCAACAGAAATGTGCTGTCACTGATTAGAGTCAGATAGCAGGCTGAATGAAGGGAGCGGGGTGTATAAAATGCAGAAGACAGGCCTACTTCTCAGTTTCAATGAACAATTTTATTCCGAAGACAAACCTAAAAAAAAAAAAAGATTTCCCCTTTGCATGATTTACAAGGAACTCTTTTCAGTGATGCTACCCAAAATTATAGAACTAAGTTATGAATGGTTTCCAGTCAGTTTGAGCCCTCTCGGGCCAAAACTAATTAGATACTGGGCTTAGATACCATCCCAAAAAGGCTACCTCATTTATGCATCCCAGACAGTAATGGCCACCCCTTCTAGCTCATAGATTATTGATGTGGGTTTGCAGGGGGAAGGATCTCCTAAAATTCCTGGGTGCTGGGTCCCCCCCCCAATAATTTCTGAAATTAGTAAAACATGGGGTTTGAAGTCAAGCCAGCTACCTTAGCAACTGGGCTTAGAGAGGTGCCGCCCAGGAACAAAGCAGAGTTTTTACCCTGACAAAAATTCAACATCAGACAAGGTAAGGGGAGTCTGTCAGATTATGAGGCTGTGCTCACGGGGGAGGGGGGGAGGATCATGCCTTAAATAAAATCTAGGTTTGGAAAAGCAGGCAGATCGGGAGGAGTTGCTTGGAGCAGGTTTCTGGGGGAAAGGTGGGGGCTGAAGGGCAGTAGCCATTAGCGCTGGCTGGGAAGCAGCAACCAAGCGATGGTGCTTAGGCTACCTCTGTCTGCAATGCTGGGCTGCTATGGAGAACAAGCTGCTCTTGAGATGGCAGTGCTGTAAGATCTGCACCCCTTTCATCTAAACACAGGTGTAAATATGTGTAAGTAAACCGTATTTCTTAACAACACTACAGACTCTGCCCCACCTTGGTTCTCAACAGAAACATGACCCTGGGTGAGCACCTGGAACTCTCTGGAATCTTGTGCATCACTCACCAGAGATTGGGGGTGGTGCGCAAGCTTTGGAACACCATTGTATCTGGATTAGAATTAGAATACAAGTCTTATCTAGCTTTGAAAGGTCCATAAAAAGGGCCGACAGACCTCCAAACATTCTGGTTGGGTAATTTGCCATTTTTACTATTAAAAATTCAGACTTCATGGGCAAGAAGGGTAAAAATTCTGCTATGGCACACAGTTTTGAAATATTTATTAAACTATTACCTTCAAACACTCCTAGTTAAACACTAATGCAACAAGAGTCCTGCATCTAGGGACTATGAAAATTTATGGCATGAATCGCCAATTTATAAAGTACATTTTAGCAGAGTTTAAGCTGCTAATTGCCAGTAGAGCACATCGGAAACTGCAAGTGATTTTTAAAGGAAATGTTACCCAAAAAATGGTTCTCCATTAATAATGCCTATTGTTTGATGCATTTTTCTGGACAGATGAAAGCTTTAGGCAACTGCAGAGAAGACAGCAAACCAGCTCTTTAGGCTTTTGTTTATTAGAGGCCTGGGCTTATTCATGCAGCTTTGAGAATCTTAAACGGCAGGAGAAAATCTTTTGAACCGTTTTATGCTAAGTTGCTGGACTGCAAGGAGAAAAACACAGCGCGCACGCACACACGTGTAAAAATCCAGCTAGCATCATAACTCATTAATACCAAAATTTGTTGAGAACATGCATGTACCACAGAAATTTAATTACTGAACACAGTGATTACAGTCAGAGCATCTTCAATGGAAGCAAAGCTAACACATTAAGTATTAAGTACACTTTTTAAACACCATTAGATGTGAAGTCTTTTCGAAACACAACTATAAATAGTAACCTACAGAAAACTGGGCCAGATGAGATTTTGAATGGCTAACTTTAAGTCAAGGAGTCAATGCATTGCTAGGGATGTTAGTGATGTCTGCATGCCAAATTAGTGTGGCTGATTTCACACACACACACACACACACACACACACACAAAAGTATTGGTAGTTTAAAGCAACTAATTGGTCTCACAATTCACCTAATGTTGAAGGAAACTGAGATTTTTCCCTGCAACTAATTCCACCCAGCATGAAACAGGTAGCTTGGCTAATTGATTTCACAGAATCTTCTCTTCAGTGACTATAGCAGCAGAGCACTGAGGAAAGAGAGGAAGAGAATTGCTGAATGAATCTGCGGTATTTCATTACTAAATGACTGCTGACAGCTGGGCAGCCCCATTCGTTGCTCACGACATTCTGCCAGAAGGCCCAACAGCATTTTATAGCAGGGACAATTGGGACATTTTTTACTGCATTACTTTATTGCTTTCCACCCCCAGGAACTCTTAATAGATGAAATAGGTACTGCATCCCATTACTTCACTCCATTTCTGAATGACTCTGTAGACAAATACAGAACACAGATCTGATGTTAATATCTGCAAAAAAATTAATATATAAAATACATGCCATTTTCTCTTATATGACCTGCAGAATTGGACCGGCTGTCCATTTACAAGGTGCTGATTTAAGATTCACGGGCACCTCCTCCTACCATTATATATTGTCTGGGGAATATATGTGCTTTTAGTTAAACGGGTACAGGCATGTTACATACAGTATTTAAATGCAGCAAGGCATAATGTAAAAGAAAGTAACTATTCTTCACATAAGCAAGATATATTTGGAGGCTGCTCAGGACCTACACCAGCCTGAATGGTATCAAGAGAGGATATTGCTGCTCACAGAAGACGGACAGTAAGGCTATTTAGAAAAGGGAAGGTGAGACAATGCTATGGTTTTATTTATTTTTTTTATAAAAATTTTATTGAGTTTTCACATTTTATAAACACAGACACACACACACAGACAAAGACAACACATATAAAGTTTCATATCCTTACTTTCCTAACCCCAGTTCTTGACCTCCCCCCACCCCCCCTTCATACATCCTAATTCAATTAAATTAGCTCAGCAAGTTCATATCTCTCATCCTTTACATATTATTATTATATATATATATTTTTAAAGAAATACTTAATTCTTATAACTTGGCCAAATTTTACTTATCCAGTTTTCTTATAAATATTAAATCCTTTTCTAAGGTCGACTCGAATTCCTTCCACGAATTTCCCTTTTATCTTAAAAATAGGTCATAATAATCAAACACAAAGGTCATAAACATATTTTTAAAAATTCTTTCCCCCCCCCCCGCCCCGGTTTCTGTCCCTTCCCAATGTCCCCATGTCCACAAAAACAGTTTTTAGCCTGGATTCCTCACATCTGAGGCCTTTAAATCTCTGTCAGTCTGTCTCTGCCGATTTTGTTGGTAGCCCTCTTTGTTGGTCCTCGGGTCTCGAAGGAGTTCTAGCTCAGTCTCATCAGATTTTCTTCCATCCAAAGTACTTGGGACCAGCTGCTGCGAAAGGTCGGCTAATCCATACTCAAAAAGGAAGCCCCAATCATATTTCTTATTTCTTTTAAATTCAAATATTCCAAGTGTTCCAGGGGCTTCCTCCCTCCTCTTTCGCATCTTTCGCAAATTTGTAATCCAAAGGTCTTCTTCTTTGTGTTCTGACAATGTAGGCTTCTGGTTGGTACTCTCCATCTGTACTGGCCCTTGTTCCCTCTCCTCCTGTTCCGAAGTTATCTCTTCTAATTCAGCTGCAGATTTTTTCCCGGTCAAGTCCATTGTGCATTCAGCAGAGTCACTTATTTTAGAGTTCAAGGTTATAAGTTGTTTACTCATAGCCGTAGTCTGCTCCTGCAACTTTCCCACGAGAAAAAACATTCTTTCTATCTCTGCCTGTAATTTTCCTTCTGCAGCCATTGTAGTGTTTCAATGTTTCCCCGACAATGCTATGGTTTTACACCAGGAATGCAGAACTCCCATCATTCTTGAGCACTGTTCGTTCTGTCTGTTTTGCTTCGTTAATATCAAAAAGGAGTTGAGTGGGTTGACTGGCCTGAGTTTGATCATTATGATGTTTTTAAAATATCCATAGTGAATATCCTTTATGACTACCGTATTTTTCGCTCTATAAGACGCACCAGACCATAAGACGCACCTAGTTTTTGGAGGAGGAAAACAAGAAAAAAAATATTCTGAATCTCAAAAGCCAGAACAGCAAGAGGGATTGCTGTGCAGCAAAAGCAGCGATCCCTTTTCCTATTCTGGCTTCTGGGATAGCTGCGCAGCCTGCATTCACTCCATAAGACGCACACACATTTCTCCTTACTTTTTAGGAGGGAAAAAGTGAGTCTTATAGAGCAACTTTCTCCTCTAAATACTATTTCATTATTTCACTGCAAGTTGTGAGCTTGTAGGTACTTGAGAAATATGGATAATATTGACTAGTATTTTGAATTATATTTGGGAACAAATCAGAAGACAGTGCAACTACATAATCTATGTTATCTGCTGCTGCCTAGATGTGACTTATTACTACTACTACTACTACAATTAATTTCAATTTCAAAATCACCTTTCATCAGATAAAATTCCAGGGCAGTTTCCAACCTATTGTTTACATCAAAACAACAAAACAAAACAACATTCAAACCACAATTCAAGGCCAAGGCCAATCCAAACCCATAAAACACAACAAATTAACATCAATGACTGCTGACCTTACCAAAGGTAAGGTGGAAGTTTACAGCCATTTTGAGTGGAAGTTATGTAGTTGAAGACTAAGATACCTCTGTTCCTGTTGTTGTTCGTTCCTGAGTGTACACAGAAGCAGTTAGCTTTGATTTTTGCTTTTGCCTTGGAGTCTCACTATAATCTCCAAATCAACTTCAGGGCAACATTAGCTAATTGTGCTGATAAGATTCTTAAGCGGTCAATTCAAATTCTCGATTCCACATCTCCTTCACTATTTAATCCATGTATTAACAGATTCTTTATTACAATGGAAACTTCAAAGAGATTCCAGAGATCACTCCTGCTAACATAAGGGACTGCAGTTCCTCCAATTGAAGGAGTTTCCTTCCTTAGTAATGGTAGTATTTATATGACTTACCAAGTCAAGATTTATCTTGTTTAATCAAAAAATGTTTTCTATGGGAAAGCTTTCCCAGAGAGAAAACTTGTATTTTCTAAGAATTATCTACTTAAATTTATCTATTACGTGTAAAGCTAAGTACTACAAAGACCCTGATTTCTGGATGAAATATTATTATCAGCTGGAATGCCATTTTATGTTCCTTTTGTATATCCAAGTTTATGTTCTGCTTCACTAAATATGTGTTGTTGTTTTAAGGACCTTGATTTTTCTCAGATAGCCATAAAAACTAGCTAACCTTTTGTCAAAATTTATTCTGGACAGGTTCCAAGAATAAGCAGCTTGTAGGGTCACTCTGTGACAGGAACCCCTTGCAGATTTTGGTCCCATATCAAGTTGCTATTATTTATTATATCAGTAGCTTTTTCAACAAAAGTGTCCCAAAGCAAATTATAAAAACCAACATTAAGAACCAAGTATACAAACAAGAGTAGGATAGTAACCTGAAATATTGCATTCACAGAGTTTTATTCAGTAGAATAAGTATAAGCTTTGCATATCTGATTTTTCCTACACTTGAATTCAGTGGGCTACAGGAAATCCAAGAGGTTCTGCCAATCGCTAATGGTTCCCAACTCTAGTTACAGGTAGGTAGCCGTGTTGGTCTGCCGTAGTCAAAACAAAATAAAAAAATTCCTTCTAGTATTGGTATGAGCTTTCGTGTGCAGACAAAACCTTTTTACTTCAAATGGTAAAAGGAATGTGCATTTATTCGTGTGTGTACTGTGTGTGTGTGTGTGTGCATTAGTGTTAGGATGCAGTAACAAAAAAAATGGCATTTCAGGGCACCCATAGGGCAACATGTTTCCCAATAGAGTTATGAATGCAATATCAGCACACAAGTAACTCCTTTGCCCAATCCCATAATATACACAATATAGGAAGAGCAGGGGACAGCAGTCCATCAAAACAGGCAGCAGCTTCTATTACTCGAACATTAATGTACATGCCACTATACACAATAAATAAGCCTGAAGTACAGCCAACTGCCTCTAAACTGATCCATTATTAGCTGGTCAATGAAAAGTATAGCATTTCTTCACAGACTATTCTATTACAACTTAGCAAGGAAGAGTAATTAATCAAAGCTCTATCATAACATATGAAATGAAAATGGCTTTAAGATATGCCTGTACACACCAATTAATTATTAAAAAGGCATTAGCTAACGCTTTTCACCCATCATTTACAAAGTTAGGAGTTGGATGACATACCATTCATTCAGCTAATGCAGCATAGCTCACCCATATTCATCAATCCAAGCCTACAGGAAGATCATCGCTTTTGAAGCCCACAGCCACATTACTATGCTGCAGTTGACCACAACCATCACCCACTATCTCAAATACACCCACAGAAATGGTTCTCGGATCCATTCATGACTAAAGGAAGTGTGGCAGTTTAGTAGCCACACTAAGAGAGAAAATTTAGAAAGCTTAGTTCATTGAGAAGCATGGGCTTTCTATGAAAAGACAGCTGGACTAGATGACCCTCAGGATCCCTTCCAACTCTACAATTCTATGATTCTGTATTTTGAGAAGGCATGCAAGACTCCAAACAGCAGAAATGGGTCAGAATTCAACAAGACTCCTCTAAAATTGTACTGTAGTCTATAATAATGTGGGAGAACGCCAGAAGACCTTTCTCCTAGGTAAGGTCAGAAGATACCCTATTGACTTGAATCATTAAGGTTAAACCTCTCAAAGAAATGAAAGTTACTCTAAAACTGCTTAAGAAACCACACCAAGTCTACATAGAACAGCAATACCTCTGTTAGTTATAATATTCTTTCAAAATATGACTCAGACTATTGTCTAATTGCATAATTAGAATAATGATTATCTGTCTGAATGCTAAGTGGCATGTTGAGGTAACCAGGACAGAGTCACTGTGTTCAGAATGGTCACTTAAGGCCATAAGTTTAAAGTGGGTCTGATTCAAAATAAAAACATTAAGACATACAGAATGCTTTTCCTAGGTAAGGGACTGCAAAGCAGTCTTAGCAATAAGTAAAAGAAAAAAACAGCAGCAGGTTTTTAACATTAGAATTTACAGAAATACTGAAGCAAAAGCATCTCTCATCTAACACCATAAAATTGTAGCACTTTGCATCTCATCTTCTACAATCTCAGAAATGCATTTTTATGAATACAAATGGTAACAGAATTCATTCTATCTATTTTAACATCAGGCATCTATATAAAAATCTGCATCCCATTTCTTGGAAGAGTCCTGTTTGCATCAGGAATGCACCCCACCCTACAGAATGCTGTAAGATTGAGACTCCAAGCACATATTCATTTCTGTTGAACCTGATGAGTGAAGTGTCCCCATTAACCACAGCCTTATAAAGTATTTCAAGCCATATACATACATAACTGTATTGCAGGTGGGGGCACTGGAGGAGGCAGAGAGAGGGTTAATCCTATTGTAAGTGTATGTATGGGAAGCAAGAATGAGCACGCTCCTGTAGTGTGAATCCTGTCTCTCCAAGATGGATGCCAGGCTGAATTCTGTGTAAACTGTCACTGGAATAAATCATAGCTGGTTGCTATCTTTTCCAGTGCGACCTCCATACTCTATACTAAAATTCTGAAGCACTGAAGCATTGATACTTTGCAAGCAATAAGCATGGGTGCGTGGGGTGTGTGTGCAGGAATAAAAATGGCATGAGATTATGTTTTGTAAACATTTGTTTACAAAACTTGCTTCTGGCCATAGGTCAATCAGACTCTTCAAGCACTTTCATAAATTCTTATTAACATGCAGTTTGGCGCAGTCCTGGCAATATTCATGTCGGTGGCCTGCTCTGACACACAGTTCACATGAACAAGGATTGCTGCCAGAAACATGACATACTTTCATAGGAACATTCAAGTTTTCACAGATGAGCATACCTTGAGATTGTTATCATATCCTCTCTCCCTCTATAGCAGTGTTTCCCAACCTTGGGTCTCCAGCTGTTTTTGGACTACAACTCCCATCATACTTAGCGAGCAAGACCAGTGGTTAGGGATGATGGGAAGTGTAGTCCAAAAACAGCTAGAGACCAAAGGTTGGGAAACACTGCTCTATAGCACCAAAAGTGGAACTGCTTGACCATACAACCTCCACCATCTCTCATTTACATCTATGCATCTCATAACAGTGCAGTGGCTAAAGCTATTTCAGTGCTAGAGTTTGCTCCTGCCCTGAGACAAAGTGGCACATTGTGCCACGGAACCGATGGGGAGATCTTACCCCCACCTATCCCTATTACAGTTGCTGTGCTTGTATTACAGCCTGTGGGATCAGACCATAATTTATCAACAATGAATCATAACAATACATAACACATTTCAGAAGCATTTGAAATTTCAGTAGGGACAACCGTAGCTCTTTAAGTACAAGTGAGACTACAACTTACGCAAGGGCTATATTCCTGGGCTGTGTGCATAAAGGCAAAGTCATGCAAAGTCAGAACAACCCCTGGAACTGCCCCTACCGTCCAGGTTCTTGTGAGAGCCTCCCAGAGGCTGGTACGAAAGGCAGAGGGCTTAAAGCTATTTCCACGAAGGGTTTTCCTACACAAAAAGAGCTTTAAAGCCAGCCACTTTGCTTACCGGGCTCTGGAACAGTCTTGCAAGGGCGCTGGAGGATTATGGGGATCTGGCAAGAGCCTCCAGGGCCTGTTAAGCAAGGGGCTGTCACTCCCTTTCTTTTCTTTTTTGTGTGTAGTCCATGTAAATCTATGATCATGTAAGTAAAATCAATGTAAGTTGTGATCCTGCTGTATAGGACAGTACTTGTGTGAGTAAACTTTAAGCAAGAAAAGGGACACTGAATGGATTCTACCAAAACTGTAAAGTAAGTTGTCCAGAAACATGTAGGAGGATTAGGGTTGTAAGCAGCAGCATAATGTTTAATTCCAGATAGATATGGAGACCTACCCAGCTCCAAATGACCCAGACATCTGGTACACAGCAATCTGCAGCTATTTCCATAGGGGGTTGATGCCCTGGGGGCCACTACAACCCTCATACTATATGAACAAATGCATCAAATGAGCAGGAAAGATAGTTACCATCTCTGCTGCTTTAAATCTCTGTCACAGGAGTTCAAGAGAGACAAAGTGGATCTGCTCTTAGTGTACTGACCATCCAGCTGCCGAACAGTTTCCCAGCTTGATCTGATGGAGATGATCTCAGTTTTGGTGCCAACAGTGCCTAGATTGACTGTCCTGAGGGACCTCAGTGCCCATTAGAAGTCAGCAGTGCCAGAGTCTACTCAGGACTTCATGTCTACCATGATGTTGTCCCCAAGGCACAGTTGCATGCAATGCTAAGCAAACCATGAATGAGTGAGCATGTGGTGATGCAGAAAAAAGAAGAACTGAACAGGGATTGAGTGGGCTGTTGAAAATGGAAGGTGGAGGTTGGGAATTAATCTTCTTTGATTCCAAAGTGGGGGGAGAGGACAGCAGAGCAGATCTGAGCAAGAGATGCCCCATAGCCAGTACATTCTAGGGCATTTTATGCCATGAAAAACAATATGGAATTAAGGTAAAAATATACTTTTTAGCAGTCACACTGAAATATTTGTGTATTCTAGAATCCATTAGAGCTAACTTTGCCTTGCAATTACTTCATGACATTATACCCACCTCATCACTAAACCACTAAGTCCACTCCATTTCCTCACCCATCCACATCATATTCCTGGGGTAGTGTAGTGCCTGGTACTCCTTTCAGCTAGTAGGGAAGTAATGTGTTGGTCTTTCTTAAACTTGAAGGAGAGCCAACAAGGAAAAAAATGTCACCACACTCTGTCTTCCACTTCTCTTGAAGGGGTAGTTACAAGGATAGGCTGGAGTGAGAAAAGAGCTAAAAGGCTGATCTAAAGAGCCAAAGTTTCTACTTGTTTGATTTTAAAAGTCCAGAGACTAAGTAACTGCTGCTCCTGGCAGAGCAAAGTTGCCTACCAATACTCTTTCCAGCCCAGAACACTACAGTGCTATTCCCAACGACTTAAAATTGGTAAAAAGAAAAAGAAAAGCTTACAGGGACACAGAAGCTTCATTTGGACATTTATGAAATCATTGTCAAGTACTATGGCCACGTCTCTCCTTCTCCTATTGCATGCCAAAAACAGGCAGAGAGGTCCTGGCTTATTATTCTTAAAATCCACTATGAAATTCTGCCTTATTATCCAAGTTGGTTAACCAACATTAAGGTAGAGTTTTCCCGTTCGGACAAAAGAGAAACCTCTAATTGTAATGCAAGCCAGGATCTCCACACTGAAGCCGGTGTGCAATGGGAGGAGGGGATGGGTGAGAGATGATTGCATGGCCATGGTGCTCATCCTTGGCGTCACAAATATGGATGACCATCCGACTGCAGTTATTACACTCTGTGAAGTGGGCTAGTTTGCTCAGCATCAACAAGTGATGATGTTCTTCCTTGGCTTCCCCTCTAAAATATCTACATAGGATAGAAATAATTTGAGATAATTAATTGGATATCAAATCAGCATTTTCACTACGTAATGGACTGCATAAAAAACAGCTCAGCATAGCCACTTCGGAAAGAAGCAGTTTCTTGCTACAGCAACAGTTATTTTATCTTTTAGGAGGGTTACTAGATAAAAAATAAAAATGATCATTTTTCTCCAATCTACTTTTAGCCCTTCAAACAGATAAAATGTTCATCTTCTCAGCTTAAAAAATAAAGTAAAATCCAAGCAGTGTCACATGCTGAAGCAGAATATCTTAAACAAAGGTGTTAACTAGCTGGTTAAGGAATTAAATGTGACACAGAAAAGATGTATTTTAATCACTAAAAATAATTCTATCATGAAAACTGCTGAGTGATACCAAATTATGGTTTAATATAAATGATAATCTATATAAATCCTAATACCAGCATCAGAATCATTAATAGCACCTTCAGTATAGCATTTTTTTAAACTTCTAAAGTCTATAGTAATAAGGAGAAATCTTCATTTCTAAGGCATTTCTAGCCAAATTCCAAAGATCAAAAGAGCGTAAATTATATTCTTTTGAGTAATCTCCTTTTCTTGCATTTTCTGTGGAATTTAGAATTTGGTGCATAGGCAGAATAAGGAAGTAAACAGATCAGGGTTTTTAAAAAAAACACAAGCTGATCACATGACTGAAACCTATGATCTCAACAGCATAAATAACAGGTTAACACTTTTGAATATTCTGTTACAACCACCTCATCATCAAGCTGCAGAACAGTTGCATGGACAGCATTCATCTTCAATTGTATACCAAGACATGAGCCTAATTCTCTGTGGGCTGAGTATTTCACCTGTTAATGGGAACACATTTAAAAAAGCTAAAATGAGACATGGCAGATGGAGCCATATATTCTGCCCATCTCCTGAGAGCGGATTTGTAATGCAAAACACTGAATTCAAGATGCGACCCATGGATACAAGTAAGCAATCAGAACCAAAATGATTAAACAAGGCCCAGGTCTCAATATGGCTCACAGAATGCTAAACAGAAACAAGAATGCCCTGGAGGGGAACAAATCACACACCGAACTGCAGGCCAGGAAAGATTTCATTTTCAAGATTATGGTCTTCTTCCAAATATCACAGCACTTCAAACAAATCACTACAGCTAAACATATCCACATCTAGTAATGAGTTGGAGTCCAACTGGATAGTCTTCAGATAAAATAAATCCTTAGAATCAAATTGCTTGCTTTTTTTTTTTAACTAGACCAACCTTTAAGATGCTGGCAAGAGTATTTGAAGGACCTCTTCTGACTGCCTACCTTCTGGGAACCTAGCTCAACAACAACAATTGCGTATCTTGAGCTTTTTAGCAGCAGTTATCTAGTCACCTTGAAATTTAAATTAAGGATTTTTTAATGCTGAATTTGTTTTACTAGCTCTCCGTTTCAGCCTCCAACCCAAGCTATAAACCCAACTGGGTGCAACACAATCTCCTTTCTGTGACTAGGTCCCCTGCCCCTCCAATAGTCTAGGCTTCTTCAGTTCTAACCTTCACTCCAGGACATAGCCCTGATTCTGGACAAACATTTTCCCCAACATCCATTTAGAAAACTGATCTCTGACAGGCACTCTCCTTTTCCATATCAATGCTGATCAGACTCCATAGACCTCCCACTTCTAAGTGCTTCATCAGCTAATGGAAACCTCTATTGTAGCCATCTGACAACTGTTTTCCCAGTAACACCCCTCCATTTTAGCTGCCCTTTCTCAAATAGCCATCAGAAAAACTATAATTTAGACTTCCAACAGCTCCTTGGAGAAACATAAAAACAACCCATCACAAAGCTGGTTTTGTTCTGCTCCCACTCAGCAGAAAACCAACCCACAGACTGCTGGAATTAGATTGCTATTTATTCTGAAGTCTCACAACTGTCTGCAAAACAGATGATGTCACGATGCATGGCTAAATCCCAGATCCTCTAACATGCAACAGAGAAAATTAGCAGAGGTCTGCTAAACCTAAAACTGGGCAGACTCCCTAACTACTGGTGTCATGTGCAATTTTCAGCCACCTTTACAAATTCAACATTTGCAAGACCAGAGAAGCCTCAGCTTGCCATACTACTAATACAGTACAAGCTCTCTTAAAATTAATTTGTGACTGTGGACTCAGTTCACCCTCTACAAAATCAGCATATGCCTGCATGAACAGCAGTACCCAATGGTCACAGAATCACAGAATGGTACAGCTGGAAGGGACCACTACTCTGCAATGAGGGAATCTTTTTGCCCAACGTGGGACTGGAACCCATAACCTTGAGAGTACCGGTAAGTCTCAAGGTCTATCAGCTGAGCTAAAGCACTGGCTCTGCTTATCTATTCTGATAAATAAACTATGGATTAAAAAAAAAATGTGTGGCAAATTGCCGATTTTTTTTTTAAAAAAACAATTTACTAACAAACGTTGGCTCTTTCCTCTGAGAGCCATGACAATACAGTTTTCTTCTCTACTCTGATTTTATTCTTTTTATTTGGCCTATATAGATTGCTTCCTGCTCCCATAGCCTTGTTTTCCAAATAGAGCAAAAATTGTTCCAGCCTCTTTTGTTTAAGAAAAAATGTGCATAGTACCTTATCACAGCAAGTGATCTGCAGTCTGAATAGTATCAACCTGCTCTGAAAAGAGGGGTTATTTGTTAGCTAAGTGCTGCTCCTGAACCAGAGTAAGCAGAATACATATAGTCATACCTGTGTTAGGATCATGTTGTGGATTTTTGGGTTGCGAACGCAGCAAACCCGGAAGTGTATACAGAAGCATTCTGCGTGCTTCATGCATACACAGGAGCGCTCTGCACGCTTCGCGCATGCACAGGAGCGCTCTATTGCATCACGAGCAGAAGCGGCGCTCTACTTACCGACTTTTCGGGGTGCAAACGGCACCCCAGAACGGATCGTGTCCGTAAGTAGAGGTACCACTGTACTTAATTTCATGACACATTAGAAACTATAAAAAGGTCCCCTCCAATGTCCATCTAGCTGAGTTACTTCACATCAGAGTACAGTGGGACCTCGGTTTAAGAACAACCCTGTTTTACGAACAATTTGGTTTATGAACTCTGCAAAACCGGAAGTAGTGTCCTGGTTAGCGAACTTTACCTTGGTCTAAGAACGGAAGCCGAATGGTGGAAGGGCACTGGTGGTGGGAGGCCTCATTAGGGAAAGTGTGCCTCGGTTTAAGAACGGGTTTGGTTTAAGAACACACTTCCAGAACAGATTAAGTTCGTAAACCAAGGTACCGCTGTATGTGTAAAATGTAAAACATGCTTATCAAGTATTCTAGCCTCTGCCATTCCCTCTCATGGCTGATTCAACACATGTATGAATCAATTACTTTTTGTCAGTAGTCACATAAACTGCTTTAAAGTGTTGATGATTGAGTAGTAAATAAATCCTGTTAGTTAATCAATCAATCAATCAATCAATCAATCAATGTTAAGTCAATATACTGATAATCCAAATACAGATAGGTAGCCGTGTTGGTCTGCCATAGTCAAAACAAAACAAAATTCCTTCCAGTAGCACCTTAAAGACCAACTAAGTTAGTTCTGGGTATGAGCTTTCGTGTGCATGCACACTTCTTCAGATACACTGAAACAGAAGTTTCCAGACCCTTCTATATAGTGAGAAGGTGGGGAGGGGTATTACTCAGAAGGGTGGTGGGAATGGGTGATTGGCAGATAGCTGTGATGAGCCTGTTGATGACTCTTAATGACTGCAATAGGTCTTACAGGAAAAAGCAAGGGGTGAGAAGGTGAAAAATGGCTTTGTCATGTATAATGAGATAAGAATCCAAGGTCTTTGTTCAGACCAGGTCTCTCCATGGTTTTAAGTTTGGTGATAAGTTGCAATTCAGCAGCTTCTCTTTCCAGTCTTTTTGCAACTTATCACCAAACTTAAAACCATGGAGAGAATTATAGATTTTGTGAATTATAGATTTATCTCTTGGCTATACTGTAAATAAATTATTGCAAGCAGAATTATTATATTTGAAAAGAGAATTAATAACAGGAAAGTGCATTTAGAAGTACATAATCCAAATATTTTACATCCTGCCCACACCATAACACTATACAAAGTACAATGAAGAAAGCCTTTTCAAGATACAGTGGTGCCTCGTAAGACGAAAAGAATCCGTTCCGCGATTCTCTTCGTCTAGCGGTGTATTCGTCTTGCGAAGCGAGCCCATAGGAAATTCGTTTTGCGAAGCACCTCCAAAACAGAAAACCCTTTCGTCTAGCGGGTTTTTCGTCTTGCGAGGCATTCGTCTTGCGGGGCACCACTGTAACTGGAAAATTGTCCATTTAGTGCCCCTGCACTAAAGGTGGTAGCAACATTTTATTCTAAAAATATGCATTATTTCCCATGGAAGGAAGTGGAGGCAGCAGGATAGCAATCAAGGAAGGGCAAAACTCCTTCTATGATGAACAGTTACCCACAGAAAAATATAAAATAAATCAGAGAAATGGACAACAAGAGGAACTGAACCCAGAATTCACCCTCAGTAAGTGTTCAAAGAAAGCTGGTTTGGTTTTATGACAAGAGGCAATTTCTGCATGCTAAGAGGTTATTCAACAACCAGGTTCAATGGTTCCCATGAGATTTGCTGCAGGCTGTTGACCAAGGAGGTTCTTTCCACAAAGCATAATTTTACCTCCATGCGCCTTGGTTCAGAAGTCTTCATTTTGTTTGGAAATGTTAGTTTGCATGGTCTATTGGGTTAGGTCAAAATGCATTTGCAGTTCCTGCTGACACCTTAAATGTAAGAGAAAGTGGCCCAGCCCTCTATACACTGGAAGGCAAGACAAACAAATCTCCCTGACTTCCTAATTCATTCAAGACCACTTTGTCAATTGACTCCTGTGAGCCCAGAATTCTTCAGTGACCTTCCAATTAGTACTGAAACATCCCCTTGAAGAGTCAAGCAACCCTTTTCATCAAGGACAGTCCATTATATCCTTTTTTGGTGAAACTGGAAATTTTCCTTCTGGTTGCTACTAGCCCTAGGCCCATGAAATTAGCTTCAGGTACCAATCTCCACACATCTCCATGTAGGGATCCTGTCCTGTAAAGCTGTGTCGTGGCTAAGGAACACCTGCTCTTCCTCTCTGCTTTTTGGATTCACCCTGATGTCATGGACTCTCACACTCCTACTGATGAGTTTTTGGGCAGGTCACATGGAAGGAAAGCATAATTTGCTTCATCCCTCCCTAACTTTCAGACTTCAACCATCCTTTCTCCTGAATGCTACAGCATTACTGTATAGCCTCCTGCAGGGCTGGAACTTGCTCATTTCTCTTTCTTTCTTAACCCCTCTCCCTTCTAGGACAATCCTTCAGTAATTTTCCATGCAATTTTCTTTTCATTTTACTTTCTCAGTAAAAGCTCATTTTCTGGAAAAGATCAGATCTTGTTTCTGCTGCTCCCTTCCAGGTACCTTATTAGGGCATTCCACCACCTTGACTCAAGTTCCTCAAATTACACATTAGGTGTTCCTGTGTTCCCTTAACAAAATCAATGATATGGGCTTTACATAAAACTTTCAATTTTTTCATATTCAGATTAGAACAATATATACTCGAAACTTTTCTGATGTCCTAGAGTAGCATGCCTTGCAGTCAGTAAACAAAGCTAAAACCTTTGAAACTTCCCCACTTGTCTAATACAGTCATACCTCGGAAGTTGAACAGAATCCGTTCCGGAAGTCCATTTGACTTCCAATACATTCAGAAACAGCTTCTGATTGCCTGCAGGAAGCTCCTGAAGCCAATTGGAAGCTGTGGAGGACGTTCGGGTTCCAAGGGGTTCCAAACTGGAACACTCACTTCCAAGTTTGTGGTGTTCAGGAGCCAAAACGTTTGACTTGCAAGGCGTTTGATTTCTGAGGTATGACTGTACTGTATTTACAATTGTGAACTTACAAAATGGGGGAAGAAATTCTGCAGAAAAATAAAGCTCTGGAGGATTTCCTACCCCACATCACTGGACAAAAATATAAACAGGTCACAGAATTTCCCCTATCCACAGTCATGCTCCAGAAAGTCTTATTCACTGACAAAAATAGTCAAGATTCAGACATGTATAGGGACTAGTATCTTCAGCAAGGACAGTAACAATATGCAAACTCCTCACTGGCTGCTCTCCTACTTCACTAAGGCAGGAAGACTTGGCCAGAATTAGTCATGCCCCTTCCAATTTCTGAAAGAGAGCATTTGTTATGGAGAAGAGAGGAAGAGGAATCATGCATTTCCAATGCTGGCAGACAGTTTGCAAAACTTGGATTTGCATTATATTTGTAGTAGATTCCAGAAAATGTCATAGGCCTTTGTGCCTATTCTTGCTTCCTTTTCTCTGAGTTAATGAATAAGGTTAAATGCTGCCAAGCTTTGTCCTGTTTAAATTACGCTTAGACAATGCATAATATCAAAAAACGAGAATGTCTACCCTACCAAGACACTTCTTCCAGCATGAGTACGTATTGTTAGGATGACTGTGTTGCTAGTGGTTGCAATCCTGCTAAGTTATGTTGTTGTCTAGTAGTCTAGACAACAACATAACTTAGCAGGATTGCAACCACTAGCAACACAGCCATCCTAACAATACATACTCATGCTGGAAGAAGTGTCTTGGTCAGCCATCCCCAACCTTTGGCACTCCAGATGTTTTGGACTACAATTCCCATCATCCCTGACCACTGGTCCTGTTAGCTAGAGATCATGGGAGTTGTAGGCCAAAACATCTGGAGGGCCGCAGGTTGCAGATGTCTGGTCTACGTTAACCCTCTCAATAGTTATTGTTTCTTTTAAACAGTTCTCTCAACAGTTTTAACACCTGTAATGGGTATGATAAGAGAACTGGTATAGATTAGCAGGTATCCTGGCGGGGGGGGGGGGAGTTAATGCTCAATAGTTACTACCAAACTCAGATAAGAAAAATTAGTCTGGGTATCTTGATATTAAATATTGATCAAGTTTGTTATGTGGCTGCAATTCCAGAAGTTCTGTTAAATGCCTCTTCAGTGATGAAACCAGCGAGAAGACTTCTGCTCTATCTCAAACACAGAACAGCCCTAATAAAGCCTTTGTTAATGGTCCAACGACCTTGCTGCACAAAGAAAATACCAACTTAGTGACAGTTTCAGTTCTGCACAGCCTATTAAAGCAGAAGAAAGGGACAAAAATAGACAAGGCATTATGTGACTTCTAAAATATTTATATTGCTAAGATGAGGTTTTATAACTGTTTAAGAACTTTTGCGTTTAATAGCATACAATGCTACCTGGGGAGGGATTTTTAAAAGCAGAAATGCTACTAGGGCTTCTTAAATATTTTGCCTCAGTAGAGAAGGATTCTAATCCAACCTCTTGGTGTATGCAGAGGAATATGTGTACCACAGAAGACAGTAGCATCTGGATTAGGCACAGAACTCACCTCAATGATTTTAGATAAATTAATATTAAAGACTTGGCACATACACACTGAAAGACTGATCTAATGATTTTGCCCAAAGTAGTATTTCAAAGGCAGGTGCCATCTGGCTCAGGAGAATAGTTCTCATTCAATATACCAAAATATGGCTAAAGCACCATCCAAATTTAGTACTAAAATCGACCAGCAAGAAAGGAATATTTTATGGTGGTGTCAGATGGCTCTTTTGTAACTAATAAAGATGCAATTCAAATATTTCACATATTCTGACATCAGGTCTTGCCAGATATAAAATAAAATGCTGAGATATGGATGTACATACATACTGTTCCGTCTCAGTCAAGCTGCTGCAATGTCCATTATGGTCATAAATACACTGGCAGTTGACAGGAAATTCAATAGAAGAAAGAGATATTGTAAGTACAGTCTCCAAATCCAAATACAAAGAAATGTTCATGACAGCTCCCTCTGGGATTATGTACAGCCACTCCTAAGCTTCAGGTGCTGCTGTCAATACTGAGAACCTACCCACATTACAGAAGATTTCTGCACTTTGAATGATCTTTCATTTGTCAAGGGATGGTCCAAACAAGGGTTGCTATTCAAAGGCACAGGGTGCAGAGACTTTCTTTTAAGGAACTTATCTATACCTGTTCATTAGAGCATATGTATATGGACTTATGGCTGCCAAAATTAATGTTATGGTCCACTGAACATTGGCACTTTGCCTAACAGACCTTCCTCAATGATAGCTGCAAAATTCTAACATTCAAATAGTTGCCCCAGAACATGCAGAGCAAGGCTACTAGCGCCAGTCTCACCCCCCTGAGCTCCACCTAGTTGATGCTGCATTGTTTCAGGGATGCTCCAAATACCTTGAGTCACCAAGGAATCTGGGTGGGGTCCCCAATCATAAAGTCTGGCGTCTTGTGATCACAAGCCTGAGGTGAGCCTCCAAACATACCCCATCTACTAACTTCCATAGGACTACCATCATCAGAGCTCTCTGCACAGCTAGGCACTTACTGAAATCTGAATGTGTTTGGATTTTGCAATCTGGTCCTGGTAGCAGAATAGCATTCTCTGAAGGGGTAAAGGGAGGTGTGCTGCCTAGGTAACATGATTCTGAAACGATACCACCATGCCTGGAAATTTGACTAATACCATCAGATCCACCTTAGTTGCACTTGCAATTTGGATTTTAAGCTGGGTCACTTTCTCTATGCGGCCTTTGGACAACCAAATCTTGAAGGCTGGCGTCTTCAGTTGTACACCCAGCGGCATGGTTTTTGGGGAGGGTTCCAATGAGACTTCCCCCCAATTTATTATGAACCCATGTCACTAAAGGCAGTTCAGAGTGACCTATCTTGCCTGCATTGCTCCTTGGAGGGGGAGTGCACCAGGATTAAGTACAGATGAACCTGCACCTCCAGGGCCCTCAGGTGTGCCACTAGGGTCACCTTACCTTTAGTTAGCACCCTGCTGGAAAAGGTCAACCCAAAGGGCAGAACATAATATTGGAAGTGGTTGCCTGCATAGGAAAAATCGGAGGTATTTCTGGTACCCATCAGATGGCATTAAGTAAATAAGCCTCCGACAAGTTCATCAACATCATTCTTGACTAGAGCCTGGAGTTCAAGGCCTCCATTTTGAAATCTTTAGAAATTGGGGTATTACCTTTTTAATCATTTCAGTACTATAATCTCACAGAGAAAGAATGACTAGACACATAGGAAGGTGCTCTAAGTCAGACCAGTGGGCCTACCCAGCTCAGTTTTATCTACACAGGCTGGCAGCAGCTCCCCAGGCTTCCAGGCAGGTGTTTCTTTCAGCCCTGCTTGGAGATACTGGGGATGGAACCTGGGACCTTTTCCATTCAAAACATGTGTAATATCACTGAGCCATGGCCCTTCCCCTTCTTGCTTTTCAAATACTGATTACTAAAGGCAAATCATTGCATAAAGAAAGTGCAATACATTGTATCATACACACAGGGCACTATGCTATTAAATTTTAATTAAATCCTCTCTGTGGGCACACCAGGTAAGAATGAAAATTGCCCACACCTCTTAATGTTAATGCTTTCTGGCTGTTATTTTTTCCCCTTTTCTTTTTTAAAGAAACATCTTCCAGTTATGCAAATAGTCCTAATCTGCTTTTATGTTTTGTGAAAATGGCCCCACACATACTTGATCTGTCAGCCCTTTCTTCTTACAATGTTTTCTTAATAGCTGGGGTTAAGTAATAAGGGTAGGTGGTGGTGTTTGTTTTGCAACCATAAACAGTGTGGAGCATGGGGGTTAGGAAGAGAAGGAACAGATGGAAAAAACTAGGGCAGGAGCTGCTAGATAGGTATACAGTAAGTGAATTCGCTGCTCCTCTGCACCACCTGTGAATAGTCTCTTCTGTTCAGATGGTAAGACAGAAGGACATTTTAACCCTGTTACTTTTTAATAAAATCTGATATGTACACACAGTGTTATCTGTTATCAAAACAAAAGCTCACATACCAAAAACAAAACAGATACTCTTCTACACAAGAAAGAGCAGTACAAGGGGGAAACTACTGAGACACACTATAATATTGAATATTAGAACATAAGAAATGCCCTACTGGAGTGGATTGATGGTCCATTTAGTCCACAGTCCTGTTTCCTACAGTGGTCAGAACTCCCTTCTACTATTAACTACTAGTACAGAATCAGTTATATCCTGAAAAGGGGAAGATTAAGGTGAGACACGGCAATGTTCTTCAAATAGAATAAGGCCTGTCGTGCAGGAGGTGAGAGGTGAGAGGTGAGAGCAGGAGGTGTTCTCTGTTTATCTAGTTATTCAAATCAATGCTGTTACCCTTTTGTTATTATTTAAACCACTTCATGAACCAAGAACTTGACCACTAATAATGAACCATAGATATTACTGCAAATTTATTATGCTATTTTTGTGATGTAAAAAAAATAGTCTTTTTATTTGTAGCATTTGTAATTATTTGTATCATTTATTGTACCTGTGATCCTTGTTTATAAAACCCAGTAAAAAGTTATGAAAAAAAGAGAGGCTAGAATCAATGAGTAGAAATTTCAAAAAGAAAATTCCAGCTAAACATCAGGGGGAAATGACCAGTAAAAATGAAAAAGACTGCCTTGAAACTTCTGACCTGTAAATGATAAGCTTATTAAAACCACCTTAACTGCCTCGGGACCATCACAATATGCCCCACGCACAGTTCCAAATTCTCTTGAATTTGTAACACAAGAGAGGTCCTGTGTAAAGACGGCCTAGAAGTTACACAATGTCTTACCTAGAACCCTTCTCCCTAAACCTAGATATGAGAGAGCTTTTCCTGATGTTGTACAGACAATCCTAGTTTTGTACAGGGGTTACATTCTGGCCACTGCACGTGTCCTGCCTAAAGCATACCGCCACTTCCCCGTTCTGTCCTTTCAGTGACATTTTAGTGTCACTTCCAGGTTCGGTGCCGTGCCCGTGTGCACAATCTTGCATCAATCAGACATGTTTAAATTGGGAATTGCCTTTATTTCCCTCTGGATTCAGCTGGTGAAATTCAAAGTCAATTGCATTATTTTCCACACCATTCCTAATCCGCTTTTTCTGACCTTGGGGCCTGAATAATTACACTGATGTACTGTGATACAATAGCTAAATGACGGAGCTATGAAATCAGGAAGTCCCCAGTTTGAAATATACTTTGCCATGAGCTCACTAGGCGGCTTTAAGCAAGCCATTCCCTATTAAAATCACACCTGCAATGTGAGTTTCACAATTTTTAAAATAGCAGGTGGGGGGGGGGGATCACCAGGATTTCACCAGAAATTCAAGAGGTGAGGTTTAACCCTTCCTTTCCCAGATGTGATCCTGATTAAAATTGCCACTCACTTAGTATTATTAGTCTTAAGGAGAAGGCTAATAACAGAGAGCAGGGGATTTTAATCAGGACTGCAGGTAAGGAGAGAACAATTAAACCTCCTATCACCATGTAAAACAATTCAGATGAAAATTTGGGGAAGGGTCCACACTTACTATTCCTTATTATACAAGGAATTCTTAAACATTGGGGTGCTTTTATATCGTGCATTTAGTGCCAGTTGTAGTTATGGCAGGCTAACTCAGAACACTCAAACAACAGAGTTTTGTAATTTTGTAACATATATGGCAAGTCAATATCTTAGTATTTCCTTTCATGCAGTGCAACACACCCCAGTCAGTAACGGGGCAACTGTATTTATTCTCTAATTAACTTTTAACTAGGAACAAAGGTCAACTACACATTGTTATCAAAGGAAAGCCATAGCATATGATCTGTAAACAAATCTAATAACCTAGCTGATTACAACAGACCTTTAGACTTAAGTATCTTATGGGCCCTTACACACAGAGAAGACGTCATTAAACCTGATTAAAACTGCTATTTAGTCAAATTGCTTATCTAACGACTAAGGAAAACAAGAACCTGCAATTCCCTCCTCAAAATAAACAGTGAATTGGACCACTGCCCCCCAAACTTCAGCTGAAGAATACAGCAGATTGCTAATCAGCCTTCCAAATCAAATCTTTTTTCTTCTTCTTCTTCATTTTAAAATGGCATGAACACAGAGCTTTTTTTTTTTAAGGGGCATGTTATGAAGAATGAACAGCACTTGCATACATTCAGGCACACTTAATTAGGCCAAATTCTATAACAGGGGAGCGAGGAGGGAGAGGAAAGGATTCAGGAACACTTGTTTTCTTTACATCCGACCATATTAAACCACTGGTTTAAATAACACCAATATAACTCTGATATATCAGATTTCTCTTCAAACAAGTATCAGTACCTACCAAAAGATGCAGCAGAGCAAGAGAAAAAAGGTAACAACTCCTGTGATCAACAGACAGGTGCTGCCAGGATTACAGAGGCTGATAGTGGAGCACAGAACATTACAATATATGCGGAAAGAAACACCCAATAGTGGACTCTTACCACGGAAAGGGTTAGTCTAGAGAAACTGAGGAGATCAGCCATCTTGGAAATGGTGTAGCAGGAGGTCATGCTGCTACTTTGCTTCTCCAAAAATATTTGCCTCTCAGAGACCAGCTGTCTTGTAGTCCAGCAATACATTAAGGGATTACCAGCTGAATTGAGGAGGCCGCTACCTTGCCTTGTGAAGGGTGATGAAAACTAGGAGTCAGCAGGGGAGTCACCAGGTGGCGCATTGGAAGATGGCCGACAATAACATCTCTCCGACCCACACGAGGTAATTAAGAGGCTTAGAACACGCGAAAGATGTTTGGGACACGCTGAGAAGGACACATCAGAGAGATGCAGGTTCCTCAGCGTTGCTGTATTTTGAAAAGCTGACCAACCTGAGGCTTGCGCCTGATGGAGATGTTCAAGCGCACCTGACGGAAATGAAATTTCTGCGTCAGCAGATGGTGGAACGCAATTTCCGTCTGCAGGAGGAAGTGTTTTGCTTCATGGTGATAAACAGCCTGAATCGGACTTACAAAACGGTTGCCAGTCAGCTGGGGTCTCTCCCAGCGCAAGATCTAACGTCGGACAGGGTCTTTGCCGTGGTTCTGAACGAACATGACAGACTTGCCGCCCTGGAAGTCAAGGACAGGGGGAGGGAAGAACGGAGTTCAGACACCCCCACTGCTGTAGCTACTGGAGGAGACGCTGTAGCTTTGAACGTTGTCCGATGCCACAATTGTGGACAGACTGGGCATCTTCAGCGGTACTGCAGGAAGCCACGTCAGAACAAAGGAGCCAAGGGAAGCTCCACGAAGTCTGAGGCGTCAGGCAGAAGTCATGCCAAGTCACAGGCGAAGCCTGCAAAGGCTTTGATGTCCCTAAAAGCCACACCATAAGTGGGGAATTCCTTCATTTTAGACACGGGAGCGACGGTTCACATGACCCATCGCAGGGATTTGTTTTCGTCGTTTAAGAAGCAAAGCTTCGTTGTACAACAAGCCAACGGTCAAGAGCTGGAAGCCACCGGAATTGGGACTGTGTATCTTAAAAGTCTGAACTTGACTATAAACGATGTTTATTTGGTTCCAGAGTTGAAGTACAATCTGCTCAGCGTTTCGCAGATTGCCAAGAAGGGACTAAAACTGTCCTATGATGATCAACACTGCGAGATCTGCAAAGATGGAGAGTTGTATCTTTCTGCCAAAGAGAAAGATGGACTGTATTTGTTGACTTTTGATCAAAGTGATTACATGGAATGTAATTCTTGTGATTCTAACATGATTTCTTTTGCAGGTGTAGCCAAGAAGAACGCCAAGCAGGTCACCTCGAGGGTCGACAAGGCATTTCAGCGGGTGTATGCTGATGTGATTGGTCCTTTAGCACCATCTAGAGGCAATGCAAAGTATTACCTAATATGTGTTGATTCTTTCACAGGTTTTGTCTGGATTAATCTTTTGGAGAGACCGAAAGAAGCCTTAGAAAGGTTTAAAGAGTTTTGTGATAAGGTTAAAAATATGCATGATGCTGACATAGATTGTCTTTGCACAGATGAGAAGCCAATTTTTCTCTTACAGGATTTCCAGAGGTTCCTGAAGAAGAAAGGGATAAGACACAAAATTGCAGCTTCCGAAGAAGCTTGGAAGAGATGTATCTGTGTTAGGGTGAACAAAGAATTGCAAAAGGGAATGGAAGCGCAATTGCTTAGTTCGCATCTGCCACATGAGTACTGGGCTGAGTCGCTAATGTCATTTTGTTACACGTGGTTGAGAAAGGTTTCAAAAGACTTGGGATGTTCTCCTTTTGAGAAACTGTTCCACAGAAAACCTTCTGTTGCCCATTTCAAAGTTTTTGGGTCTCATGTGAGGACAGAAGCTCCGGGTGGAGTAAAGAATGCCAGAGGCATTTTTGTGGGTTATGAAAAGGGTCTCTACAGAGTAATTTTGTCTGAATCTGGTAAGGTGATTCTCACAAAATTTCTAGAGAGTGCTCCTGAACAGGAGCGAGTGATTGTTCACACATTTCCCACAGGTGATGATGATGATTCTGATGATGATGATGAGTTTGATCTTATTGAGTTCAGTAGTACTGATGATGACAGCGATAGCTCAGACAGCTCAGTTGTCACAGTCATTGAGAGGAAATCTCACATAATGACTAGACCCTCAGAAGAGGAGGATGAACCACTGATTAAGCTTAGTACTGGTTCTCCAGAGAGTTCAGAGGCTGAACCAGAAAGCAGAGAAGAGCAGCACCTCTTACGTAGGTCTGAAAGAGCAACGAAGGGTGTACCACCAAAGAGGTATTCACAAGAGTTTGCTAACCTAGCTATTGCATGTGTTGCTGTTGTAAACGACCAAGGTCAAATTGAAGCTGTGTCTGAGTCAGAGACAAAGGCACAACAGAGAGTTGCTAACCAAGGTAATGCAGAAGCACTCATTCCTTGGAAGTCACACAACCAGAGAGGTACATTGGTAAAACCAGTGGCGGGTAGTTCCAAGGGTGGAACTGAAACAACAGGGGAGTGTTATAAGTATAACAACTGTTTGTTTTCTTCTCTGGATGACGCTTTGCTCGCTGCACGCATTGATACTTTAGGGGGAGTATGTTATTCTAAAGCAGCAATGCTGCAGCAAGCAAAGGCTCCAGCTGCCCAGTCAGCTGCTTGTGGCTGCAAAGCCAGACAGGAAGTATGTGACTGTTGCCATGGAAACAAAAGGGCAGTCCATTCTGTACTGAGCACCGGATGTTAGCTCAGTGTGTGTGTCATATGACCTGTACAGGATGTACATGGGTGGAGTTTGGAGTTTCTCTCTGTTTGTTGAACAGAGCAGACATGTTTTCTCTGTACTGAAGTGAAAGACAGGAATAAAGACAATGTAGATACATTTCTGTCTGTGTCTGATTCCCCTCCCTGGGGATATGCAGGGAGCAGGGAGGAAGAGAAGCAGTTGGTGTGTTTTTCTCACAGCCTGAGAAAAATCGCCGGAACGGACCTCGAGTGTTTTTACTGCCGGGAGTCGCCGGAGGGAGGTCAAAAGAATTCAGCCGGTGCCTGGAGAGATAGGCACATACCTCTGATCGGCCTGATTTCTGACAGTAGGCAGCCTTCCTGGCCCCCCCAAGGAGATGGGGGGACTGCCTTGCCAGCTGTGTCCATAATTCACCCCGGATTCGAAAGAAGCTCTCTCTCTCTCTCTCTCTCTCTCTCTCTCTTTTAATAATATTTATTAAGATTTTAAGTTTTTTTTTTCCACATAAACAAAACAACAATACAACACAAACACCTGACGCTGTCTCCAATCAATGCACTGGTTCGCTTTAGCTTGAAATATATAATTGGAAATATATAACTGGAAAGAAGCTAAAGCACATACATCAAGCGAAGATCGGGAGTTAAGACTGCTAATTAATGGATTTCTGTGAGTGGAGCGACGGGCGGGACAAATAAATCAAGTGATGAATCACCATTAAGAGACTGGTATGTTTGGAGTGAAACGGAAAGGGGGGGTAGAGGAAAAAACTTTTCTTTTTTTGCCTTATGTGAGTATTAATAACCCTCCACCCCAGAGAGAAGAATCGTTGCATTTTATTAATCACAAGCAGGAATTTAAGAACTGTGTGGAGTGAATTATTGATCAAAGAGAGGATTGGTAAACATCGGAGAACGGAGGAAAGTTTTATGACGCAGTTTTAAATGGCGTCTCGCCAAGACAGGCTTGCCTAAGAAGGACGGGGGGGGGGGGGACCAGGGTCATCAGAATGTGAATGATGATTGGAATGTGATCGAGACCTGGCAGAGCCCTCTGAGATATGCTTGGCAAGCCTGGGAAAATTAACAGACAGACAGAGGGAAAGTTCTTTACGGAGGTGTGGAAATGGCGTCTGTCCCTATGTGATATGATTTTTGGAGAGTGTAAAACCCACACAGAGGATGTTTGTTTTCAACCCGCTTGTGAAGATGATCAGAAATCGCAAAGAAAGGAATATATGATAACAACAAGAAGATGAAGAAAGTAATAAAGAGACTATCTGGACAGAACTGGATAGAACTGTTTAATTAAAACAGCAATATAAGTGATGCTTGGACCCCTGTTCGGAGCTTGAAGTATGGGTACCCCCAACAAAAATTTAAAAATCTGGCTGTATAATTTGGAACTAATGTGATTTGGAAATAATGTAATTTGATTGGCCTGTTAATAAAAATTATATTTAAAAAAGAAAGAAAACTAGGAGTCAGCACTTGTGACTTAATCCTCAAAAATGAACCAGGTAGGTGAATGAGGATCTTATTTAAACCTTTTTCCTGGGTAGCCTCACTACTTCAGATACCTTTACCTCCAGCAACACAATGTCTTGCCAAACTGCTGTGGGCCTTATTTTCTCTTTCCTGACAGCTGGTCTCACAGATGGTGTCAAAAAATGCCCTTTCCAAACCAGCCCATGGTCTGAACATTTCCTAATTGTCCAAACACTCAACCAAGATGTTACTCCTTTAAGTTATTACAAGTCAATTAACTGCAAGAGCTTTCACCAACATTTTTTATTTTCTTATTGACATATGCAGTTGCCTTGCTTTGCACAAGCAAATGATTCTCCTGCTGTCTTCTCTCGCTCTCACACACAACACACTCAATTTCACTTATCCACATGCATTACGTCAATCCTAAATTTAGATTACAAGCTTTTTAGTGCAGGGACTGTGTCTCTTTATACCTTCTGTGATGTGCCTAGCGCACCTTTGGGTGCTATTAAATAAAAAACAACAAAACAGGCTTTGATACTAAAACACAGAATGTATAAAGACACAAACCTGATAAAGCTGGTATATGCTGGCATATGCAAATACATTGCTTCTATCTCTGAAGTTCTACATTATTAAAAAGCTCATTTTAAATTGGAAAGAATGAAATTAAAAATTACTACTTTAGAAGCACGCACCAGGCATGCTAACATCATTTAATAAGAAGCAACAGATACTAGGCTTGCAACAGGGCGACTTTCCTGCTTGGTAGCCAGGTGTTAACCCACAGATAGCAAGATATTGGCCTCATTCGGACATATAATTCATGGGTTTGTTACATCATAGTGTAGGAGCTGGGATGAGGCAACCACATACTCCCTCCACATTTAGGTACCTCCTGGCTTAATTAAACCGCTGTTTACATTTACATCAGAACAGGAAACTGTGGTTTAAGTCTGGTTACAAGTAAGTTCTCCATTTTGGATGTAATGCATAACTGTGGTTTACGTAAACCAGGAAGTAAATGCTGAAGGTGTGGGGAGGGAAGAGACAAGAAGAGAGTGCGGGGTCCTGTTGGTTGTTCCTGGCTGCTAAGCTATGATTTAACAAGCTACGGTTTAGCAAATCAGTGACAGAAGCATGTGCTATGCATGCAGAAGGTCCCAGTTTCAACCCACAGCATCCCCAGGTAGGGCTGGGCAGTACTTCCTGCCTGGAGAGAAAATACAGAACTAGATGGACCAATGGTTTGAGCCAGTATAAGTCAGCTTCCTATATTCCTAACTGTATGTCTGAACAAGACATGGCTTGACAATCTGACAGTTCTACATCTGTGACTATCAAAAATGCAATAAAAGGGTTTCATTGTGTGATTACCTGACTTTCCTCCAGAAATATCTTCCACAACTAAAAGTATACCTGTGTACTTTCAAATCCCAGCAACCCTCCCTGGACAAACTGGGAGAGGGGGCATAGTTTGTCATAAAGTCGTTATCGTACTGCTCTGTAACTGCTGCTTTCCTTGTGCAATTGTTAGGGGACATTGACTTCGGAAGAGAGGTTTTATTCCCTCTTTCACCTTTAGCCACTTGCACCTCTAAAAATCTACTCTGAAGGATTGGGGAACCCTCCAGAACAATTGCAGAGCAGGGCAGTCGTCTAAAATTGCTTGCCCCTAGAGCAACTGTGATACTTCATTAGACTGAGAGCCTTCAGTGAACAGAAGGTGAACCTACAATTCAAGACAAGTGTCTGTGGGTGACGACTGGTGAGGGGAGCTTGGCAGCTGCTATGGATTCTGTGGAAATGTTTGCAACTGTTCCTGCATTTTTCTTCTTTCAACATTTGTAGCTTAGCTGCCAGTAAGAGGGGGGAAAGTGGGCCAGTGCAAGCAGCACTTGGCCATCCTGGTCACAATATTCACCTGTAATTTTTACAAACAATTCTAACAAAAACACTCCCTCCTTTAAAAAAAATTTTAGAACAGGCCAATCTAATGCATTTTGTAACAGGCTGCTGTGGATACTTCAAAGAGGCATGTAACAGCTTTTGCACCTCCCCACCATCTAAACTGTACTATCAAGGATTCATTCCCCTCCAGATACTGGTAAATAATTATTGCTATTCTTATTCTGCATGAAATGTTGTTTAAGCTTATGAGATGGACAGAGAAAAATGGAAGGAGAAAACTACTAGAAGCATTTGGGTCTCATTGTTGGTAGATTGCATAAGAGATGCCTATGACTGTGCCCAGCAGGATCACATTAATTGACCAATTTACACCTGCCAGGGGGAAGCCAGCAATGTATTTAGCAGAGAGGGAAGAGCCACCCACTCCTGAATCATTTATGGATAGTAGATTTTACCCTTGGGCCTGAATTTAAAATGAATGCCAATGAAATGGGGCCTTCTGTCTCAGGAAGTCAGTATCACCCATCCTTGGCAGAAACAGTGCTGTTGTCATTATCAGGTTATTTAATTGTGGCTATTACAAGACTGTGCAATCAAACCCAGCACTTAAAATGTGTAAATAAGTATACCTTTTCTTCAAGAATATAACTAGCAAATACCTCACAACTTGTGATTTTCTTGTTTTTCTTTTTTTATTCTCTGCTTTACACAGAAGCATATATCAACTGCATAATTACATATATCCTCATCCTGACGCAGCAAAATATTCACTGTAAAATCTTGACTTAAAGATAAAGGTAAAAGTACCCAGGCCGTGCTTCTGGCAAACCAGAGCAGCGCACGGAAACACCATTTACCTTCCCGCTGGAGCGATACCCGTTTTTCTATTTGCACTTGACGTGATTTCGAACTGCTAGGTGGGCAGGAGCTGGGACCGAACAACAGGAGCTCACCCCGTTGCGGGGGATTCAAACCGCAGACCTTCCGAATGGCAAGCCCTAGGCTCTGTGGTTTAGCCCACAGTGCCACCCACATCCCTAATCTTGATTTAGCACTCCTCAAAACTGTGCTAATGCTACTTCTAGAGCAGGGGTAGCCAACATGGTATCCTCCAGATCTTAATGGACTACAACTCTCATAATCTTCAATTAGCATGGCTACTGGTCAGAGATGTTGAAACACTAAATAACAATTTAATGGCACCACTTTGGGTATGCCTCCTCTAGGATATAGACAACCTTACATACATCCTCATCTTGATAGCTTAGCCACCATGTTTCATGTGCCGGTAATCTCATGATTGGACTACTGTGGGGCTTTCCCCTGGGGTTGGTGCTGAAGCTGGTGCAGAATGATTTGGACAGCTTTCTGAGTGGAGCAGCTGGATGTGAACATGTTACGGCTGTGCTGAAGGAACTGTATTGGCTGCTGATAAGCTGCTGGGCTGTGTTCAAGGTCTGGCAGTTAACATATAAAGCCCTGGACAACTCAGGACTGGGATACTTGGGAAAACTGCCTGTAAGATCGCTTAGAACATATGGGGGAAATGTTTTCATGGTACAGCACCCTACAAAACATCATAGGGCAGGGAACAGATGATGAGCATTTTCTGAATGCCCTTCCTTCTGTCCTATGTGAAATAGCTACCATCAATTGTTTCAGGCATTTTGTAAAGACTTTCCCCACCCCCACTCCCACTCCAGGCTTTCCCTGAACCATAAGATTAGATCCTTTTTTTATGTGTTTCAATTCCATGAATTCCTGTTTTTATTTGTTCTTACATGCTTCTACACTACTGTTTTATGGGTGTTATGTTGTACATCATTTAGAGATTTAAATATATGGGGGGGTTAACAAATGCTTTTAAATGAATAAACAAACCTCACAAAATAAAATGAGAATCCTTTCCTCACAAACACCGCAGACCTAGAAAGAACCAATTGGAGTGTTACAAATATCCAAAGCTTGATCAGGTGCAGTGGCTGAATTAACACAATCTGCCTCCAATTCATGCGACCCTTAAATGAAACCTGGATGGGTGACTAGCTTACCATAACAGAAAACTAATGCGAGCTTCACTGCACCAGTTACACTGGCATGTTTGTTGACCTACTTCTCAAGAATCTAGAAACTGACATGTGCCTTTTTCACAGCTTTGACATTCAGAGTGATCAAAGACCTTACAAATTCTAACTGACCAAAACTTCTATTTTTTCTACTGTATTCAATTTTTTGCAATTTTGAATACCATTTTTGTAATGGTTCTAGGGGTTGCTCGTGCGTAAATTGGCGCCACACCTGGCTGGGTTGCCTGAGTGAACCCTTTCTGTCCAGAGAGGCACACACCCGTGGCTGTCTCAATCGCTGGCAGAATCCGTCAGTGAGCGTTTCTTGAACTTCTTCCAGCAAAGAAGCTCTTTGATGCCTAGTCTCCGCCTACTCTCCCTGCACGGAAGCCTTCTGCGCAGGGAGGGTGTGGGCAGCGAGGAGTCATGGAGCCACCTCGCCGATTCCCCCATCTGCCCCCCTTCTCCACTGGTGCTACGTTGATTTCCTTCCCCAGAAGACGGGCTGCTTCTCTCCCTCCCGGGACGCTCTCCGGAATCCCTCTGGAGCCCTCCCTCTCCCTCTGGCTCCGATGGCAGTTCCCTGACAATTTTGAAATGCGATTCTAAATTTTGTTGGTTTTTCCATTTTCACAATTTCTTGTCAAATATTTTAGATTATCATACAACCATGGGGAATAAAGTTAGTTAAAATCAATATTTTTTTCATAGTATTTATAATTAAAAAAAGAAGTGCTTCATTGGCTAGAAGGATTGCATTTCCAAACTACGAAGAATGTTTCTATTAAGCTACTCAACAAAAATGACTAGTTTCCAGTGTGAATACTAGGATGTTCAGCCCAGGCACCATGCTCAATTTAGCATCACTAGTGTCAGCACATTCACCTGATATATACACTTAGACTATATGGCTCCAAGTTAAAGCAATGTATTTCAGCCTGAAGCAGAGGTGTGCCCTAAATCTAGTAAATTAATCCTATTAGTTCCCATGTCACTTGAGCAGAGACTGGTTACATCAGCGACAATCAAGTCCCTTAAGGGACAGTAAGGAGAACTTGTTTCTTGCCTGAAAACTGCAATAATTAGGAAGTGATGGATGTGACTAGTAGAAGTGAATGATGTTTCCCAGGACCGCTCACATCTGTAACCATACTGGTTTCAGATAAAATAACCCCTTCTGACAGGCTATGTCAGGAACATCTACAGCCAATCAGTCACACTGCTATCCAACAAAAGGTAATGGAATCCTTGTCATAACATCTATAGATTAAGTCATCAAAATCAGTTTCTGGTGCACTTTATCAATTAAAAAACTGGACTGATATAGTATCAATGGACAACACACATTGACAAAAACAAATAAGCTACAAAAACGGAAATAAAATTGGAACCATTTCGGGGGAATGAATCAGTATTTTTTAATATAGAGGAAGCTCAACTGCATGCCTATTCAATGTAAAAAGCAAAACAGAACTGGGGGTGGGATTTAAATTTCACACTACTAATTTTAAGATTTTACGTGCATTATATGGGAAGGGAATGCTATGGAGTACAATGAACTCAAGACTGCAAAGACAATCTTAAATCTCCTTAGCCACTATCTGCATGAATTCTCCTATTCCAAAGCACTGTGTTCCACTGAACAGGAAGTCAGCCTCCAAACACTAGCTGCGGAAACTAATTCCTACAGATGGTTGTAGCTATAAGAAAAGATGGTCTTAATATTAACCACACCTCACACCTCTCACTGAGATGCCCTCATTAGTGTAATGGAACTGGTTGAAAAAAGGGCATCCTTATGATTAAAAAAAGAGGACAGACAACTGAGACACATAATTGCTCTTTCAGAATGGCCAATCCATTCCCCTGTCAAATACCAGTTACATTTTTAGGTAATTAAAAAGGACCTGGAAAGACCCCTACTCTAAACTCTTCAGTATTGTGTGTCAGCAAAAGCTTTTTTGAGAAACAAAATTTAATTTAATTGTTGATATAGTTCACAAAAGAGTAACTGCCTTTGGTAAAGCAGAGATTACTACATCCAGAAGCCTCATTATGAAACCTTCGAAGTGCTTTGAAATTTCATCCTCAGTAAGATTCATTCTTGAGCTTTAAACACTGCCTATGCATATTAATATTTAACCACTGCACATAATGTATTGTGTTTCACTGCATCCATTACAAGCCATTCCTTCAGCAAGATGCTCCTTCTTGCAACTGATATGTTGGACTGAAAGATTTATGGAGCTCCATTTATATATGTCTTGTATTTACTGCACTGTCCATTGCGGGTTATGCACCAGAACAAGCTACAGAAGGTTCTAGTACTGAAGCAAATGTAGTAAGTGTAGATCTAACAGGAGTAACACCAAACAAAAAGTCTGCAATGAGACAGCATCTTTCTGATTGCAAGTTATAAATATAAATTTATGCAAGTAACTTTCAACTTTTCCACTGCAGTACAAATTTGCATTAGCACCATCCACACATTCTAATGAAAGGTACCTAACATAAGTCATTTGAGGAACCCAAAGGATTTCTGGATGCCAGTGCAGATGATACATGTTATATGGGTTAAAAATGCTTTGATTCAACTATTTTAGATGTGGTAAGAGGCTAAGCTACCAGCTCAGAAAACACACACAGCCATGGTATTTTTAAATGATGCCCACTCTCTTCAAGCAATCCAATCCAATAGATGGGAGAGGAACTCATTAACATTTACTGTGGCAACAGTGGCTGTGTCATGACATCACACACGGCTTTTCGGAAAGCACTTATGTGTTGCAAAGGAAAAGATAAGAAAACATTTAAAAAGGATAAAGCTGTAGAGAAGACGCAAACAGACTCAGATACAAGCCTATTCTTAACAAAAGACGTTTGTAAGAAAACTACCTATGAACTCTGGAGGTTTTTTCTTGCCTTTACTAAATTACTGGGTACAGAAGTATTGGAAGCAGCTCTTAAGTGTTAGGCTTTGGAAGTACAGTGGTACCTCGGGTTACATACGCTTCAGGTTACAGACTCTGCTAACCCAGAAATATTACCTTGGGTTAAGAACTTTGCTTCAGGATGAGAACAGAAATCGTGCTCCGGCACCGGTAGCAGCAGCAGGAGGCCCCATTAGCTTAAAGTGGTTCTTCAGGTTAACAACAGTTTCATTCAGGTTAGGAGTGGACTTCCGGAATGAATTTAGTACTTAACCCGAGGTACCACTGTAACTGAAATGTTGCTTTCTGACTCTCAGAGCTTTATATAGCAACACTTTTTATGGAAAGTACTGTAGTATCCTAGCAATAAAAAGGTAAAGGTAAAGGTACCCCTGCCCGTACGGGCCAGTCTTGACAGACCTAGCAGTTCGAAAGCACCTCCGGGTGCAAGTAGATAAATAGGGACCGCTTACCAGCGGGAAGGTAAACGGCGTTTCCGTGTGCGGCTCTGGCTCGCCAGAGCAGCGATGTCACGCTGGCCACGTGACCCGGAAGTGTCTCCGGACAGCGCTGGCCCCTGGCCTCTTAAGTGAGATGGGCGCACAACCCCAAGCAATAAAGCCCTTACAACTGTCCACTCTGGTATCATCAGATGAAGAGCAGTGTAGATTTTTTAAAAAAAACATAAAATTTTCTGAAACACTATCCATAATTAGCCAGAAGCTTTGAAAATGCTTTTATTTTGAAATAAAAGTCAAATCTCACACTTTTGTTTTGTTCCATATGTTACAGCTGCTGGGGTGGTGGTGGAATGTTTTCCATGCTTCAGAGTGCTGCCCAAAACTGATTGTGAGTTATCTCCACAGCAAGCAAGATACACAAAATGAATTTCAGAAAGGACAGAGACGGGTGGCGAATAGAAAGTGCAAATTTTGCTTAAGACCAGTTAATTCTTGGGCTAATACAGGCTCATAACAAGCGGATCAAGTCTTAGGACACTGTGCTAGACTTGAAAGGAAATTAAAATTACATTATTCTAAAAAAAACATCCCACAAAGAAATTTTTACCAATATCCAAACTAGTGTTTGAAAACCTATCCTGCAATTCTCTTTTTGAAAAGTAAAACCTGTCCAGCTCCTTCAGTATCTCCTGATACAACCCAGAATGTTACACATATAAAAAACCAAGTAATACCACTGGCACATCTAGCTCAATTCTCTTTCCTGCTACCTGGGGTCTTTCAACTGGATAAGGCAGGGTGAAGCTGGGATCTTCTACACACACTTTACTAATGAGCCCCTCTCCCTATCATCATCATCACCATCATCAATCATCCTCATCATCATTATTCCTGCTTGTTTCTACCATTAAAATACGGCCACACAATACAACTGCAGTCAAATCAGAAGTAAATACACAAGATAGTAATAATTCTGTATGTTGCACGCAATTATTCTGTTGGCAACAGCATCACACTGCTCACTTTCATTTAGATTAGGACTCTCTTAAAAATTCCTAAGATGTTCCTAGGAGTGCTGGAGCGTAGCCAGTTTTCTGGATTTCTTCCTTTAAATACTTGACTCTCTCCTCAATCTGTAGTGTTTTATATTTCTGTCGGATTCAATGTTATTCTTTAATAATTACACAATTGTTCTGTTCAAGTGCAGCACAACAAATTCAGTTCCAGAGGAAGGCATTGTTCTTGCCACAGTCCCTATCATGACACTACTTTGCATCCTGAAAGCCCACAGCATGACATCTTCTGCATAAAGAATTGAATCAATTCTCATCATATTACATCTAGAATTGAAACCTGGGTATCTCACCCCTCTGTCATCTCTTTTTCATATATTCCCCGTTCAGTACAAGTTCAAACACAATACTTACCTAAGGTGTGAGTCATATTAGAGTGCATTGTTAACTAAACAAAACCAACTCAACTGCAGCTGAGTGCCTCCTCCAAGGAGGCGTCAGCACCCAAAACCTTAATGCATATAGCCTTGTATACATTGAATATTCAATGAATTCCTCAATTGCTTCAGACAGACACACCATGGAGAAGTTATTTCAAACCACTGCCTAAGAGTAGCTGGTAAACGCTATGTGGTATGAAAGTTAAATTGACAATTATGATGATTCTAAAGTCACCTTTACTGTATAAGCTTCAGGAACCAAAATTAATTTAGTATTTGACAATGACAAAACAAAAACTGCCAAAGCATATACTAATGGAAGAAAGGAAATAAAAAAGGAGCAGAGGGCTACTGCTGCCACTCGATTCAGCAAATAAGGTGAAATTTGCACAATCTCAAGCTGCCTGTTAATATTAGTTTTATGAGATATTCAGGTCTTAAAAGCCAATTCCCACAACAGGAAAGCTACAAAAGCATATTCAGAACAAGATGAGCTAAATATGCTGCACTGCATCAACCAATTCCATTGCTTCTAGCATTATATGCAGCACTCCAGTCCTTTCACAATCCCCATCACGAGAAATTAATGATGTTGAGAGTTCAAAGGGTTGCCAAGGTGCCCAGTGAATGCTGGAATCAAACTTTGGGATCTGCTGGTGCATAAAAATTGCACCAGCTTACTTTTCACATTATGCTTTTCCAACATAAAGTTTACCTGAAGCCCCAAAAATACAAATATGATATAGTACAGCAGAATTTGCTCAAGCATCCCTCCTGCAACAGGCGGTGGGGGTGAGGAAGCAGATTACTATTATGGTTGAGAACCTTCAGATTGTACCAATGACATCTGAAGTAAATGAACCTGCAAAGCCTCTCCACCAGAAAACCAAAGCACAGGATGCACATTTCTTAAAAGGAATGGCTGGAATTCAGGGTGGGCCACTTGGGTTCTTTTATACAGTGGTGCCCCGCAAGACGAACCCCTTGCAAGACGGAAAACCCGCTAGACGAAAGGGTTTTCCGTTTTGGAGGCGCTTCGCAAAACGAATTTCCCTATGGGCTTGCTTCGCAAAACGAAAATGTCTTGCGAGTTCCTGCGGGTTTTTTCCCCTTTTTTCCTAAGCCGCTAAGCCGCTTATCAGCTGATCCGCTGATAAGCCGCTTAACAGCTGATCGCTAAAAGCCGCTAAACCGCTAATAGCGCTAATCCGCTGTCAATGGGCTTGCTTCGCAAGACGAAAAAACCGCTATACGAAGAGCCTCACGGAACGGATTAATTTCGTCTTGCGAGGCACCACTGTACTCTGATGTTAATTGCATTGCTTCAGAATGTAGCAAGCCAGCTCAGTTCTTATTCATTCTGGTGTATGTGGATTTCTACACCATAGTCCTGCCCTGATGGCAACGCTGCAACTGAGCCGTAATCCCAAGATCACATAGGCAAGGGAACACTGCTCAGAGTAGCAACAGGCACATAGCCCTCAATTAAGAGGTGACCAGAGGGACGTGGGTGGCGCTGTGGGTAAAACCTCAGCGCCTAGGACTTGCCAATCACATGGTCGGCGGTTCGAATCCCCGCGACGGGGTGAGTCTTTCGGTCCCAGCTCCTGCCCACCTAGCAGTTCAAAAGCACCCTTAAGTGCAAGCAGATAAATAGGTACCGCTTTATAGCGGGAAGGTAAACGGCGTTTCCGTGTGCTGCGCTGGTGCTGACTCACCAGAGCAGCTTCGTCACGCTGGCCACGTGACCCGGAAGTGTCTCCGGACAGCGCTGGCTCCCAGCCTCTTAAGTGAGATGAGCGCACAACCCTAGAGTCGGACACGACTGGCCCGTACGGGCAGGGGTACCTTTACCTTTACCTTTACCTTTACCTTTAAGAGGTGACCTACACTACTGTAGCCCAATTTGCATTTTACTGCATACTGACATAATACATACTTACCAAAATGCAGACATCCTTTGAAATTCAGGATTCTCCACATATTGCAATGCAGTTGTAATGCAGCTATCTAACTAAATATGTGTTCAAGAATGGAAGGAGTACATAAAAATGTATGCATTGGGGGAAAACAACATACATAAATACATAATATTGGAGAAAATTGCTTGCAAAAATGTGTATAAGCAAAAGTGCAAACCAACATATGACTATTGGGGGGAAGTACACTCAAATATTGGTGGTTTTTAAATATATATATATATATATATAATAAACAGATGCAAAAATGCTTGAACTGAATTTAAGATTGGGGAAATGAGAAACAGAGGAACTAAATCTATAGAGCTACAAGGAAAGTTAAATGATAGGATTTCTTTTTTTACCTTTGTTTTCACCATTACCCTTTCCCAACACCATTCTAAGAGTGTTTTCTCACCTGACAGACATAGTTTGCAAAAGCAGAGGAGTGATCTAAAAGGCAGGATTAGGAGTCCACTGATGGCCTCTTGCCTAGGAGCAGCCAAAACTCACAACTATTCAATTATTCCTTGTTAAGAAAACAAGGAGACCATTTCAGAAGTTATACAGCTACCAAATTTTACAAAACCTACTCTGAATTCAGCTAATCTAGGTTATAGTTTATCTCCAGGGACTTGTTTGTAAAACTCTTTCTTCTGACATATCTAACCTGACAAGATTGAAATAACTTGTATTTGAAAGAACACCCCCATTTGCTTTCTCCCCTTCATCTGCATTGCAGGAGGATTGTTTATAATGAAGTCATTTCTTTTCCCCCCAAAAAATCAAATCAAATTGATTTTATTGAAGAAATGATTTTTTTTAGAGCCCCTACAGATAAACTATGACCCAGAAAGCTGCTTTTCAACTGAGTTGGAAAAGAGTCACTTTAAAAGATGTTGCTACATGCCAGTCACCCCCACCCCACAAAAAAACACATTCCACAGGCAAGGCTTACCTGCTTCCGGCTTTTAAAAAACAAAAAAAGGTTTGCACACAAAAAACACAAATACAGTCCATGTTGTAAAAATGGTTTCCCAGAGCTATCATACCCTTATTTTTTTTTGGGGGGGGGGGCGTCTTTTCCACAGAAAACTAACTCACCTTAGCTCACAAAACATTTATTAACATCAAGACCATGCACAAGTAATACACATAAAATGTTAAATTACAAAGGACACCCTGATAACTCACTGTACTGCCACAACATTTTCTAAATATGTGCTGTACATGTTTCCCTCCTCAAGGGCATTGCCTAGGCCCTCAACAATCAGAGGGTGATATCAGCAGAGGGCTCATGACTAGTTATTTAACCGCTATCAGATAATGAGTTAGGAAAATATTACACTTGTCAGAGATATGTCAGGACATTCCAATCTCTCTTTGACTTTTCTAAGCTTCTTGTCCTTGATTATAGTACAACCAACTGGTAGAGATCGCTCTTCTTTTCATATAGCTTTCTTTTTATGTTGCCAACATGCTCAAAAACCAAGTCTAATTAAGTATATTTCAAACTACTGTATAAGATAGTAGTGTGCTGCTAAGTATTAGAAGATAGGTCACCCTCTGTATTTCTATGCTAATGATAGCCATTTTTGCTCTTGTTTGCTTGCTCTAACTTTCTTGTGTGTGTGCATGTAGGGCATGACGGGTATCTAACAGCCATTTCTGTTGAACAGATTTTTTGTTATTACTTGAAATTAACCATAAGCTGTTAAAGGGAATGTAAACCCTCATTACCAATTAGTTCCCCCTTTGTTTCATTTCTTTTGTGATGCTCTCCCATTTGTTCTCCATCTTTAGGCAACACTTCTTTGATGACACTTGACCATATCATTTTGGCCCAGGTCTCTCCCCACCTTTGTTTTTCACAGCTGTCTTGTGAAAAGCCATCTGCTCCTGGCAGAGTTTGCCCTGTGATTCTCAGACCTCAAGAGCTTTAGTACTTTTGATGCCAATGAAACAGGGTTCTCTCTCAAATCCTGCAATACCTCTGAGGACACTTGCCAAGTACAAACACATCTCAGCGTCTTGGTCAAATGTTCTAAAATGGTGATATCCAATTTAAAGATATTTTGTACTCGTGAATAGTAGCCACCACAACCTGCAACTTGATAAACTGCTATGGTCATTTAAAACAATTATTTTGTTTAATTTTAAGGTAACATCATAACCAGATAAAATAAGTCTCACCCACAATAAGCATCACAAAGTACGCTAAGATAAAACATTGTCTAATGCATGTATTTTACCAGGTCCTAAATTTAAATGATGGCATGAAATGCTCCCATTTCAGTGTAATCACATTGCTGCTTGACAAGAGTGTCCAGTGCAATAAAAATATGAGTTACACCCAAAATGGCTAATTGTCAGGAACAATGGGAGTTGCGACTTCTTTCACATGACAAGACCACACATTACCTACTCACTTCCCCTGTGCTTGCTTTACTAATAAACCATTAATTGGGTTGCCACCATCCCAGGTCCTTATGGTACATGCAGAAAACCCAGAGGAAGGGAGCAACATTTCCCCTGCCTTCCTGATGGGCATCTTCAATAACTTGTGGTTTCTGCCTTCTATGTAGAAGGAAGAGGCAGAGACTATATTCCTTCTTTCCCCATGAACTACAGACAACTTAAAGGAAAGGAGGGGTGTCTTTCTGCCTTTGTAAAAAAAAAAAAAATTCCTTCCAGTAGCACCTTAAAGACCAACTAAGTTAGTTCTTGGTATGAGCTTTCGTGTGCATGCACACTTCTTCAGATACACAGATCTGAAGTGTGTATCTGAAGAAGTGTGCATGCACACGAAAGCTCATACCAAGAACTAACTTAGTTGGTCTTTAAGGTGCTACTGGAAGGAATTTTTTTTTTTTTTTTTTTTTGACTATGGCAGACCAACACGGCTACCTATCTGTTTCTGCCTTTGTGTTGTGCTTTTGCAGAACAAACGAACAGCTCAGATGCTTTAAAATTATACCATAAAAAGACAGAAAACAAATGATTTTTTTAAAAGCAAGAAAGATATCTGGCACTTTATTTCTACCTTGATGCAACTTCAAAGGAGTAAGCCTTCTCTCATTCCCCATCAAAAGGAAGGAACAGAATTTACAAGAAACTCACTTGCATAGGTGTCATACCTCTAGACAGATCCTAATCGGGCAATAAACACAGTACAGTGGTACCTCTAGTTAAGTACTTAATTCGTTCCGGAAATCCGTACTTAACCTGAAACTGTTCTTAACCTGAAGCACCACTTTAGCTAATGGGGCCTCCTGCTGCCGCCGCGCAGCCAGAGAACAATTTCTGTTCTCACCCTGAAGCAAAGTTCTTAACCCGAGGTACTATTTCTGGGTTAGAGGAGTCTGTAACCTGAAGCGTATGTAACCCAAGGTACCACTGTATTTCCTTTTCCTCCTACCCTCCATCATTGGAAGAGGAAAGGTGGGGGTTTTTTAAACAGTGTAGCAGAAATACCAGCCCTTTCGCTACCGTTTGCCTTGTGTACCTTGATGGCTACAAAACATGCAACCATGATAAAAATGTATAGATATTAGCATTAAAGCCTCAGCGCCTAGGACTTGCCGATCGAAAGGTCGGCGGTTCGAATCCCTGCGGCGGGGTGCGCTCCCGCTGCTCGGTCCCAGCGCCTGCCAACCTAGCAGTTCGAAAGCACCTCCAGGTGCAAGTAGATAAATAGGGACCGCTTACCAGCGGGAAGGTAAACGGCGTTTCCGTGTGCGGCTCTGGCTCGCCAGAGCAGCGATGTCACGCTGGCCACGTGACCCGGAAGTGTCTCCGGACAGCGCTGGCCCCTGGCCTCTTGAGTGAGATGGGCGCACAACCCCAGAGTCTGTCAAGACTGGCCCGTATGGGCAGGGGTACCTTTACCTTTTCCTTTAGATTATGGCATTCTGGCAGTTCCCTGCCCTCTCCACATGCAGCAGAAAAACACTGCGGTTGGGAAGTTGACTAGAGCCAGGACTGCTACCAACCATTTGATTCCATTCCAGGCAGGATTTCATTAAATTAAATTTCACTGTAAATAAGTTAAAAACACACTCACCATAACCGAAATAATAAAAATGCAGCTTTAATAATAACTTATTTTAGTGAACTTTTAATAAATAAAAATAAGCACTGCTTAGTCAAAGGAAGAGATGCTCCACAAAAGATGCTGGAAGCCCAGGGCTTATGGGACAAAAAGAAAAACAGACAAGTTCATTCCTCTGTAAAAGACTAAGAAACGCTCCATGAGCACTGAGACTGCAATCTAAGATTCACTGAGGTTAAAAACCCATTATCCTTTTCAAATGGCAATGTGAACATGCATGAAATAGAAAACTCCGCCCCACTAAGAAAGAAAGTAGATTCTCCCCTTTGAGTTCCCCCAAACACAAGCCACAGGGAGCAGTTCAAATGAAAGTATTATGAAGAACCATTAGGCAAGTTTGATCTACTGTAAAACACTTTCTCACAGAACACTGAGACAAAACAACCTTTAACACCCTTTTTCACTTCAAACATAGCATTATCTGTGTGCATGGCTTGGCTCTTAATAGGATGAAATTGTATACTAAATTGCATAGTTCACTGTAATGGCAAAGAATATTTAAAATGTTTGGAACTCGGTTGCCTAAATATTGAATTATTGAGAATACACAGTTCAAGAATTACACTCTGCTAATCTACTTGACTGTCTCGCTCCCGGGAACTTGGCTACACATTGTCAGGGGGAGTTCAGCTTTGTGCAGGATTGTTCTGACAGCAGAATAACATGCAATGGCAGCTGGAGAAATATTGTGCAATTCTAGAAGCCCTGAAAAATCAGCATCATAAATATTCACATAGAGGCTGATTTGTTTTCTTACCAGTAACACATTGTTATTCACAAATATTAATTGGTTTTTAAATACCACCTGTTACCGGGTACTCCCACCCCCAACATATTAAAATGCCACGAGAATCACTCTCTTCCTAGGCTTATAACTACCATGCTGCCTGGAAATTTAATGATGTGCCCAGGCGCACAGCTTCCACTACTCAGATCACAAGAGGCAGGGAATAATTACTGCTTTGTGCCATTCATTGCTGAAGGATTCATGCACCCCAAAGGGCAACTGGCTCTTTCCTCAGAAGACAAGGCTATCACTGATGTCAAGGGAAAAGAGGTTTGAAGCTAAGAACCAGAAACTCCTAGAGCAGTGAAGAACCTACTAACAGCTGTTGCCTTCCTTGATTTTAGGACTGCCCATGAAGCAGCCAGAAGAGCCACATGTTTCAAATACATGTCACAAGTATACAGCAAAACTGTTATAACTCATCTTTTTTATTCCCTGCCCCCCAATCCTATTGAGCGATTATTTGCAAAACGAGAGAATGGCAGAACTAGTAATTTGCTCAAAACACATTGGTTTCCTCCCTGTTGTAACAGTGGCATGCCTAATCTCTTCCCTGGCAAAGGAGAAGTTTCACCCAAGAAAATTAAACAGCTTGTTATAAATATGGCACAAGAGACCAACGATATGGCTTCAGATTGCCTCTGTGGGTATTATGGGCCTACAGAAGTATATTGAACTCTACTTTTATTAACACCACTGACAAATATTTATAGCAGACACAATTTGGCATAGCAGTGGTTAAGCCTATTTGAAATTCAATTTTTCTAAATCACAGACTGAGTTTGCTCCAAAATGCATCAAATGAGACAACTACATTGTACTTGAAGTCTTAAATGCATACTCAGGACAATAAACAATCATCTGATAAACTTTTATCAAAGTGGTCAATAAATTCTAAAACAGTCCAGTGCCTACTTATGTGTAGAGTGTGACAAATCGTGTTAAAACAATTATTAGGACCAATTTGCAGTAAATGCCAAAAATAATTTTTCACATGAGCAGGACTCCATGAAACAAATTGTAAACAAATTATGATGAGTACTTAACATTTAGCAGGGGAGATCATGAAGGTTTTCCCATTGTGAGGCTCATCCATTGCCCTCAGAGTATGCTGACCCCAGCTTTTTCCTCAAATGCAGGGAATTCAGCTATAAAATTTGTGGTAGCATAATTTGTAGTATTCAAATGTGATGACAGCTGTGCAGTAACCACACAAAAAAAATCACATGGGCAGGGCTCCATGAAGCTGGTAAAATACTTGGAAACAAATAATCATGAGTATGGAAGTGCTGTATTTCTCCCTAGGCAGAAGGACTATAATTCAAGAATGCATTAGCAACCTGGTTCCAAGTTCAGCCTATGTCTTGCACTCATCATCTCTAATTATGTTAATTTACTGCTAAAATTAAACACATTATAATGCTTCATTTATATCTGAATGTATGCTCTATTTTCCCCAGCTATTCTTTTGTATTTTAAGAGCATTCTTGGATTTTACTTTCAGGATGTAGATGTCTGACCTATACCCATATGAGTCACAGCACACTTTCTACAATGCTTATGTACGTAGTATTAATTTTTAAAAGTGCAAGGGTTTTCCAACATCACTATTAAATGAATAGATAATGAAGTTGGAAATCCTTTGCACTAGTTAAAAAGTCAAGCAGAAAATTTGGAAGTAAATGTATGGTGTAGGGGTGTCAGCAACCCTCAGTAAGATGGTTGCGTTTTCCAGGTCTGAGTCTTCATATGAAAGTGTTTGGTTCTTCTGGATCAACCCTTAGCTATGATCACATAATGCTTATGTTGAAGTTTGCACCTACTTCAAACCCAGAAATATTAGAATAAGGTGAAAGGTGGTTTAATGAACAGAGGTTGGTCTTCTAATTCTTCTAACCTATGAAACAGCACTGAATTCCAGATCACACACCTGGTCATAACAAATTGGGACAGTTCAGTAAATGGCCTATCTATCTATTTGTTGAATCAATCTAAGTTAAAGATCTGATGAGTGATAAAGCACTTGTTTAGAAAAGTGTTTCCACTGGAACATTGCCATGACTGCCAACATACCCTCTCTTTCAACTCTCATTAAAAAATAAAAATAAAGTGCTGAATTGAAATAGCATCCATCAATGGGAAACTAGGCAGCAAAACATAAAGCATGGCAAACCCAAAACGAATTTCTATTATGGTAGTGAAGAAAGCAAATATAATGAAATAATGAAAGCCTTACATCCCATGGCTTTCATTTGACCCAAGAGCTGCAACAAAAATGCCACCCCTCTGTGCATACAACCTAGCTTGACTAGGTGGGTTAAAATTTAAATGGGAAGAAAAGATGGTAATCAATTTTATGGACTCTCTCAGACAGGGCTGGTGCAATACATTTTTCCGCTTGAGGCAAAACAGAAAATGCTGCCTCCCCTACCACTGCCTGAGGCAGCTGGAGGTGGCCTTGGGGCAGCATCGGCTCATGGAAGACAACAGGAAACAAAAATTAGAGCTGGAGTGGAGCAACTGGCAGCAGCAGCCCTGCTCTTCCCAGGTGGCAGCCATGGGGTACAAGCACAGGAGGCAGTGAGTGGTTCAGTCCTTGGGGCCTTCAGAGCCAGTTCCAGGCTCCGGTTCTAAGGTGGCAGAGGAAGGACCTTCCCCCTCAGGAAGTGACAGAGTTGACAAAGGCAGCTCCTAGTCATAGCCAAAGGAGGAGCGGCAAAAGCAGCAAAGTCGCATGAGGATGCACCTCACCTTCTGTTCCAGTTCTGACGCCTCTCCCCGCTGTCCCCAGCCTGCCGTCTGAGGCAACTGCCTCAGTGAGGCCAATGGGAGGGGCAACAAGATACTGAGATGTGTAAAGACATTTGGTTGTATTTTATACCAACCACCTACTACAGTGCAGTCTTCTCATGGCATACACCTGAACAAACATAGGTCAGACGTATGAAAGAAAAGGCGTGGAGTGGTGATGACCTTGAGAGAGAAACAGTGTGGGATGTCTCTGACCCCACACACCACCAGCATGTGGCCCAAGGAAGATCACTGCCATGGCAATGTTGACTCAAATGGCGGGGAGAAGTTAGATGGAAAAAAGTATCCCCAGCCCTGTGCTAAGGAGATCCTTATTAGCAAGAGAGGAAGGCAACAAAGAGTCGTATCTGCTATCAGAAAAACAGCACTCTTGGCAATGCATTCTCTCACAGAAACAGATGACTCTTCCGATGCATATCCAGAGGCCAAATTTAAGGCAAACTCAAAACACACATTGATTCCTAATCATTTTGATTCAACAGCAAAAAGTACTAATGCATACCACAACTTGGTAACCAATTAAACTTATCTATACAGAGCACACACATACCCTGCCCATTTTTTTCCACCGCAGCTTTTGAAATGACAACCACTACAAAGGCTGGGCAAAAACCTGAAGGTTAATGGTAGAACACATAGCTAGCATGAAAAGGCAAACCAACATCTCTGGATAGGTCTATGAAAGAGTCCAGCCAGAATAATTGGACTGAGCTAGATGGACCCATGCTCTGCGCTGCTATAAGGCAGTTTTGTATGGTCCTCATCAAAATTCAAAAGTAGAATGCTTACTTGATATATATATCACATTGAAAAGTTAAGCACTGCTTTAGCTTTCTAACCCAAAATGAGTTTGTTTTACACAGACTTGATGTATTCATTCGGTGATTAGGGCAACTGATTTACTTACAGGTTCCTGAACTTTTTTAAACCAAGTATATTGAGCACTCAAGCAGAGATATTTAAAATATGTAACTGAACACAGTAAGAGAATTGTACTTGGAAAAGAAAGGAAATCATACTTGCAAATGTTTTAGGAATTATCGTGCATTTTTATTTGTCATGATGAGTGGATTTCCTCATACAACTGTGCTTTATAGTGACCTTGGGCATTGAAGGCTGTTTATTTACTCTCTTTCCTATTTTCCAACAGCTAATAATTAAATTGTACTTCAGGGTATGCAGCAGAATTACCAAACCTTCCTGCAGAATTGCTTTACCCTTTATTGAAGCGTTTGGGGAAGGGCATAGACAATAAGGATAACCTCTTATCTTAGTGATACTATTATTTCTTTTTATTATTAGAATTAAAGAATAGGAACTGTACAGAGTTAATGCAGACAAATGTATTTTTCATCCTCCTAGTATTTTAATTAAACCCTTTTGTCGTGTCTGCTAAGCAAGTTCAAAGTGTTGCAATGCAGCTGCAAAGGGAACACAGAAGCCTTGTTATGCTCGAGGAAAGAAATGTTTTCAACTTTCCCCAAATCAACTGCTGTAATTACTATAGGAATAAATCAAATTTACAGCAGGCAAAAACAGGGCATAATCATTTTTGTGCAGCAGTAAATGAGTTTATTTTTGTTGCAATGCGTTAAAAGTTTAGTGTTCTCTACATGTCAGACAGAAATTTCTGTTAATATCCTTTGCATTTCTTTATTAATGAGATGAGGAATTTACTATTAAGATATTCAAGTCATTGCAATCTCTCTTGTTAATGGATAAGCTTCAACAAGACCTAAAAGTATTTTTCAGAACTACTAATATAATATATAGGCACAGAACACTGCCATAAACACTGCAGATTATTCTTTTTTTCAAAAATATCAATAGCTGAAATTAAACAGCATGGTAATTTATTTAGATTTCTATTCTTTTAGGACACTGCTACACTGAAGACAAAGGCAATCCTAATTTTCATTATTACTGTAGGTTTCCCCCCTGTTCAGTTTAACAGAACGTGTAGAGGCTTTTTACCATGCCTCAGACTACAGATGTTTTTAAAAAGCACATTCAACCTCTGCCCTCCCTTCCTCTCCTTCCACTAAGCCTTTCCAGAAGATGAACAATTTCTGATTTCCAAGCAATTTATCATTTGCCTGCCTCTCTCCACAATAATGAAGTGTGAGATGGCAGGCTTAGGAAATTATTATATAGCCTGAATAGTTTGCATTCATACAACTGATTACGGTTTTGCAGAACCTAAACATAATATTGTCAAAATGTGATCACTTGTGTATACAATGGAAAAGCTCACTGCAGAGTAGCAGGGAAAACTGGGGTGCTGTAAGCGTTCCTTTAGTGAAGCAGTATTGTTAAACATAAAAGCATTTGCATTTGGTTAGGAAGCCAATTTTCCATATAATTATATGCACACACCCACACGTGCCCAAAATAAACTATAGAGGCCTTGCCTGAAATGAAGGTCCTCCCTCCTCCCAGGAGCTAGCAAAGAGATGTCCATAACTCCACTCCGTGGATCATGATTTGTGAACAGTACTTCAGAAATCAATAACAATGGAATTACTCTTAGGGCAGGGGTGATAAATATGCAGCCCTTCAGATGTTTGATGGACTACAGCTTCCATTATCTCGGACTACTGGCCATGCTATCTGTTGCTGATGGGAGTTGGAAACCAAGAACATCTAGAGGGCCACAGAGTTGCCACCCCTGCTTTAGAGCAAGGGGATATGGATGCTTAACAGATCCTACTTGGACATCCTGACTATCTACCCATTACCAAATTTGCATCAGGGAAGGTAGTTTAAGATGATTCAAGCTGTAAGCTATACACTTCAAATAAATATCTTAACCAGGGACAAATAGAAGAAGATGCCTTCACTCAGGTATGGCTCCCCTTTATCACACACACAGCCCAACAAGACAAAGATAAGAATCCACCAACAGCATACGAATCAATATGGCTAATCTGATCCAAAAACACCCACCCACCCCACTCACACATGAAAACAAAGTTCACCACAGCCAATCACAAACAAACAACCATACCCTAGGCCAACCCCAACCTCTCTCACCACCAAAGGAACACAAGCGAATAGTAAAGAAAACCTGCACAAGCGACGCTGACACAAAACCCCACACATACATTAAGCAGAACAGAAGCATTGCCACCCGACCCCACCACCACTCACCATTCCCCCTCCACCTCCTCCCCCCTTTTCTTCCTAATGTAACACTAATGTCTCAACAAATGAAACTGATCTGTAGAAAATGTAACTTGAAAAAGAGACATTGCACATACTCTTGTAAACCAAGAAATCTTATAAATAAATAAATATCTTAACCAAGCCACATTATGATACCCAAAGTAACAAATATCAAGATACGGAGATGTGATGAATATAGACATTTGATTGTATCATACCAACCACCTCCTACAATACAGTCATCTCATGGCATACACCTGAACAAAAATTTCAGGATTCAGCTGTTTCTCATATTTGCAGTTAGTCAGTTTGGGATGCTTATACACACAATTACCAGGAGATGGCTAAAATGAATGAAAGGTCACAAATCAAAAACAGCATAAATTTCATCACAATAAACACAGCACATTTCAGTATAACTGATCTACATTTCGAAACTTCAAGTGTTATATATGCACATCTGAATTTGAGCACTTCCAGGTTGGTGCTAGAATTAAAGTCCCATTAAGCAAGACTTGTTGAGTTCAAGAATACGTAATACCTGAAGTACTTGGTTTCTCCTTGACGCCAGTCCAGGGGACAGCATAGCAGAAAAATACTTCATGTAGACAGCAACCTTCTGCTGAGCAATTACTAACTAAAAGAAATGTTGACTCTGGAAACATTTCTGCAAGACCTCTGCCTTTACCAGGTAGCGATATAAATCTACTTTCCGCAAAGGAGCCTTCAGGAATAATGTGTCAAGAGAAGATGTAAAAAGCAATTCATCATTGCAAGTAGAAAAGGTAACCTGAAAGCAGCAGAGGATGAGGACAACGTTTTGTAGAATTATGTAGATTGGCCACCTAGCCCTTTGATCAGACACTATCACTACAGGTTGCATGTCAGTACATCTGCTGATAATCTTTGTTGTGACTGAATCTCAGCAGTAATGTGCCATTCAGCTCAAAAAGACCCAGCATTTGGGAGATAGCTACTTCATTTATTCCAGGGGTGTTCATGTGAGACTATGAAGTCAAACTCGGTAGGGTCTTGGGAAGAGAGACTAGAGCTAAGCTGTAAATCCACCAAGGGTAGCCCAAGTAATTGTAAGCCTTCAGAAGGGTTTTCCTATACAAGTTTAAGAGCTGAGAGGGTTCCTCTGTTCTTTCTTTGGTGTTCGTACCCACTAACAGTTTGGGCAAGCATGTCTTATCCTCAACCCTGAATGCTACCTGCCATTCATGGTTCTGGCTTCAAATCCCATAGCTCCACACATTTAAATGAAAGAAAAAAAGGAAAATATCTAACTGGCAGAAATATAGGAGTCAAACATGTTTCCAGCTTTACTCTGAAACACGATTAGACTACAACTTTAGGGCAGATGTTCAGAAAATGTCTCATTAACCACCTTCCTAAGCAATGAACTACAGATCCCCAACACACTTTTCTACAGTGCCTGTTACTCTTCTGCATATTCTCTTAAAACTGTCCTCTCCTCTTTCCTGAACAGAAGGCTCCACAAAACAAAGACGTCATCATTTAGTGATAATATTTAATAATGAGCACATACCACCTGCTCTCTAACCTTACTGTTTTGGATTTGCAGTTCTACTATTAAAATAAAGCATTCATACATGCCAATAACATTCAATGACAACTAGCTTCAAGAGCAGAGGCAGCAATTTATATTACAGACAAAACTGGATGGAATATATAAGCCATTGCCTTCCCTCTGAATATTTATGGGGAAAAGCAAAGCCTAATCAGGGTACTTTTAGGTCACCATTCATTACATGATCCCATGAAGAGTACGATACAATTAAAACATTCCAACAATTAAAAGAGGTAAAAATCACAGCACATTCTTAAAATAATCATCTATAGAGAAAAACCCATAGAGCTGCACAACAACCTCTTACATATTATATTACATTATAAGTATTGTAGCTATGTGACCACGTGTTCAGGGAAAAGCACTGGTGCTCAAAAGGATGCCATGCTTTATTAGCCTAAGCTCTTGCGCCATGAAAAGGTAGCCTATTCCTAAAGTGTTTAGGATGCAAGGCATTGACAGGCAATTCATACCTATCCAATTTTATCATAAAAAATCCAAGGTAAGCAAACTATAATTCCTTAGGCAACTTATTCTATTTCCTGAATTGCTATTATAGTTTTGAAATTTTCCCCAGTATTTAACCTAAATCTGTCCTCTTAGTTTAAGCCCAATGGGCCTTATGTCCTCTCGGTGGATATAATGAATGATTATTTCACACGACAAACATGCCCAGTTTTTACCATCTTTCGTCATGTGATTTACTTTATGAACTTTTTATAGCTCTCCTCTAATGAATTTTTTTTTCCCTCTAATGAATTTTTAATGCCACACATTGCAGATTCATTTTCTGTTATGAAACACAGCTCTGTTATGAACCATACACCCCTCCAAAATAATCTCAGAAGTGTGACTTTCTAGACAGTTAGTTATCCACAAAATTTCAACCTGTAATTTAGGTATTTCTGATGCAAATCACTTTATTTGTTCTTGTGGCTTTAATTTTGCTGCTATCTCTGCAGCTCTCCAGTTTATTATTTTGATATCCCACCTGGCATCTTTCTAAGGTGTTTCATTTCTGCCTGATATAGAATTATTCATTAACTGGATAAGTATATTGTCTAATCCTTCACCCAAGTAACTGAACAAAAAACAGAAATTGGAACAGCACTGCGTCCAACATTGATTCCTGTTGAACACTGTTCAATATTTTATTTTATTTTATTCCCCCCCCCCAATCTGATGAGCATGCATACTGAGGGGGTGTGGGGAATGGTTCCAGTCAGCTGCTCACAAAATTCACCATTTCTTCCAGTCAATAGTGCTTAAGCTTTTTATTTCTGAATGAAAACTTTAAAAAAACCCACAAAGGTATATAATCATGTGTTACTTAATTGCAGCACCTCAGTGCTGGGATAGCCAACATAGTGCCCTTCAGATAATGGACTCCCAACTCCCATCATCTGTGACCCCTGGCCATGCTGGCTCTGGCTGATGGGAATTGGAGTCCAACAACATCTGGAGGGCACAACATTCACTACCTCTTTGAGAATACAAAAACATCAACAGAAGGGATGGCAATATGCTACCAATTGACATCTCTAAAATTACATGTCTTCAAAACATTGGCTTTCAAACATCTGCTGAATATTTACCACAAGTCTGCAGCAATTCTAGAATGCTATTTTAACATATTTCTAAAACAGACAGGAGACCATTCTCTCTTTAATCAGTAGTATGAGAATTTCTCTCCAACTTTTTAAGTTTAAGCTTTTCTGTTGAAAACCTTTGTTCTGGAATGCCATGGTCAGTGTTCATACAAATTGAAACTAACAGGGCTACAATAGTAAAGAAAACCAGTTCTCCCACAAGCTATTTTTTACATGTTTCTACATGGTATACCTTTCTTCTTAACATAACTATGATGAGCCATTTCTAGCCAATGAAACCTAACTACCCAATCTGAAACATCCAGTAAAATAATAGAAGAACATATTCTGACTAACTCTAACAAAGATCACAACCAAGTAACGTGGGACATCAGTCACTTAGAAGAATGTGCTCAGTAGCTCCCAGAACTATTTCCCCACTTTCTTGGAAACATAAGTTCTTGGAAACATTAAACTTTTATTTATTGTTTTATGAATCATTTCCTATGAAGCAGCCTGAAGCAATTTCACAATAAAGAATAAGGAAAATAAAAATATCCACAATAAAGCATATATAAAACCATTTCATTCATTCATTCACACACACACACACACACACACACACACACACACACACACTTAAAATAGTTTCAAACCCAGTGCAGATACCAACTGGGACTTTTTCTATTCAGAAAGCTTATTGAAAGAGAAAGGTTTTCAATAGGTGCCAAAAAGTCAACAGGGGCAGTACTTGTCTGATATGTAAGACTTTTGCTGTTATCATAAAAACAAAAAGAAAGTATAAATGCCTTCAGTAGAAACATTAAATGCAATTGAAAAAAGGGTTTGTCTTGGATTTACAGCTCATGATTTGTGTGGACTGAGGCAATCCACAAGTCTGGATTCGGATGGCATACAAAGTTCCCATGCTTACTCTCACAGCAGCAAGTCTATTCAATTCCTGGAATACTTCAGGGGAATAATAATAATTTAAATATGCCAGAAGCTGTTTGGAACTTTTTTTAAAAAATGGAAGGGTGACATCCACAGGTGGCAGCCATTTGCGGCTGCACGTCAGGTGCTGTGCAACTGTCAACCCACAGATCTTTTTGAACCCAAAAGAGGATGGAATAGGGTGGGCTTATGCATGCTCAGTGCAAAATGGTTGCTGTCCATACATACTTTATATAACTAAATAAAGAGTTTTCGGAAGAACCTAGTTCCCTTTTTTCTTCATCTGTCCCTTCAAAGGAAGCTATCTGTGGTGCTTCTTGGTCATTATTGTCTACTTACTGGCAGTGGCTCTCCAGGGTTTTAGATATGACTCTTTTCCCAGTCATACTTGGAGAAGCCGAAGATTCAACCTGGGTCCTTCTGCAGGCAAAGCATGTGCTCTACCACCAAGCTGTGGCCCCTCACCTCCCTCTCCCCATAATCCAGTCTTCTCTCAACAAGTCATCAAGAGGACACATCTGGATCTGCCAAATCTCATTTGTTCTCAACTCTCCTCAACTGTCCTAATTTTTTCCTACTTCTAATCAACAGCCTTTAAAGAGCGTGCCAGGACAACAAGAACGGAGGGTGGGGAGAATCCAAGGCTGAAGGCAGGTCTGTCCTGTTTAATTAAGGAATATTGTGCTGGATATTGAACAGATCTCAGCTGGCTCAGCAAAAACGTAAGTAACAAAATAAGTTTTTTGTGCAAAATCCTTTATAGGTGAGTTACAGTGAAGGGAAAGATAGTCACTTGCACATACAGAATGAATTTGTTTCCTGGTCTCCCCCTAATGCCTCAACAAATGAAATGGATTTGTAAAAATGTTACATGGGGGGGGAAAAATACGAGGCATTACACTTACACTGTAAAACAAGAAAACCCTTAATAAAATATTAAAAAAAAAGGTTTTTTGGACCATTAGAAAAAAATAACCCCCCAAACCTGACCTTTATCAGGTCAACTGCAATGCATTAGGATGGAAATTAAAGGATAAATGGAGAAAAAAAAAAAAGAAGTACTGTTTTGGGGGACAGGGGGCGGGTGGGTGTCGAGGACTCCCTGGTCCTGAATGGGGTAACTGTGCCCCTGAAGGACCAGGTGCGCAGCCTGGGAGTCATTTTGGACTCACAGCTGTCCATGGAGGTGCAGGTCAATTCTGTGTCCAGGGCAGCTCCATCTGGTACACAGGATGAGACCCTCCCTGCCCGCAGACTGTCTCGCCAGAGTAGTGCATGCTCTGGTTATCTCCCACTTGGACTACTGCAATGCGCTCTATGTGGGGCTACCTTTGAAGGTGACCCGGAAACTTCAACTAATCCAGAATGCGGCAGCTAGACTGGTGACTGGGAGCGGCCGCCGAGACCACATAACACCGGTCCTGAAAGACCTACACTGGCTCCCAGTACATTTCTGAGCACAATTCAAAGTGTTGGTGCTGACCTTTAAAGCCCTCAACGGCCTCAGCCCCAGTATACCTGAAAGAGCATCTCCACCCCCAGACACTGAGGTCCAGCTCTGAGGGTCTTCTGGCAGATCCCCCCCTGAGGTTATAGGGAACCAGGCAGAGGGCCTTGTTGGTGGTGGCGCCCGCCCTGTGGAACGCCCTCCCATCAGATGTCAAGGCAATAAACAACTTTCTGACTTTTAGAAGACATCTGAAGGGAGCCCTGTTTAGGGACCCCTCTGCCCATCTTGAATGCCTGAGAGGGTCTGCAGGGAATGAGGCAGTCTTTTAGACATTTGGGACATAAGTCATTTGGGGCTTTCGACACCAATGCTTCTCTGCTGCAAAACAAACACCAATAATAATAATTAAAAAAAAAAAGAATTTGTTTCCTGGTTAGAAAACTAAATCAAGACCCTAATCATGGGACAGGTCTTCATTGATACACAGAATCCTGACTGCAATACTGTGAAGTAGTTCCCTCCACATATATTTCAGTACAATGTTGTTATTTTAAAAATGAAGATGTTCTATATATCCTCCACTTTCAAACAGCCACACAGCGTTTCCATTTAGGGTTCAGCCCATGCTATCCTCTTATCTTTAGAAGATTAGTTCTTTTAACTTGCTAAGACAGTTGCAAACATTGGTTATGTATAGGATGTATATAAAATGGCCAAAGAGCCAAATGAGAGGCAGGATTGCTGAATGCTCCTGTTTCACACTGCCACCTGACCACACCCTCATGAGCTATTGTTCAAGTGGGTGTGGTCAGGTGGCAGTAAGATGTTTTGTAAGCTGTAATTGGTGACCATGCCTAACAGAACAACCACCACAGCAAGCCAGGTTGGAAGGAAGGCAGCCCCACCCCTTCCTGTTATAGAAAAGTGAGTCGTCAGCATCATTCATCAGGATGCTACTACCTTCTATAAAACCTGTGGCTATTCTGCTTTATTACTTTGTACTTTTAAATACCATCTTTAAAATTAATCTAACATGTACAGTATTGACATGACATTTTGGAATGAACTGTATATCTAGCTGACTGACTTTTGCTTACAATTTCAAAAAATAATCAAGTTAATATAATTCATATGTCAATTCCCAATTATAAAAGCTAAAAAAAAAATTGTCGAAATGTAAACTAAAATTTGTATAGTTGCTTTCAAATATACTACAGGCAACCCCCTATCTGCATGGGGGTTTGGTTCCAGATCATGCACAACGGTGGAGCATGCATAGACCCAATGCACCCCCTTTTCCAACCACTTCTGGGTCGCAACGATGCTTGTGTGAACAGCCGTGCATCAATTGGATGTGCATAAATCTGCAGTTGTCTGTATCAAGTATCAAGATTGAAAGAAAAGTAGGTCTAATTACAGCTACAAAAACATTTTTATGGGCTTATCCTATGAGCCACTGCACTGATGCTTTCCCATTCCTTCCCACGTCCTCTATCCCTCCATACAGCATTCTTGTGCTACTAAAAGCTCACTGTATCATTCTCTCAGGATAGGAACTGAAGTCTCTCATATAGCCTCACAGAATGTCCAGATAAAATAGTGCCTTTAAACTACAGTGGTGCAAGTTCAACTGCATTTATTATGCCAGTCCACAAGATCAGAATGTAAGCTTGTAGGCATTTCTTGTCTCTCAGGTTGCCTACAAACTTACCAGCTGGCTCAAAGCAATGATTTAATGGTTTTGCATGCACATCTAGCGAAGCACAAGCTTCCTTGTTTCTCCATTTTCCTACCAGTAACACCTATAATGTGTGGCAATGTTCACCAGTGCTGCTTTCTCCCAGAGAACATCCTTTTCCTTCCTGCTATCATTTTATTCAATCTTTCATCTTTTCAAGGATAGGAGCCGAATCCCAAGCAAATGTGTTTCACAGCAACATGTTTAAAGCTTGTGGGCATCTGGATAGCCACAGAAGCCTGCACTAGACAGGTCTTTGGTCTGATACAGCAGGGCTTTTCTTATGTTCTTAACAGAAAGCATCTACGTGACCAAGAACTGTAAGCACAACAATTTATCCATCCCCCCTCATTTCCTCAGATAGGTGGCCCCATCACCTTTCTCCCTCCTCCTGCTGACTTGCATGAAATGTCACAGTGCCAGTTAGAACAGAGGTTATGATGCTGGGTTGCTTTTTCCAAAAGAAAAGAAGAGAGACAGGGAGAGTAAGCTAAAGAGAAAAAGGTAACAAAGTGCTTCAATTGCACCAAGAACTACTTCAATAAACTGCATTCCATTATCACTGATGCATTGAAAAATAGTCTCCATATTTCTTCAAAGGTTTTAAGCTTGTCTTCTTGAACACTATGTACCACTATCAAACTTAATTATGCTAGCCAGATGCAGATCACTAGTTCTTATTATTCACCTATTCCTCCAAGACTCCAGTCACCCTATCAATTAGATTACTACTAGGAATCTACAACAAAATGATGCAGATCAAGTGCTCAATTTCATATATTTTTTTCCAATATATCCTTTCCATTAATCCTCCACCTGGTTTTCAATCTTCTCCCCCAAGAGATACTCAGCATCTTGTGACCACGGAGTCCTCATTAGGCTTTGAGGTTATGCCCCTTAGTTTTTCACCCCTAAACTCTTTATTTCTCCAAATCCTGGAGTCAACCCAAGCATGCTGATACCCTGCTCTCTTTATTTCACTGCAGTAGGAAGCTATGAGGTGTTATGTGCTTCTCTCTCCTGGAATCCTTCCTTCAGGGCAGGTGAGAGTAGATGGCCCAGTGGGAGAGGAGGAGGAAGTCCAGCTAATACCAAACTCACCTTCCTAACAAAAGAAGTAGGAATCAGCAGGTTTGGAGGAATGCAGAAGTTTGCAGGAAAAATATCTTATGAAAAAACTGAAGGAGGGAAAATGTATCCTCAAAATAGCCCAGTGGCAACTGAAAGGCTCAGGGGCCACAGAATGCTGAATGGCTGCTGGGCCAGAGTTTGATGGGGAGAAAACTAAGGTAAAGGAAATGGAATGGAATGGAGTTTCCTGCAAAAGGTGCATAGCTAGCTGGCATTCTGGACAGAAGTACACCACAAACAAAATGGCACTTGGTTTTGCTGCAGAGCCCAGTTGTTAATATACAAGATTATGCCCACCTTCAATACCAAGTGGTATTACAGTATTACTCAGACAGTAAGAAGAAAAACTCATAAAAGTAATTTTAAAATCCACAATAAAACTAGAAAATAAAAGACCCCAGGAATTTTGGATTAGATCCAATGGAAAACAAACTGAAGACAGAGATCCAAGAAGATGGAGATACTGTTTGTGAGTTCTGATGATTCTGGAGTAGGTTACTGAGCCTGTTCTGGATGTGGTTGCATTTTCCCTGAATCACCAGATTCACAGTTTGATGGCACTATCCTTGCCAATAAAGAAATTTTTCTATCCAAACAAGCCCACCTGCTTTACAAGGGCATTGATGGTTCGGTGAACAGCTCCTTGGCTGTCTGCTGTACAGTTCCCAGTAACAAATTTCAGCCTGATTTCCATCAGAAACACACAGCACCCCACACGTAACAAATCAATGCAAACAGAATATTGGACCCTCCTTATATGATCCCACCGCAGCTTCCACTTCTTCCTAAAGCCTGGCTAAATCAGGGTACTTGTATTTGTTATTTTTTTGGACTAGTGTGCTACCTTTGCTGTGACATTAAGTTCTGAGTTGTAGCTACATTAATAGTTATCCTATTAGGCCAGTTGTCTTCTCAGTTATACCAGCTAGGCACATGCCAAGCTCAGGTTAATAACTACATTGCAAGCCTCATCTATAAAGAAAGACTTTAACTTACTATATCCTTTTGTAAGTAAACACTGTGAGGTCAAGCAAGCATCCAGGATTTCACCAGGGGTGGGAAGCAAGTCTAAATAGCAGAATAGAGTACCTCAACTCAAAACCCGACAACATATTCACTATATCACAATGATTGTGAACAGGTAATTTTAAACACATTTTTATAAGGTACATCTCCTTCTAAAGAAAACCCTTAGGTTTACTTTTTGACTTCTCCTTAGGGAAAAGAAAGCAAAAATAATATTCTGTATTGGAGTGTCCTCAGTTCTGAGTGTTGTGCAAGTTCCAATAGTTACATGGAGTTCCCATTCACATAAATTTCTTTCCTAAAGCAAATTGGTAAGTCCGTGCAGGTGAGGGACCTCTGTGAGCCTTCGGAATTCTCATGTCCACCAAGTGTTGCTGGAGACAGTCTCTTCCTTAAATATCTCCTCTGCTTTGCTTTTAACCATTAAGAGATTGAGGGCCAAAAACCACAGCCAGCCCATGACAGCTGTGTTCTTTAATGAGTAGGTGTTGGTTTTTAGCTGCACTGTTACAAGCTATGGAACTTGTATGCCTGCTAACTGATAACATGCAAGCATGATGGTCTTAAATTGAGCTGATCACATGAATGCAGCTTTCTGTTTGAACAGTACTACATGCTAAAAAGAACTGAGAACGAATGCGGGGAATAATGTGAAATACAAAAAAAAAATCTAATCTCAGAACGCAAGCAAAATTTGGGGAATTTGTTACGGAGTAACTACTCAAGGGACAGGTGCTCACCAAGTCATTAGGATTACATATTGCTCTCCAAAAAGTTATTTATGTTAACAACAGGTTTCACATTATCCACAAAATTAAAAATCAGCAATTTATCTCAAACCAATTACATTTGCTGTAAAGGTAGATCAGCTTTACAGAAACAAATTGCATTTATGTAGCAGCATCCATTTTACACAATCTATATTAATAGAAGGCAGGATTAATTTTAACAAACACCAGGGAATTTTTCCCCCAAAAGCAAGAATATCCCTTTCACTTACACTTTTAAAGAAACTGATCACCTAATTCTGCTGCTCTAAGCCCTGGCGATGCTTAATAGGAAAGAATATATTTGATATCTTACTTCTACTGGATCCCTATGCCCATGTGTACACTGTTAGCAAGGCAAGCTTCAATATTAAAAACAGATAGTTGGTTGGTGTACGAAAAATGTACATATATTGAAGAACCAGAATAAAGTGATGCTGGGCACATGCAATGCTACCAGGTATGATGCTCTTGCCCATCCAGTAAATGTATTTTTGTGTAAATGTATTAATGTGATGTATTTTTACTCACACTTGAAACAAGTTTAATAAATTATCACTGTCATCTTGAAATGAGGCTTTAGAATTAAGCTGTTACCTCTTCACAACATGCAACAAACAAATTGTTACTCCAAAAAGGAACTGGAAGCAGAAGCAAAACAACAACAACAAAGGGTAATACATGAATGAAGTTTATTGATCCAAATTTCAGATGCACTACATATATATCCAAAAGAAATAAGAAAACATTTAGATACTGAAAACACGTTCCCAAAGGTGTTGATTAAAATTTATCAAGTCTAGTGATGTGAAATAGTGTGCTGGGATAACCTTAGCAGCTAAGCAGTTTCAATAATTTCTATTATTTTATACATACAATAATTTGCTGTACTTGTTTCTTCAACAATAAAATATAAGCTTCCTTGGGTGCAGAATCTCAGGGTTGAGACAATACATTACATAGCTTATTTAACTGTGCACACATGCGGACAACAGCCTCTCTTAACAACAATTCAGGGCATGATGTACTTATCTCAATGCTAAGTTAGCTGCAAGTTTACACTGGCTATATAAGCTTGTAAAATGCCATCATTATAGTGGTTTATTATGTTAAACAATCTGCTGTGTGCTAGTGTTCTTTTCAGAGAACTCAGTTTGAATAAACCACATATACAGAATAAAAATCTATGTATGGCACAAGAACAGCCAATTCATACGTCAATACCACACAATAGAGAGAACGTTTTATATTGTAATACTGATAAATAATTGCAAAGATTCAATTAAGATTACATCAGACCTTGAGTAATATGGTTCCACGATTGGGTCACCTACAGAGGGATCCAGCAGAGGGCCCACCATTGTCTAGAGATGTTGGGTCACTGTCTGCTGACAGTGGGGGAAAATGGGAGTGTGAGGAAGTTACTCTATTTCTCTCTGCTAACTGCCATAAACTCCCACAATGGGAAATGGTAGGTTCCTACTGTAAACCCCTAACACATATGCCCAGAAAACTGAGCTACTACACTTATTTTGCACTATGGGAACTAAAAGAAGAACGAGGAAAGTAGTGTTCCTCAGCTGCCTGGCACCATTTCAACCTCTGAGATTATCTCAGATGCCTCTACTATGTCCCAAAGGTCCCTGTTTTTATCTTCTTTTTCCCATGGGGAGGGGCACCTGGTTTGCCTTTGCATCACATGCCTCGGTAAGCTCGTAACTTGACTACTGCAATGAAGTCTTTGCAGCATTTCCCTTGAATATAGTCTGGAAAATGCAGCTAGTGCAAAATGCTGCTGGTAGAGTGCCAACATGCTGCCTTGTAACATCAATTCTATGGAAGCTACATTGCCTGCCTATCCAACTACACTGTCCAACTTAAGGTATTAGTTTTGACTTCTAAATCACTCAATGACTTAGGTGCCTGTTGGGGCACCTTTCCTTTTATAGGCTGTCTTAAACCCTGTGATTGGAGTGGTGGGCTGGTGGGTCCCACTGGTAATTTAGGCTCATGGAGCGTGCCACCAGGGGTGGGGGTGGGTGGGGTGAAGTCGAACAACTGCAGAATCACAGCACCTGCTGTGGCTGCATAGACCAGTAACTCATAATTGCTGCCTTCCGCATTGTTTTTGGTGCATTAGCAACACTTATGTGACCTCTCCAGGGTGCAAGCCTGGGCAGTGTAAGAAGGTCATGGGCTGCCCAGCTAATGTGGTCCAAAGGAAAGAAGGGCAAAACATTTGATGCCAGCTTGGCTGCAGAAGTTTACTCCTGAAGCCTTTCTCACAAATGATTATAGCCACAAGGCAGAGGAGGTTTAGGATCAGAGTTTTCCTTCTCCTAGAAGGGCTAGCTTCCCAGACTGGCAAGCCCCATCTGCCCCTCATTTCCCTCTACAGCACGTGCAGAAACGACCCTCTGAACATTGGACCCACTACTGATCTCAACTCCTCAATCTGCCAGAGCCTGCCTTCGCATGGAGGGGAAGTCTGTGGCAGATTGAGGATTTGAGAACCATCACCTGGTTTAGTTGGCCAATTGAAGCTGTTTCCTGGGGTGTAGCTGCTGTAACATGCTGACAGCTTCTAGGAGCCAATGCACTCCCCATGGAGACTTGTACTGCTATACCCTTATTGATCTTCCAACATTTGGTTTAAACCCAGTTGTTCTTTCAGGCCTTTAGATGAATTGTGTTGTTTGATTTCCACTTTGGTATTAATGGAAAGATTCAGCGGTGAGCACAGAATTCTCACAAAATCTTGCTAAATTTTGACACTTGTATTGCTAGGCATCACTGAACTAACTCAGTGAGACGTACTTCCAAGTAAAACTGCATGGAATTGAGTTGCAAATTATTATTATTATTATTATTATTATTATTATTATTATTATTGAATCAGAAAAGATTATTGGATTGGAAATACTGATTGCTTGTATAAATCAATACCACATAGGGAGTATTTTCAGCACCCACAGCCTACTCCAAGTGGATTATTAAAAAACTGAGTCTGTTCTTACTGGGAAAACAAAGCTACCAAGTCTTAACAAGAAACCAGTAGGCAAGAAATAGCACCTCTAAAAAATGCATCCCCTCAATTATTTCAAATATTTCTTTGCCGTAATTACAATCCAACTGGAGATGGCAGGTCTTTGGGTCCTAGCTCAGTGGGAAGGATAATCTATGGATGATACAGCCAACATTTTTGTAAGCTGTTCTGAGAGCAGAGGAAAAAGCTTTGAACCAGAGGTGGCAAGGCCATGGCCCCCAGACTAGATTGGGCTCATCAAACTGCTTTCAGTGGCCCACCAGCCCCCTGAGCCAATTTACTGGCTCTTCCCCAAGTCAGCAACAGAGGACTAGAGGGAGCAGTGCTGGGCTGCGAGGAAAACCTTTTAACTTTTTCTCTTGCTTATCGGCACCACTTCCCTGCTAGAGCGACAGAAGGGTAGCGGTGGCGGTACTGTGGTGGGAAGAAAGACTTCTGAATTTTTTATCTTTGATCTGCTCTCTGCCCATCCCAATGGTTAGTCATATGTGTGTCTGCATAGGGAAGTGTGCACACACATGACTGCTGATCTGCAGGACCAGTTTTATATATTAGAAAATCAGCAATTCCACATTTGAGTTCTTTAGCAACTCTCGGATGAATACCATCTGGACCCAATGATTAGTTTGTTCTTAATTTGTCAATAAGGCCTAGAAATCCATCTCTTGAGACCACTATTTTCCTCAGTTCCTCAGACTCTCTTCCTGAGAAAAATTGTTTGCATGCTGCTACACCAGACTTCTGCAGGCTCTTCTGAAGGCTACCACAAAGCAACAGCAACAGCATAACGTAATTCAGAATAGGAGTTGTCACATTAGCCAAGACACAGGCTCGACTTCATGCATTTACAAATTTATCAATTCATCTGTAGATAAACTAATGTGATTCCAACTTCATTTATACTCTTTGTTTTTGCCTTCTCTATGTATGTATTAGTTTATGGAACAAATCACAATAGACTTGTAATTGTTTTGTTATTGTTACTCTTTACTGTGCCATTTAGATTGTACAAAACTCTATAAAATAACTTTTTTAAAAGGATTTGTTGGCATATTGTATAATTACTCGTGTAATTATAGAGACCTATACTTGGTCTCTAAAAACAATTAGACGTGTTTTTAGGAGAGGTACTATTTTGTATTCAAACTATTAATCGATTGCTGAAGAAAAAAATACAAGTTGTGTTTGAGGAATTTAAATTTAATTTCAGCTAAATAATTCAAAGTGGGAAAGTCATAGTAATGCATGGCTTGAATCAAGAGATGTGTATATAGATGATGCCAATGTTGATGTTGGGAACTGAAATCCCTTGGGGGGGGGGAGACACTAATTCATCCCAATAACATACTCAAGTTAAACTTGCTTTTTATAACTGCATTTCCCCCCCTGAAAACTATGTTTCATTGTGACTGATTTGACCTTCCTACATAGAAAAGATTTTGATTACAGGCTCATAATGTCATTTTCCATGTGTCATGGTGAAAACTTCCCATAAATCCACCCAGAAAAGCTTGATCAAGGCTCATTTCTGGAGTTTATAACCTTTCTCTACAGAATAGTTAAGGTCATCACCAAACGAAAATGATCAATGACGACAGGCAGCCTTGGAACTGAGATATAAGACACAGCAAGGAGGCAGGAAATCACGACTGGCTGTAGTAGTCAGATTTCTTGCTATAGACCGATACTGCTTAATATCCTAGATCAATTACTAACAAAATGGAAAAATTTTGTTCTTTGCAGAATCATACAGCAAAACATTCACTCCCTGAAGTCCTGCCCTGGATAGTATCGGAGATATCAGTAGCACACACCAAAAAACAGTCAACTAGACTATGTATTCAATGGGAAAGCTGGGGGACAAGCAAGAAGGGGAGGGAACAGCGGGTGACAGGTTAGTCTTTCTGTAGCACCATAAGGCTGACTGGACAGAAAGAGGAAGCAGCCCCAATTGGGAGAAATTGAGCCTAAATCAGTGATGGAGAACCTGTGGTCCTCCAGAGGTCGCTGGACTTCAACTCCAGTCAGACCCAGACAGCATCTGGAGGGCCACAGGTTCCTCATCTCTGGTCTATATCAATGCAGGATGGGCAAGGAGTAAGTGCACATCAGGATGTAGCAGCAATTATTTATGCTGGTTACACTGGTTGAAATATCTGAAGATGGGCTTGAAAGGAAGTTATGGAAATCCCCACACTGGTCTGCTACAAAAACACTTCCAATGAGAGAATGACTGGACATCACACAGAAAAAGAAAGCCTTCCTGGTACTGTATATCATAAAAAATCTACTGTGGAGATTCTGTATACTTATTACCACAATCAGAATGAAACAGAGATTCCCCAACATACTTTCTTCCCCCAGGATAGCATAAATTTGAAACTGGGTGGGTGTAGTGTGGAATGAATATAAATTATGAAAAGATAAATACAGTGGTACCTCGTGTTACGGACGTGATCCATTCCGGAGGCCCGCCTGTAACGTGAAAAGCCCACAACTCAAAGCACCACATCTGCGCAGGCACGCAGCACTATCTGGCGCTTCTGCGCATGCGGCGAAACCTGGAAGTAACCTATTCTGGTACATCCGGGTTGCCGCAGGACGCAAGACAAAAACACGCAACCTGAAGTGGACGTAACATGAGGTATGACTGTATCTTGTTATCAGTATTTAAATAATAGGACAACTTTATTTTATTCAAAAATCACATTAAACTACAACAACATAGTAAAACAAATGTGGAGTTCTGCATTTCAGCCTACTCCGGTTTTCATTATTCTAACAAAATATCTGTGACTAAGCAAATTTCTGTTGGCTAACTGAGCCCATACTTAAAAGCTTATATAGTGGTCTAATTGTGCTTTTGAGTCATTTTCCAGGTAAATTCATGGTCATGTGACTGGTAAGCTTGAGACTTTGAAATAACCTTGGCAACCAAGCAATGCCTCAGTTACTGAACTGAGTTTTTGTAACAGACAAAAGATAAGATGGAAACACCATTGATGTAGTAGCACATATTACAAGCAAATAACCAAGACAGACACACCAGCGGTTTGGGTCAGAAAAATGGTATGCAGAAAATTCTAGCGTTCATTGCTCCCAATATACTACTGTCAGTACCATAACTATTTGCTTTGGAAACATTAGGACTTAATAATGTAATTCTTCATGCTCAAATGTGATGAAGACTGGTTATTTGCTTTTTTAAAAAAAATTCCCTCTGTTTATTTAATCCTTAGCACTGACATTTTCTCCAAACTGTTCTATAATCATGAACTAAAAAGCAGATAACAAAGTAAGTCTCCATCAAAACTAGCATATCTGGTGGTCAGGAATAAAATGAAGACAAAAAGTAGATAATTAAGGTAGGAGTTCTTAAATGATATATGTGGGGAGAGCATTGGATACAAGTTCAAAGTGACCTCGGAGTTGGAGCTAAAAAGTTGAAGATACCTATTGTCTAAGTCATCTCCATTTAATATAATCTTTACCATAGAAAACAAATATGATTATTTTGTAACAAAATATATATATTAATAAATCCTAATTTAACTAGGGATTAGCATTATGTACAGACCACTGGAAATGACTTGTAGTCATCCCAAAATTCTCAGTGTGTATCTTCTCTCAGCTAAGCATCTGTCATCAAACACTGAGGTTTACTGACATAAAGAATGAATCACTGCAGAGCGCATATCTTCTGCAACATCCAGGTTGCTGTTCAAGATGGGTTTCTACAGTGGGTCTACCACCAATCTACACCATTCTTTGAACAGGTATCTCATATACGTGCAAATGAGGGCCATGTAGACAGGAGGTTCTCTAAAGTTTGAATCCAGAGTTGATCACATTTTAGGCTGTAATACTATTTAAGGTTTGCAAGAGAGACCTCTTAGTCTAACCTGAACATGAGTGTTCAAGCTGATTAAAAGGAGGTGATTTGAGAACTAATAGCTAAGATCACATCTGCTTGTTCAGATTGCTAATGATTCCTCATTAACGACACAGCTGAATATTTTGCTCATTGCATAAAAGGCAGAAGGTAATCAGTCTTGGCAGCTGAGACAATGCATCTTTCAGGTTGATAAGCCTAACTATTTAACTACTTTGTACTTTGGTGTGAGTTCTGAACTTATTAGCAAATTGTAACAATAAAGACAACTGCTTAGGAATAACACATTAAAAGGTCAGTTTTTTTCAAGTAATGGACAAAAGGAGTAGTAACCTGGTGCATGTACCATGTGTCACACAGAAATCTCCTCTGCCATTACTTTGTCTCTGTGTCCCACTACAGTAATGACTATTGCTACACTTTATGCTAAATGACAAAAAGTGCCCTATAGCAGCTGCAATGCATTATGTGTCCTCCAAAGGAACCCTTGGTGTTCATTCAGTGCCTGCTGTTCCAACCTGCTTTTGGGGGAACAAAGGAACAATACTTCCTGTGAACTCTGGGAGCAATGGTCATGCTAACTTTGGGGATGGGGCCAATTCTGACCTGTTCTCTCTATGATTGTTGACCTTCTATGCATAGCTGCTCCTACATCTGCATGTAGAAGAAAAAAACCACTAGATACGTACTCTCCCTTAAAGTAGATCCAAAGATGCCCTGCTACTCCATGTACCTTGTGCAGCTGAGGGTCATAGAGAGGGAACAATGAGTATGATTTATTCCTATAAATCAGGTGTAGGGGACCTTTTGCCCTCTGGGTGCTGCTCAACTCACAACTTCATCCATTGGCCATGCTTGCTGGCACAGATGGAAGTTGAAGTTCAGTAAACATGTCCAATGGATGGAGTTGGAGTTCAGCAACATTATTCTTTATTGGTTTTTGTGCAACGAACTATATGGCTATGCCTCTGAAAATTACTGTTCAAATGGCTTCTGTGATGGTCTGAAGTTTCTAGTATTTCCCTACTTTAGCCATGTCTGTGTCCGACATCCCTACTTTAGCCATGTCTGTGTCCGACATATGATACTGGGCTTGAGTCCTGACACCTCTTCTTAGGGAGCTACTGCAGGGGACCTATATGGAATAGTTTTAATTTTTAACCAAAATCTGGAGGTATGTTCTCTTTGTATATATAACACCTACCCAAACCATAGCTTAGTATGAACAAGCAAAATGTGTTGGCTCCCACAAAGGAGATCACTGCCACTTTGCTCCTCTCTGGTTGTTTTGCTGCTGCACTATGATTTAGTGTATCTGAACCCCAGTTCATTGTTCAGCTCCCCCACAAGCTGTAAGGCACAGAGCAAACCTTGGTTATAGACCATGGTTCATTTGGAGAGAGGAAGACTATAAACCCCGGGACGTGGGTGGCGCTGTGGTCTAAACCACTGAGCCTTGGGCTTGCCGATCAGAAGGTTGGCAGTTCGAATCCCTGCAACGGGGTGAGCTCCTGTTGCTCGGTCCCAGCTCCTGCCCACCTAGCAGTTCGAAAGCACGTCAAAGTGCAAGTAGATAAATAGGTACCGCTCCAGCAGGAAGGTAAACGGCGTTTCCATGCGCTGCTCTGGTTCTCCAGAAGTGGCTTAGTCATGCTGGCCACATGACCCGGAAGCTGTCTGTGAACAAACGCCGGCTCCCTCGGCCTATAGAGCGAGATGAGCGCCGCAACCCCAGAGCCGTTCGCAACTGGACTTAACTGTCAGGGGTCCTTTACCTTTACCATTACCATTAAACTATAAGCCCAGATTCAGAAAACACACTATGCCAAAATAAGCAGGAGAAGCAAAGTGGTTGCAGTCTTCCCTCTGGGAGTCTATGCTTGCATGTTCATGTTAAACCATCTTTTTGGCTTAGTGCTGTGTGGTGTGCAAACTGGCTCAATGTCAAACCATGGGAAATTTTAAATATTATAATGTATTCAACAGAATGTGAATACTCAAATTACAAAGGCACTCCCAACATACCACAACTCTTTCTTTTTTGCCCCCTTTTTCTTGGGATTTCCCTGCCTGAGACAAATCAAATAGGATGAAGGTATTACATGTACTGATTGTGGACATGACTTTAAATGCAATCCTTTACCCCCTTGATTTCAATGTATGACATGAAAAGGATAGCATCACAGCACTTTTATATCCACAATTTTCTTTTTCTTTTTTTTCTTTTTAACGAAGCAATTTGGTTCTCAAGGGCCTGAATTAGAATCTTGGCATTAATATCTCTGTTATAGAAGGCAATAAAATTAATGTTAAAGGATTCTTTTTGATCCATCACTGTCCATGACAAAAAGAAAATTCATCTTCTAATTATCCCATCCTTGTAAGTGAGATACATATAATATGCATCAGAGAAAAGAAATCCTGCATTGATTTACTGTGTCATATCTTATACCACAGATAGCAGTTAAAAGCGAGAGAAAATGACAACACAATTCGTTCAAAAAGAAGAACTGTTTGTCTTACTGCCTTGGGTTTTTTTGTTGTTTCTTTTTATTCCAGTGGTCATCTGGGAAATAGAACTGCTCTATTTTCAAGGAACAGCAAGGAAGCAGACAGGAGGCAGGAAATGGGAATGGGAATGAGAATGAGAAAGCTTGCATCAGGCTGTTCACAGTGAGGTTGCTTCATAGTCGCATGCATTCATTTCCCCAAAGCCTCTACGAACTGCAGGCAACAGGATAAAAGCTTTTCATTTTGTAAACGTTCTATTGCATTTCTAGAGTTTATCTATTGTAACAAAAGCAAATACATGCCACTAGAAATATTAAGCAAAGAGATCCCAGAAGCAACCACCAAGTACTGCCACAGCCCTCCAATGAAAGGAGATGGATGGCAAAAAAAAAAAAAGTGAAGCAGGAAGGGAGCTCATATTCCCTGCTTAGACACTATGGATATATTCAGAAATAACTTTATGAAGGCATAGAAATGGCATTGTAAAAGCCATTGGTGCCCCATTACATACATATTCATTTTTTCTGACTCACAATGGTCTCTGGACAAACTAGTTTTGCAAGGCTTGGTAGCTTATCAAGCTCTACCTAGGAAACTAGAGCTCAGAAGCAACAGCAGTGCTGAAGAGAAATGTGCTTTCGACTGGTGTGGTTAAATGTGTGTGACAAGCCGCGTACCCATCTCACAGTAATTAACAGGAATAAAGTGGAAGTTAAGAGCTTGTCTATGTGAGCACTTTTGAAAACCTTTGTGGGGGAAGGGGGGAGCAGTAGAAAACAATGCACAACAATACACTCCTCCACAGCAATTCTCTGAACTTCAATAACATTTTTATAAAACATACACCCTCTATCACTTCTTTGGAAATGAAATAAACTAAAACAGAAGGGGCTGAAATACTGTTGGGTTACGGAAAAGTGCATCACCTGGTTTGTATCATTGGCATTTCACTGAATCTGTTTGTTGCTCCTCCCATTTTAGTGCTGTATCACTTGGTCAATTTTTAGCCCTCTGCTCGGTCCCTGCTCCTGTCCACCTAGCAGTTCAAAAGCACGTCAAAGTACAAGTAGATAAATAGGTACCACTCCGGTGGGAAGGTAAACGGCATTTCTGTGCGCTGCTCTGGTTTCGCCAGCAGTGGCTTAGTCATGCTGGCCACATGACCCAGAAGCTGTCTGCAGACAAACGGCGGCTCCCTCGGCCTAAAGAGCAGGATGAGTGCACAACCCCAGAGTCGTCTGCGAATGGACCTAACGGTCAGGGGCACCTTTACCTTTTACTTCTCTTTACCTTTTAGCAATGTTGATTAATCTACTATTTCTTCTTTGGAATTTGGTGGTCATACATTTTCTCGCTTTCACTATTATCTTTCTGAGGGAAAGAGAAAGGATGAGGGGTGAGGAGAGAGGAGAGAGGAGAGAAGAGAGAGAGGAAAGCTCTTTTGTCAAAGTGTTAATCCTTGGACCAGTGAGACACATCAGTTGGATACTGCCCTGGTTGGTTTTGCTACAATTGCTAAGGAGTCCTTTGCTCTCTTCTCCCTCTGTTGCAAGTTTGTACAGCGTAAGGCCTGCAGCCCTGTGGATGAATTCGTTTAAAAGGAGGCTGCCAAAGGGCTGCATTGTGGTGTGCACTGCTTCTTCCTTCTCTAAATTCAAAGGTGTGGGCGGAGATGGCTCCAGTTTTTCAATTCTGCTTCAACCACATAGCTATACTTCACTGCCCACCTCTGAGATGTCCTTTGAAATGCTGTGAGAGTTAAAGACTTGTGTGCTTTTGAGAGAGTTGCTCAGAATAAAGTCTGGTATGGGGAAAGAAAATGAGCGATATACGTGATGAGAGCATGCTTTGGTATGTGCAGAGAAAAAGGAGTTAGCAGAGAATGGGTTTATTTAATTTATTTTCTAGATTTATATACCACTTTTCATCAAAAGATCTCAGGGCAGTTCATAAGATAAAAGTGACAAGCATGCCTTTCTGTGGTTAAGAGCAAAATGCCAAAGTGGCCCTCAGGTTAACTGAAAAATTGCAAAGACATTAGTCTTTTCTCTTAATTCTTTCCCAGATTGGTTACTGTAATTGTCTGTCTTCTGGATTTCTTTCTTCTACTTTCCTGTTTTCAATTCTGCTGCCCATTTGTTTGGTCCACCCATGTTTTGCCCATGCTTCTCTCTTGCACTCCCTTCAACTGGATCTAACAGGAGCCAGGGAAGTTACTACTTTGTTTTCCCATCTCTTCACTCATTGCCTCTTTAATAGTCTTTCTTCTCTTCTCTTCTCTTTACTTGCTTTCTTGTCTTCTCCACTCTACAAATAGTCTTCTCTGCTTAACCTTGAATTACTTCTTCCATTTCATGCATTCTAGACCTTCTCTTTCTCTTTGGAATTCATTCTCCTATCCAACTTCCAAATCTCTCTCACTGCCAACCCTCTCCATCCTTTCAAGTTTCTAAACAGTGTGTGATATCTTTGCTCCTAAATTCTTCAACCTTTGATCTCTGTCTGTTCTTCCTTTTTTAAGACTGCAAGTCTGCTGATAGGGTTTGTCATTTTAAAGTTAATTACAGAGCTCCTAATTTCTGAAGCACTTAACATATGATGTTTATTCTACTGTTGGATACAAACAGAAATTACAAAATGTAAACCAACAGGCTTTTCCACATGCAACCACCATGTTTATGCTTCCAACTTGAGCTAGTGTTAGTGCTACAGAAGAACAGTGCCAGATTTACAAATTTTGCTGGGGGCAGGAGGGAGTCTGCACTGCTGCTCTCCAATTGTGAACTCTCTTGGGAGGGTGTCCTTTTTAGTGGCAGTGCTTAATTGCCACTCACAATGTGAAGCATCCTTTTAAAAGTGCTGATGCGTTTTCTTTATACAGAAGTGGCTCCTAAACTATAAACTGCCAAATAATTTAATCTGAAGTGGTATTTTTTAAAAATTTAAAAATAATTGAATTAAGCTTTCTCCCCCCCCCCCAAAAAAAAAATATCTCTGCCAATGATTTGGGGGGGGCAGCTTCCCATTTGCCCTACCCTCACCAAAACTATGCCTCATGGAACTCTTGCAGATTGCTAAACAAGAAAAAAACACAGCAGCAGCAGCAGCATAAGCCTGCCAGGGCCAGGAAGCAAAGGAGCGTCAGCTGGAGGAACAGCACTGCTAGTGTAGCATTCAAGTTTGCAGCACCTGCTCTCAGCCTCTCTAACTGGGTTCAGAAATGCATCTAGCAAATCACCAGTCACTGCCTGACATGGCCAACGTGGTGCCAGGGCTGCCTCCTCCTCTCCTCCCCTGCAAAGCCCCAGCCAGGCACCATCTTGACTGCTGGCACCGATGGCTCCTGCCCACAAGCAGTGATGCACAGCTAGCCTCACTTCACTTTCCCTGGTCTCGTCGCTGCTAACTCAGCAAGCCAGCCACCAGTGTTTCACTGCCAAGCTAATGATGGCCTGATGACACGGCATGAGAAAAATAGAAAGGAATGCCGCCACAGCATATGCTTGGAAACTCCTCCTTTATGTTCCAGCTGAGTTCTGCTTATTAGAAGAGGTGATTGTCCGAACTGGGGAGTCACCAAGCATGGCTTTCCCCTACAAGCCATGTTACTGTCAGGGCAGGATGCAGTTTGCCGCCCTGCTAACTTGCCAACCGGGGCACTTGTGCCCTCTTGCTCCCCGTCCCCCATCAGAATCTGCAAAGGAAGATACAGGCAAAAACTGTTTTGTGTGGGGGGGGCATGTTTTGCATTCCTGACCCCAGCATGCATAAGCTCACTCCGCCCCCATTCTATCCCCTTTTCTGGCCACTTCTGGGTTGTAGCAATGTATGAATATGCAATAGTGCATCAACAGGGAGTAAATTTGTAGTTGCCTATAGTCTTGTTCTGCAAAAGCTGTACAGTGGTACCTCAGGTTAAGTACTTAATTCGTTCTGGAGGTCCGTTCTTAACCTGAAACTGTTCTTAACCTGAAGCACCACTTTAGCTAATGGGGCCTCCTGCTGCCGCTGCGCCGCCACAGCACAATTTCTGTTCTCATCCTGAAGCAAAGTTCTTAACCCGAGGTACTATTTCTGGGTTAGCAGAGTCTGTAACCTGAATCTTATGTAACCCGAAGCGTATGTAACCCGACATACTACTGTATCCGACTTTCCCCCCTTCCACACGCACTATATTGACCCCATGCACTATATCGACTCCTGATGAAGCAGGTTCCCCTGCTGATTGTCTTGGGTTAAGTATTAACCTAATTTTACCAGGCAACTACCGGTAACTGTCCTCATCCTCTCCTCACAATTTAACTCCAGGACTTTGGTCGAGTTTCAACACGTACCATTCCCCCCCTCCCCAGGTTGCTCTAAATCATATGTGTTGCAATGTCCCAATCTCACAAAACCCTTTCCTCATAAAAGGGAATCACTTCACTATGTTAGTGTTTTGCTAACTCAAACTGTCTATTTGTGTATTCATACGTTACTCAAATCTGAAACACCCCCACAAAAGCCACCTAGCATTTTGCTACCTGAGTATTCCCCAGAAAAGCGCATAGTGTGGTTGGGATACTTTTGTATTTAAAAAGGGGCTACATAGATCTTTCAGCAGTCCTCCTCCTGTTTGTGTTAAGCAGATACTCTATTTACCTTGATATAAGATGGGGACATAGTATAAGGTAGGAGCACTAGTAGGAAAACTGCACAAAGCAAACGTTATGAAATGCGGCTCACCTACTCGTGCCTTGTGTATGTCATGTCATTCCAGAATGTTTCTGTTCATGACATAAGCCACTTAATTTCTGGCCCTCCGGTACTGTGATACCAAGGAATGCCAGTAAAGCAATGTGCAGCCTTTTGCAGCTTGTGCCTAGGAAATGCCTTTCTGAACAGACAGCAGAAATTAGTTTTATAGTAGAAATATGTTACAATTCACAAGCATTAATTTCTCATTACAGAGATTGTAAAGCATTGCAGGAGATTATTTACAGTAGCACAGCTATTTTAGTCCAATTGTTCAAAAAATTCCCTTCAATGGTTTTCCAGCAACACACTGCAAAGTAACTGTCCAAAGCCATTGCTCTAAGTGCGATACATCAAAATTAATCCGGCACCTGTGTAAGATTTGGCAGTCATACTCAATAAACTGCTTCAGCCATGATGTGCCAGTGACTGACAATTCTACCAGAGAACACTGGGCATAGAGCTTTCCACGCTTCATTACAGGGCTCCAACAGTCAATATACACCGTTTTCAAGCAGAGTGCTGTCGCTCACCTAATCACTCATTACAAGATTAGCCTAATTGCAAAATCACCCTCTGGAACCACCACAGCTTATTTGCATGTAGAACACTTTAAAAGTAGGAATTTTCCAATTATTGGGAACATCTCTTGTTAAAGTGACTTGTGTATATATACAGTATGTATGTTGCATGTTCTCTGGAAATCAAAGGAAATAAAAATATGTATGTCAATGGAAAATAAGACTTAGAGTTTAGCAAATAAGCATCGTCCACCAAAATGTACCATAACTATAAAAAACAGAGGGGGATTATCAATGCATGCTTGGATACATCATCTTGCCAGCAATGATCATCAAAAACCTGAGAGCCACTGGAAAGAACAAGTGCCTCTTGATTCACTCTCTATTGGAATTCTGCAGACAGCAGCCCTGAGTTACAAAAATGCATCCTATCTGGGTAGCTCATTTGTTCTTCATTTGTATTGTACTGCATTTAACAAGGTTGTGCATAATCTTTTGGAGGCATGCAAATCATTTTATTTTGTGTATCACCTAGGAAATTAAGTGCTGGCTTCTCTTTTATCTTGTTAGCAGAAGTCATTACATCTCTTTTCATAAGCCAAGATAAATTTAACATAAATTCATGGGTTTCTTAGGGGAAAAAATGGGATCAAATGAAACTTAAAATGCATTTAATTTTCTCAGTCCTCCAAATTGTATGCAACAACCGCATACTTACTGATAAGCACGTCAGCTCTCCTTTTCTAATACTGGAATAGCTGCCTCTCTGGGGCATTGTTTATATTTTTCACAGCTACCTCAAAAGGACACTAGTTTTTATTGGTTTGGAATTCTTGTTGCTAAACTGTCAGTAAGTCTTGTTAAACCCTTGAAAAATATAATACCTTGCATTGTTATTTTCTATTTGTTAACCTGAAAAGTTTCACCTATGCATCACAGGAGCCTGTGCATACCTGTTTGTTTTCCGCACGTGCAAGCATATGACTTCAGGCTTTAGGGTGCAGCTTACCCAGCAAACCGATGGGGGAAAGTTCTTTTTCATCTAGCAAATGCTGTGATTCTTCAAAACAGCCTCCACTATTTAGAGCAGGCACCCCCAAACTCAGCCCTACAGATGTTTTGGGACTACAACTCCCATCATCCCTAGCTAACAGGACCAGTGGTCAGGGGTGATGGGAATCGTAGTCCCAAAACAGCTGGAGACCCAAGTTTGGGGGTGTCTGATTTAGAGTGTCAATTAGAACTCTTTCAAATTGAAGTGATTTTTTTTTGGGGGGGGTCCAAAAAATTTGAAAGTCAAACAATAGAGAAGGGGCAATAAGTTATTCCTCCATTAAACCCTCATGCCCCAAGACCACTAGGGTAACTATAGTTTTAATAACCTGTTTTGAATCCTTTTTCAATAGCTCAAGAGTAGGTTTTGTTGCATTTGTTACAATAGCCTCAATCACCAATTACCTAGGCAGTTTTTATCCTCTCTCATCAAACCAAACTCCTGGCACAGAAATTAGGTTCTCAGCTACAGAACTAGCAGATGAACAGGAACAAATTATTAATATTATTTTTATTTTTACCCCACATTTTCCCCCTGAAGGGACTCAAGGCGGCTTACAGGTAAAAATAAGAACTAAAAACACAGAAAAACAACAATTCAAAAAAATTAAAGACTGATAAAATTAAAAATACATACATATATAAAAGCTATTAAAACCATACCAATAATTATAATTAAAAATGAAAGGGCACAGCACAAGCCCTTTCATTAAAAGCGGTGTTCGGGGGTCGCATAACTAAAGTAGGTTCCATCTATTTCAACCTGCTTCAACATGTGCCATAATCCTCCCTTTTACTAGTTTAATAGAAAACGAATAAATGTTGGCAACTAATCGAAAGGTAGGATGGGGGAAAAGGAACAGGAGATAATGGAAAAGAAACACATCTGAACTGTACTCAAGGTTAACATGAAGTAAATCAGCTAAGGCAACTGGCTACAGCAAAGTATTTTAACAGTGAAACTGAACATGCAGTGAAAGAAATTTGATTCTGCAGCTTATGCACTATGCAACAAAAGCAATCTGAATTGTCTTCTCTTAATATTTAAAATTTATTGTACTCCAGCACACAAAACGACAAAGACAACCATGAGAGCAAATGCAAATTTAGGCACAACACTTTGTTTTTAGAATGAGCCTTGAGCATTCCAATTTAAATACAAGGCATAAGCAAAAACTTATTTATACTACCACGGTAATGGTACATAAGACAATGAAGTGCAATTCCAGGCATGTAGGGAAAGGATACAATTCCAAGCTGCATAAAATTCTTACTGCAAAGCAGTTTTCAATCAAACAAAAAAACTTGGTGGGTGCTTGTGACATCATCTGCTAACTATAAGCAAAAGTAACATGAAACCATTATTTTCCTTGCTATTTGTGTGTATCAAGTAGCACACAAATACATGGGGAGAAATGCATGGCAAGAAGGTTACCACATTAATGATATCTGCTTCAATTTTATACGATGCATTCGATGAATCAAATGGTGATCTCCCCTCCCAGCCAGCCCAGCATATTTCTGGAACTTGTCAGCTCAAAATCCTGTTTCCAAATAATTGCGGACTTTAATAATAGCAGAGCAGCCATTTTCAATATTGTGTAGGGTTCGCATATGATTACCAGGCACTCAGCAGCTCTAAAGATTATAAAACAAAAAGTGGCTTAGCTCTAGGGACTTATTTTGCTTCCGGAAAACCTAAATCAAGTTTCCAGTTGGTATGGGAGACTATTGTTTAACCACAGTACCAAGGGGAGACATTCTGGAATCAAAGAACAGTAACAGACAGATCAGAAATGGATTGATATCTAAATACTTTTCTTCTGTATAAGGAAATATGATTGACAGGTATGCTTTTGCCCAATTGTTGGAGAGCGGAGACTATCAAAGGCTCATCTGGTGCATCTTTGTTTTTCACAGTGGCCAATGGTGCAAAGCTCAGAGACAACATTAATGCAACAGCACCCTCCTGCTGTTATCCCTGAGCAACAGGTATTCAGAAACACACTTCCTCTTATCTTTAAGAGAGCATATCGCTATTGGGACTAGTAGGCCCTGAGATGCAGAACTTAGTGGGGTTTACTCATAGTTCCGATTGGTTGGCGGCTGCCAGATTTTTTTCCAGAATGCCCCTCAGAAATGCCTTGCCCTTGGCACCACAGAGGAAGCCAAGGAAGGGAAACCTACAGTCTATTTACCAAAAATATGTTTAAGTCTCCCTTTATGTTATAAGTTTAGATTAGATTTTCATATGCTTCAATAGCTTCTTGAGGCTTTTCTGAATTACCGTATTTTTCGTTCTGTAAGACGCACCAGACCACAAGACGCACCTAGTTTTTGGAGGAGGAAAACAAGAAAAAAATATATTCTGAATCCCAGAAGCCAGAACAGCAAGAGGGATCGCTGTGCAGCGAAAGCAGCGATCCCTCTTGCTGTTCTAGCTTCTGGGATAGCTGCGCAGCCTGCATTCGCTCCATAAGACGCACACACATTCCCCCTTACTTTTTAGGAGGGAAAAAGTGAGTCTTATAGAGCAAGAAATACGGTAATTGCAGAAACTCTGCAGTCAGGTATTGAACTTTGTGAAATGCAATTGCTCATTTTTCCAAGGTCCTGGAAGCCACATAGGTAGGAAGTTAACGGTAACACATTGAAACAAGTTCAAAAAAGGAAATACTTAGGCATTTATTTCCAATATAATGCCTCTTGGGGAAAAACATTACAAGTTAGCATTAAGTGCAGCGTATACCAGCGCTTTAGCTATCACCTGGCAATAGAGGAAACCAGTATGCTCCTGTTGCACTAAAGTTTTTTAATGCCAAAGTAAGTCTAAAGCTACTGTACGGCATACCATAATGGATTGGTGCAGCTTACCACTCAATGGAATGTACCCAACTCAAAATTCCTTTGTAAAATATTGGGTATGCCAAACTGTGTTCCATATGCAGCCATGTGCTTGAAATATGGAGAAGGGCTTATGGAAACTAGAGTGTAGCTCACTGCAATAAAAATCTGGCTATGCCTCCATTTCAAGTGTGACCCCTCTTCTTTAATTTTTCATATGAAGTTTGGAATCCCATCTCTAACTCTAAATGGTTATCTTGTATCGAGAATAAAGTTAAAACTATTGGTCTATTATTTGATTCACTGCTTATACTCCCACCGTTAGAAGCATTTCAAACAATCAAGCACAGATTTCTAGAGACTGAATTCCAAAAACTCAGTAGTACAGCTAATAACTCTTACTCTCCATTAGGGTTAGGGATTCTATCTTCATTTGGCCAGGCCACCATATATTTACATCATCTATGATCCCCACCAACGTAGAGCTTTCTTCTTGGCAAGATTTAATTCTGCAAGGAAAATTCTCAAAAATCCATATTCAGAAAGGAGCTATCCTTGTGGTATAAAACAGGTTAAAACCATTGCATGTGTTTTATTTTACTACCCATTTTATGCAAAAACCCATGATAAATATTTAAACTCCATGCTGAAAGAAAAGTTAAATTGTCCTGACTTCTCCAGGGTTTCCTTTCTACTGAACAGCTGTAGGCATGAAATTATGGAGAATGTAGCAACATTTCTGAGAGATGCCATGAAACTTCTATCACTATAAGACTTAAGAGGCACTTTTTTAACCTTAATATGTCTGTATTTGTTTTATCTTAAATAATCTCCTTTTATGAACATACACCAGTTTTATGCTTTGACTTATATACTTTTGTATCCTTTGTATGCCAGTAAAGGAGATTGATTTATTATGCTTTTAATTGTATCTTGGTTTCACTTTTGTTCTCTGCCGTGTGAATTGTTATACTGAAAAGGTGAGCTATAAATTTTAAAAATAAATGAATAAATAGAATTTTTCAAAATCAATAGACATTCCACTCAGCAGCTAATTTTATGGTTAAGCACAGAGAACGCCTTCCATCCTTTAGATTCATGGTAGTATTTGAAGAAATTACAGATTGCCACCACAATAAAATGCTTTCTATAATCCATTCCCCATAGTCATGCCTTTTTGTGATCCATTTTCCCAACAGCTGTTGCCAGAGGCACTAAATTACAAGGGGATAGTGGACTGTCTTGTTTTAGACTCTGAATGGCACATAAGCTATGGATGCATGGAAATTACACATTTCAGACGCCAGTGGTTTAAAGCAGTCACAATTCTTTTTAATAAGATTAAGGCGCTTTGCTTCATCTAGCTATGCAGCTCGGAAACTAGAAAACAAATCTCTCATACTGCACATCAAATGGAACATGTCCTAACCCACCCTACTGCCCTTCAGCAAAGTGTAATAACTCTTTAGAACTTCAAAATGGATTTTTAAAATGTACATCAAGAAAAATAGTTACTTTTTGAATTTACATTCTTTTTATCAAAATTGTATCTCCGTGTGTGCAGCAAATATTTATGCATGTTACCAAATCCTTAATGAGAAGTGTCAGAGCTAGCTACCTGACAAACAGCAGAATGCTTGCCATGAGTGGGATGGGGTGGAGTACGGGCATAAAAAACTGCCCCATATCTCTTTTCTCCTGTAGACTATCAAAGAGAGAATCACACCTTTCCCAGACCTGTAAAGTGATTCTGCGCCTTCTTAAGCAACAGGTTACAGCAAATGTAATGTTGGAATCAATTTAAGAGGGCAATTAAATATGCCTGCTTTAAAGTAGGTGCACCTACTTTATTCCTGTACATTTTCACAATGTTTTTTAGTCTAGGGGTGGGAAATTACAGGTAATGTTAGTTTCATGTTTCTCCCATGCCACTGTAAAATGTTTTGCACTTGTTTTTCTCATAAGATTAGCCACTCCTGAAAGTTTATTGAGATCCTTCAAGGGCTTCCACTCATTACATTTTGGCTTAATTTGAAAATACAAACATGAATACATACACACCCACTCCTACTGGCAAGAAAGTATTATTGAGGAGGAGAACTCAGATATCTTTTATCAATGCAAAAGCCCTAGCAACAATCAAGAAACCAACAAGAATCTTGGGACAGCAAACATAAGTGTCACAGAAGCCTGGAGGGTGGCAACATGAGAACAGACCTTTTCTGCCATGGCTCCCCATCTATGGAATGCTCTCCCAAGGGAGTCTTACCTGCTGCCTTCATTACATATCTTTAGGTGCCAGGCAAAAATGTTTCTCTTCAACCAGGCGTTTGGTTGCTTAACCTTCCATGGGGTTTTATTAATGTGTTTGTGGGGTGGGGCTATTGGTTTTGTTTTTGTTTTAGTATATATTTTGTATTATCATTTTGTATTTTTTCTGTTGTGAACCCTGGGATCTTCAGATGAAGGGCAGTATACAGCAGGAGAAGGAGAAGGAGGAGGAGAAGAAGATGATTCTGGAAAGGTCATGTGTCAATGAAGCTCAACAGTATATACCACCAGAACACACATACAAGGAGAAGGAATATTCAAAAACTGAATTACCAGTGGAAAAAGAGGTGAAGGGTTGAAACTGCATAAAATATATGGAACAGCCCATGGAACCTTAAAAGGCTAGGGAAAGGTTGTGGAAGAAGTGTTCATTATTAAACATAGGTAACAATTTTGATGCTGGATTTATTTTTATGGGAATTAGTAAGCTCTAAGCTTTCAAACAACACAAGAATCAAGTGAGTTGCAATTACTTAAAAACTGAGTCTTTATATGATTGGGGTGAGTGCAGAATTAGTATAAAGCTACATTATTAAGCTACAGTATTGAAAGCAATACTTGTTCAAATTTCATTTCCATTCAATTAATCCTAGCACTTTGCTTCATTGGTTGTCTGCACTGAATGTATTTGTAAGAAATTATGTAAACAAGTAGCTGGAGAATTAGCACCAAAGAAGCAGGAGTTAAACTGCAAGTGTTACTTGTGATTTAGTTATAATGCTAATTTAAGTTTTAATTTGTTGATAGTTTCTTCAGTCTTTGGTTTCCTCTATAAATCGTTGGGTTGTATGTGCAAAATTGGTCCTAGATCGAAGAAAATAAAGACTATGCAAGCTGTTGGCTTTCATAGAACCATAGAATCATAGAATCATAGAGTTGGAAGAGACCACCAGGGCCATCGAGTCCAACCCCCTGCCAAGCAGGAAACACCATCAGAGCACTCCTGACATATGGTTGTCAAGCCTCTGTTTAAAGACCTCCAAAGAAGGAGACTCCACCACACTCCTTGGCAGCAAATTCCACTGTCAAACAGCTCTTACTGTCAGGAAGTTCTTCCTAATGTTTAGGTGGAATCTTCTTTCTTGTAGTTTGGAGCCATTGCTCCGTGTCCGCTTCTCTGGAGCAGCAGAAAACAACCTTTCTCCCTCCTCTATGTGACATCCTTTTATATATTTGAACATGGCTATCATATCACCCCTTAACCTCCTCTTCTCCAGGCTAAACATGCCCAGGCTTTGTCAGTCATGTCTTTTAGTGACCTCTCACACAAAATATGTTTACTTCTCTGACCTGACACATTTAAAACTGAGAACTCAGCAATTTGGCACTCAACACATCCATTTTGTACCATGTATCGGATAACAATGGTGGGGGTTTTTTATTGGTCCGTAGACTGAATTCATAAATTGCCACGCATAATTGTCATTAAGTTTACACAGTGGGCAAGGCCAAAACTATACAAGCTCAAATCAACTTCAGGTCTCAAAAATTGCCAGACCATAAAAAAGCCTTAACATGTATCTACACTGCCAACAGACTCTGATTATTTCACATAGAAGGGAGAAGTGAAGCTTGAAGAATATCCTAACAGAAACCACCAGTTTTTTTGTTTATGCTTTTAACTACTAACAGAGGTCCAAGAAAGATTGCAAGTCATATATTACAGCATAAATGCATTCAGGATGATCACAACTCCTCCTTTTGTAAACTTGTAATATTATCCTGCTCCAAGGGAACTATGGAATCTATAAATTATATTTCAAAGTTGTATTTTACATTTCTGTTACCCTCCTCCCCCATTTTCTCCACAGAGCGAGAGTTCAAAAGTCTGTACTCTGGTTTGCTTCACAAATATTTTCATGGGTCTCTAAGATTATTTGGGCTTGTTACGGGAAAATCCCTGCTCCGATTAACAAATGGCTGAAAGTCTTTAGACACTGCAGAAATGGGCTAATTAACTGACATAATCCATCAAAGAATTGAATCTACCTTAACAATTAATTTAGTAGAAAAATGGACTCTCTTGCTGGAATGTGCAATGTAATCATAAATGGTTGGAAAGCCATTTTTTGTGTAATATATTTCTTATTTCCATATCATATCAATTAATAACTGTTGAACAGTTTATATATGAAGAGTTTCAAATGAGACACAGCGAAGGGACACAGGGGGGAAAGGTCACCACAGTACATTAACCCCATCTGTAACTCTGTTCTATGGGGGAAATCCTCCTGCCACAGGAAGCCTGCTTCATCTATGCACAACACGAATTAATTTCATTGAATCTTAAGTAAGAACTTGAGATCCGACAAAAGGAGCTTCTACTCTAGTACAGTGGTACCTCTAGTTAAGTACTTAATTCGTTCCAGGGGTCTGTTCTTATCCTGAAACTGTTCTTAACCTGAAGCACCACTTTAGCTAATGGGGCCTCCTGTTTCCACTGCACCGCCGCAGCACAATTTCTGTTCTCATCCTGAAGCAAAGTTCTTAACCTGAAGCACTATTTCTGGGTTAGCGGAGTCTGTAACCTGAAGCGTATGTAACCCGAGGTACCACTGTATCCTATTTCCCAACAGTGGCAATCCAGGAAGCACACAAACAGAGTGAATATCCTTCACTAAAAAATAGTATTCAGAGGTATACTAGCTCTGAATCTGGAGTTTCCATACAGCCATCATGACTATTTATTATTTATTCTACAAAATTAAAAACCGCTTCACAGCTTTAAGTCATCAAAGCAGTGTACATCTAGTCAAAGGTGAGATTAAATTTTTTTAAAAAATAAGACAAGGTCTAAAAACAATAGGTGGAATTCAGAGTTGCACTAAGGCGATTGTTTGCTAAACACAAGCATTTCTGCTTGCCAGATGGAACAATCTCTACTCTCCTCCTCCTGCAGTCTTCTGGGGTTCTCCTGCCCCTCTCAAGCAAATCTGGGGGTGGCATGGGAGGTGAGGAGGAAGTCTTGCTGCACTGACAGGACTCAATGAACAGGCTTCCACTAGTGCAACAACTTAGTTGAATCTGGCCCAGTACAACAATTCCAACAGATGTACAAATAATATTCCATAAGTGACTGGTATACTTCTCTGGAAGTCAGACCACCCAAAAGAAAGTATGCTTACTCTTTTCTTCCTGGAGCTGTTTGAGCTCAATTGCCAAATCCCATCTCACAACATCTCAAATAGGCAACAGCTTTGCCCTATGGCTTGTCCATAGGGAAGACCCCTTTGCTAAATAATAATAAATCACTTATAACTAAGCTTAGACCCAAGCTGTTTGCAAAATTAACTTTTTTCTATCCACGTGTCACAGTCCCGATTCTAGGAAATTTTTCCAGATAATCTAGGCAAAATCGAAGAACAATCACTATGTTCTTTACTGCACTTCTTTGTGAAAACAATAAAGTGAGTTAAGAAAACAATGTCAAATATATTTCCCTCTCTGGATGACCACAATATTTATTTATTTACTTATTTTCCACTTTTAAACAAAAGTTGCCAAAGCAGTTATAAATTTTTACCAGGTGGTAAGTCACCTGGTAAAATTTAGTTTGATATACTCCTTTGACGTTAATATAAATCAATAATGTTGACTGGCTCGTAAAGTAGTCTTCTTGCTATGAGTGGAATATAATATGCACAATTTCAAAAGAAGGCATCATATCTAAAAGCATCTGAATGTAGAAAACTGTTTTCAAATCAAAGACACAGAGAGAAATTTCAGTGTCTGTTATCTTTCAGTGTGCTTTAAATTATACATTGCATCTTGATTAGTGGGGGGAAAGATGGGCAAAGTCTTCAAACATCTTGATTAGGCTCACATTAAATATATATATTTGCAAGTGTTTGCATTCAAAGATAACTCAGATGAATACACCTAACCTTTGGTAATATATTTGTCCTGAAATATTCCAAGGTCAAATCTCTGCACAAGGACAGACATTCAGAAAATAAAACTCAAACCTCTAATAATCAGTAACCAAGACTCAGTCTAGTCTCCACTGAGATGGATTCATTCACAAAAGAGAGATAAAGAGACACACACACATACACCCTGATACAAGCAGACACAAGTTCATCCCTCGATATGAAACTGGGCCTCAGTTTTAGATGAGAGATCACAAGCTATTACTGGCCCTTTAAACATTTAACAGCAGAATATTGTTCAAACCTCCAGATCAACACAAATTATCTCTTTTACCTACCTGCAAATCAAACTGTGATCTGAACTAATTAAAAACGCTAAACCTAATGCCGAGATCAAGGGGAGAATTTTCAGCAGAGCATTCTCATTAACCTGTCCCTAATACCTGCAATCGACTTTGCACAGTGTAGAATTAATCCTGTGCAGCTGGAGAAACCCTTTGCAGTTATTTATGACACTGCATCTTAGTCCTAAGCAGAAAGTCATTTCCTAATTGTTGAAAATTAGCTATGTCTTGCTTCTTGGCCACAAATATTCTCATAACTTGTGGATTATGCATTACATCATTACCCCCATTCGGAGCAGACATTTAATTGGAGTTTCTGACAATCCATCTCCAGCTGTGCTCTCAAACCCTAATGATTTATGTCTTCTGATGAAATATATGTAATGACTTCTATGCGCCCTGCGAAAACATTAGCATTAAACTCTGTGGCTGTAGTTATTTGAGCAGGCTTTTATCCTTTGCCAGTAAGTACTCTAGATGCAGATTGATTTAAAGATGTGCTACAGTTTCCCAGTTACTACACTGCTTACCACGCAGGCGACACAGTGGTTGAAGAGCTGTATCCTAGAACTTATATATCAGCATGCATCGCAAACTGTCCAAATTCACCTGAACCAACGTTAGTTATCATCAGGGCAAGTTCGAGATGTTTCCTAGCATACCAGAGTGCCATGCCAACTTGCAGGCCTCTCCTCACTCAAAAACGAATGAGTTTATCTGACCCCTCACCCAACAAATGTTATCTACACCAACACATATTTATTTAGCTAAACCGAAACATATTACTGTATGTGATATTTTATTGTTTTCTAAAAAGTAGTAATTGTTCTTTGCTAAAGGAGAGTTCTTTTCATTTTGTTTCATGGAAAAAAATATTTTAAATTGAGCTATCTCAAGGAAGTGATTGCTAGAGATGTCAGATACCTTCTTCCTTAGTAAGAGAGCAAGCGTAAAGTTCAGCGGCTGCTTTAATTCAAGTTAACAGTGACACTCCCCTGCTTTCTCGCAAACATCCTTAAATAGGCTTTTGTTCTGAGAATTTGTCGTGCCAATATATAAGGTTTAGGATGAGTAATTATACTTTTCCATTCAGTGAAAATTCAATAAAGATTTATAATAACTGGATATTTTACTTCCTACAGTATTGACTTATGTATTTCAGCCAAATAGAAATTACTCTGTGCTACCTACTACACTTTGCATGGCACTTGCTGCTTCACCCAATTCGCTGTTATTACAGATTATTTGGAGGCTAACACTAAAAGGAAGAAATTCAATATTTTTTTACTTAGAATCCAGCTCCTGCAAGTCTGAGTGAAATCTAAGAAGAATAAATTTATTGTGAAAAGCTTTTACCACTTGGAACCCTGAAGAACAGAAGAAGGTCCTTTCAAAGTTGAGGAAGTGAAGGTACCATAAGATAATTTTACTTTCTTATGCAACTAAAGCCACTGACTGTTTTGCTATATAGTGCATGGAACTTTAGGCAGCTTACAATGCTGTAATGGAATGCTTAACAAAACCATATTATGCAAAAACCAAATCACAAGCAATTAAAGTTAATTCTGAGTGTATTTTAGACACTAACACAATGGTCACAGTAATGGAATACTGAATCAGCAAGGCAGTGTGGCTAAAGTATTGTTGTGCACACATTTTGTTTGCTGTAGCACAGGCTTCCTCAATCTCGGCTCTCCAGATGTTATTGGCCTACAACTGCCATGATCCCTAGCTAGCAGGACCAGTGGTCAGGGATGATGGGAATTGCAGTCTCAAAACATCTGGAGGGCCGAGATTGAGTAAGCCTGCTGTAGCATTTCCCCATTAGCTTCTTTTCCTGCAGATATATACCAGACAAGGCATTACCTAAGAAAAGAATCAGACCTATGCAAAAACTAGGTAATTGTCACTCTTCCCAGACTTTTCGTAAGACCACCCATCTTAATCTGCCTCTACCAAACAAGAGACAGCATCCTGTGGCATCTTGAATAAATTTATTTTGGCATGTGCTTTTAGAGACAATCTTTTTTAACAGCTACATTAAGTGGACAGTGTCCCGTTCATATCATATGGCTAAATCCAGCGACTTCCATGTGACAAGAGATTTTCTTGACATCTACCCATCTATTATTTATGTTTGACAAAGGGGGAGAAGAGGAGTTCAGAGATCTTTCTACCATTATCTAAACATCCTTTACTGCTTGTTTTAAACATCATGCTAAGCCAAAGCTTAACCACAGTTCCTTGGGGGTGGGGGTGGAATGCTTAAACCAGAAGTCATCAAACAATTGTTTGCCAGTGCTGCAAGCGTTTGACTAGTTTTCATCCTGCCTAATTCCCACCTTCTTTATACTCCTGCCAGGACCAGCACAAGACATTTTACTGCCTGAGGTGAACCAGAAAATGGTGCCTCCCCCCAAGCCATGTATCACTGCTACATTTGCCTAGCTGGGAGCTGGAGAGGCCCTTTCAAAGCTCTTTGCAACAGACTGGGAGGTTTCCTGCAAAAGATTACAGGCGACTCCACATTTACACGGAGGTTATGTTTGGAGGCACTGCACGTGTAAGTGAAATCATGTATACTGGGAACACCATTTAAAAAGCCTGCAAACACTATCTAAACCTCTGGAAACCCTTGAAAAATCAAAAAACAAACATCCACCAAACTCTACCACAATCACTCCCTCTAAACCTCCTTGCTCAAACTCCATCTCTCCACAGGCATCCTTGTGGGATTGCTAGATGCTATTTTTACACCCCTCCTAGGGTTGCCATATGTCCGGAATTTCCCGGACATATCCGGAATACTGCTGTCTCTAGCAGTGTCTGGGCAGAAATCGGTGAAATGTTCAGGAAAATCCAGACGTATGGCAGCCCATGTCAGCAGTGCTGTTTTTGCAATTTTGCCTTAAAAAGCTCAACAACCTTTCTGTCTGGATTTTTACTGTTTGAAATATGGCAACCCTAACCCCTCCAAACTGCCAAGAGTCTGCTGCCTGAGGCAGTCCCCTTGCCTTATCAGTGGGCCAGGCCTTACTACTATTAGTAGTTGCCTCGTCACATTACTGTTGTTGTTGTTTAGTCGTTTAGTCATGTCCGACTCTTCGTGACCCCATGGACCAGAGCACGCCAGGCACTCCTGTCTTCCACTGCCTCCCACAGTTTGGTCAGGCTCATGTTTGTAGCTTCGAGAACACTGTCCAACCATCTCGTCCTCTGTCGTCCCCTTCTCCTTGTGCCCTCCATCTTTCCCAGCATCAGGGTCTTTTCCAGGGAGTCTTCTCTTCTCATGACGTGGCCAAAGTATTGGAGCCTCAGCTTCACAATCTGTCCTTCCAGTGAGCACTCAGGGCTGATTTCCTTAAGAATGGATACGTTTGATCTTCTTGCAGTCCATGGGACTCTCAAGAGTCTCCTCCAGCACCAGAATTCAAAAGCATCAATTCTTTGGCGATCAGCCTTCTTGATGGTCCAGCTCTCACTTCCATACATCACTACTGGGAAAACCATGGCTTTAACTATACGGACCTTTGTTGGTAAGGTGATGTCTCTGCTTTTTAAGATGCTGTCTAGGTTTGCTGGAAAACAGCTGCCCTGGAGACAAATCTGTGTCCAGGGCAGCTGTTTACCAGCTCCATCTGGTACGTAGGCTGAGACCCTATCTGCCTGCGGACTGTCTCGCCAGAGTGGTGCATGCTCTGGTTATCTCCCGCTTGGACTACTGTAATGCACTCTACGTGGGGCTACCTTTGAAGGTGACTCGGAAACTACAACTAATCCAGAACGCGGCAGCTAGACTGGTGACTGGGGGCGGCCGCCGAGACCACATAACACCGGTCTTGAAAAACCTACATTGGCTCCCAGTACATTTCCGAGCACAATTCAAAGTGTTGGTGCTGACCTTTAAAGCCCTAAACGGCCTCGGTCCAGTATACCTGAAGGAGCGTCTCCACCCCATCATTCTGCCCGGACGCTGAGGTCCAGCGCCGAGGGCTTCTGGCGGTTCCCTCATTGCGAGAAGCAAAGCTACAGGGAACCAGGCAGAGGGCGTTCTCGGTAGTGGCGCCCGCCCTGTGGAACGCCCTTCCAGCAGATGTCAAAGCGATAAACAACTACCTGACATTCAGAAGACATCTTAAGGCAGCCCTGTTCAGGGAAGTTTTTAACGTGTGATATTTTACTGTATTTTTGGTTTTTATGGAAGCCGCCCAGAGTGGCTGGGGAGGCCCAGCCAGATGGGCGGGGTATAAATAATAAATTATTATTATTATATTATTATTATTGCCATCGCCTTTCTCCCAAGGAGCAGGCGTCTTTTAATTTCGTGACTGCTGTCACCATCTGCAGTGATCATGGAGCCCAATAAAGTAAAATCTTTCACTGCCTCCATTTCTTCCCCTTCTATTTGCCAGGAGGTGATGGGACCAGTGGCCATGATCTTCGTTTTTTTGATGTTGAGCTTCAGACCATATTTTGCGCTCTCTTCTTTCACCCTCATTAAAAGGTTCTTTAATTCCTCCTCGCTTTCTGCCGTCAAGGTTGTGTCATCTGCATATCTGAGGTTGTTGATATTTCTTCCGGCGATCTTAATTCCGGCTTGGGATTCATCCAGCCCAGCCTTTCACATAATGAATTCTGCATATAAGTTAAATAAGCAGGGAGACAATATGCAGCCTTGCCGTACTCCTTTCCCAATTTTGAACCAATCAGTTGTTCCATATCCAGTTCTAACTGTAGCTTCTTGTCCCACGTAGAGATTTCTCAGGAGACAGATGAGATGATCAGGCACTCCCATTTCTTTAAGAACTTGCCATGGTTTGCTGTGGTCGACACAGTCAAAGGCTTTTGCATAGTCAATGAAGCAGAAGTAGATGTCTTTCTGGAACTCTCTAGCTTTCTCCATAATCCAGCGGATGTTTGCAATTTGGTCTCTGGTTCCTCTGCCCCTTCGAAATCCGGCTTGCACTTCTGGGAGTTCTCGGTCCAAATACTGCTTAAGCCTGCCTTGTAGAATTTTAAGCAAAACCTTGCTAGCGTGTGAAATGAGTGCAATTGTGCGGTAGTTGGAGCATTCTTTGGCACTTCCCTTCTTTGGGATTGGGATGTAGACTGATCTTCTCCAATCCTCTGGCCACTGCTGAGTTTTCCAAATTTGCTGGCATATTGAGTGTAGCACCTTAACAGCATCATCTTTTAAATTTTTAAATAGTTCAGCTGGAATATCATCACTTCCACTGGCCTTGTTATTAGCAGTGCTTTCTAAGGCCCATTTGACTTCACTCTCCAGGATGTCTGGCTCAAGGTCATCAACCACACTACCTGGGGTATACGAGACATCCATTTCTTTCTGGCATTCACCTCACTTCAGCAATCTCATTTCCTTTCCTGTCCATCCTCAGAATGCTGTTGATTCCAAGTTTGTCTGAGATGTCCCACTTGCCTTAAAAAAAAATAAAAAATTAATCCAGCCTTTGGGCTTTCTGGTGTGCTTAGAATGCACCTCAGCTGTAAGCCCCATTACACTTAATGAAGTTACTTCTGAGTAGACAAGTATAGAATTGAACTGCAGTGAGGAGGAGTAAATGAAAGAGGATAATAAAAATTATGTTTTGAAAAGGAGAACAGTAAAATGGCTGCTGGGCGGGGGACTTAAGATAAATTTATTGGGGCCTTGGAACATCTTAAATAGCATAACAAGGTGGATATCTCAGCTAAGATATTTATCTTGCTTTAAAAAACATTTTTTTCAAGGCCCACTCTCACATGCACAGACATGACATGTAAAATGCTAGTAACAGGCTTTTAACACTTTAAAGAGAACTGATGAAAACCAGTCATAATGAACAACAGCCTCTTTAACTTTCCATTTAAATTTTCATCTCCACTCCACACCCAGCTGTGCAGTAAAGGCAGGTGAGGTTAGAGCAACTTCTGTAAAGTGAGCAGACAGAGAAAAAGTCTCTTTTAAGATGTCATTATGTGCTGTGGCTGTGAAGCAAAGGCTGCAGGTAGAGGAGTTAGGTTTGAAAGAGATCCTGTTACTAGGTAGACTTAGCAGTGACATCATTATATCCAACAGCCAGCGAAAGCTGCTGAAAATGGAGAGTGGTTTCATTTTTCAGCTGCTCTTGGTTAGCATCTCTAGTTTTGAGGGCCATTTGGGAAAACAAATCATGTTGAAGAACTAGCTTAGAAGCAACAATGAATGATAGTTAAAGTCAGTAAACCAACAGCAAAGCATGGCTTAATTTCAATAGCAAGTCATACTTAAAGCACTGGGGTGGGTTTAAACATAACATGAAACCATGGCTTATTAAAACCATGGTTTTAATATTGTGTACAAACTATTTATTAAATTTATATACCACCTTTCATCTGAAGATCACAGGATGGTTCACAACATAAAAATACAAAACGAGAACACAAAATCCCTAACAAAACAACTAATCAGTTGAAGGCCTGGTTATAGAGAAATGTTTTTGCCTGGAGCCTAAAAATATGTAATGAAGGTGCCAAGCAAGCCACCCTGGGAAGGGCATTCTACAAATGTGGAGCCACTGCAGAAAAGCCCTGCTTTTGTGTTACCACTGATTGGACCTCTTGTGGAGGGGCTCATGAAGAAGGGTCCAAGTTGGTTCATATGGGAAGATACAGTCTTAGGTATTGTGATCTTGAGCCATTTTAGGCATTACAGATCAAAACCAGCACTGAATTGGGTCCAGAAACTAATTGGCAGCCAGTGCATTCGGTCCAGAATAGGTGCCATATGCTTAAACTGTCTTGGCCTGGTGAGCAACCTGACTCCCGAATTCTGCACCTGCTGTAGTTTCCAATCTCTTCAGAGGCAGCCCCACATATGTTGCAGCAATATAACCTAGAGATTACCATAACATGGACAACAGTAGTTAGGCTATTCCTGTCCAGATAGGAGTACAGGTAGGCCATTAGCAGGAGCTGATGGAAATCACAACAAAGGATCCAGGATCAGTGTTAGAAACTGGTATGGGAGTGCTAGGATCCATGTGGCTCCTAGGACTTAGGTTGTGGGCGCCAAAACAAAATGTCTAGGGACAGCCCCACAGCCAAAAGATAGAAAAATAAAATTTGCTGCCAGGTGAATCAGGTGGTCCGCAGGGTAGCATGGCAGCTACCCTGCAGACCACCTAATTCACATTTGTCAATGTATTGTACGTTTGTCAATGTATTACTGACATTCATCAGGTTACGATGGAAGTTTTTACAACAGTTACGAATATATGGATTCTGACCATTATATATCTTTTCAGAATCTTCTTCTTTTTGCTTTGGTTTGAATTATGGGAAGATACATTTCTCTAATTAGAAAGGAAAGCGATTGATTTTAACAGGTTGCTCTCAGTGAACATAGGACCTATTATGAGCAGAACTGTTCAGCTTCATAGTAAATATATGCTATAAAGGTCCAGCACATCTGGAACACTCATTGATTTACAAAAGGAGTAAATTATTGTTCTTTTTTTCCTGCACATAAATTTACTATTAATAAGGTTATTTCAAAAATAGGGTTACTAACAAGGCATCTGTCAGGACTTGTTCAGGAAAAAATTATTCAGAATAGTAAGATATATTGCATTTGCATTTATAGCCATCTTAGTTTATTTTTCCAATGACACAGTGCCAAATCAACGAAAAATAATGTTTCTGCTATCAGCATCAGTTTTTATAGCTTCTTTTTCTTGTGTGGATTTCTATTCTCTCCACAAAAGGACAAAGCAGCTGCTTTTCTATGTTCTTGATGCTATACACTGTCAACATGGGCAGTGGCAGACTCAAATTTGAAACTTGGCTTCATTCAGATATATAAAGATCTTGCTTCCAACCACTCCATCTGTGCACACAAGTGACTTGTGCTACTACAGCTGGAGAGGAGGCATTATTTTTAACCCCTGCTCTGCTTGCTGATTTATTTTAACTAAAACAATTTTATCATGCCTTTCCTCAAAAGACTTCAAGGTGGCTTACACTCAAAACAATACAATTCCCACTTCAGTGGGCAAAAGTGACAATTTTTAAAGCAATAAAACAACCATTACAGTAATTCAACTTGAACTCAGTGGCTGCATTTACACATAACACTAAGCCATGGTTTGCTTTAAAACCAGTGCTTTTAATGGCAGCACACACTGGTATACAGCACCAACACCTTCCCCCCCCCCCCAAATCAGAGCCTGGGAAGCTTCTGCCCAGCTTAGGGAGGGAGGTGTGATGGTCTGGCAGGGTCCAAGAGCCCTTCCTTGCATGGTGAGTACCAGCACCCTTTTTCTAGAGGGGAAAAAGCACTTCTTTAACCTCGGTGTGTACAAGAAACCATGAGTCATCTCACAAATGAACGAACCTAGAAAGCTGCCTTCTACATTGCCAGCCTGCTGGGTCCATCTACATCCATATTGTCTGGCATAGCAGCAGTTCTCCAGGGCTTCGAACAGAAACCTTTCCCAGGCCTACATGGAGATGCCAGAGCTTGAAGCAAAGTGTAGGAGAATTTCCTCATTTTATTTCATCTCTGAATCCATTTTTTGCAGTTAGAAAATCTGTGTATGAGCTTGACTAAGCCTTTTCTAATAGAACAAACAGGCTGTTTTAAGTATGTGCAAGCCTCTGTTCTCTTGCAGTTCCTAGAAAAACTGAAAGGAATTGAACATAAGAAGATAAGTTATGACGATGGAGAACAATACACTAGGAGATTGGCCAAGCATCATAATTACACTAACTCTTAGGTTAAGAAGAGAACAGAAATATGAACACAGAGAACTGAAAGCAGACACTGCAGACCACTAATACACAGAGCAATTCGAAGACAATGTAAACAGACACTGATCTCTGAATAGTTTACTATGACAACAGTGTTGTAATTGTGTACTTGTGATTGCTGTAACTATCTGATTGGTCAAGTGGTAATCACCTATGTAGCTGGATGTGTATAAAAGATGATGCCTGAAAGCATTAAAGTACAGCCTCCCTCTGATTTTTTTTAAGAAGGCTGACTCTATGTACATTTGTATTATTAAAGGCCTAATTCTTCTCTTAAAGCCTGTGTTTATTGATATTCCCTTGGGAAACCTCGGGTAGGATGAATCGTTTACTCTACTATTGAATTATGACCCTTTTCCCATGCCTTCACTAAGAAAGGCACACATGTGCTTTCAGATCACCAACAGAAGCTCTGTTGGTACAGCTTGGTGAGCATCTGGGTGGAATAATCAAGGAAACCATGTTTAAGCAGGAATGTTGGGTTCAGATATAATACCAAACTATATTTAAAACAAAACATCATTTGTAATAAAAAACATGGCTTTGTATTGTTGATTTTGTCAGAAAAACCATGGTTAGTCTGCTGACTGCAAACCAGGCCAGTGTTATGGATCCTAAATTGTTCCTCCATTTGTATCAGGAGCAGGGAGCTCCACTATCTCCTACTCCATCTGCAAGCCCCTGCCCCTGCAACATATTGCACTACAGTGGTACCTCGGTTTAATAACAGTCCTGTTTAAGAACAATTCGGTTTACGAACTCCACAAAACCGGAAATAGTGTCCCGGTTTGAGAACTTTACCTCAGTCTAAGAACGGAATCCAAATGGTGGAAGGGCACAGGCAGCAGGAGGCCTCATTAGGGAAAGTGCACCTCGGTTTAAGAATGGTTTCAGTTTAAGAACGGACTTCCGGAACGGATTAAGTTCGTAAACCAAGGTACCACTATACACTCCAAAGGGTCCCTTAACTCACAAAAGCAGGTCTATACAGAGTCAGGAGGTCTTTTAGAGAACATACAAAGCCCTGAACAACTCAGGACCGGCTTAACAAGACTTTCCACATGGCTCAGTAGTTTATTGGCAGGCAGTGCAGTTTCTTCAGCATAGGAAGCCGCTGAAATCCTGCTTCAGCATATGCTACCAGTTACTGTCATTTTTCACCCCTGAATCATTATTTCAGGGTTTTCCCCCTAAAAGTTTTCATGCTTCTCAACTTTCAAAGCTGAAAATTTGATTTCCCATTTCAAATGCTCATCATACTGTACCCCGAAGCATTTTTAAACAGAGGTTGGCAATGCTAACATCTTTACCATAAATGGAGCTTAAAAAGAGGAAGCAGAGCCTGCAAGGGTGAGTGTGGTAAAGGTAAAAACAAGAGCTCAAAACCTGTGCAAGTCATGAAGTGTTCCAACTAATTGCAAGTTAAAGAATTTTTAAGAGCCTACACACAATTCCTAGCTCTCAACTTTTGCTTTTATCATCTTCATACACTCAGCTCTAATCATCCTTTTCAGTGCTTGTTTGTACCCAAAATAAACTAACAGAGTAGTCAACGTAATGACATCAAATGCAATGCACATTTTTGTGGTCTCCAAAAGACAAACACAAGTGCCATGTATGAAAAGTATAAAGGAACCAGAAGATGGAAAGCGGCAAAACATAAAATATGCATTTACGCATAAATTCTTTACACAGGTGAGATAAGGCCTTTATAGTCAAACTGGGGGTGTTTTAACACATAAATTACTACATTTCACAGAAACTGCAGAAGGTTTTCTATTTCATATCAATCCCTAAAGTATAATCTTTATGAATATAAGCGAAACATGTACCCTCACATCTGTTTTATTTGCTCTAAATTCTATTCTCGGGCACTTTCAAGACAAAATCAATGCTACAGCTAATATACACTACAGAAAAGCAAATCTTCCTTTCTAACTGGTAACAATAACTTTTATTAACTTTGGAAATAAAATTAGTAACGATTCCTGAAATTGATTTTGATAATTCAAACACATACACTAAAATATCATTCTGCTGCTTGAGACTTCAGAGAAGAGTCACTCTGTTGAACGGAAGAGCAACCTCCATAAATTATTAGACCAAAAAAGGAAAGATTCATGAATTGTAAAGAGGTAGTTTTTATTTGAGGCATCTACCAATTCAGTGCATCTATTTGCTTCATGGAACACTGGGACATTCCCAGGGAACTTCTTTCTAAGTTCATGGTTCCACAATCTGAGGCAGAGTTCACATAAATATAAGCAGATCACATAACATAAATCTCTCATGGTTTTTTAGTATGGAGTGCCTTATTACTGTACTATTCATACACATTTTCATAACAGATGTTTACAAAGGGGACCTGGAGAACTAGCTATTAAGCTAAGGCAAGAGCTAATATTTTGGCAAAAATACTTTAATTTCCATTCGACAAACACTTCCAATGAAGTGATATGCAGAGTGAAGGGAAAGTAGGCAATTATTTAGAAATCCGTTTTTCCTAGGATTGGCATATTATTGTAAAACAAAACAAAGAATGTGTAAGTGATTTGTCAACATACCCTAATTTCAGCTGGCAGTTGCTCCTGCCCTTGTTTGTAGCTTTACAGAAACTTCTGTGGATTGTCCTGCCCAGAGGGTATAATTCAAAGGGGGGTGGAGTGGAGCTGCCTTTGATGTGTCTGGGAGTTAGCCATGGGTCAATAGTGATCCTGGTATGTTATGCTTGTTATACCCTCTGCCTAGAATACTGTCAAACAATTTACCCAAGAACATATCCCTCTTCAGCCTTTGAGAGGGCACTCTCTTCTTGGGAGGGGAAAAACAAGCAGTCCACAAAGGCTGCAGCAGGGGGAGAGGAGGGAAGCAGGGCCATTCTACCAGCTCTGCTGATGGACCAGTCACATTTGCCTTTTCGTCAACAGTCACCTAGCTCCAGATATTACATCAGGCTTCAGAAGACAGAAAATGAAAATGAAAGCTCCACTGACTTTACTGTAAGACCAACTCCTTTTGGGTTCTTCTCTTTTTCCATCACAGCTCGTCAGTCTATGGACTTTGTACATTTAGGAACTGGTGCCTAGCATTTCTCATCCTCCCCATCCCTTTTCTCCTTTGTGTCCTGTCTTTTCACAGATTTTAAGGCAAGAACTAACTTGAATTTATTTGTTTGGGGGGGGGGCTTTCTGGCTGAAGAGCAGGCTAAAAATGTGGCAAATAAATTCATTAAATGGACAGAGGGGTGCTGGCAGCTTATAACACCCTGAAGCATTCTGTCAAAAACCTGTATAAAACAGGCTAATACAAACCATGCAGGTATACAGTTCCATGATACCTAATCAGCAACATTGGCACGAAGTAGTAAGCGTTCTTGTAATATTAACCAACAGTCACAGTGACTGAGGTGGATACACCATAATGATGTCTGGGTGATCACTTGGTGCACATAGTTTGGTGGAACACTGAGGAATGAGAGATGACTACAAAAACACCTCTCTCACACATTCACATTCACGATTGCTGCTGGCTGGATTCAGTGGCACCAACCCTTGTCAAGCTGTACTGGCCAAAATTACAAGGAAACGGCTATTTTACAGGGAAAGAGACATTCACATATTTTGCCAACTTTATTTTCTGAATGATTTTCTGAGGCATTTTACACAAAGACAACTGAGGGGAAAGAAGTCAGCAGTACCAGTGGTGAGGCAGCAACTTCACAGCTGCCCCAACCAGATCCCTCTTTTGTGACAAAATACTATATGGCTTTCCCACTCTGGTCTCTTCAAACTTGGTATCTCTTAAACATTTTAGATTATCTGACCACTGAGGTTCTTTGTCGGAGTTTACAAGCACAAATGAAATAGCCTTGTCAGTAATGATGTAATAAAGCTGACTGAAGTCTCTGTTGCTCTGCAGTGACGATCCTCTGCAAGGAAAAGCTGAAAGCAGAACATAACATGCCCAGCATAGCAGATGTGCACTACCAACCACCACAAATCTGCCAGTGAAAGAGAACGCTGGGTCACAAAGCAAGCGACCTGAAAACTCAGCATTATGCAAAATCTGAACTACATGTATTCAGAAGGCATCCAAATTATTTGAAGTTTCACACCATAGTGACCTCACTGGGGTGAAATTACCTTCCTTGAATTATGCAGGCAGCTCAGAATATTGCAGTGTATTTTCGATGCTCTATAAAATGAATTAGATGCTTTAATTTAACATATTACACAGGCAAATGTCATAGGTGAAGCAGGCTTGGTTTGGTCAGGGTGAAGGGGGCCAAATGTCAATACCAGTGTGCTGAACAAACTCTGACTTAAAATATGTGTAGAAAAAACAACCAGAGTAACAAAAACCTAACCTTAGTAGCTTTCCCTGCTGAATGAAGGCAAAGCAGTAGACCTTTATTCAATAGGACAGTCGAAGCTTCCACAGCAACGTAGTGTCAAACCAAATACCAGGCTCATGTTCACTGTCCTACTGAATAAAGGTCTACTGCTTCAGGAGATTTTTACAATACATCCATTAAAAAATGTGTGTCTGACCTACCCTCAGGCTTACACCAAAAGGCTATTTCCAAGAAGGCTATTTCACTATGCAATGCAAAGCTGACCCGCAAAGCAGCATTCTCATCCAATGTGCACAGTTTACAGCTGTTTATGGTAGCAATGCTCTACCCTCTGACAGGTTTATTTGTGTAACTGTTTATGTTTTCATTATGTTCTGTGATCTGCTACGTGGAACTTGTGTTTAAGAGGATACTACTGTATCTAAGGTGTTTACTAAGATTTCCAACAGCTTAACTACAAAAAAGAAGAAAAAAGATATGCTGCCTGAGAAGGGTTCTACCTGCAGCTATTATATTTACTCATTCATAGACACCCCAACTGTAATTTATTATGCTATTATTTCTCACATTAAACTGAAAAGGTAGAGAAAAATGGCAATCAATGCTCTTTTATAATTTCTGGCTTAAATATTATTTCTGATTTAAATAAAGTACTCCTGGCTAAATAGGCAGATTTATAAAAAAAATACCTCTTAGTATTTCTGAGCAGTATGTTCCTTTAGTATCAATGGACTGATTATACTGAAAAATATAAACAGGACTCTGGCTTGCAGAGGGGAAGGGTCACAGATCTCTTAGCTCATTAGCAGAGTAAATGCTATGCAAACATAAAGGTCACAATTTCTAAAGGCTCTGTTTCTAGCAACTCCAGTTAAAGGCTCTCCAGTAATTGCTATAGGAAGAATCTCATTCTAAGCCCATGAGAGCTGCTGTTAGAAAACTAGATGGGTAAGTGGCCTGACTCAGCAGAACACAGCTTAGGAGGGGCTGGGGGTGGGGCTGGGGGGAGTAATAAGAAGCAGTGTGGTTCAGTGGCAGACCACATGCTTTACACAAAAACCTCTGAGGTCCAATTCCTGACATCCCATTCCATGTAGGGCTGGAAAATACTCATCTTTAAATCCTAAACAGCTGCTGCCAGAGAGGTGCTGAAGCTGATGGAACAGTGGCCTGAGAGTGGCTTATGTTCCTAAAGGCAAGGGGAAACTGTTTCAGGGAAGGGCTAGAGCTCAGAAGCAAGGCACATGCTTTGGATGTGAAAGGTGCCATGTTCTGCCCTTGGTATCTTCAGGTAAAGCTGGGGGAAAGCACTGTCTGAAATCTTGGAAACCACTACCTGTTAGCGTAGCGGATAAGATCTTTTCAGACGTGGGACCAACCTTTAGCTCAACCAAGCATTTGGAGATGCACTTCATAACTTTACGCCTTTTATTTTTATGACAGCTGTGTTACAGTTGTAACCCATCTTACCTTGGTGTGCCACCCAATAATGGGTCCCAACCCTCCAGCAAAGTAGCCAAACACCCCCCATTTGTTTCAGGTGACCATTATGCTCCCCTGAAAGAGCAGAGTGAGTATCATCAACATTAGGGAACAGGTAAAATCAGAGAACTTCTGAATGAGTAAAATATAAGGTGGCTGAGGGTTATCTGTTCGTTCCAACTAGAAAAATTACCTTGCCACTACTTGAAGCTTGGCTCACCTCAGCAGCTTGCCAGCATTCCCTCTGAAATTTTAGAAAGAGTGCCCAATGAGAGCAATGCATTTGTCATAATACATTGTCATTCTTGCTGCGGGGTGGGGGTGGAAGGTGTCTCCATTGGCCAAGAGGTGGCAACAGTATTTTATAACAGCTTATTCTATATGTTGGCTATGCAACAAAATGATAGTGAACCCAAGAGATTGCAGCGGATAAGCCAAGACCGGCAAGAGTCACAGCTAGACTTGTTAACATTGCTTGCTACAAACAGCAAAAGGCAAAGCAGGGAGCAGATATGATGGAGCAGGGCCTTTTCTGTAGCGAGACCCTGACCATAAATATAAACTAGCTTCATCTTTGTTTGTTTTTAAGCAGGTCATTAAAACTTTTCATTGTTGTTCCACATAGCTTTTGAATTATTTTAAAGGTAATTCACTCCATTCCATTCTGTGTTTTTTTAAAATATGGTTTTATGAAATAGTTTTAAAGTTTCTAAGTTAAGATTTTTATATTTTAAGACACTTAGGGCTTTTTATCTTGACAGGCAATTGATAAATAAATAAATGGTTTGTGTTGTTCAACAACATCTACTGTGAGATGAAAGACGTAATGAAAATACAGCACTATGGCCTGATTCAAGTACAATCATGCCGTGCTACATCACCTATGTGTTCAATTCATGAGAAATTAGTACTTCAAAAGACACACACTTTTATTCCCAACCACTTCTATGGCACCTAACTCCAATTCCACAATGTAAACATTAAACATTTGAGGAAGATTAAGAGTTAGTCTCTGTTAAGCCCATTCCATGCTGCAACAAAGACGGCATTTTTATCAGTTTTTTTAGCATGCAGAGCACCTGGGCTAGAAGACAGACAAGAGATCTGCCTTCGATCTTAGAAGAAATATGCCACAACGTATTTCAACCTGCAACATTCATCTACTGGAATGCCAAACTGTGAGCTGAAATATTTGCCTTTGTAATCTTATTATCTATAAGAAATTCTGTTGTCTGCTTCTAATTTATGAGCAGTGATAGAAAAGGCTAAAATGCAGAAGCAACAAGTTAAATCCAAGTGGTAAAATATCTAAATGAATCATGCCTGGAACCAAAAGTCTACAAGTCACCTTCCAGTTGTTCACAAGCAGTTTACTGTGCAGCCTATGGGTGGGTTCACCAAATTGTCCCTGTATGAAGAACTCTATTGCTGAGAACACACTGGGAATTTTATAATTGCATGGGGAAAGTTTTCCACCATCTTTCCCCCTTGATTTCACTATTCGGCACAGAATTATTGACTAAGAATACATCTATAAATAGTTAATATTACATACATTTACAGCAATTTATGGGTTCACCATAGGAATCTGCTTGGCCTTTATAAGAAAAATAATACTGGATTAGGTGAGCTTATTGTCCGATCCAGCAGGGCTTTTCTTACATTCCTCTATTATGTCTTTCTGTTTAATCAGTCCAATGTTTCTCGGTGACATAATTATTTATTCCCCCTCAGAATCTGCATTTCCAGATCTTCAGTGTAGTTTTTGACATCTTCACTTCCAGAACCCTAGAAAAGTACCTACCTATCCACCTCATGCTCCTACCACTGCACACTACATCACAACATTGTACTCAGTAAAGTGGTTATCCACAATGATCACAAACTCTTTACATCATGATTTCATGGAACAAGGACTTCCCAAATCTGGGCTGGATTCATTTGTCAAGCATAAAAATTACCAGTATTTTATCACCTTGAGAATGCTGTTGAAACCAGTAGAAATAGTAAACTGAAACTATGCCAAAACTTCCTTTGCAAGTCCTCCACAGACATCATTACAAACTCCAAGGTGAGAAGGGATTACAAACTAGAATGAAGCTAGGTAAAGAAATAAAGGGATTTAAATGAATAACTCTCCCTACTAACTTGCAAATTAAAAGCTACCTAAGGAAATAATGCTTAAGAGATAAATTTCCAGGAGTAGCGATGACACACATAATTCTCACAGATAGCATTAAATCTGTCCAAATGGGTAATAGGAGATTAAAAAAAAAGCAGCACAGACCAGTTCACCTCAACAGTTCAGGGTAGATACTACAGTTTTAAATTGTTATTTAATATGCACATTTAGCAGATTAATAAATAATGCTAATAAGAGACTATTGGGATTTTAATGCTGCTATTTGCTAAATGGTTTGTTTTACTTGATTATTTTAATTTAACTTTTATTTCTTATCTTTTTCTATTTAAGGATGCTACAAACTATCCTCAGCAACTTAATGAAATAAAACCACATTTCCAACTGGCCCAGCTACAGAATACCAGTCCAAATATGGCATTCCTGGAATATTTTCAAGATATACTTGGAAAGAAACTTCTTACATTTTGCTTAATGAGGTCAATATCCAGCTATAGGAAGATAGCCCTCCAAAGCATTCTCCCTGTATCAGTTTGGAATTATTTCCCTAACATCTCCCTCTTATACTCTGAAGCAGCAGGACAATCATCCATCAGAGACACACAACTCAGCTCACACTGGGCCACTTTGATGTCCATAGTGCATCACTACATCAACATCATTTTTACTATAATTTTAACTCAATGTTTTCATTTTCTCTGCATGTGCCATTGTATGCTCTCTCTTCTCTCCTTGAACAGCCAAACATCTCCCCAAATGCTGCAATCCCACATTTTTCACTCAAATCTCTGAGTGTCCCATCCATTCTCACCTTTTCCTTCCTTCAGACTCCCTTTACTGTTTCAGCTGCCCACCCCCCTCCACCCCAATCTCTCTTTCTTCTAAATGAGCTCAGTAACAGTAGCCCACAAGTCTTTGGTTTCCCCCCCCCCCCAGCAATTCGCTAAGTGAGGAAGTCTCAGGTGCAAGCAATCACAGTTTGCAACAGGCTGGGAAAACTGGTACCAACACATATTTTTAAATCTAGGAAGAGAAGGAGCAGGGCCACCAAGAGGGATGTTCAGGGGCTACTCATGTATTGGGCCCCATGCTAGCAGCAGTCTCAGCCTCTTTGCCTTCACTTTTTTAAAAAAGGTAAGCCAATTGGTCATTTCTAAAGAAAGGTATGAAACAAAATATGGAGACCAGGGTGGATAAAAATCAATAATTTTTTAAAAAATAATAATCAGATTTTTAAATTTAAATCAGATTTTTTTAAAATTTAAATTGGTTTTTTAAAATAAAATGCTTCTGGATGAAAAATCTTTCTAAAAATAGACTTCTATTTAAGTTACATTATAGTCCAAAGGCTATTAATCAGGAAATAAGGATTTGTTTTAAGTTTTTCATGTGTGCTAAAACTCAGTCTAAGTTTTTTTGTTTAAAATGTTTAACCACATCAGTTAACAAACATGGATACATATGCTATAATGTTATTGCTTTGGTTAAATAGTTTAAGTGGTTGTTAGGGAAATTATTATTTTTCTCCTTCCAATAAAGTACAGCAGAAAAGTTGTCCAAATATAAACAGCTAACTTATTAAACCCCACAATAATTTCATAATTATCTGTCTATGTATTTCTAATAGTATAAACAAATCAGTCATTTTTTATATAAGCGTAAAAACTACTCTGAAAAATTATTATTCCAAAAATGAAGCCTCCCTCTGGTCGTACATATTAAGATTATACCAGCAGGAATGAGACTTTCTGTTAAAAAAAAAAAAAAAAAAAAAGATTTAAAGCAAGTCTAACTGACTAGTGATTTAAATCAAGCCTTACTGACTAGTGGTTTAAATTGTGGTTTAAATCGTGATTGAAATCAAATCCACCCTGATGGAGACAACTGGTAAGGTTTTGGCACTTGCAGGCAGCACAATTGATAAGGGTGCTTTATCACTGTTGCTAAGCAGAGGAAGGAATGTTGACAACCCCAGCTCGGACTCAGGAGGGGGCCCTTGCAGAGCAGCAGAAAAGGTTGGGGAAGCTGGATGGAGAAGGATACTGGGACATGTTTATTTAAACATTTTTCTCACATACACATTATTTCATTCACTCCCTAAGGGAGCTGCCTTTATAGAATAAAGCACAGTTGGCTGACTTTGGTATGCTTTACTCAGAGGTAAAATAAATTGGGTTGCCTTTCTACTGAGGAAAAAATGGCAACATGGCAGTCCCCCTGCCCTGATTTTCCATATCCCCCCCCCCCCCACAAAACCACTACTGGTCTGCTTGTCCTCACTATGCTGTTATATATTAATAAACACTAACCATAAAACAAAAACATAACATACAAAATGAATCAGCAGATACAACCATAAAAAACTAAGCACCTTGTAGCTGCATCAAGTTTAAATTCCTGTAGACTGTACCCTAACACAAGGGTATATTTTTTGTTTATCAAGATTAGCAAAATGTTCTGTGTGTATACATTTTGCTGAGAGTTGTGAAACAGCACACACTTGTTGCTTATTGTTCTAGATTTGTCTTGTGACTTTTCTCCCAGGAATTCAAAGCTGTGTACATTGTGTTCTTCTTCCCACTTTTATCTCCACAACTCTATTTACTGGATGCTTTTACTGGAAATAGGAGGAGCGAATTTCTGACAACACTGCTTTCCTACTGCAGTATCTTGAAGACTTTCTTGGGGTGTTTGGGAAATCCTCTGGAATAGCATGATAGGTGGTGAAAATCTATTCCTTTCCATCCTTAACTGAGAACATCCATTGGCTCTCCACCCCTTTTTTATTCACAGAAGTGACACTTTAGATGCAGAACACTACATTTTATGAGGATCCTCTAAGTCAGCCTTTCTCAACTTTGGCTCCCCAGATGTTGTTAGGCTACCACTCCCATCATCCCTGACCACTGGTCTGCTAGCTAGGGATGACGGGAGTTGTAGTCCTACAATATCCGGGGCCCAAGGTTGAGAAAGACTGCTCTAGATACGCAGAAAAAACTAGTAACAATAAAATGCAAAACATTATTCTCTTGTATTTCTACAGTTAAGGTAGAGATGCATTCTACCTAAGGGGGCTGGGGACTGATCTTGATATAAGTAAATGTTAAATGCAATTATTGGGGGGAGTCCATTATTGTTAGTACTAAAAATACTAATTTAATTAATGGCATTAATGTTACATTGGACAATCTACATACTTCAATTGTGAATGTTGGTTTGTTTAAACTTGACAGAAGCGGACAAGATCAACTCTATCTCCTCGGAACATTTTACAAATTTTCAATAGGATACGAATTATATTACAAACAAAATGCAAGAACAATCCTTCCCTTCCAAATCCATTTTTACACATTCACAATTTGCCAGATAATTTTTTCATCAACTGCATTTTTTTTTTACTTGCTCTTTTTTCAAAATGCCTCATTTGAAAGGTTGCACAAACCCTTTATTTGCCATTTTTGAAAAGTCAACTGAAATGATAGATTTGCAATTAACAACCAAAAAAATGCAGTTGTACCCGCTCTGTATACACAATATGATGCACACTTATACCCACCTGACTGCAGCAAACCTCCTCACAGCTCCTTTGCAAGCTGAAGTTGTAGGTCCTTTTCACACTGATCAGACCCATTCAGGTGGTACCCTACAGAACACAAAAATGGATAATCATAATCTCAGTAAACACTGAAAAGCTTCCCTAAAATCACAATATATGCTTTCAAGTCCACAGGATGATACTAAGAATGTCTGCTTCAGTCCCCTATGCATAACTGGTGCATGTCTGCCAAACAAACTGTAATAAGAGTGTTCTTTATGGCTAAAAGATGCCACATTCTTTCTCAGATGCCTCCAAAATGCTAGGATTATAGGTGGGGAGAGAATTAGAGAAGCACAACTTGGAAACTAGCCTAACTAATTTGTGCCAACAGGGCTCATTTGAGCAAACACTACTGGAATTGAAAGCAGCTTCGGGGCAATGATTTCTTTTTCCTGGAGTCCATTGGGTTTGCCTAGGACACAGAATGATGACTTAAGTGCTACAATAGATACAATCTCAAACTTCCCAAACCTGAAAGACCTGCAGTTCTGTTTTATTATTTATTCATACTTATATCCATTTCTCCCTCTCAATGGCAGTGCGGGGCAGGTAACAATACGGCACAACAATAAGAAACAACAACATTAACAAAATAGCAGTGTCAGCAAGGAGCTTGATTACATTCCTTGGTAACAAAAAGGTCTTCACCTTGTGCAAAAATGAGGACAATGTGGAGGAAACCTGCTGCCCATCAGAAGATTTGAACTACAATTCAAATCAGAAGCAGCCAACACAATAGTAGTCCAAAACATCTGGAGGGCACGAGGTTCACAGAATCATAGATTTGGAAGGGACCCCAAAGTTGGCAAAAACTGTTTTATTATAAATTATGGTTCAGTGTGAAGAAGTGATGTGCTGGTGCACACTGCTCAGAAGTTCCTGAACCACTCCTCCCCCCTGCTACTGCCACACCACAAAGGGAAGAAACCAGAGGCTGGCTTCATGTTATGTGCAAACCAGGGCTCATTATTTGTTTCCCTCAAACAAACTAAGAGAGGTAGGAGCAACTCAGGACTTTTCTGGCAATGTGTACCAGCATGTTGCTCCTTCACAATAAAGTAAAATATAGTTCAATGTTGCACGGAAATCAATATATTGTACCTCACAGGTAATGCAACCTTGTCTTCTACCTATATTCAAAATAGCAGGATTTGCAGAACAGTAACACACCCATTTAATTTATTACACAGATTTAATCAGGAATACGATGGTGCGTACTAACTTCTCAGTCCTGAAAACAAAACCTCAAAACCAAGTATTTCCTGACATTATCCATTTGTTCAATTTACAGCCCCAAATTATAGAAAGCTTTCTTGCTAAGCCTTTGCATGGTTTAATGCATGGTTTAATGTGCCACAAGTGGCAGATTAATTCTTTCAAGGTCAATTATTACCTGGATTTGTGACCCTGAATCTGTAACAACAGGAGCTCAGATCAAACTCTCAATTTCTTACATTTATTGTCAATGGGGAAAATCAGACTCAAAATTAACATCAAGAATTCCTAGCAGCATTTTCAGTAGCTTTTGTTCTCATTCATTTCTGCTAGATATACTGCAAGTCCAAAGGTCTTGTATTTTCAGGGGCCCCACTAATTAAAGCACAAACATTTGATGGCATGAAGGTAAAAGTTAAGAAAGGTCAACATTTCTTTCCTTCTGCAACAGGATGGTAGCTGCAGCCTCCCACTAAACTCTGGGAATGATCATGCACTTTTAACTGACATTTGAGAATCACCTGGTGGCTAATGGTAAAATGCTAGTTTATGAGCTGAAGACAATGTTATCTATTGGAGGGCAATGTTTCCCTTAGGCAGAAACACTGACATGCCAAGGCATTCTTTAGGCCTCTCCAGGTTTCCCAAAACAAGAACATTCCTAAAGCTGTTAAAATGCACAGAAGCCAATTTTTACAAACAATAATCATACAACAGTCAAATTAAGCAGAAATTCAGGACACGATTGTAAAGCATGAGAAGTGCTCCTCACCTTCTCAACTCAGTGGGTGATCTCATTTACTGAGAAAGATTCCAACATTTGATAGTTTAAAAGCAAGAATAAACAAAAGCACTTGTAAAATTCCTACACCTTTGTTTCCTCACAAAGAAATGGGAATGTCAGCCTAGGCAGCATAACATTTAGTCTGGCATACAGACTTTAAAATAACTTTATTAAGATCTGGGCGGGTGGGGAGGATATATTTTGAATTTTTGTATCTTTTTTTAAAAAAGGAGCGTGTACGCATCTCAGGCAACAGATCTGTATTGTATAAGCATCCTGAATGTCTACAGAGAACCCAAAATATTAAATATACCCTTTAGTAACGAACCTATAATTTTATCTAAGTAGTGCAAATTTCAACATCAGTTTAACAGAACATTATTTAGCATAATCTACCTGTTAAACTAAAATAAAAAGAAGAGGAAAGGCTTACTATTCAACTAAGTAGGCCCACACTGATTGGTTCTGTTTTGCCTATTATGCCCAACAAAAATGAACAGATCAAATAATATGCATGGGGTCATATCCCTGAAGACTTAGATTAGAGCTTGATCATAAAATAGGAAAGGGCATCTTTTAATAAATAGTTAAATAAATAAATAAATAAATAAATAAATAGTGCTGACCATAGGAAATGGAGGAGAATGGTGTTTCAAGGAACTTGAGGTTTCAGTTACAAGAGCTGGAAAATGCAGTTTTTATATACAGTAATTCAGATTTCAAAAGGTCAGAATATTTTGTATGACATTCCATTCAAACTCTTTGATCTATAGTTTCAGGCCAAAGAAGTTTCAGAATTCCAGTAAATATTACCAGCATAAGCCTTTACACACAGATCCCACTATCTGAAAATTCACTTATCAGCACGTAAACAATTATCTCCAAACCCCCTATATACTCTGCAGATTGACCTATCTGAAAATCCAACTTCCTTACTTCCTTGTTTGTTTGTGCTTTGCTGGTCAGCAGCAGCCATTTTCAGGCAGAAATCAAGGAGGGGGATGTGGGAGCAATATCTGATGAATCAGGGTGCAGGAGAGATCTAACAAATCAGGTATCTTCATGCGTCTCTCTTTTGCTGAATAAACCACTGGGGGGGAAAAACCAGTGAAAGCAGTACGACTAATCCCACATTAGAAATATTTCCATAGGAAATAATGGAAATTGTGGACTTGTTATGCTTGCCTAACAGTTTCCACAGAACATATTGTGTTTGGTAAGCAGGACCTGTTTGAACTGTGGAAATTCACACCTGAGATGGTCAGAAGATGCAGAGGATCCTGTGGTCTATTCCCAATTCCTTAAGCCTGGGTGAGGGATCAGACATGTGAAGTCCACATCTGCTATAAGCTGCATCTTAGTTAAAGGTAAAGGGACCCCTGACCGTTAGGTCCAGTTGTGGACGACTCTGGGGTTGTGGCGCTCATCTTGCTTTACCGGCCAATGGAGCCAGCGTACAGCTTCTGAGTCATGGGGCCAGCATGACTAAGCCACTTCTGGCAAACCAGAGCAGCGCACGGAAACGCCATTTACCTTCCCGCCGGAGCGGTACCTATCTATCTACTTGCACTTTGACGTGCTTTCGAACAGCTAGGTTGGCAGGAGCAGGGACCGAGCAACGGAAGCTCACTCCAATGCGGGGATTCGAACCACCGACCTTATGAGGCCATAATTAATAATCTAATTCTTTCTTTCTTTGTCAAATTATACATTGTGGATTTGATAAAAATTCGTTCAAAGATCTTTTCACCAAACTTCAATAAACACAAACACTGGATTGTAAGCAATTAGCCTTCAGAATTTCACTCTTTCATTGTATGACTGGTGTGTTTCAAGTGAGAGATCTTTGTGGAGTACAAAGCCATAGAGCGTAACATTAGTACAAGTCATTTACACATGCATGTATGCAATTAAAATAAAGTATTATACTGCCCTAAACCAGAGGTTTTCAACCTTTTTGAGACCATGGCTCCCTTGACCAACTACATTCTTTCTGCGGCATCCCTGTGGGGTTCAGGAGCCCAGTTATGTCACCCCTTGCCTGCGGTGCTGGCAGCCTCTCACCCTTTTTTGAACATCCTCCCTTGTGGAGTGTTCCCTCAGTCTCCTCTCTCTCCTCTCCCCTCTCCTTGGGAGTCCTCTGGGCAGCCGCTGCTGCTGCTGCCCCTAGTTTCTGAGCTGCCCCCTTGCCCCCAAAGAAAGATGCCTCCTCACACTCCTCCCAGGGACCTGGGATTTGTCTGTCTCTTCCCAACAGTAAGGGCTAGCGGACTGACTGGCTGGGCTCCCTTGCCTGCCTGCTTGCTTACTCCTTGCCCCCTGACCAGCCCCAGAGGCGCCATTTGCCTGTGAAGGTTGTAGCCAGGGCTGGTGCAACCAACAGCCACACAAGCCTTTGGGAGGTAGAGATGCAAGAGGGCATCAGAGAAGGGAGGGAAGGAAAGAGGGACAGAGGCCACTGTTGCCCACAGCACCCCTGACCGTCATTCAAGAAACCCCAGGATGCCATGGCACCCTGGTTGAAAATCACTGTCTTAAACCTAAAAGGCAAAATTGCAAAGGCAACAGAGATGCTGTCTTTGAAATAAGCCATTTTCTCCACACTAGCCATTTTACCCAAAGGTATGAACTTGAGGGAGGCACTGTGGTCTAAACCACTGAGCCTACGACTTGCTGATCAGAAGGTTGGCGGTTCGAATCTCCGTGACGGGGTGAGCTCCTGTTGCTCAGTCCCAGCTCCTGCCAACCTAGCAGTTCAAAAGCACGTCAAAGTGCAAGTAGATAAATAGGTACCGCTCTAGTGGAAAGGTAAACGGCGTTTCCGTGTACTGCTCTGCTTTCGCCAGAAGTGGCTTAGTCATGCTGGCCACATGACCCGGAAAAACTGTGGACAAACACCAGTTCCCTCAGCCAGTAAAGCAACATGAGCGCCGCAACCCCAGAGTCGTTCGCGACTAGACTTAACTGTCAGGGGTCCTTTACCTTTTTATGAACAACTTGAGATAATTCTGCATGTTTTACTTTACTAAGTAGTTCTGGTTATAACCACTATTTAATTACACCCTAGGTTAAGTCAACTTTTTGTTTGAAAAACAGTGCAGATTGTGAGCTCTAAAGGGAATGTATTTGTTCCCTACTGTTCAAGACATCTATTCCTAATTGACAGCTCCAGCAAAAAGTAACATAGCATGAAAATCCCTAGGAAAAACAATAAGATGCAAAGAACTCTGTAAAGCTAACCAGCAGCTTGAAATCAATAACAACTTCATAATTTGACAAAGGAGATTAAATGATGCTGTGCAAATTACTATCAGCATTCCTCTAGCAAATTCAATGAGGTGATAAAGGCAGGATATTATGCTGACAGATGCCAAATGCTTTACATTAAAATACTGGCACACGGAATGTGGTCTTCAATTCTTGTTATAATAAGCATATTCTACTAGAAGACTAAAAATTTGGCCCTCAAGTGCTTTTTTACTTTAAAAAGAGGAGACAAGAAAAGATAAACTAGTAGTAGTAGCAAAGGAAACCTAAGATCATACATTAAGTAGCAAACGAAACATTAAACATGTGTCAGCTTTGTCCCTTTAATTTTATCCTTTTGGGATTGTTTTTTAGAACCAACACACTTCTCTTTAACTTATTTTATTCAAACCTCTAAGAACTACAAACAGGAAACTTGTGAAGATTAATTAATGAGGCAAGCTGAATTGGAAAAGGGACATGAAACAAGTTGCTGATGCAAACCTAACTGGATAACAGAAATCCAGAGGAATAAAAAAGCAAACAGAACCCAATAAAAATAACAATCACTAAAAAATATATGTACAATGAATAATCAATAAAGATCAGAGTATTTTCAAGGTTTCTATTTAGAATTTTCAAAGCGCAACACAGATTATTTATTTATTAACTGATCAATAACCATACATTCTAAATATGGGTAAGTGTTCAGAATTAAAGGATTTTTAAATACAGGTGTTTTTACTTTTTATTGCAGGGTTTCATTGATGGAAAAATGAGTTTCTTTCATTTATTGTGAATGGATTATTTCAGTAAGAGTAGAAAAGTTTTCTGTCACCAGTGGAACTTCAGAGATTTGTGTGGGCATCTCATGGGCAAGGTATTGTTAATTATTAGCAAATTTGTCATAAATTTTAAATTACTAACAAATTTGTCATTAATTTTTGTAAACTGTTTTCTTATAGCCATTTTCAGTAACAATGAGTGGTGTGACAGCTCCAATGACAGAGTAAGAACAGGAAAGAGTAACTAAAAAGAAACTCAGTCGATTTTGCCATTAATTTTAAAATGTATACACTGAGTACATTGCCCATATTTACTTACTGATAAAAGATCATATGGAGTTTTACTCCCCTATTGATGGGTCTCCCATGAGTACAGACCAACAGATTATCTGTCATCAAGATCTGTAAGAACTGTTGACAAAAATCATATTTGATGTAAAGACCTCAGACTTTTCTTTTACATTTGCTACATTACAGATGAGCTGAGAGTTAAGAAGGGCATGTATAAGAAATGGAAGAAAGGGGTAATCACAAAGGAGGAGTATACACAAGTAGCCAACAGTTGCAGGGGGGGGGGGAGTCAGGCTGGCTAAAGGTCAGAATAAGCTCAGGCTCGCAAGACAGCTTATAAATAATAAAAAGGGTTTCTTCGGCTATGTCTGCAGTAAGAGGAAGAACAAGAATGTGTTGGGTTTTCTGCGTGAATGAGACAGGGAAAGCTAATGCATGACAGAGAGAAGGCAGAACTACTCAGCACCTACTTTGCCACTATCTTCACGGAAAAGGAAAACAATGCCCAACCTGGTGATAACCGAATAAATGATGCAAGGAGGGAGCTGCAGCCCAAGATAGGAAAAGAGGTAGTAAGCAAACACTTTGCTGCTTTAAATGAATTCAAATCTCCAGGGCCTGATGAGCTGTATCCAAGGGTACTAAAGGAGCTTGTGGATGTAATTTCAAAGATTTTGTCTATTATCTTTGAGAAACCCTGGAGAACAGGTGAGGTCCTTACAGACTGGAGGTGGGCAAATGTTGTCCCTATCTTCAAAAAGTGGAAAAGGGAAGACCCAATAACTACCAACTGGTGAGGCTGACATCAATAACAGGGAAGGTCCTAAAACAGATAATTCAGCAGTCGGTCTGTGAACATTTAGAAAAGGAAGTTGTGATTACTAAGACCCAGCATGGGTTTCTCAAAAATAAGTCATGCCAGACAAATCTGATTTTTTTGATGGAATTACAAACTTGGTGGATCAGGGAAATGCTGTGGACATACTGTATCTTGATTTCAGTAAGGCTTTTGAGAAAGTCCCCCACAATATTCCCATGAGAAAAGCTGGTAAAATGTGGGTTGAATGAGGTAACTGTTAGGTAGATTTGTACTTGATTGACTGACCGAACCCAAAGAGTACTCATTAATGGTTCCTTCATCATCCTGGAAAAAAGGGTAGTTGTTAAATTCGCAAGCCAATGCTTTGAATTTGATTTTTCTACAGAGATCTACAAATTTTTGCTGCATCTTTTTGAGGTTGTTGATGATCCCATGCCCCACCACATAGCTCCAAGCCCGTGTGAAAAGCAGGGGTTGTTAGCAGAATTGTGTGCTGCTATTTGTACTAGAAGTCAGTGAGGAAAAAGCTGAACTCATTTTGTGTCTCTTTACCTCAATAAGAAAGGCCTGTCTAGTCCGGGATACTGTTCCCACAGTAGACAACCAGGTGCCTGTGTAAGCCTGAAAGCAGGACCTAGTGCAACAGTCCCCTCTCCATTTGAGAATATTTTACTGCCTACAACAATAGAGGTAAAACATAGCCATATCCTCCATGAATTTTCCTGACCTCATTTTAAAGCCACCCACATTGGTAGCCACCACTACATCCCATGGGAGCGAATGCCATAGTTTTAACTATGAATTTTTCTTTTCTATTAGGTGAATGTGTCACTAAAAACCAAAATAATAAAAACTGGAAATCATAAGTATCTCCAGATTTGCTCTCATGTATGCAAACAAACAGCAACACTGCTGGGAGAGAAATCTTAAGAATTAGGCCACAGTAATGCCAAGAGGGCATTTTCTGATGCATGCTACCAAACTGTGCCATGCAAAGCTTCAGAGAGGCACTATACAAAAACTATGTAATAGTCTTTGTGATGCCAATACTATTTGCTATATTACATGCTGTAATGTCTGTCTTTGAAGTTGTAAGTAAAGATTTATTGAGCTGATTCCATATTGGGTATGTGTTAGTCAAGATTAAAAATTCCAGGCCTGTTATAGCAATAACAGCAATGAGTCTTTTGGCATCTCAAAGGCAACAAGAATAATTTTTGCATATGCTTTCATTCTGAACTATAATTTATTAGTAAACTTGATTCTATTCAGTTAGGACTTAAGACCAAAGTTCTGACTATAGCTGGGAAATAAACTTAGCATACCTTTTTATATTTTAGCTTAAAATGTCACAGAGAGTCTAACATATTCCAAAGCCTTACAATTTCTTATCCATATCACATGTGTGGCTTATATGTGTATGCATAACTCAAATCCAAATGGGCTCTTATCCATGAAAGCCAATGCCAACATAAATCTGTTCATCTGTACCAACAAAAGATTCTGTTTTGCTTTTTCTGAATGTTACTGTCTTACTGAATGGCAAGGATAAGCAAATTGTTTTTAAAATGCAATGCTATGCAATAGCTCTAGCCAAAAAATCAGCCTAATTTGTGTAAAGCACAAATTTTATTTGTTTGTTTATTTGTTTTATGGGAAACAACTGTAAATGGATGCTGAATAATGACTGGGAGAGTTCTGTCCTAAAATGCATAATGTTGTATTTGGTTTTGAGTTGCTCTATTGGTTCATAATCTAAAGTACAACTGATAATGGACCAAGGTTTGATCAATAATCATCTGTCCATCACCTTTCTTGTTCAAATAGAAGTGCAAGATTCCAGATGCTCAGTAAAATTTACTTCTATCAAACTGCTTGTTTTACTTCCATCCTTTGTTTTCTCTCCCTGCATTTATTCTTGCATTGAAAACATGTTTGGTGTTTGTTTTAAAATTCAACAGTCATGTCCTTTAAGATGTCTGACTTGAGCACAGTGACACATGCCTTGGTAAGGTAAGATAAAGTAAAGGTAAAGGACCCATATGGGTAAAGATGACTATGGGGTGTGGCACTAAACTCACTTTTCAGGCCGAGGGAACCAGTGTTTGTCCACAGACAGCTTTCCAGATCATGTGGCCAGCATGACTAAACCACTACTGGTGCATGGAGGACCATGACGGAAGTCAGAGCACATGAAAATGTTGTTTACCTTCCTGCTGCAGTGATACCTATTTATCTACTTGCATTGGTATGCTTTCGAACTGCTGGTTTGGCAGAAGCTGGGACAGAGCGACGGGAGCTTACCCTGTCATGCAGATTTGAACTGACGACCTTCTGATCGGCAAGCCCAAGAGGCTTGGTGGTTTAGATCACAGTGCAACCCACCTCCCTCTACATCAGGCTTCCTCAACCTCGGCCCTCCAGCTGTTTTTGGCCTACAACTCCCATTATCCCCAGCTAGCAGGACCATTGGTCAGGGATGATGGGAATTGTAATCTCAAAGTACAGTGGTGCCTCGCAAGACGAAAATAATCCGTTCCGCGAGTCTCTTCGTCTAGCGGTTTTTTCGTCTTGCGAAGCATCCCTATTAGCCTCTTACCCAAAAAGTTCATTTCACATATTTACAAAATATTAAGTAGGTAATAATGCTATCGTGTTTTACTAAAATGCCACTGAAGTCTTCTTAATTCTACTGATCCGGCAGCAATTAAGGAACTCTGCAATATCTGGACTACTCCTAGTCCCTAGGATTTCTCCAACGCCTGTTAGATTCTTCCCATTAAATTTCCTCCATCACTTGCCTTTTACAGAAATGAGCTCATTTATTTTTATTTTTTACTACTGTACTGACCCACCCAGAAGCAAGGGCAGAATGGCAATCCAAACATCTGTTCATACAGGATGCTGCATAAACAGCAGCAATACTGTTTATAAATAGCATAATCTCTATTTTTTTAAGTTTCATTCCGAGTCACCTTATCTCTAAAAAGAGAGAGCAGAAATAGAAAGGGTCCAGAGACAGGTGACAAAAGCGATTAGAAGTCTGGAGAGGCTTACACATGGGGAAAGATTTAAAAGATTAGGGCTCTTCATCTTATGGAAGGAGGTGAAAGGGAGGAGGCTTACCAGAGATATCAAAGCAATGAAGGACAGGGGGATGATTACACAGGGCAGGCACTTTCCCTTCTCACACATAAACACACAGCCCTGAGAAAGAAACAAAGCAATCTTTGCTCTCCTTTGTCACTCTGAAAATAATAATATATGGTATGGAGAATAGTAGAGAATAGTACCCTCAGCCTTGGATGCTAAAGCCTAATCACTAACAGAAGCTTGAGTTTGATACTATGGGCTTTCTGAATGCCCTGTGAGAAGCTGGAAGCCAGAATTCACTGGTTGAACCCAGTTGGTCAATTCAGTTTCATCAATAGAAAAAGGAACCAGCACTCAAATGACTTATTGGTCTGGTTCACACTAACTACTAAACCAAACTATGGCTTAGCATGAAAAAGCAAGCATGGTGGTGCACATTTAAAAACTCACAGCCACCTTACTCCTCTCCCCTGGTCCTGCTGAGATGCTACTGGGAGCTAAGCCAATACTAAGTGTGAACCCTATGCTGTGGGGTTTGTTTGTCTTGCTGCATTCCCTGTTGGCCATCCATCCAAGGGGTCACGTGTGGGTCATGTCCAAAGCTAAATTGGGTTGTGGGTATGGTCACCTCACAGTCACTCTCTTACATACATTCAAACCACAAAAACATACATGAGTATACCACACATGGGTGAACGTGGAAATGCACACGGTTCCTTAATTTCTCTAAATTATATAGCCAGTAACATAACATTTTGCTGCATAAACAAGCCACTTAAGAAGCCTAAGGATCTGGGTGACCAGGGTTCAAATCCCCAGTCAGCCATGAAGCTCCCTGGATGATCTTGGGCCTGTCACTGTCTCTCAACCTAACCAACCTCACAGGATAATATGGAGTGAGGGGAGCAATGTACGCCACCCTTAGCTCCTTGGAGGAAAGATGGGATATATATCTAATAAATAATCAGCTATCTTGAGAGAAGTAGGGGGTGATGAGAGAGTTGGTAACTTTTTTGGGGTGGGGGCTGGATTTATTGTTGCACATTTTTTAATGATGAGGCTACTCCGGCATTGCTCTTCCAACTTCCCTCCTCTCACACAATGGAACTGTGAGTGAAGTGAAAATTTCAAGCACTGCCAGTCACCAAACACAGCACAAGGGAAGAGCAGCTGGCAGGAGTGCCTTCAAAAGAAGCCAGCATGGGCTGCAAGGGGAGCAGGGCACCACCGTGGCTGTCCCCAGACCACTTACCCTGCCAACCCTTATTTGAAATTCTTAACACTGCTTACATGTGCTTTGGGCTTCTTAATCGATTTTGCTGCTGCCACTGCAACACAGGCAAAATGACAGGATGTTCAGGGAAGTGGGCGGGGGGAAGAGAAGCTGAAGTACATAAAAGCCTTCTGGCTCAAACCAAAGGCCTATCCAGTCCAGCAACCTGTTCTCGCAGTGGCCAACCAGATGCCCAGTCCTCTTCAAACATTATTTAAGGTCTAACCTAGCAATGAAACTCACTAAGTGATTATCTTTCAGCCTAACCTATATCACAGGTAGTTGTGAGGATAAGATTGGGGGTGGGTTAAAGAAACAGGTACTGTACACTGCCTTGAACTCATTCATCTGCCTTGAGATGAAAGGCAGGATATGAAATGTGATTAAATAGTCCCAAGCTATTTGCAAACAATGGGACAGTGCAACCATCTCATAGTTTCTTAATAATATTATGGCAAGTTGATTCTGCATCATCTCAGCCACGTAGTCCTTAGTCTCCTGTTTGAAAAGAACTAGCACTGACCATCTGGGATTGTTGAGAAAACTGAAGAGAAACATTATTAAAACAGCATCCTGATATTCTAAGCAGTACATTTATGGTACCTTGCACATTCCACTTCACATCCAACAGATCACTTTTAATGCCATAAGTCTGCCAATTTTCAGAATTGGCTTATAAATCGCCCACTCTTCCTGTATAAACAGCTGCTAAGTTTTTATTGCCAGCTTCACTGGAAATTATAAGAATTCCTTGCTAAGAAGATTGAAGGCCACTGATAATTGTCTCTTGATCCCAAGAACAACCTTATAAACAAGCAGATTAAATTTGACTTCTGTTAGTCACATTTATTTTCACACTTTTGTAGTAAACTTAAAGGATATAGCAATCTTAACAACCAGTTGAAAAAACAAAAAGCAGAATGAATCATTTGGACTATTTAAAGAGAGCTTTTAGTATTTTGCTGTCATGTCCATTGTATTACATTTTTGATGTCCTTACATTTTTGATGTAAGGGGATCAGTTTTAGCAGGAGTATGCAAGCATTCAGTGAAAAAAAGTGCTTTGAGGGTTATCATCTGGAAGCACTTGTGGCACGTTTGTTACATTCCCCACTCCTTAGTATCATTTTGCCTTCTTGTAGAAGACAGACCTTCACAATTGCACTGAAGAGCTCACATTTTTGTAAACATGCAACATGAAAATAAAGCTGGACAGATGGACAGCACACACCCTGAAGCCTACACTACCCTTGTTTTCCTCATCATTGAATAGGCAACACATGTTCAACACAGCACTTTAGCAGCCACTACTGTTCTCGGGGATAAACAGGGGGCATACTGTTAGGCACAAGATGCTCTGGGCAAGAAGCTAACCCAAACTTCCATATCCTCTTCATGAGAGTTATCAACTAGGCTGAACACTAACCTAACTTAACCTAACCTAACCTAACCTTAACCTCAACTTTATGTTTTAAAATTATACTTCCACAAAAAACTCATTTGTTGTAGACTGATAACAAGCTATAAAAACCAAGGTGGGATTTCTTGAGCACCGGTGGTCAGATTTCAAGATTTCTACTAGAACCCCAAAATCCACAAACATATGCAGACTAGTGGCTCAGATGGACATAGACTGCAAATTAAAGAACTCTGAGCACACAATTAGCCCAGAAATTTGTGATCAGTATCAGAACCAAGCTCACAAGCTTATTCTGACTAATACAATAATTCTTTTTCACCAATATAATTTGGGATAGAGGGAGATCAGCTTTTTAGTTGTTGGTTATTAGAGAACTTAAGAGTCAGAAAAACTTGCCGATCTGAAGGAATGAGTTTCTGTGCAGTCAGTCTGAAACGGGACCCAAAACCCTGCAAATCTCCCAGAGATCTATCAAAATGGAAACACTGAGATAGCTGTTAGTCTTCTGTAGCATGACAAGAAATAAAGACTGCTGTTTGCTTTCTCCCCACCCCTTAGCTTCACAAAAAAAGAACGGTAAATCTATAGACACTACAACTCCCATCAGCCCCAACAAGCTGCTGCAGTCTCAAAACATATGGAGAGCTCTGAGTTGGACTCAATAGTCCCTATATTTTGTCACTTGCAGCCCTAGTCTCAACATCTGTAATTCAATGCAGATGGTTAATGAATCTGAAATTTACCAACAGAAGGCAACCAATCAATAAGTTGTTCTTCCACTTTATTGTGAAACACAATAGTCATCACCAGCACTGAGAAGTCACCACAAAGGAGAATTTCAGTTATGCCAATAATGCTGCCTTCTACAGCCATATATCAAGGGTTTTAACACACGTATTCCACAGCTAAAACAAATGAAGTGCTATTTTTATGCCCCTTCTGTGTCACAAGAGAAACCCTTGTACTAATGCAAGTGATGTTAAGAAAAACACCAGCTCACAGCTTTTAAACTAAAAGCCACCCCAAAAATGTATTATTAATCCCTGTGTTCATATTGCAATTCATTTTATCCCTGAGGATTCCAAACTGCTTTACACAAATGTTACAATCATGCCTTTGGGATTCCCTGTTACTCCTCCCTGAGAGAACAGCAAGAAAGCATTGGCTTTCTTTTCTTTTTCACTGCCAGAGCAGAGGAGCTGGTGATAATCCCCTCCGAATGCAGTATTTAACACCTATCAGGTAGGTGACAAGTGCTGCAGTGTAAGGAGGATTAGCACAGTGCAGCCCTTTACGGTGGAGTGAAATTCTCTGTAAGCAGCAGAGTGAAGTTGCTATGGTCTGACCAGCACTAATCAATACTCCCCCCCCAATCTTTCTCATACACACACACACACCAATATGTATTGTCTTGAAAAATCTGTGCATCACACAAAGAAAATGGAAGGTTAAGGTGATAAAAGCTAGTTAGCACGCGCGCTCTCTCTCTCTCTCTCTCTCACACACACACAGATAAACTGATGGATAGAGACAGGTATCAAGTGGAAGAAGTGTTGCATAATAATGATTAACAATCTCAGTTTAATCAGAGGTATTCTTCAAACATTCACTCACATTTGTTAACAGTGACTGAAGCCCATTTAACACCAGAAATTCCTGGTCCCGCAGCAAGCACACCCCAGTCCCAATTCAACAGCAGGGAACTTGAAATGCTATGCTATGTGATTGGCTGCTGGGCTTTCACATTATCCTGAAGGCAAGATAATAAGAAGTATTGGCAATATCTATGGCCACAGAGGACTGATCCTTTTGAAGAAAGACAATCAGCATAAAGATGGTGTTACCATACCAAGGAACAATGTAGAACCAATTAGCCCAAAGAAACCAGGGCAGAGATTAAGCATCACTAGGAAGCCACTGGCTATATTATAATGCCCTAATTCAACCCCATTGAAGTGTTTGGCTCCTTAAGTGATCTGAGTTATCTGGGACACCCAAACTAATCCAGTAATTCAGATGTATTAAAGGTTGCATCCCAAAAGGCAAAATCTAAGGGTAGGTAATATTGACTTGCTGTTTACACCTCAGGCAGCCCCAGGTCCTCTCTCAACCTCTCACCATTCCATCCTTTAAACATCTGATATCAACATATGGGACCTCCCTGCAGCAGCAGACATGAAAAGTCAGAGAAGGATGGGATGCCAATCAAGTGGAAGTGAAGCTGCAATTGGGGAAGAGGAGGAAGGTGGTAGCAGGCATTGCCAGGTCATCAGCAACTGCCTGATAATGGAACTGGGCTTTAATACTAGAATGTTTGGGTCTTTTCTCTCTTAGGCCCCAATAAACTGCAACCTGTTCTCACCCAGCAATGCATGTTTCTCCCACTGCCTCTGCCCAGTTCTCCTGTTGTGGGCATAAACACCATTAACGTAAGTATACTGTTGTTTCATATGCTAGATGTGGACACAGTTCAAATGTCACTCCCTTCCACCAGGCAACTAGGTAGAAAGATTGAATCAGTCACACACACACACACACACACACACACACACAGAGAGAGAGAGAGAGAGAGAGAGAGAGAGAGAGAGAGAGAGAGATCATTCTTAACAACCATCAGGTTTTAAAACTCCTGTACAGAAACAGCAAGCTTGAACACCGGTTTCAAAAATATTTATAAAATAAATTAAAACGTAAATTCTTTTCAGACCTCAGGGGGGCACTCTTCACCCAAGCCATGATGCTGGGGCAAGTTTCAAGAGACTGATTTCCAGGACCTATTTGAGATTCCTGTGTTCTGCTGCCTAAAAGCTAGCCAGACACAAGAGACAGGCGAAGGCTTGCATTCACATGTTTAGTTGACGCTATTATAATCCACAAGTCCTCTCATGTCTCTTCCAGTACCTGCCTTCATCACTCAGATTAAACCAAGTCATGAACTCTTCCCTGTGCTTGTTTTTTAATTATCAGGTTTGTACAGCCATGCCCTTAATGATCACTTATCCAATCAAATAAAGTCTAGAGTTTGTGCATCACAAAATTAATTTTAGCCAAAACACCAATTTAAAACTTAGTTTGCCCATGGATATACATGGTGGCATGTCACATCTACATCATTTCTTCCAGAAAGCCTTCATATTCCCATCAGTTTTAAACTGAGTAATGATTATCTAGTCAGAAGTAGGCTGCATTCTTTTATATATTAAAGCTAACTGTACTCCCCTAAGGCTCAGGGTGGGTATGGCAATCAAAAGCACCTTAAAGTTTAATGTTTCAGAATTTAACAAACAAAATAGGGCTGTGCTATAAAAAATGCCCCATATTTCTTTATGCTCCCAAATTATTGAATATGTATGTGTATAAATATGGCCAGAGCCAGTTCACAGCCCCTTTCTACTGACTCTCAAGCCCTCCCCCCCAAAAAAGCCACATTCTCACATTTTAATTACTGCAAAGCAGTTTTAGAAATAATTTGCTAAAGTGTATTGCACCAATTCCCACTGCCTTTTCCCTCAACTCATATTTCACCACTGTTTCCCACTCAAAGGTGCAACATATCCATGAACTCTGCTTAACACCTGGGCATAATTCTGCTTCACCATGTTGTGCTGTCCTCTGGCACTGAGAGCACTTGACCTCTCCTGCTCTGTTTGTGGCACTGTGGATACGCTTTTCAGAGTGCTGCAGTAACCAGTATTTTGTCAGCTGAAAACTGACGTTCCAATATGACGTTCCACATACATTGGCCACATCTTATAGTCTTTAGTTGTAAAGTTTCACTCGTTTTCAAAAACAGGAGCTCTGCAATTCATGCGGTCAGTGTGTGGCCTTGACCCAGCTCTGCACAGATGCTACCATCTGCCTCCTGATCTTGGTCCCAGAGGCCAGGTCCTAGCACTGTGATGTTGGTGTTTTCCCTTCCCAGTGGGGGAAGCTAGTTCTTTTAAGGGGGCAGCTGGACTCTTTTCCCTCCTTCCCTTATCCTAGCAGGAAATAATTTTTTTGAAAATGTCACTGGCTTTCCAATGATCTTTAAGTCATATACCACCCAGTGTGCAGCTAATAAAAGTGTTCTCATCTCCAACAGCATGGGAACTCGTGCAGGGATGGCTAAACAGCTTTAGCATTGCTCTAACTAAACTGACTACCAATAGTTAATTATAGATAAACCACCCTGGGGTGGACATCATTATTGGAGACTGAGGCCTTATTACAATTTTCCTTAAGTCTGTAAAGAATCAATTTAGAATAAATTGAAATAGGGCACTTATTGACCTGCAACAGCAGCAGATAATCACTAATACATACACCTTATAATCGGCATTTTAAAAGTAATTATAGAAGTGGCATATCATCCCTGCTGTTGAGCAAAGATGTTATTAGAAACCAAACACAGCGAAGTCTCATCATAATATCAGGTTTACTTTTGCAACATAGGCTTTATGAGTCTGTTTTTTAGTGCAAACTTATTCATTTTCCCCTCAAAAATGCAATTTACTTCCATAAGCATCAGATTTCCCACCCCACCCTTTTCACACAAAGCACACCAGGTGAAAGCACCAAGAAATATATGCTTCAAACAGCCCAGTTTTCAATTTTCAAGAAGTGAGAGAAAAGATATGAGTTCATCATTAGCAAAAGCCAAAAATTCTTTCAACGTATTCAGGATAATTAAATATTTATTTCCTGTCTGTTCTGGCATTAGAGTTCCTGATCTAGGAAAAGATACTTAAAGGGCATCCACACTATAAATGTAGTGTACCAGTTTAACTGGTGAGAGGATAAAAATTCTGTTAAGAGAGCCTTCTCTCCATCTCACTCATCAACCATCAAAGACATATCACAAGTTTCCTAGAAACAGGGTTATTCTTAAACCAACCTGGAATGTAGGTATGCAAGACCCTGAATTCTTTTCCAAATCTTCATATTAAAGTTTATTGTCAGAAGACTAATCACAAAACATCTGCATGGGTTTCCAGATTATAATATTGACACAAACTGCCTGCAAGAACTGTATTTAAAAAGGTCCTACAGGACTCCTATAGGGTACAATGTAAGTATTTAGAGCAGGAACATTAGAATAATAGGCTGGTTTTAATGCTATTTAAGCATTTTTCTCTACACACAACACATGCTATTTGTTTTGCTGGGCCATTTTGAAAAGGTCAAAGAAAATCGGGTAAAGGATCCCTGATCGACCTTATCTTGTGTACAAACAGAAGTTCTAAAAAAGAGTATCATGTATAGAATAAAAATTCCTGTATACAATGCATTGTGTACAGTGAGCATCGAAATACAGCTTAATAAAAAGACCAAAACAATAAACAATGAAGCCCTGGACAAAGCAACAAGGTGAATTAAAACAATTATAATAAATTTAATATAGTATCTCTTCTTATATTTAAACTATTTTGCAGCTCAGATTCACATACAGCTTTCATAAAGGATGTGTAAGTGTTCAGAAACAAATTGTCCACTTTCCTGCCAAGAGAACTCAATATCATTGATTAATAATCACTAACATTCACACACCTTACCATAGTCATCTCTAAACAATTTTGTTGCAAATGAATGCCAGCAGAGTATTGCATTTTAGCTTTAATCATGCATATATGCCACTGTATTATAATCATCTGTTTAAGCATTAAAGTAATGCAAGTTTGTTCTCTGTTCTGCAGGGAACAAATTAAATAAGGTGCAGAATTTTGTAGAGGGAAAGGATTTCTAATAAGAGGCTGATTTGCTGCTGTATGGTATCTGCAGTTATATTTAAAATGCATGAAGGTTTGATGACATCTCTCCCTGCAAAGTTGACAGTATAAAGCTCAACTAGAGGGTGGCTATGGCAACAGCAATGGGAATAAAGAGAATGACGCTGAGCTGCTTAAACAGATACTCAGGATTTTCTTTGTTTTCATTCATAAGGGAACAGATAAGCAGGAGACTGGAGGTGGGGGGGAGGGGCTTCTGGAAGATAAAAATATTTAAAGAGTAAATATAAGGAAAGAATATTTTACTATATAGATAACGTGGGCATGTGCACACACAAGTATGTTCCACTTTATAATACAAACCCAAAAAGCTTTAGAGAGATTCCACATTATAGCTTGTAGTTTCAGCCTATCAATGTGCTAGGCTGCTTTATTATCTTCCATATTACTTTCTCTACCAGGGGGTAAATCTGTTGTTTTATCTTTAATATCTGTAATATGTTTTCCTCTAACAAAAGGACAGCACCATTATTTCTCTTTTCTCTAACACTAAATATGTTTTGGATCCTAACGCTATGCCAAATACTACAAACTAAGCTGCAGTCATCTTCTCTTTTATTAATTTCTCTCCAAAGACAAATCCAGAAAGGTAACGCCGGAAATTTGAAGTGAGAATGATTCTACTTCAAAGCAGGAGAGAGCAGTCATCTACAAGGAAAAAATGAAACTCTGCAGAAGCCTATCCAAGTGTAAAGTCAGTGTACTCTACACAGTGTATATGCTTAGTGTAGCATCAAAAAAAAAGAAAAAGCCTTAGCAGACTCAATGCAGTATTAATAAAGTACTAATCCTTTTGCCTGTCAGAGCTGTTATCATTGCTCCATGCAAGTGAAACTATTAGTATGCTTTCATCAGCAATTTCTAATGTAAACTTCTGGAAAACAATGACCCACAAAGTTAACGGGTAAGGAAATTTTACCATAGCCAATTAGCTATTCTTTAAGAGGGCATAAATACACTAAACCGCTATACAGTCCTCCCTGGCACATGTGCTTGGTTATGTCAAATGAAATTTTTGCAGCCAAGCCTACGGAAAAAGGAGGTTGTGCCAAAGCAACAGAGGAATGTCCCTGTTTCGCATGAGCACTATTACCTGCACCAACATCATTTCTGCCAGGATCCCACCAGTGTTTGCATAACACACACAGATCAACACCATGCATGATTCTCCTTTTTTTAACAGCACTTGAGTTATCTATACCCATTTATTGAGCTACCACGATTACACCACAGTCTTGCTTGACCTGAGCAGGCTTGCCTGACCTGTTAAAGCAGCTGACTTTGTGGATTTGTAAAAGATGAATCAACTCATTTCTTCCGGTATTATTTTGTCAGTAATGCAAGATACATGGAAATGATTACCACAAAAAATGGATCAAGCACTTGTAGGAGGAACCCTAGTGGAGGAGGCAGAAGACCCATCTTGCCCAGCATCCTGTTTCCCTCAGGGGCCAATGAGAAGCCCACAAACAGGACCAAGGCACAACAGCTGTTGTTCCCCAGCCACTCATATTCTATGACCGTATAGATAGCCTTATCCTCCATGACTTTGTCTAGTCCCCCATTAAAGCAATCTAAATTGGTGCACATTGGCACATCTTGTGGCAAGTAATTCCAACTTATTCTTCTCTATGACACAGTATGACACATAGACAACTCCTTCCCATCTGTCCTAAATCTTCTACCACTTAGTATCATGGGATGACAATGAGTTCTAGTATTTTGAGAATAAGAAGGAGGGGAAATCTGTTAATTTTCTCTACATCATGCATAATAGTAAACTCCTCTAAGCCCCACAAAGATGCAATATTTCCTAACAGGAGTTTCTCTAGCCCCTTATTTTAGTTGTGCTTTTCTTATAAGGGGAACAAATCTGCTTGCATGTGCAGCTATTAGCTAGAGTTTAATTTCTAGCATTCTACTGAAATCTCTGCAAACACAAACGGTGAGGCAGTCATAATTTTGGAAGTAACTTCTATTTTTAGCTGAAATGCATCCAGTTAGCAAAAAAACCCAGCTCCTACTTTCAGCCCTTTTTGATAAGCAGACCTAACTGTAGGGCAACGTTTATCTCATACAGAATTTAGGGGGACAGACATACTATTCAAACAAAACTGAAGGATAGTTTGCACAGTTATCATTAGGTCTCACTGTACAGTCAAAAGAGGAGCTGATGGATAAGAGAGACTGCTGCTTTTGTCAAATGGGGGGGGTGTGATAATGGTGACAAGAACCTACTCAGATTCATTTAATAACTTCATTAATAATAAAATGATAGAATAACCACCTCAACTGAATTTTCAGGCACTAAAGGAGGAAATTCCGCAAAAATGGGAGTGGGATTCATCCTGAAAGTCAAGGGATTAGAGATTCCTGAGTCAAGAAAATAAAATGTTGTTTAATCTGGAATAGTTATCAAAAGAGCACCATCCTCCACATGTTTACTCAGAAGTAAATTACACTGTGTTCAATGGGGTTTACTCCTACAAAGTATATTGTGAGCTACAGTGGTACCTTGATTGTCGAGCAGCTTGGCTCCCGAACAAATTGCCTCCCGAACACCACAAACCTGGAAGTAAGTGTGCCGGCTTGCACACGTTTTCCGGAAGCCAAATGTGTGACGCGGCTTCCAATTGAGTGCAGGAAGCTCCTGCAGCCAATCAGAAGCTGCACCTTGGTTTTTGAACGGTTCCAGAAGTCAAATGGACTCCCGGAACGGATTAAGTTCAACAACAAGGGTACCACTGTATAGCCTAGGTGAGATATACTGTAGAAGAATGCGTACCTCCTCTGGTAAAAATATCAGTTGCAAAATTCCCTACCTATTAATATCAAGCAAGCATCATCAGTATTAAAGTTTGGATAATTCACACTATCTTCCACTGGAGTGCAAGCAAGCTAGCTATTATTGATGCATTATTGTCTGATTGAATTGTATTTTATCTATTAGATTTATATTGCTTTATGAGATTTTATGATATTCACCACTTAGACTCAATGCTAAACCAAACTATGGCTTACCATGAACCAGAAAGAGTGCTGGTGTACAGGAAGAAAATCATGCCATTTTGTTCCTCCTTGCTCCGGCCACATCACCAGGAGCTAAGCCATGGTTGGCTTAACATTATATCCAAATCAAAGGTTGTGGTTTGTTTTCCCCAAAACAAACCCTGGTTACAAGTTGTGGTTTGTTTGGAGTAAGACAAACAAACCACAAGTCCACATTCTCATGGAATGCTCACTTGGCTTCAGTAGCACTTTGGAAACAGGACCAGGGGACAAACCACAAATCCAGGTTCAGATGGAACACTAAGCTAAACCATGACTTAGATCACAATAGCAGATGCTTGGAAGCTGTGGCTGGATGGTTTCATGGGAGCCGAACAAAACTAAATCCTTCAAAGACAGAGGTCCTATGTCTGGGTCGGGATGGCATGGGGATGAGGGACCAACTCCCTTCTCTTGCGGGGGCCCAATTAGTGCCATTGCCTTCCGTTAAGAGTTTGGGTGTAATCCTTGATGCCTCCCTTTCCATGGAGGCGCAAGTTACAGCAACAGCCAAGGCAACATTTTTCCACCTTCGCCGCATCAAGCAGTTGGTCCCTTACCTTTCCCGCCCCGACATGGCCACAGTGATCCATGCGCAAGTTACAGCAACAGCCAAGGCGACATTTTTCCACCTTCGCCACATCAAGCAGTTGGTCCCTTACCTTTCCAGCCCCGACCTGGCTACAGTGATCCAGGCTTGACTACTGTAATTCGCTCTACGCGGGGCTGCCCTTGAAGCTGAGCCAGAAATTCCAGAGGGTGCAGAATGCTGCAGCAAGGCTCCTCACGGGGTCTCTGCCATGGGAGCATATTCACCCAGTGCTTTTCAAACTGCACTGGCTCCCAGTAGAGTACAGGGTCAGATTTAAGGTGCTGCTTTTGACCTTTAAAGCCCTTTACAGCCTAGGACCCTCGTACCTACGGGACCGCCTCTCCCAGTATGCCCCACGGAGAGCCTCAAGGTCCATAAATAGCAACACCCTAGTAGTCCCGGGCCCTAAGGAAGTTAGATTGGCTTCAACCAGAGCCAGGGCCTTTTCAACTCTGGCTCCGGCCTGGTGGAACGCTCTGCCTCATGAGACCAGGGCCCTGCAGGATCTGATGTCTTTCCGCAGGGCCTGTAAGACAGAGTTGTTCCGCCTGGCCTTTGGCTTGGAGCCAATTTGATTCCCTCCCTCTCTTTCTTTTTTCCTTTCCTTCTCCTCCTGCGATGAGGCTACATTTTAATATTTTAATGTTTCAATATTTTAATGTTGTATTTTAATTTTGTTTTTAAGTTGTAATCATTCTGCAATGCGCTCTACGTGGGGCTACCTTTGAAGGTGACTCGGAAACTACAACTAATCCAGAATGCGGCAGCTAGACTGGTGACTGGGGGCGGCCGCCAAGACCACATAACACTGGTCTTGAAAAACCTACATTGGCTCCCAGTACGTTTCCGAGCACAATTCAAAGTGTTGGTGTTGACCTTTAAAGCCCTAAACGGCCTCGGCCCAGTATACCTGAAGGAGCGTCTCCACCCCCATTGTTCTGCCCAGACGCTGAGGTCCAGTGCCGAGGGCCTTCTGGCAGTTCCCTCATTGCGAGAAGCAAAGCTACAGGGAACCAGGCAGAGGGCCTTCTCGGTAGTGGCGCCCGCCCTGTGGAACGCCCTCCCATCAGATGTCAAAGTGATAAATAACTACCTGACATTCAGAAAACATCTTAAGGCAGCCCTGTTCAGGGAAGTTTTTATTGTGATATTTTAGTGTATTTTTGGTTTCTATGGAAGCCGCCCAGAGTGGCTGGGGAAACCCAGTCTATATAATCTTGTACAGAGAATATTAATCCTTGGGCGTTAATGAAAAATGCAAATAGCACCAGATAGAACCAGAGAGAACTGATCTTAGAAAGAAAAGGTTGCAAAATGTCATAGTTTTAACACTTCTACCTCTCACAGAGCATGGCTTGAGACAATACTACTAATCTTGCAACCAATCCTGGTATCTTCTGCTGCTGTCTTCAAATGTCTTTACTGCATCTGAAATGGAACTTTTGCCATCTTCCCATAAAACTGGAAGAAAGTTAAGGTACATTTCATGTTGTTCTGCACTGGTTCTTAATGTCTGCAAAGGAGGCAAAGGTGCAGATATTGATGGTAATCAAGGAACTTCTCTGTTGTAGCTCCTTGGCTCTGGAAATGAGATTGGGGGTAGCAACCATAGCTCGTGGTAGATCATGAAGGTCCCATGTTTTTCACGAATAAGTTCTCAGGTTCAATCCCTGGCATCTCTAGTTTAAAAAGATCAAGTAGTAGGTGATGGGGAAAACTTCTGTCCGAGATCCCTGAGAGCCTCTGCCAGTCAGAGTAGCAGTACTGGGATAGATGGACAAATGGTCTCACCAAAGTATAAGGCAGCATCCTATGTTCCTAATTCTCTGCCCTGGGAGAGTCACCTGTCTGACTCCTAAAGACTTCTTACAGTTTAAGGAGGACTTTGGAATTCTGGAATGTGGTAAAGATATTTGCTAGGGCTGTTTGTTTTAGGGTTTTGCTGTGTGTGTGTGTGTGTGTGTGTGTGCGCGCGCACAAGCATGCATGTGAACAATTTCGAGAACTTAAAGGAGGCTAGTTTAACATGTAAGCAAGTGTTCAAGTAAGTAAATAAAATCAATAAAATGCAGACATGTGATTCCTGCTCCCTCACATCACTTGCACTCTCAGAAAAGGAACGCATCAGAAAATCTTACGTTTACACAATGTTATTTTGACTTATCTTTCAAGAGACAGGCTAGAAATCTTGAGGGAATATCCTATGGGAATATCCTAATTCCAGTGTAATTCCAGGCTTTATGATGTTTGTGGACTAACAAATCAAGCAACACCTGCTATATAGCAGACAGGATGATAGTGACCAAAAAAGTCTACAGTCATCCTAGGGCTATGGCAGGCAATCACACAGGCTACATTTATTTAATTACATTCCTAACCCAGCCTTCCTCTCAAAGGACCACAGGGTGGCAAACAAGATTACACCTCTGGGGAAAGCAAGACTATGCTGCTTTCACTCGGAGGCAATGTGGTTTGTAAAGGTTGACATTTTAGTTAGTTGATTCATCTAATTAATTTAAGGCATTGCCTCTTCAGCAGAAAAGGATCCCAAAACAGTTTGTCAAGAACAGACAATATAATTTCTGCCCTTAGGGTTTCAAGGTAGAAGCCATGGCACAAAAGAAAAGCAGGTTAAGGAGGGAAGAGGAAATCTTGTAAACAGCAGTTCTTGAAGTTACAAAAGATTTTATCATGATCAGCTTGAGTCGAAATAGTTTAGGGAAAGAAAGAGCCAAATGTAGCTGGTATCGCAGCAGTCAGTGGTTACCCTGCTTCCCTTCCTTTCTCTAGATAACTATTGAGGGAGAAGAGGACTCTGGTGCAAGCTGGTCTCTCAGCAGAGCTGATGGGAGTGCCCCTGCAGTCCCACCTATCCTTTTGTTGCAGTCTGATAGAATTTCACCCAAACATTAACAGCATGCCTAGTGAGGATACTAGAATCAAGCTGCAAGAAAATAAATTATCAAAGAAAATGCAGTCTGGTGACTGACTGTCCTTTGCCCAGCACAAAGAGAAAGATGCTTCCTTTTCCTCCCAATACCTCCATGCAAACATCCCTGCAAAATCAGTTCCAGAAGCATCTGTTGCTTCAACAGTGGTAATGGGACAGCACCCTCAAGCACAGCTGAAGTCAACAGGCTAGCTAGCTAAGGGGAGTAGGGAGACACAGGGCAGTCCACATGGAATACACAACTCTGTTCTCAAATGCCTTGACACACTCTCAGCCTCTGCCTCCTGGCACAGCTGTCTCACTCTGACTAATGTTAGTGACAGCCCTGAATCCTACCCCTCTTCCAAGTTCCCTGGAGGGCTTTGGAAAAAAGCAGACCACTGGATCATTGGATCAGTTTGGAAGCATGTAGAAACGGCTTCTCTGAAGCCCTATGCATGCCAAAAGATCCATGAAAGGAGTATCATCAGCGGCAACTGCAATTAATAGCTATCTAGGAAGTCAAGCAAACATGAATATATACCTGAATAGCAATCACAAGCGCTGAAAGTTTATGCAGATTACAAAGATCTCAATCATGTTTTCTCTTTCCCCCCAAATTGTGATTACAGGACAAAAGTAAGGACTGGAAGTAACACAGCCAATTTTACCAATACATTTGACATTCTTTCATATATTAATAGCATAATTAATGCTAAACTGCTTGGACAATAATGGACTAAATATTACCCAAATGACAATAAGCAAAGAAAAATGAGAACACCACATGTATGAAGCACACATTAAAGAATACAAATGCATTAATGTTGTTTATTATTATTTTTTCCTAATATCTCCGCTGCATATATAATATATGCAGGAGAGATCAATACATCTAAGGTCTAAGAAAAGTTCATGTTAGACAGAGCTTGTAAACTATAGTATGGGAGGTTTACTGAAAATTGTTTTAACTAGCTTGAAATACAAAATTTGTTGCATTCAATTGAATACTGGGAATCTCAGCTTTTATTTTATCAGTTCCTAGCATCTATCCTAGCATAAAATCATTTTTAGAACATGAGGCAGCATAGTGAGTGGAATCTGCAGTCATCTGGAGCAAAACGTATGCAATTTGCAACTCTTATGTACCTCTGTTGCCACCCCTGCTGCAGTCCCCAAACCTTATAGAATGCAATTTGCCTGCCAACAGTCCATTAATCCCACCCAATCTTCAGAGATGCAAAGTTGCAGTACCCTGGTCGCCAGTGGCAACCATATAATTAGGTCTGGTGCCTGGGAGAGAGAAAAGAAAGCAATGTTCTCCCTCCTACACCGCAGAGTGAAGGAGCAGCATTAAAACCCAAGTTGCTAAACTGCTGTGGTCAGTAGTGCCAGTAGGTGGGATACTGTGTGCTTACATGGCTTCTCCCAAGTCATTTCCCCCTGTGTTCTTACAGAAGGGAGGAGCTAATTGATTAAGTGTGTTGTCTAAGAGCTGATGGGGGGGGGAAAGGGAGCTCTATGATCAGATCTCTTACGTTTCCTTTTGCTTAAAGGGGCCCAACATTGGATCAAGGGCACAATGTTGGGGAAAGAGGGTTAACCCTTTCCCTGATCTAAATTGCACCTCCCCTGGAAGCTGTTTTTTCCCATTTGGGGAAAATATCTTTAGTAGAGGAATTTCACTTAGGAAAACAGCACAGTATGGAATTAAAACAAAAACCTATCAGTGTGGTCCTGATTCAATGCATGCCCCCAGCTGCATTTTATACATATATATAAAAGAAACATTGAGACGCAGGTGGCGCTGTGGGTTAAACCTCAGCACCGATGACTTGCCGATCGCATGGTCAGCGGTTTGAATCCCCGCGGCAGGGTGCGCTCCCATTGCTCGGTCCCAGCGCCTGCCAACCTAGCAGTTCGAAAGCACCCCCAGGTGCAAGTAGATAAATAGGGACCGCTTACTAGCGGGAAGGTAAACGCCGTTTCCGTGTGCGGCTCTGGCTCGCCAGAGTAGCTTCGTCACGCTGGCCACGTGACCCGGAAGTGTCTGAGGACAGCGCTGGCTCCCGGCCTATAGAGTGAGATGAGCGCACAACCCTAGAGTCTGGTAAGACTGGCCCGTATGGGCAGGGGTACCTTTACCTTTACTATCACAGATCTCCCTTATCTCACCTAATTTGGTCCTTTGTTTCTCTCAGTTCACTGATTTAGGGGAAGATACAGTCACCCAGCAGGTTGTCGGCTCTTTTGGCGTTTAACCCTCTCCTTCACCTTATAATCCCTTCTTATGGCTTTCAGGTATGATTCCGCCCCCCCTCCTCCAGAGCTCTCCCTATAGCTTTAAGATTAGAACAAAAAAGAATTGCTGATGGAAGACAGATCTACTGATAACCTTGCAAAAAATAAATTGCCAGTTATTAGAGCCCTAGTAGTAACCTCACTCTCCAACTTCTCTGCCCTTCCAATATGCGGAGATTAGTGCATACATACATACACAAAAGAAAAATTGGTTCCCAACATACGCAAAATCATATACATGTGGAAAACAGTTAATACTATTGCAGGTTTTGTTATTACTTCATTGCAAATGATATTAAAATATACCACATTATTGGATTGTGAAGTTAGGAGGATCAGTAACTCACAGAACAAAACAGGAAGTGCCCACTCTATGCGCGCGCACACACACACACACACAATGTGTAAAATGAAGCAAGACAATGCTGTTTCTAATTTACTATTTTTTAAGCCTGCAGCCATATGCTCATACCTCATTAATCTAAAATTACCAGTACCTGGTAAACTCTTAACTCATACAATCCAAATAAATGCACCATTTTTTAAACAAAGGAAGTTGTGCACTGGGTATTTTTACTGTAAGAACTTTGCCTTCTCACACTTTATTGCTCGTTCTGTGAAAGCACTCCAAGCAATGCGAGCTCCAGAATTCTAGCAGCCCTCAAGCAAGGCGCTCTGAACCTGGAAAATATGACTTGCAAAAAACTCTCTCCAGCTGCCTGTGTGCTCTGTGTGAACTGAGAATTGCAATGCCATTGAGGCATCAGCCATGGCCAGTACTGTGGCTGTGGCAAATGCCTGACATTGCTACCATCTGGAGCCAGCCCCACCTCAAAGGACATTAAATAAATAATTCAAAAGGAATGAATTTTAGCTTCTGCTTCAGCTGATGATGTCTTTCTGAAACACTAGACGAGTACCAAAGCTATCTGTAATATTGCTTGCATGTCTCCAGTAAGGATCACATTTACTAGGATTCATTATTCTACTAAACATGATCCTTTTGGGGCGGGGGGGGGGCATCCAATTCAGAATGCTACAAAACAAAACTATCAAGAATTCGAAACAGTAAGTTGTGTAATAGTTATGTATCAAACAAGAAAGCTAAAATGCTGAATCATATTTAATGATTTACTCTTGTTAGCATGTATAGCTGAACAATGGCTTTGACAATTGGTGGGCTGCGGCTTTTAATAAAATTTTTTGAAATGTTTGTCAAGTTAGAAAGCTCTCCCTACCACCATCCCCTCACTAAATTTCTTATATTGTTCAGAATATACCCACAGTTCAAGCAGTTTCATCAGTTCTTATAGTTCACTCACACAATAAACATAGAGACCTAACCCTAGATTCTGATGAATTACTTGAAAAAAACGATCATTCTTCACTGCCTCCTCTTTCACAGCAAACTTAAGCTCATAGCAGCAGCAGCAGCAGTGCCTGTGAATCAGTAATAAGACATTTGATTGATCAAGAAATTCATATCTGAAGGATTTTCAGTTAGATTTCCTGCATTTCGATTGACACAATAAAAAATCACATACAATGAAAGATGGGGAAAGAATGCCCCATCAAGATCTCGTCTACAAAGTTTTTCTCCAAACATAGCTATGCAGAGAAAACTTTTCCAACACTTTTGCTACTCCTCATATGTGCTTGATGGTGGACAGAGTTTGATCTAATACTGCTTTTATTGTCCTTATCTCCTATAATACAGAATAATCTATTGAAAGAGCATCGTAACTAATATCTATATCATGCACATTCTGCAACAATGCTTTGCAAGCACACAATCAGGTATAGGATACATACAAAAGTCAGCATGCTGAGGAACTCAGTTTTCGTTGAAGAAGAAGAATGTGTGTGAAAATACCGTATTTTTTGCTCTATAAGACTCACTTTTTCCCTCCTAAAAAGTAAGGGGAAATGTGTGTGCGTCTTATGGAGCAAATGCAGGCTGCACGGCTATCCCAGAAGCCAGAACAGCAAGAGGGATTGCTGCTTTCACTGCGCAGCGATCCCTCTTGCTGTTCTGGCTTCTGAGATTCAGAATATTTTTTTTCTTGTTTTCCTCCTCCAAAAACTAGGTGCGTCTTGTGGTCTGGTGCATCTTATAGAGCGAAAAATACGGTAACTTGCTGGAGAATAACAGCAAGAGAAGAAAACTGCTTTCATGTCCTGCTTGTGGGTTTCTCACTGACACCTGGTTGGCCACTATGGCAAACAGGATGCTGAATTAGATTGATCTAATGCAGCAAGGCTCCTCTTATTTCTGTGACGCTAACGTACATGTGGGCAGGTCCTGGAGGGCCTCTCCTCCCTTTACACAGTTAGCAACAAAAGAAAATCAGCAAAATCACATTCTAACATTCAGGGGTTCAGGAGCAGAGGCACAGGGAGGAGAGGAGATGGAGAGCGAAGGGGAGGAATCCGAGGGGAGCGTAGGAGAAGAGGACAGTGGACCGAGGGATTCCATGAGCCTCTCCAGCGAATCGGAAGATTCACAGAAGGGGGTGCCAGTGGCCAGGGGTAGGGGGTTCCCAAGGGGAACGCCCCAGGAGCAAGGGGGCAGCAGGGATTCCCAGAGCAGTAGTTGGAAATCAGGACCAGCTTCCCCACCAGAGCAGAGTGGGGGGGAAGAGTCCCAAGCATCGGGGCCAGTGCATTCCCCACCAGGGAGAGAAGATAAGGCAGGGCTGACCACACCTCCATCGGAGTGTCAGACAACGGAGGGGAGGTCAGATCCGGCCAGTATCCCGGAAGAGGGAAGCAGTGACAGAAGTAGTGTAACGGTCAGGAGGAAGGTCACTGGGTTGGCGCGAGAGGCAAGTTCAAATGTACAGGAGCGCGGGACAGCAGAGAATGAGGATTGGGAACCGGGTCCTAAAGCCCGCCGGAGGGAGGGGGAGGAGCTAAGCGACTCAGCGTCGGAGGAGTCCAGAAAGGGCAATGCCCCAGCGGGCAGGAGGATCCAGAGGAGGAGAGAGCAGCGTAAAAGGTGGAGCAGGGCTAGGATCTTAAACTGGTGTCATAGGGGAGGAGACTCAGACGGTACTTCGCCGGTCTAGGGTTAAGACGTAGAGCTGCGCGCTGCGGCTTTGAAATGGAAACTGAACCTCAATAAAGACTTTTGTACATAACGACAGCCTAGCGTTGGTCCTCTGTGAGCTGGGACCTAGGGGCAGCTCTGACAGGTGTACATACTTTATTTATGTTCATACAACCTACGTGCAGCCCTAACACATACAAATGTGAACAGGGCAGAGGAGGGGTAGGCTTCTACTGGGAAGAGCTCACTAAATGGCCTGGTTTGCATGTGACAGTAAGCCAGAGTTAAACAATTATTTGCTTGGAACAAGCAAGCGTGCTGGTGCACATTGCTCAAATGCTGCCTGTTCCCCACTTGCCACATCAGGAGGCAACAAAGCAGTATTCATGGGCAGTATCCAAGTATGCTTTACTCAACAGTAGACCTGTTGAAATGAATGTCCCCATCTCCCCTTAGCCGGGGAAGTTCTCATTAGAGGAGGGAGTCGTAAGTCAGACTCCATCTGAGGGCAAGGGTCCTGCAGTGAGCCCGGGGAGGGGCTGTCCGCAACCAGGAGTTGTTCAGACTCTGACACCAAGGCTAAATGGGTCCCAAGTCCACAGGAAAACTGGCCCGTCTCAAGCAGTTTCCAACTACAGGTGCAATGGTCTCTTCAGAAGTAAGACCCTTCTCTCAAGAAGGCCTCCAGAGAGAAATGAGCTGACAGAAATCAGCTGAGGTTGGGTGAGGTTCCAGCAACTCCAGCTCAAAAACTCCCATGTGGGCTGGAAGACCTGCTGGAGCCATATTTATGCACCTGTTCTGTGTTCTATTTGCTCTTATGTCTCCTGCCTATGCTGAACTTGACCATGGAATGCTCTGGCTTTGCCTCTCACCTCACTCTTTGTAATGCACTCTGACCTTGGAACAGCCCTGGATCCTGTTTGGGTTGTAGCTGGCAAATTTACTTGGGTACCCCATGAGTACAGTACACCCCATTACCACCAGTTAAACAGGTGGTCAGCACTCCAGTTTGTTTCCTTCCAACACAGTCAGAGGACGAAGATGGGCCCAAGTGGGAATGATTTGAGAAGTGTATACCAGCATACTTGCTCATTCCCGGAAAGTCATTGTTTGTTTGACTCTCATTTACCATTACGTATAAACCAAGCCAACGAAAGCAAGTCTCAACATGCATACTATATTGTGTACTCAGCTCAACGTGAACATAATCTGAAAGTTCACCTTTCCAGTTTTGTTACAAGTTGCATCCTTTAGTCTTCTCACATTACCAAATTTTGAACAAATCACAATCAATTTATTTGTACATGACTATTCTGCTCAAACAAAGATGTGCTATCCCAAGCCCACGTTCCCAGCATGTTCACACTCCTGTCTCAAGCAACATATATGCTGACTTGGTAGTGTCCACAGAGGGAAAACAGCAGGGTGCCCAAGATTGTGCTCTACTGGGAACTGGATTCAGGCACCAGGCCCACTGGCAGACCAACTCTGTGTTACAAAGGTGTCTGCAAACATCCTATGAAGGATGGCAACATCAGCCCCATCGTGAGGCAATCCCTTACAGAATACCAGTGTCTGAAGACACTGCTGCGTATCGACAGCAGTGACCAGAGGAGAAACAACCACTGTTGCCCCAGCTGCAACAAAACATGTCTTTTCCATATCAGTCCCTACAGTCACAACAGCTCTCCAATGGTTTGACTTCCCCCTGCAAAGATGACTCCTCTATTGTTTCCCAAGACAGATAGATGCCAACAACAACAGTTTTGTTCAAAACAAAGAATGAAAACACCCTAAAAAGGACATCAACAGTATACTGCTTATTCATAGCACCTTCATAATTGATACTTCAAAAAATGCCTCAATAGCAGTTCATTCATTATTCATTAGTAAGAGAAAAAGAGCATGGCATCCTCCGCCCTGGGAAGTAGTAGCATTAGAATGAGCCCTTTTTAAAAGAGAAAAAGGAAGTGTGGAGCCACTCCTCAGTCCCAGCTGATGCAGGAACATGATGAATCACATTCCAATCTTGATGGTAAACAGCAAAAGCTCTTTATCCCCCTTTGCTATGATGCTCAAAGCAAGTCTTTCTCTATGCCCTTTCCCCATCCCAGTGTGTCATTAAACCTACAACACATTTAATAAGTACACAGCAGGAATGGATATTTTTTCTATGCCAGAGTTATTGTCAGACGTGCTAGACCAGTGGTGGCCAAACCTGGCCCTCCAACTGTTTTTGGACTACAACTCCCACCATCCCTAGCTAACAGGACCAGTAGACAGGGATGATGGGAACGGTAGTCCCAAAACAGCTGGAGGGCCAAGTTTGGCCAACACTGTGCTAGACACCTTTTCTTGTATGTACCTTCCCGAAACTTAATATATTTTTTGGTTACCATGCTCCATGTATCCCTGCCAAATGAAGTAGGGTGGGTAATCACTAGGGCAGCCTTTCTCAACCTGTGGGTCCCCAGATGTTGTTGGACTACAACTCCCATCACCCCTAGTTAGCAAGGCCAGAGCTCAGGGATGATGCGGGTTGTAGTCCAACAACATCTGGGGACCCACAGGTTGATAACCGCTGCACTAGGGAGAGGCCATTCCAGTAGTGCGCCTCCCTCCCTGCACCAAATTATGGAACAGCTTTTCTAGAAAGGTTGCCCTGGCAACACCCTTGTGGTCTTTTTGGCTACGGGTGATACCTTGTGGGTCACTCAGGGTTTTAAAGATCTCATGCAATTTCATTCTCTCAATTTTTATAAGTGTGTTTTTATTTCACCAACCACCTGTCTCCTGGATCCTTGCCCATCCTGGCTTATAAAAGCTAGCCGGGAAGGACTGGGCGATGGGCTTCGTGGGGTTGTGAATGCTTCCCTCCGTGAGGGAGCCTTCCCAGACCCGCTGAAAGAGGCGGTTATTAAACCGCTTCTTAAAAAACCATCTTTAGATGCGGCCACGATGGCCAACTATCGCCCAGTCTCAAATCTTCCATTCTTGGGCAAGGTGATTGAGCGAGTGGTTGCCGAACAACTCCAGGCACGCCTGGAAGAAGCGGACCATTTGGATCCCTTCCAGTCGGGATTCAGGCCTCATCATGGGACTGAAACTGCCTTGGTCGCACTGGTTGATGATCTCCAGCGGGCTAGGGACAAAGGTGAGAGTTGTTTCCTAGTTCTGCTGGATCTCTCAGCGGCGTTTGATACCATCGACCATAACATCCTTCTGGACCGTCTTGAGGGGCTGGGAGCTGGGGGCACTGTCATACAGTGGTTCCGCTCCTTCCTCCTGGGCCGTGTTCAGAAAGTGGTGGTGGGGGATGAGTGTTCAGACCCCTGGGCTCTCACTTGTGGGGTGCCTCAGGGTTCTGTCCTCTCCCCCATGCTTTTCAACATTTACATGCAGCCGCTGGGAGAGATCATCAGGAGGTTTGGGCTGGGTGTTCATCAGTATGCGGATGATACCCAGCTCTACCTCTCTTTTAAATCAGAACCAGTGAAGGCGGTGAAGGTCCTGTGTGAGTGTCTGGAGGCGGTTGGGGGATGGATGGTGGCTAACAGATTGAGGTTGAATCCTGACAAGACAGAAGTACTGTTTTTGGGGGACAGGAGGCGGGCAGGTGTGGAGGATTCCCTGGTCCTGAATGGCGTAACTGTGCCCCTGAAGGACCAGGTGCGCAGCCTGGGAGTCATTTTGGACTCACAGCTGTCCATGGAGGCACAGGTCAAATCTGTGTCCAGGGCAGCTGTTTACCAGCTCCATCTGGTACGTAGGCTGAGACCCTATCTGCCTGCGGACTGTCTCGCCAGAGTGGTGCATGCTCTGGTTATCTCCCGCTTGGACTACTGCAATGCACTCTACGTAGGGCTACCTTTGAAGGTGACTCAGAAACTACAACTAATCCAGAATGCGGCAGCTAGACTGGTGACTGGGGGCGGCCGCCGAGACCACATAACACCGGTCTTGAAAAAACCTACACTGGCTCCCAGTACGTTTCCGAGCACAATTCAAAGTGTTGGTGCTGACCTTTAAAGCCCTAAACGGCCTCGGTCCAGTATACCTGAAGGAGCGTCTCCACCCCCATCATTCTGCCCGGACGCTGAGGTCCAGCGCCGAGGGCCTTTTGGCGGTTCCCTCATTGCGAGAAGCAAAGCTACAGGGAACCAGGCAGAGGGCCTTCTCGGTAGTGGCGCCTGCCCTGTGGAACGCCCTTCCAGCAGATGTCAAAGCGATAAACAACTACCTGACATTCAGAAGACATCTTAAGGCAGCCCTGTTTAGGGAAGTTTTTAACGTGTGATATTTTACTGTATTTTTGGTTTTTATGGAAGCCGCCCAGAGTGGCTGGGGACGCCCAGCCAGATGGGCGGGGTATAAATAAATTATTATTATTATTATTATTATTATTTCGGAGTTGTGATGAGTTTTGTTTTCTTGTCTGTATTCCTATTCCTATTTTATGATTTTGTCTTATCTTGTATTTAAAGTGTTTTTATACTTAATTTATTGCACCATGCTCCAAGAACTTTTATGTTATGGGCAGCATACAATTGCTGTTAATAAATAATAAATGTGTTAGAGACCCCACTGTCTATGTCCCTCAATGTTACATAAGCAGATTCAAAGCTAAATTCCGCCTCATGAGAAAAAACGCAGGAACCTGTGAACAAGAGCCTAGAACAGTGCTGTGAATTATTTTAATTGCATTGAACCAAGCAAGGTTTTGCTGAAAGAATTACTAAAGAGAAAGATTTGGATGCAATGCCTTGGAGACCGAGTTTGCTAAAAATATTGCTAGCTGAGCAATACATTAGGGCAGACTTTTGGGAACATGTTAATTGGGTAATTCCTCAAAGATTAAATAGTACACAGATTTCTTGCTTACAAGTCAATTAACTTTTTTATTTAACAGTATTTATTTGCTAAGGAGGAGAAGACAGGACCTTCATATGCTACATAGCTCAGCAGACTGGAATTTTTTCCATGGGTCAAACACTACACCATCATATACCCAGTATATGATTTGGGTGTAAACAAGTTGTGTTTCTCTCATCATGGGTGCCTTTTTTCAAGCCACTGGTCACAGTAATGATTATAGCTGTCCCTAAACACTAAATTTTTTCAACAGTCATGTAGAGATGCAACTCATTTGTGTGAATAAGGCCTTAGACGTCTCTCCATATTTGCAGCCATCCATCGCCATGCTGACAACTGAGTGTGCATGCCCAAGTGGAGTGAGCATGCAGGAGGATGGCCCAGGCAGGTCCTCCCATGCCATTGCTACCAAGAGAATGAAGAGAAGACAGACCCACCCACCACTGACAATAAGGATGAGAGAAGGAAGCCATGAAGGGGAGAAAGTCTTTGCCCCTTTGTCCACCAGCATCTCTCCCCCCCCCCACCCCAGGCCAGTGAGAAAAGGAAGCCTGTTGGGAGTTTGGCAGATAGGCGGTGTTATCGAGCAATGTTAACAGGGGCAGCAGCCTCTAGTAATACAATGCAAACTTACTTCTTGTGATTGTAACAGGCTCCAGACAGGAGTCTACTTCAGCCAATATGGTATAGTGATTAGTGTGTTGGACTAGGACCTAGAGATCAGGATTCAAACCCTCAAACAGCCATAAAGCTTGGGCCAGTCACTATCTTTCAGCCTAACCTACCTCACAGTATTGCTGTGGTTATAAAAGGAGAGGGGAGAACCATGTGCACCAGGAACATGGGGATATAAATGAAGCAAGCAAGCAAGTAAATAATGCATACATCCAAATCCTGCTTGTGTGACAAGCCATTCAGATCATCCTCAGGGGTCCACCAATTCCACTGCTCACGAGCCAGTCATATTTTGTGTAAATGCAGAAAAACTGGGAGTGAGGAGCTCTCCTATCACACTGACCTTTGGAGGAGGTCCTCACCCTGCTTCTTCTTTTTTTATTTTTTTTATTTTCAATGCAGAATCATAACAAAAATTACAAACATTGAATCCAAAATACTATACAAACAAAAAAAATGGAACATACAAAAAAAAAACAGAAAGGAAAAGGGGAAAAAAGGAAACAAAACTAAACAAAAACGAAAGAGCACACATCTACAGAAAAAAAAACATATCATTACATACATAAACACAAATGGACTTCCTTCCTTTGTTCTAAGACTTCAAAAAATTCACCCTTACTGTATTGTTGTGTCTAATTAGATTACTTCCACCTTTGTACTTTTTTTTTTTACACCATTTTTCTTTTTCTTTAACCCTATAAAGCATCATTCATTACATACCAATATACTTACTCCAAAAGAATGTTTTTTCATACACTCTTTAGCACAACCCCATTCTTTTAATAATTTCTGGTCCGATTGTCCCCTTATGTAAGCTGTGAGTCTTGCCAGATTTATGTATTCACAAAATTTAATTTGCCAATCTTTCACTGATGGAATTTTTCTGCCTTTCCAGTTTTTAGCTATAAGCACCCTGGCAACTGTTGTTGCATAAAGGAATACTTTCCTTTGATTTTCGGGGATATCATTTGTAATTAAACCTAAAAGGAATGCCTCCGGTTTTTTACTGAAAGATATTTTAAACATCTTTTTGAGTTCTTCATAGATTTCATTCCAGAATTGTTTAATAGGTCAGCATTCCCACCACATGTGAAACATTGTTCCTATTTCTTTTTTACATCTCCAACAGGTATTCGATTTCAATTTGTAAATTTTAGCCAATTTTACCGGAGTTAAGTATCATTGGTACACCATTTTCATAAAATTTCTCTTATTGTATAACATGCCGTTAATTTAATATCATATTTCCATAATTTCTCCCATTGGTCCAGCCAAATTACATATCCTATATCACATGCCCATTTAATCATAACTTCTTTTACTTCTTCATCCTTTAATTCCCATTCTAATAATAAATTATACATTTTGGATATATATTTTTTTGAGTTTTGTAATAATCCTTTTTGTAATTTTGATTCTTCTTTTTCAAATCCTATTACTTTATCCTGGTTGAATATTTGTGCAATTTGGCGATATTGTAACCATGTGGTACAGTATTGGGTCACCTCATCGTATGGTCTTAGTTTTAATTGGCCCTGTTCTTCCTTTAGGAGCTGCTGGTATGTTGCCATTCTTCCTATAATATATAATATTTTTCTTTTTAACTGATATTACTTCTAGCGGTGAGACCCACAATGGGGTTTTCGGTTCTAACAACCTTCTATGTCTCACCCAGACCTTGTATAATGCATTTCTAATTACGTGGCTTAGAAATTCTTTATGGACTGCCACTTTGTTATAAATTAGATAGGCATGCCAACCATATCTGTTGTTCCATCCCTCCAAATCCAAAATGTCACTGTTATCCAATTTGATCCAATCCTTGATCCAAGTAAAGCATGCCGCATCGTAATATAGTCTCAGGTCTGGGAGTCCAAAACCTCCCCGCTCTTTTATGTCGGTTAATAATTTATGTTTGATCCGTGGCTTTTTGCCTTGCCATATAAACTTTGTTAGGTCCGTTTTCCATTTTTTAAAACAATCATCTTTACCTATTATGGGAATCATTTGAAAAAGGAACAGAAGCTTTGGTAAGATATTCATTTTAATAGCCGAAATTCTACCCCAGAGTGTTAATTTCAATCTTGTCCAAGTTTCCATTTCTCTTTTTGTTTCTTCCCAAAAAATTTTATAATTATCTTCAAACAAATTTATATTTTTCATTGTTATTTGTATTCCTAAATATTTCACTTTTTTTACAATTTGTAATCCAAATTTTTCTACCAGTTCCTTTTTCTCTTGATCTCCCATGTTTTTTACCATTAGTTTCGTTTTTTCTTTATTCAAAGCAAAACCTGATACCCTTCCAAAGTTTCCCATTTTTTCTAGAGCCTTTTCTTTTGGATTTTCCACCATTAAGACTAAATCATCTGTATATTTTCTCTCCTAGGGATATTCCATTTATTTCTTGATCCAATCTGATTTCTTGATTTAATATTTCCAAAACCAAAATGAATAATAAAGGTGAAAGTGGGCACCCTTGTCTGGTGCTCTTACAGCATCAAAAGTTCAGTAATGCAACTGAGGAAACCCCCTTTCCCTTCCCACAACAACTGCACAGAAACCAGTTTACAATGAGAGATTGCCCTAGCTCAGGAACACTTGAGAACCCACAACTTGGGAATGGGGACTAGATATATCACATGTCATATGAGGCAGGAGCCTTCTTACCAGAAGGAAAAAAGTAATCACCCATGCCAGTTGGCTCAATGAAGACTACCCCACACTAGTGTCTCTTTATACAATGGTACATAGTACTTGGGATCCTGAGAGAAGAGAGTTTGTCAAGTTAGTAGATGACAAGTGTTGTACATTTTTACAACAGAGGCAGATTACAGAGTAGCATAGCATAAATGTTTCAAAAGATTGAAGTATTACTTTATCATAAATTATGGACGGATCTACCACTGGGCCAATTTATTGATATGGACAGCATTTCAATCCCACTGAAAAAACCAAGAATCAAGAAATGCACTTGGAAGAATTTAAATGAAAAATAACAGAATAGGAAAGCTCTGTTTATATAGTTGCCTGCAACATGCAGTTTACAGGTATTTGAAGAACCAATGCAGTTTTGAATCATGCTGTGGCAGCCTGCTTATTGAAATGCTATTTTGTATGGAAATGAAGCAATAAATGACCATAGTTCTTTCCTTGGTTTACAATAGTGGTTAAAATAAAAGGGTTGCATAGAACTAAAAAGAAAGGCAAGCAGTGGTGTGGGATAGAAAAGTGAAGCATTCTTAAGAACATACAGGGTCACCTTGCAATTTAAAAGAAATGGTTCTAAACATTTGGGTACAATGAAAAAAGAAGCATTACAAATAAGGCAGTGGATTTCCAGTGGAAATCTTCATAAAAACAAATTTGGTTTCATTAGTTATTCATTTCTTTCCTATGCTCTATTGTATTTATTACATTTTTATCCAACCCTTCCTCCAAGGAAGCCAGGGCAGAGTAAATAACTGAAATCCATTTAACCTACATTGTGAGGAAATATTAACAATATTAGTTCACTGACAAATTTACAGGAAGAGGGGAACATGAGGAACAAAATAAAACAGTGCAACATATTTAACAAACCACCTTCAAACAGTGATCTCAAATCATGAATAGTCAGGCTTCAAAAGCACAGTTTTTGGAACAAGTTCGGATTCAGACATTAAAGCAAATAATGGCATTCGCATTATGCTTTAACATGGCCCAAGCATATAATACAAACTAGAGAATTATGCAAATAAGTCATATACAGTGCTATAGCAGCTATGTCAATTCCTAGACTTCCTGTTCAGAGACTGAGAAGAAAGTGGATATCAAAGTGCTATGACATAGATTGGAAATGCGCGCACACACACACTTTGCAAGGGGTGAGACAATGAAGAAAACTAGGCTTGATTAGCTCTTGAATCAGTATGTAGTACAGCAGCTGCCAGCCTTTTTGTAAATTACAATGAACACTACTATGCAACACTGAACAGTGTTCATGTCAGAAAGAGTGAAGTATTCCTTCCTCTCCCTCCATCCAGAAAGACAGACTTAATTCCTTCTGACTCAGCTATTTGCCTAGTTTTCTTGTTCTTTCCCATCAAGAAGGTCATGGGGTTGGGAACTGAGGGCCAATAATGGAACAAAGAGGGTTAGTGATTAGTTCTAGCTCTCCCTCTAATATTTCAGCATTTGGTCATTTTGATATCCAACATCCAGGCTGTTTAAAAACCCCTGTTACAATCAATGGCAAAAAAAGTATCACCTTCGCAGTGGGCCCAAGTTGATTGCAAAAATATTATAACACCTAATTTAACATAAGCAGTACCCCATGTACAACTAAACAGGGAACATGGTCCCCCCCCCTTTTCTACAGCCTCTTGGGAAGAACATGACTTTCCTAACTCACTTACGCTTCCCCCAGTTTTGCATAAACTCCTGGCAATCAATACCTGTCTATATGCAGCATAACCTTTTTTGAATTGCTCATATGCTTCACCGATTTCTTTAGGAGCTGTGCTCCTTCACCTAACTTTGGTGGCTAAAACATTATAGCCACCATACTCTTGAGAGAAATAAATGTTAAATGCTTATAAGCAGGAGTGGGAGGAGTGGGCACAACCAAGACAAGCTGTGATCCGTTGATGGGAAACCTGGCTGCTAACACAGTGGACTGGCTGTGCCTCATTCTCCAGTCCATCTCTATCTTTGATTCCCAGCGCTTGCTCAAGAGCAAGACAGAAGTGAAGGAAAGCTGGAGACCAAGGCAAAGGTGGTGCTGTCACCTTGTCAGCAACAGCAAAGCAATTAACAACAAGAAAACCAGTGGAGGTACCTGCTTCAAGTGGTGCAAAATGGTGCATACTTGTTGGCAACAGTTGGGCTGGATTTAATTTCTTAAAAAACTGGCAGGCCATTTACAGCAGAAAGCTGCCCACCCTTGGTTTAGAGAGACATTAAACTGTGACAGAGTCACAGTGGTACCTCTGGTTACGAACCTAATTCCTTCCGGAGGTCCGTTCTTAACCTGAAACCGTTCTTAACCTGAGGTACCACTTTAGCTAATGGGGTGTCCTGCTGCCGCTGCGCCACCAGCGCACGATTTCTGTTCTCATCCTGAGGTAAAGTTCTTAACCCAAGGTTCTACTTCCAGGTTAGCAGACTCTGTAACCCAAAGTGTTTGTAACACGAGGTGTTTATAACCCGAGGTACCACTGTACTATCTTGGACCAATCCAAAAGGTATCTCTTGTATGTTCATCAACATTTGCTGTTTACCTCCTGTAGAGGTAAGAAAAGATGATCAATAGAAGTGGATTTAATGATGAAGATGCCAGTTGTGACACAACAGACAATATCTCAATAGAGATAAAGAGCACACAGTAGCTGATCTCAGTTACGCTAATCAAAAAATGGGCCAAAGCAGTATTATGCAAATATCTCAGTCCTAGATGCTGGTTGTCACAGCGGTATTTGGTATTCAAAAGACACATCACAACTCAAATTACTTCTGTTCTAAGTAATTCAGATTTATAGTGTGTGAACCTGCAAATTATGTTGATTACTAAAGTATTAAAAAAGAAACACTAACAAGAGCTACTCTACTTAGAATATTTTAAAATGGTAATTTGGAGGAAAATGTGCACAAGAGTGTTGGCCAAATGAAGTGCGCAGTTTTAGAATTGTCTTTCTAATGAGATGTTGCATGTAATGAAGAACTGTCTCTCTTTGATCTTAAAAGGTTTGAGACTAGAGAAGGGCTGAATGAAAGGGGGACAAGATCCCAAAGGAATCAGATTCCCAGCTTCTTTTTACTACCTTTTCTAGAGTTCCTTTTGACAAAAATAAAGGCTGCGGAGAAAAACATAAACATTCCACTCAATTCCTTTCATGTACTTCCACTGCCTTGCTTCAGATCATGTGATCAGTTCTGACCTTTACCAAATTCTCGTCTCTGCCTCGCTATAGTGTCTTATTCAGACTATCAGAATCATTTAGTGAAACTATCCTATTCTTTCACACTTGACTCCTTTCACAGACGAGCGGTTCATTTTCATGCAGACCCACTTTCAACTTCAAAAGGTTTCTTTGTATCTCAGTCTCTTATGTCTCTTGTTTAAAACACTTTCAAATAAGGAGGGGGGGGTTGAGTGGCTGCTATGAACTGCTAGACCAATAATAAAAACCCCTAATAACCACAGCAAGGCAGCAAGCATCCAGAGGACCTTGCAGTTCCTTAGTACCACACATAGCTTGTCTGTGCACAGTCAAGGTCATGGCAGTTGCTTTGAAATCTGAACCCGCCACTACCAAGCTGGGCTGGTTGCCTGGCTTTACTTTCATGAAGATGCTTGCCTGTATAATATTCCTTCTGTGAGTTCGCTTATATCCAGGGAACCACACAGGGGCTCTCTCAAAATTACTAGCTAGCTTAGAACAAAGTGGGAGAGAATCTGCTAGCTATGTGACACATCGCCAGATATCAAAAGGGTGTCTTACCCATGGCAATTACATATTGCGACAAAAGTGAAACAACTTTCAATTACCCAAAGTGAGATAAACCACTTTACTCACTTCTTTAAACTTCAGTGCTGAGGTGGTGGCTGAGATTATTACTGCTAATTAACGCCAACAGTGCACTATACCAGGCATGGTATAAAGACACCATCTCAGCCTGGCAGGCAGGCACGTAATAGACATGCAGGACAAAGGTTAAAAGAAAGATAGGGCTTGATAAGACGACAGGCTGGAGTAAGAAAAGCAACTAATTTAAAGAACAGAAAGCACAATCTATGGTCAAGGCTTTATGTAATCCATTCTGTGCCAAAGTAATCCAAATGCACCCTTGTAAAGCCTACAATTCTACTTCTAACTGTAGGGGTGTGTGAGTGTGTTTATGTGTATCTGTGCCAAGGGAGAGGCAACATTTTTTCCTTTGAAATTTTAAAGGCCAATCTCCACACACACTCCAAATTCATACTTTAAATAAAAAGCTCGATTGTACAACTATCACATTTTCTAGTATAAAACAAAAACAAAACTAGTGTGAGGAAGTATGGCTTTTGCACAGCAAAATGCCTGTTTAATTCCCTGCTCATTAAATTTTGTTACCAAAAAAAAACAAAAACAAAAAAACAACCCCTGAAGAAAGTCAGCTTTTTAAGGAACAATTACTGATACTGTCTGCACAGAGTTTGGAAAGACTATTTTTAATCAAAATTCATGCTAAAACAAGATATGGCTTGGTATGTAAGTTTCTTCATGTAGGTATTTCAGAAAATCTCATGTTTCTATTATAAAGGTATCTGCTTAAAGGGGAGAGGGGGAAATTCCTATATTTCAGTTAGAAAAGTTAACATCCAGCTATCCTGAAAACAAAACAAAACAAAACGAAAAAGACTGTTCTCCATACTCCAAGACTGCAGTCTTATATACACTTTACCTGGGAGTAAAGTTTACTGAATTCAGTTACGTATTCTCTTCTGAGTAAATATGTATAGGATCAGGCTCACACTTGATTACTGCTTAACAAATACTCTACTGCCAGCTGAAACAAACCCCAAATTTGTACTCCCCCTATCCAGTTTCAGACATAGATAGTTCACTGACTACAGTGGATGCTCGGGTTGCAAACGTGATCCGTGTGGGAGGCATGTCTGCAACCCACAGCGTTCGCAACCCGCAGTGCCGCGTCTGCGCACATGCGGGTCACGATTTGGCGCTTCTGCGCATGCGCCAAAACTCGGAAGTAACCCATTCCGGTACTTCTGGGTTCAGTGCAGTGCGCAAGCTGAAAACGCACAACCTGAAGTGCCTGTAACCCGAGGTATGACTGTACTTACTCAGAAAGGATACACAGGAGTAATCATGTCTACCACTCAAGACATTTTTCTTATTCTAGAGCTCGACTAGAATTGCCTGCTTAGAGACACGAAAATCCCTAAGAGCAATCAGGAAAGCATTCAGATCCATTAGCCTCCTCTGTTAGACCATTTTTATAGCTTCCATGGACCTGCAAAAGCTCAGGGCTAAGTCAAAACCCTAACAGGTAACAGAACTACAGGATGTTACTTCACACCCAGATCCAGCCAGCACAGAAGCCACATTAAGGGTGCTCTGCTGAATCAGTGGACCCATAAGCCAAATGGGACAGACCCACAGTTTCCCAACGTAACTGCAGGGATTGCTAAGGCTAGCACAGGAAAGGAAACTGCTGAGTAACTGAAGGACTGCCTTCACATAAGGATCCTATTTGCATGCAAGCAACTACATGCATACAATTGTACATGTTCCTTTTTTACACATCCTGCTCAAAGCACAGGTGCCAGGACAGCATGCAGTCTTCCACCTTCCACACATTTAGTGAAGGCACATATAGGAGGACCCAATACACACATGCAGTGTTAGAATGTTCTATAAAATCATAACAATGTGAGAATCACAATCACAAGGCTCTTTCAATGGGAGCCAAGAAATCTGGCTGTAATCCTTGCCTTGATGAGGAGTCAGAATGAACTCTATGAACTGCGTAAATTAATATTACTTGTGTGCCCAAGGGCTGCAAAATCAGGTTTGACTAAGAATCTCTGCATTTGGCCTCTAGCTGTTTCTCACAATTTAAAAGAAATGGGAGTGTTCATTCTTGCACAGCTTGTGGCTAACCGTACCATTAAGTACCTATTTTGTTCTATTTAATTTTCAGAAAAGTTATGATTTCTGCACCCTGAAATGCTATTTACATTCTCTTTTAACAGCCTTGATTAACAACGGCTGTTTTTGCATCTCTGTTTCCTACAGCGCATGAACATACGGCAGCAATATCTTTGGGTCTCTTCCTTTACAACATGCACAAAAGTAAATGCAACTTACAGTGAAACAAAATTAAGCATGGCTTGGCCTGAAGCAAGGAAATTTGTAATCAAATTATTTGAAGATCTTAACTGAATTTTCTACAAAATTCTGAAAATTACTGGGCACAATAACCATCACATGGGCGTAAGGTATCCTGCAGTACAAATTAGCCAAATTACCTCATCAATTACCACCCAAGAATCAAAAGTCCAAGAGATTATGCACATGGATCTTTGTACAATCATTCTTATTCTATTATGTCATCTTATAGAGCCCAAATATTCAAAAAAGGGTAACAGAATGTAGGGGGTACAATTATTCCTGCATCCATTTTTTGCACTGTAAGTTTAAATGATCCATTGAGGTCAGTGTTAGAAATTAGCTAGGCTCCAGGCACATTCAGCAACAGGCACGGGTCCAACTGCATCCATGTGAAGATCTCTGAATGTCATATGGGCAAGTGATACAGCCATCTTCTGGCCCCTCCAGCTTTCTTAAGCAGGTAAGCAGAATAGCTTATTTATTGCATTTATATCCCACCTTTTTGCCAAGGACTACATAAGTCACCCCACTCCTCAGTTAATCCCTACGACGACTCCATGAGGTAGGTTAAGAAGCTGTGCCTGGCCCAAGGTCACCCAGTGAGCTTCATGACTGAATGAGGATTTGAACCCTGATCTCCCAGATCCTATTCCAACACTCTAACCACTACACCACACTGGCTTCCTACAGTTCTTCTTCCATGGGGCAGCTATATAAATTAAGTAGGTAAATAAATATGGGGAAAGCAAAATGTCACTTAGAGAAGGATCTGAGATATTTTCCTTGAAACTTGAATTTATTAGATATTTTAATGTGTTGTAAACAATTTTGAGATTTTTTTCCCCTTCAAAATATAAAGAATAAAAATATAAAGCAGTAGAGAAATCAAATGAACAACTACAACATTTACTGTGGGAGGCAGGGGAAATGGCACCTAGACATTCTGTTGTGGCAATGTAACCTAGGTTTAAGGTGCAGTTTGGCAATTAGCTTATACATCCGATATATAACCTATATATCTGAGTTTCTAACATTGTCTGAAGCATGTTATCTGGTGGATCTATTCTGAGTTGTCAGGAAGCTAAGAATCTGTGGAAACATCAGTTATGAAATTTGTACTAGAAGCCATTTGGCTATTGTCAGTTGTGGTTCCTCAGATAAGTATCAGTTGATTCCATCTGAAGCTGTTCACAAAGTGCAAGAAGCAAGAGAGAGAGAGAGATGCAACAAGGTGCCCTGTATCTAGTAACATTTAACTGGGGGAGAATAGCCAGCATGATGGTCAAAGCATCTTTTGCAGAAGGGTATATTCCAGCCTCCTTTAGATCCCATCTTCAAAACCAACTTTGGAGTCCTTCTATTTTGAGTAATTATAGTCCATTCACCATTTGATTTTTGGAGGGATGGAGGTGGCTGGACAACTGCAGCTGCTTTTCCATGAAGCTGATCACCTAGATCCATTTCAGTCTGACTGCCAGACAGGTTTTGGCTTAGAAAACACGCTGGTTGCCTCAGCAGATGACGTACCCAAACAGAGGAAGGTCATCCTGGGATATGGCATTTGGTGTCATTAGTATGCTGCCGACGCTCAGCTCTCTCCTTATCAGATCTATGTGGGGTGGCAACATTCCTGAATGCACGTCTGAGAGCCATAATGGACTGGATACGGATGAATCTATTTAAAATCAATTCAGGCAAAACAGAGCTGACAATGGTGGTGGACTCCTTGGCTGAGAAAATGCCTGCCTTGGAGAAGGTTCACACTCTGGGCTGCTCTGGGACACCAGCATCACTCTTGAATTAGCAAAGGTAGCAGCTTTGGGTTTTGAATGCTTTTTACCAGTGTCATCTACTATGCTAGCCATGCCTGCTGCTAAAAGATAAAACACCTGGCTGTTTCCCAGTTATCTCATAGAATGTCTCCTCCGTATGAACCTCGCCAAAATTTAGAATCTGACAATGAATGGCCACCTTGTATGGAGGCTAGGTTAGCTTTCATGAAAACAGGCCCATGCAGTGGGGGAGGGGGCAGCTAGGTACAATTGCCCCAAGCCTTGGAGGGCTAAACTGACTGGGGGGCCACCAGGGACAGGCTGCTTTTTTGTTTGAGTTTATAACTTTATATTCTAACAAGGCTCCCGCCCCAGGCCTCAGACAAGCTCAGCATGGGCCTGAATGAAAATAAGGGTTTTTACCATAGTTGCTAAGGAACTTTGGAGCAGAGTGTTCATTTACCTCCCTTCTCTGTCATCTTTCTGGTGGCAGGCAAATAGATTTATTTCATCTGTGCCTTCAGAAGGCGAGCCCTATTAAAAGTTTTCTGATGTGATGCAGTTTTATTTATCACAACACATTATTTTCATGATACTGTTTAGTGTTTATATTACAAACTGCCTTAGCAATACAGAATAGAAAATAAAACGAGTGATGTAAATATACTGAGCATTTTACTATTATTTCAGTTATTCTCCCAGCGTTCACGAAAGCAGTGTATAAAAAAAGCATCTATGTACTTCATTTTACAGTTCGAAAATAGCTGAGAGATATTGCACATCAAATCCCAGTTATGTCAACAATCCAACTATGAGTCCAATACTCCAACTAAAAGCAACAAACAGCATCATAAAAGCAAACAGATTTATTTGTAGCATAAGCTTTTTTGAATTAGAAACTAACTGATCAGAGATGCATGGAGTGTTAGCCTCAACTGGAAGATGACATATGTATAAGCATACAAAAGTAAACAATGAGGTCAAAAGTCCATGAAATGCAAGGGGTAGCAGTAGGTGTGCGTCATTTCTCTGCACAACCCATGCATGGTAAGATCAGAGTGACTCATTTACAACGTATGCCTGTGTGTGTCTATTATACCTGCCAACTGAGGATACACTTCTTATATCTGAGGAAGTGGATTCTAGTCACCCAAAGCTTATGCCACAGCAAGACTTTTAAGAATCCAAAAAATCTTGGTCGCTTTTGCTGCAATAACACCACTGGAATTATTCTCTAACATCTGGAGCTTAAAAGAGGCTGGTTCACATAGTTCATAATGGGGATAATTCTACGCCTGTTGCTAATCTTTCACTCTTAAGCAATATTCACGAAGGTATCATAGTACAAAAATGTAAATAGCTACATTATGTACTGAGGGAACAATCCACAATACTTGTCTGACTAAACTGGGGGTGGGGATTAGATCATGCTAAAGTTTTCCTGCCAGCATATTCACAAATACTGAAAACTTAAATTCCATGCAAAAGTATCCAAATCGTTGTCCTTCACTATCACAATTTGCTATGATGTGTTATTTGTGCAATGTGAGCCGAAATTAAAATGGAATGAAACATGGTTTTCTACATTCTAAGGTAAAACTGCAAGAAACAATACTAAAGTTCAGTAGCAGCCAGGAATGGCTGGCAGGATTCCTGCTGCTTATGTCATCCGCCTTATTCTAATGTTTTAGCATTGGTGAACTCCACATCATTCCTAAAGCTTGAGGCCAGTCAACTGGCCAAAGATTTTTCTTTTAGAACCATTCCAAATTTCTGTCAATAGCCATGCCTGAGCTAGCAAGGACACTTGGCAACAGCATTTTGCATCTTCACAATACTCACTATATAAGTTATTGAGCAATTAACTCAATTTGGGAAAACTTAGCATGCATTAACTGCACTTAATTGTCACTGTAGTTGCTGTGGAGTTTGCAGATGTCTAAGATAGCTCTTAAGTGAGTCCACACACAACATTTTCTGCTGTTTTAAGCAACGTTTCATGACAAATCATAAGGCACAAAAGCCACTTGTTCAGTTTCCGCAACCAAGCCACTGCGATAAATAAAACTGTATTTGCTTGACCTCTCACAGATAGAATTGTTCTCTCTGCCAAGAGCTTGAATAAAATTTAGCAATGTTGTTTAGCAGACGGAGATCTCTGAAACAGTTCATAGTCTAACACTCCTCCTGTCTTTTATTCATAGATCTTCATAATGTTGACTCTTATTTTTACTTTTACACCAAAAGACAGCACAAGGTCTAAGATACAGAATTTCAGTCAGCACTCATGACAACAAGACCTCACAAGAACAACAGAAATTGGCAGAAGTTCTGTACTGGGCTGTTTTGCCAAACACAGCATGACTGCAATTCAATTCTGTCTATTCAAATACCACATTCATGCACCTGAGGTATGCAGCGCCAAGAGACTAGGAGATTAACTAGCATGTTCACTGGGACTGTTTTTAGCCTTAAGTCATTCCATGCCTGAATGCCAACAGTGGTCCAGCCCTACTTGCTAACAGTCAAAGCAAATGTGAATTCAGTATTAACTTCCTTACTAGTAACAAATGGTATTAAGATAATATCTCCCAAAATATTTAACAAAACTTGAGCAAGCCACTCTTACCTGTGACAATATAAAAACTGATTTGGGAATGAATTAACGCTGCTTAGGTTCTCAAAGGTTCACCTGAAGTACAGAGGATTCTTCACAAAACCCACATGCCAAGCTGATCTCTCTAGTACCAGTAATTGTAATGATTCATAGCTGCTTTTAAATAGCATAACAACCCAAGCAAGGAGCTTACTTAAACAGATATGTGCTCAGCCACAAAAGAGAACACAGCTGTAGAAACCAATTTAATAAAATGTGTATGAAAGGGAATGGTAGGCAAATCAATGAACACAGTAGACTTCACAACAGCATGCAATTCCAGTTCCCAAGAATGTATGCACCAAATTCCAGCCTCATAACAACTTAAGTCAAGCAATAAAACCTTCAAAATGGGTTTTTAAAAAGAATGAGAACTCCCTTATCCCCTCTGCCCTGGCAAAAACATTCCCGAACTAGAGGAGGTGTGAGGGAGAAAGAAAGACACTTTATAAGTAAACCTGGAAAGTGACCCATTGATATAAACCTGGAAAGTGACCCATTGTGCTAGCAAGCTGCCATATTAAATTAATATTAATTCTGCACAATTTCTTTATAAAAATAAAGCTACAAAATTCCCTGATGTCCACCTGTCCAGACAAGGTTGCTGGGGCTTTTAAAAAACATCTTTCTAAAAGGAATATAATGGATTTCAAGGAGGAGCTTACAGTGAATGTTCAGTGAACCAGGTAATGTTTTAATAGATTTCTAACAGCAGCCTGTTTTATGCTTTTATATCTTTTATACCTTGAAAAGTTTCAGCCAATGCCTTTTACTGCATCATGTTTGTAAGTTCAAGACATGCATGCTTCACACTTGTACAAGTCTTATGCCTTTTCCATTTTTAAGGTATTGTTTACTGTAATTACTGTTAAAGAGGACAATTTCAATGGAGATAGCTACTGCAGCATGAAGATCAAAATGTACTGCAGCACCTCAAAGAATAACAAATTTATGTGGCATAAGCTTACATGCCCATGAAAGCTTATCCCACAACATATTTGTTAGTCTTTAAAGTGCCACAAGATTTTGTTACTTTGTCATTAATATGCAAATTTCTGCCAGTTGCTAAAGAACAAAGAAAAATTCCCAACATCTGTTTCATATATCGTATATACGATTACTGCATTTCATTATTAATAGTATTCCTTACTGCTGTTTTTCAAAACTCAGCATTTACACTCTGATTTATACTGGAGGTGGGGATTTTCTCTAACTGCCTATTTGGTACTGCCATATTTTATGTAAACATTATGTTGCTGGAATTAAGTGTCCATGAAGTCTGATGTCATAATACATTTCTTAGCCTTCAAGGTGTCACAATACTCTTATTGGTTAAAAGGGAGTCATTGCTTTAATTTCAGGGTGGCTAATCCCCCAGTCTCATCTACCCCCCACAAGCATTCCCCCCCCCCACATTCCAGTGATTTGGTAAAGGAGTAAAAAGAAAAAAGAAAACACTTTGCTAGACAATCCAGTGCCTGACAAGGATGCAATTCACTTCCTGTGTCATATGCTGGGATACAGCCCCAAGAGTGTCAGCCAAGAGGATGAATATAGCCCTTGAGTTAAAAAATAAGAAAATATTAGCTACCCCTGCTTTAATTGCTCAAAACATTTAAGACACATCAAGCTGAGTCAGAGGAGAGAATTCTACATGTGTACCTCAATTCTTCCTTCAGTTTTGAAGCTCCCAAAACAGTCTTGAGTTAGAAAGAAGGCAACAAGTAAGCCAAAGGGGGGGGGGAGGTGCCCAGGGGTGGGAGTAGTCCTCTGCACATGTTCAAATATTGACTGATAAGCAAATCATGCACACTGTGGGGCTTTGCTTGAATTTCCAATTGTTCATGAAGAATAGTTGCTGACACATTCATAGCAGCAATTCAAGCCCTTTAAGAATGCCAAAACCCAAAAAGACAATACTATATATTCACATTTGGTGTTTTTATCCCTAATGTACATAGACTATCCATGGAGGAACAGAAATGAGAAGTGTTGGAATAACCATATGGATTTTGCAAAAATGGTCTACCAAGTAGTCAGAAATCTAAGGATTGTTCTGTCTTGCTTTGCTTTTCTCTTCTCTTTCTTTTCCTCCTTTTGGTTTGTGCTTTTATTTAAATTATATTTTATCTTTGATATAAAAATCTCAGATATTTGATATTAACCTTTGTATATTTTCTTTCAAACTTTATTTTAAAAATGTTTTGGAGGGGAATCTTAGTTCCTATTTCCTGATCTTTAATGCAAAACTCTTATAGATTTAGAATTCTGATCTAACGTACACTTTTTCCATGGAGGAGACTCATATTGTCTTGTCAGAGCTGCCTCTAGGTCCCAGCTCACAGAGGACCAATGCTAGGCTGTCGTAATGTACAAAAGTCTTTATTGAAGTTCAATTTCCATTTCAAAGCCTCAGCGCGCAGCCCTACATCTTAAACCCTAGATCGGCGAAGTCCCGTCTGAATCTCCTCCCCTCTGACACCAGTTTAAGATCCTAGCCCTGCTCCACCTTTTCCGCTGCTCTCTTCTCCTCTGGGTCCTCCTGCCCGCTGGGGCATTCCCCTTTCTGGACTCCTCTGACGCTGAGTCGCTCAGCTCCTCCCCCTGCCTCCGGCGGGCTTTAGGACCCGGTTCCCAATCCTCATTCTCTGCTGTCCCACGCTCATGTACATTTGAACTTGCCTCTCGCGCCAACCCAGTGACCTTCCTCCTGACCGTTACATTAACTTTTGTATATTTTCTTTCAAACTTTATTTTTAAAAAATTTTGGAGGGGAATCTTAGTTCCTATTTCCTGATCTTTAATGCAAAACTCTTATAGATTTAGAATTCTGATCTAACGTACACTTTTTCCATGGAGGAGACTCATATTGTCTTGCAAAATCCATTTCCGTTGCAACAAGAGCCTGGGAAAGCGTTATCCAAAGACGTTTATCCCACTAAGGTCCAGAGGGAGTGGTTGTGAAATAATCGTTTTATGTGTGGCACTGACAAGCAACAGCAACTTTAAAGAGAAGGAAATGCTTTCCTTTCAAACTTCCTTATTTACAAAAAAAATAACAAAACAAAAAACTAGAATTGCAGTCATTAAGAAAAACATCTGGTATATTGCTTTGATTTGCAACACTAACTGTTGGACAGAAGCAAAACATTTTCCCCCAAAGAAGCTAATAATTGAGCATTCATATCCATGTATAACCTGTCATTTATTCCCCTCATCAGCAACTGCTCGAGTCTGATAAAATTAAACACTCAAGTCAGGCAGATTTTGTTAAAAGCAATAATTACATTATTACTAGAATATACAATTAAGTAATGAAAAAACCAGAATGACACTGTGCAGCAGTATTTTATCCACTTTTCAAAAATATCACTGGACTGAAAACATGCAGAATAATAGAAAGTAATAACAACACTTCCACTGAACTATCACAGTGCCCAATTTAAAACTTCAGCCAAAGGCAAAATACATAAATGATTAGCATTGTGGTGTTTATTTTAATTACACTCTGCAATTAGAATCCAACAGCCTGTCAAATCATTTAAGATCCAGAGAAAACCAATAATTTAAAAGCACTGAACACCACTTAGAAAACTTGCCCCTTGTTTGAAACAGACTTGTTATGTCAGACAACTTCCCGACAATATAACAATTGTACAACCAACCACAAACTGTTTTCCATTCTAGTAATATCTAAATACAATACAGTATATGCATATATGCTTTTCCGTTGATAAGTTGTGAAAGTTCATGCAATCCAGTTTAGACATGCTCTAGATACTTATAAATGCAATTAAGCCATCTCCAAAGCAGACCATACAGAGATCCAACTTATAATTCTGATGCATCTAAGACCATCAGGACTGGGTTCTTACAGTAGCATAGTGCAATGAATGCCACAGCAGGGCTGTTCCTTCCTGCACTATTAGGGTAATGTGATATGCACCAGAAGAGGCACAGTATGGAATGGTCTTGTGATTCTCAAATTTTCCAGCAACACAGAAAAGCCAGCACAACTATGGCAACAATGTAGTGAACCAGGGCTGTATCCACTGCAAGCCTTACTCGGAGTACGTCAATTGAAATTAATGAAAGCAAGATAGTCATTTCCATTAACTTCATTAGGTCTACTCTGAGCAGGACTCGCACGGTATACACCTTTCAGTCTCTGTTATAGCCAATAGGTGAGTAAGAATGGGTAATTCAGATATCCTACTCCTCAAATTGCCTTTTCCCTTTACAATGTTGCAGCTAACCTGAAGTGAAGAACTGAAATGGGTACCAACCAAATAATAATAATTTTGACTGGAAATCGTGAGCAACTTCTATCAATTCATTCAGTAAAAACAGACCAAAGCTCTGACCATTTTTTCCCTTTATTTAACAGTTATCAGTTCTACTTACCCTTCCTCCTCCACCCTGTAATTGCAAAGCAAGGGAAAAGACTTCCTAACTTGTTTGTGCTTTACACCCTTTGCCCCAATGACTATCTTCCTCTGGAGAGGGAGGAAGAACAAAAAAAAAAAAAAAACCAATGCAATGGAAAATCTGGACGCAGAATAGGATTTGAATATTTGCATTGTTATAACTTGTTCACATTATAGATCTCAAAGGTAGAATTTGGGGATTTTAGCATAAAAGTTAGTGCATTAAGGAGTATCACCATATCTGGTTATTTGGTGCACTTGTCACATGACAATTACACTGAAACTGCCCCCAATTAACACATCTTAGCAGCACCATTACCCATGTGCATATCATAGAGTGCTCACATACGTTCAGATGCCCACGCACATTGACACCAGAACCTTTCATGATTCATCACAATTAGCAGAATTATTTCCAGATTAATAATAATAATAATTTATTTGTACCCCACCCATCTGGCTGGGTTTTTCCAGCCACTCTGGGCAGCTCACAATAGAATATTAAAAACATGATAAGGCATCAAACATTTAAAACTTCCCTAAACAGGGCTGCCTTCAGGTATTTTCAGAGTGTGGTCACATTGGCTTGTAGGTACAACAGCCAATCTGCAAAATATCTATTTATGCCAGTAGCAGAAGATAGCTATTTACCCAAACCAAAATGCCAAAAGTTTACAAAAAGATGGCAAAATGTGGAGAGAAATAATTACCCAGGGGAACCCTTAACAATTGTATTTTATGATGTGGGAAATTAAAAACTCAATAAAGTATGAAAACAGCATGTAAGCAAGGTTAAATTACCTTACAAAAAATATGCATATAGGAAAACAATTGTTTAAGGAGATAAACATACATTCCAACTCAGTGAAGAAGCATATAACAATCCTTAAAAACTAACAGGAGAAGCAGTCCCTCCTCATTTACTGGAATACTATACATAGTAATCCTTTTCCACACTAGTTTCAAGCTAGTCAGAAAACATTGTTTAATTAGGGTAGTGTAATGTGTTAAAGAATGTGGTTCTGCCCACAAGGAAGGTTGTGGGATCAGCATTTCAAATCCTAGTTCACACAAGACAACTATTGGCTCTGTTGGGCAAGTGAGTGCTTTTCAGCTTCTGTTCCTATCTGTCAAACAGAAATACCGGTAAGTGACATACTGTACAATATGAATAAATGTGTTCATTTTCCAAATGCATTCATTCACTCTCAAAATTTAGTGGTACTTCTTGTCCTCTACTAATTTTTGAAGCTGCTCTCATCTTCATTCCAGCAATCCTTTTGAGATTTCTTTAAGGGAAGGGTGGGGAACCTCAGCCCTGAGCAGTTTTGCAAGGCTGAAATGTGTCCCTGAACTCTGATAAAGCTTTTCTGTTGCTTGCCTGGACAAAGGATATAGAGAAGTGCATGTGTAGAAACTAGCCTACTATACAAAGATAAAATTCACATTTGCTGCGTTGCTTAGTTTTGTTTTGTTTTTTGCCTCTGGTTCAGACCACTACTGGCATGTGGCCCCCAGAAGATTACGCAGAACAGAATGCAGCCCTCAAGCTGAAAAGAGCTCCCCATCCCTGCTTTAAAGCTTAAGCAGTTCATTTGTTTTTGCAATGTTTTGTTAGGATATTTCCGTTCCACCTTAAAAGGGAGCAGGATGTTTGTGTCACAGCCTGCGTATTTCCTGTTCACAGGATGTTTCTGTTGTGTCTATGCTTTCGTTCTCTCTCTGTGCCTGAACACGCAAACAGGCAGTCATGTTTTTTCCTTTGTTCTGACCAACGCTGAATAAACTTCTAAATAATGCTCTCCTGCGTGCATCTTTCGCCGTGTGATTTCTGCTGATAGAGCGTGCATCAGCTCTGGAATGTGGCAAGCTATTTTCTGGAGCTCGTGTCACTAATTGCTGATACTGTATCTACGGAAGATCGATGGATCGTCCAGAGGCGACATGGGAGCCATGATGGGCTTTATCTCCCTAGCAGTATCCCAACATGTTTGACGTATATTCTTTCTTCTATCATTTCCAACAACAGCATTTCATAAAAATGTATTTTTTAAAAAAATGAACGTATGTGACAGACAAGTAAACTCTAGTTTCACCAAGTGAGAACACAATACATCACTATGCAGACAAAAAGAAAATGACAACACATGCAAGTACAGTCATACCTCTAGTTGAGTTATGTTCAGGTTGCGGATTTTTGGGTTGTGAACATGGCAAACCCGGAAGTATATACTTCCAGGTTTTGCCACGCGCGCACAGAAGCCTTCTGTGCACTGTGCGCAGGAGCGCTCTATTGCGTCACACGCAAGCGCAGAAGCGGCGCTCTACTTACAGACTTTTCAGGGTGCGAACAGCACCCTGGAATGGAATGCGACTGTAAGTAGAGGTATTACTGTAAAGAAAACATGGCAAGGAGTAGACAACACAGGTAAAAAAGTTCGAGCCATACCAACAAACCTACACAAAATATAACTAGATAGAGCCTCTTGCTCAGATATTTGGTGCTTAACTCCCAAAACTCACCATGTGTCTTCTTTAAATTTCATTTCATTGTTCTCAATCTACCACTGCTCACTTTTAATCTAGCCCTCCATATAGTTCCTCATTCCTTCCAGTTTTATATCCTCTGCAGAGTCAGTGATCATGGCTACAATCCAAAGAGATGCTCAGGCTCACACAAAGAGCTTGTGCTCACCCAGAAGAATTCCCCCCATTTTTTTTCTTTGAACAGCTGGGCAATGTGCCACACCGCAAACTTCCCCTCAATTCTTCTCAGTTTTTAAAGCAGCTTCTCACACATCAAGAGGGGCTTCTATTTTAAGAAAAACTAGTATAAAACCCCTTGGGCTCTAGGAACTAGAGTCACAGTTCTTAGGGCTCTGGCTCATGATATCTATTATTTCTTCAAAGTCATTTCTGAAAATTGGTAGATAGTACTTATCTTAGGAAAGACCTCATAGATCACCCCAGACTGACAGGCATGTTAGTTAGTAGCCCTGCAGCGGAGATTTCAAAACAATTTTCCACTTTATGGAAGTATGATAGCATAACTTGCTTAAAATCATGTCACCTAAAGTTTACTTGTTATTTCAGTGATTATCAAACTGTACGCAGCACGCACACACACACACACACACACACACACCCCTACTGGAATAAAAGACACCAGGAGAAGGAGGGGCACCAAGAGAGGGATCCTGCAGCAGGCAGAGCCAGAGTCTCTTTTCTTCCAGTAGTAGAAGCTTAGCACTGAAGCCACTAGAACTGCTGTGCTATGCTGCAGGGGTGAGTGGGCAACTGGATGCAGCCAGAAGGTCAGATCCTTATATCCACATCATCCTATAGGACTAATCTGACAGGTGGACAGGGCCACCCACCTGTCAATCACTTTACATCAGTTACGCCAGGTAATCCATTTTTGTATAGCTGAACGCCCAATGATTATTAGATCTTGCAAAGCACTGCACATCACGTTATGCAGATACTGAATCAGCTACTCAGCACTTGCAAAGTGCTGTGCACCACACTTTGCAGGTTTCGACTATCAGCTGATCAAATGTACCTGTAAGCCTCCTTAGACACAGCAGCATTTTTACCTGTACCCACAGGTACATCTTATGACATCAGATGTAGGGCAGGTGGGAGTGGCTTGGCCAAAGCATCCTGGTGGGCCAAAGAGAGACAACTGGCAGGCCAAATTGGGCTCATGGGCAAGGGGTACATCACCACTACTGTAGAGCTTCTTCCCTGTATAGCTGGCTTTAGGAGGGAATGAGATGCACAGATGAAGTCTTCTTTGTCACAGTTGGATTAATTAACCAATGAACAGATTTTATTTGTTTATATTATTATATTCTGCCTTTCAAATAAAATATTCCAAGGCAGTTTACACAAAGTTTCACAAAAACAATCAGCCTTTTAAAACAAAATAAGCAAACTGAAACAGCAGATAAAACTAGAATTAAAAAACACTTCCATGCCAAAAGGTGGTTTTTTTAAAAAACGAAAATAAAAGGACCTTCACCAGACACAAGCAAAATAGTGGAGACATAGCCTCCCTGGGAACAGCATTGTAAATGTGGCATCACCAACCCTTTTCTTGGTCACAGACAGCCACACTTTATTGGTGAGGGCACCTACTTAAAATCCTCTAACAATCAGCTGAGCACATGGGCAGTCTCATGTGGAGGTTTTCAATCCTTCAGGAATCCTAGTCGCAAACCATGAAAGGATTTAGTCAGCACTTTGAATTGTGCATGGTAAACATACTGGGAGCCAGCAAAGCTGGTCATAGTTGATTTTCCAGGGGGGTGAGCTGCATTTCCAGCAAACCTTAGTTTGTAAAGTTCTGCATGCATTTCTATTTTACTGTGTTATTCAGAGCCATTTATAGGTAGGGGCAGGGTCAAAAGGTTATATTCTGCTTAATTAATGTAAACAATAAAATCATACCAAACAGAAAAAAATCTGTTCTTACTACTTCTTCTTTTACCTCTAAAGGTAAAATATATACCCTAACCTACTTATATCATGGCTGTGAGTCCTGGAAAACCTGCTCCCTATCTTGCAGTCCTTTTTCCACCTGGCCTGGGAGGGAGGGGACTTGACAAGACTCCAACTACAGAAACTGGGGTTGCCATATTGTTAGGAGTTTTTATGTTTGGAGGGAGTTGCTGCCGTTATTTATATTAATTTTTGGTGTGTAAATTTGTTTTTAGATCTTATTATGATTTATTTGGGAATTATTCATTTTGGTTATGTTATTTTTAATGTATTTTTTGTAATTATGTAATTTCATGTTGTAAGGTAAAGGTAAATAGGTAAAGGACCCCTGGACAGTTAAGTCCAGTGAAAGGTGACATTGGAGTGCAGCGCTCATCTCGCATTCAGGCCAAGGGAGCTGGCGTTTGTCCACAGACAACTTTGCGGTTCATGTAGCCAGCATGACTAAACTGCTTCTGGCACAATGTGACAGAAACCAGAGCGCACAGAAAAACTGTTTAGCTTCCTGCCACAGCAGTACCTATTTATCTACTTGCACTGGTATGCTTTCAAACTGCTAGGTTGGAAGGAACTGGAACATAACAACAGGAGCTCACTCCATCACAGGGATTTGAAACGCCAACCTTCCAATCTGCAAGCCCAAGAAGCTTGGTGGATTAGGCCACAGCGCCACCCGCATCCCAAGCCACCTAGAGTATGGTTTTAACTATGGAAAGACAGCATACAAATAGAATGATGCATATATAGAGTCGTACCTTGGATCCTGAGCACCTTGCAACTCGAATATTTTGCCTCCTTAATGCCGCAAACCCAGAAGTGAGTGTTCCAGTTTACTAACGTTCTTTGGAACCCAAACGTTTGACACAGCTTACACGGCTTCTGATTGGCTGTAGGACCTTCCTTTGGTTTCTGAATGTTTTGGAAGTCGAACGGACGTCCAGAACAGATTCTGTTCAACTTCCAAGGTACCACTGCATATGATTTTTGTTATAAAAGGAGTGGAATGCCAAGGGAATTAAAGTGTACCACACTGGAGCAAGTACAACCACCTTCCTAAGCCAACAGCGAAGCACCATCTGGAGCAAATGATTAGACATATGCGGATTATTTCTGAATTTATTCTTAGAGAAGAAAAAGGAATGAAAATGAAGACTCTCTATCTGTTCAGATTCTAAATGAAACCATGGTTTGTTTTTATCTTCTGGAAGCTGATTTGCCAGGTAGCACAATTCTAAATTCGGGATTCCCTAGCCCCCATCATGATTAGCAACAAACAACATAAAATGTGTAAGTTTGAAAGAGGAAGTTTGAAAGAGAGTCACCAACGGGAGCTCACCCCGTCGCAGAATACAGAATACTGTATTCAAGTTTCTAGTGATAAATATACTCATATTTCAGTTTTATGTAACACATTAATGTTCAATAGGCTTCTTACTGCTTTTGTATATGAGGAGGGACATTAAAACATTCCTCTTATTCAATAAAATCAGTTACCTTCCAAATTACTTCTCTAAACTCTGGCTGTTTTCCACACTACTGCCTGGATCCCATACAAAGGAAAAATATAGAGCAGGTGGACGTTTGAGGCTCTCTGTCTTTGTCTGGTGTTAGGGATGCTAAGATGTATCCAACTGTAAGCTTCCTTTCACTGAACTTTTAAGGAGAAGCTTCTGTAATTATTTGATTTCATGATTTGGGGATTGGGAGAGAGACTAGATGAAGTATGAAACATGAAGTGTTGGAAAGAAAATGAGAGTGTCGTTCTGTGCAGACAATTAGTTCATGTATCAGCCAACTTTCAATAATAGTCCATATTAAATCTTGCTGGACTAAAAATCTAGCTGCATTTACTAGCCTCAACTGTTAAGTTCAAGACTTACATATGGGCATTTTCCTATGGAGGCAGCAATAAAGTCAGAAAGAAACACAAGTATATTAGATATGAATTTCTGTTTCCTAGGTCTCCAGAAAGCAATAACAGTTTTTTTCACACGTTTACAATTTTTATTTTAACAAGAGGTATGGAAAACGAGATCAAGCGCCTTTCAGCTTGCTGAAACACTTGTTTCCATGGGTTCAATTCTCCCTAGTACCTCACACAACATAATTGAAAGTTGCCCAGGAACAAGATCAGAACAACGAAGCAGAATTCAGGAAGTAAATTCTCCACAGAGGAAAACAAAGACACAAACCATTAAAGATGCCTCATATGATTGAGGTTAAAAACTAATTATTTCATGGAGCTCCATTTCAAAAACAACCAGATGTTCAAAAAGGAACACTAAGTTTATTGTTTCAACCAAAAGTTACAAAGAACGCCCAAAAGGGAGGAGAGAGAAAAATGCACAAATGCCTTTACATAGAGGTGACATGAACAAACTAGTTATAAAAGAAGTTCTATAAAAAGAAACATTTTTGTTTGCAGGTCAAAGAGAAATTTAGAAAATCAGTTAATAAATGCTAAGAACATAGGAGCCACTGCAGCTTTTAGACACAAAGGATGTTGTGTTTCTAGGGCACTGTGTTTCACGAGCCATACTGTTTGTTAACTGCTTGCATTTCACTATGCTTGGTTAATAAAACGGTCAGGTATTTCTTGTTATTTGTTTGTCTACAGATCCACTCAGGTTTGCAAAGTTACATAGTTCCAATTATTGTTTTATGCCAGAATGCTACAAAAACTACAACAGTAATTATCATTTTAGCATGGTTATATTATGAGAAGCAATTTCTAAAAGTTCTATCACCCCAAAAAAATTATCAAGGTGCCCATAAACTCCAGTTCTCAGCCTTGATTGATGACTGTTTCCAAAAGCTGGTGATGGCAGATAGGGCTGGGCGATATATCAATATATTGTCCAAAGCCAGTTTAAAGTTCACATCATGATAACTGTTTCATAATATTTGACCTGGCAATATATCACGAATCACAATGTGCCTGAGGGCTAGGCGATATCTGGTTTTCAACATTGCGATAACTCACCAGCTAAACATTGCAGTAACTCACCCGCTAAACACTGTGTGCTGGCAGTCTGACAATCCCAGATTATTTGTATTGTCATAACTCATCACCGTAGTCTGGATTGTCCTGAATACCACCATTTGGTAGCCAAGTCCCCAACCAAAAGTCTCATTTGGTTGCATATTGGCTTGCCTGCTGCTGAAAGTGACCATGAGGTTGTTGATAATATAATCATTTATACATTTTAGACCCTTAAGTAGCAGCTTTGTGTTGTCGTCCCCCATGCTACTTAAGACCTACATAAAACTGCTGAGTGAGGTGTCATCAACCTGTAGATAGCACCCACCTCTACTTCTCCTTCTCATCAAATTCAGGTAAAGCCATAGGAGTGCTGAGTCAACAACAGGATTCTCTAATGGTCTAGAAGCTGACTAACAAATGTCAGTCCAAACAAGATGGTGGTTTACTTGCCCAGAGTAGTAGCATTCAACCAACTCTTCCAAAGTCTCAAATTTATAATCTGAGGGTATCATTAGCAGCAGCCTTGACTTTGGAGGCCTAAGAAGCTTCTGTGGAATGACACAACTTTCACAAGTTACAGCTGGTATGCCAGCTGCAGCCCCTTCTGGACAGACAGTCCAATCCAGTTAATGTTATGTTTGCATAATAGTAACAGGTCTTTGCATAGCTGTTCACTGTTCCATGTTGCAGATTATCTAACTTTTCTAACACTCGCTAGAAGCAAAGTCACAGAAGGTATATAGCTACTTAACAACAATTCAAGACTGATTGCGTTAGTCATTTGTCTCCCCTGGATGACAATGGGAGTCTATTTTTTTCCTTCTGGTTTGTTCAGGATGTGACTTGAAAGAGGTTGCTTGTGTTTTCCTCTGCAGGCCCTTTAACTTAATTCATACATTCGTGTGTAGGAAAAGGGCCATATAGCTCATGATGTGCAATAATCCTGTATAAATGTTTTGCTGCTTGTGAAAATGCTCCTCTGGCACCGTAACCAGGTCAACGCGAAAGGGTACAAAAGATTGTGATCTATTGTCAATGGCACTTCCCAGCCAAGGAATTCACACTGCAGACAGTTAAGTATTTATTGTCAAAGATAACACAGTCGCTTCTACATCTCTGTATGTCTATGCACACCAATCTAACAGCTAGGCAGCTATTCCCAGGTCCACACTCTATGGAGCAGTTGCAGCAATGATGGGGCCACTCCCCCTCCACCAGTTTATATACCTTCACCCGAAGGGCTGCACGCACACAGTCTGAGACTGCACCAGTGTGGAAACTTTCTCAATACATCCCTTTTCAATTCCCTCCTGGTTCTGGGAGACAGTGGTACAGAAAAGGGTGGAGAAGCACCTAGCCTTTCACTTGCCTGACTGCCTCTTTCTCATCATCTTCTGAGGCATCCTGTGCTCCAACCTCTAGTTCTAAAGCTTCCCCTGCCTCCAATTCTTGCCTCCTGGCTGGTACAAGCCTCTACAAACCACCGCCCCCACTCCTGAAACCAGCCCTGCTGTTCCTGGTGTACACTCATCAGAGGCCTGCCAGCCCAACATCTATGACAGATCAGAGCCCCCATTTTTCTCTAATACCGGTAATTGCAGTACGTAAGTAGGATCTCTCTTGCTTCCCAAAACCTGGGAAGAAAATAATTGTGGACAGCAATGTTCCACAAGACCTTCCCTGGCATCTGCAGAGTTCCCTTCCACTGTTGAAATTAGGCTTGAAAGAAGCATTCACAGAATAAGGTGTGTGTGCTTGGTTGTGGTAGGAGCAGTTGCCCATGACTGTTTATCCAGTTTGCAAATGTGCTCACAGGCTCAAAAATATTGGCAACCTCTGTGCTAAGTGATCAGGATGTAAAGTGCAAGCTCCTAAAGAACAAGGGCACGGTCCTGCAAATCCTGTCATCTCTTTCAGGAGTTGCAGATAACCCAGAAGAGGTTTGGGTCTCTTGCATGTTGATTTATATGCAAGAAAGACCAACTCACTCACCCTTGAGTGCTGTGGCATGAACAGATTACGGTATATGAAGTATGGGTAGGGCCTTCTTTTACCTTGGGCTTCAGAGAAGTTAAGAAACTGTACAAATTGCCTCTCAGAGCTCTGCCACCACCTTCCCAAATGTTTGTGGAAATGTTGGGGAAATGGGAAGGCAAGAGAGAGAAGGGGATGGGGTGCTGCTAGTGTTAGTGAAGTTGCTCACCTTCCTTGTAGCTTAGGGTAGGGTTCTTCTAGGTTGTTTACTTGCCTTGTTCTTTCTCCACCATGACACATTCATCCCTCCCCTCAGACCCAAAGTTCCTCCTTCAACTTTCCCTGCCTACTTATTTCACTATCTCTCCTTACCACTTCTCTCTGGCTTCCCTTGCAATGCTGCCTCAGATGGGTCCTGAGGGTGGACATTCTCCTCCTCATAGGCCCCCTTTTCAGATATACATACACAGCTGGTGTTGACAGGAGTTTCTGTTGTTGTTCCTTCTTTCCTGCCATATGGCTAGAGACAAAAGTGAGAGTGAAGACTTCCTTAAGAGGCAGGTGCTAAAGGCCATCTTGAGATGCTGCTGCCGTGGACACCTCATGGTGCAGCTGCAGGCAGTACAGATACTACCACAGAGCTTGGCTGCAGCTGAAAGGCTCACCTAAGGCTCCAACAACAACCAGTCTGTTTCAAGTGAAAAACCAGAGGATTGCCACCAAGAGAAAATAAAATGGACCCAAATCTTGAACAAACAAGTGCTCTCTCTTTCTGTGTTCTTTGAAGCAGCACATGCAGTGAAGCAAGATCCATTCCTTGGGGTAGGAGAGAGGTATCGTTTCATTCCACTTGAGAATGACTGGCTAGTGAGCCAACACAAAATTTATGGACCTCTGAATGAAGATGTGGGTGCACTGATGCAGAAATAGTTGATTCCAGCTGAGCAGTTGTAATTGTGACCAAATAACACCTGTGTAACTGAACACCACAAGTTATTTGATCATGCATATGAACTCTGTAAATGCCTACACTAAAAAAAGAGACTTTAAAAAAAAATCCATGTAACAGGTCAGGACACGTAAGTCACCACACAATAACCACTCACCACCAATCTCCTACAAGGTTATGCTGAAACCAATACTCCAATTTTTATTTGACAAGAATTAACTCCAGCTATCTTCTTCCTGAACTTCCTCCCTCTCCTATGCCCAACCTCTTTGGCTCTGAAACTTACTTTTTAAATAAATAATAATAATAATAATTTATCATGTATGTGAAAGCACTTTGCTTTGGAGCAGAGGTGAGGAATCTCAGGTACAGGGGCCAAATGCAACACTCCAGGTCTCTCTATTCAACCCTCAGCATTATCCCCAGATCTCACTCCTTCTTCGCAGACCCCATACCTCCCAAGTCCTGCTCCAAGCCCTCCTTACATGCTTTTGCTTGCCTGGAAGTGTCCTTGAACTCAAATAATGCCTCTTCCCTGCCTGGATAAAGAAAGGTACATAGAAACATCTTGCTGGAATGTAGCCTGCTGTCTAAAGGTAAGCCACATCTGTTGCTCCTCCCAGTTTTGCTGTTCACAGCATAAAAATGCAAAATAAAAACAAAATGCATAATAAATGAAAGTAAAGAGCAAAGAGAAAAAAATACTCCAAGGAAATAAAACAATTCCAACCAGAAATATATCTACTACACAGACATGTTAATCAAAAGAAAAGATGGTTCAATAACAGAAAATTCACACTGGCCATACAGGAGACCTAGGTAAATTCCTGCCAAATGCAGATATATTTCATTTTCAAAATCTGTGTGCTGTACTGGTGTTCAACTTTCACTAAGTATATTTGGATTCAAACTCTTACTCAACCACGAAATTCACAGGGCCAATCATAATCTCTCTACCTAACCAATCTCAAAGGATCATTCTGAGGAGTTAAAATCAGAAGAGCCATGTATACTGCTCTATGCTCCTTGGAGAATGGGAAGAAAAAATGAATGCCTAATAAAATGTCATCCGGGCTCTCAATGGTATCAATAGGCAATGAACATACATGTTGTGCCATTTCAACATACATGCACAACTACATGCCATTTCAACCCATCCTACTGTGCTGAAAGGTCTTTCCTGGGCCCAACTTGATCAAGTCAAGTCTAATACAAGTTAATGAAAGTGTTAACAAAACATCATCATCATCCCTCTATTTCTGATATTTAATCTGTGAATATCAATGCTAATGGAACCAAAATGGAACCATCCATGCATAACAGCATATAAGGCAGCTTTGCAAAATCTCAGAGGTTGCAGGAATTCAAAAACAAACTTAACTAAAAGCAACTCAATAAAGGTTGAGCATGCCAAGTGGTCACAGAATGCTCACTAATAGTTGGGAGTAGATACAGAAAGCCAAGCAGGAAAGGAAATGGAATGGAGCAGTCTGAACAGGAGCATGCCACACTGCAACATTCTGTTGCAAGTCCCTCTTTTACATACTACGTACAGTGGTACCTCTGGATGTGAATGGGATCCGTTCCGGAGCCCCGTTCGCATCCTGAAGCAAACGCAACCCACGTCCGCACGGGTCGCGATTCACCGCTTCCGTGCATGCTCGCAGTGTCATTTTGAGCGTATGCGCAAGCAGTGAAACCCGGAAGCAACGCGCTCCGTTACTTCCGGGTCGCCGTGGAGCGCAACTCGAAAATGCTCATCCCGAAGCTACTTCAACCCGAGGTATGACTGTAATGCCAAACACATCCAAATAGCTAGCCTTATACAGCTAGAACGGGATCACAGACATACAAGCAGGAGGTATGAGTAGGCTTGGGGAAACAACAAGGTGTGAAGAAGTAAAACAAAATTCATGAGGAAAAACTAAAGGAGTAACTGCTCCGGAAAACAGCCCATGGGGAACTGAGCATGCCATGAAGCCAGAAGACTGAGTGGCCATGAAGTGTTGGCTATGAGGGTTGGATAGAAAAACAAAGGGTGAGAGGGAATGGGATATAGCAGCAGAAGGCATGGCTGAATAGGACATTGAATAGGAGCATTCCACATTTTACTGCAACTCCCACTTGTAAGACACATTAATAAACCTGCAAACCTACAACTGAAATTCAATGCAACAGCCATCACTTTTCTGTAAACTGCAATTATTTCCCCATTCCCCTGTTGGCACATAGTCATTGATTCAGATAATGTAACTTGAGACTGCTTTGCACATGCAAAAAGTCTGAACAATATTCTAGGTAGCAATAACCATGACTTCTTGGCCAATGTTTTTAATAATGATGAAAGAAATGTTTTAGTAGAAGTGAAAACTGCTGACTAAGAAAGCAGAGCATAAACAGTAATTAAAAGACAACATTTTGTGAAAACGTGATTAAGAAATGTGAATTGTTTAAAGCAGTCTGCCCCAAGGTTTTTCAAGGCGAGGTAGAGATAACCACTGTGGTATCCACTGAGCAAATCCAAGTTAAATTAATATTTAACTAACAGTAAAGCAGCAAGCAGAAATAAACCAGGTTCTTAACAAGCAGTAGTTGTCCAATATGACATATCTCTTCTGAGCATTTTAAAATATCCTCCCATGTTATCTATAAGACAAAGAGCTAGAAAAAATAAAAAGCGAATTATCAGGATTGCAGCAGAAGCCCCCACACTACTGAATTTATGCCTTCAGACCTCCATTTTTGGGTACCTATAAAAAAAATTAAGCATTACACCATTTTATTGCACAAATCATGCAATGCACTCTTTAGATGCATACCACTTCAAGTATAACTGTCAATTTATTCCATCAGTCATGGATACTTTAGCTGAGATTCCTGCATTGCAGGGGGTTCAACTAGATGACCCCCAGGGTCCCTTCCAACTCTACAATTCTATGATTCAAAAACTATGTGATCCTCTTATCCTGCATTGTACAAGGGACACTTAATATTTCCGTGCTGGATTAGCATTACACATCAGCATTTCCCCCTAACATCTTAGATATAGCATTTTACCATTATTATAATATTTGTGTTCCATAATGGGAACTAAGTAGTTTAACTCTTAGCCTCTTCTGAAAAGCACTTTAGAAACCATTGTAAAATTGGAATGCAGAAAGGTTTGCCCTTCATAATATACTAACAAGTCCAGAAAACTGCTGTCTAGTGGTATTTAGCTGATCCAACAAATACTTGATGGGTTTGTAAGTTTACAATCCTATTACCATATAAAATACACATCTCAACCTTTTCATAATCACGCAAGCCACGGTATATGAAAGTGTCGATTACACACTATGCTGCCACAAACATGTTAATCACACTCTGCTGAAACAGTTTACGTAAGCTCTCATCTTATTCAAGTATCTTTAAGTAACATCCAAGGAATCCATTTCTTTTGGGGGAAACTCCTGATTAGGTGATATCAGTTAAAGTCTACAGTAACATAACTGCAGGGGCAGGGAAAAGAAAGGTCCCAGATTTAGGGCCTAATGAAGGTCAATACGATCCACAACAATATGTTCCTTACAGAAGTTGCTCTGCATCTTTTAGAAACATTTGCTGGCAAAAGAAATACTGAAATTGAGATGTATAATGGGACAACATTCTAAAAACTGTGCTTTGGCAGTATGCTATTAGCAGGCTCCAACAATGTTATTTGCAGATTTAAGTATATAGACTCCAAAGAAAATATATGAACCTATATTACAAGTAGATTTACAGAAGGTCAAAAACTCAGCTGATACTCATCTTCTTTAAGCAATTCTTCTCAAAGCCCACAAAAACTGACTTTTTTCTGTTACACTTATATTTTTCCTTCCTCAGAGACGCATTCTCCAACAACTGCTGCTGGCAAAAGACACAGATGTTGGTAAGACTTTCTTAGGAGCACCACCACAATAAACCAGAATGAAAACAATCCAAACATTACTTATAGCCCATGTGAACCAAAAGGCATCAATACAGAATTGTTCATGCTTTATTTGCTAAATATTCTGACACTTTCAGCAGAACAGAGGAAGGCTGGCTATGACTTCTTTTACTGTTTCTGCCAAAAGCCAGCACACTATCATGGGTAAGCAGTACATAAAAAAGCAAACAAAGGCATATGGCGATATTTATAACCAAGCTGAATTATAAAAATCTTCTGCGCTAAGGGATGCATTAGCTCTTTGTCCATAAGCTGTTTAACTCTTTGCTATGAATGCCTTTTCCAGAAACGGGAGGAATGCCAAAGCAGGTCACCCTCAAAGTTAGCGAGTTAAAAACAACCTACTGGAAACACAAATAAACTAACACTGATTTATAACTGCTTAGTTCACAAGGTTGGCTGTTGTGATGACAGGCTACATTGATTTCTTATTGATAAAGTTAAGTTTGTTGATCACACTCTTGAATGTAAGTACTATCTCAGAACCACAGCTAAAACAATGGCATCATGGCAAAGTAATAAACCAAGGATTAAAGTACACTGACAGCAACATAAACCTGGCCACTGTGAATCAAGCATCAAGATAATGAGTGCTATGCACATCAAGTAGTTTTTTAAATGAAGATATTGTCACCCCAGGGCCTCTAGCGACAAGGAGAAGCAGCCTACAGCATTGGCAATCTAAAACTGTCATGTAGCATTTTCTTTTTAAAGATGAGCATATATGGTTATTAAGGGAAGCAAATATAAGACTATCAACCAGGCACTGTCCCTGCACAAGTCTCACATAAATTAACTGAAGTTGCACTCAAGAACATCTATGTTCCTGCATTCTTACTCCTTTGAATGAGACAGCATTCCTGGTGGATTGTGCTCTATTTGTTCATTATTTTCATGGCAAAGTTAATTTATGCTTGTAATTCAACACTTTCCTGTTCACTTGTGGTGAGCAAAAACGGCCCAAAGAAAATCAGGAGCCTCCTACAATTTTGAGGAGACAAAGACAGACATGGGCAAAACCTCCATAATGTAACCAGTTAACTTGGGGCAACATTATGGAGGCTGTGAACTGGGATTGTTCACCTCCTAACTACAAGGCTGAATTAACAATATTCAAAGATTGCAAAACGCTGGGAACATTAAGATAGCTATGGGTTGAGAAATTAGCTATGTCTTCAACAAATCACTCTGTATAATTCAGTTATCTACTTGACAAGTGGCCATTTTGACAGCACAACTACAGTTGATAACATGTATGATCATAATAAGTATGATCCTAAGCACTCTTTGAAGTAATTGCCATGGACCATCACCCTTTGTGCATACAAGTTATCTACATGCATGCATGTTTCTTAAGAGTGGAATTTTTTATGGTTTTAATCGTTATGGTGAATACTTAGTTTGCACTTTCAAGAGCTGAAACAGCTTAACTGAAACAACTGATAAAGGAAATAACCAAGGGTTTCATGCATTCATTTCCCTTCATTCTGTTAATATATTTCACACAGCTACATTACTCCGCACAATACTGAACTCAAATTTATTCATAGTTCAGGATTGTGCACAGCCATGTAAAGCCAACAGCATGAGGTGTTTAACAACTGGCAAGTGTAAAACTGAAAATGTTACTCTCATTCCTGATATTCAGAAGCAGTCTTGGGATTTCATACAGTCTGCCAGTCACTGCTTCAGTTAAAAAGAAACCAACAGGTTGAGTGGGAGCTGGCTGACAAAGTGCCTACACCATTTGCATTTTAAAAGGGCCCTTTTCTTCTCTTCTAAAGTACTCCTGCCAGTCCAACAGGGGGCAAAAGTTTACATTTTGAGCACAAGCATATTAGAAGACCTCAGAGATTGAATGTGGCAAAAGAGAAATAAAAAAGGAATTTATTGTAGCAGGGTATATTCTCTCACCTAACTCTGAAGGGAAACCTACCACTGTATTCATTCTATACTAAGGCTCTGAAAAATACAACAGCACCTAAGCCCCTGACATGTAGAGGAACTTTGCTCAGCTTTTAACACTCCCTGCCAACTACTATTTAACATGCTGCATATTTATATTTTATTTTTTAAAAAATTAATTGCCTCATTTTCCCACACAAATGTTATTCCAAGAAAAAGAAACCAGCATCACAGAAAAAAGCTAATGTTAAGTACACAGAAAACACTCCATAATTTTTATCCACTTCTTCCTTTGAAGCAAACAAAATGATAAATGCTAATAAGCAACTGTCAGAGAAAAAATGTGATTCAGGTAGTTTTCTAATTACCCCATGTTTAGCTCAGAGCACAAAGCATAGACTTTAAAGCAAAAAGGCACCTTTCTAAAGCTGTCTGAGTTTAAAAAAAAAAAACAACAAACCACAAACCAGTCTGACCAAAGCTAGGAAACTCATTGTTTCTCTCTCATTTCTTTCCATCAATCTGCAGTCAAAAAGAACAAAGCAAAGAAATAAAAAACCCGACACTCTTGGTTGCCATTTGAAAGGATGAAGCAGGCATTCTGAAAGCATCTGGTTTCGAGGCTCTTACTGGAGTGGTGTCACTGCTTCGCTTTTCCAGACTGTATGGTAGACCTGGGACAAATCCAAAAGATTGTATTTCTAAACATTTCTTTCAGGGTGGAGAAGCAGGCGAGGCAAGGCAACATTCCTGACCGTGCAAGTCTTAGGTTCTAGGCACCGCAGGTGAAGTCAGGCAGACTGATCATGTCTATTCTTCACCTTTTCAAAACGCCATTGGGGGGGAAATATACACCGAGACTGATTTTCTTACAGGCGCTACCACAGTATATTACGTCTTCCAGTGGGAAAGGTCACCAGGCCACGTTCATTAACATGGAAAACAAACCTCATGTTTCCAGGCTGCAAGAGTATTTGGACATTTGATGCTTTCATTCTTATTCTTTTCACATATTAGGGTTTCTTTTTAATCTAAAAAACAACTCTTTCAGCACATGATCAGGAAGAAGGGTCTTTGAATTTCTTTATTCTAAATTAGTGTCTACAACCAACACCACCATTTGATTAAAACAAAAAGTTCTACATTTTGTGCCTACCATGAACAAAGTATGCAAATCGAGGAAGGGCGGAGAGGAGAACATACACATGCCGTATCATGCAACAGTTCCAAAACAGGTACAATGCAAGTCTCCGTGTAATAAATAATATGAACTAAACACACACACGCACACATGGAGGCCAGCATGGAAAAAGCAGCCAAGAATCCGTGCAGGTGGTGGGGGTGGGGGTGGGGAGTGGGGAGGAGAAAGAACCCTCAGCTGAAATCCGGATTTTTTGTATTTTTAAAAAAGAAAAGGAATCAAGTGAGAATGGCGTCGGCAGGTAAGAGACGGACTGGGCAACAACCCCTCCCCCCTCTTGCACGCACAACTCCATTAACCGAGAGTGGATCGGGTCCAAAAGGTTTCTTCTCCCCGAGGAGGGCAAGTTGCCGCTGTGGGAGCGGAGGAAGAATCCCAGGGCAAGAAGGGGAAAGAAGGCGCTTCTGCCCCAGGGATCGAGGTTGATCCCGGCGAAAGCGGCGGCGCATTCAGAGCAACTCACCTCGAAGGAAGCTTTAGGGCTCGGTGGGCAACGGGGGGAGCGGTAAGGTATTTTTGTTTCAGCGAAGGCAAGCCTTCTCCCGCGCTACTCAACAGGCGGCGGGTGACCGGCAAGACCGTGAGACGCCGAAGAAACTACTCACCACACGCGCCCGGGGCGCCGCCACCCGCATGCTGCCTCGCTCCGACCCGCCAACTAGCCGCTGGCGCCGGGCTTCGCCACCGTCTCTCTCTCTTTCTTTCTCCGTGAACACGCGCGCGCGCGCGCTCTCTCTCTCTCACACACACACCGGCAGCTCCCGGAGCCCCTCCGCTCCCTTCCCTCGCACGAGCTCCCGCCCAGTCCGCGCGCGCCCGCCTGAAGAGCCGCCAGCACAGCCAACCCGCCTCAGCAGGCCCGCGCCGCGCGTGCCCAGAGCCACCTAACCAACCAACCAACCAACCAGCCCGCCCGCAGAGCCCAGGAGTGCCTCGCGCCCGCCCGCCGACCCCTCCTCCTCCTCCTCCTCCTCTCGCGCGCCCCTGACACCCCCACCTACCCCCCCATTGGGCTGCTGCGCCTCTTTCTCTTCGCGCGCCCCCACCCCGCCGCCGCCTCACCGTCACTCCGCGTTCCTCGCAGCTCTCCTCGCGCAACCGACTACGACCACTCGGTTCACCTCGACCTCCTCCTCTCTCCCCCCCCACCTCCCATTCACACGCAAACACATTTTGCACGCAGCCTTTCTCCAGCTAACGCCGAGTTAATGTGCAAAGAGAGTTGATGTGCCCCGACACTCTTCTTCACTATGCGCCCCCCCCCCGCGTCAAAATTCTCCAGGTTCCTCTCAGAAACTCACCACTCATGGGGTCGTGCCCCTAGAATTTGTCGCTCGCCCGACTATCCTGTGCTTTTCTTGCGAGGAAGACCCGCGGGGTTGACTTCCGAGTAAACCTGCTTGGAATAGAATCCGGCTCCCCCGGTGTAAAGATTATGCACGCACACTCCAGGAGACACTTCGCGCCGTCTCTCTCTCCTTCACCATTTGTCGGCTTCCTCTCTCGAAAGCCGCTTCACCCTCTGCCACAGAATCGACACCATTAAAGCTCCGCAGCAGCTACTTCCCGCCTCCAGAAGATCCCGGTTTCAGCTGTGTATCCCCCACCACCACCTCACCCGTCTTTCAGATAATTCTTCCTGTTGCAACCCTCTGCTCAGCTCCCGCGCTTTCCGCCTATTTTATTTCGTGCGGACCCTGATGTCCTCCCGCCCCTCACCCGAAGAGATTGGGAGGGGCTTGTTTACACTGTGAGGGTCAGGTATCGTGCACAACTGCCCCGGGATTGTTGAGCGAGGCAAACTCTCCTGTACAAAAGTGCTGCCGTCGTCAAATGATCTCCGCCTCCCTCTCCCCACCCGCCTCCTATACTGAGTCATGTCATCTTAGTCAGAATAGGTGTGAACTGCTCTGCGGCCCCAGGGCTAAAGGTTAGCAAATCTGAAAGAGGCCGGACTCAGACACACCCGACACCACCTTTTTCTTGAGCTTGGACTCGGCAACTCCACCTCCTTATTCGCGAGACCGGCTGGAGGCGGAGCTGCTTCCCCACTGGTCTTTGCCTGAACTCTCCAGCCCCGCCTGCACAACCCTCTCCAGCAGAGACAGGTAAGGAAGTACGGTAGGCAAGTCGGCAACCCTCTTCGTCAAGGTTCCTGGGGAAGGGGAAAGTTTCCCTGAAAATGTTCTTTACCATATCGTACTAGCTTCTCAGTGTACTGTCTATTCTCTTCTCGGCCCCCCTCCCCACTGCCACCATGTTGGGATGTGCAAATAAATAATTAAAACATCCATCATTAATGAAAATTGCACTGTTGCGCATTTTTAACCAGTCTTTTTTTAAAAAATAAATAAATCTAAGCCTCTCAACTTGTGTTATACACTTCCATGCTTGTTGGGGCATGTCTAGCCTTGAGGCCAAAAGATATTGGCAGGCATACACTTGGAGAGCCACATCTTAAACTGTCTTTGAAATGAAAGAGCTGGAGACGACAAGAAAAAAGAGAGGGATGGAGACAAGTAAGAAGAAGCAGAATTTGAGCAGCAGCAGCTTATAATAATTATAATTATAATAATTTATTTATACCCCGCCCATCTGGCTGAGTTTCCCCAGCTTGAAAGCAAAATAAAATATGGACCAACCAATCCTTTTTAAAAAATTTTTTTTATTTTCAATGCAGAATCAAAACAAAAAATAGCAAACATTGAATCCAAAATAATACTATACAAACAAAAAAACCCGGAACATACAAAAAAAACAGAAAAAAGGGGAAAAAAACCAAAGGAAACAAAACTAAACTAAACAAAAATGAAAAAGCACACATCTACAGAAAAAAAACATATCATTACATACATAAACACAAATGGACTTCCTTCCTTTGTTCTAAGACCTCAAAAAAATTTACCCTTACTGTATTGTTGTGTCTAATTAGATTACTTCCACCTTTGTACTTTTTTTTACACCATTTTTCTTTTTCTTTAACCCTGTAAAGCATCATTCATTACATACCAATATACTTACTCCAAAACAATGTTTTTTCATACACTCTTTAGCACAACCCCATTCTTTTAATAATTTCTGGTCCGATTGTCCCCTTATGTAAGCTGTGAGTCTTGCCAGATTTATGTATTCACAAAATTTAATTTGCCAATCTTTCACTGATGGATTTCTCTGCCTTTCCAGTTTTTAGCTATAAGCATCCTGGCAGCTGTTGTTGTATAAAGGAATACTTTTCTTTGATTTTCGGGGATATCATTTGTAATTAAACCTAAAAGGAATGCCTCTGGTTTTTTACTGAAAGATATTTTAAACATCTTTTTGAGTTCTTCATAGATTTCATTCCAGAATTGTTTAATAGGTCAGCATTCCCACCACATGTGAAACATTGTTCCTATTTCTTTTTTACATCTCCAACAGGTATTCGATTTTAATTTGTAAATTTTAGCCAATTTTACCGGAGTTAAGTACCATTGGTACACCATTTTCATAAAATTTCTCTTATTGTATAACATGCCGTGAATTTAATATCATATTTCCATAATTTCTCCCATTGGTCCAGCCGAATTACATATCCTATGTCACATGCCCATTTAATCATAACTTCTTTTACTTCTTCATCCTTTAATTCCCATTCTAATAATAAATTATACGTTTTGGATATATATATTTTTGAGTTTTGTAACATTACTTTTTGTAATTTTGATTCTTCTTTTTCAAATCCTATTACTTTATCCTGGTTGAATATTTGTGCAATTTGGCGATATTGTAACCATGTGGTACAGTATTGGGTCACCTCATCGTATGGTCTTAGTTTTAATTGGCCCTGTTCTTCCTTTAGGAGCTGCTGGTATGTTGCCATTCTTCCTATAGTATTTTTCTTTTTTACTGATATTACTTCTAGCTGTGAGACCCACAATGGGGTTTTCAGTTCTAACAACCTTCTATGTCTCACCCAGACCTTGTATAATGCATTTCTAATTACGTGGCTTAGAAATTCTTTATGGACTGCCACTTTGTTATAAATTAGATAGGCATGCCAACCATATCTGTTGTTCCATCCCTCCAAATCCAAAATGTCACTGTTATCCAATTTGATCCAATCCTTGATCCAAGTAAAGCATGCCGCATCGTAATATAGTCTCAGGTCTGGGAGTCCAAAACCTCCCCGCTCTTTTATGTCGGTTAATAATTTATGTTTGATCCGTGGCTTTTTGCCTTGCCATATAAACTTTGTTAGGTCCGTTTTCCATTTTTTAAAACAATCATCTTTACCTATTATGGGAATCATTTGAAAAAGGAACAGAAGCTTTGGTAAGATATTCATTTTAATAGCCGAAATTCTACCCCAGAGTGTTAATTTCAATCTTGTCCAAGTTTCCATTTCTCTTTTTGTTTCTTCCCAAATTTTTTTATAATTATCTTCAAACAAATTTATATTTTTCATTGTTATTTGTATTCCTAAATATTTCACTTTTTTTACAATTTGTAATCCAAATTTTTCTACCAGTTCCTTTTTCTCTTGATCTCCCATGTTTTTGGAAGGGTATCAGGTTTTGCTTTGAATAAAGAAAAAACGAAACTAATGGTGGACCAACCATTCCTATGGGTCCACTTATGCTGCCACAATCTCAGTGTGATTTAGCTGGTATCCTATATACACCCAGTAAAAAAATCATCGGACAGTTCTTCTTTGGCGATCACTCGGAGCTGAGTAAGATTGTCTTCCATGAACATAGTCTTAACAGTGAGTCTGTAAGGGACTGTAGAGGCCAATTCTGGATTCCACAGTGGGGACATAGGTTTCCGAGCAGGAGTTGATCAAGGTGAGGGTTTGCCAAACGTGCCTTCCTCTTAACACGTTTCTCCCTTTCGTCCTGAGTTTGAGTGTCTTCAAAGCCCATGACACCTTTGGTAAAGGCTGTTCTCCAATTGAAGTGCTCACAGGCCAGTGTTTCCCAATTGTCAGTGTTTATACTACATTTTTATAGATTTGCCTTGAGAGAGTCTTTAAACCTCTTTTGTTGACCCACCAGCATTACACTTTCCATTTTAAAGTTCGGAATAGAGTTGTTGCTTTCAAAGACGATAATCAGGCATCCGCGTAACATGACCAGTCCAACAAAGTTGATGTTGAAGAATCATTGCTTTGACACTGGTGATCTTTGCTTCTTCCAGTACACTGGCATTATATATCACTTGTCTTCCCAAGTGATATGTAAAAATTTTCAGAGACACTGTTGATGGAATCTTTCAAGGAGTTGGAGACGGCATTTATAAGTGGCCCATGTTTCACAATCATACAATAAGGTTGGTAGTACAATAGCATTTTGGTATTAAGCAAGCAGTTTAGTTTCCCTGCCAATGTCCTGGTCCTCAAGTACTTTGCACTTCATTTAGGAGAAAGCTGCATTCGCAGAGCTCAGGCAGTGCTGAATTTCAGCATCAATGTCGGCCATTGTGGAAAAATAGCTGCCAAGGTACGAGAAGTGATCAACATTTTCCAACATTACACCATTAAATTGGATTTGTGGCACTGCGGAGGGGTTGTTTTGTGCTTGTTGGTGCAGCACTTTGGTTTTTTGGATGTCGAGCAATAGGCCAAGCTTTTCGTAAGCTTCTGTGAAGCTATGTAGGATGGTTTGGAGGTCATCCTCTGAGTGTGCAAACACTATGTTGTCATCAGCATACTGAAGTTCTATGACGGAAGTTATGGTAACCTTACTCTTTGCTTTCAGTCTACTCAAGTTAAAGAGTTTTCCATCTGTTCAATATATGATTTCTACCCTGGTGGGGAATTTCCCTTCAACAGTGCAACTATGCCAGCTACGCCCCCAAACATAAATAGCAGTGTCATTACTAATTCCCACTAATTGTTGGGTGAACACAGCAAAATGCTCCTGCCCAGCAGGACAGCAGAGAGGGGGCCAATACATGCAACAGGGTACATCTTGTCACAGTGTACTACCATAAGCACCATAAACATTACTTTCAAATGTGGCACACCCAGTAAAGGCACAAATACCCAGGTCCTAGGCTGTTCATCAATTCAAGTCCCAACAGGGGTAAAGGAATGTGCTTAGATTACATGCAGGGAACACAAACAAGCAATGGGAAAGCTGTAGGAAGCAACCCAGACAACACACACACACATACCCAATGCACCAACCAGAGTCCCAACTGGGAAATGGCACACTTATCAATGAATGGGTCCTTTTGCAAGTGTGGATGAGAGAGCAAGAAAGATAACAGAAGTGAAGCCAAAGGGGCAAGCCCCAGGAAAAGCAAATACTGTAGAGTGTTTGGCCAGCCTTGGCTTCAATGGGAATGGGGTGCCTGGGATGGGTGGTGACCAGCCCTCCATGCCTACTACATTTATGGTGTGAGCTTCATTAACTACAAACACCAAAATTTAGGATTCCCACAAAACCTTCTGTAGGGTTTTGTAGTCATTTTGTAGAGTTTTGTAGGCAAACTCCATGTTATGTAGGACCCCTCAAACTGAGCAATTGATACGTCAAACCAGGGTTTGTAGTTAATGAAGCGCACACTCTCTCAAGCAACACCATCAACATGACCCTGTACTATGTTCTCTCCACCATACCCTCTCCCCTCGATCCTCTCATTGGCAGTGAGGACAGAGAAAAGATGGAGGCCAGCCTGAACTATGCTGAGCACTGCTTCAGCAGGTTTGTAGTTAATAAAGTTTGTGGTGTGAACTCTGTCATCCTGCTTGTGGAGCTTTAGGGCCAGCAGGAAGTTTCATCTCAGCACAGCATCAGTACTCGTGTCCCCCTCTGTAACAGTGCTTGCCAAATGTTTTCCCCCATGGACCACTTGGAACATTGCTGAATGTCTCGGCAGACCACTGAATTGTTTTTTCTGCCTGCTGTAGCAATTGTAATGTGCTGTGCTAGATGCTGTATGATTTTTAATTGTATTTTATTGCATCTTTTATTTCTTACATATCATATTTTATTATGTTACATACTGTAATAAAATAAAATACAATAGAAGTAATGAGAGGCAATTAAAATACAATTTAAAATCAATATGAATACTTAATGCAATGCATGTGCATACTGTGGATCACCTGAACTGAGCTTGTGAACCATTGATGGTCAGTTTGGGAATTCCTGTTCTATGGGATACATTGATGCTGAGGGGAGGAAGTATTGCTTCAGCAATGGAGTTTGGCCAAGACATTGTTGACACATATGGCAAGGGAAGCGAGACAGACCCCTGCAGCATTTCTGCTTTGGATTTCCCCCATACCTGTGTGAGATGCTTTGTTCTTAGGTTTATTTCCCAGGTTGGCAGCATGGCGGGTTGTGCTCTCTTTTGAGGTTCTGTTTTATTACAAAACCTCCTCTGGAGTTATCAGAGGGCTGGGGTGAGAGTGGAATCAGGAATTGTGGGATGCAAATGATTCAGCATATGTCTGCTTCTCCCTTTCATGATCCATTAATGTTCCTATGTCCATTTTGTCCCACCACTGGTGAAGTGCTAGTATTTCCACAACATTAAATGGGCATATCTCCAATGGCAGAGGTACGGTGTATCCAGAAATATGCCATTTTAGTTAGGGTTGCCATACATCCTGGACAAAGGTGGAATTGACATCCGGGGGGATTTCTGAAAGGTGGTGTAAAAAACAAAAGCTCAACAACTTTGGGGTGTCCTGGTTTTTACTTTCTGACGTATGGCAACCCTAGTTAGTGCAGTTTCTGCCATATCCTAAAGCTCCCTTAGCCACTGGATCTGCAGTATAGTATTGCACTCTGAGGCTGCAGCCCTAAACATGTTGGGAATAAGTATCACTCAGCAGAACTTTCCTCAAATTACCGGTAGATGTGTATTGGATTGTGTGCTAATGTTCCATTCGCCCGCTAAACCTCTATGATCTCTACCATGATTATTTCATAGAATCATACAATCATTGTGTTGGAAGGGAATCCACAGGTCATCTAGTTCAACCCTGTGGAATGCAGAAATCTCAACACACAGCCCCCCATTTAGTTTGAAACTATACATCACCCTGCTTAGCTTTGCAATATGCTAGCAGTTTAGGAACCTTAATTTATCTCTTTCCTAGTTTACCTAAATCAAGCCCTGAGGGTCATCATGGGGCAACCTTGCTAAGTAGGTCAGAATCTGACCAGTGCATTTGTGGTACACCATAGGAATCATATTTACACTACCTTGAGTTCCATGGTGGTAGAGAAGTGGTATATGAATAAAACAAATGGTCTTATATCAGCCCCATTGCAAAAATCAACCCTTTCATCATAAATTACATCTGGAATGTTTGTGTTGTTCAGAAATGTTTGGTTATGTGTCTGTTGATTTTAATGGCTATTTTTAAACATCTGTTTATTTCTAAACATTTTATTGTTTGTCGGGTTTGATTTACATGTTGGGGGCGGAAAGTAAATTACTGTTTTTCTTTGCATTCTCTTTACATATTAATTATATTTGTCGTTCCTCCGCAGTCTTTAGGGACGCAGGTGGCGCTGTGGGTTAAAGCCTCAGCGCCTAGGGCTTGCCGATCGAAAGGTCGGCGGTTCGAATCCCTGCGGCGGGGTGCGCTCCCGCTGCTCGGTCCCAGCGCCTGCCAACCTAGCAGTTCGAAAGCACCTCCGGGTGCAAGTAGATAAATAGGGACCGCTTACCAGCGGGAAGGTAAACGGCGTTTCCGTGTGCGGCTCTGGCTCGCCAGAGCAGCGATGTCACACTGGCCACGTGACCCGGAAGTGTCTCCGGACAGCGCTGGCCCCTGGCCTCTTAAGTGAGATGGGCGCACAACCCCAGAGTCTGTCAAGACTGGCCCGTACGGGCAGGGGTACCTTTACCTTTACCTTTACCGCAGTCTTTTATTAAAGACTGGAGACCTCTGTTTCTTACATAGGAACACAGGAAGCTGCATTGTACCAAGTCAGACTGTTGATCAATCTAGCTCACTGACTGCCAGTGGCTCTCCATGGTTAAGGGCAGGGGACTTTCCCAGCCCTACTGGGGATTGAACTTTAGACCATTTGCATGCGAAGCACATGCTCCTACACTGATTTTACAGCCATTTCCCCAATCCTTCTTGACTCCCCTTCCGTAGAATTTGTTCCATACCAAACATTTAAATAATGCCTTTGTGACATGTGTTTTCCAGTTCTTCTAAGGGATGATCTGAACAGCACCAAGTATTCAATGTTTTGCATGCACCATCAATTTCCACAATGTAATTGTGATTTTCTTTTTTGTGGGAATATGGTCATTTGTCCATAAGAGCATGGGCAAAAGTTCATTATTGCAAGGATGATTTCATAGCAGAAACCATTGCTTGGAGCATGATCAACGCGTGGAGAGCTCATGCCATCCAATGATTGGTCCACGTAGCATAGCATGATCAAATACGTGGTCTGGTGTGAGAACATGAGACTAATGTATTGTATTGTCTTTTATCTGCTGACTGAGGCAAAGCTCTCGCTCCTTGAATTTGTATCTTTTCGCGGACACACAATAAAGGCTGTGCTCCAGCAGCTTCTAGAGAGAGCTGCGGCCAGATTTCTGCAACCCATCATGGTGTGAGACTGATTATTTACGGATGGCTAGCGAGTTCTCGTCACTTTTTATTAGCATAATCTGCAGATAGTAGGGTGGGAGCTAGCCCTTTGAAGCCCTAGATACACAAAATGAGTAACTCATCTTCCAGTATCAGTGGCAGCAAAGAACCAGGTCCTTATCAATGTTTTCAAGCCCCCTCCCAGAAACCAAAGACTCCAGATAACAAGACTTAGGTGGCTTGGAAGGGAACTGGCTGTGTCTGGATGTCAAGGACTGTGTGTTCTATGGCGAAGTGAATGGTGGGGAACAAGGAGAAAAGAATGTTGGATGCATTAGTCGCTGAATAACCATCTTAACATGAAACATATACTGTACAAACATATACTGCACAATATCAAGTACAGTATAGACAATCAGCCTGGTCACACAACCAAGTATTAATACAACCTTGTATTTCTAAATATTGAATTTCAAAAATGTCTAATTACTGCCTATAAGAGCTGTTGCTTCACCTAGGGTTTTCCAGTTTTACCACTTAGTGGTATATCGTCCTTATTTACACTATAACTTAAAGCGTTTACAGGGCAGCTAGGTCACACTGATGATCCACCAATGTTTGCCAATGGTAGGCACGCAAAGTGTGAAGGGATGTGTGTAAACAGTTATAGGAATGTAGTAAAGTACTTTTATATCAAACTGGTCCATCTAGTTCCCTGTTGTCCAAACCAGCCTTTCCTAACCTGATGCCCTCCAGATGTTTTGGACTGTAACTCAAATCAGCCCAAGCCGGCACTCCTGTCTTGGCTGGGTCTGATATGAATTGTAGTCCAAAACATTTGGAAGTCACCAGGTTGGGGGAGGTTTGTCTACACTAACTAGCAGAAACTGTTCGGGATTTCAGGCAGGGGTCTTTCCCAGCCCTATCTGGGAATGCCAGGAATTAAACCTAGAACCTTCTGCATATAATGCATGTGTTCTAGCCACTGACAAGCTGGGCATGCTAGAAAAATGTGGCTTTAGAACACATTCAAAGCATGTTTTTCCTGCAGAGAATTCTGGATACTGGGTTGCTGGGATTCCCTGTCTGAAATGCTGGAGAGCTGCTGCCAGTCAGTGTAGACAATACTGAGCTAGATGGAGATAGTACTGTAGCTTAGATGGTACTGAGCATTAGAAGTCAGGTCCCTGTGTTCCCATATGGAAATAATCTCTGCCTCTCTCTCACTAAACACAGAAGTTTACTGGAATGCATTGAAGTCCTATTTAACTGTTTTTCAGGCCAGGAGTGCAGTAGTGCGAATACTGTTGCAGGCAACAGCATGATCAATGTACTTGTGGTGCACACAAACACAACACTCAGCAACACCCTTTGCAGCACTTTATACCAGCAGAGGACAATGACTTGCTCATGGGGCGGGGGGGGGGGGGAGATAACACTAGTGTAGACAAGAGACTAGTGCAGCCTTATCCCCACAGAGCAATGCTTACGAAAAGAGGAAAAGTGGATGAAGCAAAAGAGTGGAATCCTATGCTCACTCAGGGTGTGTTCCTGCCTTCAGGCTACCTGATGCAGCTTTTTGTGATGGCATAATGCTATGCCTTAAAAAGAGGTGACAGGTACTCTGGTGAAAGGGCACTTGCACTAACAACAGTGAGTCAAGATTTACAGCCAAGTGAAAAGAACATATTACAATGGTACCTCTAGTTACGAACTTATTTCGTTCTGGAGGTCCGTTCTTAACCTGAAACTGTTCTTAACAAGAAGCGTGCTTTCGCTAATCGGGCCTCTTGCTGCTGTTGGGCCGCTGGCACACGATTTCCGTTCTCATCCTGGGGCAAAGTTCTCAACTCAAGGTAACTCTTCCAGGTTAGCGGAGTTTGTAACCTGAGGCATTTGGAACTTGAGGTACCACTGTACTAACCTATGTCTTCTCCTTTTCAGAACCCGTACACCTCTGGAATCCAAATGCAAAAACCTGCCAGGAACCCTAGAGCACAGCTGCAACTGGGACTGCAAGAACAAGGCACCCCATGCAGGTAAACCAGGGAAGGGAAAACGTACAATCAAAGTGAAACACCCAGTTTATCTCAGCCCTCGAACTAGTAGAATCTTCCCTGATCATTGAAAGTAGTATTCCTTCCTTCCTTCCTTCCTTCCTCTCTCTCTCACTCCCCATATATGTGTGTACACACATATATATACACACATATACCTTGCCCTATAATATTGAAAGTGTTAGCTGGTTAAATATCACTCCCATAGTTTACATGTGATAACAGTGTCTTTTATACCGTCAATGATTCAGTATACAGGTTGTGGAAATGGAGCCCTATTGGCAATAAAACATCAAATGCAGGCAAGCTTCTATCATGGGGAGCACAACTAACTTTGCTGGTGAACACATTTCACTCTGTTGTTTTGATAGAACTGGCCAAGCACTTGTTACTCAATTTCCTTGCAGTACTGTATATGACCCAGGGCACATGGAGCAGAATAGTCAGTGGAGACAGTGTTATAGCCATTTACTCTACATGAGGTGAGGGGAGTGGGGTGGGGAGAGAATATATACTAAATCTGCTGAGGGGTGCAGGTGAACAGGAGGCATGGCAGGATGAGATGTATTAATTGTGCAAATAATCCTGGGATAGTTGCCTGAATGAGGCTATTGGTCCTTGCAGCTCTGATTGATCATTTCGCTGGCTCAGACCCATGCAAAAGAGCTAGGTAGACCATCTTGGGGTTTCTTCAGTTCTGCTCTGTATGGCTGTGTTTCCTGGGTGCCATGGATGTAGGAAGAGAAGGCAGCAAGTCATGTTCTGGGCCCTGGGAAACTACGAAGTCTCATTGTAAATGTGACTGTGTTGTTAGGGAGCTGCTCCATTAAGTGAGAGGTTTGGGCTCTAGTAATGCTGCCCTCTCTTCTGCATCTCACTATTGTTGGTGGCAGATTAACTTTCGTATTACAGTGATAATTTCAGCATCTCCCTGTAGCACCAGGGTTGAGAATGTGTGACACTCCAGAAAATGCGAGAGAACTCTGCCCCTAATCCATTGCACATTGGCTGGGGCAGATAGGACTTGGATTCCAGCAACATCTGGAGAGCCACAGGTTCCTCACCACTGCTGTTGCAGGATGTGAATCCATATATCCTATTCCTTCTGCAGTACTATTTACCACTTGGCTCCCATGTAGATCCTAGTGTTTATTTTATTCCTCTGAGCTTCCTATCGTTTCTGTTCTTTCTTGTCTCTTCCTTGCAAAAAGCTTGTCCCCACCCCCATACAGGGACACCAATAGATCTGTATTGTGTAGAGCATTTCAAGAGAATTTAAACTGTCATGGAGCATTATATCCACAGTGACAATCAAATCATTATCCTAGAAAACCAGTACTTTCTACATGCAAGATTCTTACCCACTGGGCTATATAGTTGTGATTAGAATGGCAATCCTGTCTGGCCTGTTTGCAGGCTGTGTGTGTTTGTGCTGCCAGGAGATTCAAACCCCTTTCCACAGCTCTGGTGTTTGGGACGATAAGTGTCATATTTGCCAGCTCGTTGCACCATGGTGGCCTCTGCTGGAAAAGGCACTGTGGTGTATGTCTGCCCTGTTGTGAATTGTGTGTGGGGTATGTGAATGCCAGATTGGATGGTATCCTGGCCCGTCGCTCTCCACTGATTGGTGCCTTCCCTACATTGCCAATATGGGGCAGTGGCAGCAAGCAAGCTCATGATTCACGAGATGCAGCAAACTACCAAGAGTGCTGTGTGAATGTCTTTTGATGTTTTTATATTGGCACATATTTCTGCAGCTATTGTGCCTCTGACATCGTTGCTAGGTATGCACAGGATGGTTACTAGGTTACATTGGCAGTAGCCCTGAAGTAGTAGCCACCAGAGTAGCAGGGCCATACAGTGATCCTGCCTTGTAAAATATATATTTTCCTATGCAGAGATTATCTTCATGTAGCGTGTGAAGTGGCCCTTAGCTAACAGCTGTTGGTATTCCTATTCTCCATTAATGAGTATAGTCCCTACATTTGCAAAGGTAGTTTGGTCACAGCAGCAAATGGAAAATGAGATTGTGCCATCTGGGTACTGTCTACTCGTTAGAGGGGGAAAAGCTGAGAATGTGGCGTTTTAATGGTGATGGAAGCATTACATCTTAATGTCACACACATAATTAATAAGATTAAAAGAGATAAGTATTCTGATGAAATTGCCCTCTTTAGTTTGGGACAAGCAGGATGAGAAACTCGTTAAAGAAGCTGAACTAAGGTAAAACAAAGATGTCACAGGCAGCTTCACTTGGAATAGGTAGCGATGTAATCGGGCCAATGAGAAAATGGGGAGTGCTTCATTTAACCCCAGCATCCTTAGTAGGTGAGAAGGCCCATAAGTAGCTGTGCCAACACTCTGGCACCCATTACCCTGATGTGACTGCTTCTGGTGACCAACAAAACTTGCCTACGCATGTGAATTCAGTTAAGCTCAGATGAGCATTGACATCCACAAATGCATCTGCATCAACAACACATTAGGATATCTTTTCCTGGGACTGAGATGCTTGTCTTCTGCCCTGATCAAGTCCTATAAGGAAACTGATCTGGAAAGTAGCCCCACCCCTCCATTCAGAGCTTTCAATCAATTTATAAGATGAGAAATAGAAGCTCACATCTCCCTGAAGTCTAATCCTCTGTGGAAGCCGGTGGACAGACAGGTAGTGCTTGAAAATCCTGGTGCTTGCTGCATGGAAAGAAACTCAGTCAATTAAATTTATAATGGTAATAACTGAGTTTGTAGTCATGGCCAATGTCCTCTGAATACAACTATCAGTCTCTGCTAAAGATCTTACCATATAAATAAAAGGCAACAGGCAGATATGACAGACAAATTGGAGCACAAGAAAACAATGTTTTAATACTAATGGGCTAACAGCAGGCTGGCTCAGCATATCAGCTCCCTGACTATGGTCAGATTTTTAAAGCAATTCTGTTGGTGCTCTGTATGAGATAAGAAGGGGGAAAGGAAATGCTTTTATGTTAATTAATGCCAGTGCCTACTTTAATTTGGCTTTTGGAAAGTAGCACTCTTTATCATGTATACCCTATTTACTCTGTCATAGATCCATAGCATGGAGCTACCACAATTTTAATCCAAATAAACAAACAGCAAAAGGGTTTTTGTGCACATTCAGTTCCTAAATATTAATAGCTTAACCATTTGAAAATTGAATAATAGAAGTAGATGGCTTTGAGGAAGAGGGAATAGTGTGGGAGCTGTTGGTTTGGCCCTGTCTCAGGTCAGCAGTAACCAAAAGCTATTGCTCTCTGATGAGTAGGTTACACATTTATAATAAATGAGGCAGTGAGTTCATCCAAATTCTTAATGAGGAAATATTCACATACTGCACTCTGGGAACAACTCTGGGCATTTCATATGGAAGATAGATGACAGCAGGGTCCAATGAGACTGATGTCCACATATTCTGATTAGATTAGATTGAACTTCATTGCTTGAGTATTACAGAAATCATGTCAATGTATGTATCAGTTTCAGAGTGCATAGCTTTCCTATCTGTCCCTAGAATTTTACAGACATTCCCTTACATATTGATGCCATTTGCAGTTTTACTTTCTCCTGTGTTCTTTTTACTTGTGCAAATGAAGCATTCTCTTTGCCACTTCACAAGTGCTGGTGATTTTCATGCACCCTGTGTTTCATTATGCCTTTCAGGTAGTTACCATTCTATTTTTTAAAAAATAGTTTTCATTTATATACATTACAACAATTATTTAACCATAATTTTAACATTTTCAACCGACTTCCTTCCCCCTCTTTCTGCAACTCCTTACATATATTTTTGTCCTTTCCTGCATACTCCAAATTGCCTTAACTTATTCTTTTATTCATCTTTTCACTCACTCACCCCCCCCCCCCACACACACTGCAGGTTATATATTTGGAACTATAGGCCCATCAGTGATGTATAGAGCTGAACATATGGCAATTGTTTTAATATATCTGAAACAGAAAAATACTGAGTTGGGCAGAAACCCCAAGACCAGGAGTGGGGAACTTACATAATATGCCATATGCTTTCATGGACTAGACTCAGTTTCATACAGTAAAGCAGACTCTACTCCAGGAAAGCTTTATACTGTAATAAATTTATTCATCTTAAATGCGCCACTAGACTCCCTGTTGTTTTCGCTGCAACAGGCCGATGTGGTTATCTCTTAGGAAACTACATATTATTTATTTATTTCATTTCAGTTGTGAATCGCTTCCCATAAAACATCTTGAATCAATTTAACAATGAAAACATTACAAATAAAATAAAATCAAAATCAAATTTAAAAACAATTTCTAGTCCAATACAAATAGACTGAGATGAAAACATCCGCTTAAAATATGTGTTGGAAAAGTAAGGTTTTCAATAGGTGCTGAAAAGATACTAGAGACAGTACCTGTCTGATATGTAACAGGATGCAGTTCTAAAGGTTAGGCACTGCCACACTAAAAGCATGATGTGATGTCAACAATCTATGGAACAGACCTCCTGATGAGGAAATGTGTGCAGAAGCACCCTGATAAGTTGCATATATAGGAAGTAAGATTATATTTTAGGTATATTGGTCCCAAGCTGTATAGTTACCAGCACCTTAAACTTAGCCCACTAGCTATTTGGCAGCCAGTGCAGTTCTTTTAGCAGTAGTGTAATATGATTGTGATATTCTGCCCCAGTGAGCAGTCAAGCTGCCACATTTTGTACCAGCTGCAGCTTTTGAGTCAAGCTTAGGGGCAAACCAACAGAGCACATTGCAGTATTTCATCCTAGCACATGGATGACAGCGATCAGGCTATCCTGGTCCACAAACAGCCATAGCTGCCTTACCAGCCAAAGTTAGTAAAATGTGCTCCTAGCCGGTGAGGTCACCTGTGCCTCTAGGGATGGAAACAGATCCAGGAGCACCTCCAGATTATAAATCTGCTCCTGCAGGGTGAGTATGATGCATGCAATTGACCAATTATCCAGACTCAGAAACCACTCGCCTACAACACTTGTATCTTGCCAGGATTCAGACTGTTTGGTTCAGCCTACCACCAAGTCCATACTCCAGTCCAGGGCTTGTTAAGCCTCTCCTGATTCAGATGTTTTGGAGAAACATCTGGGCACCATCAGTGTACTGATAACACCTCACCTCAGATCCATTAATGACCATTCCTAACAGCTTAATGTTAAATAGCAATTAGCTATTTGGCATAGTGGGATAGATGTGAAATGTGTTTTCACAAATATTAGATTATTTGTGCAAAAACATGTTGTTTATATGCATATATTTAAAAACTTTTTATGGCTGCAATTATAAGCCCATTTTATTTACATGGAAATTCTAGAGTTTCTTCTACATAAAGCCACAGTTCAAAACTCACCTAAATTGTAAACTGGAACAAACTCATATCTGTCAGTCTGCGTCCTCATGTACAAGATATTAATATTGATTACCTCCCTTAGTAACTGCATTGTTGTAAGTCATAAAGACAATGGGTTGTCCTCCACTAAGCCATACTCTGAGTAGACCCACTGAAATCAATAGATTGTTAACCATCTATTTTAATAGGATTATAGCCTAAATCACTAAGCATTCTATTATTAACTGTATTTAGGCACTTGGCATGAGACTGAATGCTAAATACTGTACATAAGACAAACATTATATATGCAATGGTATCTAGTCTTCTTTCAAACCATTTTTTCTAGTGAATGGTTTTTTTTGTAATAGTTAAAGTCTTTCACCAGCTTTTAGGGTGGTTGATGCAGTTTTCTGGACTGTGTCACAAGTTTCTGATCTAATGTTTGAATTCATTCATGCTGATGCAAGGGAATGTTTCCATCTGTGGCTTCCCTTTGCAGTACATCTTGAGGACCATATGGCTGTGTTTGGCATTTCAGCACCTTTTCAATGTTTTCCTGCAACTTTCCCACCTCCTGCTGTAGAAGAGACTTTGGGAAATCTCCTTGCTTCTCCTGGGTATCATTAAAAGGCTTTGTGTTGTTAGTGTTTGATCATTAGATCCTAGAGAAGTGATAGGTTTGCAGAATAAACCCTAAACATTAGAATCCAGCCTATATTAACCAGCAGCAATAATTCATCTGTGGATATTTCTTCCTAGACTTGTCTCTAGAAGAACAATCTGGATTATGATTAAGGTTGTAAAATGGGACTTTGATGCATGAGTTTCATTCCTCTTTGATGAATTATTTGCATAAAGGATTATGGTACATATTTATAAAAAAACGCTGACAAGGCAAAACTGGATAAAGTGCATACAGTTTGAAGGATAGGATTACAATGAGAATAATCATGATAAATTGTAAACTTGAACTGAAAACACAAGAATGTGCTAAAAATGATAATGTTAAACATAACCAAATGCTGAAACGCAAATTGAAGAGATACAGACAGTAGCAAATGAAAAGGATGTGGGGCCAAGTTGTAATAAGCATGTGGTTGCAGTATGTCATAGCCACAGGCATAGAAGGTATAGCTTTCTGCTGCATTAGCTGCTAGTGGTGTAGCAAACACTTTGTACCTAAAATATAGGGAATTGTAGTATTTGCTAGTCATGCCTCAGCTGGAAAAACTAAGCCTACTTTGGGTCCCATACTGGAATGAATATTTAAACAAATTATTAAAGATGGAATATGTCACTAGCCTTTAAATCAGGCATAGGCAAACTCGGCCCTCCCGATGTTTTGGGACTACAACTCTCATCCCTGACCACTGGTCCTGTTAGTTAGGGATGGTGAGAGTTGTAGTCCCAAAACATTGGGAGGGCCGAGTTTGCCTATGCCTGCTTTAAATAATAAAATGACTGCTATAATTATGATATACACCAAGAGGCAGTGGGTTTATTTGTAGAAATGTAAATTTAAGCTAAACATTGGAAATCTTCCTCACAGAGAGAGTAGTTGGGTATTAGCAGGCATTGAGTAAGACTGTTGTAGAGCTTTTGTTGTTGGAAAACTTTAAAAGCAACCACCACCACCCTGACTCAACATCTTTTGAAGGTAGCTCAGCTATAGAGAATCCTACAAGAAGTTGGAGAAAATAACCCCAGGGGTGGCTTCCAATTGTATGATTCTACAATTACTAGCAGGGCAGTTTACTACTTCCTGACAAGAGTTTGGTCTCCATGAACCTCCTGAGGCAATGGCAGCTAGAATTAGATTTGGTTTGAAATATGACTTCAGCAAAAGAGTTAGGGGAGCTTGTCTGACTTGTACCAACCTGCATTGGAACTTGGAGAGTGGAGCATGACTTGCCAGAAGGCAGTATTTGAAGGACACACCAGGCTGTGTATGCTGTACTGGAGAAATAGGCTGCAGTTCAGCAGATCTGTAAATAGTTCTCAGTTAAATAGTTCCCATAACACTCAGCTCCGCAATACAGTACAAGACACATGGAATAATTTTGTTGACTACTTGAATCCTCATTTTAGAAGTAAAATAAGAAAACTCCTGCTGGATCACATCAAATGCTCATTTAGTTCAGCATACCATTCTCACAGTTGCCCACCAACTGCCAAGCAGCACCTGAGCACAACAGCACACTCACCATTTGCTATTTCCACCAACTGATATTCAGAAAAGTGTAGTGTATCATGTAAAATTTTTGTGCAGGAGAACCAGCCTACTTTGCAGGCTTCTTGAGGATGATTCAAACTGGGGGTGGGGGTGGGTGGGAATTGTAGTCTAAATGTTCTTCTTGTGAGAGACCTGCCGTGGGTCATCCATATAATATAGAAGAAGAGAGTACATAAAAAATAAATAATGTATAATGCAAAAGCAAGATTTTGGTTACCCAAACAAGAAGTGGAGGGGGGGGGGAGGATTATCCATTTGTTTTTTGTTCTTATTTTTATTATGTATTTTGTGTTTTCTATATTGTAATTTTATGTTGTGCACCACCCTGAGATCTATGAATGAAGGGTGGTAAAAATATAATAATAATAATAATAATAATAATAATAATAATAATAATAATAATAGAACCGCTATGCAGCTAAACTGTATACTATGGTCTGGTAATAGATGCCATGTTCTATCTGCACATACGTAGCAACAAGATGGTCCCAACATATTTTGCAGGAAATAGCACCTCCTCCCTCGAGTCAAGGCTCATAGTGTCTAAGGTCATTCCCTCATTGCGAGAAGCAAAGCTACAGGGAACCAGGCAGAGGGCCTTCTCGGTAGTGGCGCCCGCCCTGTGGAATGCCCTTCCAGCAGATGTCAAAGCGATAAACAACTACCTGACATTCAGAAGACATCTTAAGGCAGCCCTGTTCAGGGAAGTTTTTAACGTGTGATATTTTAGTGTATTTTTGGTTTCTATGGAAGCCGCCCAGAGTGGCTGTGGAGGCCCAGCCAGATGGGCGTACTATAAATAATAAATTATTATTATTATTATTATTATTATTATTATTATCTAAGACACAAAATCCCACAAAAATCTCTCAACGTCTCTGACTGTGCAAATGCAACAAAAATAAATTAAACATTATTTTGCTGCCTTTTCATGACACCCCAGATCAGCTGCTTGAAGTGGCCACCTCACTCTGCCTTACTTTGCAGGGCCAGTCTTGCCCAGCACAGAGGTAATATAAGAACTGAGCTACACATATGCACACTGCTACTCTGTTAAAAGGAGAATTACAGCAACCTTCAAAGAACTTGGGAAGAAAATGATACATTGCAGGGAGGGAAAGTTTGGAGGACACACCAGCCGAGATCTTATGTGTGCACTGTGTGGATAGATCAAGCTGAAGCAGAATAGCTCGTAAATACTTGTTCTCAATAAAGAACCTGTTAATTGTTAAGCCATAGTCAGAGACCTCTAATTATTAATCAGCACACACTGTATGAAACATTCCTGCCACTAGAGTAGAAATTCCATCCCAGTTATCTTTAGAGAAGCAGGCCTGAAATGAATAATTACCCCCCTTTCACTGTCTGTGAACTCTCCATTTATGGGCAAGTGAATGAATGAGAAACCCTAGAACTGTCAATCCATCACCTTTTCCCCACCCCAAATTAATTAGAAATGTAATCCAAGCTTCAGAGAGACTAAGCTTAAATAATGAGTTAAGGAAATGATTGAACAAACCCTTAGAGGGGCACATCTTCTGCTGTACACAGCTTTTGCATAGCCTGGCCCTAAATAAGAACAGTGACCTGTGAATTGCATATGTATTGCATATGAATTGCATATGTATTGCAAACACCTCACAAGGTACAAAGCAATGCTGCACAGGAAGCACCACTAGGGACACTATCTTTTTAAATCTACATACAGGTATTAGGGACTGCAGTGGAGTAGCACTGGCACAAACACAGCCTTTCTGTTAAAAGTGCTTACTGTATAGGACCTGACTTGCCTGAATGGACTCTCAAGCCTCCATCCCCCAATAAAAATAACTTTATATGTGATGTACATCAAACAGTGCAGCATTGGAACATTATCTGTTAATGCAAAACAAACTGTTTTCACATATAGTCCTGCTTTGAAAGAGAATATGATAAAATAACATATAAAGGTAAAGGGACCCCTGACCATCAGGTCCAGTTGTGACCGACTCGGGTGGCAGCGCTCATCTTGCTTTATTGGCCGAAGGAGCCGACGTACAGCTTCCGGGTCATGTGGCCAACATGACTAAGCTGATTCTGGCGAACCAGAGCAGTGCATGGAAACGCCGTTTACCTTCCCGCCAGAGTGGTACCTATTTATCTACTTGCACTTTGACGTGCTTTTGAACTGCTAGGTTGGCAGGAGCAGGGACCAAGCAATGGGAGCTAACCCCGCCGCGGGGATTCGAACCACCGACCTTCTGATCGGCAAGTCCTAGGCTCTGTGGTTTAACCCACAGCGCCACCCGCATCCCAAAATAACATATACTGCTCACTCAAAAATTCTATGACCGGCCTGTGTCAGAGTCATCCGGCTGCCTTTCGTAATAAAAGTCAGATTTGCATACTTTTTGCTCAGTAGTGTTAGAATTCTATTCTTTCCCATGCATCAATAAATAGGTTCTAATTTCAGGCCCTGGCTGTGTCACATTTACAAACATGTGAAATGCCTGTTTTGAACAATAGGTGTTTTTGATGTAATTAGAAGTAAATATTTATTTATTATATTCTTATCTTGCTTTTTAAATTATTGTCTCCCAAATCAGTTCACATCAATTAAAAGAGAGGGAGGAAAGGAGGCCCTGCCACCAGGCTTATGACTTTAAAAAGACAAGATACAGAAGGAAAGGGGAGTGGAGGGAATTGGGAGAGGAGAGAACAAAATGGTGAGCTATAAGATAGGAAGACACGTATCACAGAGAAGTATTGGCCCTGCACAACTTTATTTATTGCTTTTCTTTTAGACCCAAAAACTTATTTACAGGGCTGCTGGTTAATACAGCTGTAGCTTCTTAATGTAAACTAAGTAAATGTGATGCTCAAAAGTCAAGGACATAATAAATATGGAATACACAAAACAACATATTTAGAAAAATCTATTTTCAGAGTAGAGATGCACTTTGTGGTTTGTTTGTTTGTTTGTTTGCTTGTTTGGTTGTTTTTTTCTGCTGCTGATAATTCAACTACAGAAAGGTAAGAGAACCTAAGTTTCTGTTCCCACAGCAACCGTATCCCAGACCTCTTGTATGCAGACATCTTTTCTTGAATTCCACAATGGCTATAGCTGCTCATCCTGGGGCTACAAAGGTCACGGGAACCCCAGACACATAGCTGCCAATGTAGTTCTGCTCAAAAGGGAAAGAAAAAGAAATTGAACACTGCATGTCTGAGACAGGAGCGGGGGTAGGGGAAGTTGTTCTGTAGAAAGACCTCCTTCCTTCCCATGAAATTAACCTTCGTACATTTAGAACTGACAAAAGGAAAGCATTTTCCCCACATAACATGCAGGAGATGTTTTGTATTCACCAATGCCAGCCTCAACAATGACTACCTGCGGAACAAGATTTTCTGAAATTATCACAGAAATTTATGGAATATATTACCTTGCATAACTGCTGCATCAGAAGAAATCCATCTAGCTCTTGCACGCTGTTGGCCAGATGCCTCTGGAAACTCATAAGCAGAACAAAATTGCAAAAGCCCTCACCCATGGTTTCCCCCAAGCAGTGGCGTAGCGTGGGGGGTGCAGGGGGGGCCGACCGCACCGGGCGCAACATCTGGGGTTAGGGCAAATCCACGGGTTAGGGGGCGCAAATCCACGGGTTAGGGGGCGCAAATTACTTGCCTTGCCCCGGGTGCTGACAACCCACGCTACGCCACTGCCCCCAAGCAACTGGTGTTAAATCAAAGGCATGTTGCCTCTGGTCCTGAAAGCAGTATATCGCCTACATGGCTAGTAGCCACTGATAGACTTGAAAGTGATGGGCATTCCAGGCTAAAAGCTGGAAACACAGAGACATGCTTGTTCTGTGCTGCCTTCCAAAGCTGCAACTAATGGTGAAGCAATATCTTTTGGGGGTGTTAATGCTGTGAGCCCCTCTGTCCTATGGTCAGGCTGTATATATGTGTATATAAAAGCAAATATCTTAAAAGACACAGTATCCACTGACCTTCTTTCCAGGGAAGCTGAACCCAAGTCAGTGATGAAATCCCTGGTGTCTCTCACTGCCCAGAGATTGGGGTGGCATGTAACCATATTTCAAATTTTCAGAGGGGTAGCAGTGTTTGTTTCCTGCAGTAAGAAACTTGAACCTTAAAGACTAACACATTTATTACACCATAAGGTTTTATGTACTACGGTCCTCTTTATCGTATGCATGAATCACTATCATGAGTTTAGGGGCTTACAAAGAGTGACGTCAGAAGAAAATTAAATGCAGAAACATACAGATGGTGGTGTGGCTGCAGCAAAGATTAATATAGTGGTGTTATGATGCTTGGTACTTTATTTTCAATCCCTTCTCATAAATCAGTATTTAATTCGCCTTTTTCACAGCTTCAACACTGTGTTGGCATTTTCAGCGTACAAGTATCACAATAAGTCCAATCTTGCTTTCCTGGGGAAGTTCAGTCCATTCAATGAAAGTGTGTCGTTGTAATTGGTAATATTAAGCAGCATGATTTTAGCAGGCATTCTCATGTGTGGGGTGTTTGTAAACCTTAGACTTCGGAATGCATAGAAGAGAGCAGTGTTATAAGAACCTATGCTTAAAAAACCAGAACTGGAATTAATAAATTAATCATTTATCCTAGGAAAACAATACTGAGGTGGAACAATTACTCTTCTATCCTGGCATAGCTCTTCTTAGAAACTTAAAATCTCTTGCATAACTCCCGCATATTCTCATGGCATACTGTAACTCAGTCTGCAGCTAAGCATGAACACATATAATTGAAACAACCACATGTTGCTTTTTTATTTGCCCCTACCTCCTCTTCCTCCTACCCTCCTGCATTTGATTTTAGATTGTAAACTCCTTGGGATATGGGCCTGCCATATTAAGTATTAAGGCTACCAATGGCTACTAAGCATGTTAGCTGTGTACTACCTCTAGTATCAGATGCACTATGCCTCTGATACCAGTTGCTGGGGAGCAACACTGGGGATTGTGCTGTTGCATCCAGGTCCTGCTTGCAAACTTTACACCAGAGACCAGTTTCTTCTTCTTCTGCCTTCCAACATGAACCACCACCAGAAGCAGCAGAAGAAGAAACAGCCCACGGAGCAACAGCTGAACGAACCTGAGGACATGGAGATGGAAGGATCCTCATTTCCACACTTTACAGCTCCTTGGCCATCCCCACATCTTATCCTCCACCTCTGCCAGGAGACACCCTCTGCTTCCTGCCTTCACACAGTCCATGGGCACCAGCCTGGATGATTCACCATCTGCAGGCTCATCCAGGCCCCCAGGATTCTTCTGAGGCTCCCTCAGCACCTTTAATGCAGGCTCTCCCTCCTGCCTGATGGACTCAACTAGTTGCCCTGCTCCCCCCCTTTGTTTTGTTTTGTTATTTATTGTTTCTAAGCAGCTTTGAGATTCATTTGAATGAAAAGTGGCATAGACATACAATAAATCAAATTAATCTGGTTGGCTACTGTCAGAATAGGATGCTGGACTATTTGGGCCTTTTGTAGGATCCAGCAGGGCTCTTTATGCATTCTTAAGATAATGCCAAATAAATAAATAAATAAACACATGTAAGGGATGAAACGCTTTTCAGATCAAAAGTCTTTTTTCACCTTTTTCTTACCTGTAAAAGTGGAGATCACCCAGTCATAAACAACAGAAAATTGAAAGTCTGCAATATTAAGTAAATTTAACAAGGACATCAAAGATATTCAAATCCATGTCACTGTCTTCAAAATAAGCATCCTTGGGACCCACACTGCACACTATATTAAGAGTATGATGCTCTCTTGTGGATAATCTGCCTGTCTAATAGGGCCTAGGTTTACACTGTATGTAGATGGGCAAAGTGTTGTTGTTGTTGTTTAGTCATTTAGTCATGTCTGACTCTTCGTGACCCCATGGACCAGAGCACGCCAGGCACTCCTGTCTTCCACTGCCTCCCACAGCTTGGTCAGACTCATGTTGGTAGCTTCGAGAACACTGTCCAACCATCTCGTCCCCTGTCATCCCCTTCTCCTTGTGCCCTCAATCTTTCCCAACATCAGGGTCTTTTCCAGGGAGTCTCTTCTCATGAGGTGGCCAAAGTATTGGAGCCTCAGCTTCACGATCTGTCCTTCCAGTGAGCACTCAGGGCTGATTTCCTTAAGAATGGATAGGTTTGATCTTCTTGCAGTCCATGGGACTCTCAAGAGCAAAGTAGAGGAAGACATTGCTACCACAATCACATGGTTTCATACAAGCAGTTTCAGCACCCTTTCTGAGCTTGCAATACTTGTCCCTCATGTCAGAGGTGTTTACAGGAAAAAATATATTCAGTAAAACAAACCTGGATAGCTGAAGCCAGCCAGCCATGCGACACTCTGCAGAGAATAGTAAAGTCTTCCAGCATCCCCAGTCAGTCTCACCTAGCAGAAAATGGGCGCAAGAAGAAGAAGAAGAGTTTGGATTTGGTATCCCGCTTTATCACTACCCGAAGGAGTCTCAAAGCGGCTAACAATCTCCTTTCCCTTCCTCCCCCACAACAAACACTCTGTGAGGTGAGTGAGGCTGAGAGACTTCAGAGAAGTGTGACTAGCCCTAGGTTACCCAGCAGCTGCATGTGGAGGAGCAGGGACGCAAACCCGGATCACCAGCCTCCCCACACCCTGCTCAAAACCTATAATTTGTTTCCTGTCATTGAAAATTGTAATAATGTGCTCAGTAGCCCTCAACTGAAAGAAAACCACAACTTTTGGGGGAGGCAGGGTTGCAGGAGATACAACTTCCTGACCCTATCAAGCCACTATTGAGGCATCAGATTAAAAATAATTATATGGCGTCACTCACATATTTATCCAGCTTTGTTTGCCCTCAAAACTGCACTGTGGAAACTGTTCCAGAATTTCACTGCTTTAGTGATTGAAAAAAACAGCATGATTCTCAACTAAGTTTTATTAATGGACAGTTTAAATCCACTGTTTCTCAGGCTCTTGTTTTCCATTAACCTAAATATCATATGTGGGGTACAGGCTAAATGCTGCCTTATAGAGTTAATTTCACTCAGCATTCTCTCAGTGTGGTGTAGTGGTTAAGAGCGGTAGATTCATAATCTGGGAAACCGGGTTCGCGTCTCCGCTTCTCCACATGCAGCTGCTGGGTGACCTTGGGCTAGTTACACTTCTCTGAAGTCTCTCAGCCCCACTCACCTCACAGAGTGTTTGTTGTGGGGGAAGAAGGGAAAGGAGAATGTTAGCCGCTTTGAGACTCCTTCGGGTAGTGATAAAGTGGGATATCAAATCCAAATTCTTCTTCTTCTTCTTCTTCTTCTTCTTCTTCTTCTTCTTCTTCTTCTTCTTCTTCTTCTCAATGTGTTGTATCTATACTATGAGTGAGGTTATCTAAGTCAGGGTTCTTTATATTAAATTCAAGCTTTATTCGTAAGCCGGTTCTACAAAAGCCAACTGCCTTTAGATTTCCATTGTTGCTGTTGTTAGTATCTGTCTGCTTCAAGAGACAATGGAGTGCACCTCTGTCTGAAGTCAAACCACTGCATTAGCAGCACCTAAGTGATCTCCCCAGGCTGCAAGCCTAGGCAGTGTGCATGAGGTCCTGGGCTGTCCAGACGACAATACATTCCTCTCCAAGGGAAGGTAGAGCAGTACGTTTGGCGTTTGGCACCAGCTTGGCTTCAGGAGTTGCCGGAAGGAGGCATACAAGCCACCATCCAACCCTCTTAGGGACTCCACTCTGTGTTTGTGTAGGGTTTACTCCTCAGCTTTTTCTTCTCCCAAAGATATCCTGCAAGGAAAAGGTGGATTAGGATCTGAGTTTTCTTTCTCTGAGATGGACTACCTTTCCCAGGTTGACAAGCCCCATCTGCCCTTCACTTCCCTCTAGAAAGTGCAGAAACTGTTCTCTTGACTGTTGGACTCACTATTGGTCTCGTCTGCTCAAGCCGCCAGAGTTTGTGTTCACATGCAGGGGAAGTCCCAACTCAGCGAGGGTTTGAGATCCATCAGCTCCCCTCACCAGGTTTAGCCAGGCAGTCAGAGTCACTTCCCAGGTATGGTCACTGTCACATGCTGACAGCTTCTAGAAGCCACAGGTAAGAGGTGAGTGCAGGGTAGGGATCAAAGATGGACAAACTACTCCAGAAGGAGCACAACATGGCCCTCACCAAAGGTATTAAAGGTAAAGGGACCCTGATTGTTAGGTCCAGTCGCGGACAACTCTGGGGTTGCGGTGCTCATCTTGCTTTATTGGCTGAGGGAACCTGTGTACAGCTTCCAGGTCATGTGGCCAGCATGACAAAGCCGCTTCTGGCGAACCAGAGCAGCGCATGGAAACGCCATTTACCTTTCCGCCAGAGCGGTACCTATTTATCTACTTGCACTTTGACATGCTTTCGAAGTGCTAGGTTGGCAGGAGCAGGGACCGAGCAACGGGAGCTCACCCCATCACGGGGATTCAAACCGCCGACCTTCCAATCGGCAAGCCCTAGGCTCAGTGGTCTAGAAAACAGCGCCACCCGCATCCCATACCAAAGGTATTATCCACCCCCCTAACACCCCACACCCCTTTGAAATAATAAGCTATGGAAAATACACACATATTACTACTACTATACCATTTGTAAATCTAAGCTGGTGATTGGTTTCAGTATTTTCTGGCTATGGCACCTCTGGTTTACATATAAGTCACTGATTGTCATATTTTACTACTGAGTTTGCTGCAGTAAGTGCATCATTTGGTAATCAAGGATGTCTAAGTGATATTTGAGGAGTCACATAGCTAGATATTTAGAGTGGTATTTATGCAGAATATTTTCTTTCCTCCTTTCTGAGTTCCACTACTGTTGAAATAATGGGTACGACTGCATAAGCAGCATTTCATACATCAAGGAGATCTGTGAAAGTGTTTCAGTTCCCAGTAGGATTTGTTTGTAAGTTTGTTCTGATGCATGAACAAATAACAAGTTGAGGCCATCAGTCAATTAGCTTGGAGGTCTTCGCACCCTGATCCTGATAATCTGAACCACTATAGCTGCCTGCAATGGCTGTGTCACATCATGTTTACAGTTGACACAGCTGTTACTACACCCCATTCCAAGCACTTTTATTTATTTAAGCTATTTCTCATTTAGCACTCATCTCCACCCAAAATAAGTCCACACAAAGCACTTTACAAAGACTCAAATTTATAATATATTAAATAACACTCACCAAAACAAACAAAAACAATAAACCAGATGCATCCCAATAAATCATCAGTAGTTAAATTACATTTTCTTAACTCAATTAGTTTTCTTAATTCAACTGATCCCAAAAGCCCTCTGTAGTCAAACTGCCATTATCTGGTGCCTCTCTGTAGAGTAAATTCCATTGCCTCAGTGCTACCACCAACCACCATAAATGGTGGCTATCCATCTGGGTAGCCACCCTATGTACCTCTGTAGGTCACTAAGGGTACCAGAGCCTTCCTCTCCCAGAAAGGGTGCATCTGGCATACCAACTTTAGCTGATAGGAGGCACTTCTACTAGACACCATTGCCACCTGAAAGTCTAGCAGCAACCCCAGGTCTAAGAGTTCCTCCAAGCAGCAGATCTGAGACTTCAGGGGTGTGCGACCCTGTCCAACACACTGATCAAATGCACACCAACCAATATTTTATCTAGATTTCAGTTTCTTTGCCACTCTCCAATCTTTTGTTTAGTTCTTCTAGTCATCTAGTGCCTCCTTGGCACTGGAAGTGAGTGACAGAAGTGACAGAAGACAGAAGTGAATGACAGAGCTGAGTGTCATCCACAAACCTATAAGACTGTACCCAAAGTGTCTGGATGACCTCACCTACTGTTTTTCTGTAGATACAAGTTGCAACCTTGTTATAAGTGGATCAGCAGTTTCTTACCCTTCTAGATCAGGGTAACCAGATGTTGGGCTACAATTCCCAACACCTCTGACTATTAATCATGCTGGCTATGGGTTGTGGGTCCAACGATAGCTGGAGAACTTCACATTGGCTAAAACAAAAGAACTTCACATTGGCTATAATTGATGTAGACCAGGAGTGGCTAACCTTTGGCCCTCCAGATCATCAACTTCCATTATTCCTGGCTATTGTCCTTACTTGCTAGGAGCTTATGGAAGTTGAAATTAAGCAACTTCTGGAGGGGTATAGGTTCCCCACACACGCTCCAGCTTGCCTCTGGTTTTAGTTAGCCTGAGTCTACTGTTATATGGGGCTTGCCTTGGAGTTGGTTTATTTCACAGGTACTGAGACCTGTGCTCCTATTAAGCAAGTGCCGGAGCAGTAGTTCACAGAATAAGGCCTTTAGATCAGTGTCTCAGTCAACAGCTAAACTGTTAATTTCAGTGTCATGAGCACAGAACTCTCTTTCACGAGTGGATAGCCTGGTTGCTATACTATAGAAAATCAAATCACATTCCGAAGATAATTGGACACATCCTAACAATGCTCCTCCTAATAGGATCATATGTCTAGTGCATCTTCTGGTGTCTATCACTGATAGTTTATAAATAATGGAATCATTAGCTACCTCCCCTGCTAAGAAGCATAAGGGACAGCATGGCATCTTTCATAGTGACAGCACAGAATACACCTTTGGCACGCAGTAGAAATTTAAAGCAGGAATAGAAGGAGGAAACAGGTTAAAAAATGAGGCAGGGAGTGGTCAAGCTGCATGGTAGACAGATTAGAGAATTATTGGCAGACAGTGCCAACAGGAGTGGTTACCTTGCAAACATTCTAGCATTACATTTTTTGCTGTTGATATCAGGAAACTTTATGTGGCTTTTCTCCAAAACTGAATCATTTGACATGCTCAGTAAAGGAAATTATAGGATAGTAGATGACTCCCCATTTCTAAATTAATTCCTTCTGCTTCAGAAGGGAAAATGAGCTTTCTGCTTTTGTTCCCAAACTCTTCCTCAAGTATAGCTTTTATTTAAATACCCACCCCTGAAAACTTTACTCCTTTCTCACTTGTGACTTTAGGGTCATGTAGTTTCTACTTCTTGAATTCCCAAGAAGCATTAAAGGCATAGTTTTCACTTACAGAACAATCACAGAACAATGCTATGTCCCAGGGGATTATTTTCATAGAATCATAGAATCATAGAGTTGGAAGAGACCACAAGGGCCCTTGAGTCCAACCCCCTGCCAAGCAGGAAACACCATCAGAGCACTCCTGACATATGGTTGTCAAGCCTCTGCTTAAAGACCTCCAAAGAAGGAAACTCCACCACACTCCTTGGCAGCAAATTCCACTGTCGAACAGCTCTTACTGTCAGGAAGTTCTTCCTAATGTTTAGGTGGAATCTTCTTTCTTGTAGTTTGGAACCATTGCTCCGTGTCCGCTTCTCTGGAGCAGCAGAAAACAACCTTTCTCCCTCCTCTATGTGACATCCTTTTATATATTTGAACATGGCTATCATATCACCCCTTAACCTCCTCTTCTCCAAGCTAAACATGCCCAGCTCCCTTAGCCGTTCCTCATAAGGCATCGTTGCCAGGCCTTTGACCATTTTGGTTGCCCTCCTCTGGACACGTTCCAGTTTGTCAGTGTCCTTCTGGAGGGAGATATGCCACTGCTACGCGGGTAGAACAGCCATTGTATCCTATATATATTTTACCCCAGGAGAACATACAGATTGGAAAATGCCAAAATGGCACAAAAATGGTGGATGCCTTGAGCGTCCATGAAAACATTCACAAAGCTCAACAAAAAAGTATTGTGTACCTTGGTATCCTCAATCCACCCACAAAGGAGAACACACATGCACACAGAGAGAGCAAACACCACACACACACAATGTTGCCACAGCAGCCCTGTTCCATGAGCTCTAGTAGCAGACAGCAAAGACCTCACTATTGTCAGTCCACACACCCCAGGCATCTTGACAGGATTCTTACAAGATTCTTGTTAGGCAGAGAGCTGTTAGCAATGTGTGTTCTACCCATGTGGGATAGGCTGTTATATGCAAAGTGCTCTCCTTTTGTGCAAAGTGCCCTTTCCCATAGTCCCCCTCACCCAGAGGCACCAGGTTGTCCCCAAGATCAAGGGGGCCCAGTGCACAATGCATGTGTGTGACATCACATGCACAATGCATGCGGAATGTCGCAATGTTCAGAGCAGGCAAAGCGCTCTGGAGGAGTTGGGCACTGGAATTGTGATGCCGCACGTGCGCAATGTGTGCCAGACTCCCAGCCCCTTCCAACAAATATCAAGGGAGTAGTTTTCTGTTTACCATATTTTTTGCTCTATAAGATGCACTTTTTCCCTCCTAAAAAGTAAGGGGAAATGTGTGTGTGTGTTATGGAGTGAATGCAGGCTGCATGGCTATCCCAGAAGCCAGAACAGCTAGAGGGAGCGCTGCGCAGCGCTTCCTCTAGCTGTTCTAGCTTCTCGCGAAGCCTCTGCAGGGCACGGGGAGCCACTGGGGATGGGGCTTTGAATTTGACAGGAGAATCAGCAGCATCTGATTTAATCCTTTCCACTGTGCCATTTCCTTAATCTGTATACCCCACCCTAAAGCTGCTATTAGACAGGCAGGGATACATGGTACCTATATTACCAAACCATGGCTCTTACACAGCTCCAGGGAAGGGAGTATTTGGATTAAGAAAATGGAGACATGTTTTTAAGCACTCCCTCCACTAGTGCTGCTGATTTGATCAGATTTTGAGTCCACCAAAGGAATTTCAGGTAAGAATAGAAATGTTGGGAGATCCAATCATAGACCTCCCACATAAATGGTAGTTTAGCTCCAAGGCAAGCTGCTATTAGCCACTCCATTTGTAACTCAGAGATAATACTGCAGACCTGCCTTTCGGGGTTATTCTAAGGATTACTGAGATAATGCATGTGATGATAATGCAGTTGGAAAGCTTAGCAAAAGCACTATATAAGTGCTAAGAATTATTCTTTTGAAGCACCCTGTCCATATGGACTACAGGTAATAGAACTGCTAAAACTGTACATCTGGTTCCCTACGCGAGTATTCACTGACATGGGTTGGGGATGCCTGCCTTATGCCCTGCCCTGAGTTTCCCTTACTCATCTTTCACCTATCAGCATTAAGACACAAACACAGAAGCAAGCACCGACATTTTGCTCCTTTTGCTAGAGAGGCAATTCCATTCCAGGGAATATGGTTACTATTCATCTGTCGCAATTGTGGGAACAGCTGCTGTGATGTTCAGTCTAAGGAGTTTTAAAGGAGCCCAGTGCAAAAGCAGGAAAGTAAAACTCCCTGGAACTGAAAGTTCCCTGATGATTATCCTATAATCCTGCCCATCCACTCCCATGAAATTTGGCTGAGGCTCTGTGTTTTGCATTATTTAGTTCCATGGTTCATACACTCCTGTTCTTGCAACCTCTTCCCCACTGCTGAATCTATCCTTATACCCCAGTACTGAAATTAGTATTCAGGATGAAAACTGGTCTGTCCTACATTTTCTATTTGTTTTACTTCCCGTATTTTTAATTACATGAGATATATGCACGAAGGCAGCATCTGGGCCTTTTCTTCGTTTCCACTGTATGTTTTAATTACAATAGGAATTCCACGATAAAAAAGTTATTGAAAGGAAACAATGCAATTATCAGATATAAAACTGGTTTGAAACATCTACACGTTGCCCCTTCAATCAATCCTCAGCAGAAAAGGAACAATAAAGTTTTACAGAGAAAGATAAGTGAAAATTTTAAATAAAAAAGGGAGGAAAGTTAGAAGGCAAAAAAAAAAAAAAAGAATCCTGAGTTAATCAGTTAACAGGAAGCGATAGGAAACCAGAGACTATCAAAATTTCACTCTAATGCAATAATTTTTATTATTATTATTAAAAAGCGTGAGTCTAATGAGCTCTGCTGACTACATGGCATTTATTGGTCTCAGCAGCGCCTTCAGACCATATTATGAGCCCTTTTTTGAGCCAACTAAACCCACACAAACCCTATTCAAATGAATGGTGGTTGCTCAGAAGTGTAGCTTAATGGATTGCACCCAACTGCACTGCAACCAGAGTGCCCTTAACTCCTTTTTAAAAAATGATCTAATAGCCCCTGGAATAGTTCCATCACTGAAAGTAAGTAGCCTAAGGCCAAAAACTGAAGAAAGCGCAAGGATTTCTGCCTTGGGAATCTGCTTACAGTGAAGTTAGCCCCAAGGATGAAGGGGAGCAAATAAATGTAATAAATAAGGAAGTGAATATTTGTGTTGTATGGCTGCATGCACACCATACATTGAAAGCTCATGCCTTTCCCCAAATAATCCTGGGAACTGTAGGGTTGGAAGGGACCCCGAAGATCATCTACTCCAACCTCTTGCAATGCAGGAATCTCAGCTAAAGCATCCATGACAGATGGCCACCCAACCTCTTCTTAAAAACCTCCAATGAGGGAGTCCATTCCACTGTCAACAGCTCTTACTGTTAGAAAGTTCTTTCTAATGTTTAGACGGAATCTCCTTTCTTGTAACTTGAATCCATTTGTTCCGTGTGCATCAAAGGAAAACAAAATGAAAAGGCCTTGCCTGTGAGGCTTTGCCACTCAGAGTAAGTTGAAAATGTAAAAGTTGGACTGAGAAAGAAAGCACACAAGCTGTTTTACCCATGTTTGTTTCTAGCTTCCTGGCCTCCTTTGGAAACAGCTGTTCCTAAACATCTGTATCCATGTCATGAATTTGTTAGCTGATTGTGTCACAAGAGAGGCAAATTGCTTTGACTAGATTGGCAGCAGCATTTCCCCCCGTGACATTAACAATCTTTGAGACGTGGGGGTGCAATCTGTGTTTCCCCAATTATAGGGCGCTGGGGAGCTTTTGCAGTTCACCAGGATGCCAAGTGAGGTGCTCGGAGTGCTGTTGTGTTTATCGTGGTGCCATTAATAAAACTCTTTGGCTTTTTTGTTAACTCATAAGCTTTTTATCTGTTTGGAATGTTGCTGCAGTGCTGGCAGAGAGCAAGGAAACCAGTCCAAGGAAAGTAGATACTCTTTGTTAATCTGTTTCTGTGCATTAGAATGCATATAAAAGTTCCAATGTCAACATAAAAACATAAGATGAGCCCTGCTGGATCCAGCCAAAGGTCCATCTTGCGCAGTATCCTTTTCTCACAGTGGCTAACCAGATTCCTTTGGGAAGCCTGCAATAGCACACTCCCCAGTAGTGCTTGATTCATTAGGGCACCACCCCACTTTACTATGCCTTCAGCTAGCCCCCACATGAATTTGTCTAGTCCTCTTTCAAAATCATCCAAGTGTGGTGTAGTGGTTAAGAGCGGTAGTCTCGTAATCTGGGGAACCGGGTTCGCGTCTTTGCTCCTCCACATGCAGCCGCTGGGTGACCTTGGCCTAGTCACACTTCTCTGAAGTCTCTCAGCCCCACTCACCTCACAGAGTGTTTGTTGTGGGGGAGGAAGGGAAAGGAGAATGTTAGCCGCTTTGAGACTCCTTCGGGTAGTGATAAAGCAGGATATAAAATCCAAACTCCCCTTCTTCCTCCTCCTCTTCTTCTTCTTCTTCTTCTTCTTCTTCTTCACCATCAGTATATCTCATGGGAGCAAATTCCATAGTGCTGAGTGAAGAACTACGTTTTTTGTCTGTTCTAAATCTTCCAATATTCAGCTTTGTTGGATTGCCTCAAGTTCTAGTATTATGAAAGAGGAAGGGGGGATCTCCTTCTCTCCTTGGTTTTAGGCATCTTTCATCAAAGAATCATAGAGTTGGAAGGGACCCTGTGGATCGTATATACAGCGAATATACACCTGTTCCATATGGGGATCAAACCTGCAACCTTGGCATTATCAGCACCTCACTCTAACCAACTGAGCTATCCAGGCTGAGTCCTTGAATGCCAACACACAAACACATCACAGGTGAACCTAATGTAGGCAACTATTATCTATGAAGGTATATATCCAAAGTATTGATAAATAAGTGATAAATAAGCTTATACAGACCTAAGACTATATGGGGACAAACATGAAGGAAACGTTCTGTCAAATTTTAGGCCACATAGGCTCTGGTGATAAATAAATGTTAAACAGCTGTCATCATAATACATCTCTCAATATATTTCATATTTTATGGCTTGCTGCCAGCATCCAGGCAATTTTTGCATATGTCAATCCCAGCCTGTTTTAACCAGTCTGTGCTTTCCCATATGCCTCCTCTCCCTCTCAAAGGGATGAAGAAGGACTTTCCTTCTCTGTTTACTCTCCCATTCTAATCTGTTTGGTATATTCTGTATATTAATCTTTCCAAGTTGCTTGCTCTCCCCAAATGTCACCCTCAAACCTTATTTGTCTCCGCCTGTCTAGTTCATGATGAATTCTCTGTGATGAATTTTGGGACATTCTGTATGAAGGATGCTCCATAATGCAGCGTATATACTGTGTTGTGGTGCTTTACGATTCCTATTGCATGGCTTTTTCAGATGATATTAAGTCTTACCATTTATGACTCTGTGGATATCTATTTGTCACATTACAATGATCTACGCAGTGTATTTCACTTGTTACAATGCGTACTTATTACAATAGTGGCTTATTCTGGACAAAGCCCAGCAATAATATGTTAAAGATGACTTGTAGCTTGATTCAGTCGAACTATTTTACTTGTGGTGGTAGCACCAATGCTGTTCCTGGCAGATGGTCTCTAGCCAATCACCTTCTCTTAGGGTCACACCTAGGAAGCTACCTTATTCTAATCTGAGTGAGGCCATACGTCCATCTAGCTCAATATTATCTATATTGATTGACAGTGGCTCTCTATGGTTTCAGGCAGGGGACACTGCCAGTCATACCTGGAGATGCCTGGGACCTTCTCGGTGCAAAACAGATGCCCTACCACTGAGCTGTGTCTCTTCCCTTTAATATGGCCCATCTCATGGCTTATCCTTGAATAAACTATTTCACTGCATAAATAGCAAGTTTGTATGGTATGAGTATGTGTGCAGAAACTAGGTAAAGGTAAAGGGACCCCTGACCATTAGGTCCAGTCGTGACCAACTCTGGGGTTGCGGCGCTCATCTCGCTTTATTGGCCGAGGGAGCCGGCGTGCTGCTTCCGGGTCATGTGGCTAGCATGACTAAGCCGCTTCTGGCGAACCAGAGCAGCGCATGGAAATGCCATTTACCTTCCTGCCAGAGCGGTACCTATTTGTCTGCTTGCACTTTGACGTGCTTTCAAACTGCTAGGTCGGCAGGAGCAAGGACTGAGCAACGGGAGCTCACCCTGTCACGGGGATTCGAACCGCCGAACTTCTGATCGCCAAGTCCTAGGCTCTGTAGTTTAACCCACAGCGCCACCCACATCCCTTGTGCAGAAACTAGCTTGCTGCAAATAAGGTGACATTTACATTCGTTATTTTGGCATGTGGCCCACAGTATGTTGATCAGGAGGAAATGTGGCCCTTGGGCTGAGAAAGGTTAAGCCACCCCTGATCCATGAGGACACTGTTGAAATAGAGAGAGGGTGAGCAGGGCTCTTCTGCTTATAATATTTGTTAGAAGCTGGCATTTTGGCAACTGTAACTTTTCTCAGCCCCTCATGACAAGCTGCACCTGATGAAAACTTTCACTGTACAGTGGTACCTCGGGTTACATACGCTTCAGGTTACATACACTTCAGGTTACGGACTCTGCTAACCCAGAAATAGTGCTTCAGGTTAAGAACTTTGCTTCAGGATGAGAACAGAAATCGTGCTCTGGTGGCACAGCAGCAGCAGGAGGCCCCATTAGCTAAAGTGGTGTTTCAGGTTAAGAACAGTTTCAGGTTAAGAACGGACCTCCAGAACGAATTAAGTTCTTAACCCGAGGTACCACTGTACACAAATATAGCCCACATTTCTAGCTGTTCTCTTTTGGCACAGAATTATATTATATATGCTACCTACATTTTATATTAAGCAAAGTCTTTGTTTACAGAGCTCAGAAGATGGGCACACCCTATCAACATTTAGCTCAGGTAAAATTGAACTGGTATTCTAGTCAGCTCAATAATGTCTATACATTTTTTTCTTTAAAAAAAAGTATAAAACATAACATTAGAAAGGCAAATCCCAACTGATTATTTTTTACTGCGTGGAAAAACAAGCAAGAATTACTTGATTCTGCTGATTTTAAGACCCAGACAGTTTTAAACAAATAGATACACAGAAAAGATGAAATAGGCTGGCTGGTTAACATCAATTCTAGATGTGCTGCACACATACAACAAACCTGCATTGCAGCCAGTGTAAAAGAGCCACCTGTGTACAATAGGATATTGACAGTGGCAGCACATAAGCAGACACCTAACAGACAAAAGGGTGTGATGGATAAATAACTCATTATGCAACTTTTGAAAACCGTGATATTTATACAGCAGTCAGAACCAGCTTCAATCATGTGCATAATCAATTTATTTGCAAACATGCTAATTATGTGTTGACGTGATAGAAGTGTCTTTAGAGTCACCTTGGCATGCAAACATGTTTTGCAAATTTGCCTCCTCTTGTGTTTACCCAAGGGACCAAAACCAGCAGCAAATTGCATAACCATTTAAAAAATAATCTGTAAAAGATGTAAAAGGCTGGCTGCTAGAAAGAATATCATCTAGGGATTTTAAATAATTTGGAAGTTATATTTTTCTCCATGTTCTTCTAAACCATATAACTAACATTTAAGGCAGGGGTGGGGAACCTTAGCCTCAGGGGCCACCTCTATCAGGTCTTTGACACTCTCCCCAGGTTGCACACTTCCTCCCCAATCCGCATCCCTCAAAAGCCCTGTTCCAAGCTCCTACTTGAGTGCTTTTGCCTGGTCAGAATATGCCCTTGAACTGTGATAATGCCTTCTGCTGCTTGCTTGCATAGAGGATGGAGAAATCAGTTAGCTTACTCACATTACATTGAAAAAGGAGCTTCAAGTTTCTAATTTTAACATACTGCAAAATATTCCACACCCTCTCAGTGTTTGGGGAGCAAGTCAGGTTTGATATTAAGGCTCTTCCAGAATGCAAATATTTTGCACTGGCAGTTGAATGCAAGGTCTGGCTTGTTTTTGCACAGTTCTCCAGGTGGTACAAGCTAGAGGATTTTACATGCAATAATAGCTGGCTTATCTTGCATTCTATAATCTTCCTTGTGCTGGATCTGCTTCACCAGAGCTTGCATATTTTTGGTATGAGAAAGCACGTTCAATGCACATTTAAAGCACCTGGCTTCCCACCCAGCCACCTCATACATATACATATACATATACATATACATATACATATACATATACATATACATATACATATCCTGAGTTCTGTAGTTTATTAAGGCTGCTGGGAATTGTAGCTCTGTAAAGGGAAGACTATAGTTCCCGGGAGTCTGTGGGAAGCTAGCCAAGTGCTTTAAATGTGCTCTGAATGTCTTTTCATTGGATGGTGTGGATCTGCTAACTCAAACTCCCTCAGCCTTGAAGTTTATTGGGTAATTCTGAAGCTACTCTTTCATAGCCTAACCTACCTTACAAGGTTTTTAAAATTGGGGAGATCGCTCTGGGTTCCTTCTGCAGGAAGAGTAGGATATAAATTCAGCTCATAATAATGCCCACCATCCTTTGAGGAAGGATGGGATAAAAATGTAATAAATTAAATATCCCAGGGAGCATGCTGTCAAAGACAAAACGCATAAGTTATCCAATATCTATAAAGCATCTGGCAGGGGAGGGAGATTCCCTGGTGGATGGGATTGCTCTTGTTATGAGCATTAAGTGTTGGGGTTTCCCTCTTTGGTCAGGATAAAGGTAAAGGTAAAGGACCCCTGACAGTTAAGTCCAGTCGCAAACGACTCTGGTGTTGCAGCACTCATCTCACTTTACTGGCCGAGGGAGCCGATGTTTGTCTGTAGACAGTTTTTCTGGGTCATGTGGCCAGCATGACTAAGCCGCTTCTGGCGAAACCAGAGCAGCTCATGGAAATGGCATTTAGGTACCTTCCCGTCGGAGCGGTACCTATTTATCTTACTTGCACTTTGACGTGCTTTTGAACTGATTACCAAACAGTTCATGGCCATTTAATGGACGCAAGCATTTAGATGTGCAGACTGGCTTGTGGTTGGAGGACTGCCCAGGATCTGCTGACGCTACAGACACCAGCATCTGTGCTGTTGATGGTAGAACAACAGCAAAACCCCACACAGAGACATGTGGCAAGGAATAATCCAAGAAGTGCACACAACCTATCAAGCAGCAGTCTGGGGAAACATGGCAAACCTTGTGAACTTGGCACTGCCTCTTTAAATCACATCAGTTACGTAACATGCTGAGAGAAGTAAGGAGAACGGGAATCTGGCTGACTCTAGCCTTAAAGCACAGTATACTGTCTTGTATGTACTCTGATACACATTTTCAAGACTTAAATGTAATGGCTTTTCCTGTGTGATGGAAAAGATTACTGGATCCAGATATGCTCCCTCTTTTTCTCTGCCTTTAATTCAAGGGGGGGGGGGGACTTTTTTCAGTGCAAGGGCTGCATTCGATTATGGGAAACCTTCCAGAAGCCAAATACTAGTTGTGGGCATAGTCAGAGGCGAAACGTGGATGGAGTAAGTAACACATATGACTCTACCCTTTGTGCAATTGTCTGCATTCAAGCCTTGCACAATTCAGATCTTTCTACACTTCCAGGAAAGCAAGAGGCATCATCACTGTTCAATGGCACATTCCAGCTAGGAAAAAACACTAAATGAGGAGATGAACTGAACTGGGGGCTGTTTTTTAAAGATACATGCCCAGTTTGTAATGGAAACAACCCCAACCCCCGGTTCCCTGTACTGCTCACTGGGAACTAGTTTATCCTTGTATGTGTAGCAAATCCTATATGCTGCTTTGATTTGTTGTTCAGAAATACTACAACTGACATCCTGAATCCTGCTGTTTCTGGTATTAGGGTAGATCCATTGCAAGATTTCCTCATATAGCAAAGACCCTCCTCAAAATCTATAGTATACCACATGGCCCAGGAAGGGGCATGGCCTTTAGAAAGTTCTAAGACCCAGACAGAGAGCTTAGAGGGCCTGAAGTTCCCTACCTCTGTTTCAATGGCTACATGACCACAGAAATTCAACAATGATGCAGGAAGAGGAAACCTACACCACCTGGGTAGAATCTACACACATATAAAAAACCCACTGTGAAAATGTCCCCCTCCCCCAATGTTTTGAAAAAAATATATTGAATTTTCTATAGCTCACCATCGCCATCTAGTGTCACATTTGTATATTGCCCTTTACAACAGACTTAAAGCGTTTTATTTGCAGCTGTATAGCTGACTCTGGAATTTTATCTGACATGCTGCAGTTAGATAAAGGCACAGAACCGATGACAGGAGAAAAGGTGGCCTGTCTAAAGAAGAAACCAATATCCTTGTTTTTAGGGGATATGCTTATATCTGACATTTAAAATTATGGCTTTGTTTCTTTATCTAGACCTTGCCATTAATAACTATAACTGAAGGTGTCAATTAAACTTGGTCTCCCTTTTTTAACAGTGATGGGTAGGCTTGCAGACAAGAAGTCATCTCTTCTAGGTTTGTGTCTGATTTTCCAGCCTGGCCACCCCATTTATCACTCCCCAGCTGAATCTGCAAACCCAATTGCACACCTTAGGGAACCTGCTTACACAGTAGAATGAGTGCTAATTGCAGCATCTTTGGAAATATGAATGTCAATACATTATTTAGTACACTAATTCCATGCCAAAAGCTACCAGTAATGCAACAACAAGACTGCTAGATCAAGTGCTGTGAAATAAAAAGTTACACCAAACACAAGAGAGAAGGGGCAGATATTTAGATTCACAGTGGTGGCTTGTGCCATAGATCCCAATGGTGGTTTAAAAAAAGAAAAAGAAGTCAAATATTTGATTTTCATCACCATAAAAAAACCCTAGTTTACTTGTCAACAGTGTTGCACATGCACAAAATACTGAAATTGCAAGTTGTGACAGTTAAATATATTTCTCTTAGGTGTCACCCATTCAGATCACTGCTCAGCTCAGTTAAGCTTTGGTCAAATCACTATCTTCAGACTAACCTGCATCTAGATTAGAAGTTAAAGTGCTGCTTTAAAGGGTAGGCTACAAATAGATGCATTTATCTGAATGCCAGATTCTTTCATAACTGATCAGAAAAACCTGGTTTGCATGTTCAGGAGAAGCTTGATCTGCAGAAATTAGCAGGCAGAACTTTTCACAGCATGTGACAACCATTTTTGCAGGACAGTGTTTCATTGGGATGAGTTTCACCTTTTGTGGCCTGAGGATATGAAGAGGACGCTTGAATCTGTGTGACCTACCAATTATTCTCTTGACCTTTGTGGCTAATATGAGCTAGATGAAGGGGGCTGATGGACTCATTCCAGAGTGTGGTAGTAGCAAGTACATGGTTATAAGTATGTGTGGAGCATGATGCCTTTAAACGGGTGGTGTTGAAGCCATGCCTGTAAGAAGCTCATCCTAGAGGTATAGGCAGGTGTGTCATGTTCGGTTTTGCTGCTTGAGGTGAAACAGGAAATGCTGTCCTGCTCAGCTGCAACAGCTGTGCCACTGGCTGCGCTACCACCCCACATATCACCACCACCAGCAATATTGATTTACAGTGAGATCTCACAAGATCTCCCTGGAAATTGATGCCAATGCCTGCGCTGCTTCTCTGCTGCCAATGAAGGAAGTGGATGCCTGAAGGGCACTGCCTTGTGGCTTCCACCGCGTGAGGTGGCTGCTTCGCCCCACTTCATGAGTGGGCCGGCTCTGGGTATATGACCACTATCACACAATTGCAAATGTTCACTTCGTAAGGAAAGTGTTTGGATTACTGTAATGCAATACCCTTGAGGATAGTTTGGAAACTTCAGCTAGTGCAGAATGCAGGAAGAACTGTGCTGGCTAGTACCGTAATTTGCTATCAAGTCAAATGTATGGTGCCAGTAGTTATGTATAAAACTGCAAGCAACTTGAGACCTAGATATCCTGAATGAACATATCTTTTAATACCAATCTGTCAATGTGTTAAAATGAGCAGGTGAGGCCTACCTGTTTGTCCTGCATCCAAGGAACATCTGTAACCATGGAGAAGGCTTTCTCCACAACCCACCTAGGGAATGCCATCCATCTTTATAGAAGACTGCATTGATGCTGAGTTTGAAACTGCAGTTGAAACTCTTCTATTTCAGCAGGCTTCTATATGGGCTTAATTATCTTGGCCAGGATTTTTACTATTGTTACTGCTATTGATTCTTGTGTGATTTTACCTACTTTTCTTATTGTAATTGTGTTTTTGTTGATTTAAGTTCATGGTTTAACTTCTTCTTTTTATCCCACCCCGATATCACTTTGTGATGAAAGCTGGGTTAAACACATCTAAAATAGCCAGTATAAATATTATTGCCTGTGGAGCCTGCAGATGAAGTGTCTGATAAAGACACAGGAGGAGTAGCTAGTAAAAGAGCTGCAACCCTCTGCTAAAGCCAGGAGACAACAAATTGGTTTATGCTTTGCACTGATGCAGTCAGATGCTACAGATGTTGCACACCCTCACTTATTATGCAAAGTCTTGCCTGACTCAGAAGCAGAAATGTGGCTGGCCATGGGAACAACAATGTCCATAGGCACAACTGGGGTGCCTTCTTTGTTCTGGTGCAATGTTGTGCACAGGAAACATGAATATTAAATTCAGACTGTGTATAAATGTACATATTTTGAAGAGCAAGTTTGCTGCATTCTACATCCACTCATTTTTGGTAGTATGTGCAACCCTTTTTTAGCGATTTGAGGACAGGATTAACTCAGAGTTTTTCTTCCTGGAGCCCACAGAAGCCTAGCTGTGCAGAATGCTGATTGGCTGGCTTTTGTGACCATCACAATCAAAAATAAAATTAAGGGTACTGAATAAATGAGAAACAAGTTAAACATGGCTAGTATACAGTATATGCAGCTAAAGCAAGATGCTGCCTATAGAAGTACACACACGCACACATTCCAGTGTCATAAAGTTGGAAGCAACCTCAAGTCATGTAGTCCAACCCCCTGCAAGGCAGTAATCTATTGCCCCAATGTGGAGCTCAAACCCACCACCCTGAGATTAAGAGTCTTATGCTTTACAGACTGAGCTATCCCAGCAGGTCAGGATTTGTTATTTAATTTAGTTTTCTTGGGAAAAGTCTATGAGAAGAACCAAAAACGCCCTCCCCAAAAATAGAATTGTAGGAATTTCTCTTTTTAAAAGCCTACAATTATCTTCTCCAAAGGAATACTAGCCTCCAGCAGCTGCAAAGAGCAGCCTTCAAGAGAGACCAAACAGCAAACAGAGCAGATGTGCACACACGCCTTCAGTCTCTCCCCTTTCCTAACAAATAACACTGTCCCTTTGAGCTTGGGGAAGAATGATCTGGTTTTCAAGAATGAAATGCTACATGAATGCTGGATATCATGGATGTCCCAGCATTATCCCTGGCACAGGAATATTCCCCTGGAACAGAGTGTGCTTCCTTCAGGCCTCAATGACTCATGGGGTTATCCAGGTGAACTCACCACCACATATTTATTATCTTTTTTGCAGAGTGAGCAGGATGTGTACATGTGCAGAAATTATATCATCCTCTCACTGCAGATTCACTACCAAGCCTGCGTCCAGCTCCACTGCCTGTACAGCTCTGTTCCACCAAAGAGGTTTTGGGGTCTGCCAAGAGAGCACCTTTCAGTAGCGATAAATAAAACAAATAAACCTGCCATGGGCAGTAGAGCCTGACTCACTCTACATTATGAATTCTTGGCTAGCAAAAAAATATTTCCCCCCTCTGCTTTTATTTCCCAGCAATCTGCTAAGCCGGCTGCAACTCTCACATGATGCAGCCTTGCATCTAGCATTAGGGAGGTCTGCATTTTACTCCTGGGTGTGTAACCTTAGCTAAAAGTAAGGACCAAATGCAAAAGACGATTGAGGCCCTGTAGCTTAAAAAGTCAAGCAAAAGAAGGAATGTCAGCAAGTGCTGCTCTCGCCATTTCTGCACGCTAATCTGCAACTGCTGAAATGGAATGCTGTTCTTTTTTCTTTTGCATGTGGACTGTGGTCAGCATTCAGACTTTGGGCAAATGAAAAGATAAAAAGAAGAGAATTATCTGTGACTGGAACTTCAGCGGCTCTTAGGAATCCACAGTGATGCCCAGTTAGGGTAGGCAGATGCAGAAGTGTACAGGCTTCCCGCAACTTTCATAAGCTGTAGTAGAAGCAGGAATTTCAGCAGGTGTAGGTTACATAGCAGGTGTAGGTTACATTCGGGACGTAGGTGGTGCTGTGGGTTAAACCACAGAGCCTAGGACTTGCCGATCAGAAGGTCGGCGGTTCGAATCCCCATGACGGGGTGAGCTCCCGTTGCTCGGTCCCTGCTCCTGCCAACCTAGCAGTTCGAAAGCACATCAAAGTGCAAGTAGATAAATAGGTATCGCTCCTGCGGGAAGGTAAACGGCGTTTCCATGCGCTGCTCTGGTTCACCAGAAGCGGCTTAGTCATGCTGGCCACATGACCCAGAAGCTGTACGCCGACTCCCTCAGCCAATAAAGCGAGATGAGCGCCGCAACCCCAGAGTCGGTCACGACTGGACCTAATGGTCAGGGGTCCCTTTACCTTAGGTTACATAGCAAACTGACACCTGCTGAAATTTCCTCTTCTACAGGCCATGAAAGGTGCAGGAGCCCAGTCCCGCTTTTGCACCTGGCCGTACAGTGCCAAACTGCTCTTTCTAGTAACAGATTTCCCTAATACTTCACCTAAATGCCTTCTGCTCAACTCAAGGCTATTACTCTTTGTCCTGACACCTTCTAAGCCTGTGAATTAATTCCCTTCCTTCATTTATACAGTTACCTTGAAGGTATTTATAGACAGAGAGTCTGTCCCCGCTGACTTTTGCCTTAGCTAAATTATAAAACTAGATCCTTCAAGTCTCTCTTCACACATCTTCTGCTTCAGTCCCTGAATGGTTCCCCTGCTCTCCCTCTACTGCTCTCCTTGGTATTTTCAATGTCTTTCTGAGTAAGAGCTTCACCCAAGCATTTAAAATTAGGTCACTTTAGTTAGAGAGTTATACACTCAGTCCCATTACATGCATACACCCCAAATATAGAAGAGAGATGAATTCCAGATGTCTGCACTGCTGCATCGTGCTGCAGAATTGCACATTGGTTTGCAATCATCAACTTACTTCAGTCCCTTGGGCAGGCCCAGTATTATGCTGTACACAATTTCCCTTCTCTTTCTGCTCTACCCAGGACACACACACACACACACACACACACACACACACACACATTGAAAACCACATTTTTTAATATTTGTGAGCTGAAGTAATGAATATCCATTTCTGGATTAATGTGATTAATGATTAATCACCAGCTATTGGGTACACAGGCTAATCTCTTGAGTTGCTTGACTCAGTGTGAGAATGTGGGAGTGTGTGTGCTTCAAAAATTCAGATTCATCTCAAGATTCAATTGTAACGCATCTTGTTCACATGGGCTGGCACTCAGATTTGGTTGAGTGGAATCTAGAGGCCTTTCAAGATTATATAAAAGTCTCTGGGTGATCCATTTATGCTAGCTCCTAATTTGTAGTATGAAGAACTGTCTCTACTACAATATCTAGAGCAGGCATAGGAAAACTCGGCCCTCCAGAAGTTTTGGGACTACAACTCCCATCATCCCTGCTCACTGGTCCTGTTAGCTAGGGATGATGGGAGTTGTAATCCCAAAACACCTGGAGGGCCGAATTTGCCTATGCCTGATCTAGAGCCATTTCAATCTGGTTCAGGCTAGTCAAGAGACCGAATTGGCCTTAGTTGCCCTTTGTTACTGAGAATAGAGCAAGTGAAGTACAACTTTGCTGCTTCTCGATCTATTGGAGGCTTTTGATACCATTGACTGTGGTATCCTCCTGGATTGGGTCACTGGGGTAGGTATTGAGGACATTGTCTTACAGTGGTTCCAATCCTACCTACTGTACAAGGCAAGGTGCAAAGAATAGTGTTGAAGGACTGCTCTTTGTACCCCTGGCAGTTGTGTTATGGGGTGCTGCAGGGCACCATTCTATTCCAGATGCAGTCTAACATCTAAATAAAGCTACCAGGAGTGTTCATTAGGGGATTTGGGCCAGGGTGCCATCAATATGCTGCCAATGTTAACATCTGAATCATAATAGATAATGCAAGCCCTTTACTGGTGTCTGAATGTAGTGGTGGGCTGGATGAGGGAAAACATTCTTTTCAGGATGAGGCTGCAGGGCAGGAAGTTCACAGCACATTGATGTCACATGTCACTCTTCTTCACCAATGATGTCACAAGCATTCTTGTATTGGGGTGTCTCAGCCATATCATATGCTTGATTACTCAGAAGTGAAACTTTTAAATGATGCTTTCTCTCAGTAAGTTTGCATGGGATTGCAGTAAGTTTGCATGGGATTGCAGCCTGTAACATTCAGACAAGCACAAGCCACATAAGCAGAAACAAATACAACAGACACCATATCCGGGTGATGTTGGGTGTTCCTTAGTTATATTTTTTTGTTGCAGTTTGTGCAGGAAAAACACAATATGTCCTCAACAAAGGCACCACATAGTGCAGGTGGGAAATACCTAAATCTCCAGCAACTAATGAGAGATAACTCTGCACCTCTTATTCTATAAACTTAAGAGACCTTAATAGAGACTCTCTATAGGCTTTGCTGCAGCAAAAGGGGCTTCCAGTAATTTTTAGAATGTTGGTGTCTTATGGGACAGCACAACAGCACTTTCCCCCCTGGCGCCGTTGAGCCCGCCCTCACTTAAATATAGCGCACCCACCTCTCGGAACACCAGTTCCACGAATTCCTACAAACTATCCCAGATTATCTTGTGGGGGACTTGTGTGAGGGAAAACTTAATAATTTGGAGTCTCAGGCAGGATTTAATCAAATAAACAAGAATGGTTTTATTAAATAAAGGAAGTTTATGACACAAAATGGGTAAAATATAGGATACGTCAGATTACAGTGGTGCCCCGCAAGATGAACGCCTCGCAAGACGGAAAACCCGCTAGACGAAAGGGTTTTCCATTTTGGAGGCGCTTCGCAAAACGAATTTCCCTATGGGCTTGCTTCGCAAGACGAAAATGTCTTGCGAGTTCCTGCGGGGGGTTTTCCCTTCCCCCCCCCCTTTTCCTAAGCCCTAAGCCGCTTATCAGCTGATCCGCTGATGAGCCGCTTATCAGCTGATCCGCTAAAAGCCGCTAAACCGCTAATAGCGCTAATCCGCTAAGCTGTCAATGGGCTTGCTTCGCAAGACGAAAAAACCGCTATACGAAGAGCCTCACGGAACGGATTAATTTCGTCTTGCGAGGCACCACTGTATAATGTTATTTCACTTCAGTTCATTCTCAGTTGTTGCACAGCTGTTGCCGCTTAATACTTTGGTTCTTAAACAAGGTGGTACTTCCTGTCAGTTACACACCCCTTTGACAACCCTACTCCTGAGGTACTCCAAGTAACAGACCCAAGGGATCACCACACCCCTCTTAACTGGTTTGGGAGTCTTCTCTTTTTGTAGAAGAATCTCTCCTCTCTTGACTGGAATGAGACCTAAGTAGACTGTATCCTCACAGCTTCTACTTCTCTTGGCTCAGCCTCAGCCTCCCTGTTAATTCCTGGCCTATTACTCTTACAGGACACCACACACTGTCCTTCACACTAAGCTCAGAGACTTCTTTCTCTAGCTTTTGATATATTCCTCAGAGTGGATGTTTCTACCCAGAACCAACTCTCTATCCTCTCACTCCCTATCTCTCAATCTGACTCCTAATCTATCTCCCAACCTAAAAAAACTGTCTATCCAAATTCTTTCCTTTTCAAGCCCCTCTCCTGGAACCCCAGCCAATAAGAGGCTGCCATTCATTAACCATTTGCTGGCAGGGAAAAAGAAAAAGAAAACACTTGGGGACCCAACCTGCCCAGCAAAACAAACTTTTCCGTCACATCTTCTCAGAATACTACATCAGAAACTAGTTAATCAGACGCTCTTTGCTCATCACATGGCAGTCCCTGATGCTGCTATGATAATCAAAATACACCCTCCAATGGTTACCCTCTGTATGGGGTGGATGGGATGCAGTCCTCTTTCTCTCCTTTTAGCAACATTCATAGAACCAAACATAGCAGATGCACAATTTCAAACACATAAAGGGTGCAGACAGTGGTTGCTTCAGGCTGTTCAAAATTATCTTACACTATTATTAACTTACACTGGTTTCTTCCAGGCATACCTAGCAGTTAAAGGTAAAGGTAAATGGACCCCTGATCATTAGGTCCAGTCGCGGACGACTCTGGGGTTGCGGTGCTCATCTCGCTTTATTGGCTGAGGGAGCTTCTGGGTCATGTGGCCAGCTGACTTAGTCACTTCTGATGAACCAGAGCAGCTCACAGAAACGCCATTTACCTTCCTGCCGGAGCAGTACCTATTTATCTTCTTGCAATATGTGCCAATTCTATGTCTGGCTTTCCAGTAAAGAATTCCATATACCAAGATGCTGTTGTGCACCAACTTCATGCTGGTACTGCACAGAAACAAACATTCAATTTATACATGCCATTCTATTTACCTGTAAGACCCCTTTAGGCATATTCAGGGGATGTTCCACCCATTGCACTACCAGTGCAAAATCCTTCACATGCAGGACTTCTGGGTTGGCGCCTCCGACAATGGCGGAATTCCTCTGATCGGGAGGAATTTGCTCCGTGGAAATCAGGGTCTGGCCGCCACGGCGAAGGCGGAGACCCACTAAAAATCACAGGCGGGAGAAGCCTGTGAACGTGGGATTCGGCTGGCACCTTTTGCGCCTCCCCTACTCGCGGGGAGACCCGGTTTCGGGGATCCGGAGTGACGTGGGGTGAGTGGCGCTGTGCTTCGAATTGACTGCTTCTTTCACGGAGTGAAGCCGCACTGCTGTTGCCGGAGAGCGCTGACTTTTTCCTGTGGACAATTTGATCCTAAACAACTACCCGTGAGTAGAACGGAAAATTGGATTTTTAAATGTCTTAATTTGGCACCGAAACAGGGAGGTTTCAAACAGGAAGTCCGCCTTCCCCTTTTGTAAATAGATTGAAGCAAAGAGCTTGCAAGCTAAAGTCTTGGAAAGTCCTCTGTAAAGGATTAAACTTCCATTGGCTAAAATCATTAAACCCCCCCTTGGAAGCAGGAGAAGAGGGGGGGAAATTTGGGATCGCGTAAGCCTGCAGGAGAGAGTGAAGAAAGTTAAATTACCACCGCTCTGAACCTGGAAACGGGCTGCTAGTAAGACTGACGTTTTGGGAAAGTTCATTGACTGTGAATAAAACGTTTGCTGACAGTTAGTTAAATAAGAGAAATACATTGTTTCCATTGTCTCCTTCTGCGTTTAAAAAGGAGTAAAAGTAACTGAAAATTGAAACTAATTTTATTGCTTGAACTGTGCTTAAAAGGATTGATACAAATAGAAATTGTTTCCCTCTAGAGGGAGCCTTTGAAACTGTTACAAGAGTTGAGCTGGTGGAATCTCCAGCTGCAAGATAAAAAACCATGAGAACCAGGGATTGACCTTGGATAGGTTAAGAATGTCGACAGAAGAAGCCTTAGTGATTGCATTATGTAAGATAAGTGATTCATTGGAACAGCTCCACAAGAAGACGGATCTGATGACTATCAAAATTGATAACTTGGGACAAAAAGTGACTAATTTGGGACAAAAAGTGAACATCTATACAGAAACTATTCAGGAATCGATACAGGAATCTACTTTGACATGGCAAACTGTGGAGAAGGCGAGGGAGAAAGTTGTTGTTGTTGAACCTAAAGTAATACAAGTGGAGAGGGAGAGAGCCCCAGCCTTACAGAGGCAATTTGATGACTATAAGTTGTTGCCTTCTATGATTGAATTCAGAGAAAGTCAGATTTTGAGGATTGGAGCCCTGCTTGGACTGGAGAAGGAAAGTTGGATAGATCACCTCATGCAGGGATTTATTGACCTTTGGGACCTGGACCTGGGTCAGGAGGAGATTGGAATTGTGGGGACTTTCAGATTTGGAGGGATTTTGAAACACGTCCTGAAATATCTTTTGGATTTTAGTTTTAACTACGGAGATTTGGCTGACCTGTCGAGAAGGAATAAAAACATTGCTAGGTCGGAGCTTCCCGATATCTACTCTTCAGCATCAAAGGAAGGAAATTAAGAACAAGATCAGCAGAAGACAAAGTAAAGTGCATGTATAAATATGAAGAAGACCTGCAGAAGGGACTTGGAAAAGAGTTAAGAGATTTGGCTGACCTGTCGAGAAGGAATAAAAACATTGCTAGGTCGGAGCTTCCCCGAGATTTACTCTTCAGCATCAAAGGAAGGAAATTAAGAACAAGATCAGCAGAAGACAAAGTAAAGTGCATGTATAAATATGAAGAAGACCTGCAGAAGGGACTTGGAAAAGAGTTAAGAGCCTCGGACAGAAGATCACCAGGTTGATGGACTATATGGAATTGATGGAAATGACTGGCAGAATCCGAGACCAGGGAGAAGAGACAGTGGAAGAAGATTGGAAAAAGTTTAAATTTATTTATAGAAATACTGTAAAATTAATGAGTGTCAGAAAAATGTTGGAATGAAATTATATGGCTTTAGTAGAAATGTTATAAGGAGTTAAGCATAAATAAGTATTATAGTATTAATGGAAAATAAGGTTAAAATAAGTTAAGATAATTATATGACAGAAAATAGAGAAAGATGGACAGGAATTGCTGAAACAATTAATAGAAGTGGAATACAAAAAGGGAGGTGAGAGGAGGTCGATGAAACAAGGGAATGAAAGATAAGGCATTGAAATGGTATGATGTATGTTTTTAAATTGTTTTTGCTCTGTTTTGTTTAGTCTAATGTGTTAATGTTGCGTTGTGTACTGTTTATATTTTGTATTGTATTGTTTTTTCTTTCTTTTTCTTCTTTTCTTTTTCTTCTTTTTTGTAAGGTTTAAAAGTAATAAATATTATTTTAAAAAACAAAATCCTTCACATGCATCTTAGTTAGGGATAAATGTTTCTAGGTAGTTGATGGGGCTGGTCTGAAACCAGTCGCCTCTTATTGTCAGAAACCATGCATTGCGTTCAGCTACGTGGGGCAATGATTTGTATATTTGTGTTCCGTGGGTCTGAATGGCTGCAGTGGCAGTCTTGGCAGTGGGTCACCCTCCACTGCATCACTTCATGTGCGTATAGTCTCTCAGTCATTTCTGCTTCCTATCACATCAGAGCAGCAGAGAGGAAAGGAGCCGAGAGAGCCTAAAACATGCTGCTTTCCAGATACCAGAACTATTTCTTTCCTATTTGGTTTATGGATTTTACAGATATCAGCACAGAATACTATCTTGCTCGCTGGCTTCCTCGCTGCCTGCCAGCTCAGTGCTGTTACAAGTACGCTTGGGTAGAAATGATTGGATAGCACATCTTCCACCACCTTATGAAAATTTAAATTGCCCCCGGCTCTAGCCTTCCCAGTACCTTCATTGGAATGCTGCTGTCTTTGGGGAGCTTTGCTATTGCTAATGGTTTGGCTTCCTCTCCACTTTCAAGAATTGTCAGCATAACTGAGACAATATAAGATTATGGAGATACTGGTACCTGCTTAGTAGTTATCCAACTTCTCAAATTAATTTGCCCGCAGGACAATCGCTTGAACAAGTTGCCACTTAGTCAACTGCCTAATGGTCTTGATCTTCATCTCAGAATGACATTTAACTGTTGCATAGCACATTCAAGTGTTCAAAGTATACATGCATGATCTCATTGCAGTCCTTACAACAACCCTGTAAGGTGAGCCAGCATTATTATTATGGGGTAGGCTGAGACGAAGAGTCTTATCTAGGAAGACCTCTTCATAAATTCATAGCTAGATTCAAACTGGTGACCTCCTGGTTGGTAGCTTAATCTTTTAGCCACTGCACAACACCAGCTCTCAATAAGGTAGGCAAATGGTTGTACTGCTATTCCAATTCTATCATGTCAGTTGGTTTCAATGAACCAATGGAGATTCTTTTCTGGGAAATAGGAACTGTGACTGCTAACTAGAAGACTATTCTCATCCTGTTGCTAAACTAAAACACAGATAATTTCAATGTGGAGTACACACTGTTGCCTACGTCCTGCTAATTTGTGGCTATACCACACATTTCATCTATCTTCAAAGTATACACAACTTTCCCCAGCTTGGAAATAGTTGTTGGAGGCAGGATAAACTCGTTGAATTTCTGTCTGCAATGCAGCTATTAGAAGCACAAGAGCCTTGCCAAAAAAATAACCAGCAGTGCTTCTCACAACAGGGCTGATTTAATGCTCCAGTGACAAGGGTCAGATTGTGGTATTCAGTGTGTGTGTTTTTTTAAACTCATAGTTTTATTATCTGCTTCTAAAATACCAGCAGTTTGCAGTCTACCACTGAACAAACATTGGCCACAATCCAGCACAAGTGCTAGACATAGCTTTGCTCTGGATTATAGCCATAGCTTATAAAACTGGCCCTGCCCAAAAGGATCTGAACATATTAAATTAGACCAGGGAGACAGCAGACATGTGTATTATTTCTCCAATATTTGTAGACCGCCCTTCATTGTGTCAACATGATCCAGAAGGAAGGGAGGATAGAAAGAAGTAGAGGTTAACAACACAGAACATTTTTTCATAAGAACATAATGTTTTTGGAACAATGTTCCGAGAACTAACAAATGATGTTAAGGTCTATCATTGCTTTTTAAACTTTAACAAATCAACAGAAAACAGGGTAACTTCAAAAGGTGCGGCGTTGGCTAAAGTATGTGCAAAGTTAAATACTTCTGAAAAGTATTTATTCTTTATTCCCCTCACAGAGCTAGAATTCTCAGAGTGGTTTAACAACCAGTGGTTCTTCCCAGAAAGCTCTGGGAATTGTAGCCCTGATGGGAATAGGGCTCTCCTAACAACTCTCAACACTTTTAACAAACTACACATCCCATGATTCTTTGGCGGAAGCCATGACTGTTTAATATGGGTTTAGTTGTATAGTGCAGATGGGGCCTGGGAAACATGGCTAAGTAGCTTGTGCTTTCTGAGTTCTCGCCTCCCCACCCTTTTTAAGAGGCGTGGGGGCTATTCCTAGTCCCCACAGGTGGTTGTGAGAAGTCAAAGATCACTTTTCAAAGTTCCTTTTGAAACTCTCAGGGTTGCTGCCTCAAGGCCTCTACCTTGACAAGGGGTTGGGTTAGTTTTGACAGATGTTCTTTTATCATATTTCTCTTCACCCCATTGCTCTTGGCCTCTCCAGCTGCTGCCTAATAAATTTTTGGCTCTTGGTACTACTTTCCCTCTTGTTCTTGTTATCAATGAACAACAATGACTTGCTAAACTCAATTTCATGTTGGCATCCCTTCTTCCCTCTGCCACACAGTTGTTCATTTCAGCAGACTCTCTTCTTCTGTTGCTTTAATTGAAACGTTATCCTAGTAAACAAATAAACTGCAAAGTGGCAAGAGCTCAGTTGTGCAGATGATCAGTGGGGGGAAGGCTGCACATTGGAGCTTATGATTACATCTCACACATCCAGAGGTATATTGTCACCTGCTGATCTCTGGGTTGTCCTGTGCTGCATTGTTCTTGACACATGAATGAATGGGTCATGGCTCTCTTTGTGTCTGCAGTCTCTTCTAATTTCCTGAGTCTCTCCTTACTTGGGTAAGTACATTTTGCTGTTTCCCTTCTCTTTGGTCTTCATCCTTCATCCACCCCACTAACTGAACAGGTCAGAAATGAAATGAATTCTGTCAGGTGAGCAGCACTTTCTGACAAATCTATTGGCCCACTATGGCAATATTCTCCAAGTGTATCAGGTATGAAAAGGGGAAGAATTTAGAGTAGGAAACAAGCTCCGCTAATTGATAAAAAGAGTCCCTGAGTTGGGATGTAACATAAGGAGTAATTTGCTTGAAAGGTCAGTTCTGCAGTCTGTAGGGGCAACCCTACACACATTTACAGGGGAAGAAGTCCCATTTAATTATGTGGAACCTACGTTTGTGTAGGACTGGACTATGTGATTGATTTAGTCTTGAACATCAACCTGGAGGGTTCAGTGAAACTTAAAAACTTGCATACTGTATTGTGATTGTTAGTTATTGCTTACTTTACCTTATTTTAATGTTTGGGGTGCTTTAAGACAAAAAATGGGACGCAGGTGGCGCTGTGGGTTAAAGCCTCAGTGCCTAGGGCTTGCCGATCAAAAGGTCGGCGGTTCGAATCCCTGCGGCGGGGTGCGCTCCCGCTGCTCGGTCCCAGCGCCTGCCAACCTAGCAGTTCGAAAGCACCTCCGGGTGCAAGTAGATAAATAGGGACCGCTTACCAGCGGGAAGGTAAACGGCGTTTCCGTGTGCGGCTCTGGCTCTGGCTCTGGCTCTGGCCAGAGCAGCGATGTCACGCTGGCCACGTGACCCGGAAGTGTCTCCGGACAGCGCTGGCCCCTGGCCTCTTAAGTGAGATGGGTGCACAACCCCAGAGTCTGTCAAGACTGGCCCGTACGGGCAGGGGTACCTTTACCTTTACCTTTAAGACAAAAAAAGTGTTTCTCCACCCAGTTTTAGTGCTGGCCAATGAATCGCATAATTGCACAAATCCTACATGAATAAACATACTGCTTCAGAGACTTTTGGAATATGCCTGAAAAAAATTAAATGTGTAGTATTGCAGGATCTATATTACCTTGAACATGTGTGCTTCTCCAGTGGAGGCTATTTTACCCACTTGCACATTGTCACTGATGATGCAGAAGGAAAAACCTGCACAAGCTGGCACTTGCACTAGGGACCAGGTGGCAGTCTAGAAGGAATGTACCACCTGTGACAATACAAATAGATGGCTGAACCCACTCATTAGTTGTTTGCTGCTATGCAGCCATGTGGTGGCCCCTGGCTGGCCTGCCAGCCATGGCTTTACTACTCACAAATGCTTCCCTAGCAGAGCCCAGACTGTTAAGCGCTGTCCTAAGGCCAAAGGGATACTTTGGCAGCCCAGGCTCATTAGCACCTTGTTGGGCTCATTAGCACCTCATCCCCTCACCTTGCAGAGCTGCTGATCATGCAGACTATGGTTGCAAAGTAATTGTGCAGTCATTTGATTGGCAGCAGGTGTGGAGTCATTTGCTATGATGCAATTGCTAAATCACTTGGCGGTGGTGGCGGAGGCAGCAGCTGGGATTGTGCCTCTGATTTCCTCTTCTGAAGCAATGGGGAGCAGAGAAGTACTGAACAAGGAACTTTGCCCAGGGGCAGGCAAAGAGCAAGAGAGAAGGAAGCTTTTGTTTAGCCTTTGCTCCTTGATTACCCTCACACAGGAAGCGAATTACAATCGCTCTGATTGCCCATATTGTGTTAACTATCCAAATACATGCAACAAAAAAGGAAGCCTACTCTGATATTAGGACAATTCTCTGCTAAGAACTCTTGTTCCTATTTTAACCCCTTCTCCCATTCTTTCTCTCTCAAAAATGAGATAAACTGAAGACAGCTGTTGTATTATAATTTAAATGTCCTTAAACCTATCTCTCCAAAATCACTGACTGCCTTATGTTTAAACTGAGATTCCCACCTTGAGACTTGTGTGCTTGAACACTCAGAGGTACTATCTGTCTGTGGAATTGGTTGTCTTGAACCAAAGAAAAGTACACTTGGGCCATCATCCTATACTATGAGAGTAACACAAAAACACAATGAGACTTCGGGAGAGATATGTATAGGATTGGCTTGTTAATACTTATGGTTAAACATCAGGCAAAAATATGTGGTTCCTTGAGATATCAAAGATTTTAGATTCTCTCCTATTTTACAACTGAAAGTCTCTGATGTTTCATCTCTCCCCAAGTCGCTCATTATTTTTTGATAGTAAACTTATATTATACCAGAGCTGTGAGTAGTTTTGTGGTTTCAGTTTTTATAACGGCTTTTCTTTTGCTACTTCTGTATTGGAAAACTTTGCACAGGCTTTTCCTGATGCATAAGGTTGGACCCTGTGGCAAAGGATTTCCATGTGTTAGTTTTATAAACCTCTTTTTATGGTATTGTTTTAGTGCTTTTATGTTTATTTGTACTGCTGTATGCCACTTAGAATTTTAAGAAATATTTTTTAGAAACAGTTTAGAAATATTTTAAATAAAATAAAAAGCAAACAAACACAGACAGACAGGTGCTAGTGGATGACACTAATTATCTAACTTAAATTTCTACACCAGATATTAGTTTGTTTACAGGTTCAATTCAAAGAGACAATTTAGGCTTCCAAAGCCTTAAACAGCATTAGGCCCTGAGTATCCCAAGGACCTCCTGCCAATCTAGCAGTTCGAAAACACGAAGTGCAATAGATACCACTCCAGCGGGAAGGTAAACGGCGTTTCCGTGTGCTGCTCTGGTTCGCCAGAAGCGGCTTAGTCATGCTGGCCACATGACCCAGAAGCTGTACGCCGGATCCCTTGGCCAGTAAAGTGAGATGAGTGCCGCAACCCCAGAGTCATCCATGACTGGACCTAACGATCAGGGGTCCCTTTACCTTTATCCCAAGGACACCTGTTCCTGTAGGAACTTGCTTGTGTATTAATATCATCTGCTTTGTGTCCCTTGCCGAGAGATTTAACATGGGTGTCAAGTATGGAATGAGGTCTGGTTTTTTGTTAGTGTCCAGCATACTCAACAAACATCTACATGACTAAAACTTTTTTATTTCCCAAGCTTTGGGAAGCATTTAATTTCCAATTAACTTTATATTTGTTTGTTTATTTTGACAATTTATACACCACTACAATTAAAAATGTCTCTAAGCTCCTGATTATTGATTTATTACTGCCATTTTACTGGCTTCTGTTGTCTTGCTATTTATTTATTGTAAACGATAACATTTGAAATTATAATAGACCCTGGAGTCAAAATAGGTGGCACAGAAATGTTTTAAACAGATATCAAATTTGGAAGAGAATGGTATGCATATATTCCATAATTATAGTTTCTCAGTTCCTTACCTGTAATGGTATCATTCAGTAATTGTACTGTAAGGTGTGCCAGCAGCTCTGCATCAGTTTTTATAGGCTTCAAATTGGCTATACTTTGTGGATTGTTTCATTTCTGACAGCAATATCTTTCCCTTATCTGAAATGCCTGTTATCTTTAGCATTTTCAGATACACGTGATTTCTCAGATAGCCAGAAAGCAATTGAACCTGAAATTTGATGTGCTGGAAACTACAGAAAAACATGTGATCATTTTCCCTACAGCATGAGAAAATTCTGAGGGAGGCACTTGAGCCTAACTTCTATTCAATTGCGAAGACCCTTTCAGGCCACACAATACACTGTGTCTTCTCCCTACTCTGACTCCATTAGGTGGCCCTGACTTGAAGGACCTAGGTACATATTTTCTAGCTGTTTTGTGGTGGTGTCATATAATATGCACTTGTGGTTATCTTCGGAAACCCATTGAAATGCTCTGATTTTTCAGAGCACGCTTGTACAAACTGCGTAATTGGCACAGAAATAGAAAAATGCAGCCTTGTGTACTTTATGCTGCATCAGTTTTCCTTGATTTGCCAGATCTGTGATGCTCCCTGATTAGACATCCTTTCATAGGCCCTTTCAGTTTCAAATCTCCTTTTGCTGAGTATTATTTTGCTGAGTATTATTTTCAGAGGAGAACCTGCAACAGTCCCGTGTGGCCTGTCTGTTCTAACATTAATTAATTAATGGTTTAATTAGCCAAAGGCCTGGGAGAAGACTGCCTGCTGCCTAAAGATATGTAATGAAGGCACCAGGTGAGCCTTCCTGGGGAGAGCATTTCACAAATAGGGAGCCATCACAGAAAAGGCCCATTCTCTTGTTGCCTTCTGGACCTCTCATGGAGGAGGGACAGGAAGAAGGACCTCAGATGATGATTGCAGGGTCTGGGTCAGTTCCGGTGGAGAGACGCTGTCCTTGAGGCAGCCAACCTGGAGTCTTATTCTCCAAATCTATCACTTTGCTTTGATAGTTCTGCTTGCCATGTTTGGACTATCCCTTGCTGTTTTTCCATGCCGTAAGCTCTGTGCCTTTAATATCTGCATGACATGCAGAAATTCAGTAAGTAGAAATTTCCCTTGGCATGGGGATCCAGTGATGGAATGAGATGCACTTCTGTAATTTCTGCATGTGATGCAGTTGGCCACAAAGCATTTGCCAGGGGAAAGGTGGCAACCCTAGCTGCCGTGCTCAGAGTTTTGAGGCATACACTTCTTCTACAGAACAATGAGATGCAGATGCCAAGCTGTCTTTGTGGAACTTTTGACATGTTTGGCTATGCAGCCTGATCTGTTTCTCAATGCTGAGTCACTGTCCAATCAGCTCACCTTCTCTGGCAAACTTTCTGCATTTCTACATTCTGTTCTTTATTTCTTCTGGATGATCTGGAAATAGGTTTAGCACTTGGAGAAGTGGGAAGTCCTCTTGTGCTTTTCATGGCTGCATGATGTGACAAGCCCCTCTCCCCCCAAAAAACCATTGAAGCCAGAACTGCATAGCTAGCGTGGTGCACTGGTTAAAGTGTAAGCTATGGAGGTGGAAAAACTGGAACCCAAATGAAAGTCAATGGGTAGTGTTGGGCATTTCACTGTTTCTTAGCTTAATGGTTAACATACCTTGTAGTCTATTGCATGGCTAAAACATGCCTCTGATAGGTATGGGGGACAAATTTAGTTCAGGTTACATTTAAAGGGAAATCTACAAAATTTGCAGTTTCCGAAACAACATGTGAATCAAAACAGGGACCATAGCTCAGTTGGTTAGAGTGTGGTGCTGATAATGGCAAGGTTGCCGGTTTGATCTCTGTATGGGACAGCTGCATATTCCTGGTTGAACTAGTCACTAGATGATCCTCAGGGTCCCTTCCAACTACAATTCAGCCACCCTTCAAAACCCAGAATTTTATGAATTTTGCAATACAGTTCTCCAGCCAAGTGATGTGTACAAAAATGCATATACTAGGATGAAGTGTGCATACAATGTATATATAAATGGAAATAAAATACAGAAATTCATTTTATTAGGGAAAGGTGCTTTGGAAAACGTATGTATGAGGCAAAAATGCATAGAAACCTAATTGCTCTCACAGACCCTGCCACCCTCTACATTTCTGCTATTGAGTGAAGCTAGCATTATAAATGATGCTGGTGCTTCCCATCCTTACCAAAAAAAAACTCTGGAGGCAGAGCAGAGGTGTTGTGGGGGTGATATCTGCCTGCCTAGTCCCTCAGCCTGGCCTCATGCCATTTCTACACCTATGGATGCTGCTGCAACAGCTGCTGTCCCAAACCTTTCACAGCTCCAACTCGGCTGCCCTTCAGTGCCTGCAGCCACAACGCCCCTTTTGCACATTCTTCTGCTGCTGTAACTAGGAGGTGATTTCCTACTCTGGTGAGATTTGCTTGGGCATGCTGGAGTGGGGGAAGAGGAGAGGATTACAGTGGAAGCAAGGAAAGGACAACAATTACATTGTTGCTTAGATGGGGGAAGGGAAGAAAAGAAGCCCTGACTTGGAAAGGCATCTGTTAACCCCCTTGAGGGGCACAACAAAAGTGGCTCTGGGCCTTGTTCTGAATACTGATGCCCTAATCTAATGTTGCCTGTTGTAGAGCACTGGGAAGAGGCTGTTGAGAGTGTATTCAAATATTTACCAGAGGCATGCAGTAAAGGCCTCATGGGGAATTGCAAGTTTGAATGCATCCTTATATTAAACTCTCTTTGCACGTGCAAAAACAGCGAGCTCGGGGAGAAAGTTTAGCTAGAGTTGCACAGGGATGTTTTGATTTGCTGTGTGTGTGTGTGTGTGTGTGTGCGCGCGCCTTCATCAATGTAATTACTCTATTTGTATATTAAAAGTGGCAGAGTTTCTTTCTGGAAGGGATTAATTGACTGAGACTTTGTATTTGGTCATGTCACTCAATACACTTACATGCTGCTGATTAGCATCTCTTCTTCCTGCCTTGCCCAACAGGCACAACCCTTTTCTCACAACTCTTTCAATGTATAACAGCTGCCATTGTGAATCAGTATGTGCAGATTTTCAGCTAGGTTGAGCCAATCATGTGGATGGTTGTACAACACGTAAGTGCATGCAGCAGCATGCAGAAAGTAGATCTGTGCCAAATTTGCATGTCACATCAGCATTCACACAAACAGCTCAGTTCATTGCAGCACAGCTAAGGTCAGCATGGATGGACTAAAATCCATGTACTCAAGGGGTCCTGAGAAGGGGCTTTCAGTCATGTCCCTCCTGGGATAATGCAAATAATGACTTGACCCTGCGGCCAGGATACAGAAGCTTGCAGGACAAATCAATTACCATATAAATAGCTCTGGGGCTCTGCCACACACACAGTGAGGGGAGTAATGGAAGGCTGTTCACTGAAATTGAAAGTGAGCAAAACAGCAAATATTAGGGAAGCAGACTGGAGGCAAATAGAGTTTCAAGGAAGGTGCAACATTGCTAAACAGCGTCAGACTCTTGGGCTGAGCCTTTCTCTTCTGCTCATTTCAGAATCGAGTGGCATAACTATAGTTGGATGCTAGACTCTACGTTATCTCCCTTACACATAATCAATTGGTGGTTAGCTTCCAATAAAAGGGTCTCACTCCGTGCCTGGTACGCCTTTTCACTAGTCTCAGATTTATTGGTAAGTTATTTTATTTTGCCATTTTGTCTCACTTTTCTCAGTGGCTAAAGGAGCTTACAGGATATAAAAACAACCAACCCTAACATTTCAGTAAAATGCTCAATAAATAAAACGTGTCACATCAAAACCAGTGAAAGCAAAGCTGTGGTTTGCTGTGGTTATTTATTGATGAAGGACAGTCACTCTGCACGCATCTACATGTCTTGCCTTTATTTGTTTACATGTTTCAGGCTCATGTCCTAGATAAACATGTCACAGATGGGTCAAAATAGGCATATGTGGCTCCTGTCTGGTAGAAACTGACTCACCTGTCCTTCCCATGGAGATAACAAACCAGAAAGCTTTGATCAAGGAGATCGGAATGTGAAAAAGTAGATGTATTGTATATATTGTAGTCTGGCACTTATACAGTCCTTTTCCATTTATGTAATGTTACACAGTTCTCTCAGTTATTCTTAGAACAATCCTGTGAGATAAGAAAGAAAGAGAGAGGGAGAGAAGCTTGTCCAAGGCTACTCATTAAACTTTATAACTGAAGAGGAATTTATAATACTCTGCCAGGACCAAACCAGACGTGACATTATTCGTGTCTTTAGCTCTTAGCTCCTATGCCTGCATGTGACTGGGAGAAGCTAGGTTAGCTCTTCACCTTCATCATGGTTATAATAGTGATTGCCCATTGGTGCTATTTGCAGTGCGGGGGGGGGGGAGAGCTCCCATCGATGCTAGTGGGAGCATTTTCACAGTGGGTCAACATCTTCACTATGATCCCAAAGTCTTGTTCCTTGTCAGTCACTGCTAGTTCAGACACTATGAGCACATATATTAGAAATTAAGATTTTTGCCCCAAGATCACTTTATGCTTGTTTACATTTAATTGCATTTGCCATTTTATCACCCATTTACTCAGTTTGGAGAGGCCCCTTTGGAGTGCTTCATAAGCCTTTTTTGTTTTAATGACCTTTAACAATTTAGTATCATTAGCAAACTTGGCCAGTATCTGGAGGGCAAAGTCTTGAGTCCAAGCACTTTTACATAGTTGACCTAATTGGTCATCTAGATGCTTACATGTATAATAGCATCTGGTATTTAAATGCTCAGCCTGATTACTGTTGTTCAGTAACACCACACAACAGTTTTAAGGTTTAGGAAAATCCTAACGATTAATAAGTATTTTCAGAGAGTCTTTCCTAATGCTTGATTACATCTTATGTATGTTTCATGGGCTTCTCTAATCCTTATCTTATACCTGTCATGGGACACTTGTTCTAGTAGTGGAAAATGCATCTTGCTAGTGCAGGAAGAAAATGCAGCCTGGCTCACATTTTCTAGGGTTTGCAGGTTATTCCCACTCATGTTTCTTTCAACAATGCGGTGGAGCAGGCTGGGAACAATAATTGCTTGGCCATTACAGCTAATCCAGCTAGCTGTTTCTCATGTTCCCAGGTGGACAATGTATCATTGGAATAGTATTTTTTTTTGGGGGGGGGAAGTCATTTCTTTGTCTTTAGCAAGGGTGAACTTAGCCATTTTGCTGCAGGTACCATTAACTCTCCACTTACTTCTCACTTTCCCTCCAGGATTCTCATTCATCTTCCTTCCCTTGAAATAATGCACCTAGAGGGGGCGGGAAGCACATCCAAGATGGTGCCAGACACTTGGGAAGGGATATACAATAACCTCCTTTATGGAGGTCACCTGTCATGGATGCTTTAGCTGAGATTCCTGCCTTGCAGGGGGTTGGACTAGATGACCCTTGGGGTCCCTTCCAACTCTACAATTCAATTATTTAATTATTCTAAATAAGGGGTTATTTGGAATGGCTGTAGTATTTATTACGGCACTGGAATGCAATAATTAATTCTGAAAATGGGAGAAGGTCTTAAGCTATTATGACTATCAATGCTGTAACTAGTACCTTGAACCAGTACCTCAAAACACATCATTAGTTGTTATCAGTAGGGCTTTATGTATCAGTAGCTAAATAAATTGTTCCAACAGTGAAGATGCATGCTCCCAATAACTGCCACTTGTCGAGAGTCTGGCTACATCATTCTAGAGCAGCAGTTCTCAACCTGTGGATACCCAGATGTTGTTGGACTACAACTCCCATCATCCCTGAGCTCTGGCCTTGCTATCTAGGGGTGATGGGAGTTGTAGTTCCACAACATCTGGGAAACCACAGGTTGAGAAAAGCTGTTCTAGAGCAAGTGAAGTTTCCAAACAGTTTTAAAAGGTGGCTCCATGCACAGTGCATTACAGTCATCCATTGAGGTATAACTTGGTGTCATCAAGGCCAGATCTGACACCTCAGGGAATGCTGGGTTTTGGCACCCAAACTTCAACTGTGTAGAAGCACTCCTGACCAGGAGCAGCACCATCTAAGGCAGATTGAGTTCCTATACCTTGATCTGCCCAGTTCTGTGGGCCAGGAACACTTCCATCATGTCTGGATTAAGTTTCAAATCCTGTGGGAGATGTTGCTTCCTGCTATTAAGAGCAGGGTGGTGGAGCTGGTAGGAACAGAGGCCAAGAATGGTATATTTCTGAACAATTTGTTCCTAAGTTTTATCCCCCCCCCCCAATTTGTTCCTTAAAGTTGCTTCCTTACGTTGCATGCAGTGGTGGAGGAAGCTTCTCTGGCACGCGCCCAGTGGCGCATGCATGGCACCCGTACGGAGTGTGCATATAAGCAGTGGCGGAGGAAGTGTCTCTGGCACCTGGTGCGGTGCGCCGAGGGGGGGTCGAACCGTTCGGCGGCGCATGCGCGGCAGCCTGTATGGACGCCGTGCAAGTGATGACCATACTGTTGGTGCACACACCCTCGGCCGCTCTACAGCTGGGTCACCAAGTGTGGCCCCCTGCCCCCCCCCTTTGTATGCCCCTGGTTGTATGGAGCTTTCAGCACATCTCATGACCTAAAGTCAGCCTTGTATTTGTGCTCCCTCCATTCCCAAATTAAAACCTACTGTATACTATCAAGAGACCAACATGGTTTGACTCATGCTTGCGTGATTGGATGATAGAAATCCAAAGCAGTGAAACAGTACCCTGGGCCCACACTTTAGAGCTACGTAGGAGTGCCTGGCGTGCTCTGGTCCATGGGGTCACGAAGAGTCAGGCACAACTAAACGACTAAACAACAACAGACAAATCCAGTGAGGTGACAGCTGTTTCTCCTGTGAATGTATTCTCAGCTCTGGCCAAATCATGCTGGTACAATTTGAGGGCACGTGTCACTCATGTGACTGCTGCTTCCTTAATTGTTTTGTGTTACATTTTCTCTGTGTAAGTGGAGTTTGCCACAATATACAGTGGATGCTCAGGTTGTGAACATGATCTGTGCAGGAGGCACATTCGCAACCCACAGCATTCGCAACCCACAGCGCCACATCTATGCATGTGCGGGTCGCGATTTGGTGCTTCTGCGCATGCGCAAAGTGCAATTTAGCTCTTCTGTGCATGGGTGAGTGCCGAAACCTGGAAGTAACCCGTTCCAGTACTTCTGGGTTCGGCGTGGTGCGCAACCCAAAAACGCACAACCTGAAGTGTCTGTAACCTGAGATATGGCTGTATATCGGGCAACCGTCCCTCAACATGGTGGTAGTCCAATGCTCCAGAGGGCATCTGTCTGATAAGAGGGCAGTAGACACACATGAAAACAATACAGACTGATTTGGACCTCCACCTCTGGCTGTGCTTGCTGCCTGATGTGGAACTTTCAGCTCACCTCATGATCATCAGCTTTACCTCTGTGTCTTCTGCATTTACAAACTGAACCTGCAGTCCACCAGCAGCTAAAGGTCCTCTAGACACCAGTGTTGGTAGGGGCATTTTCTTGCAGCAGCAGGGATGGGCCACAGTCCTGCCTTGATGAGCACCAGGACCCTATTCATCCCCAGCCATTACTGCCTGAAAATAGAGAGCTTGTGGCATGACAGTGAGGCTGTGTGGGCGAAGGGGATGAACTCAGGCTTTGGCTTGATAGCTCTTGTATTATACCCCGCGGCTGACTGCTTGTTACTTACATCATGAGCTGATGCCTGGCTGAGGGAGTACCTACTTCTCCAGGTGTTAGCTGCTTACATGTTTCTGTCAATCACAAGCTTTTCCAGAAAGGAGCCAACTCTGCTTTTACAACCGGGTGGGCAACTGCAGTTGGCTACACCTAATTCAAAATGCAAAGGCATCTGTCAGTCTGTCTAAATCTCTGACAGCCACATCTGGCCAATTTGCACATTTCAGGAGGGTGTTCTTTACTGAAGGGCAGATGCCAATGAATTTTAGGTGAAAACTGATAAACCTGTAATGATTTTTATGGGAAATTAGCATTTTGAATGGGAATATGTTTGCAGAGAAGAAAGCTGCTTTGTAGGCAGAATATCACATGACTGGCCCACAGTAAAGCATGACTGGGAGCAGAAGTATAGTCCTTGGAACAAAATGAGTTGCCTTTCCTTCTGAGATGCTCCTATGATCTCTGCATGAAGCCAGCTCTGTGCACTGCAGTGCCTATGCCACTTCCTATTAGTCATGTTGCTTGGTAGAGAGTCAGCAACTGCTGAAACACCACACACATCTGGACTGAGCAGATCAGGAAAGGTGGGGGGAAGCTCTGGAAACTGTAGACCAGGTATGGGGAATCTTTGGCCTTCCAGATGTTCCTGAACTGCAACTCCCATCATCCCTGGCCATTGCTTGTGCTTGCTGTGGGAACTATAGTTCAGCAACTTCTGGAATGAGAAAGGTTCCCCACACCTGCCACCACACCTAATATCTCAGTGGTGAGGGAAAGTTATTAACATGCACAGAAACACTTGTCGTCGTCCCCCCTCCCTTTGGCTTTGCATATCCCAGGGCTAATACTAAAAACAGGGTGTGGAAGGGGAGCACCTTGCAATTTATTTCCATTTTCCTCTTACTCCTTGAGAGGAAGTAGTAAAGTTTGCTTGCTCCAGCATTTACTAGGCACCACTACTGGGGTAACACAGAGAAAGGAATAAGATGGGGCTGGGAGGTAAAATGGCAGCCTTATGTAAGTGGTGTAGGGTGCAAAGTTGGAAAGTCTCACTGCGCTAGTCCCAATTGTGAGCACAATTATTTAATTGAATACTGACCTTAAAGTGCTGTTCATGAGGCTGCCTCTGAAGACCTCTCAGCTACTGAAGCTGGTTTAAATTACATCACCTTGACTAGGTACTTACTAGGATTGGGCAAATGACACGTATGTCACACTGGCTTCCAGTCTGTTTATGAGCACGGTTCAGCAGGGATTGGGGCCCAAGTGCCTTCATAATCTCTTTCCCCTATACGAACCTACCCAGAATTAAGATAATCCTTGGAAGTTGTTCTCTCAATTGCTCTGCCATATGAGGTTAGGTGGGTGATTAGCAGACACAGGGCCTTCTTGGTTATGATAGTGCCCTGGGTTTGAAACTCTGTCCCCAATGAGATGTGTCTGGCTCACTTGCGAAGACTTCTTATTTGTTCAGGCCTTTTAGATCTGTTAAGTATTAATTTTGTTTAAGCACTGGAAAACTGCCTGCTCTGCTGCCTGATGCTTTAATATTGTCTTTATTGTCTTTTACATTGTTTTACTGTTTCAGAATTATTTTGTAATTTGCTCTGGGAGCCTTTTTGGACTGAAGAGCAGGATATTTAATATTCTGAAGGAAATAAAGGCTCCTGAACCAATGAAAGCTCCCTCAAAAATTATTTGGGTGTCAATTAAATGGGGGCTGCAGTCCTGTGTCAATGTGATTAAAGTTCAGTGTTCTTTTAGTTCTGACACATGCAGATTTAGGACATGCATATCTCATTGATCATGTAACCCACACAAAACCAGGTAATATTAGCCAGTATATTGTAGCTTGCTGCAGAAGTGAACTTTATTTGATGTTGACTTGGGATGTGATTGCTGAGAGGTCACAGTTCTTATTGCATCTACATAAGCAATAAATCTGTTAACAGGACAGACAACATGTATCCTCTTGCCTGGGTCACCCAGTCCACTGACCCAGTCCACTGACTTAGCACTGAATTGCTCTATGCTAAGCAGGATCCTAAATGAATGTTGCCACATTCCAAAAATGCACTTAGAAAGCATATCTGAGCCATTTATCTCAGACCACTGACACCAAGAGCCACAGAGTAAAATGACACAAAGAATGTAGCACAGAGAAGTTGCTGAGTGACATGCTGTTTAATTGAATCAGGGAGGCCTAATGCCCCATATTTTGGAAAAGCCATTAGAAAACCATAGCCCTGACTAGAGACTATACCTTTCCAAGCAGAAAGGGGATGCATGGGCTCTTGTGAAGCATTTAAGTTATTATGGCAGCAAGAGATATTCCAGGGAGCCTGTAGGCATACACAGTCCTGCTCTTCCCTAGAAAATACGTAATCCTCAACCTTTCCTTCATGAACAACACCAGCAGCTGGGCAGGTGCCATGTGTCTTGAGAAAATTACTTAGTAACCTGCCCAAGCATGTATGTACACATGCGTGCAAACACTGTGCTTGGCCTGGTTGCTGCCTTGCCAAAACAAGCAAGCTCCTTTCCAGGAACCTCCACATTTGCAGAAAGCCATAGTTTAGTTTTCCATGTCATGTGAACCAGACCATTGGCAAACTCATACAATTAATGTCCACTGTGCAAGCTTCACAAAAATGTTTGCAAGTGGTGATTTATTTACATGGATATGTCTTAACAAACAAACAAACAAACAAACAAACAGGTGCAAGGGAAGAGTGTGAGATGTCAGGAATGCATATGAAACTCCAAATGTCTGTAATTGATTCTCAAGAACTAAGGCTTTAAGGTATAGCAGGAGTGGAGGTTTTGGTGAGACCAACATGCTCATTTTAATCACATTGGTAATTATCTTGGTATACCAGGAGAGGGGGAGGGTAAAGGCCACCTCAGAGCCTGCTCCGGCCAGCCGCTCTACCACCAGAGGGCCATGTACTTACCCACTGCCCCCATGCATTCCAGGGGAGAAAGAGAGGCAAGCAATGGAGACATCAAGCAGATCTATCTCGCCCTCACTCCCACCCCCAGTCATTCTTTTACCAACCACTGGCCTGTGGGAAGGATCCTTTTGGCTTTTTAATTTGGTGATAATGGCTTTTTAAAACAAATAGTTCAATGTTATCTTTAAGCCACTTTGGAAATATTTGTACCCTGAAAGGCAGAATGTAAATAATTGAAATGAATGAAGGATTCTAGGAGAAGGAAGCGGAGTTGGAAGGAAGAATGGTCTCCAAGGCTGCACAGTATTTTCAGCCCATCCTGATCTGAGCAGCAGAGAGATGCTTTGCTTCTGGGACTGTATTCACCATTCTTATCTTCATTGGTACCTGCTTTTAAGAGAAGTAACTCCCTTTCCTTTGAAATTATTATTATTTGTTACCCCATAGCTTGCTTCCCCTTGCCCTGGAAGCTCCCACACGTGACCTCCCTGATGTCATAGATAGCTTGTTCCCATGAAGAGCAGGAGCGATGAAGTCACAGAGGAAGACTGGCACAGACATCACAGGGGGAGGCGTCGGCAAACGTTCCTTTAGAAAAGCCAAGAGATATTATTCATCAATCAGAATTCTTTCATCAGTTAACAGAATTAATTTTAAGCACCATTTGATTTTAAAGAGCTGGAGCCTGCTGCCACAAGAGACTCCGAACAGAGTGCAAATGCAGCTTTTTAGAAGCAGATGATTGAGAGCTGAGAGTCTGCTATTAGGCTGCCACCTCCCCTCCCTGCTATGAAAGTGCTTGAAACGGCAGAGCTTTGCTCTCCATTCAGTTTTCTGACAGCCGCTGGCATGGAAGATGCTCTCGCTCTTGCACGGCACAGCGATGCAGATGCACCAGGGGTGGGGAGGAAAGCAACCACTTTGCCTGAACCCCTGATTGCTGGGGAGATAGCCACCTGACGCCTTAAGGCCTCAGCAGTTGCAGGGAGGGTGTAAGGCATAGCATTGGGCATGTTTGTTCCAGCCACATAGCAGGACTCCCGTGAGAGGTGTTGCATGCAGGAGGCATGTGTTCTGCAGGCTGTCTGCCAGACCAGGCCCAAATGCACCTGGTGCCTCGATCTGTGGCCGCTCCCTCTGAATCAGCAGTACCTCTCCTCTCGGCAGTACTGACTCCATTGCTCCCTCGTGATGTGTCAAGCTGTGTTAGCTATTCATTTCTTTAACGAATCCTGAATGTTCCCAAACAATTGTGCAGGCGGCTCCATGCAGGCTTCCAAAGTGTTATCTAAAGTGCTGACAGCTAGCTCTGTTCTGAAAACTTGGGTGGCCCTAGCAAACCTCCCTGGGCATGGAATGCAGTAACGTTGAGTGACATGGACAGGACCCTCCAGACCCTTGGAGACCTGGATTTACCAGAGCTTGGAGGGGCTTTCCTTTCACTTTGGCTTTCTTGCCATTCCGTGTGCTCACAAACTAACAAAGTCGTGTTGGTTTATCAAAGGCCATATATATTGCTCTTCCTCTTCCAGTGAGGAGGTGCCTGGAAGGAGGAGTTGTTGTCCTGGAGGTGCTTAGTGAATCCCCAGGTAAATAATCTGATTATTAAAAAGGTCCTGTTGGTGCAGTATAGCCAGAACTTCTGGTGGTGATAGGCCCTTTATACTTTTCTGGAATGCATAAAGGAGATAATGGAAGGGAATTGCTGGCTGAAGAGTGTAGCCACATCAGCAGATCTCTGTCCAGTAGATGCAGGAATAGGATGGCACTGATATATGCCAGTTAACCCACAGACAGATTTGTGGATGTCTCACAAGCTGGTCTCCTATGCTACAAAAGCTGTTTCTATTGTCTCAGTAGTCCAGCTATTCCTAGGTTGCCAGATCCTTTGGGCCTTTCTATGCAATGTTTTCTTTTCATGCAGCTGTAATTCAGTTGTGTGTGATTCCTGATTCCTGATTCTACTATTGTGTGAAAGCTACATTTCCCCTGTGGAACCAGAGACCTGAAAAGACAGCTACAGTGGTACCTTGGGTTACAAACACCTTGGGTTACAAACACTTCGGGTTACAGACTCCGTTAACCCGGAAGTAGTACCTCGGGTTAAGAACTTTACCTCAGGATGAGAACAGAAATCGCTCATTGGCGGCCGTCGGCAGTGGGAAGCCCCATTAGCTAAAATGGTACCTCAGGTTAAGAACGGTTTCAGGTTAAGAACAAACCTCCGGAACAAATTAAGTTCGTAACCAGAGGTACCACTGTATTTCACAATAAGTTTGGCCCTGATTTTGGAGTTTTAGAGATGGCAGAAATTGTGACAGCTGAATTGTGAATTCAAACTGTACACTGGCTGCATCTGAAGATAATTCCTGGGCATGGTGAGAGTGCCTGAGAGTAACCCAAGTTGAGCTAAAACCTGGTCATCAAACAGAAGTCTGAGGATTTGGCTAACCACTCAGGAAGCCTACTTTTGTCTTTGTGGCCAATGCCTAGAGTGAGAAGGTCAAGCACCTGTGCTGAGAGGTGCTGGGGTTGGGCTTCCAATACATAATTAATACAGGGCTCACCCAGACTTCCTTTTGTGCCACACTTTCCAGGTCTGTGTCTGAGCAGGTTTGGTTTTGTCCCACCACTTCCCCTGGGAAAACCAGCTGTTTACTGCTAAATCAGAACAAGCACCAATCTGGGGGGGGGGTGTGTGTAAAAAATCCAATTGCCATTCAGAAGTATACAATGGATTTTCCCAGGGAAAGCGGCACGACCAAACCCCCCCCCCACCTGCTCAGAACTGGAAAACGGCAGACTTGTTCCTGGAAAGCACAGCACAGAAGGAAGTCTGGATGAGCCCAAAGTTTTGGTCATGAGTGGTCTAATGCCCGGGAAAGTTTCACTCTGCACTTCAGAAGCAATCTGCATTCATAACCTCTTTGTTCCTGCCCTCCATTTAGTCACAGATCATTGTTCCCTGCATGCTGCCTGGCATTGTTCTGTGGGATTTTGGCATGGCGTGGCTCCTGTGCAGAATCTAAGAGTTCCCTGGCCTGCTCTTGCATTGAGACATCACTAAGGGCAAACTAGATGTGCTTGGTGTAGTGGTTTAAAAAATAAAAAATCTTAATGAATGTGGGGCTGCTGAAGGGGGAGCCTGATCATGTTTGTGGTGTTGAGGGGAGAAGGGAGGGAGGATTAACTCTTTGTTCTGACTATGGTCCCAAATGAGATACACTAGGAATCTGTATTTATGTGTGTGCATGCGTGCACATTCCCGGGCTAGCTGTTTGTAATGGGAGGAAAACTCCATTGGCTCTGGCTGTTTATAAAACTTAAAAGCATCTACAGAATGCCAAGCTATGGGATAAAAGTCATGTCTGATTTGGCCCTTGGACTATGTCTACAAGGATGCTTTCAATGAACAAAAATTAGGGAAGTTGCTTGGCAGCTACTCGAGAACATAATGTTCTTGACCGGAATGGACAGCAAGTTCAAATGCAAAGGTGGAAGCAAAGGTGAGAAACTTGTGGCCCTCCGGATGTTGCTGGACTCCAGCTCTTATAAGTTCCAGCCAGTGGTCAAGGATGATGGAAGTTAAAGTCCACCAATGTCTGGAGAGTCGCAGGCTCCTCTCAGAATGGGCAAAGAGGCTTTAAATAAACAAAAAGCGGCATAAAAAATGGTTACAACATAATATATCATCTGGTGGGCCCTGCTTCCAAATTTTGCACTAAATTGTCAAAGTGAGAACGTGAACAGTTTGCATTCTAAGTAGAAGCATGCTCAGAGTAGAGGCAAGAATTTATTGGGCATCCCCTTGCCTAGAAGGAAAGAATGGGGAGACTTACCACTGTAGCAGTCAGCTATATTTCAGGGCTATTTGCTTTATTATTGAATCTTATCATCAATAACTTTCCATAGGCCCAAGCTGAAAAGCAAGCATAAAGTTAAATTGACCCTATCCAGTGCTACTATCTAACTCTGTCTCTGACCTGTATGGAAGAACGAATGAGTCTAAAAAGCATGACCAGCAACAGCAGTGAATGGAGTGGACGGTGTGGTGTTCCCCAGCCAAAGGTGGCTGTGCTCCCCACAGCTTGTCCCAGCAAGCACTACTGCCTCTGGCTGTGGAGGTAGAGCTGCTACCTGTTAAAGTGGAATGTTAAGCCAATACACAGCTTCCCCATATTTCAGGAGTGCAGGCGCTCTGTTGCCATTGCTCTATTGCATGGTTAGAGGGGAGGGCTGGAGGGTACTCAAGACTCCCGTGCTGAGGTATGGTAATTCCCTCTTTAGTGGGCCAACTCCTCATGTACCAGTGGTGGGTGCCTCCTCCTTGCAGTCTCAGATTCAACAGTGTAGGTGAACTTTGTTTTGGACAGGTGTTTGTAGAGTCCTTAGGGGCCTGGGAACACAAGACTTATCCATGTGGCTTTCCTGTCTTTTGATGTGATGCGCTGTGTGTTGTAGTGAGCTCCAGTGCTGGTGTACGGCTCAGACGAATTATATTTAGATGCACCATCTATTATGTTGGCATAATATTACACTGGAGCAGGAAACTGAAATCATCCATAGGATTCTTACTAAACTTTCTTCCTCTCCTGTCACACCCAGTCCCTCCCCCCTTCGTATTGTGATGTCCATCTCAGGTAGAAATGCACCAATGGTAGTCTATTGCCAACGTAATGGTATAGTGTCACTCATGTGAATTCACTTGACTGGCATGCCTGCTTTTGTATTCCTGGTGCAAGGAATGATCCTCTCCCACCCAGTGAGGCTAATGAGTGGATCAGAATGCTTTTTGAGGTGTCTTTACTGACATTTGGGAAAGTTGACCCTCACACCCTTTAAACTATAATGTTTTTTGCTCCTGTTCAATTTGAGGATATGCATATTTGTGGTTGGCCATTATAATTTGCCATCATAATTCTTAGCTTTGGCAGTTCATTTCTTCTGTAAAATCACAGCACCTTGTAATAAGGAACGGGAGCGTCTTCCCATAGCAAATGCAGCCTAGTGTCTGGTGAGCACACTGGGTGACAGGTTTCATTCCACCCCCCCAACCAGCCACCAGCACTTTAGAAGCTATTATAAAGCAACTCTCAGAAGTGTCCATGGAAGGAGATGAGCAATTTGGCTTTGCTGATGCTTCTGGCCTGCTTGCCCTGCACACAGGTGTCCTTCTGGAAGACTAACTGTCTGATCAACTGTCTAACCTAGGGAAGGCAGTTCCTGGGCAACATGCAATGTGAAATTCCTTAGGTGCTTAGCATCTGTCCTCCCTGGTTTTTGGCAGAAGGATTATGCCTTCCCTGCCTTTGTTCAGTGCTTAGGTGTAATGGTGCTCTCAGGAAGATAGTTTCCCCCTTGGGCTCCTCACAGTTTGAGTGCTCTTGATGGGTACAGCAAACATTCCTCCAGCGAAGGCACAGCAGGAATTTGCACAAGCTGCTGGGATGTAATGCTGGTGCTTTTGTCAGGAGTGTCCACATTCCACTGTGCTTATCTCTGCCCTTCCCTCCCTCCCACTCCTTCACATGCCATTCTCAGCCCAAAGTCTGAGGGGGCTGTTCTTGGCTGGGAGTGAGCGCCTGAGCAGGGGTCAGCCCAGGGACATTTCCCCCTGGCCCCACATCCCATTAAAGAAGACAGTGACTGATGGTGGAAAGAGCTCATTACCAGGAGAGAGTTTCCCACAGAGAGGGGCAACTGCACCTGTGAGGGGAGGGGGGAATAAAAAAACACCAGCAGTCAAATAGCCTCAGCTACAACTTCCCTCTTACTATTCCAGACAATTAGAGAGGAGGCAGAGGCCTAATGGAAAGAAAAGTGGAAGTAGTCATAGTTGTAGTGGATATATTATTGGTATTCATAATAAATTATGGTGAGGCTGATAATACCTAGGTCTTTAAAGTGCCCAGTAATCTTGTCTGTAACCCTGTATCTGTATTATTATCCCCATATTACAAATGGGAGGCTGAGGCTGAAAAGAATGATGACTTGCCAAAGACTCTTCAGTAAGTCCATGGGCTGAAATCAGATCTGAACTTGGACTTCCTGATTCACACAGAACACTTTACAACACCAGCTCTCAGGAGAAACTGAATGTTGCAAGGCGAAGGTGGGGTGCCCCATGCCATATTTGCAATGCAGGCGTTAGGGGTGCATTAGGAGGGGGAAACCAGCAAGCAGGAAGGAGAAGGAACTTAATTCCCTTGTTGGCTGTCTTTTTCCTGCAAGTGGCCTTTGAGTGGTTTTAACCCCCCATGGGTTCCAACTGGAGTACATAGCTGTGACCTCATCAGATGCATCTTGGAAAATGTGTGTATTTCATGGGTTTTAAAAGGGGCAGGCCACAGTAACTATCACAGCACAGTCTGTAGAGATCTGCACTTAACAATTTGTGCAGCTCCCTACATCATACGTACATGTGAACATGGTGGACACATGCATAAATATACATGGCTGTCCCTAACACATCCAGTTTGGCCCTAAGCTTAAGTACCAGTATAACATTATGGGAATTCCAAAAAGCACAACAAAAACAAAACCTGGTGTAATTCACTTTCATTACTGGCTGGTTTATTTTTCATCTGGCAATAACAGAGAATCTGTTCCACACCATAACACTCCTACCTCTCCAGCAAGTATGCTCTGTGAGGCAGAACTCAGGATGGATGTGCAGTGTAACAAAGGATAGCAAGCTTGTGTACAAGAGCACATTTTTTGTACTCATTTCAATGTGTGTTCTGCGTGGCAGAGCATTGATTCTCATACAAGTCACCTGTCGTGTTCAGAGGAGCCTGACCAGAAGGCATCTGTTGCATGAAGCAGAGCAGCAACATGACACACCTGCTGAGGTCAAAGCAATCTCGCCCAGCATGCCTGCAACAGGCAGCAGGTACTTCTTCAGCCAGCTGGGGCCAAGGCATGGTGCACCTGTGCTGTGTGCAAGGACTTGGAAAACGTACAACATCCACATCCCAGAGCCGTTCTTACTTTTGCACAGTTGCAGCTATATATGCTTTATGAAACTTCAGTGTAATAGGGTAGCTATCTTTCTGAACTAGCAGCATTATCCATCAGCATTCATCCAAGAGCCCTCTGCCTTTTCCAGTGTATGGGGGAACAGCCTCATTTTTCAAACCACAGCTAGAGCACAAAACGCTCAATACCTATAGAGTTTTACATGCCTCCACTACACAGATTTGTCTAGTCCTATACTGAGGTGCATGTGGAGGGACAATAGGCATTTGCCTGACGTCTATAACTTTAGTTAGGCAAAGTTGTTTTTGAGTAAAGGGCTGCCCCCATCACATCATGGCTCTAAGCTGGAAGTGATGGCAGCCTGACCTGTATCTTAGAACATGGTTCATGCAGCAGTGCTGTGAAGCAGGATGGAGCAAAGTGAAGCAAAAAAGGCAGAAGGAGAGAGGTACTTCTCACAACTGCTGCTTCCCCACTCTCATAAGTGACTTTCCCAGCAGCTATGCTTTCCCACGTTGGGTTTCCTTCTGTTCTTGGAACCCAGATGGGGGAATTGCAGCCAGGGAGGGGAGAGAGGGGTTCAAGGGGGAAGTGATTTGCTGGGGAAGTTCAGCAACCCTCTTAACACATGCTGTTGGTGCTTTGCTTTAAATCACCCCATCCTTTACAGCTGTGCAGCTGGCCTATTTTCCAAGACATGGCACTCTCCCCATAAACATTTAGGTTGCCCCATAGAGGAAAAGCTAGTCACTTGCTTAATTTCCCTAGTTTATGCCATAACCATTTCAGGAGTCCCTGCTGATTGCTGTGTTTGCTAGAGGAGGAATACAGACTCCCACTGAATAAGTGAGCAGCAGCTCCTCCACAGGAGCCACAGCCAGACCCCAAGGTTCTCCTTTATACACAAACAGTGTTTGCCTAAGGCTTGTGGGAGCATGTTAAGGGAGCAAGTTAAGGGATCATTGTTAATGCCTAGCTTGGCCTTCTTACATAGAAGGGATTTAATTGAAGTGGTTTCTGGCAGTGGCAGTGCAAACAGCAACAGGTGACACTTCCGTATTAAGTTAGCTAATACTGGGGCCTTAGAATGGAGTCTCAGCTAGAAGCCTTGGCCATTTCAGGGTTTGTTTTTTCCTGTAAAATGTTACCACTGTTACTACTCTGGAAGTTGTTGCAACAGGGACTAGAAACTTTTGAGGCTTGCTTTGGTAAAAACACCAAATGTGCCTACTCTGCCATTTTAAAAGACAGATTCTCAAGGATGAAAGAGTGCCATCTTTTTTTGTCAGGTAACACATAACACACACACACACACACACACACACACACACACACACACACAGCCCTTAGCTGTTTCTGCTGCAAATGCCTGTTGTTTCTCCACATGCACCCCAATCTAGGTCTGGATGAATCTATATAACAGAGGTATGTAAAAAATACATAATGAAGTTCAGTCCATTGGTCCGTGAGCATGCACAGTAGCTGCCATTAGCCTCATGAACATGCTGTCCCTCCTCCTCTTTCCTCTTTTTTTTTGTGCTCAAAGACTTGGGAGACCAGGCTTCACATCCACACTTAGCCATGAAGCTCACTGGGTGATCTTGGGCCAGTCACTGTTGCTCAACCTAACCCACCTCACAGGGTGGGGTTGTGAGGATTGGGCTCCCCGGAGAGAAGGCAGCATATAATAATAATAATAATAATAATAATAATAATAATAATAATAGTATTAGTAGTATTAGTAATAATAATAATAATAATAATAATAATAATAATAATAATAGCAGCAATAGATTAGGAGTAAATTATCCCATTTTGCAACAACCCCCCATTTGCCATTTCATCTGAATATGACAAATACAGGTGGTGACCATTTTGGTCATATCCAATTGATGAGTGACCGCATGTGTCGTTTTTGGCCCTGGAAGCGGGTGAAACAGGGGCGGAAAGGGGTGGGGGCAAAACAGGCTTACATGTGACTGCTGATGTGCACAATAACCCAAAACATAACCCAACTCAAAGGAGGAGTTGCCTGTAGTGCTTTGTTCAAACCATATTTTTATTTCAAACCAACGTCTGACACCATTTTATTGAGTTCCATTTTTTTCTGCAGTAGTCAGGCTCTGAGTCAAGCTACTTAGATGGAAACGGAGTGCACAAAAACCTGCTGGGATGAAGGTTTTGACAACATGATCTTCTGTCTTTAAGGGAAGAGTCATAGCTCTTTCATGTGCATCTGTTTTGCATATACAAAACTTCCCAGGGTCCATCTTCAGCACCTCCAGGTTGGGTCTACAACCCCGGAGAACTGCTTCCAGTCACTGCATACACTACTGAGCTAGATGGAACCAATGGTCTGACTCAGTATATAGGGCAGGTCCCTATGTTCTTCTGCACCCTATAAACTGCTTCCTTAAATAAACTTGAAATGGAACATCATGTGGGTGCTTAACATAATATGGGACTTACACCTAGTGTTCTGCATTGTATTTTGGAGACTTGTATTCATATTAGATGTTACTCTCTTTTCTGACTGCCAATGCACTGCCACAAGATACTGCTGCATGTTCAAAACTAAACAGAGGGGGCATTGTCTCTTTGCTGCTGCCTGCCAATGCTCCCAGCCCCAACAGCTGGTGGAATCCTCCAGGGGTACTGTTGATGTTTTGACCTTAGTTTCCCTATGGGATGCAAGAGGAGGGTCAAAGATACCCTCCAGGGAAAGCAGATGGACCCAGAATCCTTGATACAGAAGAGCTCCCTTCACCTCCCCCCCATGCCTGTGCCCCAGTGGTCTGGCTAAGCTGGGCATTGCAGGAAATTATTGCTTTGTTTGGTATCTGCTGATGGCTTCTGTGAATCCTTATGTCATGCCTTGCAGGCTTCAAAAGGAGCTTTGGGGATAAATTCTCATTGCTGATCAAATAGCTCTGTGCAGGCATCTGTAGAATCTTTTTTTGGACCATGCCTGGCTCTGGCAGGAAAGTAGGATCAACCAATTGACCCTTATTGCCCCTCTTGTCCCTCTTGCCATGCACTTCCTCTCCTCCTCAATATTGCTAATAACTTTGAGTCCAGGAGAATCCTTTGGGGCAGCATTAACCCTAATTAAGCTTGTGATTCAGCTTTCTGTAGTGGTTGGGATGAGGCGGTGGAGAGCCCATCTGAGACTCATGTTCTTTGCTTATTTTTGTTTTTCAGCTTGCTCAGCTAGCAAGGATATGGGGTGTGGAGAGGCCATTTTGCATTGCTAACAAGTAAGGCACCTGGGTGTCATGGGAAGAGTCTTCCCAGATGGACTTTCCCCATGGTGGACACTCTGGACTTGCCAGAACCCCGCAATATCTCACTTGCCTCACAGCAATGTGATGCCATGGCATGAAAGGCCAGTGCCATTTTATATAACAGAATCCATAACCAAGACTGCAGATTAATTACTTAGGAAGGCTGTCAACAACCTAGAAAGGAGTCAGATGGAAAATACGTGGGTGATGAAGGGTCTGCTCTAGAAGGCTTGTCACATGAGGAAAAAAGGCTGAAGCAACCAAGATATGTTTAAGCAGGATTTTAAAGAATATGAAAGGGGAAGCAATTTTCAGCTACTTAAAGAGACATTATAAAGAAGAGAGAATACGATTATTCACCATATACACTGAAGAGCACCAGGACTGGAAATGAAATTCAGTTTGGGCATTAGGTTTAACCAAGGCGTTGTGGGGTATCAAACTACAAAAGCAATACTGCAGCAAAACATCTTATTTGGAATCATCTCGTTAGAGGTTTTCAAGGTAAAGCTGTACACATGATCCAGCAGGGATGGTCTACATATTAGGCGCTTAGAATTGCAAGATGCAGCCTTTGAAGTAATTTCCACCTCCATAACGTTCCCATTTTGAATTAACAGACTGTTGTATTTAGAATAGAACAAGCTGAAGCCATGTTAGCATGGAAGGCATGTGAGCATAACACTGTATGCGTGCCACCACATATTGAATTACTGTCAAACTGCACATTTACAATGTGGCAGGAAATACCAATATGCTGGGTTATGGATCTACCGGTAATTTACAAAGTAAAAGCTGTAGAGTGGCTGAATCTGTAAATGATATTTTCAGCGGAAGAATGCAATATAGCTCTCCTGACCAAATATTATTTTGTGTCGAAGCATGTCTTGCTGGTGGAAAGCTAGCATGTCAGGAAGAAGATGTCTAGCTTTCAATAGGCATAGAGAATGTTTGCTTTATTTAGAACTTCTGTAGTGGATTGGTGGGCAACCTATGGCCCAGCTGCTGGCCCACTCTTGCTCTCTGGACCCTCCTCTAAGAATTGGTTTCTCTTCCATATTGTCTGTCTGTGAGAGATCGGGATAGAGCAGCTGCTTAATTATGAGGTGGGGGGCAGGGGAAGCCTGTAGTAAGCTGCAGAATGGGGACAAATGGAAATGGACAGGTCCAAAACAGATGGAGCTATCTGCAAACAACTGAGGAGGGGGAACGTGGGGAGAGCTGAAATGGACAGAGAGATGCAAGGAGAACCACTGAGTGAATGAGTGAGAAATGGGGAGGCAGAGAGAGCTCTGCAATCCTGTAATGCTGCAAATACCATCCACTTTTGGCTCACCAGCATGCCGTTCCCCCAAAATTCTCCTTGAGAAGATGTGCCACTCAAAAGAAAGAAAAAAGAACTGCCCCTCTGCAGCCAGACTATAGTCCGTCTCTGAACATGTAAATGAACTCTAGATTATATATAAAGGTAAAGGGACCCCTGACCATTAGGTCCAGTCGTGACCGACTCTGGGGTTGCGGCGCTCATCTCACTTTATTGGCCAAGGGAGCCAGCATACAGCTTCCAGGTCATGTGGCCAGCATGACCAAGCTGCATCTGGTGAACCAGAGCAGCGCACGGAAACGCCAAAGCGTTTCCCGCCAAAGCCTTCCCGCCAAAGCCTTCCCGCCAAAGCGGTACCTATTTATCTACTTGCACTTTGACATGCTTTTGAAGTGCTAGGTTGGCAGGAATATATAGCATGAGGTAAAATGAGGCTCAGCTCCCAGCACGTTCTGTTGTTGTAAATGGTCATACCTAGTCAGGAAGGTCTGCAGAGAAACCTAACTTCCTGAGTTGCTGACAACCCTGAGATCACAAGAGGGGTTGCTGTTGTTTTTAGATGGATGCATGGAGGGGGACCAGGTTCATGTACACCATAATCCCACATTCGGCCTCCTCATGTTAATGATTTATCTGTGAGCAGGACTATGTGAAGAAGTTGTACGTGCAGTGGATGTGTATGAGCAGCCTGGGACTCTGCAAAAATGCATAGGAGCTGATGACAAAGCAGCAACGAATGCATGAAGGTCAGGGGTGGGGGCAGGAGGTACATCTTCCCCCCAACCCTTTGCATGTGGATTCCTGACACCTGAACACAGGAGCTGCTGGGGCGCCTTGTAAGCTGGAGCAGGACACAACTGGATGCCTGCAAAAAGAACAACATGATTAATTGTGTTAGCCTGTTAAAAATATTTTAATTAACGTAAGGAAATTTCCTGTCTGCAAATAATCCAGATACTATGAAATCCCAATAAAATGATGATGACTGGCAATTTGACACTGCCAGCAGAGTTCCCAGATGCTGCTGTGGTAATTGATGGCCTTGTATAAATTTAAATTAGGCATCTTGTTATTAATTTTTGTCCCTGGAAAAAACACCCCAGTGGCTGGAATATATATATATATTTTTGCCAAAAAGTAAGCTGTACTGCTGTGTGCATCTATGACACAGCAATCTCGGTGTTTTTTTAGGTGTGCCATGGGAAGAAGGCTCCCTTACCAAAATATGTTCTCCTATATGTCTGGCAGGGCAAAAAACCAAGGATTAAGTTTAAATTGTTAACAGAAGCTAAAGAAAGAGGGGGATTCGCTCTGCCAGATCTGAAATTATATTATGAGGCATCGTGCCTTTGCTGGGTGAAAACGTGGATAAAATTGGAAAATAAGGAACTATTAGACCTGGAGGGGTTCGACAATAGAGCAGGATGGCATGCGTACTTATGGCAGGGGAAGAGGAAGCACAAGGGTTTCGCAACGCATATTTTTAAAGGCCCCCTAATGGAAGTTTGGGAGAGGAATAGATTTTTACTAGAACCTAAAGTACCACACTGGCTATCCCCATTGGAAGTTATGAGCGTGAAAAAAGTAAACATGAGAGGTGATTGGATAACCTATGAACAATTGTTAACAAAAGTAGGGGGGACATGGAAACTGAAACCATATGACCAGGTTAAAGAAAAAGTCTATGATTGGTTACACTATTTCCAAATAAACGAAATGTTTAGACAAGACGTTAGAGAGGATACGCGGATAAAGAATCTAAATTCCAGACTGAAATAATAAACAATGATTACAAAATTCTTTCTAAAACGTATAATATGCTATTAGAGTATAACTTGATAGATGAGGAAGTGAAGTCTGTGATGATTCATTGGGCAAGGGACATCGGCCATAATATATACTATGAAGAATGGGAGAAACTCTGGGAAAAAAATCTTAAATTTACAGCTTGCATAACGTTAAAAGAGAACCTCATGAAGATGTTTTACCGTTGGTATATAACACCTGCAAAATTAGCAAAAATATATAAAACTTGCAATAAATGCTGGAAATGCAGGGAAAAAGAGGGATCCTTCTTCCACATGTGGTGGGACTGCAGAAAGGTCAAAGGCTTTTGGGAAAGTGTATATAATGAAATGAAAAGTATATTAAGATATAACTTTGGGAAAAAGCCGGAGGCTTTTCTGTTAGGCCTAGCAGGAAGTGATATAAAGAACAATGACAGTAAATTCTTTTAATATGCAACAACGGCCGCAAGGGTCCTATTGGCTCAAAATTGGAAACAACAGAACATACCGACGCTTGAGGAATGGAGAGCAAAACTACTAGAATACGCGGAGATGGACAGATTGACGGGGAAAATTAGATATTTAAAAGACCAAAGGTTCATTGAGGACTGGGGAAAATTTGTGGAATATCTGGAAAATATAAGTGAAGGTCAGATAACGCTAGTTGGGTTTAAAAAAGCTCTGTGAAAAGGTTGGAATATTGTCTAAAGAGAAAAAGAAGGAAATAAAAAATAATGTCAATATAAGCTAGGATTTGTGTGAATTTGTTAAATTAGGGTATGGATGATTTCAGGGGAAGCTGAAGGAAGTCTTATAGAAAGAAATCTGTGATAACAAGGCGTAAACTGTTTTACTTTCTTGTTTGTTATGATTTAAAAAACAATAAAAATTATGCAGAAAAAACAAAAAAAAAAATATGTTCTCCTAAATTTAGTTTAGTCCCTGCTTCAGAATAGTGAGACTGTGGCATTTAGCACTGTAATTAGTCTCATCCAGGAATGCCTTTAGTTGCTCCACCACAACCCTCTCAATCACCTTCCCCAGGCAAGAAGTATTTATGGCAGGGTGATAGTTGTTATAATCCATTAACCAATCCTTTCCCCTCTTGATTTCACCAGCCATGATGGGTAGGGATCAACAAGGCGCATAGTTGGATACATCATGCAAGTGCCCTGTCCATATTATCAGCCCTCATAAATGGAAGTTGATCCCATAAAGTCAGAGGAGGTGACATTGGACACCTCAACTGGAACTGGAACCATGATGATAGCATCTAAATTGCTGCAGAATCAAACAACTTTATCCTCAAAAGATGGGCCTAATGATCACAGCAGGCCTCTGTTGCCTCAAGGAGCCTGTCCCCATCAACAGGTGAAACCAGATTCCAAATGACCCAGAAAAGCTCTGCTGGATGATTACTTGAGTATATAATAGAGGCAGAGAAGTAAGACTTCTTCACTGCCTTTATTGTCACATGGTAGATGTGATTATGAACTCTAACAAGTGCTTAGTTGGCATCAGAATGTGTAATATACCGTCCGTGCTTTAGCCATCATCCAGCCTGTTTCACTGCACACAGCTCCCTAGAATACCAGGGGTGCTCTGGAGTGATTGTGTCAACACCCTTCTTATCACTGGCGGAGGAAGAGGGGGGCAGGGGGAGCATACCACCACCGGCAGCGCGATCCCGGTGGGGTTCCATCGCAGCTGCCCCCCTGCCTGCGCTGGGTGCCCCGCCCCCACAGGCAGCACGTCCCTCCCCTGGGACACATGCCAGCCCTGCCCCTGCCTGCTCTCTGCCCCCGGTGCTGGAGCATGAAGCTCCGCCACTGCTTCTCATCTCAGCGACGTGAGATCACACATCACAGTGAGACGAGAGCCTTAACAGGGTCATCTACTCCATCCACTGGAAAGTTCCCCAGAGCATTCAGGAATTCATCAGGATCTGTAAAGCTATATGGTGGACCATCTTAATTGGTCCCCCACACTTGCAGAGGGAGATATCTGCTGTGAGACCAAACCTGATCAGGAAGTGGGCCAAACATGACAACAGAGTCACAGAGACCACTCCTATTTCCAGACCATCCCTCTCCCCACTTGAAGCGAAGACTCAAGAGTATAGCCTGCTCTGTGCATCAGGCTGATAACAAACTGAGACAGTCGCATGGTCACCATGGAGGCCATGAATTCCTGGGGTCCTTCCCTTCCTTATCCCCATGACCATACCCTAACCAAATGTAGATTGTAGGGACCTTGGGGCACAGACCAGCCTTTTCTTGCCTATGTTCCTCTGTACTATACCATGTACACTGACTGATAATCCATCTTCATAGTCACCAAAGCTCTGTACTGTCCTTTAATACACACACACACACACACACACACACTATGTATATAGATGTGTATATATACAGTTGCATATTGCTATTTATAGTTATATATAGTTATATTTACTGTTCAGCATGCATATTCCCCTGCGGCCCCCAGCTGCTAGGAAATGATGTCTCTTCCCTCTAACAGGGCATGGGGGCATCTGGCATGATTTGGGCTCTGCTGCAAATGATTGAATACACTGCGGCAGAGACTGTATCATTTGTTCGCAACGCTGACTGCCTGGGAGTACTGGAGAGGCTACAATTCTCCTGAGAGCAGGGCAGTGACTATGTGCACATTGGGGTGATGCTGGGAGCTGGCAGGACAGTTCATGTGAGGATCCAGAACTGTCACTTGCCTGACTCTGGGATCCTGCTGCTGCTGACACTAAGGTACTGACTCTGAATTTTTTGGCAGAGGCAGGAGAAGTTCAGGAATGGAAAGCAGTGAGTGATGCCAACAAGCACCTAAGTTTCCAAATCCCTGGCAGTTGAAATAGCAGCAATCCTGCTAAATATTACTAGTCCCTGCAAATACTGATGGCACAGGTAGTATGAGAGGTGTTGGGAAGAAGTCTTTAGCCATCCCAGAAGCTTTCCCCTACCAGATTACCAAAGTCTACAGGCGCTCCACTTCTGGTGACACCCACCTGAAATCTCCATGTGTTGCACAGAGCTCAGGAGAAGGGTTGATTTTGGCACAGAAACAGCATGAGAGATGCCCAAAGGTACTGGATAATGGGGGAAGTGGCTGGAGGGATGGGGTACTACCACCACGACCACCACCACCAACAACAACAACAATTATGGGGTGCTGATGCTCTGCCCAAGAGCGTTTCAGTATTGTGCCCTGCACTTGGAAAGGCTTCATGTTCCAGGTCTGTGTCTGTGGGTGTAGAGTGTGGGAACTCTTGTGGCTGGATACAAGGCCTTTACATCAACTGCCCTGAGGCTATGGAATGATCTCCCACATAGATGATTGTAGTTCCCGCTTGCTGGCTCTCAAGGCAGCTTGTAAGGCTGATCTTTATGGCCTGGCATTTGGTCCTGCCATCTACTCTTTCTAAGATTTTTCAGAAGAAGCAATGGTAGTGTCTGTTAGATTTAATAAGTATGTTTTCATCTTATTTCCTGAAAGCCACCTTCTGCCTTGGAATGGCAACATAGGAATATTTTAAACCAACAAATGGAACAAGAGGTTTTGTGGCACCTTAAAGACAACCAAATGTTATTATGTCATAAGCTTTTTGTGGACTAACCAGGTGATCTTGTGCCAGTCACTAAATTTCAGTCTGACCTACCTTGCAGGATTGTTTTGAGGATAAGATGGTGGGGAGGACCTTGTACACCACCTTTATCTTCTTCGGGGAAAGCTGCAATACAAATTTTAAAAATTGAAAAGGCACCAGCATAAAATTCACCCTAATCCACACTAGCAATCCAGATAAAAAGGTAAAGGTAAAGGGACCCCTGACCATTAGGTCCAGTCGTGGCCGACTCTGGGGTTGCGGTGCTCATCTCACTCTATTGGCCGAGGGAGCCGGCATACAGCTTCCGGGTCATGTGGCCAGCATGACTAAGCTGCTTCTGGCGAACCAGAGCAGCACACGGAAATGCCGTTTACCTTCCCGCCAAAGCGGTACCTATTTATCTACTTGCACTTTGACATGCTTTTGAAGTGCTAGGTTGGCAGGAGCAGGGACCGAGCAATGGGAGCTCACCCCGTCACGGGGATTTGAACCGCCGACCTTCTGATCAGCAAGTCCTATGCTCTGTGGTTTAACCGATAAAATACATTAAACAATTGAATGTGATTTAAAGTTGTGGAACTGCAACAATCCCCTTTTCATCCATCCCTCCTCCCTTCAAATGTTCTTTGCAACTGTAGGCAAAGCAGAGAGCTAAACAATAGACAATAGCATATGATTTGCATAAGACCAAAGACTTTCAGGAGAAAAGTTCAGAGGTACACTTGGTATCAGCAAACACATTTGAAAGGATGCATTTTAAGCCCATTTCTTTGTTGCAGACTTCATAATTTATATGGTTATGGGATCTATGTGAGCAACTGTTAGAGCTCTGTTGCTACCCTAACCAACAGAGTGTCAAAGATACAGGGGTAAATCTACCAGTGCACTAGGCACATTATATGCATAGTGTAAAAGAAAAATGAAGGGAAAAAGATGGAAACATCTGGTGATCAAAATATATGGAGAGTTGGGTTTTCACTAGGAGGAAGCTCGGGGAGGAGGGGGGGAATGTACTGGCTGTAATGGGACTGTTCTAAGGAATGTAGTTGGCTGGCAGGAAAAATATTCTGGTTTTGCAAACATGATATCCTGCCTTTGCATGGTCAACAGAGAAGGCTGTTCAGCATGGGAACCCTGTGCCAGACAACACACCTGTTAGGTCTAAATCCAGTTATGGCCACCCACTGACCTAGCTTGCCTCTGACACTGTGTGGGATTGTGCCATTTTTGACACAAAACTGACTTCCATGTAGAAAATGTGTATTGTATGTGACACGTGGGCCTAAGAAGCATTGGGAGCCTCTCTTGGTGGATTGTTCTGTGGCTGCTCCATCCCACACCAAAAGAGATTTCATTTCAGCCGTGGGTGCAGCAAAGTGATCCCTATACTTAATGCCATTTGTCATTCTTTGATGGGCTCTGAAGCTTGCCAAGGATGCTGAGGAAATGAATAGAGAGTGATAATAGAAATGTGACAGTTTCCTGATCCCTACAATAAAATATTCACTAGTAATTCAAGTAACAATCAAAACACAAAGCGTCTCGAGCCCACAGCGTATGCAGGGATGAGTCACCATCACTTGCATTCATCTAGCTCAGTAGATGAGTGATTTGGTAGCTATGAATGGCAGGAAGTGGGGGCAAGGGGATGACATCAGTAGAGGTTCTCTCCCCACCACCACACACACACACCTTGCCCTGAAAAGGACTCAAAGGCCAATCCCACTTCAGGCAAGGGCAGGATGCAGGAAACAAAAGATCACCTTCTTTGAACTGGAGAAGCAAACACCTTTGGCTGGCAGGGTTAAGATGATCTAGAAGATGAAAAAGCAGGTTGCCCTCCTCCCCAGCTTCACCTGCATTGACACCTGAAGTAATAAGATACTGGAGCCTCAGGGCCAAACGAGATGTGACACAGAACTGAGATTAGAATCTCCCCTGGTTTTAAGAAAGATTAATAGTAGGGGTGTGGGGGTGTGCATATGAATTGGGACTGCAGTGTTGGGGAGGGGGGAACTTAACACTTTTCCCTGTAGTGTTTCCCTGTTAAACCCCCTCTCCCAAGGAGCTTCTACTGAGTCAGATCTTTGGGCCATCTAGTTTAGTTTTGTGCACACTAACTTGGGGGTTTCAGATGGGGTCCCTCCTGGACATACCTGGAGATGCTGGGGATGGAACCTAAGATCTTTTGCATTCAAAGCTCTGCCACTGAGCCATAGCACATATCCAAGCTGCGATTTGTTCTGTGGTTGAAAGCTTGCAGGTAACCATGTGATGCATGAAAGTTTTCTCCTTCAGAGGAAAATGCAGCTACTGTATCTTTGGGGCAAATAGTGTAAGGGAAAGTCGGGGAAACCATCCCTTCTCCCTTGGCGCCACCTCCCTGATCAGATTCCTTTCCACCCTATGGCTGCTGTTAATTAAAAACAACAACATGGGAGATCCTAATCTCTTGCAGCATGTCTGGTTGCACCTGAAGTGGCTGGCAAAGAAATAAGAACTTCATTAGGGCCTGGATAGCACCCGCTCCAAACAGGTGCTCAAGAGCTTATATTTCCTTTTATTTCTCCAGTGTTCTTAATAGTCTCTATTTGAGTGAGTAGCCGTTGTCTGATTCCATTGCAGTCTCAGCAGTGCAAGTCCTATAGGGGAGGACTGTTTGTGTCTGGGCAGAGGACTGCTTCTGACTGGTACTAAATCTCAATGGTTGTTCTTGTTGCACAGTGACAATCTGACTTCAGGGTTAACATGAACCTATTGGGAAGTCGTCCTCTGCAAGTGCTGCAATAAAGCTGAAAGACTACCAAAGTTGGCATCAGTGAGGTTGCTGAATTTTGTTTTTCCTAGCTTTTGAAATGTGGATTTCATCAGCTCCTAATGCTCACCTCAAATGTGAGGTGAACTCCATGGCCCCAAAAGTACTTCTCTGGCTCAATTTTAATCCAAGTTGAAAACATCCTCCCTCTCTGCCACCCACTTACATACCTGGCTTGCAGAGCACCAAAGAGGGGGAGAGGAGAGAGAAATCTTCCTCTACCCTATGACTGCCAGAGCAACAAGCCAAGTAAACAGGTGGGTGGGGAGCAAAGAGGTTGGAGGGGCAAAGTCAAGCAGGTGGATAGGGGGAAGTTCGAAGTTTTACTGAGAGGGTGGGAATAAACTGAGCAAGTTAGTAATAGCTAATTGAGAAAAGAGCTCAGTTCTCCAAGTGCAGTTCCAAGCATGAACATAAGAGCTTTGCCATGACTAGAAACCACCATGGTACATTTTCCCTCTCCCATGGTAGGTTAAAAAGACATGAAGGAGCTGTGCTCCAAGGCTCAATCAAGGCAAGGTCTCCTTTCAGTGTCAGCTAAGATCATAAGAAGAACCCTGTTGGATCAGGTGAAAAGACCTCTTTAGTTCAGCATCCTGTTCCGGCAGTGGCTATTTGGGTGCCTACAGGAAGACCTGAGCACAACAGCAGTCTCTCAGCTTTTGATTTACAGCATCTGCTATGGAGAGGCATATAGTGCTTCCAACATTGGAGTTACAACATAGCAATCATGGCTAGTTGCCACTGATAGACTTATCCTTCATTAGATTGTCCAATATACTTTTAAATTCATCCAAGTTGTCCATCACTCTGTCTTGTGGGAGTGAGTATTCTTATGACTTTGGAACAGAAGTCCAGGACCTCTACTCAACAGAAGGAGCAGGAGGGCCTCCAGCTGCAGCAGAACTAGCTTACAACAGTAATACATATTATTATCTAAAGAGGAAGTCCCGCATAAGGCTATTAAAAGGTAAAGGTAAAGGTACCCCTGCCCGTACGGGCCAGTCTTGACAGACTCTGGGGTTGTGCGCCCATCTCACTCAAGAGGCCAGGGGCCAGCGCTGTCCGGAGACACTTCTGGGTCACGTGGCCAGCGTGACATCGCTGCTCTGGTGAGCCAGAGCCGCACACGGAAACGCCGTTTACCTTCCCGCTGGTAAGCGGTCCCTATTTATCTACTTGCACCCGGGGGTGCTTTCGAACTGCTAGGTTGGCAGGCGCTGGGACCGAGCAGCGGGAGCACACCCCGCCGCGGGGATTCGAACCGCCAACCTTTCGATCGGCAAGCCCTAGGCGCTGAGGCTTTTACCCACAGCGCCACCCGCGTAAGGCTATTAAAACCGGACTCTAAATTTACCTAACTGAAGAATAAGGCTATTAAAACCGGACTCTAAATTTACCTAACTGAAGAATAAGGTGGTGAATTTGCTTAACTATTGTGAGAACAGAAATTCGGGGGGGGGGGGGGGAGAATCTTTGGCCCTTCATATGTTGCTGCACTACAACTCCCATCAGCCCCAGCAAGCATAGCCAGTAGCTAGGGATAATGTGAGCTGTAGGTGAGCAACATCTGGAGGGTCAAAGGTGATACAAATGGTAGAAGGAATGCAGGGAGGATCACAAAGGAATAGAGGCTGCTGAACTTGTGTTCTTGTAAGGCTCCTGTGCCTCTGAAAACTTCAGGGTAGAAAGAGGAGTAACAGCTATAGCTTTGCTTGCCAGTGCACACCACCATGCTGGGTAAAAGTACACCTGCGACTTTTCTGTCTGTCAGACACCTTTCAAAGACAGGGGAGTCCCACAAGAACAAAAAACTGGCAACACTAGCAGCAGCTGGATTTGCACTGGCCCTATGCAGCCTGCTTCCTCCTCCTCCTCCTCTTGTTGCTGCTGCTGTAAGCCTTGCTTGAAGTCTGCATTAAAGAGGGTGGGGGAAGCAGCATCTTGCCTCTGTGAGTCTTGGAATGCTGCCTAGTTGCCTGTAGAGAGATAAGAGGAACATGGGGATAGTGAAGTACAATTGGTAGAAGCTGCCTATGATTATGTGCTGTTTGCATGGGTAATTGAAAAAGGATGCTTTTCATTTAAGCACTTCGCCATTCCACAGCCGGGCTCCCCACTTTTCCAATGGGTATGCATTCAACTGGTTGCCCCTGTGCTGTCTATGCATGGGAAGTCACCTCTTGGGGAGCAATTGTTGCCATTGAGACAATGCGCTGGCAATGCTCACTTCGTGGAGTTGCATTAGAACTCTGTTCTGCTGCCATGTGTTCTTCCTCTCACCCTACAAGGGGGAATGAGATGGAACAGTATGACTAGCAATAACAATTTATTTAGTCTTTATTTAACAACATTTATATACTCCATACTTGACAAAATAGCTCACAAATGAGTGGACTTGGGAAGCTCAGTGTTCATCACCAAAACTGCCTCCCACAGTACCTAGTGAGAGATTGCTATGAGTTTGTGGTCAGCAGTCCACCCTTTAATGCAAGGTGCACACTTATCCAAGTCCTCTTTGTGGAAGCGAGGCACTGCTGTTGAGTAGCAGAGCATTAAGCCAGCACACATTTTCCCCATATTTTAATTGATAGATGGGGAGACAGTCTGTGATTCTGGATACTGGAGTGCATTAAGCATGACCAGATGCTTGGGGTGGCAGAGGATAATGTTAAGGGGTCATATCTGAGGAATCTGCTCCCCCTCCCAGATGAGTCTCTGATTCTCTGCTTGTATGAGTGGCATGTTACGTTCCTAAAGTCCCAGCTCCTGGTGGGTGTTTGTGAAGTTCTACAAGGCATCTGAGAACAGAAGTCCCCATCTGCATTTCCTACTTTGTGGTATGAGTAAAATGTTCCCCTTGTGCTAAGTGGTTCTTTTTAGTAAACTTTCCCATGCCCAAGTAACCACTTATGTGATCACGTTTCTATTAATATGGGGATAAAATAATGCAGACTTGTGCCATGTGGGTCTAGTAATTGCAGAGTTGCAGGGTGTGGTGTCTTGGGCTCTCCAGTTATGTTTACTTAAACTACTTTCTTGGTTTGTTGTAACACTGACACAGACAGCAGGAGCAAACCCCAAGGGACTATATGTTGCAACTATGCCCCCTACACCACCCATTTCACCCCTTGCACTGATGCTGTCTCTCATGCATCAGGATCTCACTGACACAACCTACCACCAGTGCAGCATTAACATTTCACCTGCATAAATTCACTATGCCACCATATCAATGTATTCTTTTTTTTAGGTGTATGAGCCTATCCTGATCAGTAAGCATAACTTGAGGACATGATCTCTGTCATGGGCATTTACAAATGCTAGTTTCCCCCATGACATTTACATTTTAGTTAATATTCTTCTCCACACTGTGATTTTTTTGGCTTCAGAGAGCCCTTCTGAAATTTGATGATGTGAGACGTTGTTATGTGGCTTTGTGTTATGGAAATTCCATTTCACAGTGTTCTACATTAATTTCATACATCAGATCGTACAGAGCAACTCCTGGTCCTCACAATTTTCATATCTATGACAGTAATTATTTCTATAACCCTGGTCCTGCTTGCCACAAATGGTGGGCACACACTGCATGCCAATGCCTTTTGTCCCTTTTGCAATTAGAGGTGTGGTCTGATAATTCCAAAACTCTCCTGCCCTTTGATTGCACAGCTGGGGGCTCCACCCTTCTGTTCTGGTGCTGTGCAAATTAACCAGCGGCAGGCTCCAACTGTTTAAGCCTTCGCTTGGGGACTGTTGGGGGCATGTGTGTATGTCAGTGTCTAATTGAGCTGGGGAACTATTAGTATGTTAGATATCTGGACATGGTCCCATAATGCGATTTGCAATTCGTCCCAGACAGGCAACTTTCCATTTATTCTATCCATTAGGGCATACAGTGGTGCTTGCTGGCACAAGATTTACCAAGCAGCTCGGAACCTGAGGGCTGCCTGCCAACCGAGTGCATAGCTGGGGGGTTGGCATCTTCTGTTCCCCATCATAGTGCAGAGCCCCTGCTATGCTGGAAGAGCTCTGTTACACTGAAATGACTTACTTATACTGTGCTGGCTAGGATCGGGAACCCCATGTTGTTGCAGAGCTTGCATAGATGGAATTTGAGGAACTCCTTTCTTGGGAAGGATGCAAAGAGTATCAGCCCTCTGTGAAGATCAAGCCTGCTTGCTCAAGTCTGATATTGGCACAGCCAATGAGGCAGGATGAGGCTGGTGCCTGAAGCACCACCCCCTGCACCCCTCTAGGGGCAAAGAGGAACCAGTGGCAAAGCTCAGTGGAATGTCTCCCCTCCCGCTGAGCCCTCAAGAGGGGAGGCATTAAACCCCCCAGCTCTGTTGCCAGCAGGGAACGAGGATACCAAAAATATACCCCCTCTTCTGCCCAGTGGGGCAAACTCTGCAAGGAAGATTGGAGTTTGCCCCCCCACACACACCACAGGGGCAGCAGCAGTGCATTTCTTCTCAGGTGCCAAAATGCCTCAGACCGCCCCTGAGTATTGAAAAGTGACCTGTGCCTTAAGATGGAATGGGCTGTCATGTAATTTGGCCTGCAAAATCATTTGAAGGCACTGCAAAGATTCATCCCTGCCAGCATTGCTGAAGAATGATTGGTTCAACTTTGGATTTGCTGTGCCTGCCTGGAATCCACCACTCTGCTAGAAGCAGCAAACCATCCTATTTCCAGACAGGGGTGAGGGAAGGGAAATCTCTTCTGATTCATCCCTGCAATGGCTCTCCGATCACCACATTTTGACCCAGAATACTTTCTCCCATTGCTCTAAAGATGGTGCCACCACATTCAAGGAAGACACTACACTGGCTATACAGGTGCCAAAGGGACCTTACTGAATGTGACATACTGGGTGAAGCAGGGGCTCAGACAGCACAAAGTTCCACAAGGGTTGGGTTCTGTGCATGGAAGAGGTCTTGGTAGGGCAGCAGACCCTGGGCACAGCAGCCACAGAGAACTAGTGATTTGCTGCTTAATGCTACTTAATCTATTGCTTGTTGCCCATGTTCCTTGCTGTCTCCCTGGCATTTGCAGCATGTAGCAATTAACTCGGAAGCACAGAGTGAGCCCTGGAGCCCATTAATTACCCTGATGGAGAAGAGATTGAGCACCCAGTCCACAGGCCCTGATTGCACCAGCAGTGTACAACAAAGCCCCTAGGTGGGAGGATGGTGTGCTGGGAAGGGGACACAGGCATGGAGATCTGTAATGTGAGCCAGGCAAGGCTCATCTCCTTCTTCTCTGTTTAACCATTACACAACAGTGCAGTTTTGTGTGGGCCCGAACTGGTATAAAAACTATCCATTTCCCCCACAATTCTACCCATCTCCAGTTTCTCCTTTGCCAGAAAACTCAGCATGTTATACCTTAACTTGATTTGATTCTTGCCACACTCATCTGTTTTGTTATACATGCTAACAAACCTGTTACTGCTCTGTCTGTCATGCAGCTTTCAAAAGCACAAAGGATTCTTGAGTAATATGTTTTAAAAAAACAACAACAACAAAGTAAAGGTAAGGTAAACAACTTTGGCAACCCATCCTGCTGTTATCCTGCCAGCCCTCATTCTGTAACTGATGCTGTTCTATCAAAATTGTGCCTCCATTTTCATGGTAGTGGATAGGTCCTCTCACATATTTCTTCCTGCATCAGTCTTCATGATGGGACTTCTAAACTAAAAGGAGAGGAAGCAGAGGGTTCTCCACCAGGTTTAGCATCCCACCAGGGCTGAAAGTCTGCATCTTGGTTATATTTAATCACTTTCTTAATTCTGCTGATGTGATAAAACAGGCAGTTGAAGCAGGGCAGAGAGGAACTGATGACATAATATCCTGGCAAAATAACCAGCTTTACATTGCAGGCTGCCATGTCTTGCCACCTCTTTTCTGAGGAGGGGGAGAGAAGTTAGGGGGAGGGAAAGGGCACTTGGAGCTGCCCTGCCTGTGTACCTGATTGGACCACCCTCAGGTGACCCCCCCCCAAAAAAACCCCTACCCCTTCAGTGCCAAAGTAGCTGATGGGCAGAAGCCAGGCTGCTCTCTCTGTCCTTTGTACAATGCCTCCCCAGGAGATGTAAGGTGGGAAAGGGAGGGAGGGAGTCTGGTCAGGACAGAAGCTGGCAAACACATTCCTTGTTGTTGTTGTTTCTATTCTTCTTAAGTCGATTTGGGACACTCATGTGTGAACAAGTGGACAATAAATAACCAGCAAAGGATGGTTTTGGTTTGGTTTGATGTTTCTATCCCATTTTCCCAGAAACAAATGCATTTGTGCATTGCATGGGGTTGGACTCGATGACCCTCAGGTTCCCTTCCAACTGTATGATTCTGTGTCTATGCAGAGGCAAGCCTGTTTCTGTTTAGCAGGGCTCACTTCCAGTTATGGTCAGTGCCAAACCTAGATGGCAGCCTAGGCTTGGGTTTTGGGGGGAAACAGACCTCTTATTCCTTTAACAGCTGTATGGCAGGCGGGCATTCCACAGGATTCTAGCATGGAAATACATTATGGGGGAAACTTCAACATGACTGTAGTCTCTCTAATTTTGTGCCATGCCATGCTGACCATGGGAGCCATTTTGCAACTTGCATCCACAGCACTCTTTCATAGTTCCAATGTGCCCACTGGTCAAAAAATGTAGGCAACCTCTGCTTCATACCCATCTGACACCGTATGTTTGAGCATTACAATGTGTGGATCTGCTTTAATCTGCTGTGAGCGTTTTTGCATTTCAAACCAGCCCCAGCAAAGTGTTCTATAGACATCTCCTTTCCCTTAAACTGCCCTGGCTCATGGCAGGTGTTTGAAATGATCCTCCTGCTCAGTTTGCTTGCTGTTACAGAACCATCTGAATTAGATGAATCGAATGCATCTGAGCTTATTTTGAGCGTCACAGACAATTAAGACCAGGCTCCTTGGAACAGGAGCTTATTCCTTACTTTGCTCTGCAAATGGCCATGAACATTAATATGCTGTTTATAAATAAGTAAATTCTACATTTATATTTGAACCGAAGAATTAGCACGGCTAAGTATATACACAGCACAGACAAAAATCATTTACATAACATTTACACAAATCCACTTCCAATAAATCTTTCAGTGTACACAGCCTTAGTACAGACACATGTGCCACATACATTTACCAATCATGCAATTCACATAAAGCGCTAGGAGCACTTCTGCACGGTTGGGTACAAATACATCTTTCGCTCTCTCCACAGTTCTGATGTGTCAGGAAGTGGGAACAAGAATTAAATACACTCTTTAGCTCTTCAGGCAAAGCACATTGGCGCATCTCCTTACAAAAACTGGATGCCGTCTTAATGCACCTAATCTCTTTCAGCCTACATAGAAGCTTATAGTGGTCTCTGGTAAACCAAAACAATTTCCTCTCTTGTCTGTACTGCAGCCAATGCTGACTGCAGAGCCACCAAAGACCCAAGCAGTCTGCACGAGGGAATCCACAATGACAGCATGGGGAAACACTGTGATGATTCATACCAGCTAATTAGGTCCTTTCCTCGTGCTTCTGGCTTAGCCAAGTTAGAACTGTAGGAGGTTCCCATGCATATGTATCCCCAGCAATGATGTGGCACAGAATTATCCAGCTCTGACTGGCACAGCCCCTGACATTGTGCAGATGGTGGTACAGCAGGGAGAATCATTGCTGTGCCAATCTGTGGTGCAGATCATGTACCCAGGTTTTGCAATGGTACCCTTGTAGTGTTTAACTGAAACATGTTGCTGTGCAGTTCTCAGGTGGTGAAACCAATGTTAGGTGAAAACCCGAGGATTTGTGCTAGTTCAGGCACAGCCTCTTATATATGATCACACTATCTGCCTGGTAATGAAAGAGCCACTCCCCACCCACTTTTCCCTTGAACTCAAAACTGTGTGTCTGTGTGTAATGCAGGCAAAAACAGACCAGTCCCCCAGCTGGTTTTTCTGGTTTGAGTGCTTTCATAAACCTGAGCTCCCAGCTTCATGGCGTGTTTCTATAGGTACCGTGCTAACGTCTTCCTGTGGAGGAATGGGGAAGGGTTTTCCCTCAGAGATTCTCAACTCTTGGCCAGGACCATGATTCCCTTTGTCAGTACTGTAGCCCCAGTCAATGCCTTCTTGGTATGGAGGAGGGCAGGAAAGGGTAACTGGACAAAATGCAGTGTAGCAACACTACTTCCTGACTGCCTTGCAGGCAATTCTGTGGGTGTGCTGCTCTCGCTTTTGGGTTTTCCCTCTCTTTCCTTCACATGCACTACTAACTTGTGCAGGTGTTTTCACCTTCTGGTAACCTCTTGTTCAGTATTTACACTGGGTGCATCTACATAAGAACTAATTACAGAGACAGCAAGAGTAGTCCATATCTGCCCAGCATAGCCCACATCCAGCCCACACCTTTTACTGCAGTTCTGTGCCCTGGTGCAAGTGTGTGTTGCAGGATCGGAATCCTCAGAAGTTAGCTGGAAGCATAGGAACTCCTCAGGTTTTTGTTTTTTTTACAAACCACTCCTTGCCCACCCACATGCACCCCAGTGAGCTAAATATAAAGTTGACTGTCACTGGAATTCCCAGCCTATTATAATATCTCACCCCAGAGATGCTCTGGGCTGGGGCACCGTCCTGTTCCACTATTCAAAGGGTATCCTGAATTGCCAAGCATTCGTTGACAGTTTGTGTGACTCTGCGGTGCCCCCTGGTGAGAAAGTCTGCCTGGACACTACACTTCCACATTGCTGGCTGTGCCGTTTGCTGGGAAAGGTAGTGAAGAGGAGGTTTCTCAGCCGTGTGTGTGTGTGTGTGTGTGTGTGTCTAAGAGATAGCATCTGGTAATTCCAGATGGGTCCATCACCCCCTGGCCTAGGTCAAAGCCCCCGAGTGAGTATTTCTTTACCCCCACTTACAATGGAGTGTAGCATTGTTGCCAGGGGCGTTCCCCTGGGGAACGGGGTGGACTGGCTGAGGTTTAAATAGCTGAGATCTAGTTAGTAAAGTAACTGATACACGAAGCAAATTAATTCACTCCCTGCGGCACGGGAGCCTCTGTCCGGAAAAAGCTGTATCAGTAGCTCCATCACCTGGTGCTTTGCTGAGGTTGAGCTGGGGCAATGCCGGGATGAGAATGCATCTGGGCAGGCAGGGCCGGCTTGTGCCTTTCAGCAATCAGCACTGTGCACTGTGGCACTCGAGGCTGGGGCAGAGGCTCAGATGGAGATGGATGACTTAGGCTACGCAATGCTAGCCGACTTGGCTTCCCTGATTTCCTGAGTGTTACTTTCTGCCTTGATGTGGGCTTCTCACTCCCCCAGCGGTTGCTGATATCCAGTTTCTCAGCACCACACTAATTTCTGTTATATGAGATAATGTGGGTAAGATACAGTTGCTGGGAAAATTGCTGTTCCTTGGAATCATGTCAGGGTTTATAATCAGTACCAATACTTCTTTCTCTGGGAGGCTGCCTGAAACCTGGGAAATCTGTCTTGCCTGTGATTCTAACGTGTCACCAATCGCTTTTTCCTCATTCCTCCTTCTCTGTATTTTTAATTTTACTATGTTTTCTGGCTCTTAGTAGCCTCTGATGTCTGAAAGGTTGATCTGGCAACCCCAGGTGCTGCCAGTTTCCTTTCCCTGCAGTGCTGGGCAAACCCTTATTCTCCTTCCCTCACCCCACCTGCCTGGACGTGCCTTTTAGTGAAGCTTTTAGTCCTAAGTGCTCTTTGACTCCCCTTGTAACATTGATATTTGGACACGGAGATTGATGGCTTTGTGAATTATTCATGCTAGGGTGGGATCCATTTCCATAACGAGACTGTAAGGGATAAAAAATAGCCTTTCAGAATGAGACCAGTTCTGGGACTGCATCGCTGTGCTGCCAGCCCACAATGTACATTTTCTGTTATTCTAGATTGATTCAGCATATCATCTCCAGTGTCTTGGCTGGAGTTGCTACCTCACAGTCTCTGGCCTCCGCCGAGCACTGTTTACACAGCCAACTGCAGTCAGATTAATTCATAAAGAGGAAGCAAAGGAAAAGCAGTAAGTGCCTCAGTTTGGAAGAAGGAAGTGTGGCATTTTTGGAGTAATTTCTTCCTGGCTATTTTATTCAGGCTCAGACTTGCAAAGGGTAAGCATTGTTGCATGGTATTTTGCCTGCTTTGGGGCTCCAACTGAACGTTGGTTTTAATGAAATCTTGCAGGAAGGTAAAGGCCTGCCCCCACCACAGTAGCACAGAACTGCAGAAAGCTAAAGAAAACCAGGAGGAGATCTCATGTAAACCTTGTTGTGTGCCTGAATCATATACTGTATAGAATTATGGCTTGTTACGTTTGCTGCAAGCAAAATGACAGTCAGATTTAGTTTGAAAGCTGACAACTGACAACAAGCCTGCATTAGGGTATCTGAACTCAAATCGTCCCCACTCTCTTCCTAGGTGAGGGACTTGTTCCCTGCTGACCTCTGCATTTGCCAAATGCCAAACAGTTATTCCTAAATAGAGGAATTGCCCATCTGCCTATAAACGACCTGTATAATTCAGAAACACTTCTTTGATGGGTTAAGTACTTCTAGTTAACCTCTGCCAGGAGACACATCCCTTTTCATCCTTTTGCTAATCCTCTTACTTGTGCCAATAAATCAGTTCCTGGAGGATATTAGTTTTGGCTCATATGCACTTGAAAATTAAATATTTGCTCCCTAGTCTTATGACCCCTGTAAGATAGTCACCATACCTATGCAGCTGAGAGGATATAAGGTAGGCAGGATCCTACGTGCAGCCAGCAGTGCAATGTCAGCATAACTAATAAAGTTGCAACAACAAGCACAACCCCTTCCTTCCATCTAGCCCTACACCAGTCATGGTGCTGCATCAAATTAACCCTCCTCCCAACAGAATAATATTTCATGGCCTAAACTGGGTGTAGCCAAGTGCATGCAACAGCACCAGGAGAATGAAGAGTCACTAATTGTAGGTGGGTCCATCTGCCTTCTGGAGGGAGATTAGGGAAAAGAACCCCCTGGTTGTTATTTGTGTATTTGATAAGATGCCTGATTGTTGTTAGAGGCTGTAGGCCTCAGTTGTATTTTATATTAAAATAAGCAGTTATGTTCTATTAGTAAGCAATGGTGTCTGTTCTTACTGGAAGCCTGAGGACACATTTGACTCCCTACTACAGCACCTGGCAATGGTGTCGCACCAATAAATGGGGCCACACCCTGATAAGACCTGATAAGACCTGATAAGACACCCTGATAAGGCAGTAGCACATTGCATAATGGTGCAGTCAGAGTAGGTTCCTCTGAGCTAGATGAGCCAATGGCCTGACTCTGTATAAGGAAGCTTTATATTCTCATGGAATTGCCCCGGTAAAGAATCTGGACAGAAATGTGCCCCATGCAGCCCCTCCACTCGCTGTTGGGCAACAGAGACATGAAGCTCAAGAAAGCTTCTTGAGTCAGAGTCCAGAAGCACATTTTAGTTGTAAAGTAGCACCAGGACACAACTGAAGTGGGGAAACACACATAAGAACTAGGGGGAACAGCATCTTCTGTCATTAAGAGTCTCTCTCAGAGTGACAATTCCCAGCAGCATTAATGAACTACAACTCCCAGGCTTCTTTGGGGGAAGCTGTGACTGTTTAAAGGGGCTACAAGGTGCTTTAAATGCATGGTGTGAATGTGGCCTTCGTGATGGGTTCAGGAAAGATAGATGTTGCAGCTTTATGAGTTATGCTGGTACCTCCTGGGTGCAGGAATAAGTTTCTGATCCAATAGTAAGGGAACAGTGTAAATAGAAAAATGTTAGGAGAAAAGTTAGGAGCAAGAATAGCCTTTGAGGGTGTGGAGTGGTGGCACAGCTGTTCCTCTGTAAAAATAAATCAAGTCTGGGAGGCAGGATTCCACCACCACCCTGCCCCAGTGTAGGATGCTCAACTCTGTTCACTCCATGGGGACAGAGTGAGCTGACTGTTGATGCTGCCCTTTCCTTTGAAATGCTCCTTTCATTATGCTCCTCATTATGGAGAGTTCCATGGGATAAAGGACACCCAGCACTGGTAACTATGACAACAGCAAGAGGATGCGCTGACAAGAAAGGGAGACTTGTCACCCTCGGGGAAACAGGCACAGCTGCCTCGGTCAAGGGAGTCATGCAGTGGTAGTGAGGTGAGCAGGCAGGTCTCCAACTGTATGATGCTTCTCAGGTGCAACCTTCATGTCACAAAGAAGTTAAAAGCCCACAATGCAGCAGTAGCTACTGGAAAGTATGATTGGTTGTGTGCCTGTGTGTGTGTGCTGAGATCAAGGACTGGCTTTGTTCCAATCTGATGCCATGGACTGGTTGGATGCAAAGGAGTGGTGGGAGGCAGCAGCTGGGGAACCCCCAAGGGAACCCCTAGGCGAAGAAGGCTCAGAGCCAGAGGATTGGTGGTGGGACAATAATGAGTGGTTAGAGGGAGAAAAAGGAGCAGACTGGGAGGAGGAGGTGTCGGAAGCAGAAGAGGTAACAGGGTTTAGTGGGCAGGAAGAGGCTGTGGCAGAGACCCGTTCAGACTCCGAGGCTGGAGAGGAGGTTGACTAAGAGGCAGAGTTGAGGCAGGCTGCTGAAGAATCCAGAGAGTTTCCCCCTCCTGCCGCGACCAGCTCCCTCTTCCCGGTCTCACGCAGGGAAATGAAAAGAGCAGAGCAGAAATTGGTTGTGCACAGATGCAGTTTGCAACTGTTTGGGGAAAACCCTGGAAAGGAAGAGCCTTAGAGCAGGCTTCCTCAAACTCAGCCCTCCAGATGTTTTTGGCCAACAACTCCCATCATCCCAAGCTAGCAGGACCAGTGGTCAGGGATGATGGGAATTGTATTCTCAAAACATCTGGAGGGCCGAGTTTGAGGAAGCCTGCCTTTGAGGGTGGTGGAAAGGCAGGGACCTTCAGTCCTCACAACTGCCTCATTGGAGCAAAACCTACTGGGAAGAGTTGCTGGGATCATTAGGCCTGCACTGTTTTGCTATCTTAAAATAAAGAGTTAACTGCACTGACACTGGTTTTTATTATTTTTTATTGCTGACCTACACTTGACTCCAGCTCCTGACATCCAGTAATGGAAGATTGTTTGGGAGCCCTGCAAGTGCTGGGTCTGGGTGTGCCAAGGCTGCAAGAATACACCTTGTACACTTGCTGCCGCCTGGCCTCTCCTTGGGCACTTCCACAAGGCAGTTTCTTGTGCATTGAAGAGTTTTTTGCTGTGTTCATATGATGTCATGCTCATCAAAATACCATCCCAAATCCCCGCCCATTTAATCAGGATTTGCCTTGCCATGATGTGTTTTTTATTGACCTAATTTTCTGTGGAAAATGACATAGGACAGCATTTTGATGGGGAGGAAGAGGATTACAGTACATCATGTGAACGCAGCATAAAGCATGCATTCACAAGCAGCACAGAGTCCAGAATATTCTGGTATCTGGAAGCGTTTCTTTTTCTCTTTTGAGTAACTGCCACCTCTTTTACTGGCCTCATTCCAGTAGCAGCAGCCTCACATCATTGAATGGTGGACTACGTTTCCTAGGATGGAGCTAAGAGGTGGGGGAAAAAGCTTCACCTGCTGAATTCCTGAAGCCAAGGCTGCTGTTAAAGCCACAGGAGGGGAACCATAGCGCTGCCCCAATTTAGCATCAGTTTAGGTAGCCTGATGCAAAGAAGGACAGGGGCAATTATCAGTGGTACCATTACTCACTTTGTTGATGAGTTTTGAAAAGTGCTGTTGCTGTTCTCCAAACAGTGAGAGATTCTACAGGGGTAGCAATTATCCATCTTTGGTTTCCTTTGGATTAGGATACTGGAGGCTTATTGGTGTTTTGAAGTATTTGCATTTATTTACAGATAACCTAGCCAAGTATAGATGAAAGCACCGCATAAATACCTGAGGGTGGAATTCAATGTTGCGCTCTTCCAATTTGTTCCATCTGCACAAGCATTCCAGCTTGCTAGAAAGAAAGATTCCCTTCTCCTGCCTCTCCTGCCCCTGTGTGCTCTTCTAGGGGTTCTCCTGACCTGTCTTTTTTTCTTAGCTGCTCACCCTGCCTTACACAGGGCCCCCTTCCTTCTGATCACCACTTTTTTGAGGAAGGCCCGTATCTTAGTGGTAGAGCACCTACTTTCCATGCAGCAGCCCCGCCGTTCAGTCTCCAGGTAGGGCTGGAAAAGACCCCTGTCTCAAGCCTTGGGGAGGCACTGCTTTTCATTGTAGTGACAATCCCAAGCTTGATGGACCACTGGGCTGACACAGTATAAGGCAGCTTTCTGTGATTCTTCCTCTCTGGCATTGTATAAATGCAAAGGGCAGCTCTTCATCTTTAGCCACTAGCCTCTAGGTGGTTTGGAGCAGTGTTGCCCTTTGATACCAAGTAGCGGAGAAGCAATTTATTTCATCCTCAGCAATGGCTGTCCCTTCTCCACCTTGGGGCTAGCATTCCTAGAGGTGCTGTTGCCTAAGGTATGCCCTTCCTCGTCCCTTACACTAGCTGTTTCTGGCTAGCTTTTTAATACTTCTTCCTAGATGGTACTACTCAAGTACAGTGGTCGCTCGGGTTGCGAACATGATCCATGTGGGATGCACGTTCCCAACCCGCAGTGTTTGCAACCCGCGTCTATGCACGCGTGGGTTGCGATTTGGCACTTCTGTGCATGTGCAAAGCACGATTTAGCGCTTCTGCGCATGCGCAACCGCTGAAACCTGGAAGTAACCCATTCCGGTACTTCCAGGTTTCGGCAGTCTGTAACCTGAAAAAATGCAACCTGAAGCGTCTGTAACCCGAGGTATGACTGTACAGGAATGCTCCAGCAGCCCTCTGATGATGATGATGATGATTATTTAAACAGCCAAGAAGAGCAGTCCTGCACCATTCAGTGACCTTTTTCTTTTAAACCTCTTGATGTACTTTTCAAAAAGGCTCCATGTTTCTCCTCTCTTGTGCAGGGAAGGGCTGTAGCTCAGTGGTAGAACATCTGCTTTGCTTGCAGAAGGTCCCAGGTTCAATCCCTGGCATCTCCAGGTAGCGGTGGAAGTGTTCCTACCTTAAAACCCTGGGAAGCCAGAGCCAGTGTGGTGTAGTGGTTAAGAGCGGTAGTCTCGTGATCTGGGGAACCGGGTTCGTGTCTCCGCTCCTCCACATACAGCTGCTGGGTGACCTTGGGCCAGTCACACTTCTCTGAAGTCTCTCAGCCCCACTCACCTCACAGAGTGTTTGTTGTGGGGGAGGAAGGGAAAGGAGATTGTTAGCTGCTTTGAGATTCCTTAAAGGGAGTGAAAGGCGGGATATCAAATCCAAACTCTTCTTCTTCTTCTTCTTCAGTCAGAGTTGACAGTACTGAGCTGGATGGACCAATGGCCTGACTCATTATAAAGCAGCTTCCTATGTGTTTTTTTAATGTTCTGCTGATTTAAACAAAAGTGGAAGATGTGAGTGTGAGGCTTCTTCTCCTATTATACATTGCATTGGAAATGGGAATTATGCAACCGCACCTGGATTGTAGCTAACACAAGGTTAGAGTTAGGCAAGAATTCATTTTTTTTATAATAAAAAAATCTTGAAAAGTTCTAATGCTGTAATCCTGAGCACACTTTTTTTGTGTCCCATGTCAGCATCTGCAGGATTCCAGCTTATGAGTGAGTGAGTTTATGCAAGATGATGATGATATTCTCACATCTGTGCCATTGTTTTGGTGATGGGTATCTAAAGAGGTGATGGTGATTACAAAAAAGGAAGTCTTAGAACCATCTGACATTCTGGTTCCATGGTGGCTTTGAGACTTCCTGGTGTTTTAGTTTCCACCAGTCAAAAGATTTCTAAAATCATCAAGAGTTATTTTAAGCACAGCACAGGTTGCCTAGAATAAAAACCAGCCTGGGTTGATCCCCAGACTTTTACAGCTACTCAATTTGCAGAAATCAGCAAATGGAGCTGTTTTGTGACTTTGAGATAAACACTTCTTCTGGCTGATCAAGCGGTTGTAAAAAAAAGCACAGGAGCAGGGCACAGTACTGAAGTTGGCAGCACTACTAAAGTTTTCTTAGCATCAGGCAACTAACCCTGAGGAAACAGCTCAGTGGTGGGACACATACTTTATGTAAAGAAAATGCTAGTTCCAATCCTTGGTAAAGGTAAAGGTAAAGGGACCCCTGACCATTAGGTCCAGTCGTGACCGACTCTGGGGTTGCAGCGCTCATCTCGCTTTATTGGCTGAGGGAGCCGGCATACAGCTTCTGGGTCATGTGGCCAGCATGACTAAGCCGCCTTCTGGCGAACCAGAGCAGCGCATGGAAACGCCGTTTACCTTCCCCCCGGAGCGGTACCTATTTATCTACTTGCACTTTGTGCTTTCGAACTGCTAGGTTGGCAGGAGCAAATCCCTGGTACATCTGGTTAAAAGAATCATCTGACTGGGGTGGGTGGGACCTCTGCATGACCCTGCAAAAATGCTGCCAGTCAGGGTAAATAAGACAGAGCGAGATGGGCAAATAGTGTGTCCTGGGATGGGATAGTTCCCTGTTCTCTTACCTTTGCTTAGGCACTGCCACCTTTCTCTCCAGACATGGCTGCAGTTTTCCCCTCCCTGTATTTCTGTAATATTGCTGGCTGGACTGTGCAGGAGTCAGCTGTGGGGGTAATTCTTGCCTCAGTGCCTGTGCTCATTTCCCTTGCTCTCTCTCCGAGAAGACTCTTCAGCGAGGTGAGCTGTTGCACTGGTGGCTGTGGTGTCAGCCTACATTACACTGGCTATTAGTACTTCCTGACCCAGCAGGCTAGCACGCAAAGAGACCAATGAGGGGGAAGTGGCAGATTTATAGATAGATTTCGCTCTACAAGAAATATCAGGGCAGTAAAACCTGTGCATGAGCTCCCAAGATAGCTCTGGAAGGAGCCTGCAGCATCAACCTCTCAATTGCAGCTTTTCCTGCAGTCTGGGGGAAGACAGTAATTGTAGCAAAGGATTGTTCCATGTCCAGCCACCCAGGGCTGATTCAGGCAGAATAAAGCAGGAGAAAGGCTTGCCTTTGGCATCTGGTCACTCAGTTCTGCTGTAGCAGGTGTATTTTTGCAGAGGTTTTTGTTGTGTGTTAAGGCTAACTCAGATGCACTGCTGCTGTTTTTTCATAGGGAAGAGACAGCTGATTACGCCTCTAGCATCACAGATCCACTGGGCTCAGCCTTTGTTTTTGTGGCCCTGAAATGTAGTATCCCACTGGATGATTTCCGCAGCAGATAGGCGAGCACAAACAGGCCCTTGGAAAGACTGAGGATCATGTTGTTATAATGGTGGGTGGGCATCCTCACTTTATCTGAAGGAGCGTCTCCACCCCCATCGTTCTGCCCAGACACTGAGGTCCAGCGCCGAGGGCCTTCTGGCAGTTAACTCACTGCGAGAAGCCAAGTTACAGGGAACCAGGCAGAGGGCCTTCTCGGGAGTGGCACCCGCCCTGTGGAATGCCCTCCCACCAGATGTCAAAGAGAACAACAACTACCAGACTTTTAGAAGACATCTGAAGGCAGCCCTGTTTAGGGAAGCTTTTAATATTTGATATTTTATGGCATTTTAATACTTTGTTGGAAGCCGCCCAGAGTGGCTGGGTAAGCCCAGCCAGATGGGTGGGGTATAAATAAATTATTATTATTATTATTATTATTTTATTTACTGGCCTCATGACTTGGGTTGCCATATTTTATTTGGCCCTGTTCCTATGCATTTTAAGAGCAGCCCAATGCAAAGGGATTTGGGAGGTGAAGCTTTCTTGGTATGGAGATAGTGAGAAAAGCTTCATCAGCAATGTGTATGACAGTCTGCAGCAGTTAAAAGAGCAAAGAGCAGGGCCAGGAGGTAAAAAGGGGACATTATTAGTCACAGTGGGCAAAAAACTGCTACATGACTTGCATTGACCCAGGAGAGTAGTGGCAAGACCCAGCTGCCCCTGCACCTTTACTGTGAAATTTATACTAAAAATGCTTCACAGTGACTGAAGATGGAGATTCTGGCTTTGCACAACCCCTGGCTGGCATTATAGGAAGATTGCCAGCACCCTCCTGCCAGCCTGTTCACAGTGATAAATCCTGACAGCTGACCTAAGATGTTCTCATGAATCAAGCAGAAGGGTGAACATTCTATCCCATTATAAATGGCTGCAAATTCAGTGCTTCAGTTTACTGATACTTGAAGGCCTAAGAGTTCATCCCAATGCCCCCCTTCCAGGATGGCCACTTAGGCATTGCTAGAAAGGGGAAATGCATTCCCCAAGAAAGAGGACTGAAGAAGACACAGATCTGCATAAAAATTGCAAGTGTGTGTGTGTGCAAATTTAGAAGCAATTACCCTAATTTAGAAGCAATTAGAAGCAACAGATCTTTTAAGAGATTTTTAGAAGCAAATTTAGAAGAAATTGCTGTAATTTAAATAGCGATACAATATCTCTTACCACAGTTGTGAATATTGTGACCAGCTCACGTATGTGCCTGCAGTCCAGGTGAATGGTCAGTTTCAAGGCCACACCTCTCCCTTCTTGTGGTTCTTTATTTCTAAACCAAACTTAGGCTGTGTTTATATTGTTTATATTGCATCCAGTGTGCTTCCACTACTGGCTTGGAAATCAGTGTACACACAACACTAGCCACAATCCTCACATATCATTTATCTATCCTGTCATTTCTTATAAAATTCTGTATTTTGAACGCCCCCCCCAACCTATCTGAACTGAGAAAAACAATGACCTAGGTGTGTTTTCAGCTGCTTGTGTACTGTTTGTGTACTGTACACAGACTTGGACCAGACAGGCCCTCAAACAGAGGACTATTCTCTGTAGGATGCATAATTTTCTCCTTCAGCCTCTCTGGTAAGGACAACAGGATGACAGACAGTGCTTTCTCCTTTTGATAGAATGATATACAGAGGAATTCTAACCATGTCTGCTCAGAAGTTAGTCTTACCGAATTAAATGGGGCTTATTCCCAGGTAAATGGGGTTAGGGACACAGCCTTAAATTGAACTCCATACCTGCCAGGGAACCCAAGTCTTTGAGGGACTCTCAAAGGAGATCTTTTGGGTGTGTATGTGTGTCTCTGCTACATGCACATGCACACACATGATAAGATACCTTCCATACCCAAGTGTATTCTGCCCATTGAGTTCCTTAAAATCAGGAGCACCAACTCCTAGGAGACCAAACTCTTTTGGGCCCTCCATGTTCAAAAAGAGTTGTGTTAGGTTAGAGGAGCCAAGAACACGTGGCAACAGCACAGCTACAGTGGCTAGCTCCTCCTCCTGCCATGGAGGGGAAGGAGGAAGGAAGCAGTCCCTGGCCAGCAGCAGCGGCAGTCAGAGGAGGAGCCTCCAGCCATTAAAGCCATGCTGCTGCCATGTTCGTGGCTCCTCTGCCCTGATGCGATGTCCTGACACGCATCGGCCTCCCCAATCTCCCTCACAAGTTGGTGCCTCTGCTTAAACTACACTACTCATTTCAAAAGCGATGGGAGAACAGCAGGGAAGATGGATTAGAGATCACTGTCTTTTCCATTGTTTGTGGGCTCTTGGCAACTGCCTGACCCTGCTCTGTGTTGATGCAAGCCATGTTAGACAATCCTGCATAATAATATAGGGACAGATTCCTACTCAAGTAAAAGCTTGATGATAGCAGCTGAGGGACAGTAACCCACCCGCCCCAAACCTCTGAGCAGGAGTGATTGCAAAAAAGAAAGAACAAAAAAACCCCAACAACCCAAATCTGAAATAATGTAGAGCCTTCAGCTTCTGAGGGACCAGAAATAATAACCCATTGCAAATAGGATTGTCAACATTTATTTTTTTCCCCCCTGGTGGAGTTCTTGTGCCTTTAACGACTAAGTTACAAGCAGAAATTTAGCCAGCAGTTGTTTTTTAGCAGCTGTGGAAATAAAATGCTGAAGAAAATGTCACCAGCTAGATTTCTGCTGGTCCAGCAGTAAACGCCTGATAGCTATGCCTGAAGAAACATGGTCAACTCTCTCCTCCAAGTTACAGCTGTGAAAGCAAACAGGAAAGGAATGATGCCCCAGCTGTGTGATAAGCATTATTGTGGTGTTGCAGTGAAGAACAACAGTACAGGTTGTCTTGATTGGGAGCAAGGTGGAGCTTGTCTTCTCTTCTCGAGGCCTTCCTAGAAGAGTTCCATGTTGTGTGAGAAAGCTGCAAATCCTTTCCTGTCTCTAACAAGACAAACTCACTGAGGAAAGAAGCTCTGCTGCCTCCCAGAAGCCTGTCTCAAATCCTGCATGCCATTTGACTGGAATACATTGTGAGTACCTTGGAAGACCTCGCAGGTCTTAATGTCAGGGACCAATATGACCTCTATGTAATGGACTCTGGTGGTGTTGGGGGCAAACAACAGCTGGAAGGATGGGGTCCCCAGCAGGGCCTTTGGGGAAGGGCTGTAGCTCAGGGCTAAGGCACCTGGTTTGTGTGCAGAAGATCCCAGGTTCATTCCCTGACCTCTCCAGGTAGGACTGAGGATAGAACCGTGTCTGAAATCCCAGAGAACTGCTGCCAGTCAGTGTTGACAATATTGGGCCAGATGGGCCTGAGCTGGCGTAAGGCAGCTTCCTATATTCCTAGAAGCATATAGCTGAGACTGCTGACCTGACTGAACTTGGTATTAAGCCCCATTGAGCAAAATGGATTTTATTGCTGAGTAAGCTTGCATACGATTGCTTGTGTGTACAGGTTAATTGTGAATAGAACCCATGAACAGGGCTAAAAACTCACAGCCTCATCCTTAGTTGGAAGCATGCCCCATTGAGTTGAATACGTGTAGGACTGCAGCTTTTGCAACCCTCTAGACCGATTCATGCATTATGATAATGGCAGAATCATCAGTCCATCTGAACAATTTGAGCAATGCCTGTTGTAATGGATCCTCTAAAATCTGGGGTCGTTGTGATGCAGAGGTACATTTGCTCCTCCGTGTGATTTCATATTCAAAGCTAGCTCCCCCAACCCCACCGCGCTCCCCTTCATTTAATACTACTGACACAAAGTGCTGTGAGTATTTTTATGCCTATACATATAGGGGTGGAGAGAGTGGCATGTGTCTAGAAATGATTGTAAACCACTCTGACACGAGGGTAGCAGCGATGTATTTCTCATTGTTCTCATTAGCATGGAATGTTGTTGCAGAAGCTTGTTTGTATAAAACCTGCACTTGTCCTGCAGCCGGCCTCAAAAACGGGACATGTGCCCAAGCCTCTTGGGGTGGGTGGGTGTAGATTTCCACCTGCCACTGGCAGCCCCCTCTTTGATTGCTACTGCAAGGGTGACCCTGGCAAGGTAGGCCTGCCTTGCACACAAGCCGAACGCAATTAGGTGGCGGAGGCTGGTGGGAGAGGGGGGGGGGTATCTGTGTGTGTGGCAGTTAATTCCCGCCTGCATGGCTGTGTTTATCCTCTCATCCAGCCCCCTGAGGGGAGAAGAGCAGGCAATAATTAGCACAAATTGGAGTTGAATGAAAGCAGGTGGTGGTGGTGGGGAGTCAGCCCATAGCATCGCCGCTATAGAAAGGCCTGGGGAGCAGCAACAACGATCCATGTGCCTCGCTGGAGGCTGCCTTCCTCTTTTCCCCATTCAGGATTTGTTTTATTTTTGTTTAGCGATGGGAACATCTTAATTTGCATGTTCACATTCAAAATGATACTTGACTTTTTGTGTATGCTGAGTGACGTGCAGTTATAGCCCCTGGCATGCAGCAGTTAGAAAGCTTTCTCATCCATTGAGGACCATGTGGACTGTTCCTTTTGCCCTTGCCCCACTTCCGCTGCTCTTTGCCCTGTGTTCATGGGGCTCAGAGCCACTAGTGCCAGAGTTCTATCATCTGAGTCAGAACGCTGGACCACGTATTGCCAGGAAGTGCACTAAAGCTACTGCCTTAAATGTAAGAAATCAGAGGTTACTGCAAGACTACTCTGTATGTATTATGTATCTGCCCACGTAATTCGCTCGTCACTTCGCAGAGATTTTACAGGCATGATAAAGCACACAAGAGCTGCTGAGGTTTAAGGGCAAAAAGCATCCTCAAACTATGGGGATGTAGGCAGTTATCTGTAGGCAAGACTGATGTTGGCACTTTCCCCCCTGGCGTGACTTCTGAGTCATAAACTGGACACACGTGTACCCCCCCCCCACCAGAAAGAGGGCAGGCACAGTAATTTCTCCCACCTCTTCTGTCTGTAGTCCTGTCAACCTCCCTAGCTGTTTCATATGTCTAAAAGCACTGCATGTTGCAGGGTTAAATTCTGGGTTCTGGTGCTAAGACCTATCATATGTGTTCATGTGTGTGTTCATGTGTTCAGCAAGAGGAAGGAAGGTAGTTGCAGGCATGTTGTCCTGAACCAGGTGCAGGAAAGCTTAGTTGCTACAGGCCCAGCAAAAGCATTTGCCTGGGCTGCTATATGTTGGGCGCATGCTGGGGGGTCAGTGTACTGGGCTTCACGCTGCCTTGTGCTGCTGGGTTTAACTCTGTGTCACCGCGGTGCTGCATCTTCCTCTGTTGCCTGGTTACCTAATTCCCCAGCTCTGCAGAGCTGCTTGAGCTGAGATGCTGCTGCCGATAGGAGTGTCTCGTGTGACTCCCCTGTAATGTCTAATTGGAATGGAGATGGATGGTTTGCATTAGAGCAGAGACGGCTCTCGGACAAGGCAGCACTGAAATGGAGCTGGCTCTTGAATGGGGCTAGGCAGCTGCAGAGCCAAAACGATAAGGTGGGGGCAGACCCTTGACTGTGAAAAGAAATGGGGAGGGGGGACTTGAGAGGGGTAATAAAGCTTTATTTGGGGGGTTGTTGTTTCTGCAGCGCCAGTCCAAAAGCAATCTCCCTGTGCTCCATGTGTTAGGTGGAGCCTTGCTGGTTTACCTGATGAGCTGCCCCACAGCACCAGCACATGTAGAAAGGTAAAGGATAAAGGGGCAATTGCTTGTTTGCAAGCAACAGTGAACGCATTAAGCACAAGCCTTAGCAAGGTCCTGGTTCTGGGATCTGTTTCATATGACATGCTCTCTTGGGCAATGTATCCTTTTGCCCTCATTCACGTTACAATAAAGTGGGGTGCAAAGGTCCTTCCAGATGCTTTTTGAATTTGTATGTGTGAAATGTGCAACTGGCATGTGAACTCACTGGTTCCAGCCGGACTGGTTTCTTACATTAAGCAGCCCATGCAGGTACCATGCCAGTGGCGTAGCGTGGGGGGTGCAGGGGGAGCCGGCCGCACCGGGCGCAACTTCAGGGGCTAGGGCAAATCCACGGGTTAGGGGGCGCAAATCCACGGGTTAGGGGGCGCAAATTACTTGCCTTGCCCTGGGTGCTGACAACCCACGCTACGCCACTGTACCATGCCCTCCACAGAAGGGTGGGGTAGTACATTAGCTTGAAGGTGGGAAGACCCCGGTTCAGATCCCTGCTCAGCTCTTAAACTCACTGGGTGCACAAGTTACTTTTCACTTAACTTGCTGAGAAGCAGTCATTCCAGGGACACGTGGAAGGGATTAAGTCACATTAAGTTCCTCAGAAGCACAGCAGGAGTTCCTCAAGGAGAACATGAGTGGACAAGCTCCCCTAAAATATAGCTTGTTTACTATTAAGCATCTTCCCCTGCAGGGAAGCATCGGCTGTGTTCTCTAGAGCAGACTTTCCTGACCTTGAGTCCCCACATGTTGGACTACAACTCCCATCATCCCTGACCACTCGCCCTGCTGGCTAGCAATAATGGGAGTTGTAGTTGAACAACATTTGAAGGCCCAGAGTTGGGAAAGGCTGCTATAGTGTGCTCTCAATTTATGTGGGGCAGTAGTGGGGTCCAGAAGACCTTGCCAGTGTCCTGTGAGTGCCTGTCTTGGAACACAGGCCAGAACTTACTGCAGCTGTGGTCCATTGGAGATGTGAAGGAGTTCCTTGACAGACAAGGTGGATGGATGGATTCAAGTTACAAGAAAGGACATTCCGACTAAACATCAGAAAGAACTTTCTAACTGTAAGAGCTGCTTGACAGTGGAATGGTCTTCCATGAGAGGTGGTGGACTCTCCCTCCTTGGAGCTTTTTAAGCAGAGGTTGGATGGCCATCTGTCGTGGATGTTTTTATTAAGATTCCTGCATTGCAGGGGGGTTGGGCTAGATGATCTCAGGGTTCCTTCCAACTCTAAGATTCTGTGATTCTATGATTCTGTGACTTTAGTGTGGAAGAGGTTCCCCAAAGGTAGTCTGAAAACTGCAGGCAAGCATGTGAGATGTCAAGATCTCAGGGGTGCATAGCACCTTTTCAGCACCATTCTGGATCTCTCCTGACTATAGCAAGAGCACCACCTGCTGATCCACTGGGGCAACAGCACCCTAAGATTTCTGGGCGGCCTCCTGGTGCAACCAGCATGACTTTACTGAAGTTATTTATTGGCTACTGCCTCCAATGCTACCATCATGGTAGCAGGCGAGAGAAAGCCTGATAAAAATGCCATTATTTTCTTTCAAGATTAAATGACAGGAATTGCTGACATTTGCTGCTGTTACCCCAGCTTTTGATTGGCAGGGGCAACAGCAAGCACATCTTTAATGCAATGGTATCCATTCAATTCTAGTTGTGCAATGAATAGTGTCCCAAAATGTCATTTTATATTCATATCAAAAGACTCATCTAGGCAGTTCAACAGGATCTGTCTGAACATGCCAAATGCATGTCTATTGCTGTCTTTGCATATATACAGGAACTTGCTCCCATGCATGGATTTCCACAGCTAGGTCAGGATAACTAAGTATGCATAGCACCTATTTTATTCTATTTTTTGGAAGATTTATTTGCAGGAGACTTGGATTTCTGCTGTAAGGAGTTCTAAATTCTGTAGCCATAAAATGCAAATTCCGAGGTCAAAATACTTCATAAAACTTCACACACATTTATTCATTTGTCCTACCTCAGTCTATTTGCAAAAACTGGTGTTTCACAGAATCTGAAATTATATGACAGTGTTTTGAAATAGTTCCCTGGGTGCTTCTCAAAAGAAGAAGAAAAAAGTATATGACTTCAGAATGCAGTGCTATATCTGTGCATGACTAAGGTTGAAGTGGGCTGTTGAGCTTGAGAAAAGACGTGTGAACACAAAGAGCCATATAATGCTCCTTCCTTGCTGGAAACACCATCTAGGTTCCACACCACCACTCCTGCTTTCCAGGTCATGACCAGACACTGCTAATGCACTTTTAAACTTTTGTCCATAATCATGACCACTACTAGTCAATGGCTACTAGTCACAACGGTTATGTTACTAGCAGTAGTGGAGGCATAATTCCTCTGAATATCAGCTGCTGGTGATCATGGATGGTGAACCATGTTCTGCTTGTTCTAGGCTTCACATAGGCAGCTGGTAAGAACAGGATTCTGGGCCTCATAGGGCCTTTGGGCTGATCTAGCTGGGCTCGGATGTTCTAACCATTCAGATTACAAGTTTGGCTTTGGTTTCAAAATTGGAAACATTAATATTCCACCTTTCCTCCAAGGAGCTTAAGGTGACATACCTGGTTCTCCCAATCCCTGTTTTATCCTCATAACCACCCTGTGAGGTAGGTTAGACTGAGACAGTGATTGGTTGAAGGTCGCCCAGTGAGCTTCATGGGCGTGCATTCCTAGGTTCTACTCTGACCGCTATACCACACTACTGTTGCTACAAATTCTGTGCTGACAGATAGATTTTGTTCTGCGCAGCTGTGGTGATGCAGATATCCTGAGCCACTTGATGCATCACATATTTAGGTGTACACGAAAGATGGTTCAAGTGTACATCCCAAAATGTATATGATGAATGCAAGAAACGCATGCATAGGCCCCCTTCTGCAGGGAACTGTAATGGGTTGCAGCTCCTTGTTGAGGGTGCACTTGGCAGCAGATCTGGACTTGCCGTTATGTAACCAAGGCAAAAGGGATGGATCTCTTCAGAAACTCCTCCTGCTCCTTATCTGAGTCAGTGCATCATATTCTAGTATATTAGGAATGTAGCTCTTTTGCATGGCTGCTAGTTGTGATGGAGAAAACACAGCTCTCATCCCTGAGCTTGCCCTCACTGCCCAGGCTTGGACTCTTCTGGGAGCCGCTCTCTGATTGGCCCCTAACTGCTCTGCCAGCATGTAGCTGCACTTGCCTATGCCAGGCTCAGCCCTTCTAATGAGCAATGTTTAGCTTCTGCCTCTCCCAGGGAAAACACTAATTATGCGTCTATAAATAAAATATGGGCTGCTGCTGCTGTAAGCCGCATGTGGCATGCACACCAGGCAACTCTACGGAGGCAAATGATTGCGCTGCTCCACCCAGACCACGTGCAATTCCAGGGGTCTAGGAAGGGGCTCACAAGGGACAGAGCCTATTGCTGAGCAATTTGGGTGAGGGCAAATTTGGGAGTTTGGGAGATGTCAGTACAGCAGTATGATTAACACTAACCTGAGCCAATGGGAGCTTCCTCCACCCCTATAAATAGCAGGTCTGAACCCCACAATCCAGATACTGGGGGGGCAGCGGCAAAGCGCCCCTATTCCTCACACCTGATGTGAAATGAGCCCCCTGTGTCTGCAACTTTCTGTTTGGAAAGAAACCATCCAACTAATTGCTAATTGCATGAATCTTGTCCCAGTCCTTTCCTTTCCCCATCAGAATTGCTTTAGTCATTCCTTGTGGCATGGATTCAGTGGCTCTTAGCGCTCGGCCAGCCATCAGTTGGACAGGGTCCACGCAAGGGCTATGCCAAGGGGAATCCTCTGAGCAAAGATCCTTCTTGTCTCTTGCAACAGAAAGTTGGGGATGGGCTCTCCCACTCAACTCTGCCCCTCTCAGTCTTCCATCAAGTCTTGTTCTGTTTCCATACTTTCCCCCATAATCCTGGCTGTGGGACTAATAGTGGATTTTTCCCATTTAAGGAAAATATTTGCCATCTTTTCTCCTGCTTTGTGATTCTTGTGCAGACTGATGCACAGCAATCTGGCATGTGGGTCTTTTCCTGACATGGAAAGAAAGTGATGGGGTGGGAAACACTTAATTTCTGCATCTAGGGGTGCAGCGGGGTCAATTTTAAAAATGTGATATCCTTTGTGGCCTTAAGCCCCATCCTTCAAGGCAGCTCATTCTATCCTACAATCCCCACTCTGCTGGTTACATCCCATCTTCCCAGAGCTACAATGCACACACAGAAGTTGTTGTGGAGTTTTATGTGTCCAGATGGATGACAAATGCAGTGAAGGGCACAAAGGCGACTCACAAGGTTAAGGAGCACGCTTCCCTCCCCAAGCCCTGTGTTGGTCGTGCTCATGCATCCCATTTGCTGACTAGCTACCCTGCTTCTTTTCTTGCTCTCTCTGCCAGCTATCTGGCGCCCCCTGACCTGCCACCCACTACTCCCACCTGGCACTGCTGGGGTGCTTTGGCTGCTTTTTATCATTTTCCTGTTCCCCACCACAAGTGCTGGTAATTAGATCATAATTGTAATATTTGCATATTCATAACAGCTGAAATTAATCACATTTGCATAATAGTAATGAAAGGGGCTTCATTAATTACCGGCTTTTCCTCGAGTCTGTGCATATAAATGACTGCACAGAGTTCTCCATCATGGGTGCAGGATGACAGCGTTTGCATGTTCAGAAGGGTGAGCTGCAGGTTGGCACAATGATGAGGACCCTCAGTGTGTCACAGCATGGGGAGGAGGTGAGGAATGGCATATTTGGGGGGGAGCTACTGCTCTAATACTACTATAATAGTTGTGCAATCTTACATTGTACATACTGAAGTCAATCAGACAGGTGTTCCCCAGTGGCGTAGCGTGGGTTGTCAGCACCCGGGGCAAGGCAAGTAATTTGCGCCCCCTAACCCATGGATTTGTGCCCCCTAACCCGTGGATTTGCGCCCCCTAACCCTAACCCCCAAATGTTGCGCCCGGTGCGGCCGGCCCCCCCTGCACCCCCCACGCTATGCCACTGGTGTTCCCAGCTGCACCTGTGGGCAGCAGGCTAGCTTGGGCAGCCCAGGGCAGCCCATGAGGCACACAGAGTTCTGTCCTCCAATCTCATGCTGCTCCTCAGCCCTCAGTATCTGTCATCTGAGCTAGTTGCCTCTCTCTGCCTATAGTAGGGGCTGACCCTCTTGTTTAAAATTATGCAAAATGGAGACAGACCATTGCCTTACTTAAAGTTTATTTAGAACAAACACGTTTTTCCAAGTGACAGTCTAACATGTGCAATCCAGAGGTCTGCCAGCTATCTACCCTCTGCAGATCCTATATGGGCTTCTGTATTATGGGCTTTCTCAGATGCAGTGACTTCTTCAGAGGGGCTTCAGAGCTGTAGTAACTCAACAGGCCAGATTGCTGTTGACCTGCAAGATGTTGCTCCTGTTGTGAGAGCACCACAATTTCCTCACAGTTAAAGCTGCTAGCTGTGTTTTTTTGGACAACCGAGACCTCCAGGTATGGGGCAGTATATAAAATCAGCTAACAACAACAACAACAACAACAGTGTTTCTTGTGCCTCTGAAGGACCAGGTGCGCAGCTTGGGAGTCATTTTGGACTCACTGCTGTCCATGGAGGTGCAGGTCAATTTTGTGTTTAGGGCAGCTGTCTACCAGCTCCATCTGGTACGCAGGTTGAGACCCTACCTGCCCACCGACTGTTTTGCCAGAGTGGTGCATGCTCTGGTTATCTCCTGCTTGGACTACTGCAATGCATTCTACGTGGGGCTACCTTTGAAGGTGTCCCAGAAACTACAGCTAATCCAGGATGTGGCCGCTAGACTGGTGACTGGGAGTGGCTGCCGAGACCACATAACACCGTCTTGAAAGACCTACATTGGCTCTCAGTACATTTCTGAGCACAATTCAAAGTGTTGGTGCTGACCTTTAAAGCCCTAAACAGCTTTGGTCCAGTATACCTGATGGAGCATCTCCACCCCCATTGTTCTGCCCAGACACTGAGGTCCAGCGCCAAGGGCCTTCTAGCAGTTCCCTCACTGCAAGAAGCGAAGTTACAGGGAACCAGACAGAGGGCCTTCTCAGAAGTGGCGCCTGCCCTGTGGAATGCCCTCCCACCAGATGTCAAAAAAACAACTATCTGACTTTTAGAAGACATCTGAAGGCAGCCCTGTTTAGGGAAGCTTTTAATATTTAATGAATTATTGTTTGCTGGAAGCCGCCCAGAGTGGCCAGGGAAACCAAGCCAGATGGGTGGGGTATAAAGAAGAAGAAGAAGTAGTAGTCAGCAAGCAAGACAATTTTGTTTGGTGTTGCAAGTACCTATTGAAATGTGCCAGTGATATATTTGCACAAGTCCCTCCCTCCCTACCACCAGAATTTTGTACTCCCTGCAACTTTCAAAAGCTCTCCCCATCACTTCTTTAATAGCTTGCTGTTGTTTCTGTATGTGCCCTTCAGTGCTGATGCTATGGGAAATTGCTGTATATTTTGTCAAGACCGTTTGTCTGTCTAGCCTAGTATTACCTACCTTGGCAGTGGCTCTCCAACGCCTCAGGCAGAACACTTCCACGTCTGCCGCTACCAGATACTTTTAACTGTAGGTGCTGGGGCTGGAGCAGCAGAATCTACAGCCCTGATCCAAGACATCCCTCTGCATCCTGCCATTACATGAGTGAGATCCTCCTGCTGTTTATCTTGGCATCAGAAAAGCTACATTCAATACCACTTCAGCAGCAAGCAGGTCCTCTTGGGCCATCACAACCTGTGTTTTGGTTTCTTCTGCAGCAGGAGTGGAGAGTTGTCAGAAATATTAGCAGTTTCTTGGCTCTGAGGAACCAAGGTGCATGCTTGAGAATAATCAGCTTGCTTCAGTCTAGCACCCCAGGAGGCAAACAGCATTTAAAAACCTAATTATAGGACCTTTTCTACACATTTGGATTTTCCATGAGTTGTAACTCATCTGTAGTGATGCAGGATCCAAACATTTTCTCTTCCAGCACTTCTGATACAGGGATATCACATTTTCTGAGCATTCAGAATGCATCATCTTGTACCTGGGAAAATGCAGTTCTTTCCTTGCATGGTACAATTGCCACTGCCAAGTACCACTTGTGGGCACCTAATGGATAACACCTGTGGCACAAATGGAAATGGGCAGCCCAACTCCCTCCATCATAATTTAGTGATTTTGTTTTTGTAAAATTGTTGTTGTTGTTATGTTACTGCTCTCACACTTGATTGATGTATCACACTTGTGTGTTAGTGTTGATGTGGAGCAAGCGACTAGAGGGGTCAGTTTACAGAAAAAATGTGAGTAAGGGGCACTGTGTATACAAGGTAAGGGAGAGAGCGAATAGAGACTTTTCATGATACTAGAACCTGGGTCAATCTAATGAAAATGTTGAAAGATTCAGGGCACATAAAAGGAAAGTACTTCTTCACACAGTTAAAACAATATAATTCTCTACTTTATCTTTGATGAATTTGTCTAACTCCCCTTTGAAAGCTGTCATGGTTGGTGCCCATTGCTATAATTCTCTACCATAAAATATGGTTAGACAAATTCATCAATGATAAGGCTATCAGTGGCAAATGGGTGAGTGTTATTGTGTTCATTTCCTTTTAAGCTTTTTATAGGCACCTGGTTGTCTACCAGAATGCTGGTCTAAGATGGGCTTTTGGCCTCATCCAACAGGGTTCATCTTATGCCTCATTTAAGCCTTTTTTGAAAAAGAAGAAGTTAGCAAGGCTATTCACTCTACAAAAATGTAGTCATCTTAGGGACTTCATGTCAGCCAGCATATTTCATCTCCTACATTAGAGAGCAGACTTAGCCTTATCTCTTGATCAATGCCAGATTTCCAGTGTGATGTGCTCTCTTTTTTTCTAGGAGGTTATGCCTATTTTTTTATTTAGAAAAAAGGTTTCACACATTGTTTGACCAGGACACAGGGAGGCAATGCATCTAGTGTGTCAACTAGACAGAGACAAATGGTCTCTAGCTCTATCAGAATGCTTGCAAGCCTTTGCCTCCTTCAGAAGAAGTTGGCTTCCAGTGGGCAAGCTAAGCTGTACTGAGGGGTAGAAGCAGAGTGCACTGAGATGCACTCTATGCGCTAGTGGTACAGTGGTACCTCGGGTTAAGTACTTAATTCGTTCCAGAGGTCCGTACTTAACCTGAAACTGTTCTTAACCTGAAGCACCACTTAAGCTAATGGGGCCTCCTGCCGCCGCGCCCGCGCCACTAGAGCATGATTTCTGTTCTCATCTTGAAGCAAAGTTCTTAACCTGAAGCACTATTTCTGGGTTAGCGGAGTCTGTAACCTGAAGCGTATGTAACCTGAAGTGTATGTAACCCGAGGTACCACTGTATTAGCAAAGGTAGGTAGTTCTCAGGCCTGGTCCAGACTTTGCACTCTTCCTCCACCATTTTATGTTTCTGCAGCCTCGAAATCCCTGCCGTTGTTGGAATTCTCATCAGTATTTGATAGAAATCTGATTTCTAAGCATGATCGAATGACTTATAGAGAATCTGATGGCTGCTGTCACCTGCTGGTCTCTTTGTGGTGTGGAAACTGCCTGCTGGCAAAATGACTCCTCTGATCTATGGAAGTGAGGATCAAGAAACAGGTGGTTGAGGGAGGAAAGAAAAGAAAAGAAAAGAAAAGAGAGCTGTGCGTCTGAGGAGAGACCAGAGGGTTGGTTCCTTGCATCACCTCTGGTTCTCAGTTAGGAAGGTGTTCCCATAGTTAGGGTTAGATAACAGCTGTTAAGAGACTCCTCCATTTTCATTTATATGCTACACATTGCAGAGCCTTGCTAATGAGATGCTGGAGAGGGTGACATGACATACCTCTGCAGGTCTCACAAACCCATTGAGGCAAACATTTCTTGCTGGTGTCTGGGGCTAGAAAGCCAACACAGTATGAACAAGGGTTTGCTATGGGCCCCCAAAATCTGTGAGAAGCCACCTGAGTGGCAAGCCCTGAGAACAGCCTGGATAGCTCAGTTGGTTAGAGTGTAGTGCTGGTAATGCCAAGGTTGCAGGTTGGACTAGATGATCCTCAGGGTCCCTTCCAACTCTACAACTCTGTGATTTTATGAGGGTGGGAATAGACTCCAGAAAGAAGCAGCGAGAGTCTCTCTTGTGCTACAGAGGAGCAGTGGCTGGTTCTGGGTAGAAAGGAGGAATGCCAGGGAGTTCAGAGCCCAATCTCCTTTTCCCATATGTGCTGGTGTTGATAGCTGGTTGCCTTCACGCTGGGAACTAGTTGTGTCCCCCCAGGACAAAGCTAAAAGTGGTGCTACCCAGAGAGCATGTGGGAGCAGCCTGTGTGCTGGAGGCTGCTGGTGCAAACAGATGGTCTTCAGCCTGCATCCATGTTCCCACTGAGGCTCCCCGAGGGAAACCAGAGTCCTCTGTCTCTCCTCCCTCCCCCACACTTCCATAGCCCACAGAGGACCTTGATTCCTCTGCAGAAGGGCAATTAGATAAATATTTCAGTGATGCAGAACTCTCTGAAATTGTGCTGCCTGATCCATTGGTGGCTTGTGGGATGTATGCTTAAAAATAGAGAGCAGCAGGAAATGAACCACACCAAAAGGCATGAAAGGGAAGGCCCCTTCTGGAAGCTGCTGTGCTGGGCAGGAGCAAATGGATTCTGGACTCCTGGATCCTTTGTCTCTTGGGAAAAGCAAACTCCAAGAGATTCCACAGATGGAACCAAAGGTCTGGTTTCGGCAGCGCATACCCTGTCCATCTTTACCCTGTGGTCTCTGCAGTGAGAAACTGGCACTACAGTCCCTTAGTTGCCCATGTGAATTGAAAGCCCTTGGGCTACAGGTTCCTTCTTATCCCCCTGGGGCCATTACTAACTCCTTCTTATCCCTGCTCTGAGTAAATCAGCGTGAGAGGCAGATTATGGCAGCTAAAGACTCTAAATTAGATGCTAATTGCTCTGGTAGTGACTGCAAAGTCTTGATGCTGCAGATAAGGGAGTGCCCCTGCTTCTGTCATTCCAGTGACAGTGCTGGCATGCTTTCTGAAGCAGCAGTCACACTGCAGGGGGGGGGGTAGCTATAACTGACCATGGAAGAAAGCAGTTGTGGGGGCCTTAGGTATAAAAAGCAGCTGCCCTGGATCTCTGCCAGAAAATCAGAGTTAGGGAATCCCAGTTTGTCTCTCCTTAGCAAAATGCAGGGCTTCTGGCAAGAAAACCAAGACACATGTGGGGCTAGCATTCAGTCCTTGCCAACTACTGCTAAGTAAGGCCACGTTTGTGGAAAGGAACAGCAACAAGTTGAGGCTGTAGGGCAAAACTAACCCAGAAGCTTTTAAAATCATCTGTTCTTCTCTTTTCCTAGGACCTGCTGTGACTTATAGGGTTGTTCCAGTTCTTGCTGATTATTTTGCCAGGTGTCTCGAGCTGACCCCACTGAAATCAAAATTGTGATGGTCTAGCTCAGGGATGAGGAACTCATGGACTCTCAGCTGCCATCAGTCCCAGCCAGCATGGTCAATGATGGGAGTTGCAGTAAAACAATATCTGGAGGGGCACAGGGTATAGATCTATGATCTAAGTCAGGAAGATGTTGATGGACTACAACTCTCACCATCTCTAACTATTGCCTATGCTGGCTGGGGCTGATGGGAGGTGGAATGCAAACAACATCCAGAGGATGCCATGTTGGTTGTTTCTGCTCTGGCTTGCTACAGACAAAAGACCAGAGTAGTCGATCGATCGATTTTATTGCATTAGCCATACGGCCATAGCATAATATACATAGAAATAACAACATAAAATGGGGGTGGGGAGATAAAAGTGGATGTCGTCCTGGGGGAATACTTTGAGAAAATGAGGATAACAAAAGTAACGGGGGATTTAAAACATCGAGTGACAGAGAATACAAAAACACGTTCGATTGTGCGGCATATCGACTACATCTGTGGTGTTAAAGAAGGAGTTGGTGCCGCTTTCCTCTTCATCACACTAAGCAGGAAATTAGCTGTCATCTCGGTAATCCAACAGTCAGAATCCTGCAGAAGAAGGGACACTATCCACGGCTGGATTGGGAGATGAAACTTGTTCACGAGAGGAGTTAGAAACCGAGATCTTTCATCTGTCCAGTTGGGACAGAAGAGCATTACATGTTCCATAGTCTCCAGAGCCGTGTCATTGTAGGAGCATGTTCTATTTCCGATGGGAACTGACCAGAGTAGTCAAGACAACACATGTTTCTCTTTGTCACCCACTGCATCCAAATTGCAGAAAGATGTCCGTAATTCCTAGCCATACTCAAACTGATTGCCAATGCCACGGACAGGATGACAGTGGAACTTAAAAAGCGAAAAGATTATTCCAAGATCTTAATGGCTCAGCCCTCTGCAAAGATACAGGAAGAAGTAGGGATACCTAATATTGATATCCTAGTTACCAGTTGTACTGCAGCTCACTGGGGTTGGCTGGACAGGAACTCATAAACATTAGATTTTAGTGTGAGTGGTTCATATGCTGAGGCCAGGAAAACCCTAGGGATCCTGGATAAGAGCACCCAGTTCTTATTTGTGTACTTCTAATTAAATTTTTGGACCTTCTCTAAACCTTGGTTTTTACAACAAAGTAAATTTAGCTACTAAGGCATACATTTTTACTAGTGTTGGATTTAAATGTCATTTGTGCCAAAGGAACTGTGATCTGTACAGAACTAGTAAACCAGAATGTCTGGCATGTGGGGGGAAGAGCAAATCTGGAAATTGCTTGTGGGTCCAGCATCAGAGGCTGGGCATCATTGGGACAGAATCCCAAGGGGTTTTGGAGTATATTTAGTGTTTATTCCTTCTGAATGGCTGATATTATTCCCATTAGACTGCTGGATCTTTAAAGCTGTTGAGCTTAGGTAATGTGACAACCAGATCTCTCTCATTCCAGTACAGGGGTGCAGTGAGGCACCCCACGGCTACTTGTGATGGTCACATTGGGATGAAGGAATGGCTGCTCCACAGAGGTGACTAATGTAATCCCCATGCCATCTGCTGAAAGCCAGGCCCAAACACATGGATAATCAACAGGGGCTGAAAAGTGATTAACAATCTAACATGCCTCCCGCCCCTTAGCGATTTCAATAAACACCTCCGCTTTTTGCTCTGTGCTGACATTGACAACGTCCACAGACTGATCAAGTGATTTCTAGTACTTGGTAATTACTGGTGTTTATTTCTGGAGCTGACTACAAGGAGAAGCTGTCAGTCTTTTGATGCTCCCATTTATTAGCAAGGCCTGGAGCGGGCAGATTTTCACGAGTCCTGAGCAATGGATGGAGCTGGAAGCTGAGTCAGAACATCTCGCGCAGTATTGTCTACAATGACTTCAGCAGTGGCTGTCCAGAGTTTCAGACAGGGGGCATTCCTAGCCCTACTTGGACATCCCGGGATTGAACCCAGGACATTCTGCATGCACGGAGGCCAGAAAGGCTCCAGGTCTCAGCAGTAGTGAAAGCATTTCGAGGAAGATAATCTAGTCCTCAGTAGTGTCACCTGGGGAATGAGAGAAGCACCTGCTCCCCACTGACCCACTCTGCTTATCAACTGCCTCACTGTGTGTGGAGGCTGCCCTCTCCTGTTTAGCTCAGGGATTGCAGGCCACCTCGCCACAGAAATCTCATAGTTTGACAGAAGAGCAGCAGAATGGATCTGCTTCTTACAGGTAGTTGGGTGCAAGCCATCCTTTTCCAACCTTGTGCCCTCCTGATGTTTTGTACCATCTCTGGCCATTAGCCATGTTGGCTGAGGCTGATGGGAGTTCAAGTCTTTAAACACCAGATTGAGTGATGCATGCCATGAGAGGCAGACTAGGATTATCAATTTAACTGGGTCCTCCCTCATGAGGGATTGGAAAACACAAATAATTTACTGGTTGATTTTGTTTATAAATTGCTTCCCATGAAATCATCCCTGCGTGGTTAACAAAATCAGGCTCAGTTTTCTAAGGAGTGCAGTGTCCCTTATTGAATTAACCCGTTTAAAAACAAAACAAGATATACTAGCAGAACACCTCAGATATGCCGGAGGAGCCCTTACGCCAGCAAAGGAACAGCTGAAAGGGAGAAGAGTCATGAATGGGACGTGGGCAGGAGAGAGGAGAAGCACCACACAGAGGTCCTATGTCCCTCTTCAGTCCCAGGCTATGATCCTGTTGACAGTGAAATTTGCTCTCTGTACATTCTCAGTGAGGATGAACTGACAGCTGGGAAACAGAAAAAGGATGTGCCTGTCATTATTGAGGATATTTCTAACATAGGGGCTCTGAAGCAGAGCGGTGCGTTTAATCAACTTCTTTGTGAAGGGATAAGAAATGAAGACCCATGATATCAAGTGAAACCTCTTTCTTAATATGCAGACAAATGCACCGCAAAGCAAAAGGTGACTTGGTAATATAACCATGCAATTTGAGTACATAATAGACCAAATCACTGAGCAAGGAGAATTTTAAAAAGAAAAGAAAAATAAACTCTACCCCAACCCTTGAGCTGAAATTCCTCTCTCTCTGACTTCAATGGGAATTCTTTTTGAAAAAAGACAAAAAGAAAAACAGCCATCGTATATGGATGACAGCCCCCACCATCAAGCCACCACAAAAAAATTAGGATATGGTGTGTAACTCATCAACCAGTCACAGCACAGCATCCTCACATGGGCAGACCATAATTCAAATGACAGGGTACACAGCTTGGGGCTATATCTCTGGCCCCATGTTATGCAGACAGGGGTTTGTTTTTTTGGGGGGGGATGATATCCTTGTCAGTACTTGTCCACTCTTCAACACCTTTGCTGTGCAGGATTACAGAAGCAGAACAAACTTCCGCTTCATGCACAGTGTTTCACTTCAACTCTTAAGGTGGAAGTATCCTCTGTCACTGTAGTCTCCTCCTCTCCACCCTGGGCATGAGCACTGGCTGAGCACCCAGGCGGCATTGCTTCCTCTTCTCTGTCAGTCCATTACAAACACCTATTGTGCATGCAGTTCCAGGTGTACCTGGTTTGCAGGGGCAAGTCTACAGCCCTCCCATGGTCAGGCTGAATAAGGCTCTTGTTGCGTTTGTTGTGTGTCTGGGGCAATGCAGGAAACATACTGGGGGCATGTCTTTATCATCATGAGTTAATTGGCTACCTTCATGCATGAGTGGTATGTTGATATTGTTGTTGGGATAGTGCCCGACTGGTGAAGTTTCCAGGGAGGCTTATGTGTGTGTGTTATATATTTTCTAGTTGTGTGTTTCTCCTTCTCCCTCCTATGCTGAACACATGTTGTATATGGTGGGCATTCCCCATGGTGTTGTGGCATATCTCCCCAATGTAATGCGAGTACATGCTTGGTTTGCCCATTCTTAAAGCCAGGAGATGTTCAGTACACTTGCCAGACTTGTCCTACTCTGAGCTTCTCCTGTTTATGCACACACATGGTGGTGCTGGCTCCCTCTTGCATTGAAGTGAATCACAAACATTGGCTGTACTAGCCAACTGGTCTCTTTCAGGCAGCGCTGCTTGTGAAGTCTTCACACATATGCCAAAGCTATTTTGAGCTCTTCCAACTAGAGTGGAAAAGAGGACAGGGAAGATGTGCTTACAGGAAGGAGTGGAAGATCATCTGCTCCGGCTACTTGTTCCTCATTCTGCCCTGTGCCATTGCAGACAGTGAGAATTGGTTACATCTTCCAGTTACCACAAAAGCTTCAAGTGAAATAATTGTAACTAAGGGGCATTCCCTGTACCCCACTCACATTCCATTCACTGGAACATCAATTTCAACAGCATTTTCTGAATAAAAGGCAGATTTGCATATATTTAAATAGGTGCATTAAAGTACTGCTTGTTCTACACATTCAACTATTTTCAACTACTATTTTTCTTTTTCTTTCTTTTAAAGCAGTCTGCTATAATAAAATTAAAGTTCATTGAAGCAGTCAAATGTGAAACATTGATGACAGGAGAGCCACATCATTTTCAATTACAAATGTGGTTGGTGAGAAGTTGTCTTTCTGGTGTCATTAAAAAAAAAAGGAAAGGAAAGGAAAGGAAAACTTGAAAGCAGAGCTGAAAGCATTATTCCATTAATTGGCATGATTAATCAAATGCATTAACCACAGTTTAAACATGTGGATTTAAAAAATCAAATATTAATTGGAACTCTCCCTTATGGAAGAGTTTCATTGCTGGCAGCATTGTTTCAAACAATCTCTGTGTACTTCTTGATTCAAGCAATGTGGCTTGCAATGTAAAGTATGTGTTTGGAATGTTTTACTGAGAGCAACTATTCTATCCAATAAATATCTGCAAAAGATACTATGTATGTTCCCAATTTAGTTATATGTAATTGATTGAATAGGGCAATTAGTATAGGCTGGGGTGGGGAGCCTCCAGCTGGTGGTCCAATTTTGGTCCAGCAGGGGTCCCAATTCGGCCTGCCTGCCAGGCTGCTCCTGACAACCTCGGCCACCTGCCCTACATTTAACATCATATGTGGTGCCAGGTGTGGGGCAGGCACTGGTGTAGCATCAAAGGAGCAACTGGGAGCTTAAAGTGAGTTCCTGATTGTTTCTTTACTGGAGCAGGAAAACGGAACCACTGCTGAAATTGGGGAGGGGGGCTCCTCTGTTTTAGCAGCAGTCTCTGTGCAAACTGCTGCATGCTTCTGGAGCTAGCCACTTTGAAGGTGTGCTGGGAGTGCATCTTCAAAGAGGCTCACCACCTGATGTCATTGGGATGCTAGGTGACTGACATGTAGGCAGTTCCATCCACTTACTGAATTTGGCCTTCAAAGGGTAGGGCAGACATAGATCTGGCATGCCAGGAAAAAAACAGTTCCCAGTCCTAGATATAGACCAAAAAATATAAAATAATCCATAGGCAGATATTAGTGCTGGCTCTAGGTTTTGGAGAATATACCTTCAGTGGGAGGCGCTCTCTAAACCACTACATATTTGCTTTCTCTCTCCCTCTGGGTCCCATCCGCATAACCACACAGAGGGAGAGAAGGCAGCAAGGGAATGTGCTGCTCCAGTTCCTCAGTCTTGTTACTGTTTGCATGTTTGAAGGAGAATAGGCAGCTAGGGAAAGAGAAGCAGGGCCAGGAGGCTGTGGGAGGTGGCAATGCACCTCCTGGTGTAGTGTGGGCTGCAGCATATGCCCAGTGATGCCAACTCCTGCCAGATACATACTCAGTTATGACAATCCCTTTGCTGGTGCACAGCTGTATACTCTGTGTTATGTCAACAGATTTGGATTTGAAAATGTTCAGGGATTTGGGTAATGAATAGAGAAACTGATGTGCTAAAGGGCAACCCAGGAAGCATGAAGAATCCTTTTGAGAAAGGTGTAGAGGAAACTGCTGTGCTAGAATTGATGGGTCAGAACAGTGGTGGATTATGCTGCGATGAGGGGGAATGTTTCCATTCTTTCGCATACAGCACCTTGGGTTGGGCCTGGAAAGGAATGGGCAGCCAGTGATGCTGTTTTAAAACCAGGGGGTTATATGTGCTCAGAAGGAAACCCCAGCCAATAATCTGGCAGCTGCATTTGGACCAACCAATGTTCCAAGTCATCTTCAGGGGCAGCCCTGTGTAGAGTGCATTACACTAATTCAATCTGGAAGTTACTAGCACATGGAGCACAGTGGCTAAGTCATCTCTGTCCAACAGGGGCTGCAGGTGATGAAGCAACCGTAACTAGAAAAAGGCACTCCTAAACACTGAGATCACTTGAGTCACCAGTGACAGTGTTGCTTCCAGGAGCATCCACAAGCTGCAGACCTGCTCCTTCCAGGGCAGTGCAATCTTGTCCAGGGCAGGCCATTTCCTCACCTCCTGGTCACATAAGACATTCATTTCAGGATTCATATTCAGTTTATTGGGCCACATCCAATGCATCACAGCCCTTGAGCACTGGTTCTAACACCTCAACTGCATCTCCTGATTGAGACGGAATAGAGAAACAGAGCTGAGTGTCATCTACCTATTGGTGGCACTGCATTCCAGATCTCCCTATGACAGCTCCCAGAGGCTTCATATAGATGTTAAATAGCATGGGGGACAAGATAGAACCTTGCGGGACACCACTTTCTGACTGTTTGCCCGAAATGGCCCTTGAAGTAGGAGAGGAACTACTGGAGCACACTTCCCCCACCTCCTTGAGATGCTCCAGAAGGATTCTGTGGTCAACAGTATCAAAAGCTGCTGGAAAAATCCAGGAGGATGATCAGGGCTGCACTCCTCGACATCTCTCTCCCAATAAATGGCGTCAACTAGGGCAACCAAGGCAGTTTCAGTGTCATGACCAGGCCTGAAGCCAGACTGAAATGCATCCAAATAATTAGCTTCCTCCAAGAATGCCATCCAAATAACCACCTTGCCCCAAAAGGGGATGTTTGCTAGTGAACGATAGTTGTTTAACACTTCTGGGTCCAAGGTGGGGGTGCACCACTGCCTCCTTCAAGGCAGATGGTATCTCCACCTTCACCAGGGAAGTCCTAATCACTGGCCCCACCCAGTCAACCCCCTGTGACTAGCTCTAAGAAGCGAAGATGGGCAAAGGTCAAGGAGATAGGCGGTCTGCCAAACTTTTTCAAGCAGCTTGGTCAGATCTAGTCTAGATACCTCCACCGGATTGCTCAACAGCAGGCCTCTGAGAAAAACCATATGTTTGTATCTGATGTGTGGTAAAATCCTTCTTATTGCTCGGCAGGGTAGCACAGACAACCCACCCAAAGCCCCCCTTATTCACTCCAAGGAAGTTTGGTCTGCATGGGCTCAAACAGCTGATTTATGAAGTGGTGAAGTCTTGTTAATGATTGTCTATAGTGTCTACAGTTGTAGTGAATTGGATGGGGGTGGTGATATACGATGGAATCTGAATCCTAAACATAATTCTTAGTTAATGATTCTGCTTACAGTGCACTGTTTTTAAGAAACTGTCAAGTTCCGTTTAGTTTTGATTTTATTTGGAACAAATATTGCTTCTCTTTTAATGTATCCCAATTTGTACCATGCCTTCCTTATTAAAGGAACACATGTCAACTTCTCTGGTGATTATTTCAAGGGATCTTGTTGAATGTGCATTAGCTGAACAGGGCCCTTACATTACTGAATCAACAAGCCCTAAATATTTACTACAAGTCCCAAGGTATTCATAGGAAGCTTCCTTATAACAAGGCAAACCATTTGTCCATCTAACTCCATATTGTGTACACCAGTAGTAGCCAACCTGTTGCCTTCCAGATGCTATGGACTACAGCTCACATCACCCCGTCCAGCATGGACAATTGCCATGGATGATGGGTGTTGTAGTCCACAACATTTAGAGGGCACCATGTTGGCTATCATGGTCCACACTAACTGGATGCAGTCCCCCAGGGTTTCAGAGATGAGTCTTCCCCAACTCTAGTTGGAGATGCTGGGGACTGAAGCTGTGACCTTCTGAGCTACATCCCTGAAGTCCAGAGCATAGCACATTTGCTGCTTTATCTAGGTGAAACTGAAGAAAGAGCCACTTTTTTAGTATGTGTGGGATCATAGTGCTGACATCACAAGCACCTGCTACTTTTAGTAGTTAAATAAGTCACTGGAATGTTAGCACCTTTCCCCTCTTCACTGAATGTTCTTTTGTTTCCTGGGTGTTCCTATCTGCTGTGATGAGAGAGAGTTCCTAGTAGCACTTAGTTTTTGCTTTTCCAGTGGCCACTGGTTACAGGCCAGGGGTGATGGGAAAGGCTTGATGAGCAGGATCAGGCCCACAGACTGGTGATTCACCACCCCCACTCTGAGTAGGCTGGAGAGTTGGACAGACTGCCCTGAGCAAATTTCCCCCTGCTGCCCACAGTAAGGAGGCCTGTTGCTGCCTTACAGTTTCCAGAGATGGACAGGTTCAGGTATCTGTCAAGTCTGCTTTGATCACCACCACCAACAACTGGATTGAGGTGGTTTGTGCTTTGCCTTTGGTCTCTGCTATCAGTCCATCTGACTTGTTTCCATCAGCTACAGCTCTTGGCCACCCTCATTGGGAGATAGGCGGTAAGGTGAGGGATCTCACCTGGACAGAAATACTTTCCCTGTTCCTGAAGAACACAGCACCATCCAGTACACAATGCATTCGCTGTCTGCTTTGCCAGGTCCCCTTCCTTCCAGTATCAAACTCTGGACATCTGATAATTTTCAAACAGAAAGCTCACACCTGGTCTTGGTAAGAATGCCTAAGCACACCCTAAACACTTGATCTCTGCTGTTTGGGGTGGTGGAGCTGCTGCAGCAGAAAAGTGGCAGGTCAAGCAAAGGGTTAATACCCCCTCTCCCTTGCTGTTTCTCTGCTAGAAATCATCCATCAGAGAAGCAGACTGTCCAGGCTTCTTGCAAGTTTTTTGAGCACTGCTGGATAATCAGCAGCCGTCCTGCCGATGCCCAGCTGTGGGTTAAGCCAGTGACGGCCTGCCACTTTGTTCTACCTTCTTTCTTTCTTAACCTTGCAGGGCTCTGCACCCAGTTACAAATACTCTCCACTGGCCTCTTTCACTGCTGTGCTGGAATCAACTCTTCACTGAATGTGCAGCTCATGCCCACAGAAAAGTATTTAAATTAAATCACGTTGCATGAAAGAGAGAAAAAGAAAGACAAAAATGATCAAAGCTGTGTTTTGAAATATAGCCAGAGATAAGAGCGAGCTAATAAACTGAGGGCCACAAGATTGATCTCCCTGCAGAGTCCTTCATCCCTTTTGCCAGGATATTAGACGCAAAAGCAAAGCAGACAATGGCTTTGCCTTTGCCGCAGGGGCTAGGCTGGGCATTCAGTTATCTCCTCTGTCCTCTCCCAAGCCGAGGTTCGCAATCCCAAGGACCGACTACAAGCCCTGGGCACCTTGCGAGTGCATGGCATCTTTTCCTTACTCCTGTTAAGGAGAGCAGAGCCAGGCTGGAATAAGAAAGAGCCACTGAGCTAATAAAAGTAGTGATACTGAAGTGGCCTTTTGATCTGTCCATAGCACTTTCCCTGCTTCACAGCATTCCTTAGGCCAGGGAGTCTTTGGACTAAAAAATTAAATGGCTAGATAGGCAAAAGCAAAGGCTACAGCAAGGGAGTCTAGCCATTCTCTCCAGGAAGAATTCCAGATGCCTTCCTGGCTCACAGCCACACTTGGGCTGATGGACTTCTCTCCTTCAGCTAAAGATCATGGATTTCCTGTTCTCACCTCCAGCTTTTGCTGCTTTGTCCTGTGTAGATGTGACAAAGTCCATTGATTCAAATTGACTTAAGGGTGCCTAACTACATCAGGCTATTGGTTGGCTGGAGTCTACTGCTGGGCATCTGCTTGGGCTCAATGACATGGTTATTTCTGAGTCCTATTAAAACCATCCAGCCTCTAGACTCCCTCTGGAAGGGTGAGAATTTCAGCATTTAAGAGGTCCAGGAATGATTTACAGTAACAGGTGCCCACAGTGGTAGCAGGGGAACTGTGGTAGATGAACTGTCAGGCCCAGGTACCAGATGGTAAAGAAACAAAGCCCCAAATTTGCTACTTAAGCCAATCTCACGCAATGTTCGCATTTCACACACAATCTGAACTTGTGATCGGGAGGAAGAGGATGGTCAGCAGGAGAAACAGTGGAGGAACAGGGTGGGAAGCAGAGTGGCTTTAACCTATCTCTGGTATTTAGGGTTCAAGTGGACATTGCCTTTGGCAATCCCTTGCTCCCTTGACTTCTTGGTCAGAGGTTTGCATGCAATTGACAGTCACGCTCTTGCAGCTCTGGAGAGGCTTCATTTCTAAATCACCAGTCAGACTTGGGCTGCAATCCTAAACATAATTACTTGAAACTGGATGCAAATTGAAATTAATGAGACTTGCTTCCAAATAAACCTGGTTAGGATAATTCTGTACACGTACTCTCCAGGCCCAGGACTCATCATCGCAGCCTGCCAAAGATTGAGGTATAAGCTCTAAAGATCAGGGACAGTGTCCATGGCTTGGAACACTAATGGGCTAAATTGACATCTTCCTTTAATATTTCTGCTTGACATTTGCTAGCACGAAGTCTTGTATTTTTGTTTTTGCAGCCGATTTAACCATATAATCTGGCGCTGGGGATAAGAACTCATGCAGCAGATCTGGATCTTCAGGGAAGGGATGGAGGGATGAGGATTGGCAGAAACCAACCCCTCACTGAAGGAACAGGATAGGGGAGATCCTGGAATCTCCAATTAAGAGTTTTCAAGGGTTCATTCAATTGCATTTACAGCTTATTCACACACATCCAGTTCGCACCACCAGCACAAGAACAAAGATTAGGGCACTGTTTGGGCAGATGCATACTGGGCTGAGATGGTAAATGCTTAGAGGAGAAGAAGAGGAGGAGGAGGAGGAGGAGGAGGAGGAGGAGGAGGAGTTTGGATTTGATATCCTGCTTTATCACTACCTGAAGGAGTCTCAAAGTGGCTAACATTCTCCTTTCCCTTCCTCCCCCACAACAAACACTGTGAAGTGAGTGGGGCTGAGAGACTTCAGAGAAGTGTGACTAGCCCAAGGTCACCCAGCAGCTGCATGTGGAGGAGCGGAGACGCGAACCCGGTTCACCAGATTACGAGACTACCACTCTTAACCACTACACCACAGTGGCTCCCTGGAGATCCCTTGGAACATAGGAAGCTGTTTTGTACTGAGCCATAATATTGGCCCACCCAGTTCAGCAGCTCCTCAGGTCTGCAGGTAGGAGTCTTTTCCTGCACTACCTGGAGATATCAGGGATAGAACCTGGGACCTACAATATGCAAAGCAAAATGTCCTTCTACCACTGCACTCAGTGTTTGCTTTGAAGTGGCTAGAGTTTGTAGAACACAGAGTTGCATCTTGTGCACTGGAACAGCAAAACATCCTCCAGCTCTATGTATTGAACATTGTACCTATTCAATAAGCACAGTATCTGTTCTCTCATTATGAGTTTGGTTTACTGTTTTGCTGGCTGACATTTTTAGATAATCATGCCTTCTGATCTTCTGAGGTCTGCTGAATTTACCTAGTGATCGCTCTTTTTAGTTTTTAGTCTTGTTTCATGATTGGTTGCATCATATTGTAATCAGTGTTTTGTGATGTGCTTATTGTGAACTACTTGGCTGTTGTAAGCTGCTTCAAGGTCCTTTGCATAGAAAAGTGGCCTATAAATATAAACAAACCTAATATAAATAACACTGAGAGAACCTGTGGGCTACTACACTGGTCCAGTTGGCAAGTTACAGGCCATTATATTCAGGAACAGGACCTAATGACAATTTTGTCCTCGAGTACTGAATTTTGCATTTCTGAATACTTTAGTGGTTTGGGAATGAGCTGTTGCATGACAATAAAATGGTGACAATATAAAACATCCAAATGTGAGAATGTGCTTACTGAGTTGTAAGCAGGTGAGGATTTCTAAGCACAAATTCTCAAAAATACTTTTGGCAAAACATTGCACCAGATTGCTCATTGACCTGATGACAGCATAGTTAGCTCTGCTTGTGAATTTGCTTGTTTTCTCCTATCAAACTACGGAAAGAAAAGTACAGCCCAACACTGAATTCGGGAGAGAGGGGATTGCAATGGATTCTGTTCTGCCTGATGTGTATCTATCATCCTGCCAAAACTCAACACAATCCAGAGCCTGAGGAAAACCCATCACCATAGAATAAATATGCCATTGAAGGTGTGGATTTGCATGGATGACCATATATCAATGAACCTGCAGCCTGAAGATCTCCTTAGTGACCAAGCTTGCTGGAGGGTTCCAATATTTTAAAGCAGTAAATGGGAAATTCCAATAGCTCTGGCTTCCCTTGTTACTACAAGGCTGTAATGCAAAAGACTGGACCTGAGTAAATCTTAAAAACCACATCATTATTATTATTTAAATGTACGCTTTGCCTATGCAGATACCTGAACCAGTTCAGATTCTGCATCTGGCAACTTTACTCTTCACAGAGTTGAGGGAAAGGTTGCATTTCTAGCTCCTCATCGCAAGCAACAATCTGAAAAGTTGTAATTGTTTTGGAATAAAAGGGAAGTGAGAATCATTGGCGTCAGGAGCAGTAGGCCTGACAAGCTCATGTCTGGCTAACTAGACCCTTGGTGATCTTCAGCAGACCCCCTTTACCACCATTCATGGTCTGCCCTGAAAACCAGCTCCTCTTTCTATAATTTGAAGCTGTCCATCACTAGCCAAGATTTTTGTTATTGCTGAGGAGTGGAGTCGTGCTTGCGCTCATTGATTAATCAATAGCCTTAATTGAGTTGCAGCTCTTTAATGGATAGCCCACTGGCTCTTGTTTTTTAATCCCCTTGCACACATTGACCCAAGTCACTCACCTGTAGAAAACTGCTTATGCAGCAGAAGAGGCCATTGGGATCATGAAGGTCGGTCATGGGCTTCAGTCCAAGTTCATAAGCAGAAAGCAAGGCTTGAGCAGGTTTTCTTTTTCTGAGAGGAGGAATAAAGTCATTTTGGTTTAAAAGAAGGAAGGATAGTGTGGCTGGACAGTCTATCCAAGCTCTTTTAAATCCCCACTGAACCCCCCCCCCCCAATTATTTTATAGTTCTCTTCATCCAGTGAGGATCCTTTAGTGAAAAATGGAGGGAGGTGATTCTTTGGCTTGGTCCTGAAAGATTCTCATTCTGAACATTAGCTTCTACTGCTGACAATATTGCTTTTTAAGGTCCATTTATTAGCCAGAGAAATTTGGTGAGGGTTAGAGAAAAGGTCTCACAATGTTCCTTGTACCATCAAAGCCAGACATGGCTTTCACATCCTGATACATTGGAGGACATCAGACTGCATGATTGTGATTTCCAACCCAGCACTGCTTACCTTGAGGTTGATTAAGACAACATGACATCAGAGGTAGCCAGCCATTCTATCTCTTAGACACACACACACACACACACACACACACACTCACATTCCAGTGACCATACAAGAGAGGCTTTCCCTAGAATCACATCTGCAAGATCTTCAAGCCATGCATCTTTCTTTACCTTTTGGAGTTCAGGGCACAGCCACTTGCTTCTGTTGCTCTGCCTTTGCAGAACAGGAGGGCTGAATGGGAAGTCCTAATTTCTGAGCATGAAGGGATCTAGGGCTTAACACTGTTTGACACAAGATCCTCCTTTTCTTAGGTCATCACTGCAATTTGCAGGCCTACTCTTCAATGCATTGTGTCACATATTTCACATTATTTCTGATTAGGCTACCATTTATCTGAAGTGACAAAGCATATTTGCATCAGTACATAACCTTGTTCAACACAAATGGCATTAGGGCTAAATCTAATGCTATATTTTCCAATGCAAGCATTGACATTTATGTGAAGGAGGGGGAGTGTTTCACTTCTAGTGTTTGACTTTTTAAATGTGCCATTTCAAAGGAACAGGACATTTTAAAATTACAATCCTCGCCTCACCTCACCCCACCCCAGTCACTGGGGTTAATATTAGTATAGGAAAATGTTTGATGAAAGATGATCTACAGCTATCTATGCAGCCCCAAAACTTGCATAGTTACATATCAACAGACATTAGTTTGTGTGTGTTTGTGCATCTGTGCAAATTTAGTTATTTTACTTCTGTGTCATCTGAGACACTTCATTTACAATAAAATATGCAGTGTCTAACTGAAAAGAGCAAACACTTTCTCCATTAATGAGCTGTTATGGACTAGCTCCCCAGGAAACTAATTAATGCACCTCTTTGGATACATCTGGCTAACACCTGGCCACTTTTTGTGGAAATGCAATTCCTTGCAATGTGATTCACTCCTCCAATACCCCACATGGGACAAACTCCTTTGCTTATAATAAAATATAGACTGCACTGAAAACTTGGGTCTGCCCACTTGTCCTACGTAGTTGACGTCGCCCGAAGTTTGGCTATTTCTAGCAGTTGCCAAAGGGGCACTCACTGAAGCTCAGAGGTCAGTCAGTGGGCCCACCAATGCTCAACACAGCATACATTCTTCAGACAAGTCCAAGGCTGCACACAATCCTCAACCTTCCTAAGTACCTGGTAGGATGAGATGAATGGGAGGAAAGAATGTCCTCCCAATGCATATATCCTCTCCTGCCTTCCTTAACATCTCCACAAAAACAATATCCAGCTCCTTCCTCCATGTTTTTGACCTTCCTGGCCCTTGGCTGACTCACTCCCTTCTTTACCCAACTTTCCCACCAAACCACTAGGTTTGTTACCCTGTTTTTCTTCATTTTCGCCTTGTTTCTAAATCCAGTGCCTCCCAAGTCTAACTCTTGCCTTCTTGCTTCTTCCTGTTTCAATACCTTTCTTCTTAGCTCCACCCTCTGAAGTCTCCTTCTGACGACCTGTTTACTGAACATCCATCCTGATTTGCTTGTGCAAAAGGCTATGAGGAGGTTAGCTTCTATCTGGTCATTATTGAATGTTTCTTCCGATTTGTTTGTGGAGCAGTTTCATGGCAATAAGCATTCATCCTGATTTACATGCAGATCATTCATATGCTTTTCCCGTTACTTGTTCGTTCATGTATTTCCCATCACCTTCCTAAACACAAAAAGTCAATTTCTTAGACGTTCTTAGATGGTTTGCTTAATCTTGCAATCTTACCTCACCTTCCCAGCTGCTAGTGTCTTCCAAGGGGGCCATGCCAGCCTGGCTTAAGTGCAGTTCAAAGAGGGTGGGGTCCCTTTACCCAGTGAGACATTTCCCCCAGCCTTCCAGGTGTTCCCAGTTGCTAGTGGTGATCTTACTGTGCTGCTGCAGTAGTGCTGCTTCACTCGACTGAGAAACCCAAGACATGCCCACAGCTACCTGAGAAGCCATATCTGCAAAATGCAGAACAACTGGCAGAGCCTTGCCCTTCACAGGTCTTAACTCAGATTCAGATACTGTACTGCATAACATGTGCACCCATCTGCAGACATTTGCTCAGGGAAGTACAGCTGCATCTTCAGAAGTAACATGAAAAGCAACCCTTGGGGGCTGGGCCTACAGGAACTTGGGGCTTTGCTCTCAACCTCTGCAGAGCTCAGGAACATATGAAGGGGGATTCCCATCCCGTTTTGTCATCCCCAACAAAGCAGCCCTGGGTTCTCTCTCATCTGCTCCGTGAGATTTTCTCCCTCTGAGCCAAATGATTTTGTTTGTTTGTCCCATACTGGTTTGAAGGAGATCCTCCTTAGTGATGGGGCCAGGGGCCAGAACTAATTGGAGAGCTGGCATTTATGGGCTGCTGCCTATTACTAAAGACAGAACTAGATGCCATGGATTAGCCAGGTGCCCTGGAGACCCAGTTGAGCGCTGTGCTGTCTCCACCCCCTCCCCGCTTGGCTGTCATGCCAGTGTTACTGTAATGAGCAGGAGAAGAGAGGGCTGGACTGTTTCGGTGCTTCTCACCCTCCGCATCTCTGATGGGTACGGCTGAGCTTCAGCATCTCCTAGTACACAGTGGTATAATTAGTGCCAGGGGGCAGCTGAGGTGGTCTAGCCCCACTAATGAGTACAGCCTTAGGCCCTTTTCATTTCCTTCCAGAAGATTGGCTTGAATGGGCGACAGCAAGGAAGCAGAGCCTGCTGTATTTAAAATCAAACCACTGTGGAGGGTTTGTGGGCAGGTGCCCCTCGCACAGAAAGAAATACAGGGCTTGGAAGACACCAAAGGCCATCTATCCTAGCCTTTGCCAACCTGGTGCCCTGAATTGCAGCTCCCCTGGGGAGCAGATCTATTCCCGCACTCTACAATGAGGCAGAATTCTGCAAATGTTCCTAACAGGTATAACCGTATGAGGATGGGCTTGAGGGCTGCCCTGCCTCTTGGCCATTCCTGGGAGGTGGGACTGCACATCAGCAGTGGGTGTGGCCAAGACAATGGCAGTAGATAGCCTGGGGTGTCCACTTGTAGCAGGACCAAAGCTTACGGTCAGCTAGACAGTGCACCATTGGAAAGCATGCCAGGTTGATTTTTAAATTTAGTAATTTAGTAATTTTGCTGGGGCCACACCACAGGTGGTGGTGAGGTTTAACCCTTTTCTCAGCTGTGATTTCCAAGAAGATCACCCTCTCCCTATACTGCTGTTAGCCTTGGTGTGGAGAGGGGGAGCTCTCACTGGCACCAGTAGGTCTTTGGGGAGGCTGTGCTATGCCTTTCCACCTACCAGCTTGAGGGAAAGCAGCCAAGGAGTTAGTCAACAATGACATCTGGAGAAAACAAGCCTCCTTCTCTTGTTGCAGAAAAAGCTCCTTATTAACTCCAGGTGCATTTAGATATTGTTTTTCATAGTTCTTTAGCCTCTCTGGATTTCTGTATATTTTTACTGTGCATTTCCTCCAAATTGCAGTCCTTCACCCCGTGGCCTCCACTTGGCCTTTTGCTTCTTTTAAACAGTATTATCTCATTTAGTGGCCCAGCATTTCATCTCGTTTTCTCTCTGGCTGTTGCATTCCTCCTTGGAGTGTATTTTAAGGAACACTTTCCTGTTACAGCTTCTGAGTTATTTCATTGGCAGTAAATTGACAAGCTTGCAAGCTTTCGCCTAATATCAGAGAACAATAGGACAACCTTTTGTGGTGCTGAAAGCAACATAGCCGGTGCACTAAATCAGTTCAAACAATATATTCTAATCTCAGCAAAGCTTTTACGGTAGTTACATAATTATACAGCAGTTATCCCATCACTGCAGGGGTCCTCATACAATGTTGTAATGAACCTCCCTAAGTCAAGAAGGAAATCGCTTTAACCTCTCTGAGGGTAACACAAACAGCAGAATGGCTGATTGCTTGTTTGCCAATGCTTACTCAGCTCAGGCTAAGAGAAAACAATGTCCAATGAAAAGGAGGGCAAGCCCAGGGTGTAATTTAAAGTCCTTATTCCCCGAGGGCATTGGAGAAACAAAAAATGCACAGAAAACATAGACTAGCCATATGGCAGAAGTCAGTGCCTTAATTAGCAGATAGGAATGGCTGGGGGCAAGTTCTGGGTCTCAATCCTGTTAGCTAAGGAAGCCTTTACTTGCAGACAGAGCATGCTTTCCTTGGGTAGAAACTGTGCCCACCTTTTATTCTGCCTTTCCTTCTCCCTTGTGGTTGGATGGACTGATAGCTTACATCCTCCATGATGGCAGAAAGCTTACTCCAAAAGGCTTGGGAGGTGAAGGTATGGAAACTGCTTGAGTCACTGTTAACCATTAACCACATGGGGACACACACACACACACAGAGAGAGTTGTCTCTGGATAATGCAGAATTAATGGACAAATTCATGGATGGTTGCTGTGTTCTCCTGCTTTTCTCCTTCCTTTTGTTTGCCACATGCTGGGAGCAGGCTTTTAAGTCCAACCTGGCTGCTGTAGCAGCAGCAGCAGCAGGCAGGCAAGCAGTCTGCCAAGTGAGAGGGAAGGAATAACAACAGGGAGGAAATGGGTCTATGGGCCAACTGGCAATTGTCCAGGAGCTGAACTGAGCTTGGGTGCTGCCAGTTGCCGACCTCAGCCATAAAGGCTTCCTGTATGGTTAATTAATGAAACAAAGCAAATCAAACACAGACAAACACACAACACTGTGTATGCATATGTGTTGTTTGCAGCTTATTCTGAACAGCTGGAGAATCTTCACCAGTAAACCAGTTACTTCTGTAGCCTTCTCTGTGATTTATGTGCTGAAGCCTAGGTAAACTGCATCCTCCTTATTTATATCCCTTTTTGGTGACAGTCCCATAATAATGTTATAGATATTCACACAAAAATTCAAAATACCTGCTTGAAGCAACACCCTGGGTTATTCCCTGCCTCAGGTTATAGAAAGCAACTGTTGTGCATATGGAGTTTCGAGAACATGTGATGCTTTATATGATCTGATGTATGAAATGAATGTGCAAAACTGTGAAATGATGTCTGTGAAATGGAAAATCACTTAATAATTACATGTCTCACACCGTCAAGTTCACTCAGTGAACCCCAAAAAACATAAGGCAGGTGGAGATTTATAATACATATATATATATATAGAAGTTAAGAGGAAAGCCAGTGAATTTGTGCGTAGAAATAGTATCTGACAAAGTTGTCAACCGTATAAAGAGAGGTTGCTTAAAGTGAGGTGGCATGGGCAAATGCTCAGAAACACGTTCCAGAGGGCACTCTGTGCAAGGTGACGTGAAAGAGGCCACAATGTTTACAGCATGGTACAAAAGACGTGTATTATCTCAAATATGTATCGGGAGGGGCAGGAATTAAATAAAGCTATTTTTTATTAGGAGTTTCATTCAGAATCTGCCTGCTTCCGAGATGCTGGGGGGGGGGATGTCAACAAGGAGGGGCTCTTTATACTCCACCTGTGAGGTTTCTGAAGACATTTAGCTGGACACTGTGAGAAACAGGATGCTGGACCAGATGGACCTTTGCTTTGATCTAGCAGGGCTTTTTCATGTGTTAAAATATTCTTCTGATTATAGAGAAAGGAGGGGGATTTGGTTTATGTAAAGAGAGCCAACTGATGGACAGCCTTGCCTTATAGACCAGATTTTGATGACATAGTGCCATCCAGATGTTTGGGATTACAGTTCCCATCAGCCCCAGGCAGCTGTACTTGCAGCGGTGCAGTGACATGACAGAGCTACTGAGAGGGCTCTTGTGCTGGGATCTTGCTTGCAGGTTTCCCCACAGGCATCTGGTTGGCCACTGTGAAAACAGGATGTTGGACTAGAACCAGCAGGCTCTCCTTATGTTCTTTTGATGGGTTCCTGTTCTGCTAGTTGCCTGAATAAGTGTTAAATCAGAAGCAGAAGATGAACAAGAAAGAGGGGAGGAGAAAGAGGTGCAAAGGTGTGTGTAGGATTTGTGTGATCTTTGGGCAATTCCATGCCTAAACGGCCATTTTATGCTGGCGCCACAAATCCCCTGGGTTGTGATTTGGACCGTCATGAGACTGAAACAGTCCCTGTCTCGTCTATGTCTATCAGGAGCTTGATTCAGCAAACATTAGTTACACTAAATATTCAGTCTAAAAACTGAACGTGTTCCTTAATACAATGCATCCCAAATTTCCTGAACCTGTACCCCAAGAGACTTGCTCACATACAATATGTAGCAATAATAATATAAAAAAGCATCACACTGCCCTACTGCAGACCCCATTTAATCCAGAACAGCAGCAATTGCTTCTGTCTGTGCTGAAGGACGAAAAAGGTGGCCTATACAAAGCCTCAGGCAAAGCAGAAGAACAAGTGCCCCAAAAGTCATTCCTGTCAGTTCTGGGTAATGAAAACAAGGTCTCTGGGATGCAGAAATTCACGAGGGATTTCAATGGATGGTTGGTGTTTGATGTATGAGGCGAGTTAAATTGGTATCAATAAATACTAACCCTGGAATGACGTTCTTTAATTATCAGCGCAGATTATACATCACTTCAAAGCAAACAAACAGCATGCATCGGGCCACAGAGGAGCCGTGTGCAAAATGCAAAGCAGAGGCTGGGCACAGCAGTGCCGCAGAGCAGCTAAGAATTGCAAAGTGCATGGTTAGGAGGGTGTGTATAATCTTCTTGCAGGGTATTGAGCAAAAAACCCCCACTTAAGTTCAGTCTCTAGATCCTTGTCTCTGAGATGTCCTTGACTTTGAATAATTATTTGTAAAAAGACCTCAGGGAGTCAGGGGCAGGGTTGTGGGGTAGCAGTTTCTGGCAAGGATCTGCCTTTTACCTTCCCTTGTGGTGCCTGGCTTGGCTTGATTGCTTGAGCTACGTGGCTCCACCTGTGTTTCCTTCCTGCACAAGCTGTGGCCGGAAAGCATGTATTGGTCTACCTTCTGAGCAAGGAGAAGAACTATACAGGTATTAGATGGATTTAAAAGGGGATTAAGCAAATTAACGGAGAACAAAGCCATAAATGATTAGGAGTTGCAATGGTTATATGCATCAGGATCAGAGGCACCATGCCTCTAAATAACAGTTGCCAGGGAACGACAGCAGGAGGGGACTGTTGTGCTCATGTTGTTCTTATGGACTTGTCATAATGCATTTGGTGTGGACCATTGTGGAAAAGCAAGATGCTGGGCTGGATAGATCTTTGTGACATCCTTCTCATGTTGCTCCTGGAGAACCAGCCAGGACAGAGCAAGTGGAATCTAAGAACATGCATTCTTGGGAAATACAGTAGGGAAGGAAAGGTAGTGCACATTGGTGTATGATCACATATGGACAGAGGAAATGATGTGCCAAAGGAGATGTTGTTATACAATATGAAAAAAATATGTCCCCCCCCCCCGGTCTGGTCGAGAGAAGCTTTTTTAAAAGAAGATTTATAGTTCAAAATGAGGATAAGCCTTCTATCCCTACAGGTGTTATGATCCGAGCGATGCGAGTCGCGACACGTGTTCTCTGGATACATCAGAATGCAAACGGGATGGGTGGAGGGGCAAGAGAGCCGGCGCAGAGCCCACGAACGCCCTCTCGCGGCAAGACTGCGACCCGCAGGCCCTTGCGCTTCTTTCCTCGGAGGCGGAGCAGCAGCGCGCAGCGGGCGCCATGGCTCGTCGCCCGGACACCTCCACTGCCAGCCGGGGGCGTGGGCGCCGCCTCCGCCCCTCCTCTCGCGGCCTTTGCTGGGTGTCACAGGCGCTGCGCCGTCCGCCATGGCTCCGCTGCGCTTCGCTGCCAACCTGGCGTGGCTCTTCCAGGAGAAGCCGACGCTGCCGCAGCGCATAGAGGCGGCTGCGCAGGCCGGCTTCCGAGCGGCGGAGTTGGGCGCCCCTTACGCTTGCAGCGCCGAGGAGCTGCGAGAGGCGGCAGACAAGGCCAGGCTGGAGCTGGTCCTGCTCAACGCCCCGCCAGGTACCCGACCGAGTTGCCCGTGGCTAGAGCCCTTCCCTCGCAGACATAATACAGTCTCCCCACCCGGACCCAGCCTTCTCCCATGACCTCCATAGGCACTACTACAACGGGGTCGGCTTTTCACGGAAAGAGTGAAAAGGCAAGCAGGCAGGCAGGCAGGCAGAAATTAGCAGGTAGAGCTTAATAGTCTCTGCATCTTTCTGGAAACACTAAATCTCTTTTCTGCCTGCTGCTGTACAGCTTTTAGGGGTACAGAGCCTCTGACCACTTTTTTTTTAAAACAAAGTTGTAGACCTCCCCTGTTACCAGTTGTAACTTGCTACCGGTTCCTGCAGGTGCAAAGTCCATCGCCTCTTTTCCTCTTTCTCTGTATCAACCTTGGCCCCCAAGATGGTGCCCAACACCTCCCTCTCACTTCACTGTACACTGGATGTCTCTTTCACAGGCTTGGAGAGAAAATATGGGTCCATTTTCTTGCCCCCCAAGCCCTGCTGCCTCCTAGAATGGCCTTTTCCCTTGCACTCAAAACAGTGGTTGTTTCAATCGAAGATATTCCTAGTAGAGGTTATAGACTGCTCTTCTGCTTGCCAAAGACCAAGCAAATAAAGCTGTTCGTTCTGTACCTCTCACCTCTTCCTGACCCCAAACATAGGAGCACTTAGCTGACATATAGGACAGCAGGTATCATTTATGGCAGACATCTATTTCCTACTATTGTCCCCTGCAACTGGTGTGTGTGTGTGTGTGTGTGTGTGTGTATACAGTGGTACCTCAGGTTAAGAACTTAATTTGTTCTGGAGGTCTGTTCTTAACCAGAAACTGTTCTTAACCTGAAGCACCACTTTAGCTAATGGGGCCGCCTGCTGCTGCTGCGCCGCCACTGCACGATTTCTGTTCTCATCCTGAAGCAAAGTTCTTAACCCAAGGTACTATTTCTGGGTTAGCGGAGTCTGTAACCTGAAGCATATGTAACCTGAAGTGTATGTAACCCAAGCTACCACTATATATATATAGATATAGATAGATAGATAGATAGATATACATACACACACACACACACACACACACACACACACACACACACACACATATATACTGGGTAATTTTTACTGCTCTTTCCCCAGGAAACCAAGATGATGACAGGGGCTTAGGGGCAGTGCCTGGCCGCCAGCATGAATTCCGGGAGGCCCTGGCTTTGGCTGTGAAGTACTGCAAGGTCCTGAAATGTCCAAGGTAGTATTTTAAGTGGTTAAGATATATGTATATTGAACACCAGTGTCATCCTTGTGCCATAATACAGGAATGATCAGAATTGCTGCAGTGGTTGTTGTGTTAATTGAGTTACATATCTCCTCACTATTGCACTTTGAAAGTGAAGTGGTATAATTTAAGTGCCTTTTTCATCACAGACCCATGCAAAAGCAGGCCCTCAAACCTGGAAAGAAAGCAAAGGGCAAGTTATGTGTTTGCCTGTTTTTTTACTCGTTTGTCAGCATACCTGCTAGCCATGCTAGAAAGAATCAATTGCTATTCTTCATTGAAATGAAGCGTCTTGGCTCATCTTCCCCCTGCCCCCACTCCACTCTGGGGTCTTCTTTGCTAAAGGTGGGAAATGTGCTAAGGAAGCAGGCACAGGATCTAGCCCCTTTCCATAGCTCCGTGTCCAGAGTTCCATAGTCTTTTTCTTGCCTTATGCAAGGAAACCATAAATCTTGTAAGAGGCACGAGTTAATGCAGGATTGTTCCACAAAAAGACATCTGATTTACCATAGCTACTGCCCGTGCTGCTGCTGCAAATCTTCCCTTGCTCAGGGTAGTGTCTTCCTGCGTTAAAATATGCAGCATGCAGCCTTTATTAGGACAGTCTTGTAGTACATAAATATTTTAAAAAGGAGAAGGGCAATTAAAGGCCAAATATGAGCAAAAGGGAAGAGAGTCTTATAGGAAGGTAATTTTTGCACAGTCATGTATTATTTTCAAGGGAGGGGCTGGTTTTAAGGAGGATTGAAGAAGGGTGGTGTGATGGACAGAAAGTGGAAATTTGACTCCAAAGATAGGGAGGAGGAACAAAACCTAAAGAACAGCAAAAGCACACAGTTAGCAGCAAGGTGGAATAAGGGGATGCAAGGGAGGAGAGAGGTCAAGTGTTGCTGGTGATAACAGTGGAGATCAAGATCCTTCTATTAGTGAATACACATATTCTCTCCCATTTAGCGTGTCCCCAGCCCTGGCGCTGAGATTGGTAAAACTAGCTACTTTCCTGCCTGGAGTGGTTTTGTTTTAAAACCTTGCTTATTCATTCACTAGTTAAAAGACAAGTGTAATAAGAACACCTTTTCCGTTTGAAAGGCTTTTATTTTCTGAACACAGTGGCATCTTTAGACATGACACAACCGGTCTATCACTCTCAAGGCAAACCCATTGAAGGAGGAGCCATAGCTCAGTGATAAGAGCAAATGCATATTCTTGCATTGCAAGGGGTTGGACTAGATGATCCTCAGGGTCTCTTCCAACACTACAGTTCTGTGCTTTGCATGCAGAAGGTCTAATGTTCCATCCCGGGGAATCTTCAGGTAGTGCTGAGAGACACCCGCCTGGAGAAACCCTGGAGAGCCGCTGCAAATCCACTGCCGCTGCCTTTCTCAGCCTTGGGTCCCTAGAACTTGTTGTACTACAACTCCTATCATTCCTAGCCAGCAGTGGCCAGTGGTCAAGGACAATGGGAGTTGTAGTTTAATGACTTGTGGGGACCCAAGGTTGAGGAAGGCTGGTGTAGACAGGCTACTGGTCTGTCTAGCTTAGCATTAACAATATAATTTCCCATGTTCATCTCAAGCGGGCATGAACTTCTGGATGGGATGTTTAGCAGTGTAGTCAACAGAGATTCAAATGAGTAACCACATCAAAGGGATGAACCAACCCAGGCAGCCCCATTTAGGTGCATTACTGAGCATAGAAGTGTTGCTTGCAGTCTCTGCTGTCCAACAGAATGAGACACCTCACCTCTGAGTGCGGAGGGAGAGAAAACATAGGCAGTAAAACGCAGGCTAGTAATGAGTGACAGATGTTAGGATATTTCCAAAAGCTCACCGGCAATACCAATTTTGCATGGCGCTTTGCGTTACATGAAGAAAGCAGAACAAAGTGGTGCAGCTGGCTATTTTTGTGTAAGACCATGCCCTTTTAACTTGGAAAATTAACACCAGTCTGTTTTTGCAGTCGTACTCGGCAACACTGTGTGGTATTTTGCTAAACTGTAAAACAGACACACTGAAACCAAGCAGACATAAATTAGTAATAACTAATGCAAGTTCAGTTATTTTAGTGGGTTCACTCCAAGTATGATTTTAGTAAAGGTAAAGGTAAAGGGACTCCTGACCGTTAGGTCCAGTCGTGGCCGACTCTGGGGTTGCGGCGCTCATCTCGTTTTATTGGCTGAGGGAGCTTCCGGGTCATGTGGCCAGCATGACTAAGCCGCTGACTAAGCATGACTACTAACCATTTTAGATACCACCAATTAGTTAGAAATCCCATTCACCCTCAAGCAACACATGCATGGAAATGGTGAAAGCACATCATCATTCCTACCCAACTGATTGTGCGTGTGTCCAGCATGGCGATCAAATACTACTAAGGTTCTGTCAGTCTGCCTATAGTGATTTTGCATATCTGGCCTGTGGATGCTGTTTGTGAGCTCATAATCTATGCCAAGCTAGGTGAGCTCATGGTAAATAACAGAGTATAGTTTGTATGATTTTGATACAGACATTCTTGTCATTCCTACTACATGTCGCAGGTGTTAGCTTATCCCAGCTGAAACCCTGGTGTAGTGATTTGTGTTGATTGCTGAGTGCTGGAGGTGGCGTCGTGGGTCAGTGCATCTCCTCAGGGGGAAATTAAAGCAGGCATGAGACAGCTTTCACTTCAGTAGCATCATATCAGCATCGTGGATGCCTCGAGGGCAGAAAGCCGTCAGCACCGCTGCTTCTGTCCCTCTTCCATCCTGATCCAGCCTTTTGCTTACAGGATCCACATTATGGCCGGGCGAATTCCTTTGGGTGCTAAGAGGGAGGAAGTGTCAGCAGAGATGGAAGCCACCTTCATTGGGAACCTCAGATATGCTGCGGACATCCTGGCTCAGGTAGGGGCTGGGTAGATAGATGCCTGTTAAGTAGCAAGCTGCACTGCTTCATCAGAAGGGTGAGGTGCCCATTCAACACTGATTCAATTTGGTGGTGAGACACTTTCCTGAGCTCCAGAGAACCCAAGAGGCAAAGTGTTAGCAAGACCTGCTTAAAGAAGCTCCACCCCAGTTATTTAGTCAGGCCTGGCAGGAGGGCACACAGGAGTGGTTGGGCACTGGTGGCAGTGGTTAGGAAACTGGCCAGTGACAAGAAATAATATAAAAGAGGTGAGCTGCCCAGCAGCAATTTTCCTTCGCTTGCTAGCCTAAGGCACTGAGTGGCTATTCTTCCATTTCCTTGCTCTGGTATTACAGGAAAAGATCACTGGATTATTGGAGCCCATTAATAGCCGGATTACTGATCCCCGTTACTTCTTGACTACTCCAGAGCAAGGTAGGCCATGGCCTAAGACTCCTCCCTTCTCCACGGATAGGGAATTGTCCTTCTAAAGCAGTGTTTTCCAAACTTGGGTCTCTAGCTGTTTTAGGACTACAACTCCCATCATCCATAGCTAGCAAGTCAGGAACAATGGGAACTGCAGTTCAAAAGCAGCAAGAGCCCCAAATTTTGGATACACAATTCTAAAGCAAGGGTGGGAAACCTGTGACCCCCTAGATGTTGCTGAACTACAACTCTTCTTCCCTCATCGCTGGCCACCGCTCCTATTCAATAGGAGATTGAATACAGCAACATCTGGAGGACCACAGGTTCCCCGCTCGTGTTCCAGAAGTTGCTGGAGAATGGGCTTTGGGACTGCAAGATGACAGGAAATGGAGCAAATTGCCCCCCCCCCGAATCAGTTGTGATATTGTGAATCTCCATTTTTCTTCAGCTGCTGCCATTTTGAAGAAGGTGGGAAGCCCCAGCCTGAAGCTGCAGCTGGTGAGTGTCACTAAGTTAAACCTGGCCTCAGCCATAGAAGTGGGTGTTGGGCTTAGAGGACCTATTACACTGGTTGGTGCAACAAGAGGCCCACCAGAGGGATGAGAGAGGCTGAACACCCCCAACCTAGTGCCCTCCAGATCCCCCCCCCCCGCCCATTGGCCATTTTGGCTGGGGATGATGGGAGGCCTAGTCCAGCCTCTTGGAAGGCAGCTAGACTGTGCCTTTTTATGTTTACTCCACAGGACATTTTCCACTGCCAGATCATGGATGGTAACCTGACTCAGAACTTGGAAAAGTATTTCCCAGTTATTGGTAAGACAGGAAAGGTGCAGTGGTTCCCTAGTAAGGCTTCAAAACTGGGATCCCTTGCAGGGGTTGTTCCTAAGCAAAGGGGCAGATGCTTCTGTAGTGTCAAAATAGTTCCAGTAAGACCCCTATGCCTAGTCCTTCATTTGCCCCTGATGGTTACCTTCTTTCTCTGCAGGACACGTTCAGTTTGCCCAGGTACCAGGAAGGCATGAGCCCGACAGCCCTGGTGAATTAAACTTCCCTTACCTCTTCCAGCTGCTGGAGTCAATGAGTTACAGTGGCTTTGTAGGATGCGAGTACAAGCCCAAAGGCAAGTCTGCTTAAATTATCCCAAAGGAATGGGGGTGGGGATTTTGCTGTGTGAAATGAAGCGTTGTAGCTGGGAAATTTTTAGGCTGCTGATGTAACCCACGGTTTCTCTGCTTCACAACTACCAAAACTGTGGGCGGGGTGGTGGTCCTGAAGAAGTGCAAACTTGGTGTTGCTGATGCTTTTGGCTTCCCTTACAGAAGGCACATTGAAGGGGCTGGGCTGGCTGCACTCATACTGGAAGAGTCATGGTGTACTGGATAGTGGAAGCTGAGGGGTTAAGTTCAGCAGCTGGAAAACTGGACTAAAGAGCATCAGAGGTGGAGCGCAATCACTACATGCCAACTTGGAAAGGCAATGTTCTTTCGTTTGTCTCTGTTCTGGATGCATTTTGCCTCCTAATAAAACAAAATAGCATTCCTAGGGTCTTGCTCCAACTCAAGTCCTGGAATGGCTAAAGGCTTCACTCTTGTGTCTCTTTGTGTTCCTGAACCGGTCTTTCCAGTAAGAAATATATCCTTCTATATTTTTTTTTAATTACTCATTGCAGTTATAAGGGTTGACCCACTAAAAAGGAAAGTTCACCTTCCTGGAATCACACTAAGCAATGATGCTGGCATGCCTTTCACAAGAATGGGGACTAGTGTGGTGCAAAGGAAGGGAAGTCCCTGCCTCTCCAGATCTAGCTCTTTAGTACCACTTAGTGGCCCCGGATGAGATTTCCTAGATTTAAAGGGGCATCTTAGCCTCTATCTGCATGCTGCCGCTTAAATTACTCGTGTTCCAGATCTTACACTGCAGCGTATAACCAGGGGAAGACATGCGTGGCACAATTCAATCTGAGCCCAAACCAACTTCCTTAGAAAAGAAACTGGCACCATCATGCAAGCCTAGAGAGTAAGACCCTGGCACTGGTCCCTGCAGTGCATCCTGGCAGATACGCCATTCTGGCAGGCTGGTGGGAACCTACTTCGTTTCGCGCCAGGGATAAACTCAGCAGCTTGTAGGGGAAAAGCTATGACAAAGATTTTTATTGTTATAATTAATGATCCATTTTATTTAATTTACTGTACATTCACTTCATATATATATATAAAAATTCCCATCATTGTGCAGTTCCCTCTCGCTAAAACCCATCCAATGAGTCACTCTTAAAAGCGCCAGGCCACGTCAGCAGCTCCACTTGCCTTTGAGCCCTGGCGCCAAAGTGCCCAAGGGAAGGTGGCACATCCGTCCATATATGCCTCATCCTGTAGTTTTTTAGGGAAGGTGCTTACCGCCCCCCCCCTTTAAGGCTGTGCTCCAGTCTCCAGAGCCGTCCCCCTCCCTTGATTCTGTTCGGCTCAGTCAGGCTTCAAAGTGTCCTAACCAAGCTCTTACCCAGCCATCTGTAGCCTCACATCGCCCACTACGGTCCCCCATGTATGCTTCTGCCACTTGCGGTGCCCTCTTCGCCCCAGCTGGGCCTGTGCAGCGTGCCCCAGGTGGAAGGAGCCAACCAACACTAGAGCAGCCCTGTCCAGAGATTGAAGCAAGCTGTGTTTATGACCGATTCCAGATGGTGGTACGTGGACACCAGCTGCGGCAAGGGGCTCTCGCTGTTCTGGGGCTGTACTGGGAATGGTTCTCGAAACACCACGGTCAGGCTCTGCAAAAAAAGACAGCTGGGTTAAACTAATGGCACTAGCAAGGCACGGGGATCTAGCCATCTGCCCATAGTTAAGCAACAAAGCTCCCCTATAGCCTTTCCTTAGGCCAAAGACTTGGGAAGGCTGTTCAGACAGGATAACTTCAGGACATTTGAGTTAGCAGTGCCTGGTGCAGCACAGGGCAGGCAGAGCTAGTTAGACGTTCAAAGTCAAAACAGCAGCCCCAGGGCTCTGAAGTTTCATGTCATCAGTACTGAGTAACCCTGAAGTCTCCCCCCCCCCCCTGAACTGCTGAGCTATGAAGAAGAAAGGGTCTTACCGTTTTTCCTGAATGGGAATCAAGGAATACGAGCACAAAACAGTCTGTGAATTTCTGGTTCAGCACGACCTGCAGAGTTGGGGGCAAGAGCACTGCAATAAGAAAGAATCATCCCTCACATTAAAGGAAGCAAGGCAATAATTGCATTGTTCCCACTGGGAGGGTCAGAACTTTTTTCTGGGGGGTAAGGCAGATGGGTAGGAAAAAACCAGTGGGCAAGGGAAACAGAAGTCCATAAAGCCTCTTGATCTTCACCCACCCACCTCCAAATCCTGGACTGAAACAACCTGCCAGTAACTAGAGGGCAACTTCTAATAAGGAAAGAAACCTGAAGGACTGCATTTCAGAATTTCTTTCCATTCTCGAGCCAAGGGGAGCTGGCACGGATGAGTGAAAATGCCAAACCTGACCAAGCAAAATGATCAAAGTTCGCTCTTGATTTAACTGACGGGAAAGCTGGTTAGCAGGGAGAGGCCCACATCTGGAGAAAATGATTCTGGAAGGGCCTTACCAGGTACTGGGTGCCAGCATCTGCGTTCTGGAAATGGCGGCAGCTCTGGGGGAAACGGCTCAGCAGCACCTTGATAAGACTCTGGTACCAGGAGACTGTCATGGTGAGGAAGCAACTCTGCCACAGAGAGAGAGAAAAATGAACGTAAGCCACCGGATGTCCACTGAGAGAACAGACTGCTAGATTAGATGGGCTCTGGTCTGGTCCAGCAGGGCTCTTGCGTTCTTTAGCGTCCCGTAGCTTGGACCATGCTGGGGTCCTATGAGTGTTTTCTGCCCACCACAGTATGTCACAAGTGTGCGTACACCCATACAACATGCACCCCCACTGACTCAACCAGCTCAACTCACCAGCTGGGGATCAATGTCAGCAATCGATTTCCTGTGCACGGCGTCCAGCAGCTCCTCCAACTCGCCGAGAGAGAGCTTGCCCAGCTTGAGCTTGTCAGAGGCCAGCGGCTCGAGCAGGAAGAGCCTCTTCCAGAGGTTGTCTCGGCGGCAGTGGCACTTGGCAAGCTGCACCATGCTGCTGAGCTGCTTCTGGGCAGCAGCCACCTCGGAGGCGAGAAGCGGGAAGAGCGGGGATGTGTAGAAGAGCCCGGGGCCCACCTTGACCTGGGGACCTCCTGCATAGAACTCCCCACTGTCCTCCACCTCCTCCCAGGGCTCTGGCACTTCCTTCCGCTGCCAGCCCCCCTCTGCCGTCTCCCAGGCGGCGCGTCCCAGAACTGGCTCCAGCGTGTCCCGTTGCAGGCGTGGCAGCTTTTTGAAACGGCGCATGTCGGCCGTCAGTCGTGGAAACAGCTCCCGTTGGCTTGTCATGATCACGTAAAAGTGCAACCTGGGAGGAAGGGAACAGTTGCCATCGCTGCTCATTGCCTATCTCGCTCACCAACAGCCCCACAGTGTGGCTTCTTGCAGATAGACAGCAATTGTACTGCTCTCCACTTCACGTGTCCATTAAGTACCTGGTCAACCCGTGGCCTGGACTGGTTCCCTGCAGCCCAAACCTAAGGTCCACCAATGACAACATTTTGGAGGTCCCAGGTCGCAAGGTGGTTAGATTGGTCTCAACTAGGGCCAGGGCCTTTTCAGTACTGGCCCCGACTTGATGGAACACTCTGTCACAAGAGACTAGGGCCCTGCAGGACTTGACATCTTTTTGCAGGGCCTGCAAGACAGAGCTGTTCAGCCTGGCCTTTGGTTTGGACTCAGTCTGACCCTTATGTTACCCTCCCCTTATGGTCTTGATTTATCGTCTACTTTTAAAATGAGGATGCATTTTAAATTGCATTTTAACCTGTGCTTTTAATTGGTTCCCCACCCCCTATTATGTTTTTACTGTGATTTTATTGGTGTTAGCTGCCCTGAGCCTGGCTCTGACTGGGGAGGGCGGGGTATAAATTATTATTATTAAACATCACCCAGCTGCCAATAAGCTGCTCAATTCTTTTTTGGCACACTGCATGTCTGAACAGTCAAGGCTGTTTGACCTTGTAATTGCTCATGCAATTGGCTTTCCCCCTGACTTGCAATTTCCCAGTTCATCTCTTACCTTAGCATATGTCGCTCTGACTCACTTTGCTCCTCAAAGGGAGCAGCATTGTGGAACACAAGCATGGAGACATCGAAGTCGTCGTGGTGACGCAACCCCTCTGAATCCTTGTAGGAGCCAGAGCTGTAAGGAAAGAATGCAAGGGGTTCTCTACATGGTCAAGAAAGCAGCTGCAGTCCTTTTGGGCCACAGTGTAGACTGCAGCCAAATGGACTTGCATTGCAGCGGGTAGTTCATTTGAACCAAAAATAGGCTCTATTGTTTCCTACAAGTGAGGGGGGTGGGGGTGTAGAACAGCAGTGTTACAGCCGTTACTTGACTCACCACTGTAGAATGATGTGCGTGAGAGTCAGACATATGTGGCAGCTTTTGGGTTCGTAGCACCATTGCCACGTAGTACAGTTTGGGCAAAAATAAAATTGAAGCAATTTAGGAGAGAAAAATCAGTGGCTAGGAATACATCAAAGAGTTTGGAGTTGCAGGATACATTACACATCAGCCAACAGATGAGCCTGATACAAGGACCATTTTGTGTCAAGTTTCTCAGTCCAGGAATATATACCCCAGAACAGACATCTGCACCTTATACCACCATCCAAGCAGCATAACAAACTTTGTATTTGTGTCTTTTTTTTATTATTATAATCATGTCTGTTTTGCAAACAGATATTGGTAACTGCAGCAGCCTGGTAATGCAGAAAGCTAGTGTTTGAAGCCTCCCCAGTGCTAGAAAAGGTTTGTACACACAAGTATTTTGTGAAAAATGCCCCACATTTGACATTTCCCCCATCTCTGAATTCTCAAGCCTTTTAATGGACTGCTATGTCTAGTTTCAGAGCAACTGGCATAAAACACCAGCATGTCACACCTAAGCTGGTAAGAAGGTTGTTCTATCCTGAAAAGCAAATCTAGGAAATCCATGGGCATCCCATATCAAGGACTAGGCAGCTGGAAAAAGTTGTGGGACCTTGTCCCACCTGTGTGAGATCAAAAAGCCAACGCCACCTGAAAGAGACTGTTTGGTGTTTGAATCAAGAACCTAATACGCAGGTAGGCAAAAGCTAGGCTTACTTGTGCCATACCTGAAGCCAGTGTGGCTGTGTTGTATTCCAAAGGAAGTTGACAAAATTGGATTTCTTTTGAAGAGGATAAAGCACCCTGTGGGAATGGGATTCTGGTAGCAGCCGTTAAAAAATGTGGCACCAAAGAGACAAGAGTCGGTTCAATCCAAGGAAGGAAAACAATAGTTGGTAATCTGAATGCCAAGTTGCTCACATGAGGTTTCTCAAAAAGAATCAGAAATTCTATGTTAGCAAAACACAAACACGGTCTCTAGAGGCAAATGTTTTATCCGTATCCTCTCCTCAACTGTCAGCAGCAGTAAAAATTGGTTGGTGGAATTGTCCTTGGTTGCTTTTGACTGGTTGAGAATGAATGCGAGACTCCTCAATAAGCAAAATTTAGGTAAGTGACTAGGAATAATAATAATGAATAGAGTACAATTTACAAAAAAAATTAGAGAGTTAAACAGCATCGGAGAAGTGTGGTCTGCATTTCCAGGCCACCATGCATCTGAAAAAATAGACTCTAGCCTACAAAAGCTTATTCTACAATACAGGATGTTAGTTGTGGAGGGCTAAAGAGTTGAGGACAAAATGAAATGCCTTCTTGTGGCACCTTAAATTAAATACTTCCTTTGTAAATCAAATACTGACAGTACCTTATTGGACTTCTGCAAATAAAAATCTCTTTTTCCCTAAATCACGTAAAACAAATGATTCATTTGCAATCATTCAAAATGCATTTTTGCCAGTCTGGACCTAGTGGGTTCAAGTCCTACGTAACACAATATAAAGCCTTAGGCAGAACCTGAATTATTTAATCTTTGTGCAGTGCCTAGCTATGTTAGGTGCATCCTCATCCTCATCACCACTGAGGAAAGACATAAAAGGTGAGTTATCTGGTGGCCTTTTGAATGAGGAAGGTGAAAGAAGATGCATGGCACATGAAGCTTAGGGAGTGGGGCTCACAGACAAGTGTCATAAGTGGCACTGAGACAAGAGATTATCAGAGCAGCCTGGAAATCACTTGCCTGTTCCAGATGGAGACTAGGGCATACTCATTTTGCTCAGGGCTGGGAGTGCCCTTCTTGCCCTCAGCGCTAGTTCCTGGTTTGGCCATGCGCAGTGGTTTCATATGATAGGTGTTGGCGTGGTCAGTTATATAGTTGTACAGCTGGTGTGCTGTAATGGAGCTGGTAGGCAAGGTCAGCGCACCTGTAGGAGAAGCGGAAGGATTACCATATGTTTGCTTACGGCCATAGGATCGCTTGGTTCTGGGAGTCTGTGTGGGGGACAGAGGTCTACCTGCTCCACAAGACAAACCTGAAATGAGTCCCCGTTTGTGTTATTACATTCCTTCTGGATGCTGTCGTCAGAGATAGTGCAACCATCTTCCAGATGTTTGCCAGAAAACATTAGCCTTTGCTGGTCAAGGGAAATGCCTGCTTTGTTCCTTTAAATCACTGTTAGTTGTTGGCTACTTATGTCAGCACGCTGTTTTGGGTTTATTTTCCTTTTTGCTGATCTTCTAAAATGATCTTCTAAAATGTTTCCCTTCAACTTCTTGTTTGAGTGCCACTTGCTTTACAGTGTTTTATTAAAATAGCTCTTTAAGCCCACACAGTCGGCTTCTCCCTGGTTCTTAGCTACTGGGTTCCAGAGTTCAAAAGGCCCTTCTGTTGTTAAAAACAGGAAGGGTTTTATAGGTCCTTTAAATTTTTGGCATACTCCTGTGCTCATGTAACCAGGTACTTTAGCGATGTGGAGCCAAGTGTGCTAAAGGAGGGCCAGCAACACTGAGTTTTTATTCTACTAGAGTAAAACCTCCTTCCCACTTGCCTATGTCAGATTGGAAAGCTCACTGCTGGTAGGACCTGACTGGTTTACAGCTTATAAGCAAAGCAAGAAGTCCCAAGACAGAGATGAAGATGATAACAGGACCTTTGTGACTTCTCAGAATACAGCCACCTACTGGGGCCACAGAACAGGTGCAGTTGGCTGCGCGGAGCTATAGCTGTCTAAAGTCTCCTCAAATGCCCCCAGAAGTTCTCACCTTGGAAGATGTGATTGCGTCCAAACTTGGGGATGTCAGGGTGCTGGGCAATGAAGTCTTCCAGAAAGCTGGTGAGATGATAGCCTTGCCGCAGCGCCATATGGGATCCAAGTAGGTACTGGTGCACGATGCGCAGGTGGAAATCGTAACTGAACGAGTGCACATGCATGAGATCACGCACCTTGTCGCACTCCTCCGTGAAGAGCATAGAAAGCTAAGGTGAACAGAGAGAGAAATCAGACCTGAAGCCAGTTGCCTAAGGGAGATGCAGTACTATTGTATGGTGCTGTATGGGGGGGGGGGGTTCAGAAAAGTACAGAGAAAAGGAAGTAGTGAGGGAAGCAGCCTGATGTTATCCAACCTAGGCAGCTAGGTCATACCTTACAGAAAACACCAGAGTGCCCCTGTCGCTAGCCACTGAACCCTGGGTGCCCTTTTACCTACGCTAGCCCTTTTGCCCTTTCGCTTTAACCTGCAGGAGAGCTAGCTGGATGAGGACCTTGCCTGGCTACTAAACTGCCAATCTCAGATGCAGGTAAAATGGGCATGGTAATACAGCAGTGGCTCATGGGGGCTGTGGTTTCCATGTGGGTTCTCCATTTGCTTCTGCTGAAGGTCCTTTCGAAGGGATCCACCAAAGATTCCATCAGTAACACAGGGGTGATCTCCCCTGCCCGGATGAGAAACCTCAAAGCTGCAGTGTCTCTGTGATCAGTTTAAATTGCCTCAGCAACTTTTTTCTTTAAAAAAAAAAGAAACAAAAAACTTCCTACTCTTAACACTCCTAAAGGGCAAAAAAAGTAGAGAAAGGATAGAAATAGGCAAACTAAAAGTCTGGCAGAACTCTGCCAAGGTCCTTTACCTCTTGGAGTTAGGGAGGTCTGGAACTGCAAGGAGGTTCTCTACCACAGAGGATAGCAGTGGCAAGTCTGATTTGCACAGCCTTCCCTATTGCAGGGAGCAGGAGAATCAACCCCCCCCCACTATAGGAAAATTGGGGTGCAGCAGCATGTAGTAGGACTGGCTCCTGTAGTTCCTGTCTCAGGAGGACCATGCAAGGCCATGTGTGAGGTGCTACCACCCCTGAAGTTCTACTCAACATATGTGGAAGCGGAGGAACTTTGTGGCTGTGGGAGGTGGAGGCAAAGGCCGTACCACAATTTCCACAGAAGAGTGGAAAATAAAACGCCCATCTCCGCCATTAGACTTGGAGGTTTCTGAGTACAGAATCATGCGTCTGAGATACAATTAGGATAACTTTAAGCCATCACAGTGGATCTTGCCACCAAATAAGTTGTCTGGCCCTTCTTTAAAGTAGTATATTTAAGGCTTATACGGGTAAAGGTAAAGGGACCCTTGGACAGTTAAGTCCAGTCAAAGGCGACTGGGCTCTGGTGCTCATCTCGCTTTCAGGCCAAGGGAGCCAGTGTTTGTCCACAGACAGCTTTCCGGGTCATGTGGCCAGTGTGACTAAAGTGCTTCTGGCGGAACAGGACACAGTGACGAGTGCCAGAGCGCATGGGAATGCTGTTTACCTTCCCGCTGCAGCAGTACCTATTTATCTACTTGCACTGGTGCGCTTTCAAACTGCTAGGTTGGCAGGAGGTGGGACAGAGCTACGGGAGCTCACCCCTTTGTGCACACCCAGGGTGCTCTGTGGGTGAGTGAGGATTCGAAGCAACTTAGGAGGTGCTGGCTTGGTTTAATTCAGGAGGAAAACATATAAATGGGAGCAGATGCCTAAGTAGGCACAAGAAGAAAAATTTGGAAGGATCTGCTTTTTAAAAAGCTGTTTAAGAAGTTTGCGCAAGTGACGTTCCCATCATTACAAATAAAGCATGTGCATTTTACACTGTTCCAATCCGATTGCCAATTGCAAGCATTTTTGTTTACATTTTGTTCTAATATTTCTTTCTGATTTGTCAGAATTTCAGCTTCTCTTTTTTATATAAAAAAAGAGAAGCAGGCGCTCATTTTCAAAGACTGGAAGAATGAGTTTGTAAAGACTAAGGCAGCATCTCCTAAATGCTTAGACCAAAAAGTGTCCAGTGCTAAAGTGACTTTTAAATATGCTTCAAAAAGTTCACCATTTTCCCTCTCCCATGTGTCAGGATCCTACGAGCCCCATTCTTGTTCCTCCTCTAACATTGCAGTTAAGACAGAATAGGGCAACCTGATATGTTTCTCTAAGCAGTTAACTTCTGCTGATGGGCTGGCCTGGTGTATGAAAATTACGTAATCAAGTAATCCAACGTTCACATGATTTGTTGAGTCTTCTGTGAAGCTGTAGCAAATTTAAGCTGTTTAAGTTGTGGAATTCTGTTTCACAGTTGACTAAAAGCAGATTTAAAGGCAGCAGCTTCTATGTGGAAGCCACTGAAAAAAGCATTTTCCCACACTGGTACAGTCAAACCTTGGCTACCAAACACATCTGGTTTTGGAATGTTTTGGTTCCTGAACGCCGAAAACCCAGAAGTAAATGTTTCGGTTTTGGAATATTTTTTCAGAAGCCGAACATTCAACGCAGCTTCCGCTTGAGTGCAGGAAGCTCCTGCAACCAATTAGAAGCCGTGCCTCAGTTGTCAAACATTTCAGAAGCTGAATGGGCTTCCGGAACGGATTATGTTCAACAACCAAGGTTTGACTACTTGGACTACTGCAATGCGCTCTATGTGGGGCTACCTTTGAAGGTGATCCGGAAACTGCAATTAATGCAGAATGCGGCAGCTAGACTGGTGACTGGGAGTGGCCACCGGGACCACATAACACCGGTCCTGAGAGATCTGCATTGGCTCCCAGTACATTTCCGAGCACAATTCAAAGTGTTGGTGCTGACCTTTAAAGCCCTAAATGGCCTTGGTCCTGTATACCTGAAGAAGCATCTCTACCCCCATCATTCAGCCTGGACACTGAGATCCAGCGCCGAGGACCTTCTGGCGGTTCCCTCATTGTGAGAAGTGAGGTTACAGGAAACCAGACAGAGGGCCTTCTCGGTAGTGGCGCCCACCCTGTGGAATACCCTCCCCTCAGATGTGAAGGAAATAGCAGCTATCCTATCTTTAAAAGACATCTGAAGGCAGCCCTGTTTAGGGAAGTTTTTAATACAGTGGTACCTCAGGTTAAGTACTTAATTCATTCAGGAGGTCCATTCTTAACCTGAAACTGTTCTTAACCGCTTTAGCTAATGGGGCCTCCTGCTGCTGCCACGCCGCCGGAGCACGATTTCTGTTCTCATCCTGAAGCAAAGTTCTTAACCTGAAGCACTATTTCTGGGTTAGCGGAGTCTGTAACCTGAAGCGTATATAACCCGAGGTACTACTGTATTTAATGCTGTATTGTTTTTAACACTCGAATGGGAGCAGCCCAGAGTGGCTGGGGAAACTCAGCCAGAGGGGCAGGGTATAAATAACTTCTTCTTCTTCTTCTTCTTCTTCTTCTTCTTCTTCTTCTTCTTCTTCTTCTTCTTCTTCTTATTGACTGTACCTCATGCAGCAGATATCCTTAGCCTCTGTGCTGGCATCTACACTTACAACATCTACATGCCAGACTTCCACAGCTCAGGTAGTGGCTGCATGTGTCAAGATCTCTTTAAATGTTACAGAACACAGTTGCTTCTAACATTAGTGCAGGCAGTTCATATACTATAATCTGCTCAGGCTAGCTTATAGAGCTGCTCAGGCAACTCGCTGCTGCTTCCAGAATGTGTCCAGCGCCACTGAAATTCAGGGTGTCGGTGGGTCTCTCCAAACCCCAGACATAGGAGATGGCAAGTTATTTTCTGCATCTGAAGGAAGGAATGGAACTCTGTAGGACCAGCTTTCTTCCCCCAACCTCTCACAGTGCCCAGTGCTATGGTCTGACACCCCATAATACAGTAAGAGACCCAGCTAAACCAGGAATAGGCATGACCAAACACAAAACAAACCCGGACAATAAGGGAGCGTATCCTCTCACATTCTGGCGTCAGCTCCACCTAGTGAGATAACAGAGGCTGTTTGTAGCTATGACCTTGAGAAGGGTTGTTGAGCAGCGTGCAGGCAGGAACCAAGATGCTCTCCATTTCAGAAACCAAAGCTATGCCTGCTGCAGCAGTACTGCTCAAAAGGTTGCCAGTCCTACCTTGCGGGAAGGGTACAGGCTGGCATTTCTAATCCTCACATATATTCAAGAGTAGGGGAAGCCTCTCTTGCCTTGGTCAAGCATGTCTAGATCTTCAGGAGAAGGCATGCCTTCTGCTACTCAGAGATCCGGGGGGCAACGCCCAAGTCCTGAAGGAAGCTTAAAGCTCGGTGCAGCGCAAAAGGATAGTGGCAATCATTGTTTCTCTCTGCTGAGGCACAGCATAAGCAAGCAAACACAATGGGGAAGATTACCAAGCCACAGCCAAGGGAAAACGTGGCCTTATTGAGTCCTCAAGCTCAACTCCTACACCCCCTTCTCAAGGGATTCCATGCATGTGTATTTCAATATCTTCTATATCCATCCAGTTCTGACCTCCAGGGCAGGAGAGTGAACATAGCAATATTACCTGTGAGTTGACAGTCTGCCCCATGGGGATTCGTGAGCACTCCAGTGCGTACTGCTTCACACAGAAATAGCAGCCCTAAGGAGAACGGCACCAGATGAGATATTGGCTTTTATCTGCCCCTAACAACTACACACCGGCATCTTCAATGTTAACTACTGCTTTAAAAACTGTTTAGAGGTGGTATTCCTGCTTTCATTCAGGACAGGCTGTCTCAACCTGTATCCCTCTCCCAATGCCCATTGAGTGTGTGTCAGTTGAGTGGTTAGCCATACCTTTAACTTAGACCCACCTCACCCAACTAGCCTATGAGCACTTGCGATGGCTGCTTCCCCTTAAACAAACTGGTCTGGCCTGTTGTGCTTAGCACAGAAGGAAAACCTGTTTCCACTCACCTGGAAAGCTAGCTCCATGAGCACGATGCCCCCAGGCAGAGCTCTCTGCAAGTGGTACGTGGTGACAGGAGGGCTGGCGCTCTGGAAAAGAAGCATTTGCACTGAAACAAGCTCTGGGACCCCTTGTTGATGCCTAGGGAACATGCTCCACCCCTCTTTCCAATGGCCAAGCCCCCTCTCCCTGCCAGAAGGTCCCCCCAGTCCCCCCAACTCAAAAAGCCAGGCTGCTCACCTTTGGGCTCCCCTCCGCCTTTGGCCTGGTATATGAGAAAGAGGCCCGGCCCTCAATGCCCATTGCTGCCAGAGCTCGGATCCTGCTGGTGCTGCTGAAGAGCAGAAGAGAGACAGGGAGGGGGGAGATTAAGGATCTACAAGGGTGTGCTGGCAACACATCTTGATGCAAGAGGGGTTAGAAACAGACTTGGATCTGCGAGCAAACACCCCATCATATTTCTTCTATGACAAACTTCCCATAGAGCTGCTGATGATTCTCCCTCCTCTAAGCAAGCATGTCCATGGCTGCTATAAACTTGCTGCCATTATTCTTAACCTGACGTCTTACCCACCCTTCACCTTAAGGCAGGGGTTGGCAACCTAAGGCCCATGGGCCACCAGTGGCCCATGGGGGTTGTTTAACCGGCCTATGGACCCCCGCCGCCCGCTTGGGGACCCCTGCCGCCCACTCGGTCAGCTCCCGTGCACAGCGCTAAACCAGCGCAGAGCAGAGCGGGGACTGCCTTCTGCGATGCTGGCTGGCTTCCCATTGGCTGCAGGAAGCTCCTGCACCCAATGGGAAGCTGCGCACGCCTCCTCTGCACCGGAAATAGCGTTTGCATATGCATGCACACTCCGGCCCACTGTGGCGTCTGTGGGACCGGGAACCAGCCCAAGCCACAAAAACTTTGCCGACCCTGCCATAAAGTGTCGGAGTTGCAGCTACCTGAAGGTACAATATCAAAAACTGTTTTGGACGAATTACAGTTGCCACAATAGGGTGGATCCATATATCTACTACTACCACCTGTGCCCTCCTGACAATCCCCACTGACCTGCGGGTGGGGGACGGCGGGCGCACCTGCACCACAATGAAGCCCATGCTCTGCAGGTACTGGATGTACTGCTGCAGGAAAGTGTGGCACAGCTCCAGCAGCCAGGCCTCATCCTTGGTCCGACATGGCAGCCCCTCTGCGGAGTCACAGCTGTGGCTGCGGTCCCTACCAGATGCCGTGGAGTCATTTGAGCGGTGTCGCTTCTGAATGGCAAAGGAGTAATGGGAGAATTGGCATTTTTCCTCTGAGTGGGCAAGAGAAAAAGTGCCTTAGAGGAAGGGTGGCTAGCTGCCTGTTCAGGAGGTGGAGTGGCCTTCCAAGCACATTTTTCTGTCCTACCCCCAAGACCCCACTGAATTTTGCAGCGAGGCAAAAAGTCCTCCCCCCTCTCCAAATTCCAGTCATCAGATCAATAATTTAATGGGCAGGGAGAGCCTATACCCCGCTTCTCAGATGATGCGCATGTACATGTGTGTGGGGCACCTTTGTGGTCTCAGGAGGGTTGGGCAAAAAGTGCATGTAGCTCAGGTGTAAAAAAAATATTAGCCACTCCTGCCTTAGAGTAATATTTGTGCTTTCAGTTTTCATCCAATGCCTTTAAAAAAGGAGCTGTGGAAGGGGGAGATTATTGGTTTGCTCCTGTTCTTATTTTTATTATGGATTTTGTGTTTTTCAATATTGTGTTTTCATGTTGTGAACTGCCCTGAGATCTGCCAGTACAGGGCGGTATACAAATTTAATTAATTTAATAATAAAAAATCAAACCCACCCCCAGAAATCAGCCTTGATAAAACTTGGGGATACATACAGAGCGGGGTCCTGCCCCACTCCTAGCCCCCAAAGGCTAGGAGACTCTCAACTCCGTCACCTAGGTTCTGCCAACCTCCTTCTAACCTATGGGAAAGGCCTCTTAAGTGTCTTCTCGGCTGCCTCTTCCTGGTATAGCCGGGGAGAAAAGAAATAGGAGTATGGCATCTAGATCAAGGGAAGTAATAGTGCCACTGTATTCTGCTCTGGTCAGACCTCACCTGGAGTACTGTGTCCAGTTCTGGGCACCACAGTTCAAGAAGGACACTGACAAACTGGAACGTGTCCAGAAGAGGGCAACCAAAATGGTCAAAGGCCTGGAAACAATGCCTTATGAGGAACGGCTAAGGGAGCTGGGGATGTTTAGCCTGGAGAAGAGGAGGTTAAGGGGTGATATGATAGCCATGTTCAAATATATAAAAGAATGTCACATAGAGGAGGGAGAAAGGTTGTTTTCTGCTGCTCCAGAGAAGCGGACACGGAGCAATGGTTCCAAACTACAAGAAAGAAGATTCCACCTAAACATTAGGAAGAACTTCCTGACAGTAAGAGCTGTTTGACAGTGGAATTTGCTGCCAAGGAGTGTGGTGGAGTCTCCTTCTTTGGAGGTCTTTAAGCAGAGGCTTGACAACCATATGTCAGGAGTGCTCTGATGGTGTTTCCTGCTTGGCAGGGGGTTGGACTCGATGGCCCTTGTGGTCTCTTCCAACTCTATGATTCTATGAAATATGGGAGGGAGGAATGACAGCATTATGAAGGACTCTCTCCCCTCTCCCCACCCCCCACTTCACCTTCCCCTCCGGCTTGTTCTGCTGGTCAGCCTGAATCTGTTGCCGGAAGGTGGGATCGAAGAGCAACGGCGTGGCACAATAATGGACCAGGCGGGAGGACTGCTTCAGCGTTTCCAGATCTGCAAGCTGCACAGACACAGACACAGGAGGTTAACTATGACAGGTCTCCAGGCCCATTCCATATGGCTATGGAGAGCCAGTGTGGTATAGTGGTTAAGGGCGGTAGACTCGTAATCTGGTGAACCGGGTTCGAGTCTCCGCTCCTCCACATGCAGCTGCTGGGTGACCTTGGGCTAGTCACACTTCTTTGAAGTCTCTCAGCCCCACTCACCTCACAGAGTGTTTGTTGTGGGGGAGGAAGGGAAAGGAGAATGTTAGCCGCTTTGAGACTCCTTCGGGTAGTGATAAAGCAGGATATCAAATCCAAATCCAAACTCTATTACTGCCCCAAAGTGCCAACCCTGGCCATGTAAAAACTTTGGGAGACTAAAAAGTGGAGCTGGTAGAGTTACACAGTGATCATGAACTCATTTCCCAAGGATTTTGCTCCTGCCCATAGAAAACATATGCAAGCATGGCATTGGCAGCTTGACAACACAGCTCCGATCTTGTGGTATTTAGATGACGTGACCATTTCTGAAAGCATTGGGGGGTGGGGGGCTGTCAATAACTAAGAGCCACGATGGCTCTGCTCTTCCTTCACAGCTGGAGGCAGCGATGCTTCCGAATACCGGTTGCTAGAAGCCACAGGAGGGGAGAAGGCTCTTGTGCTCTAAATCCTGCTTGCAGACGTGCCCTAAGCCTAATGTTTCCTTTGAAGTTCCATATGAAGCGATGCATTAACTTATTAAAACAAAGACCCACCTCATCCCCATTAAGAGAGGCTACTAAGAGAAGCACGCACAGCCCAGTTTCATTTCTCTATCCTTGTGAGATTTGACACTCACATGCTCACGTCAGCTTATTATGCAAGATGACATGTCTTACCTACCTCAGTCTAGATAGAAACATCCCGTGAGCATGGTAGGGATAGCATCTGAGGCACCTTACGTCACCTTCTCAATTTACACTACAAAACAGCTGCTTACATGGTACATATTCTCATCTGTCGGCAATAATGAAAGACCAGAGTGATCATAGAGGGGAACGGCCTTCATGTCACTCCACCTGACCTTCCCTGAACATAGCCAAGAACGAAGTAGCGCAGTGCACAAACAGACCTTCTCAGGGCAGGTACAATTTCCACTGGAAGCAGTGGCACTTGTGCACTCCTGTTGTGTCCTCCACAACATGCAACCCCACCCAACATCCCATAACCTCAGATCAGCTGCTGAAGGTGGGAGGAGGAATTGTGCAGATGCCTTCCATGTGCGAAGCATTAACAGTGTCTTGGGTTGTGCTTTTTTAAAAGGTCCTGTAGCTTCATATGATGTTGCCTTTTCCTGGGGAAGAAGAACCCATCCCATGCCACCTTCCCTCTCTCTGTTTCCCAAGAACAATCCCCACCCCAATATTTGGGAAGCAGTGTCAAGGCCCTGGCACCTAAGTGCTGCCCACATCCCAGCCGCTTTCCCACCCCCTTGAAAAACCACAACTCACAGTGATGGGCATGTTGGACTGTGCAGACCGCTGTTGCCACGTCACAAAGAGATTCTCAATTTTCATCTGTTTCTCCAGCTCTGTGGAACAGGAGTAAAGGCTGAGGAGAGCAGGACCAGAGCCCCAGGGCCCTTCCTCCAACAAGACCTCGTTTTCTGGCAAGCTTTCCCTGCAGACAAGTCACTTCACTGTTTCACATCAGCTCACATATGCACAGCAGACTGAGAGAGAATGGCTCTACTCTAATCCATTCCTTTCCACTCTGTTCACTCTTACACCTTGTCACAGCCTTGCTTTTGGCTGCCCTGGTAAATCCCTCATTGGCAAAGACTTGTGCGAAGATCCTAAGAGCCGTAACAGCCCATTACGATACGGCTGCAGGGAGTGCAGTCCTTTGTCCCTGTCCTCCCACTTACCTTTCCGCTCCATGCTCTTGATCTCCAGAAACTGAGCTCCGTGCTGAGCCACACGATCGAGCATGGACATCTCTGGGCTATGAAGGGTAGGCTGGTTGACCGAGACGTCTCGGAGGGCCTCGTCGAAGGGCACCATATCCGGAGGGAAGTGCAGAGGCTGCAGGATGCGGGCAGAGCTGCCGAGGCGACCGGGCTCCCTGCCTGCGGGGACACTAGGGCTCCGGATCAGGAGATCTACATCCAGTGTTGAGTTCAGGAAGGGATTCTGCTCCTGAATAGAGATAATCAATGAGAGCCAGTCGTGGACAGAGTGCCCTGCACACAGGAATGCACAAAGCAGGGCGTACCTGTTTGCTGTCCTCATGCCACGGGGTGTCCATGTAGCAGTAGTGATGGAAGAGCCCAAGCTTCTGGCTGATCAGGCAGTGCACCACATGGGCGCGGGCATTCTGCCACTGCAGCAAGCGGGTGAGGGAGCTGCTCAGGGCACTGCCCTGGTCCACCGACCAGTTGTAAGTATGCAGCACCAGCTGGAGGGGGAAAGGGAAGTAATGCAAGACCAGACTCAGGCTGCTGATCAAGACTGGGACGGCTCTCAAGCTCTATTATTATTATTATTATTATTATTATTATTATTATTTACATTTTTCAAATTTATACATTTGACTGATTTTACAATCATTTTGAAATTTCAAAACTTGATTTCCTTCCCTCTCTTTCTGCGGTTCCTTAAATGTATTTTTAATATCTTCTGCATATCCAAATTAATTTAATTTGCTCATTTATTCATCTACTTTAAATATATACGCTTACGAAACTGCAGGTTATTACAATACTCCTGCCAATGTTCTTATCTGTTTACAATTTTTCTGTAAATACTCAATAAACCATTTCCATTCTCTTATAAAAAGTTTGTTATCTTCATTTCTTATTCTTCCAGTAAGTTTTGCCATTTCTGCATATTCCATAAGTATTTGTACCTATTCTTCCTTTGCTGGGACTTCTGCTTCTTTCCATTTTTTGGACGACTCCCAAGTTCTAACTGAGCCCAGAGGTTTTGCAGGGGCTGCATCACTAACTCAGCCGATACCCACCTTTTTGTCAATGATCTCCATGAAAAGGAATCTTTGCCGGGGAGCTACATCACAGCTTTTCTCTGCAGACCCAAGCTCGGTGGCCTCAAAACGCTGTAATCCCTTGGTGGCTGAATGAGACAAGACATCACCACAAAGCTGAGTTCAGTTTGCGAGATTCCTGCCTATACGCAGAGATACTAAAAAAAACCTGCTTCCCCTTTCTAGCTCCCCACTCTCAACTCACCTTGCTCTGTGCTGCAGTGCCACTGGTGGAAGCTGCGTCCAAGCAGGGCGAAGTGTCGAATGACAGCTGGCCGAGTGCTGGTGCTTGGTGTCAGGGAATGTGGTACAAAGGACGCCCCTTGGGGACCACTGCAGCAGGGGACAAGCAGCTAAGTCAAGGCACAAGAACACCCGTCCTATAGACCCAGTCCCCTCTCCTAAACGTAACATTCCCACCCTGCTAAGGAAGCACCCCTAGGCCATTTCCAGTGGCTGCCTCTCAGCTGATCTACCAAGCTACTCTTCAAGGGAGCACAGCCTCAGCACCTACCTGACTTTTTCAAACACTTTGACAGTGGTGTCATTTGCCAAAGTAGTGACTAGGTTCACTACCTCAAGCATGATGGAGGGGAGCAGGAAGCGGGACACACTTTCCGTGGCACATTGCTGCACTGAGGGACACCCTGCAGAGGGAAATACAAAGTGGGTCACTGGTTTTGCTGCACCAAAGCATTAAAAAGAAAGATTGGGCCATTTTGTGGCACCATCAGCCTGGTGGTTGTTGTCCTGGGTCAAAATATCCAACCAATCAGCACTCACTGCACCTGCATTCATTCCTGCATTTATTGGAAAGAGAGACCTGTACCCAGAGCTTGCATGAACCTTTCCATGTTCTAGGTCAAAGAGCCCCCAATTCCATTCTCAGAGATAAAGCTTAACAAAGCATAGTATAAGCAGCGAGACAGAGAAGCATGTGGTCAATAAGAAAGACGCATATGCTCAACAGGGTACACAAGCCAAAGCCACACCTATTGGCTCTTAATCTGGTTTCTGAGCCTTAACCAATTAACCTCATGTTTGCAAGCTTTTCTCCCCAAACAGAGAGCTTAGACACAGGTCGATCGATACCTAATGCTAGTCGTCCTCAGAATAGATCCATTTAATCAATGGACTTAAGTTACTTAGTGTACTGCCATTCAATCTAATGGGTCTAACTCCACCATGTATGTCTTAGTTGGGTATCACCCATGGGCCTCTGCTTCCTTTCTAAGAAGCTCGGGATCTCATATTCTTAAAAAAAAACAAAATTGAAGGTAGAATCTCTCCATGCTGAGTGAAGGTAGGACTAGCTGAGGCACTGAAGGATTAGGGCACAGACTAAGTACATACCCAGGCGGTTCATGAATGCCATCCAGGTCTGGCAGGTCTGGCTGAAAATTGGGTGCAGGACTCCGACATCCCCCTCCTCTAGCTGGCAGGCCCGGCGCCTGGGAAGAGGAGATCCATTGCCAAGGTTAAAATCAAAGGGAAAGAACGAGGACCCTGGGAAGTATAAAGCCAGGCCCCTGAAGTGTGTGAAAGGTTACAGTGCCCAGAAGCCAGCAGCCATAATCCTGCACAATCTGTACTCAGCAGCACCAACGCTGTCCTCGCAGTATGCAGGGAGGGTCAGCCTTGGGGGTGTGGGAAGGAGTTTTTCTGTGCATGCTGAAGCACACACAGTCCTGTTCATAGATTAAAGGCTGGGTTTTGGACTGAGGCATTTCCCCCTCCCCACAAGGTCCCTGTGGATTAAGAGGGTTGGGAAAGACTGCCAGGACGCTTGCCTCTGGGCCTGCCCCTGCTCGGAAGCTGCCGCAACACGTTCGTGGCTCGAGGGCTGTTTCACACTCTCGGTCTTGTGGCGGCGGCGGGTTCGGCTCTCTTCAGGCCGCTCCAGCACTATGTCATCCGTGGTCTTAGGGCTCCCTTGCTCTACCGCCTCTGGTTTGCTCTGGGGGAAAAAACAAGGCCGTGAAGAGACAGAGAAAGAAATGCATATTGGCCCATTTCCCATTTCTCTGGCACAGATGGTTTCAGGCCAGCAAGGATCTGTATTGCACAAGCTTTTTAAAAATATATATATAGCACTTTATTTATACAATAACCCCCTTGAGGTTTGACTGTGGGTCAAAGTGGCCCTCAGCCCCAAGGCGGCTAGGCATCCTTATCCTAATACATTAATTGCAGTGGATGGAGACTGTGGCTATCATCTGTAACATGCTTACTAGGAAGTAAGTCACAACAGACACAGGGAAATTTGCTTAAACAGGCACAGGGTTGCACTGTGAGACCAGAGGGCTTGCCTGAAGCTCCTTCATGGACCTCATGGCACAGCAGATCATATTCTTAGCTACTATGCCGGAGCAAAGCCATATATGATCCAACAAGCTAGGAAAATAAAGGAACACGCTCGCCTGGCATGACAAAAAACAGAGATATTAGTAAACATCTGACAGACCACAACCCATGGCTGGTGAACTGTGTTTCACTTGGGGGTTGTAAGTTAGTGCAACAGTAAGTTGCTGTAACAGTTCTTGAATCCAGAGCTCTTGGTTCTGGGCTCTCTCTTTCTCACCACACCCAGAGCATACATATCCCACCGCCATCTTCCCTAGACAGAGTCCTTACCCGCATGTCCCAGAAGCTTCGTCTCCCCAACTTGTTGGTGGGTGTGACCGGCTCACCAGCAGCTGCAGTGGGCACAGTGAAATGCGGGGCAGGTGGACACGCTCCTCGACGCCTGCCAGGCGGCGTCAACCCTTTGGTTTCTGACATCGTCCGGCGCAGGCTTCCGACACTCCCTGGAAACTCTGGCTCAGCAGATGGATCGACACACAGTGGGTTGGGCAGCACACGGAACTCCATGAGGGCGTCGCAGAGGGCATGGCGCAGAGCACTGCGCAGCCTTTCGGAGAGCTGCAGCAGGCTGATGTTGCCCTTCTCCCAAATGTCCAGGCGCACCAGAGGACAGAGTGCTTTGGAGGAAAAGCAGCGTCAAGAGGATGTACCTTGGAAAAGGCAAGGGCAATGCTGGTCTCTTACCAGCCAGGCTCCCTAGGCTTCTAGGCAAGCCGATTCAAGCCCAATTACTTTGCCCATCTGATGGCACCGTTCCCAGAGAGCAGACAGAAGCCCTGCCTTCTCACCTGGCTGTGACGTGCCAGGCTCAGCCTGGTGCTTAGTGACAGCTGTCAAGCTCTCGAAATCTGCCTCCTGGAGAAAGGATGTGCTCAGCAATGCGGTGGGTGGTCTCACCCAGCGAGTCAATGAGATGGGATTTCCATGGTCGTCCACAAAGGATAGGGCAATGCATGCAATGCCTGCAGGGGGAAAGTCAAAGGGCCGCTTGAGTCCCAGAGGCCCAGAGGCCCAGCCCTCCACTAGCATAGAGCTCCTAGGAGACCACAGCCTCAGGGAACTTGTTACAGACACACAGCCATCCTTTGGAATGCAACTCAGGGTGATTAAAAAAAAAAAGTAATGTGGAAACAAGTCACAGGTGGGAAGGAGGGGTCGGGGTGGAAGACATGTAGCCAAGGAAGACACCACAATCACGGAGATAGGGAAGAGGCCTGCACTTGCTGGGGATGTGGGTTGCAAGCTGTCATCTGAAGGAAAGGATGCATTCATCACAGGTTCAGCAAAGCCCAACCAGCAAAAGCACCAAGGACAGGACAGGAGACAGATCACATCTCTCTGGGTATCATTTCCTGGTGCAGCAAGCAGCTCAGCCCCTGCACTGTGCCAAGAGGCAGCTCCAGCTTGCACTGCTGTGCAGTGTGATCATGCCAGGAATCCCTCAGAAAAGTGGGAGGTGGAAGTTCCATGGAATAAATGAGGGGGCACCGTTTGGGCTCTTCTAACCTTCCTTCTGACTGCTGATGTGCTACATTGATTAATGCCCAGGGGAGGAGAAAGGGGAAGGCAAGGTGGTTGCACTAGGAATCACACACTGCCAAGGATGACGTCTTACTGACATTTTCATGAAAACATGCAGAAGGATATGCAAGGATTTAAGGGCTCAGGACCTGGACACCATCCCCATCAGCACTGTAGGCTTCTAAATGGAAAACTAACAAGTCACAGGCAGAAGTAGAGAGTCTCCCACTAAGCAGAAGGTGGGCACGACATTGGCAAAGGCACTGTATATAATCTCATTCAGAAGATGGCACCCATAGGTCCCTATCTTCAAGGAGGCTCCCAGCATGCACCCTGTCAGCTTTACCTCTGCATGGGGGTCACATGGAAGGAAAATGAATGCTTGAAGTAGTGCCTGCTGAGAAGGGAAGTCTACTCCAGGCTTACAGTAATTGTCCCCACAGATGTAATTCTCCCTGCTCTCAATGAACTTGGCAGCCAGATGAGAACAGAGGGAAAGAAGGAAGGGTGAGCGCCATTAACGGTCTCCCTGCCAATCATAGAATCCCAAGACCAGGTGGTTTCTTACATTCAGCTACCTAAATAGCTACAGAACAGCCATAGCCCGCAACTAGAAAGCTTGCTAACAAAGACACAAGGGATCAAGTGAGCCAATTCCCATGCTACTGAATGAAGCAACTTCCACCTCTAGTACCCTAGGTAAATATGGCACAGATAAAATGTTCTGCCTGGTCCCCAATATGAAAATTACTCAGACCAATTATAAGGGTGTTTACTGTGCATCCCCAAATGCGCACCAGGGTCAGTCATCTCAATCTATCCATCAGCTGATGTCACCAGCTGCAACATCACAGCCTCACGGAGCTCTTCTCCCAGCTTCAAGTTTATGCAAGAGATTTTACTAATCCCAAGGTACAAAACGAGGCGCCACAACAAATAATGCTCCATAAATGTATCCAACTTTTCTGAAACCCGCAAGACCTTTCGCTCCCACAACTAAGGAGGCTATGACAGAAGTGAAATTCTCTCTGTGTGTGTGTCTGAAAGCAAATAGCAAATTTGCAACCATTTCTATCTGGAGTCAGTGTGATTTCTTTAACCTGAGTCTCATCTCCAATGGGGGGGGGGGTCTTCTCGTGGCCAAAGCATATGGGTTAGGAAACTACTCAATGGAAAAGATGTGGGTGGCTACACAGAAGGGGGAAAGTGGGTGATACAGGAGGCATCAGAGCAGAAGCCAGAACAACAGCAGGCACAAGGTCAAAATGAGGATGGGAGCAGCGCTGGAAAAAGTACAGTGGACCACTGGAATCTACAGAAACTACCTTGAAACTGGGAAGGTGGAAACAGGTGCTGCACAAGATCCAGCATGGAACCTACATGACAGAAGAATGTTCAGACACACTTTGTGGTGATGCGTTACCCACACAACCAGACCACAGTGCAGGTGGGAAATGAGGCAAGTGTATGGCACAATGCAGACACACAGACACACCAACTAACAGTACCCCACCACTGGGAGCTCCCAACAGTCCATAGGCTGCCAACTGATGCCCACAGTACCATATGACTCCCCACTTGACGTCTGCCTAGAGCTCATCACTGTGCTCTCACCTAAAAGTCAGTTCATTTTTAGCCCCCCGGTAGATGTTTGATGAGCTCCAATGAGCAGGAGCCACCATGACTGCACAACTCATAAGGCCTTTGGGGAGTGGAGCTCACTAATTTATGAACTCCTCTCTACCCTACTACTGGCTGGCACAGCAGTAGACAAAATGGAAGCCGGGGGCCTTAGTCAGCTGACTCACATGGATTAAGCAGCATGTAGATTCAACAGCATCTGGCACCTGGGTAACCTACCTAGGCCAGGCCCACACCCCAGCATGCCACTGTCCTCAGAGAGGGTGCATAGGACCATTTTCTTCTATAGAATTAGGGGGTACGACAGAGACACTTATTACCTTTGCCACCAGTGCCCTGGCCTCCAGGCTTGTTGTACAGATAGAGATCCAGGTCATGGCTGCTGCTGCTACTCTGGTGGAAATAGTGCTGAAAAGGAAGGCAAGAATAGTTAAATCAGACTATTTCCGGGAGCTGCATTTTCATCAACATGGAGAGCTGCCTTTGAGGTCCCTGAAGAGCAAAAGTGTGGGTTACATCATGTAGGCTCTTAATCTCAGTAAATGATATGCAACTCTTATGGCAGAGAATTTCCCAGCATAGAACACTGTCATAGACATTGGGATTCCCCCCCAGTCCATTAAAGGATACATAGCACTACATCACACATAACCATAAAAACAGTCCCTGTATGACTGGTCCTCAGCGACTGAGATCAAGCTAGGGGTGGAGATGTTTGAGGCTGCCGGAAATTCTCATCCTAGTTTGTGCCTCTCATTCTGTTCCAGAACCCAGCAGGCTATGATCTGTTTATACCTCCATGCCTAGCCTTGTTACCCCTGGGATGCTCGTCATGCCTTCGTCCTTTGCACATATTCCCTTAGTCCTCTACAAGAGATGAACACTGAAGTCACCCCTTGAATAGGCAGCACCAGGCCAGGCACAGGCACCCGTCCTCTCACCTTGAAATGGTTCTCAATGTTGCTGTCTGTGTACTTGGGTGTGTGCAGGAAGATCAGCAGGTTCTGACGCAGGTAGCAGGCTATGGCCGGGAGCCAGGGCAGGCACGAGGGGGGCAGAGTGAACTGCAACACTTCAGTAGGTGGGCTTCCTGGAGGCTGTATGAACTGCACAGAGAAGGACTTGTCAATGGTCTGATACAGCCTGAGTGCATCCAACCCAGAGGCCTGGAGATTTAGCCAAGAAATAAAAAGGTGGTCTTGTCCTATTTGAAGCACGGCCTTTACCTCCACATCAGCAGGGGTGAGCTTGCAGTTCCGCACGAGCATGACTGTGATGATGTCCAGGGTGGCTTCATCTAGGCGCCTGCGTAGTACCTTCACTAGCTCATCTGTGATCTCAGGTCCTACAGGAGCAGAAGAGTTGCAGGATGTAGCCTTTGTCTCATACAAGATGCTGAGCCCTCTTAGACTTGAGCCACCCCATACCAAAGCCAGCATGCTCCATTTTTCAACAGCCCACGCAGTCTGTTCCTGAGGGTTACCTTAGCACCTATCCACTCCCTCCTACAATTGCAGCTTTAGCGGCAGAGCAACGGCTTTGCACGCAGAAGGTCCCATGTTCAAACCTGGCATCTCCAGGTAGGGCTAGGAAAGACCCCTGTCTGAAACCCTGGAAATCTACTGCCAGTCAGTGTAGACAACAGATGGACCAAAGTCTGGGACGGTATAAAAAAAAAGGAAGCTACCTATGTGCCTTTGCAGGTTTCCACCTGCCATTCCTTTTTGCAACTGCTACATTAGTTGTGTTCCAGATCAATGATCTGTGTGTGCTGCACAGTAAACTATGTCACAAGAGAGCAGCCAGGCTTTCCCACTGATGGCTGTCTGAAGGAAAAGCCAGAAGCAGCAAAACCACAAGGGAAAAGAATGTCAATGGCTTGTTATTAAATTACAGAGGAAACAAAACATTAACACAAGATTCCGGAGAGCTGATGAACTAAAGAATGGGAAGGGAGCAAAAGGCTGCATTTCCCTCTGTTATTGCAGAAAGGGCTGCAATGCAATATATATTTTTAAAATCCTGTTAAGGTGGGCTTTCCCAACCAGTTGCCCTCCAGATGTTGTTGACTATAATCCCATCAGCAACAGCCAGCAAAGTAGGTGGTAGAAACTGTAGTCCAACGACACAGCATTTGGGAGGCACCACCATTTGGGAAAGCCCACCTTAAAGGAGACAGAGTTACTAAATCAAACATTTGTCTGGTCTTTACACACCTCAGGGGACAGGTAGCTTGATAGTAGCAACAAGATCTCAATAAGCCTCCCGTCTCTGACTTTATGTTGAATGAATGTGCAATTTACCTGCCGGTGCAACTCCATGAACCACCAACTGGATATGCCTGTCCACTTGGCTCACCGGGCGGGCAGAGTCCACACTGCGGAAAGAGGCTGTCTCCAAAGAGGAGCGAGAGCCCTATCAAAGGAGAACAGAAGAACTTGAGAAGATGGAGCTGCCTACCAACACTCCTGGAAAGACAGCAGAGAGCACGATGTGTGCAGCCGGCATGTTCGCTCTTGTGCTCTCGGCAGCAAGGGTGCAGGGGTTCCCTGGGAGGAAAAGAGACTCACACTCAGGTCCTCCATGTATATGGGCTCCTGGCTGCGCGAAAGGGCCAGTGAACGGCATGGAAGGCTCTGGGTTTCAGCTTCCCCACCCTTCCCACTGGAAGTGGTCTCAGAGAGTCTGGAGGAGAGAGTAACAAAGAGAAGAAGGTAAAGTAGTAGTAGAAGAAGAAGAGTTTGGATTTGATATCCCGCTTTATCACTACCCGAAGGAGTCTCAAAGAGGCCAACATTCTCCTTTCCCTCCCCTCCCCCCCCACAACAAACACTCTGGGAGGTGAGTGGGGCTGAGAGACTTCAAAGAAGTGTGACTAGCTCAAGCTGCATGTGGAGGAGCGGAGACGCGAACCCAGTTCACCAGATTACGAGTCTACCGCTCTTAACCACTACACCACCTCACCAAGGGCAATGGACTTGAAGGACATTCCAAAAGGAGATACCAGCAGAGGAGATGAAGACACTACAGGTCAAGGTGGTCCCCTTGATTGTGGGGTGCCATATGACAGAATGGTGAACTTACCGTAAATAGAAAACAGACTTGGTTGAGCGCTCCTGGTAAACAAACATATTCTTCCTGTTCACAACTGAGAAAGCATTGAGCACAGAACGCAGAGCCTGGATGGCTGCAGAGGGGAGAGAGATGGCTTACAAGTTGCAAAGTCTGACCCAAATGCACCGCCCACTGCTATCTTCAACAACCAGCACAGCACACGCCCCTCTTCAATTTTATTTCCCAAATATTAATCCAGCCTAATCCTCATAACTACTGCCCATTCTCAACATACCCACTTTTTGAAAAAGATCATTGCAATTTGGTGGCTGTGATAAATATGTACTAAGGGTATCCAATGGAGAAGTATCAAATCCTTGTATGTTTCAATCTAAGGTGTTCCTTATCAGGGCATATTTGGGAGGGAAAAAAGTCTCTTTATTGTTTCAAACACTTGAGCTTCTTTTAGATCGTAGCTAGCCTGTATTAGGGTTTTATAACAAAGTTAAAAAGGGAGCTATTTTTAATACAGCTGGTTCTGTGATGAAACCTTACCTTAACGCTAGGATCTTTTCTAATAAATGAACTTGCTCAGATTTTTATACTAAAAGCTTCCCTTCCCCCCAACACAAAGTCACTTCCTGAAAAATTCTCCCACTTGTTACACAAGTTCCCCCTTCTGTGCATTTTATCACCACCATATTTGTGGCTCCCTCTTCCTGTAAGAAGCTTGTGGCAGAACTACATTGTTTCTAGCCTAACTCAGGCCGCCCTCCACATCATTTGGCTTATCCAGAAGAAGAGGAAGAAGAAGAAGAGTTTGGACTTGATATCCCGTCTTTCACTCCCCTTCAGGAGTCTCAAAGCGGCTAACATTCTCCTTTCCCTTCCTCCCCCACAACAAACACTCTGTGAGGTGAGTGGGGCTGAGAGACTTCAGAGAAGTGTGACTAGCCCAAGGTCACCCAGTAGCTGCATGTGGAGGAGCGGAGACACGAACCTGGTTCACCAGATTACGAGACTACTGCTCTTAACCATTACACCACACTGGCTCCAACCCTCACAACCAATCCTAACAATTAATTTGTATCATCAGTGTGCCACAGCTGGGGGCGAAAGGGCACCATGACAGGACAAAACTCATAGCCCAGGAACAGGGAGTCTGGGGATAGCTCCTCACATGCCTCCCCAACAGCCAGAACTCCCTGCATCCATATACTCACCGCGTGCAACACCCATATTGGGCCCCATCTTGAGTCGTGAATGCACATGGATGGTGGTGCTCCAGACTGCGTCGCAAGCAAAGTGTCCGGGTATGAACTGCATGGTGGCCGCCAGATAGTCATGGGGCTGGTAGCTCTCCTCTCCGGGGTAGTCTGCGCAGCGGGAAATGCAATTCAGCAGGCCAGCCCTCCACAGAGTTCTCTGAAAGCCATCTATACAACACTGAGACTATCACCTCCCCCCTTCCCTCCTTCATGTACAGTTGTGCCACAAGATTAAAAGGCAAACACACACACACCTCAAGTACCTTTAAACAGGGAACCTACAGAGCTTGCCCTGAAAAGCAGGACGGTGCATCACCACCAAAGTGGCGACAAAACGGCAAATGAAAAGGATTCATCAGCTGTCACTTCCCCAAAGTACTGCCCTGCCACAACGGGCAGAGTAAGAGAGGAATCTCATCCTGTGGTCTGTAGGAAGCCTGCCTCTAATATAACTAGGGCACAGCCAAACTAGTGGGAAAGCAGAGTCTCTAAGTCAGGTGTGGGGAACCCTTGGCCCTGCAGGGGTTGCTGAACTACAGCTGCCATCAGCCCCAGTTAAGGGATGTTGTAGGTTTTGTAAGGCCAAAGGTTTCCTACATCTGCTCTGGGCTCTAAGGCTCAGCACAACGTTATTGTGGATAAGGATACTGCTTTGCACTCCTACCATCAGGCCCAGTGCGCTGCCGGTAGGTGTACGGCGTTTCACTTTTCCAGATATCCTCCTCGCTCTCAGCAACGAGCAGGGAATTGCAATTATGACTGTCGTGCAGATCCTGTAGCAGCAGCCGCTGTGGACAAAAAAGGGCCGCAGAGATGGACTTAATGCTTCCTCACAACAGGAGGCCTGGCTGTAGAAGAAACTGGTGTATCTGCCTTGAAATTCAAGGGCAGTATTTGTCTGCACGATTGTAATCATACCATAATGTGATGAAGCTGGTACATCCCAGCTTCCTCATTTAAAGTGTCAGCATCTCAGTCCTCATGTTTAAGGTGAAAAGATATCTAAAAGTGCATAGATATGTATGTATGAAGCTTCTCTTCAAAGGCTCCATGAGCAGAAAAGATCTGGGTGTTTTTTTCCAGTGTCCAAAGCCGTAGCTGTCAAATATTTTGTAACACATTGGCTAATGAGTGACCTTGCCAAATTCAACTTTTGGAACTTAGTAGGGAGATATTCCTGCTACCAAGGAGTCAGTGTAGAGAGACCGAACGTGCCAGAGTTACCTGATTAACAAGGCGGCAGATCTCACCAACTTTCTTTACCACTGTACGGTGAAGATGCACACATTCCCCTTCCTCATTCTGCGCTGCTTTCACTGCACTCAAGCTGCTGTACAGAAAGGAAAAGGGAGACTGCTCAGAAGAACTTTTGAGAGAGCTCCCACAACAGCAGACGATATGCACAATATATTTTCCTGCTCAATGGTTAGTAATGAACTGAACACAGCCAACAATGAAAAACTGGGGGGAGAAAAAACAGCATTGGCAAGTGCTTAAAAATGTATGAGTACTGGGGGGAGGGATCTATGACTGGCATGGCCTGGGCTCTTCGCCCTTTCCCAGGATTAGCACGAAACTGGCGAGGAACAAGGCCAGCTAGCTTCATGTTGGAAAAAGCAAGACAGATTGTACACGTGAAGTCTGGAGAACTCAGAAGCCAGCTATACAACACAAGGCTAAGATCAGGGGGACTGGGAGAAACTGATTGCAGAGCTTGGGGTAAAAGCCACAGTTGCCATTTCGGGAACCAGAATCCCTAGGTGAGCAGGGCATGGGAAAGGGGACATTACCGTGTGTGGGAATAGACTTCCACCCGGTCCTGGTGGATTTTGACAATCAGCCAGAAGTCAGGCATGAGAGGGCACTTGGGTTCCAGGTCACTCATTATGGCCTCCTCGCATTCGGAATCACTGCTCCCACCATCATAGCCTAAGAAATAAAAATGCACCGCCTCTGCTGAGTGGCTCGGCCAATCCATCTTTGACAAGAAGAAGCCAAGGGCAGAGAGAGGCTCATGGTGGTTCCCTTGCAGTCCCATCTCCACAAAGTGGATGCACCTGGACCTCAAGGCAAAATAATCCCAGCTGAGCAACTGTCACTCTGCCACAAACCTGCCTCCACCCAACTGAGAACTGACTTAGCGTCTCTTCCACACAAAAAGATGGCCTGGCTCATCCACTCACCTTGGAGATCGGAATCCATACTGCCCTGGCTCGATACCAGGCTCTGTACCCGACTGGGACGCTGCTTCCCACAGCCTGTAAGGAAAGAGAGGTATTGACAGACTGCTCTGAGGTCTCCTAGGTCCCCCCAACTCTCTCCTTGCTCTGGGGCCAGATTTCAATCTAAGCACTGGCCTTTCCCCCTGCAAACTGTGCATGTACAAGCCCAGGCAACAAGAAAGAAACCCAGGAAGAAAAAGGGGATCAGCGTGTCACAAAGCGGTTGGCTTCTTTTTTTTACCCCGTCTGCTGCATGGGTTGTTTGATGTAAGAAACAAAGCAAGATTGACTTCATAAAGAAGCCCGACAGCAAGACACATGGCAGCCTTTTAGAGCTTACAATCTCATGAGCCCAACAGCACTAAAGTGGTTTTGATTACAGAAAAATCAATATTGGAGCATAGTTACAAAGAAAGGCACTTTAATGGACACCCCTAAGAGAGGGAGAGACTTTGCTATTACAGTCAGGCCTGGGGTGAAAATGCTAACTTGAATAAACACCCGTTCTCTCGCAAGTGTGAAATGGCATATTTTTGTTCAATCTCAATGCACAATTGAAAATATGAGGGAGCAAATGGTGTATTTAAGTAAAATGCACCAAAAGGCCTCTCAAGAATGATGAAGTAGGTGAAACCAACACACTCCTTGGAACGAGGAAGGCATTTGCATATTAAAAAGGAGCATGGACAAGTACTTGGCACTTCCTCATGTAATCCTTACATTTCTAATCCTATTTCCACAAAAGGGAGACCTGAAAAGCGTTTTTCCTCTGAGGAGAGGCTGATTGACCTGCACACAACAGAATACTGAAACAAAACCTAACAGAGTGGCAATAAAGCCAGCTTAATGAACTGGTAAGGCAGAGAAGTTCCATTATATGGCGTTAAAAGGCAGTCACTTAATCGCTTTCAGAGGATCATCATGAGCCAAATTCCACACGAAACCTCGGCAATACTCTTCCGATGTTTCAGCAAATATATATTACCGTATTTTTTGCTCCATAGGGCGCACCTGACCATAGGGCGCACCTAGTTTTTAGAGGAGGAAAATACGGAAAAAATATTCTGAATAAAATGTTGCACTAAACTATTTAAAGCAGCAAAGCGGACGGCTCCTGTCCGCTTTGCTGCTTTAAATCGAGCCTCAGAGGAGGGTAGGAAGGGGAACCATGGCTTATCTAAGTCCAGTTAATAATGCTGAGCCAGACTTATGGCCATCGAGATTAGCCTGGCCACCTCAGTGGAAATCTGGGGAGGCTGGGGTGGACTTTCAGTGGTCAAAGTGTGGTTGTGTCTTCCTGCCCGGCATCTATTTCCTGCCGTCTTTCCCCCCTGCACCCCCGCACCCTGCTTCGAGGGAAGGAAGCGGAGCCATGGATCCTCTGCTCGCAACTGCAGTGGATTCCCTCCACTTTGAAGCAGGAAATTGGGAGAGGAGCTGCTTACACGAGTGTAAGTTGCTCCCCTCCCACTTTGCTGCTTCAAAGGGAGCCCAGGAGGAGGGAATCCGCTGCAGCCGTCAGCAGCGGAGGATCCATGGTCCCCTTCCTTCCCTCCTCCGTAGTTGCTTTGAAGCAGGAAAGTGGGAGAGGAGCTGCTTACACAAGTGTAAACTGCTCCCCTCCCACATTGCCGCTTCAAAGGGAGCCCGGGAGGAGGGAATCTGCTGCAGCTTCCCCCACCTCCCGCAGAAGCTGCACGCTCTTTAAAGGGGCTGCGCGGCTTCTCCTGGCTTTTCTGAGAGGTGGGGGGATTCCCCCTCCTCGTAGAAAAGCCCGCAGGAGCTGCGCAGCCTTTAAAGAGGGCGCCGCTCTTGGGGGCTTTTCCCCGAGGAGGGAGAAGGGACTGATGCGGCCAGTCAGTCCCTTCTCCCTCCTGGGGAAAAGCCCCAAGAGCGCACGAAGCTTGTGTGCGGCTCTTGGGGGCTTTCCCCGCCTGCCTCCCCCCTGCATTCGCTCCAAAGGATGCACACACATTTTCCCTTGCTATTTAGGAGGGGGAAAGTGCGTCCTATGGTGCGAAAAATATAGATATCCCTTTTTAAACACTAGCAGATTGGGTGTACAATATTATTACGGGCTTCATATATCTAGGATTGAAACATGAAGAGCTTGAGGAAACTGAGTAGCTTGGCCCCAGGAATTCTTCTTTTCGACCAGTTTCACAGACTGGTTTTGCATGGCTTCTTGTAACGTTATAGAATGTGCTTTTCCTGAACTTCTGTAATTTCTGCAAATTTTGGACAGCACTGGGAAACCATAGGATTTTTATAATACTTGTTGAAATCGGAAAGGGGGCAGGGGAAAGCATGAGTAACTTGTTACGCCTATATAACCTAGAGAAGCAGACCTAGAACACCTTGGGTGAGGGCCATGAGCTATTAGGGCGAAATACGCATGGAGCACAAAGGATCATTATCTGGCCCCAGATACATGAGGGCACTTTCCTTTATTTGCCTCTCCCAAGTATTATTCATCATTATTTATTATATCTATATCCCACTTAATGTTGTAAGCTATTCAAGGTAGCTTACATTTAAAATCATTAAAAAACGCAGTTAATAAAAAAAACCCCGACCAGCTAAAACAGTAGTTTAAAAGACAATGAAGCACATTTAAAATCAAAATCAGTTTTGTCCAGTGGTCAGCATCATCTGCATCTTAGTTTTCAAAGGCCTGTCTGAATAAGGTCTCAGCCTGCCAGCAGGATAACAAAGAGGGGGCCTCTCTTGGCAGGTGTGGGAGCAGCCACAGGTATGTCTCTCTTTTTAAAAAGGAACTGCTTAGCAAGGTAATATAACGACCTAGTGTTTGTCTAAATCAGCCTTCTATGGCACAATGCCCTCCAGATGTTGTGGATTACAATTTCCATTGGCCATGTGGGCTGGAGTTATGGCCATTGAATTCCAAACCTCCTCGGAGGGCACCAGTTTGGGGCAGGATAAGCTAAAGCAACCCCACACGGCTGAACACCCCACAGCCCCTGCTCCAAAATTCAGGTGGAGATGCCAGCTCATTTTCCCTACCTGGAGTCACAGAGTCTGCCAGGCTCACTACAGATGGTGTTGCTAAGGGAGATTTCTCACCGTTCCACTTCTCCAAGGAGCACGGCAGAGGCTGTGGCTGGGTCACTGCAGATTCCTCATCCAAGGATCCACACTCCGAAGTATGGGCTTGATCCGGTTGTGGAACTTCATCTGACAACTGCATCACAGAAAAGAAGTGGTAGAGATCACCAGAATGCAATCCATAACGTGAAGTTCCCAGTAATCACCCTTACCAAACAGCATCAATAATCCATCTAAGAAAAAAAACACATCTCCAGATCACCCTACCAACTCAGCATGCGCATGGCTACTTACATCTAGGAATTCTTCTGCCTCCTGCTTGTTCTCACTCGCTGGCCATGCCCAGAGACCATGAGCCTCCTCGGGGGGAGGGGAGCAGGGCAAAGAGCCTTCTGTTTTAATGCTGCTTTCACACCTGCCTCCAGTCATGGTGCTCTCAAGCGTTACTGTGGGGCTAGGCCCATCTTTAGGGGCATGTAGGCGACTGATGGAAACATAGTAGAAATCACTGTCTTCAGCGTTGAGCACGTAGCCTGGTAGGGCTATTCTCTGGAACTCCTGCATTAAAAAAAAGAACAGGCTGACTGTCTAGAAACAAGCAAAAGGCAGGTGCGCGTTTCTTAGGCATAAAGCAAGACAGAATGGCTGAGAATGGAGACGCATCAAGGTAGCTCGTGTGTGTGTGTGTGTGTTGCTGGGGGGTGTTGTTTAAGGTTTATGAGCTGAAGGTCAAATGACTGTGGAAAACTGAAGTCATATGGGGGGAAAACAAATTTATAAAGATTTATATACTGCTTAGTCTGAAAACTACAAAAGGGCCACATAGCAAAATCATCACTAAAGACACAGATAAATATCACAGAATCTTGGAAGGGACCCCAAGGGTCATCTAGTCCAACCCCCTGCAATGCAGGAATCTCAGCTAAAGCATCCATGACAGATGGCCAGCCAACCTCTGCTTAAAAATCTCCAAGGAAGGAGAGTCCACTACCCTCGAGTCTTACCCTCCAGAGCAGGAGAAAACAAGCATGCTCCCTTCTCCATGTGACAGCCCATAAGATATTTGAAGATGGCTATCATATCTCCTCTCAGTCTCCTCTTTTCTAGGCTAAACATACCCAGCTCCTCCAAGTGCTCCTCACAAGGATTAGTTTCCAGACCCTTGATCAGCTTGCACATGTTCCAGCTTATCAACATCCTTCTTAAATTGTGGTGCCCAAAATTGGACACAGTATTCCAAGTGTGTTGTGACTAAGGCAGAATAGAGTGGTACTATTACTTCCCTTGATCTGGACACTATACTCCTGTTCATGCAGCCTAGAATAGCATTAGCTTTCCCCCCCCTTTTTTTTTTTGCTGCTGCATCATACTGTTGACTCATGTTAAGCTCGTGGTCCACCAAGACCCCAAGATCCTTTTCACATATACTGCTAGTAAGCCAGGTGTTCCCCATCCTATATTTGTGCATCTGGTTCTTCCTGCCTAAGTGTAGAACCTTACATTTGTGCCTACTGAAATTAATTTTGTTAGCTTGCGCCCAGTTCTCCAATCTGTTAAGGTCATTTTTAATTCTGATTCTGTCTTCTGCAGAATTACCGTATTTTTCGCTCTATAACACGCATCTGACCATAACACGCACGTAGTTTTTAGAGAAGGAAAACAAGAAAAAAATATTCTGAACGAAACAGTGGGTGCATGATTTTTATGGTTCATGCTGTGGCCACAGACATGTGATCTGATGGTGAGTTTGGGGTAGCCCAATGCAAAAATCCTGAGGATCCATGTGGATCCGTGCTTTGTAACCACGTTTTAAGTGGGGAGGGAAGGAAAAGCACTCAAGGGACAAGGAGCACGCGTGGAGAAGGAGCTTTTCGGCGAGCTGAGCGGGGAGGAGGGAGGGAAAGAGCACTGTTGCTTTAAAGGTATACTTAAGGTACTTGCCCTGTGCCTGGGTTTTTTTCCATTTAACAGTTTGCAGCCTTTTCCTTCTGCTCCTTGTTTTGAGGCAGAATAGATCTGAGCAAGTGAGGAGGACTTGGACTGCAGGGGATTCACCATTAGCTGTGTAAAAGCGCTCCTCCTTGTAGCCTGAGTGATAAGCAGCCACCAGCAGCAATAGAATGGAGCACAAAAAAGTGGTAGGGGCACTAGGACCCAGACAATGCTCGAATCTATCCTGCCTGAAAACAAGCTTCTCCCTCTCAGCGGATCAGCTGAGACGCGGGGATTTGCAAAGTTTTCCCCTCTCCCTCATCCCCAGCCTTTTTTTTTTAACTTCCTGGTTTTCACTGCGTGGCTCAGAGCTCGAGATTGGTTTTATTTTGCTGCTGGTTGCTTAAATTTTATCTTTCCTGCCGTCCCTCTGCAGCCTCATTGCTCTGTTTAGAGAGCGCACGGACCTTTGCTAGCGTCTGTCCCTCCTCCCGTGTAAGCGGCTGCTGCCCGCTTTGCTGCCATGGCTCTCCTTCCCTCCCTCCTCCCCGGCTCCAGGTCGCTTTAAAGCAAGCAAAGCGAGAGCCTCCTAGAGTGTGTAAGTGGCTCCCGCTTTGCTTGACTGACGGCAGCCATGGCTCCGATCCGTGCATTCACTCCTTAACATGCACAGGCATTTTCCCTTACTTTCTAGGAGCAAAAAAGTGCGTGTTTTGGAGCGAAAACTACGGTAGCTACCCCTCCCAGTTTGGTGATGAGTTAAACTGTTTTAAAAAGAAGTATATGGTTTCAGTAGGTTTGTTGAAATAAAAAAGCTTTCACCAGGAATGTACAGTAATATAGACAGGGTGTGAGTCTAATATTAATAGCCAGGAAGTTCCAAAGCATGCTAAAGATTTACATTATATGATGCCTGTGAAAGTGCAAGTTCCACAAATCTAAGTGACTAAGTATGGGGCAGCAAAATATATTTATAAAGGTATTTATATACAGCATCCTCCCATAAAATATCAGTGGTGGCTGCTCAAGTAAATTGGCCCCAAGTTGTTAAGTGCTTCATATACCAATAGCTTGAAAGATCACTTACCTCACGAAACTTTTCCAGAGAGCTCTCAGGCCCAAACACGAACTGCAAAGGAACTGTTTCGCAGTGGCAGCTAGGACGGCCTTGAGAACTGTAAACATGGGTAGCCACTCGGCTCAAAGTGCCAGAGGTGATTGTCCGTGAATGGCGCAAGGCAGACACAATCTCGTCATCCAAAAGCCAGCGGATCTGTGACAGTAAAGGCAGCAGGCAAGATCCTAAGTAAAGTGCAAACCCTGTTGCGGCCTTGCTTTTAGCAAGGTTCACAATGCTGGTGCTTGGTCAGGACACAGTGCTGGGTGCTGAGGAGTGGGAGGGATATTAATCTAGTCTCAGAGTAAGTCTCTTTTCCCAAGGGCCAAATGAACTCACCTCTGTCATGGTAGCTTCAACGGCTTGTCTGTGCACTCCAGGAAGATTGGAAAGTGCTGGGTGCCTTGGAAAAAAAAGAATGCAACGGTCAAGGACAGTGGCTCGCTATTTCTGCACCCCAGCATAACAACATGATGGAGAGGATAAATACCCATCGTCCACAGTGGAGGGCAACCTGTCCAAGGTGTGCATAAGCTCCTCATCGGAGCGGAAGGAGGAGGGCCGCCCTGGGGAACGGGTGAAGGAGACGCTACTCTCAGAGGTGTACCTGTAGCGAGGACAGGGAAAGAGTTACTAGGCTCAGCCCTCGTGTCTTGCCAAGGCCACATGCATGTTGCGGTTTCGAAACTCCCCTGCCCACACTGCAACCCTGGAGTCCCACCTATTGTGATGCAGATCGTTCACCGTTTCAATTTCCAGGGGGAGGGTCAGAACAAAAATGTCGAGGGTCACACACAGGTCCGAGAGGTCAATGGTGTGCAGCGCCTTGCAGCTCTCAAAGCAGCCCAGTACCTCCCCTAGTGAAAGCAACAGATATTACTTGAGTTAGTAAAGGTAAAGGGACCCCTGACCATAAGGTCCAGTCGTGACTGACTCTGGGGTTGTGGAGCTCATCTCGCTTTATTGGTTGAGGGAGCCGGCGTACAGCTTCCGGGTCATGTGGCCAGCATGACCAAGCCGCTTCTGGTGAACCAGAGCAGTGCATGGAAACACCGTTTACCTTTCCGCCATAGCAGTACCTATTTATCTACTTGCACTTTGATGTGCTTTCGAACTGCTAGGTTGGCAGGAGCAGGGACCGAGCAGCGGGAGCGCACCCCATCACGGGGATTTGAACCGCCAACCTTCTGATCGGCAAGTCCTAGGCTCTGTGGTTTAACCCACAGCGCCACCCGCGTCCCATTACTTGAGTTAGACAGTGCTAATCTAGCTTCCTTGCCAAGCGCCCAAGGACGTTGGGCCTCAGCATATGATCCCTCCCCTCCCCAGCACCCCTTACTTGGAGGCTGAAACCAATCTTCCCTTCCAGCAGCCCATCCACCCTAGCTATGCCACCCCTGCACCCCAAACCCCAGGGCTCATTTCCATTCACCTAGGCAGGTGGGCAGCGAGCGAACAGGCATGGAACTGTGCTGGCTGCGCAGCTTCACAGAGCATGTCATGTGCACAAAGAGCGGTGGCATGTCCTGTTCCAGCAGCTCTTGCTCTGCCAGAGAGTCTCCCAGCACGCTGAACGAGTCCTCGTCCTGGTTAACAGTGTTGGAGTCAGACAGAGAGTCGGCTTCTAGAAATTCGTGGTCCAGCCGTTCCCGATACTCTACTTCCAGTTCGGGGTCACTCTCCGTGCCAATGCCACAGCCGGAAGCATTGCCTACGGGCAAGTTTGAAAAAAGCCAAAGTGCTTTCAAGGAGGGATGGAGCTTTGGTGAAAGGCACCAGGCCTCAAGAATGTTTATCCTGAAAGGGTTAACTACAATCGAACTCACTCTGTGAATAGGGAGACAGATTGGCTTTGGATGTTACAGGATGCCCTGCCAGCAGAATGCAAGAATGCACAAGAGGCTTGCACTGCTGGCTGGCCAAGTTCCTGAAATGCCTGAAGCTAGACTGAAAAGCCTTGCGCGTTGTAAAATGTGGGAGTCTTTTATCAGGAATATATCAAGTGGTTTAATTAGAGTACATAAAATAAACATATATTGAGATATATGTTCAGTAATAGTAAACATTAGGAGTGTCAAATTATCACCAAGCATGATTTATGGGCATAAAGAGGAAAAACATTGAGACCAAAAATTGGGCAATTACTTGAGTATGCACTGATAATATGACTGGGTGGTCAGATATAAGTAAATGGATTGATTTTAAAAATTTTTAAGAGAGGTGGTAATGAATATTAGTCCGAGCTTAGAATTACCGTATTTTTCCTTCTATAACACGCAGATTTTTTCTCCTAAAAAGGAAGGAGAAATGTCTGTGCGTGTTATTGAGCGAATGTGTGGTCCCTGGAGCCAAATAGTGCAAGGGGAGGCAAAAAAAAGCAGGCAAAAATCAAATCGCGCGTCTCCTAGAAGGGAAATTTGAAAAGAGGAAGCGGCTGCTTTCCGGCATTCTGCCTCAGGGTCTTACTGCCCACCCACCTCTGTTTCCTTGCTGTGTTTGCTCAAACGGAGCAAAGAGCAGGGAAAGCCCCTCCCCTCCAGGCAAGCAGAGGGGAAAGCAGAGTGTCTCCGTGCTGCTGAAAACATGCAGGAGGGAGAGAGAGAGAGAGAGAGAGAGAGAGAGAGAGAGAGAGAGAGCTGGCTGGCTTGGGTGGGTAGGTGAGGGAAAACTTTTGCCTTCCTTTCCTCCCTATACCCCTCTCCTGCATTCTTAGCCAGCTGCTTCTCTGCACACCCCTCTCCTGCTCCTTGTCCCTTCTGTGTTTTTCCTTCCCTCCCCACTTAAAATGTGGTTAAAAAGCATGGATCCACATGGATCCTCAGGATCTTTGCATTGGGTCAGCCCAAATTCACCATCAGATCACATAGCATGTCCATGGCTACAGCCTGCCCCCCAAAAATCACGCACCCACTGTTGCCTGGGGCTGCAATGGTGCAAAAATGTGGTTAAAAAGCATGGATCCACATGGATCCTCAGGATCTTTGCATTGGGTCAGCCCAAATTCACCATCAGATCACATAGCATGTCCATGGCTACAGCCTGCCCCCCAAAAATCACGCACCCACTGTTGCCTGGGGCTGCAATGGTGCAAAAACGTGGTTAAAAAGCATGGATCTACATGGATCCTCAGGATCTTTGCATTCAGTCATCCCAAATTCACCATCAGATCACATAGCATGTCCATGGTTACAGCCTGCCCCCCAAAAACCACGCACCCACTGTTGCCTGGGGCTGCAATGGTGCAAAAACGTGGTTAAAAAGCATGGATCTACATGGATCCTCAGGATCTTTGCATTCAGTCATCCCAAATTCACCATCAGATCACATAGCATGTCCATGGTTACAGCCTGGCCCCCAAAAACCACGCACCCACTGTTGCCTGGGGCTGCAATGGTGCAAAAACGTGGTTACAAAGCATGGATCCACAGGGATTCTCAGGATTTTTGCATTGGGTCAGCCCAAATTCACCATCAGATCACATGTCTGTGGCCACAGCATGAAGCACAAAAATGGCACATCCACTGTTTCATTCAGAATGTTTTTTCCCTTGTTTTCCTCCTCTAAAAATGATGTGCGTGTTATGGTCAGGTGCGTGTTATAGAGCGAAAAATACGGTATCTCTGTGCATTCTCCCATGCAGAAGGCAAAGGTGGCCTTTGTAGCTTTCAGTGCAACAGTAAAGGCCTGGCAGTACAACAGGCCGCAAGCAGGACAGCTCAGTGGGTAAGAGCAGAAGACTCTTAATTTCAGGGTTGTGGGACATGGGGTCAAACCCCCATGTTGCACAAAAAGATTCCTGCATCACAGGGGGCTGGACAACATGACCCTCATGGTCCCTTCCAATTCTATGATTCTATGAAGCATTGTGAAAACCTCCCTCTGGACAATCCTGCACTCTCTTCTGACAACGTCCCCTCTCTTGGTTGCAAGAATGCTGATAAAGGATCAGGCCCAGGCAACGTAAGGTACCTGGGCTCTAGGTGGCTGGCTGCCAAAGAGGACACTGCATGGTCCTCACCATGGACTGTGGGACAATTTGTGAATGGGACAATTTGTGAATCACTTGAGAGATCTTAAACCTCTTAAATTAGAAACAAGCAGTTCTAGGAAAGCTGAAACTATACAGCTAGCTCCATGGACTAGAAATCTATGCAAAATATTTGCAGCTTGGGAGCACTGGGGTGCCTCTGAGCCAAAAGGGGGGACCTAATCTTAGCAATTCCTTCGTCTCAACTCTTCCAGAAAGCTCAAAGCTAGGATCCTCCATTGGATCCCCCTGCATTGATAGCAGGGATCTGTAGATGTTGATGGACTCCCAACAAACCTCATGAAGACCCCTTGGCCATGGATGCTGCACTGTGGGGGCCAGGAATATCTGTATGACCACATACCTGCTCTATGGTTTGCTGAGCTCCAGGGCAAAACAGTGCACTGGTCCTCAAGGACTCTTGCACTCTCCCCAACATAAAATTTCCTTAGTCCACTTAAGGGTTTAAAAAACAGAAATCCAATGTCACTAGATTACAAGTGCCATGGCATCTCCAATTGTTACAGCAGTCCTCAGAACAGCAGGGTGAGGAAGAGTTTCCCTTACCTTCATCCGCCGCCAGTTCAGTTTCTGAACTTTCCACGTCTTCACTGCCTTTCCTATCTGTATGGTCCCGAGAGGCCTCCTCCTAAAACAGGGACAAGAAGCCACATGTGCAACATGCATCAAGTCTGGGTGCCGCATCCTACCAAGTTTGGCTCTTTTACAGCCTTCCAGACCCTCTTAAAGGAGCCTCCCTGGGCAAGGAGGCAAAGATACAAGCATACCCTCCTACCTCTTTTTTGGCAGAAGGAGGGCAGTAGAAGTAATAATGAGGATTGGACGGCACTGGCTTGAAATGCAAGCTGCCAATCTCCAAGAACTTTTCCTAGAACGGGAAGAAGGAACAGTGGGAAACATACTTGGGCCATCAAAGCTACCCTCTCACCTCACCCAGAGGAAGCACTTTGCTCCTTACCTGGATGATCCTGTGCAAGTTCGGGTGCTCCTGGCAAGGCTGGCTGCTCTTTAGCAGAGAGAGGGGGAACTCTGAACAGCAGCTGGGGTTGGGTTCTTGGGGAGGGCAGGCCGAAACATGGGACTCTGGCTCACTAAAATCCTCCGTCTCAGCACTGCACAGCAGGTTCAAGGAAGAGTGAAGTCAGACACAAGCAGCTCTGTCTACTTGTGCTCCCAATAATGCAACCTTAACTCCCCTGCTCCTCAGTCAGAAGGAGCCTACATGCCTCTATTCCCCCATGCATCCTAAGATCCCCAATGGGTCAGAAATACAGTGGTACCTCGGGTTACATACGCTTCAGGTTACAGACTCCGCTAACCCAGATATAGTACCTCGGGTTAAGAACTTTGCTTCAGGATGAGAACAGAAATCGTGCAGTGGCAGCGCAGTGGCAGCAGGAGGCCCCATTAGCTAAAGTGGTGCTTCAGGTTAAGAACAGTTTCAGGTTAAGAACGGACCTCCGGAACGAATTAAGTACTTAACCCGAGGTACCACTGTAAAGAGTTATGCACAGGAGCACACACAACTGCTTCATGTGCAAAAAAAAAAAAAAATTATTGGAAAATGCATCTTCTGGAGCTGGGACTGTGAACTGAACCTCAGCAGCAATCTAGGGCCCTGCTCACAGATTCACTCCACAAGTATAGCCAGTTCTGACCATGAACACACGAGCATAAAATACTGTGTTTGAATCAGCTCTGCTCAGCCTTAAGTGTGGTGAGTAAGTAGTGTATGCTCTTGGTTCACCAGCATGGGCATTCCAATCCTCTCCTCCTGTCAAAATGAATGAACAAACTAACAAAACAAAACAATTACATATATACCTCTCACCTCAATGCCTCCTTCAGGCCACACTTTTCAGAGAGCCATTTTATAGCATTTAGAGATGGGAGAAAAATCTCAAAAATTATCTAAATTACGGTTATATCAAACCTGTCTAAAACTAATTTGATGGAAGTTTAGTCGATTGATTTTTAAAAGAACCTATGTGCTATGAAGGGATTAGGGGAGGATTAATGGATAAACGCCTTAAATGCAGATCAATGTGCATTTATTGATTCAGCCAAATAGAAAGTGTGAGGAAGAATAACTGGCGGAAGACAGTAATGCAAATAGTGAAGGAAGGTGAGTTGTTGTGCTTGATATGCAATCACATAAATATGTTTTAATAAGATGAAAAATAAAACTATTGTAATTAAACGTATTCATTGTAACTTTATTGATTTGTTGCTTCATATGTAATTAACCTGGAGTTGGAAATATAAAATGTTCAAAGAGTGGCTGGGGAAAAGGATGCAAACACTCTTTCCCATTATGCTTGAACTGGGAACCTCTGGTTTAAGGGCTCCCTGCAAATCAGGATCTAATCCAACCCTAACTTCTAGGGCAGTGGTGTCCAAACTTTTTTCAAAGGGGCCCAGATTTGATGAAATAAACTGCCACAGGGTTCAGATTAAACCGACCAGCGGGCCAGATTAGACCCCCGAAATGGACTTTGGACATGTCTGTTCTAGGGAATCCTTAAAACTACAGTTTTCCAGTTCAGGGCACTTGGAAAAGAGTGGTTTAATAAATCTCTACTGTAGATAGATGTGCTCAGCCTTCTTACTGATTTATGCATCCACAAACCAGAAAGCTGGAGTGGCTTGCCGCACCACAAGCCTTTCTAAGAACTCACAGAGAACATGAGAGTGTAAAGCTGTTTTTGTTTTAATTTTTGTGAGCCGCCTTGCATTAGGTTCTGGGGAAAAGACAGACAGGCCATCAATCAATCCATCTCACTTGGGGCTTCTTTGGTGAAAGGGGGTGGTGGTGTTTATGTTAGTTTGTGGCTCCTGCTTTCATAGATCTATTCATGGTTGGCATATGGCTTGTCCTTTTCCACATATTATAAATATCAGTTACACCTCTGATATTGTGTTCCTATATCGGTTTTATTAATTGTACTGTTTTAAACTGGCGCAGTGCCTCTCCTTTCTCATTCTAGTTCCATTTGGCTGCCCCATTTTCAGTTTGCAAGGCAAACCTTCCTGCTCTCCTCTATTGTACTACAGAGGCACAAATTCCTTCATTTCTACAGGTTTGCTTGAGTTATCTTCTCCATGTGCAGAGGGATGTGGCAGTCAGCCTGGGATCATTTATACTTCAGGTTACAGAATCTCGTTCTCCTACAAAATATATGTCCTTCCTCATTTTTTGCAGTGACATTTACTGCATTTGCTTTCCCATGCCACTCAGTGAAAGCAACTGGAATAGCTGTTGCCCACGGGAAATATGAGATTGCTGTTCAAAGAATCAGTTTTTCTGCACCAAGTTATGACTGTAAGTAATCTTTGTCCTTGATAGGTTAAGGAAATACACAAGGACCATCTGATCTGCATAAACATACCCGCACTATATATTGAGATCATTCAAATGTTAAGAGACTCTGCAATTATTTGCTTATTTTGCATAATTTATTCTATTCTTGCAAGCTATGCAAAGCTTTTAAATGCTGCTCCTTGACTGCTGGAAATTCCACGCAGCCCAACTGTGCCCTGTGAGATTTTATCCTGCACTGTTTACACTTCTTTTTTGCAAGCTCATTTTCCACAGGCAAAAAAGAAAAAGCTTAAAAGCTTTTTTTTTTTAATTAAAAAAGGTGGGGAAGGAGGTGAAATTCTTTAAATGACGGAATGAGAGATGCAAATTAATTCCTTGAGTATAGCAATTACAAAAATGCACATGAACTGGGTGACCTGGTAATCTGACTCCTTGCCCAGCTTCAATCTTGATCCTTATTTGACGGCTTATTTGACTGAAAACAGAAGGCTGGATATTCAATAATTCAACCAAGGCCAATCGACATTATAGACTGACACCTATCCATTCATTCATTCATTCATTCATTCATTCATTTATTGTATAGCCCTGCCTTTCTCCAATGCAGCCCACAACATAAATTAAAACAGACACAACTAAAAACATGCAATAAATAGAAATATTTAAAAAAACAAATAAGGAACCCTATTAAAAACATCTTAGTTGTTTTTTGTTTTTTTTAGGTTAAATTTTTGGTTTTGTATGTCTGTACTTCTTTGTGTGTTATGATTTTGTAACTCTTTTTTGTTAAAAATTTAATAAATATTAATTTAAAAAAAAACCACCTCTGAAAAAGCTTAAACCCATCCCTGATCTAAAGTGTGCGCAAGCCCTCTTTGTTGCTTATGTGCATTTGACTTGGTTGTGTTTTTCCCTTCCCCATACAGAGCCTTGCATGGCTCCAGAATCAGAATCCCGCTTGGAACATTAGAGAGGGAGCCATTTTAGTGCGCTGAATGAGACTCTGGCAAACCTCTGACATTTGGGGGCCATGGATGAAAGAACCTATTAGGCTACAATCCACTACATACAAGACCAGCAGAAGGAAGCCCCGCAAGATACATTCTTCTTCCAACACTGCCAAGGCCACCCCAGAGTTAGAATTCATTCTGATCTCTCTATATGGAAGCAGCCATCCCACCTGGAAACAGAGACTAGCACACCCCGCGCTCGGGGGGCCTGCATCAATTCCCCTTCCAAGTTGGTGGGCAGATGCTGGTGGCGCTCACAGAAGGATCGCACGTGGTTGCACAGAGTAAGCAGAAAGCTCGTGATGTCTATCTCCTGCAAGAGCTCCTCACAATAATCCATGGCTATGAGCAGATCAGGGCAGCTAATGCTGTGGCCCTGTTGTAGGCTCTGGAACAGCCCTGCAAAGAATCAGAGAGTTAGCTGGCCCTGTAGATTCACCCAGAAACAGCAACATGGTAAGCAGCAGAAATGATGAATGTGGGGTGGAGTGGGGGAGCAGAATAACACAGCAGGTTTTGCTAGTGGAGGCTGTGGCCCATTTAAATACCACCAAGCCGCCAATCAGGTTCACTCTAAGTATGGGGAACTGCAAGTTTGCCACAGTTGCATGGGCCCCTCCTGGTGCTCCAGAAGGAAGTCAGGCCCAGAGGGGTAACAGAAAAGCCAGCTTCCTCCCACTCTGGGGACAGCAACCCAACCAGGGAATATCTATCCTTTACCTTTCACATAGCACTGATGGGAATGCTCTTGCAGCAAGGTACAGAAACTCAGCAATTCCTTGTGCTTGGCATCTAGCCAGGGAGTGCTGGTGGGGCGCTCCACTGACTGGCTTCTGGAAGACAAAATCATCCAACGTTGACCATCTAGATTCTAGGACAAGGCCCACATTCCTCCCTCACCTTAGTTCTCTCTCCTAAGGCTCTGCCCGCAATACTAGCGCTTGGCCTAATATACATATACATACACATATCCCTGCCCAAACAGCTGGAAACTGAGTAGTGATTGTCTCTGTACAACCTCGAAGGCCAAGATCTGCCCAACTGCTGTTGAGTTTTCTGTGCCCCTTAGCTCACCTGAAAAAGATGTCCCGCAGAGGCTTATCTAGCCTGGGACTGATCATCTGCTCCCGCAGCAGCTCCAAGGAGCAGCTGTAGACATAGACAGGGCAGCGGGCTCGGCAGCTCTCGCCCAGGTCAAGCTGAGATGTCTGGCGGCTGAAGGAGATACGCCCTTCTCTTCTCGGCACTGTGTCTGGATCTCCCGAGTCCTGGCCAATTTCTGTAGACGGGATACATCTTGGAGGATGAGAAGCAGCCTCAAGCTCACAGCTCAAACAAGAAGGAAATGATGCTCTTTCTATGCATCTTGACATGACACACAGCGCACCTTGCATGACTCAGAGCACAGTTGAAATGTGCACCCTTTCCTCTGCCTCAAGGCACTTCAGGTAGTCCTTTACTTCCCCCTGCCCTTCTGCAGCAGAAGGGCATGTGCTCTGCCTGCAGAAGGTATTAATGGATTCCCAGTTTTAAAATGATCTTGGGGGCAGGTAGTAGGAAAGAATTTTGCTGGTGACTTCCTGGGGAGCTGCTGGCAGCAGCAGCGTAGTGTGGGTTGTCAGCACCCGGGGCAAGGCAAGTAATTTGCGCCCCCTAACCCAGGGCAAGGCAAGTAATTTGCGCCCCTAACCCCTAACCTGCCGCCGCTGCCAGCTTCTTCTTGCTGCTGCCTGGGCTTGGGTATTTAAGGTAGCCACGGCGGCGGCGGCAGGTCCGTGTCAGGTGATCTGAGGCGAGTTGCCGCTGGCGCTGTCGCCCAAATGATGCCGCTTGCCCGGAGGAGGAGGAGGGCAGAGAGGCGAGGAAAATGCAACATGGCCCAGCAGCTGCAGCAGCAGCAGCGGCGGCAGCAGGGCTGTGAGGAGGGACTGCCTGGCGCGCCCTCCGCGGCCCTGACACGCGGGGACCACGGCGAGCGCTGAGAGCCGCTGCCTGCCGGACGCCTTCAGCCCGGACGTGCACACAGCTCGTTGGTTCCGCGAGACATGGGGTTCTGCTACAGCCTGCGCCCAAGGCTCTTCGGCGACTCCGGAGGCGGCGAGCGCGCCCTCCCCCAGATGTTGCGCCCGGCCCCCCCTGCACCCCCCACGCTACACCACTGGCTGGCAGTCACAAGAAACAGACTGACGTTCCCCAGCCTGGTGCCTTGCAGATGTTTTTCGACTACAATCAGCCCCACCCAGCATTCACAATGTCCTCTGGGGTGAGGTTGGGTCTTCACCCAACCCACTCCAGCAAGCCTGTCTCAGGGTTCAAGAGAGACTGACATAAACATGCACATCTTCCCAATGATATGCTTGTGTAAGGATCTTAAATTATTCAAGTTTGCGCCCTTGGCTAAAAGTGTATGATCCCGAAAACCTACAACCAGAACCTAATGCAATCTCCATTATCTCCTTCACCTCCCGTCTGATTCCAAACACAGGAGACTGCCTGTGGTGCAAGGAAGCCCAAAACAAGGTTGGTACCATTGGCTGGCGTAACACTGACGGTTGGAAGCACCCCTGCAGTCTCCAGCTCCTTTTCTCCTTGGGAAAGTGTTGGTTCCTGCTCTTTGGAAGATTTATCTGTCCCATGAGCCATCAACCTCTGTATGTCTGGAAAAGATGGTAAGAGTTTATTGCATATTATTTGCTGTCATCGCACCCAGCTGCATTCAAGGGATATATAGCAACTGATATGGTCAGAACATCGCATCTGCCATAATCTTCCTGCTGTACCACACAAGAAAGAAATCAGGTAGTAGATGAACAATTCAGCATTTTGTTCTCTCAAAGAAAACAAAGCAACAAGCTTCTAGTCCTTAAAGAGTGAGAATTTAAACCTGTGGCAGGATTCAGCATCCCTTGGCACAGCCTACAGTCTACAGAATATTGGCAAGCACCTGTCTCATCTCTGTACGACTTCATTTCCTCAGGCAGGTGTCCCTTACCTGGAAATGTAGCTGGTAGGAAGGTGAGGAAAAGATGCTGTGGATTTACCAGCTTGGCATAGCATCGCCACTGGGGGAAGAGGTCCTCAGGTGCTGGTAAGATCTCATCTCTTGACCCCTCTGCATTGTTTGGAGCCTAAGAAAGTAAAGTCAAATTGAACATGGCCATGACATTTTGACATAGGAACCCTGTTCCTCACCCAGATTTAACAAGCAAAGTGTGTTGATACACATTTTTGGTAGCAAAGGTAGATAACTCTCTCGTCAGTCATTCACATAGCCCTTTAGATCCAAAAACATAATGACTGATTGAGACAGAACTGTTACAACTCAGTCAAGCTACTGGAGCGGATTCAGTTGCCTACTCACTATTGCCCATGTGCACTGAGATCACCCCAAGAAAGATCTCCATCAGAAGACAATAGCAGATGGAAGCTCTCAAGTTCAGGGGGCTCTCTGGGGTAAGGCATCCTTGGCAGTTTGATACAGAGGTCAAGGGGATGCTGTACCTGTTGTGTAATTGCAGAGGTAGCCCTGTCTTTGCTGCCAGCAGAATGGTAGGTGTTGGCTGGATCCCGATGTTCAGGGAGCACAGAGGCCTTGGGAGGCTCTGTTGAGAGGGACGTAAAATGGTCAGAAGCCATCAGGGGAATGGAGAAAGGCAAAAACAGCTGCATGCATGTCCTCTTACCTTGGACCACTGGGAGCATAAATGGGGCTGGGTGGCCATCTCTGTCCCGCTGCAGCACCTGCTCCATGAAGGTTATATGATCTGTGCCAGATAGCATGATCTCCCTGTCGCTGAGGTCATGCTGGAGGCAGCCATGGAAGAGGCTGAGGAGCATTTCATTGGGCAAGAAGGAAGAGTCCTTTGCGATCCCATCATCCTCTATTATAGGTGGAAAACCAAAAATTCGAGCAAACCGATTTTTCTGTTGCCCCAGCCTAGCACACCCACCCACTGTGCATGCAGGTCTGACAGCTTCGTGGGACTAAGTCAGACAAGAGCATCCAACCTCCCTGGCCCAGCTTAAAGCAATAGGAATGGGATCTGTAAGGCGTTCCAGTGATTCAAAATGAAGATCCCTTCCTACTGCTTCATTACATCTCATGTTCAATGACAGATATGGCAAGAAGTTTTTAAAAAAGAGGGACCAGGTCTCCTGAACCATCTGACTGGAAGACAGGCAACAGGCAACAACCATTTTGCATGCATTCAAAGCACACACGACTGTGCATGCATGCATCACTGTGACCCTGGAGGCGGCAGGAAAAGGAGGCAGAATAGGGCAAGGGCGGGGGCATAACAGGGCAGGCTTAGACGTGCTCTGCCATCATGCACAATGACCCAGAATGCAACCCCCACGCAAACTGGGGGTTGCCTATATAGAAGTGTATATACTTATACATATTATTATGTTGTGTCATACATATATGTAAAAAATGTTTATACTGATGTTTGTAAGGAAAATATCGTCAAAGTGCTTTACAAAGCCAGAGGTGTAGACTGTGGTAATTCAGAAGAAAGGCACACATAGCCTGCATTGCCCAGAGGCGCTCTTGGTTAACGCGCTTTGGCTATTCTGGAGACAAGAAGCACTGAGCCCCCGTCATGCCCTTCCCCCGGAGAAATGTGCAAAAGTTTCAGGCCTAAGTTGACTTACCTCCTGTCAGCATCAGGAAGGACATTTCAATCTGCTGACACTTTGGCAATAGCTTCATGAGGTCAAACTGGAATGGAATTTCATGTACCCGAGAGCCGCTTGAAGCACCACAACCTACGGCAAAAAGTAGGAATATAATCTCTGTCAAGCCACAGGAACAGCCCCATCTCAAAATGCCCAGAAAGCACATGCTAGGAGAATCACCTTCGGCAGTAGTGGGTCTTGGATCACATGCTGGAAAGACCCAGTCCTTGTTCTGGCACAGTTGGCTGATATACTCAAAGGCAAGCATGGTATGGATGCACATTAGATCTCGAGGGTAAAGCTGGAAGAGGGATCTGAAGTAAGACGCAGGGCTTGGCAACACAAAGACTTTACCATTTCAGAAATACCACTCCGTTAAGACACAGAGATGCCAAGGATAAACTTGGACCAGGTATACAAATCTTGTCCATATATGCTCCAATGGGAGTAAAATTCATGTTCAGATAATTATTTGATGAGAAAAATCCTAGTGGGGAAAAAAGCAACTCCTCCCCAAGGAGGAGCAGGTAGTGTCTTCACAACAAACAACAATGGTGGCTGGACAGATCATCATGACAGAGGCCCCCAAGACCAAAAGCCAGGAAATACCAGCTGTCAGTCATGGTCCCTGCAAGGTAATGGTCCCAGAAGTTGCCTTCCCTCTCCCTCACCACCAAAGGAACGTACCGCTTTGGGAATTTTCTGGTAAGACAGGCCATGTAAGTGCCGCCAGCTGTCTGATGCACTATTCACACAGCCACTTTGTGGCTCCACCCAGCACTCTGTAACAAGGTTCAGCTCCATGTCCACCTCAATAGCTTCCACCTCTGTATCGTTGTCATCATCTGTGGAGAAACTGGAGAGCAAGCGAAACATTGTAAGCATGGCTTGAGCATCAGTGAGTGCTCCTCACACTTCCTTGGCTTCTGCTTATTATTTGCCTGAATCCCCAAAGTATTGAATTGTCCAGGGACTAGCCTTTCCCATCATCTGATGAGCATACTTGGCCTGGCCACTGCGCATAAGCAAAGTCATCATTTAGCCTGTCTTGTGATGCTACTAGCCACAACGGCTGTGTTCTGCTTCCAGTGCCAGTCGTGGTATGTCACTGAGTACCAGTTGCGGAGAACGACAAGTGGGGTGAGCACAACTGCCCTTGTGTGCCTTCCCATAGGCATCTGGCTGGTCACTGTAAGAACAGGATGGCCTTTGGCCTGATCCCTCAGAGCTCTTATGTTCTTAAGGGGCATAAATGGGCCTTGGGCCTTTGTGGAAAGGAAACTAGGCGGAACTAGGTTGTGCGAAGGGCTGACAAAGTTTTTCTTCCTAGGTAGCTGAAAGGGAGCTATACATCCAGATGGAATAATCTTTAAGGATAGACACATAGAGTCTGCACTTCTCAGAATGCCTCAAGGTAAATGCCTCACAAGTTTCCCAGCTCTCTCTGGATCCTAGACTAAAGGTAAAGGTAAAGGGACCCCTGACCATTAGGTCCAGTTGTGACTGACTCTGAGGTTGCGGCGCTCATCTCGCTTTACTGGCCGCGGGAGCCAGCATACAGCTTCCGGGTCATGTGGCCAGCATGACTAAGCCACTTCTGGCGAACCAGAGCAGCATACGGAAACGCCATTTACCTTCCCGCCAGAGCGGTACCTATTTATCTACTTGCACTCTGACATGCTTTCGAACTGCTAGGTGGGCAGGAGCAGGGACCGAGCAACGGGAGCTCATCCCGTCATGGGGATTCGAAACGGCAACCTTCTGATTGGCAAGTCCTGGGCTCTGTGGTTTAACCCACAGTGCCACCTGCGTCCCGGATCCTAGACTATGCACCCAAAAAAGGAGGCCACTTCCACATTCTTTGTCTTGGCATCAGGGCCATGAAAACAAGTATGCCTCAAATATTTTTAAAGCCTACGTAGCCTTGGAGCGATGAGGTATTAATACAAGAAATACCACACCAAGGGAACACTCAGTGGTTTGGCACATCCGCTTTGTACTTGTTGTGCAGTTGTTATGCATTCCTCTTAGTCTGTTCAGCTGATTTCCACCCCCACATTTTTGCTGGACAACTATGGAGTGCTGTGCAAAGGGAAACTGAGGCAAGCTAATCAACTTCCAGTTACAACACAGCCAGTGATTCTTTCCCCTGGTTCTTTACATGTACTTTGGAGAACTCTGGGTTCTGGACAAGCACTGCCAATAAGGGCCTTGGAAGAGCTGGCTTCCAGCCCAGATGGACTGGGACAGTGTTCACACATACATACAGTACTTATTTTGGGGAGCACAATCTGGGGTGCCAGCAAGGCACTTAGCAGAGAAAGTCTTTGAGCTCTCACAACGTGATGCTTGCAACCTGTCTGGGTAGGAAGGACACCCAGGCACTCCCAACCAGAAGCCCCCTTGCCACTGTAAGCAGCGGCAGACCAGAAGCAAGGGGTAATGTTTGATGTGTGGCAGTTTAATCCACACCCCTGACGTTTCCTGGGGACCCTCCAGCTGCACCCAGAAGTCCCTGTTTCTGCAAGCTGCCTGTAGTGGCAGGACTTCTTCCATGACCCCAGGGTTGGCGATCCCTTACCCTCACCTGTCTTTGGTTGAAGTGGAATGTGGAGGGAACAGCACGTATTGGACAATGCAGCTGTGCTTCTCGCCGCCGCTCTCTCTTGAGGAGTCACTCTGTGGAAGAACAATCTACGTGAGCCTATCCTGCTGCTGCTGCATGACCTCTCTCCTAAGGCACGTCTGAGGCTAGGAGAGAAGCAGCCAAGCAGTACAACTTGCCAACATCTGGCCCAGCCAGCACACACTCTGGGCTCAATGTTTCTTTTGGTTTTGGCTTTCCATGGAGGAGGGGGCTAGACAGAACAGAACTGGGAGGATGTTCATCAGGCAAATCTTATCAGGAGAACTCCCTGCCCCTCCCTGGGCTGTAACATTGGGAAACTTCTCATTCCCTTCCTCAGAGGCCATGGGAGGAGCATCAGCCGGATGCCATTTCCACCTGCTGACCTTCTTTATTATGGGTGGACTAGCCTTTTGGGGGCTGAGGGCCATGGAATCATGTTTTTAATGACAAATTTGGGGGGGCCTTCAAGCACCATGAAAATCTCGGGGGGGGGGGGCAGATGTGGCCTGCAGGTCACGGGGCAGCCACCCTTGTAAACAGGACCAACAGGAAAACTCCTGAGAGAATGGCACACAAAATAGGTTTCGACATGTCAGGGTCAGGGAGTTAACACAGGTGCATTAGGCCTGGCCACAGGTGTCTCTGCATCCACCCCACGCCACCCACAGATTGAGATCAGCCCTTACTGGGATCACAATGATGTGGCAACACTGGAGGCAAGAGGAAGGGTATCAAACCAAAGGGGAAGAGCAAACCGTGTTTACCTTCATGGGCAACTCCAGCACCATACTGATAATTCCATCGCCACTGGACGCAAAATGAAAGCCCTCGGACAGACGAACCCTGCACATCCCAGAGGAAAACTATGGCAGGTTACCAGGTTCTTACAACACCCTCACCTGTGTATGCCTCACACTCCAACCCTTCGTAGTCTCTCTCAAAGTAATGCAACCCCCCCCCCCATCATGAAGAGCTCAGTCACACCCATCTATCCGACACTGGCAGAAATAACCTAAGTAGGACAACTATCCTTCTCCTCCGCAGCTCTTTGGGTGGGCTCAGATTCAGGCTTTGCAATGAAATGGGCACTTACTCTGTGAGAGTGGACAGCAGTTGCGCCACGGCTGTGATGGGCACTGTGGGTACCAGCCCCGACTGCACACACCAGATCCAGCGCTGGTGGTAGAAGTAGCGAGACAAGGAAGCCAGGGTGGAGGAAGCTGTGCGGTTGGCCACCATGGTGAGAGGGCCGGACATGGGTGGATTCTCCAGAGGCAGGAGGCATGGAACACGATAGTCAGAGGGCAACTTCTCATATCTAGGAAGTGGAGAGAGGAAGTGAACATGACTACAGCTGGGAGGCTGTCGCGTTCTTACTGGCCCCATGGAGAACACTTTTGAGACTTCAGTGAGTCATCTCTGCACCTTCTCAGCCTGAAGTCCACCACACAAGCCCACCCCAGTGTGCAGAAAAAAAGGCTTGTGTACACAATGGCAAAGACATCACAAAAGAACACACCATATATTAAGAGAATTTCCTGCAGGCACAAAATTTCCATTTTAATTAAGGAATTTATGTAGGCTTATTGGAGGGGCATATAATCAGCAGTGCTTCTTAAATTCCACAAAGAATAGGAGTTTTTTTTAAAGTAAAAACAAATTAAAAACCACAGATTGCATAACACAGGAGAGGGAAGGCATGGATAATAGGACTGTGGAACCTGTAGGAAAAGGATTGGCAAATATGGGAAAGCAGAAGTGGTGGTTTTTTTGAAGAAGGATTGAAAACAAGCCCAGAAGCCTAATCCGATGAGCCTTTCATGCTCAACTTCCATTAAACATTTCAGCTTTCCCACCAAAAATTGTCTAGGGGCAAAAACATATTTTTAAAGTGAAAAGATTCCCAGAATTACAAAGCATACTCTGCTTTGTTTACCACACCTGCCTGCAGCCTTTGCAGCCCCTAAGCAGGAAGGGTGTCAAATTCCCACAGCCCAAGCCGGTTAGTCGCCCTCTCTCATAATGTTAAAGAATCCAGGGCTCTCCACCAAGCCTGAAGGGCGAGAGATTCAGCACTTTTACAAACAACTGACAATTAAGTTACATAATCTGCTGCCACATAATGTGGGACTGGCCACAAAATTGGTTGGCTTCAAAAGACAATTAGGTAAATTAATGGAGGATAACAGCTATTTAGTATTAAACCACAGGATCAGAGGCAGCATGCCTCTGCATAACAGCTGCTGGGCCACAACAGCGAGAGAACACTGATGTCCTCATACCCTGCTTGTGCTTTTCCCTGTAGGCACTAGGTGGGTCCCTGTGGGAAATAGCTTGCTGACCTAGACCAACAAGTAGTTAACACGGTGTCCTCCAGAGGTTTTGGACTACAACTCCAATCACTCCTGACCATTGGGCATACTGACTGAAGGAAGGGGTGATGGGAGCTGTAGCCCCAAACACCAGGTTAGCTACCCCTGAAGGTTTTTGGGGTCCAGTCCAACTTCTGATACTTACAACCTCCACAGTGGCCAAATCATATGCCAGGGTCCGCCTGTTCCAGGCCTACTGAAGCTCTAAGGTACCAAATGTTCTGCATGTCCTGCCCCTGTTACCTAATCAGGAGCTTCTCCAGAGGCTTGTGCAGCACAATAAGGCAAGGCCTGTCCGAGAGGGTTGGCTGGGCCCCAGGCACAGGAGGAGATTTTGATGGGGAGCTGCTGCCCAGGGCCTTCCGCTTCACTTTTGGCGTTGCCTCTTTGCTCTGGACTCTGTGGGGGAAGCGCAGCTGAAGGATACGATCTCTTAATTCTTCTACTATCTGTTGGGAGAGAAGTAGATGGGCACAAACACTGGAGCAGAACGTTTGCCTGCCCCTTACATACGAACAGCTGCTGTTGTGGAACCTGCTGTTCCCTCATAGCTCCTTGGGCCCTGCTGTTATCTCTGTAGAAGCTGCAACTCTGGCTCCAAAATTCCCCAGGCGTACTGGTCTGTCTCTGTCAGCAATGTTACCTGATGTCCCAAAAACTAAGACATCAGCCCCACGAGGGAATTCCCCATGGAAGCCTCCTTACTTAAAGCAGCCCAGAAGGAGACTACAGCTTGCCTCTTAGATGTCCATCAAGACCTGGATCAGTTCCAGAAATACCATATGCCTAGGCAATTTTAGACAAGTTTGCTGCATTACTGGAGGAGAGTGGGAGGGATGGGCCCTCCAGCTAGCTTTGCCCACCAACCGCAATATTATTTAGGCCTAGAAACAAGGCTTCTAGTCTATGAAGCCCAAGGAGGACTTCAGATGCTGTTGAATGTACAGGAGAATATATTGCTGCTTGGTAGTGCTGAAGGATTTACTTCCTCCCCAAAATACCCACTGAACCGATTCTTGCTGTGTAAATGCATTTTCCTGCAGTTTTGCTAAATGCTTACTATGACCCGAGGAAATCCAGTACTCACTTTGTTCCTGATCTTAGCAAGCGTCCCAATGGGGAACCCCAGACGAAGGACCATGCAGGGAGTTTTGGAAATGATCCGCACCACATAGAATGAAAACGGAGGCTGATCCTCAGAACTGCAGAATGGAGAACGACAAACAGCAGGTGGAACGAGCATCAACACAAGCGCTGACAACTTTTTCTACCTTAACCCCCAATCTAAGGTGCGGACCTTATACAACGTCTCATCCCCAGCTGCCCCACCCCTTTATTAAGTGCCTTACCTGCGCATGAGCTTGACGTAGGAGTAGCCTTCCACAAGCACAAAGCTACTCCAGTCACGCAGCAAGGAAGTCAGCGCCGAGTGCGAGATGCGGCACTGAATAGTGCTGTAGCGGCCGTTGTTGCCTGGGGTGTGCAAATGCTTTGGGACTGGCCTGGGAAGTACATCAAAGGGTTACTACTCATGGTCCAGGATAGACTGCTGGTTCCTCATCCTTCTACTCTTGGGCAAAACACACATGTGAGAGGTCTCCCTCAGCCATTTCGATGCTATCGGTAAGAACAAGCAAAACCACAGGCTAAGCCACTTAGCAAGATTTGCACTGTGGCTGGGGTACTTCAGCTATCTCTATGCATGCTCCCCCAACCAAGAGACACACAGCAACCCAGCGTGCACATACATGTCATGCTCCAAGAGGATTACGATGCGGTGCATGTGCAGCCACCTCTGCCAGAAGTTGGCATCCATAGACAGAATGGGCTTCCAATAGGCTGCAAACTGCGAGTGGCAGGAGTCCGAGCTGCTGTGCTGCAACGACAGTACCTAAGAGGGAGGGAAATAGTACTCTGTTGGTGCCTTCGCCTTTGGTTCTATGGTGGAGTGCAGCACATTCTGCCGCCCCCCCAAATCCGTCATGCTAGGTGGTTAAGCACAAGGTTGGTCAAATTATGCCATTCCCCTGAAACAGTTCAAAATCATCTTCATCAGAAGTTACAGACACCAAGGACAAACTCACAAATTGCTGCCATTGCAGTGCCTGGGTGCCATAATGAAACTACCTCCCTCTCCTCCCCCCAAATCTGCCCTAAGGGTTCCTCCAACTCTCTGGAGCAGATCTGGGGAGGGCACAGGGCATATTGCAGAGAGGAGAGGGGGAAGCCGCATTCAGTTAACTGTAATCCTTGTGCTGATGGAAATAGTTAGTAGAATACCACCCAAAATTTCCTACTGAGAGAATATCTAGCACCCCATTTGTTTTTAAACAGCAATGAAAAAAGCACCTCTGAGTGTTTGCCTAAGACAGACCCCATGAGGGCCTGACATTATATATGCAATGGTCAAAATGAACTGCAACAAGCTAGATTGTCAATGCATGGTGCAGGAAATCAACAAGTGTACTTACTCAATGAAAATGCTACATATAAACAGAACAATAAGTGCTAAGAATGGGCTGCGAGGTAAAACCTATAGGGGAAGCTGGAAGAGAGGGATGGCTAGCATTAATATGAGAGATGAACAATGGCTCAGAAACTCAAGACAGCTGCCTTGAGGCCTCAAGAAGATCAAATAAAGATTAGCTTGCACTGCTTAAAGTCCTGACGCCTTTACTCGTCTGTGGTCTTGGCATCCTGACTGAACTTGTTTTTGGCCATTACATTGGGGCAGATCAAAAGGAGCTTGTGCCTCAAAGGCACATGTCTGACCTGATCGATGGGGTTCTTAATTTGACAGAGATTAGTCAACACCAAGAGACATAGGTGGTGTTAGTCTCCTAAGCTGTGTTCAAGGAAATGGACTGGATATAGCAGCCCTTTCAGCTGACTAAGTTAACTTTGGAACTCTGTTTTTGAATCACAAGTGGCAATGAGGGGGAGCAGCCTGGATTCTCCTTTCTTCTACCTCTGCAGAGCCACTCAACAGGAATGCCCCCTTTCGCCATTGCTGTTTATGGTTATGGAAACTCTGACTAATTTTAACATGCAACAATAACGACGTGGAAGGCCTAGGTGTAAATGGCAGAGAGCATGTACTCAGCCTGTTTGCTGACAGTAGCCTCCTTTTTCTGAAAGATCCGATCAAAGTCTGACCTGAGATCCAAACAGTCTTGGACCCCTTTCACTCTGCAACTGGTCTTGAAGTGAACTGTGGTAAGTATGTTATGTTATGCATAGGCATACCGCCAGCTGATCAACTACAAAGCACTTGCAGTTTTACTTTGCAGCTCAGGTGCCTAAAGTATCTGGGGACAGTGATCATCTAACTGCTTCAGCAACTCAAAAGGAAAAATTATTACTCACTAGTGAAAGATGTCAAAACCGACTTACACAGATGGAGCTCTCAGTCTCACCTAGTTAGAGAGAATCTCAGCAGTAAAAGCATCTTTGTTACCTTGATTCTTGTTCTTATTCCACATGCTCCCCCCATCTGGTTGGATGATGGAGTGATTAGACAATGGCAAAAGTTGCTTAATGGCTTTATTAAGGGAAGGCAGAGGCCCCTAATGAGCAAAATCATTACGTATCAAACAAGGAATGGGGTGGAAGGGGGTCCCAAACCTTCAGTTTTATTATGAATCATGCCAGCTCCGATGTAGGAGTGCAAATATCCAGAGTGTGGGGTCAGGTGGGATTACCTTGAGGAATTATAACAAATATAGAGTAAGCCATCTTTGTCAGCAATGAAAGCATTGCGTTGACTGGGTTTAAACTATTTTGATATGATTCTTGATCAATTCACACCTCTGCATCCCTGTTCCATTTCTCTTTCTTCACAAGTCACTACACAGCCCAGTTGCTTCACCAGGCAGGCTCCTGGGTCATCAAAGACAGTGGGCAGCTTCTTTGATGTAGCTTTTCTGATATGTTAATCTTAGGATGTTAATCTTAGGGCCAGGAAACAGATCTCACATAAAGGTGATAATGATCCGCTGTCCTCCTGGCCGTCCTTCTTATCATGTATATTGCTTGTTTATCACCTCTGGGGTTGCCAAATGCTCTCCTTTGTAGTTCTGTTCTTTGTTTACCCCAGAAATATGTGTGCTTAATTAGTTTTGGTAGTTTAACTTTGTTCCTACATGGGGTTTGTGGAAATGCTCAGAAGAAATCTGATTGGTTCTTACGAAGACTCTGTAAAAAGCTCTTTTGTGAATAAAAGGACCTGGGCCAGGGGCTGGAGGGAGAGAGAGACAGAGACTATTATACGCACCCTTCCCAGAGTCTTGCTGGTTCAAGCCTCTGTGTGTATTCTTATTAATCAGAGTTCAATCCTTCCTTTACTTTGTGAACGCCTCACTCCGACAATTATCTTATTTAGTAAATGACAATCTGGATGTAGCATTGGTTCTGACTGAAATTCGTCCAGATTGCCCCAAGGGCAGAGACATACCATTCCCAAAAACTGTCCTTGGCAAAGAGGAAAGCAATAGCCAATCCACTGAGTGACCCTGAAAATGTGGAAGAAATGGGCTTTGTTTTTGACTCCCGTTCCACCCATTTACAGTGGTGCCTCGCAAGACGAAATTAATTTGTTCCGCGAGTTGCTTCGTCTTGCGATTTTTTCGTCTTGCGGAGCGCGGATTCCCCGGGGTATTAACGGCTTTAAGAAAAAGGAAGCAAACTCGCAAGACGTTTTCGTCTTGCAAAGCAAGCCCATAGGGAAATTTGTCTTGCGAAGCACCTCGAAAAACGGAAAACCCTTTCGTCTAGCGAGTTTTTTGTCTTGCGGGGCATTCGTCTTGCGGGGCACCACTGTACCTTTGTTACCCCTTCTTGTTTCACCTGTTTTTCAGATAAAGATAAACCAATTCAAAGGATGGGACGATAAAGGTCTGTATAGAGCAGCTGTTCTTTTCACCAAAGATCAAACATTAAATGGGAAGTAGCTTTGCACCATGCTGGGACATCTTAGTTACAACTGAAATCAACCTCTCCGAGGTCCATATCTCGGTATGACGTTAAAGTGCTCAGGGGAAGTCCCTAGACGTCTGACATTATTTGAAAATCACTGCCTTAATGATGGCCAAGACATCAAGTGTTTGATATCCGTGTTGTATACAGGATTTTGCTTCCCAAGGTATGTGGCATGACTAAGGGCCTATGCAGAGCTTGGGAGGTGGACCCGAAATCAAGGGAAATGTCTGGAATGCTGTGTGGTCAAAGACGCCACTGAAGTTTGTGTCTGCAAAGTTAAGAGAGACCACACTGGAGCTAATATACAGGTGGACGTTATCCTGGTTAAACTGGGTTGCATGAATAACACTGTGTCTATGCTGTACTGGGAAGGGATGCGGTAAAACTGGCGCAATGTTTCATTTGTGGTGATCTTGACCTGTGGTACTACTCAAAGAAATCATGGATATTCTTAACCAGAGCTTTTCCTGACCCAGGACTTGCCCTTATTTCAGTTTTCTCTTTCACTATGCAAGGCTGGTAGGCAAAGGTATGCTTAATTGCATTAGCTGAAAAATTGACAAAATGTCATTGTGTGTTGTGAGGCAAAATAAAGAGAGATAATTTTGTATGTGCATGGGGTCTGTTTTTGCATTATCTGGTGGGTCAAGGTGTACCTGCAGGACCCCGGATCCTCACAAAACTTTTTGATTAGACCTATTACTCAGACATCTGTTATTTGGAGGTTTGACAAATGTGTTGCACTGAGAGTTCTTACACAGATCTGCATTCCTCTATATTACACATTTATTTTGCAGTTAGAAGTGATCATGCATGCTAGGCTGAAGCTCTGGTTTCGTTATATATTTTTACAATTTTTTACCTTTTATTTGTATACAATTGATCTGGGCTTACTGTATAAAAAATTAAGAAAATGAGCATTTAAAAACAAACAAAGAGAAATTAGCTGCAAAGTTATTACAAATAATAAGGTTAAAAGGATTGTGAGGAATAGAGTTTATCTTTTGGAATTTTCCCTATTGCAGTAGCCAAATGCAAAGGCTACACAGAACAGCACATCAAGCAGCACAGTAAGGGACAGGCAAACAAGAACTGTATTATTTACCTAGTCAACCGATGGTTTCCAGAATATTTGTTTGGTATTTGAATTCAGATTAGATACTCCTTCTGAAAGGTTTTGATGGATTAACCTACGCCTACAACTGTCATTTTAATAAAGTCTACTGCAGGGGTCGGCAAGCTTTTCTTGCCTCGGCCTGGTGACAATCGCACAGCAGGCCAAAAGGCAGGGGAGCATGTGCCCGTATGTGTGCAGACAGGCTATTTCCAGTGCACATCCGGGTCAGAGGAGCACCGGAAATACAGTGGTGCCCCGCAAGACGAATGCCTCGCAAGACGGAAAACCCGCTAGACGAAAGGGTTTTCCGTTTTGGAGGTGCTTCGCAAAACGAATTTCCTATGGGCTTGCTTCGCAAGACGAAAATGTCTTGCGAGTTCCTGCGGGGTTTTTTCCCCTCCCCCCCTTTTTCTAAGCCGCTAAGCCGCTTATCTGCTTATCCGCTAAAAGCCACTAATAGCGCTAATCTGCTAAGCCGTCAATGGGCTTGCTTCGCAAGACGAAAAAACTGCTAGACGAAGAGACTCGCGGAACGGATTCTTTTCGTCTTGCGAGGCACCACTGTAGCGTGTGCGCACGCGTAGGAGGCCCCTGCGCATGCGCACAAGCTGTTTCTGGTGCTCTTCCGACCCGGAAGTGGGTCCCCAAACCGCGCCGGTAAGAGCGGGGGGGTGGTGGTCGCCGCGGGCTGGATAAACGAGGGTTTCAGGCCTTATCCGGCCCCCAGGCCAGATGTTGGTGACCTCTGGTCTACTGCTTGCAACCTGCTGTTGCATAAGAAGCAATGACTCTATATAGTCAAGAACACACACACACACACACACACACACACACCATCTTTAATTGATGGTCTTAAAAAATACACATCTATACAGGTTGACTTGGGATAACTCAGAAGGGAATACCTAAGGAACTGTATGACTAGACACAGTAGAATTGAACAGGTTCATGCAGTACCCTACCAAATAGATACAACATAATTGAAATACAATACTGCAGAATATCATCCACCCCTGAAAGTAGGATGAACAAAATACCCATACTTCCCTCTCCCCCTCAACATGCAAATCAGCATAAGGCAGTCAACTCTAAGAGCTCAGCAGGCAGGCAGCTAAATTAGATATAAGAGCTGGGCCTCTATTATCTCAGTCAAGGATCAGAGACAGCAAACAACATACCGGTGTTGTGGATCCTGGAGGAATGTAGAAGAGAGGCACTCCATTTCTAGTGCTTTCAGGGATTGTGAAGTGTTCTGGCACACTGTCAAACGACTGTAGGTGAACCAGCATCTGATCTGTTTGGTTGATGCTGAAAAGACAACATCACCCCTACCAGTGACATTTACATTACACCAGTGCATTGTCAATGCTGATCTACCAGAGACAATTACCATCTCCTATTCATACTTTCCTTACAAGCAGCGATAACTCTTTTGCTCATGTAATGAAATTGTCTTCTGTGCCCAGCCACTGTCCAGCACCAGAGATGGAAAACAATATGTTTAAGAGCAGCAGTAGAAGCACTGCTCCTTAAGAGTGAATACACAGCTTCAAAGAAGAAGATACATACTGCCCATGATGCCTTTGGGAAGGAAATATGGAGAGCCACCACCCCAGTAATAGGGCAGGCGCTAGCAGACTTACCTTTGCAAAGTGTTCCAGAAGCGGCGTATCACAGTTGTGCGGTACAGGCTGGTGATAGGTTTCCGCATGGTGCAGCTGATGTCGTGCAAAATGTCATAGCTGCCCTCCATAGTCACTTCCACCCATGTACTACGTTTAGAAGGGTCCAAAGGCCATGGGGCCACTGCCAAGTATTCAATTCTCATATTGTGCTTCCACAACAGGACTAACTTCACTTCTAGATGAGTGCCACCTATAAGCATGCAGTAAGATTGAGAGAAACGGGTTATAGTCAGCGTCCCATCTTGCCCCCACCCCCACTGCACTACGCCTTGAGATGGATGTACATGCATCATTTCTCAAAGAGGCACAGATTCAGGACCTTTAACAGAGCCGACTAAGATCAGGAACACACAATTAAAGTGCCTTTCTGTGAAAGATAACACGGTCAATAATTTTACTTGGCTCATTCACCCCAGATGATAGCAACTATCTCGTTTTTAGACCCCATGGGCCACGGACCACATAGGGAGAGTATAATATTTATTATTTCAACAGACTAACAATCCCAGTGCATTTGAGACAAATTGCATGTTTCTGAATCTAACACAGAAACATCCACTTATCTGCTGTGCATGCTTGAATTTCTTATTCATGCAGCTACATTTGGCAGCAAGTATTCCCTTGAAGAATACTTGGCCTCACAGCTCAAAATGTGCTGGGACTCTGGCAAAATAAGTTTCTATGCACTGCGTGGCCTCCGTTGCATCAGCTTTCTGGTCTCTTTTCTAGCTTTCTACTTTTTATTCACACACTAACAGCCAAAAAAGCTCCATTGTGTTCATATACATAATATATTAGTCAGAATATGGCATGGCACAAGATTTGATGATGAAAAACTCAGCTGCTTGCCCCCTTTTTATTTTATTTTCTTTTTAAAAAGATATTTTTAGCTTCTCTGGAGACAAGATCTTTTTCTTAACAGAACCCCCCCCCCAAAAAAAAAACTAGAAAATGGGATTAAGAAAGGGATAGCGAATCTGCAGCCACCCAGATGTTGTTCTATTACAACTCCTATCACCCTTGACCACTGGGGCTGATGGGATCTGGAGTCTACGGTCATCTGTAGGGCCACAGGTTCCCATAGCAGCTTTAAGCTGAGTACAATGTGGGAGGGATGGGGAGAAGATATATACAGTTCCATCATGCTTACAAGCTTTTGCGCACTGATGGTGTGTTAAGCTGGCCCATGGTCCATGGGTGCCCAATATTTATGCTGATTTATATGAAGTTCTTGGATACATGGATAGACAAACAGAGCCAAGACATTCTGGCAAGCTTCACTGGTGAGCTAGAATGTGAACCTGAGGTCACCACATTCAGACCCAATACTACATCCGTCCCAGCACCCTAGCTCTTAGGGCAGGGGTCTGCAACCCGCGGCTCCGGAGCCGCGTGTGGCTCTTTTACACCTCTGCCGCAGCTCCGAGGCGGATACTAGCGAGGGGAGGAGGCACATTGTGCGCCCCGACACTCCCCACTGTGGCGGGCGCTGTACTGGCTGTGAAGTCGCATGGGGGCGGTGCGTGCGTTAGTCACGCACCGTCCCGACGTCACCTTCCCGCCCGCCTGCCCGCTACATTGTAAGGGGCATGTACGCTGGTCACTGCATTGAAAGGGGGCATGTACGTTGGTCACTGTTTTGAAGGGGAGTGAAGAACACACACACAAAAAAAGGTAACTTGTTAATTTAACGTTTATTTCTATGAGGAGGAGTAATTCTGAGGGGTCAAACAAAGAAATAATAAAAAAGTGACAAAAAAGTTATTTTTATAATGGCAAGTTTTGCGGCTCCCAGTTTTTTTTTCTTTGGAAATGGGTCCAAGTGGCTCTTTTTGTCTTAAAGGTTGCAGACCCCTGTCTTAGGGGGCAGTAAGAAAACCCCTGATGGTACATGGTGTGCTTGAGCTATATTCTGGATTAGGGATGGGGAACATTTCAGTCCAAGGGCCACATTACCTTCGGGGCAGCTTTCCAGGGATCACATACTAGTGGTGGGTGGGGGACAGAAGCAAAAGCAGCAAATGCGAATTTTACCTTTGTACAGGAGGATAGTTCCTACACACATTTGTACACCCCTGCCCTATCCTTCATCCCAGTTAGCAGGAGGCCCAATCAGAGTCCAAGGACACATTCCAGCCAGGCGAAACTCGAAAAACACTCAGCTGTGCAATGCAAGGCTATCGAGGGATGTGGCCAGAGGAAAGTTCTGAGGGCCAAACTGAGGGGATTGGAGGACTCCGTTTGGCCCCCAGAACCTGCTCTAGGTATTGTCTGAGTGGGCATCAGATGAACACTGGCCACACTTCACAAAGCAGAGTAAGATTACTGGGAGTCACCTTTTGTGACGTTGACCTCGCGGATACTATAACCCTCTCGCAGCCGGACAGAGATGATACTGATAAGATCAGCATGTACTTCCTTCTCCGTATGCTTCTTCCGCCTCATAGCCAAGGCAGGGTTGCTGCTTGCGGAAACAAGGTGTTCATTGAACAGCCTGTGCTGGGACACTGCAACGACAGTAGACAATTATGCCAGTTATTCCCACCCTTAAAAGAGGGTCCCAAGGCACTTTGCAAGGGCCTCCAGCAGCTACTACAAAGAGTCAACCACACAACTGAAATGCTAAGGCTAGAAGTCTAGGACGGAGACAAACTGTACTTGGTAGGATGCTTAAAATAACATGCTTAGAATTGACCACACTTTTCTTCTTTAAAAGGAGCAGAACGGAGAAGCCCTGAACTACTGCTGTAATGCAGACCTCTTCAGCATCAGCTGAACCTTAGGATATTTAGTGGAGGGCCTGCCAACAACTTGGTCACCAACAGATTGTCATCTAATAATTTATCAGAAGCGGGTGTTCCCTGTGACAGCACTGACCCTCTGGATTTCCCTCCCAGTATGGCAGGCACCACATTTGATGAGCTTCAAATGAAGATACATCTGTTCTGACAAGCTTTCCTCAACCCTCAAGATGTTTTTAAAAGTGTGCTGCTACATTTCTGCTTTACTAAGATTTCACTATATTACAGCGGTACCTCAGGTTACATACGCTTCAGGTTACATACGCTTCAGGTTACAGACTCCGCTAACCCAGAAATAGTGCTTCAGGTTAAGTACTTTGTTTCAGGATGAGAACAGAAATCGTGCTCCGGTGGCGCAGCAGCAGCAGCGGGAGACCCCATTAGCTAAAGTGGTGCTTCAGGTTAAGAACAATTTCAGGTTAAGTACGGACTTCTGGAATGAATTAAGTACTTAACCTGAGGTACCACTGTATATGGTGCTGTTGCATTTCAGATATGATACGGCTATGGTTTATACACACACACACACACACACACACACAATAATATATTAAATATTAAGGGGTATATAAATGTATGAAACTGCAAAAAGGTCTATGAAACAAAACCGTGCTGTTTTGTTTGATTTTGTTTGGTTCTAGGCCAACTGTTTTTTAAAAATGAGGCAAAGAATAGCCGAGAGCTTCCACAGTCCTGCTTATTCATCCTTCAATCTCATGCAACATCCATCACACCCACTATCTTGCAAAGGTGGCCTACTATGCATTCACACATCTCAAACATGTTCAAGGTTCTTGGGCCTTTTGCACTAGTGAAGACAGGGTGGGTAAGATGGGGAGTATTTCTGAATTCCATGCAGAATAAGCTCACCACAGTAATACTCAGGGTTCAGTGATTCCCCGCTGCGCAGAAAGGAGTACAGCAGAAAAGCTTTGTGGTAGACATTCAGGTCCAAACTAGAAGGCTCCACCTCAGGACATGTGGAGAGGTATGTACCAAACGTTGCCATGGCAATGAACTTCATGAGCTCCACATTGGGAACGTGACCAAAACTGCAATCGTAAGAGTAGACTCCACCCACCTGGGGAAAGAAAAATCACATGACACTTTCCCCTTGAAACAGCTCCTGCCACCTATATTGTAATGAACTCAATTTCAACCCATCCTGCCGAAGTGTATGTCAAACTGCTGGGTGCACAATGCAAAAAATAAAAATAAAATTCTACAGCTTCAACCCATGCAATTATTTCACTTTGTGCTCCAGAAGTGAAGACGACAGCACCTTCCTGTTTGCAACACACAAAGCAATTTTCTCATCAAGCCCATTTCACATTAGTCTACATATACGCAATCATCCTGTCTCCGAAATTACAGGAAGAGGATTGGCTTTATATGTGACAATGGGCATTGCAACTCCTAACTCCTTCTGTATGTATTTCTTCTTGCTTTTAGACGAAGGCCTGAAAAGTACGGTACTATAGGCCCCTGCTTAGAGGATACCTTGGAGCAATGATCCAGGGAGTTGGGCATGAGAATAAAATTTTAAATGTCTAGCACAGCGGGTGGCGCTGTGGTCTAAACCACAGCCTCCTGGGCTTGCCGATCAGAAGGTTGGTGGTTCGAATCCCCATGACGGGGTGAGCTCCCATTGCTCGATCCCAGCTCCCGCCAGCCTAGCTGTTCAAAAGCATGCCAAAAAAGTTAAAGTAGATAAATAGGTACCACTCTGGCGGGAAGGTAAACAGTGTTTCTGTGCGCTGCTCTGATTTCGGTGTTCTGTTACACCAGAAGCGGCTTAGTCATGCTGGCCACTTGACCCGGAAAAGCTGTCTGCAGACAAAAGCCGGCCAAGATGAGCGCCGTAACCCCAGAGTCGTCTGCGACTAGACTTAACTGTTGTCAGGGGTCCTTTACCTTTACCTTTTAGCAGTTCACTAATTCACCTGGAACAGGGTGCAGGCTGCTGTTTTAAACGGTTAGGAATTTATTTAGTGGGCTGCTTAAAATGTGAACTGCTTTAGGGATGATAGTTGCTGACACCTGTCACATCTGAGTAGTTGGGTTTGATTTTTTTTTTTTAAAAAAAAGCTTTGGTATTTAAAACCGAAGGCGGCATTACCTCGGTAATTGGCAATGCAAATTCAAATTTCTAAACTTCACTGATTGCTCAAGACAATGTTCTCAAGGAGAAAGGAGTATAGGTGAACTCACTCATTCTTCAACAGTACATAGGCTGAACAATGTTGGGATTCGAGGGATACTGAGTAAGTCTGCAGGCTTCAACAGGCTGATGCAATACTCTGTGAAGTGCTGGGTCAGAGTGACTCAGCAAGAATGTGATTGGCTATCACCTGTTTTAAAAGGAAAGCCTGTTCAACAGTTGGTGTGGTGGTTGTGCTGTGGTGGAGAGTATTCATTTGCCTTAAGGAGCAGGTACTCTGTATGGACTGTTTTTGTAAATACCTGTATATAGCTCACATTAAAAAGACTGCACTGGGAAAAACCTGGGACTCTGAGCGTTTCTGCTAAAAGCGCCGCGAGGAATTCGCGACAAACAATTGGTGCCAAGACTGGCTGGTGTGGAGGAGCTGTGCTGTGCCACTGCCCTTCCAAGACTAGTGTTACTGCCACTTACTGGGACATGGCAGCATCAAGGTGGCAGTGAGGTTGAAGCTTCATGGACACACCTGCAAAGTTATCTGGGGTGTCTGTGCAGGTCTAAACCTTGATGCAGCCCTGCACTAGGTAAGCAACATCTACATAGCTGTCAGGCCACTTCCCCATCCATTCTTAATTCCCCCCCCCCTGCTGTAAGCAAACAGAAATCCCTCTGCTCAGTGCTTCCCCCCCCCCAGGGGGTACTCAAGTGTATGCAGGCCCAGCGCCTCTTTTTTTCCTTGCTAAAAAGTGTGGCACTTACTGTAACAACTTCACAGTGATTACCGGCACCTATTTTTCTGGGAGGGGAGGAGCACTGGTCTCCCCATGTTCTACCATATATTGGGTAAAATTAACAGCATATTAAAAAATCAAGAGTTGACAAAAAAACTGTTTTCTTACTTAGGCTTTTCTTTTCAGTAGCTAGGTGTGCAACCCTATACATGCCTGCTCAAAAGCAAGCCCGATATACAGTATTTTAAATGGGATCTACTTGCAGGCCAGTGCAGGGCTGCAACTGGGACTTAATCCTAGGTAAGGATTATAGAATTTCAGCCCCAGCTATCACACAATTGTGTGCCACAAAAATCCATCTGGAATAAGTGTTTCCGCCAGATTCCTAGGCAGCATTACTAGAAGTCCCAGTTCACCTCCTAGCAGGCATTGGGAAAGCAGGTAAATCCAGAAATGCAAGAGGAAACTGTTGCCAAGAGTTATGTGGCAAAGGTGGAGATTTCTGGAATGCTGGGCACCACAGGCAACAGCCTTGTTTTCCCCTGAAGGCTGGCTGGATTAGCTCTGATCACAGTGCATGCACAGTAAAGAACTAATGTGCCTGTCTTCCACAGTACCTGAACAAAGGAACAAGCCACAGTCCCACTGCGCAGTTGGTTGAGCAGAGTCTCACAGACTGCTACATCTGGGACACTGGTGACACCATCTGTGATCACGATAATCCCTGCAAACAAACAAATATTAGCAGTAGATGGGAGAGGGCAGGCGTTCTAAAAGGAATCTAAGAGTTAAATCCCAAGGGAGACATACAATTCATGGATAGGGGTTAGAGAATGGCTACTTTAATTCTAGAGGAGGCATGCAGTAGCTTCCTCAGATTCACAAGAGGATGTATTCTCTCTCTCTCTCTCTCTCTCTCTCTCTCTCTCTCTCTCTCTGTGTGTGTGTGTGTGTGTGTGTGTGTGTAAAATCATTCCAAGAAAGAACCACAAAATGCATATGTGACCATTCTGAAAAAAGAAAGGAAAAGTTCTACCTTTCCCAAGATAGACTGAAAGCTGTAAGAAAAGTTTTGCTACGTTGTTTAGATAGCACCTAGGGAGCAGCCCGAGGCAAGATGATCAAGCAGTAAAGTCCACTGTAGTGGGAACAACCTTGACTTTCAGAGAAAGGCCAGGACTCAAAACCTCATGATTTGTTAACCCTCAAAAAGTGGATCACCTTTTCTTTTTCTACTTTCTGCATAATTTTTATTGTTTTTTAAATCATAACAAACAAACAAAAAATACAGCAATTTACACCTTGTTGTCACAGATTTCTTTCTATAAGACTTCCTTCAGCTTCCCCTCAAATCATCCATACCCTAATTTAACAAATTCACACAAATCCTGGCTTATATTGACATTATTTTCTCTTTCCTTCTTTTTCTCTTTAGACAATATTCCAACCTTTTCACAGAGCTTTTTTAAACCCAACTAGCGTTATCTGACCTTCACTTATATTTTCCAGATATTCCACGAATTTCCCCCAATCCTCAATGAACCTATGATCTTTTAAATATCTAATTTTCCCCGTCAATTTATCCATCTCCGCGTATTCTAGTAGTTTTGCTCTCCATTCCTCAAGCGTCGGTATGTTCTGTTGTTTCCAGTTTTGAGCCAATAGGACCCTTGCGGCTGTTGTTGCATATTGAAAGAATTTACTGTCATTGTTCTTTATATCACTTCCTGCTAGGCCTAACAGAAAAGCCTCCGGCTTTTTCCCAAAGTTGTATCTTAATATACTCTTCATTTCATTATATACACTTTCCCAAAAACCTTTGATCTTTCTGCAGTCCCACCACATGTGGAAGAAGGATCCCTCTTTTTCCCTGCATTTCCAACATTTATTGCAAGTTTTATATATTTTTGCTAATTTTGCAGGTGTTATATACCAACGGTAAAACATCTTCATAAGGTTCTCTTTTAACGTTATGCAAGCTGTAAATTTAAGATTTTTTTTCCCAGAGTTTCTCCCATTCTTCATAGTATATATTATGGCCGATGTCCCTTGCCCAATGAATCATCACCGACTTCACTTCCTCATCTATCAAGTTATGCTCTAATAGCATATTATACGTTTTAGAAAGAATTTTATAATCATTGTTTATTATTTCAGTCTGGAATTTAGATTCTTTATCCACGTATCCTCTCTCTTTAATGTCTTGTCTAAACATTTCGTTTATTTGGAAATAGTGTAACCAATCATAAACTTTTTCTTTAACCTGGTCATATGGTTTCAGTTTCCATGTCCCCCCTACTTTTGTTAACAGTTGTTCATAAGTTATCCAATCACCTCTCATGTTTACTTTTTTCACGCTCATAACTTCCAATGGGGATAGCCAGTGTGGTACTTTAGGTTCTAGTAAAAATCTATTCCTCTCCCAAACTTCCATTAGAGGGCCTTTAAAGATATGTGTTGCGAAACCTTTGTGTTTCCTCTTCCCCTGCCATAAGTACGCATGCCATCCTGCTCTGTTGTCGAACCCCTCCAGATCTAATAGTTCCTTATTTTCCAATTTTATCCACGTTTTCACCCAGCAAAGGCACGATGCCTCATAATATAATTTCAGATCTGGCAGAGCAAATCCCCCTCTTTCTTTAGCTTCTGTTAACAATTTAAACTTAATCCTTGGTTTTTTGCCCTGCCAGACATATTTTGAGATTCCTCTTTGCCACTCTTTAAATATCTTAGTGCCCTTGATTATCGGTAAGTTCTGGAACAGAAATAACATTCTCGGGAGAACGTTCATCTTAATTAAAGCTATCCTACCCCAGAATGACAATCTCAGCTTCCCCCACCTCTCCAAGTCCTTTTTTATCTCTTTCCATACCTGCTCATAGTTATTCTTAAATAGGTCTATATTTTTCGGGGTTATCCATATTCCTAGATATTTCACCTTTTTGGCCACTTCTATTTCTGTTTGTTGTTGTAATTCCTCGATTGCCTTCGAATCTAAATTCTTCACCATTATTTTAGTCTTTCTTTTATTTAACTTGAAGCCAGCCACCTTACCAAATTGTTCCAGTTCTTCTAGTATCTCTTTTATTGAGTTCAGTGGATCTTCTGTTGTTATTACTAAATCGTGTGCGAACGCCTTAACTTTATATTCATTTTGACCAATTCTAATCCCTTTTATTTTCTTATTTTGTCTTATTGAGTTCAGAAGTACTTCCAGTACTATTATAAATAGCAACGGGGAGAGTGGGCAACCCTGTCTTGTACCCTTCGCTACCGTTATTTCTTCTGACACCACGTTGTTTATAATCAATTTGGCCTTTTGCTCCGTATAGATTGCCTTTATTCCATTGAAGAAGTTCATACCGACCTTCATATGTTCTAACTGTTTTAGTAGAAAGTCCCAAACTATATTATCGAATGCTTTCTCTGCATCCACGAACATCATTATGGCTCGCTTATCATACCTGGCAGACAAGTATTCTATGGAATTTATTATACTTCTAATATTATCTTTCATTTGCCTGCCCGGCAGAAAGCCCGCCTGATCTCCCTGGATATATTCTGACCATATGTTTTTAACTCTACTTGCCAGTATTCCTGCAAAGATTTTATAATCAACATTTAACAGCGAAATCGGCCTGTAGTTCTTAACTTGCGACAGATCTGAATCTTGTTTTGGGATTAAAGTAATGAAAGCATCCTTCCAAGTATCTGGTATTTCTTTTTCTTTCAAAATATTATTCATTACTTCTCTCAGTGGTGCCAATACAATATTTTCCATTTTTTTATAGTAGCTTGCCGTGAAGCCATCTGGGCCCGGGGCTTTTCCTCTTTTTAATTCTTTAATTGCTGATTTTATTTCTTCTGTCTCTATTGGGGTATTTAATTGCTCTTTTTTCTCTATTGGAATCTTCTGAACCTGCTTATCTTTCAAAAATCTTTCTATTTTTCTCTGGTTATATCTCTCTCTATTTTTATATAATCCTCTATAATAATCCAGAAAAACTTTCCTTATTTCCTTGGGGTTAGTTATTTCTTCTCCGTTCGCAACAATTTTATTTATTGTGCTTTGTTCCTTTCTTTTCTTGATTTGCCATGCCAGAAGCTTCCCTGACTTGTTCGCAAACTCAAACGTTCTTTGTCTTAGTTTTTTTATGTTCCATTCTACTTCCCTATTTATTATTGTTGCATACTGGGCTTGCAGTACTTTAATATTTTCTTTTATTCTCTTATTATTAGGTTTTTTAACTAATTTCCCCTCCAAGTCCGTTATCTGTTTCAGAATGTCCTTTTTCCCTTAATCTCTTCCTTTATTTTTAATGGCATTCTGCTGAATAAAAAAGCCCCGCATCACTGCCTTGCCCGCATCCCATACCACCTTAGTTTTGGTGCCTTTATTCATATTATCCTTAAAGAATTCTTTCATCCTTTTCTGCGCTTTTTCGACTATATCTTGGTCATCTAAGAGATAATCCTTCAGTCTCCATCTAAAAGTACCTTCTTCCAGACCTTTCAGTTCCATCTTTATTGGGTTGTGGTCAGATATTATTTTAGCCTGAATCTCTACCCGTATAATTCTTGGTGTTAGTTCGTTCGAGACCCAGATCTGATCTATTCGGGACAGTGATTGGTTAGGCTCAGAGTGGTACGTAAATTGCTTTTCCAGCGGATGTCTAAGTCTCCAGGCATCTATTAGGTTACAGTTTTTAACCAATGAGAAAAAGGTTCTGGGCAACTTCCCTTCCTTACCCCCCCCCCCCAATCTCTGAGTCTGTCCATTTCTACTGTCCCCGAGTATAATCATTTTTTGATCTACGTATTCAGCTAGTTTTTCTTCCAAGGTTTTATAAAACTCGGATTTATTATCGTTTGGAGCGTATAGTCCTACTATAATTAAGTTTTGTCCATGCCATTTAATTTGTACCATCATTATCCTTCCGTTTTCATCTTTAAAGATTTGCTGGGCCTCAATTTGTTTTTTAACATAAATAACCACACCTCTTTTTTTGACTTTATCAGATGATATGAACTCATTTCCCAGTCTTTTATTTATCAGAATTCTTTTATGTCTTCTTGCTATATGGGTCTCCTGTAAGCAAATAATGTCTACACTTTCTTTTTTCAAGATTTGTTCAATTTTACACCTTTTTTTTCTCTCGTTTATCCCATTAATGTTCCAACTCCAAATCTTTAACACCATGGTAATTAAACCTACCTAAGTTACTTCTTTTCTTATATTTCAGCTAATTCTTCTTCCTCCTGTTCTTCTTCTTCTCCTCTTGACCCTTCTGCTACCTCCTCTATCTCTTCCTCAGCGCCCCCTACTGCCTCTCCTATTTTGTCTTCCTCCTTTTCTAGTCTCAGTTCTTTATATTTTCTTAAGAATTTGCTAGTTTCTTCTGGATTAACCAATCTATGCCTCTTACTCCTGTACATGAATGAGATGCCCTCCGGGTACTCCCATTTAAACTCTATATTATTTTTCTTCAACGTCTGTACCAATGCTTTATACGGCTCTCTACGTTTCAGAATTCTAATTGGTATGTCTTTGAAAATTATTATATAGTTCCCATTAATGCACAGTCTTTTTTCTCTATTTCTTTGCAAGTGGATCACCTTTTCAGTCTTGTATACTCTTGAGCAGAGCCAGGCTAAGGCTCCTCTCAGCTCCCTTGCGTCATTCACATGTAACGGATGGCTTTGAAACTTCTGCAACCCCCCCCCCATGCTTTCCCTAGCAATCCCACCTTCAGGAAGACCTTTAAACTAACCTGCACTGGAGTTGGATGGCAGCAGCTGAAGTGCCAGAATCCCCTGCCGAATCATAGTGACAAGTCCGACATCAGCAGTGACCATAGAGACGCCCAGTTTCCTCCCAGAGGGCTCCTGGGGGTCACAAAGACGTTCCTGGTTAAGGGAGGACAGGTCCACCTGCAACAAGACACGTTCTTATGAGCTAAAACTGTGAGCCTTCCCTTCGCTCACCTGCAAGTGCCCAAAGGCCTCTCCTCCAAGTAAAGCCCATTTTTCCCTGCTCTCCCGGGCTCAACAAGTGCCTCTTGCACATCTGGTAGACTCCAAAGTCAGGTTTATAAAGTGAGTGGGAAAGAATTTTCAGCACCACCTTTGCTTAGCATCGTATGAAGTGACATTCCCTGGTGTTCTAATCCACAGTCCCCAAAACAGAGGGGAGTTTGGTCTATACCAAAGTGTGCCTGAGGTAGTTGTAGGGAGAAGCAAGTTTTTAATCAAATCAATCAAGTCTTCCTTCACAGAGGGATTGTTTTGAGCAACCTCTGACAGCCCCAACCTGTATTGTTAGTATCCACGGTTACTTTCAGGTTTTTTATTGCAAGATTTCTGCAGGGAAACAAGAGCATCAGCAAAAACCTGAAAACCCATCCCAGCACACATGACAGCCCTCAGACAGACACACAAGCTTTTTCATTTGGGAAATCATAAGAGTCATCTACTTTTGCTGGTTGCTGGTGTCAGCACATGCTTCAACAGTTTCAGGGACAGCCTCTGCCTGAGACCAGCAACCCCACATCCCATCCTACTAAGTTTCGGTTATGTTGATCCTGTGCTTAGAAAGAGCTAACTCTGCTTTCAAAGCAATTGCTCCAGAAGCCACAGGGGAAGCTACCTCTCCATACAACAACTTGTAAGCCAGCTCCAAAAATGAGGGTGAATCATGGAATCATAGAATCATAGAGGATAGAGGTGTTGCATCTGTCTGCAGCACAGTATAATGAAAGGACAGTTAAGTCATGTGCTCGTGTAGAGGATTCAAGGTACCTTTAATAATAATAAAAAAAACATTTGCGGTTGCTCTCAGGATCTTATCAAAAATCCCTTCTTGCTTCTTAATTCCTCTTCACACACATGCAGCTAAATCATTTGTTTCAGGTGCAGTGGTGTGCCTGCCAAACAAAACTCTTCTCCAAACAGGCTCATTCTAATTCTCAACAGGAGCTTGAAGAACTTTCCTATTCTCCAGCCAACAGTTTGATCTCACAGTAATCTAGTCTGCATTTCTATGGAGCATCTCTGATGAGCATGTGTCTTGCTCCTAACAGGAAGCAATTTTTGCTGCAATGACATTCAATTATGTAAAATATAATGCCTAAGCTGCAAGGGGAAGTGAGGGCGACACCACCACTTGCCCAGGCATCTCCAAACTTTGTGCTTATACAGGGCAGGGCAGTCATTTGGTTGGTTATGGGGATGCAATAATCACCTACAGGTGACCAAGCAGGGAAACAGTTGTAAACTGGAAGAGAGTTACTGTTACATAGTATTTACAAAGTGCTTTTTAACATGTTTAAACCCTTTTACACATGTTGTTGTTGTTGTTGTGGTTGCTGCATATTAAATTTCTATACAGGGCTCCCTCTGAAGATTACAGGGCAGTTTACAATGACATATTCAGTTTCCTTAGCACCATCCTGTAAGGTAGGCTTCTATTATCGCAATAACATAGGCTGAAAGATGGGAGCCTGTATAAAAGGCACCTAGTGAGTTCATGGCTAGGGTGAGATTTGCATCATGTATACTAGCAAGCAAGTTAGTTCGTAACGCTTCTTTTTCAGCTACTCACCTAGTCATAAATGACAAATACATATGCATTTATCATTCTCAGAAAAGCTGCTAGTAAATACAATAAACAAATAAGTACCGTACTTTTCCGTGTATAAGTCTAGGGTTTTTTTACTCAAAGATAATGTTTAAAAACAGGGCTCGTCTTATACACGGGCAGTGCATTGTGGGGCCGGGTGATTGGTTGCAGCCCCCAAAATAGGGGGCGTCTTATACATGGAAAAATATGGTAATACCTATCTGCAAGGTTGCACAAGAATCCTACACAAAGGCCATTTTCCTTAAAAAAGAACAGAAGAAGAAACAACCCACTCTCTATATGGAAATAACTGGTTCAGGTCTTTCATCATTTATGCAAGTCCCAGCCAGCACAGCCAATGGCATACATCCAGAGTGTACACTGCTGGCTACTCTTGGGATGGGTGGCTTCATAGACTGGATGAGCAAATAATACAAAAACTCCCACTCATTCAAAGCAGCAGAAAGTAGTATTCTCACCTGAGTTTTGGGCTCATACTGCTGCTGGAGCATCTCAGCCACTTTGTTTTCAAAGGTGCACAGCCGTGTATAAACCTGCTGCAGGAAGGTCTCTGTTTTGGTCTCATCCAGCAGACAACCCTGGAATAGTACCTGGGCCAGAGACAATGGAAATCCTTATTTGTTCCAAATAAAGTACTCTGCTGCATAGTGAGGCAAGTGGTACACCATCAAAATCTCAGAAAATCTGAACAGTGGATTGCAACAATTCACCAGCAAGCAGTTGTTGTTTTTGTTGTTGCTTTTTTAAAAAAGGTGAAATTCTACAAATTCTCCAAATGATGTTTTGAGCCAGAAATTCACAAAATTTTAAGGAGATAAAAGCATTCTACAAAAGCTGCTGTAGCATATAGGCAAATTTCAACTAGGTTTCCCAGGACAAATCAGTAAATTATATCTCCTGGAGTTAATTTCCGGCTCAAAATGCATCGAGATAAACGATCTACAACATTGTATATTATGCTAGCAAATCGGTTTTCAAGAATTGTTCCTTTAAATATAACACTGCAGGTGGGACCTGCCATGAAACGTTGCGGAGTGGAATGTTCTTGTTCAGTGTTCCAGCAAGCCAATCACGCTGTATTCCAGGATACTCTTTTTAATTCCCCCTGCTACCTATTTTCCTTCTTCCACATCCCCAACCCAGTCAATCCACATTCCTTGGCAACTAAGCATGTTGAGTCCTCAGGCTGCTTGAGAGGTCTGCCTTGTTGGGGGGGGGGGTCTTCTGAAAGATTTTTTTTGGGGGGGTACTTCTGCAAGTATTGAGTTTTCCTCAAATCTGCTTGTGTGTGGATGCTGTTGCTGCTGCTTTAGATACACAAGCAAGGGCACTCATGCCTGAACACAGGAGAAAGGCAGAACAATGAAGATGTATATTTTGCACCTCTCTTCCCTCTCCTTAAAATAGCCATGGGAGTCAACCTGATGTCTGAACTTGAAATGCATGGCTATGTCCTGAAAATGAACGCCAATTTTCATTCAAATATCCCCGTCTTCAAGCAAGCCATTGTGTTGCAACTTCTCTCCTCTGGCTGGCTGCCTGCCTTAGAAATTGGGTTCATCATGTTTCAGAAGTTCAAAATAGCATGTACATTTTACAACCTAATTTTCCCAAGGTTCGTTTTGGTGTTTCAACATTCAGCAGAGTTACCAGGTAACAGATATGGGAAATGAAACCGAAGACTTTCCTTTGCTCGTTGAAGACTTTCACATTTTTGCAGTTTCTCACTTTTGCTACTTTGCACCATGCCAGGAACCTACATTCTGTGCCAGCTGAATTAAGCACTAGGTATGTTAACAACCTCAAGGAATCTTTTAAAAGAACACTATTATTCTACCCCTAAAGCACTGCATGACTAAGTTAGAAGATGTGCCAGAAATAATATAACCCAGGAATCCAAGCCAGCTATCAGAGTCTCACCTCCACTATCGCCTGCCGCCTCATTCTCTTCTATAGACAAGAGAAGTGGAAAATCATGGGCAGAGAACTATCACAGTAGTCTGGGTAGCCTGTTCTTTGATTCACAGACAGTCTGAGAAGTTGGCAAGACCAGTGCACCATGCTGGGATCACTCCCTCTTTGACCCTTACTCTTGTTTCATGACATGAGTTTAAAAATCAAACTGCCTGACTTTGGGTTGCAACAAGGCAGGAACTGGTAAGAACTGGCTATACTGTAAGTACAGAGGTTACTTCAAGTTTCCTGATAAACCAGGCATCAACATCAAATATATCACATGGGCATTCTGGGATGTTTTTACCTTTTAACTTCTTGAACCTCGCCCTTTTTTTTAGAAGGTTGAGAGAAACCCCTCCTTGCTCTTCTTTATTCCCCAACATCACAACCCCCCCCCCTCTTCTATACAAACCTACAAGACCCAAAATCCTAGAACAAGGGCAAATGTTGGCCCCTTACAGTAACACCCGTTTCTCCTAACTACTGGATGCTCTGCATCTCATTGCAGCACTTGATGAAACAGTTTAGGTAAAGGATTCCGTTGTCTTCTTGTGCTTCTAGGAGCAGGGATTGCGATCCCACCAAAACAGCTGACTATTATCCTAAAAGGCAAAGATTCTGGAACTGAGCTTCTGGTCCAGGCTTACAAACACACGCACAGAGCTGCAGGAATTATCATCTGAGCACTGGATGTTCTGTTCTGCCTTCTGGATTTCCATATCAAATGGGTGTGCTTTCACCCCATCCTTTTTAAAAATATTTTGTTAATATAATATTAACTTTTCCTTTGAAAGAACTTATTTTTTGTCTTTAAGGTTACAAATGCATATGGGGTATTAGATCAAATACACCCGAGATTCAGAGCTGACTGTTCTGGCTAGAGCACTGTGTTCCATCCATCGCCCTTCACACTGGCATCGGAATCATGGCTTCATTTGTGCCTCTACCGCCGTTTGCGCCAGCCTCTGAATCATGGGACTCCTACCTTGCTCGGTTCGACTGCTACCTCCAAGCCAACGAGCAGACAGCAGTATCAAAGGAACGGAAGCGGGGCATATTCCTCAGCCTCTGTGGGCCTGAGGTGTTTAAGACGGCCCGAGCATTGGTTGCGCCTGAAGCAGTCCAGGCAACACCATGGGACACGATCCAAGAGAAGCTCCGCAACCACTACGCGCCAAAGCCATCCAAGATTGCTGCCCGCCATGCATTTTACCACCAGAACCAGGCAGAGGGGGAGTCAATCAACAACTACACCACCGCCCTGCGACAGGCTGCAATGCACTGCAAGTTCCGAGACTTAGACGTTGCCCTGATGGATCGAATTGTCTGCGGGGTCCGAGACATCCATCTGCAACAGCATGTCCTCGCCAAGCCAGACCTCACGCTGCAGAAAGCCATTGAGGAGGCTGTGGCCTCAGAAGCTGCTGAACACTCCGCCCAGGAGATCCGCAAGGCCAGCAGCCCGCGTCTTGCTAGGAAGGCAGTTCCAGTGCATCACGAAGAGGCCAGCAGTGATGAGGCATCCTCCAGTGAAGAAGATGACGTGCACCAGACAAAGCGGGAGCGCAGGAAGTTCCAACAGAAGTCCAAGGGCCAACCGGAATGTGCCGGAGGCAACCATTCCCGTGCCAAGTGTCGATTCAGAGACGCCATCTGTCAGACGTGTTCCAGAAGGGGACATATTGCTAAGGTCTGCCAATCGACTTCGTCTGACACCCCCCCTTCACCGACTCGCAAGTCCAAGTCTTCACTCCAGTCTGCCAAGGAAAGCTGTTTCGCTCTCAGCAACTGCCGCTGCCCGTCTGGAACCACGATTGGCCAAACCGACTTGCCTACGCGACGCAAGCTGAACGTCACGGTGCTCATTGAAGGAGCTCCATGTGACATGGAGATCGACACCAGGTCTGCCCTGTCCATCGTGTCTCGGAGCACCATCAAAAGACTGGTACCCAGAGTGTCCAAAAGGCAACTCACCGCGTACACCTGAGAAACTACCAGGGAAACGACATTTCCGTGGTAGGCGTTGGCCGGTTCCGGATCGCCTTCAAGGATTTTTCGGGCCTGCTCCAACTGGTGGTGGTTGAAGGTCAGCGGCCAAGCCTCCTCGGGCTGGACTGGTTTGATGCCCTCGGCCTGGAAGTCACCGGCATCAACTGCATCTCTAACGCAGAGACTGAGGGTCTGGTCAAAGACTTTGCCGAGGTTTTTGATGGCACTTTGGGGCAATATACAGGTAGGCCCATCTCCTTTAGCCTTGATCCACAAGTCGCCCCCATCAAGCTAAAGCCACACCGGGTTCCCTTTGCTCTCAAGGCTAAGGTGGACGAACAACTGGACAAGCTGATCGCCCAAGGAGTTTTGGAGCCAGTTGACCACGCCAAGTGGGAAACCCCCATCATCATCCCTGTCAAGCCAGACGGGTTGGTGAGAATCTGCGCTGACTACAAGTGCATGATCAACAAGGCACTTCAGCAGCACGCTTATCTGGTTCCTGTTGTCCAACACCTGCTGCATTCCCTGGGTGAGGGTAAGGTCTTCGCTAAGCTGGACCTTGCCCAAGCCTATCAACAACTGCCCGTCGATGATGCCACTGCTGAAGCCCAGACGATCGTCACCCACCGAGGGGCATTCCATTGCCGCCAGTTGCAGTTCGGGGTGAGTGTGGCTCCTGGCATCTTCCAAAGCCTTGTGGAGCGTCTCCTGCAAGGGCTTCCGGGCATGGTACCATATTTTGATGATGTCTTGGTGTCCGCAGACTCACACCAGCAGCTGTTCGAGCACCTCCGTGCCGTGCTGACCAGGTTCCAGGAGGCCGTACTCAAGGTAAAGAGGGAGAAGTGCCAGATCGCCGTTCCACAGGTAGAGTTCCTGGGCTATCTTACCGACGCCTCTGGCCTTCACCCGACCACATCCAAGATCCGCGCTATCCAGCAGGCCCCCATCCCAAAGAACAAGACGGAGTTGCAGGCGTTCCTGGGGCTGCTGAACTTTTATAACATGTTCCTGCCCTACAAAGCCACGGTGGCTGAGCCTCTTCACCGACTCCTCAGCACAAAGACGCCTTGGTCCTGGGGTCATCGGGAGACAACGGCCTTCAACGCGGTCAAGGCTCTCCTTTCCTCAGACAGTGTGCTGGTACAGTACAGTGAAGCCAGGTCGCTGGTCCTTGCCTGCGACGCCTCACCTTTTGGCATCGGCGCTGTCCATAGTCACCGTTTTCCAGCCGGAAGAGAAGCACCGCTCGCCTACTTTTCCAGGACACTATCTCCAATGGAACGGAATTACAGCCAGCTCGACAAGGAGGCACTGGCACTTGTGGCTGGAGTGAAGAGTTTCCATGAATACCTCTACGGCAGGACTTTTGACCTCATCACTGACCACAAGCCGCTCCTGGGCCTCCTCGCCGGTGATCGTCCAACTCCACCAGTCCTCTCGCCATGCATGCTGCGATGGACTGTTTTCCTGGCTGCCTACCACTACTGGCTTGTCCATCGCCCGGGGAAATCGATGGGCCATGCCGATGCCCTCAGCTGTTGCCCTCTTCCAGCATTTGTGGAAGACCCGGCTCCTGCTTCATCGCTCCTCCTGATTGAGGATCTTCCGGCAGCACCTGTATCGGCTGCCACTGTGGCCTCCGCATCTGCCCAGGATCGCACCAGCAGCCGTGTGCTCAACTGGGTGTGGAGGGGGTGGCCACAAGGGCCTTTTGCATCGGAGTTCCAACCGTTCGCAACCAGACAACATGAACTCTTGGCTCATCGCAGCTGTCTGCTGTGGGGAGACCGCGTCTTGATTCCCCAAAGACTCCATCAACGTGTCCTGGAGGCTCTGCACGTTGGCCACCCGGGAATCGTCAAAATGAAGGCGTTGGCTCGGTGTTACGTCTGGTGGCCTAACATGGACGATGCCATCACTGCCTGGGTGTCCGCCTGTCAAGCGTGCCAAGAATCAAGGCCTGCACCACTGGCAGCTAAGGGACACACCTGGGAGACGCCTAAGACACCCTGGTCGAGGGTGCACATCGATCTGGCCGGCCCCTTTCACGACCGGACCTTTATGGTAGTGGTGGACGCCTATTCCAAATGGCTGCAGGTGGCCCTGATGCCCTCCACCTCTACCGAGGGTGTCATCCGGGTGCTGTGAGGCCTCTTTGCAACGCCTGGGTATCCTGATGTCCTTGTCTCTGACAACGGACCGCAGTTCACGTCAGGCACTTTTGAGCGGTATCTTTTGGGACTGGGCATCTGCCATGCCCTAATGGCACCATTTCATCCATCCAGCAATGGGCAAGCGGAGAGAATGGTGCGCTCGGCAAAAGAGGCACTGGCGCGCCTGGACCGGGGAGACTGGCACAAGCGGGTCGCCGAATACTTGTTCGTGCAACACATCACCCCTCATGCGGCCACAGGGCGGAGTCCTGCCAAACTGCTTATGGGCCTCAGGTCACCGCTCGACCGGCTGCACCCCGACTTTGCCATGGCCGAACTCCCAGGCTGTGCCAATGCGCCACGGTCATTTGTTCCAGGAAACCAGGTCTTTGCCCAGAACTATGTGGGGGACATTCCTTGGGTGCCAGCCACAGTAGTGGGAGTCACTGGATCTCGCTCGTACCAGGTGGCACTCGAAGACGGACGCTTGTGGCACTGGCACATAGACCAGCTTAGGTGCAGGGTTGGGGACTTGGACACTACCATGGTGCCCCCAACTGCGCTCATGGCTCTGGAAGAGACACTTACAGATGGTGAGGCTCCACCTCTCTCACAAACTGCCAGCATGGAGCCAAACCAAGCCACTTCAGAGGGTCTGCCAGACTCACCACAGACTCAGACCACTCCACTTGCGGAGGCTCCACCCACAGCAGCGGATCCAGGGGACTTGGTTTCAACGCCACCTAGGGTCGCACCACAGCCTCAGCAAGAATTGGGTGGCCCCCTGGACTTGGCTACCAGTCCCCAGCGGTCTAGCAGAGTTTCCAAGCACCCAACTTATTTAAAGGACTATGTTGTTGGACATGTATCACTGTTGGTCTAAGTATGTGAAATGTAACCAATATGCTTTTGTGCCTAATTGAACCATTACGTGTAGTGCTGTATATAAGGAAACAATTACGATTGTAACTAACGCCTTATCTCGGTGGGGAGGGGTGTTATGTACTGAAGTTCTCACCCTGGGCCAGCAGGGGGATACTGTAGATAGTTATGCAAATGAAGGATCGAAAGTGACGTTCAGTGATTGGATAGTTTGTATGCAAATGAAGGATCGAAAGTGACGTTCAGTGATTGGATAGTTTTAGAAAATGGCAACAGTTACATTGTTCTGGAGCTCTATATAAGCAGGCTGACTGAGCTCCTCAGTTAGTTCTGTTCCACCTTACAAATAAAGAGCTGCTTTGGAAGAATCGCTGTGTCTGATATGTTTGCCCACAACTTAACAGCGGCTAACAACAATAAAACAGTACAACAGTACAACACAACACTCTAAAATCATTCATTATAAAATTAAGTCAAAACAAACCACTGGCAACCATTGGGCCAGAGCTCCGCGAAGATTGCTGAAGAAGGGAGTCAGGCTGTGCCCTGGCCAAAGGCCTGGTGGAACAGCTCTGTCTTGCAGGCCCTGCGGAAAGATGTCAAGTCCCGCAGGGCCCTAGTCTCTTGTGACAGAGTGTTCCACCAGATCGGAGCCACAGCCGAAAAAGCCCTGGCTCTAGTTGAGGCCAGCCTAAGCTCTCTGTGGCCTGGGACCTTCAAGATGTTTTTATTTGAAGACCGTAAGTTTCTCTGAGGGACATACCAGGAGAGGCAGTCCCGTAGGTACAAGGGTCCTAGGCCGTATAGGGTTTTAAAGGTTAAAACCAGCACCTTAAACCTGATCCTGTACTCCACCGGGAGCCAGTGCAGCTGGTATAGCACCGGGTGAATGTGATCTCGCAGCGAGGACCCCGTAAGGAGTCTTGCTGCCGCATTCTGCATTCCAAAGAAAACTATCTTTGGAAAGATTTTTCCTCCAAAAGCATTTATTTTAAAAATCCGATTTAAAAAATAAATAAATCCAATTAAAATTTTAAAAAATCATATATATATATATATATATATATATATATATATATATATATATTCTATCCACCCTGCTCCCAACCTAGTGTGCTTCTGGAACTAGAATTGGGCTAGGAAAAAAATGACACAAAGTGGTGGTGTGGTAAAGCAGAGGGAGGGGTTCACTCCATGCTCTTTTTCATTTAAAATAGCAACCTCCTCCCATTCTGTTTCATAGGTGAACACATGGATGGCTGACCTGTTGTAGCTAGTTTCCCATTTGTTTTCTAACAGAGAATGCTGGTTTGCTGCAGAATTGGTGCTCCCATGGATTCATGGGGTTGTTGAAAGAACAGTGGAGCACTAAGTCTGTAATGTGAGCGGTTCTTGTTCACTCTTTCCTGGCACAGAAGGAAAACACTGGGGGGAAATCCTCCAATCTAATGGCAGTCAGGAAGGGAAGGGGGGAAAGGAGTTAAGTCTTTATTGGTCTTATCTTTTGGTTATTATTGTGGAATATAAATTTTATACTGTGAACTACTTTGGACACCGCAGTGTAAAAACTGGCACATGCGTTTTGTATGTAAATAAATGAGGAAGCCAAATAAATTATCAGGCACCATGCAAAAGAAAGATCACTGAACGGGATGAAGAAGTAGCTCTATTACTAAAAAGAAAAGTCATTAATTTTGGCTTGCTATTCTGGCATTCTGCAAACACAGGACTATGCATATACTCACAGAACAGCTTTTGACACCTACGCGCCAAAAAAATTGCAGCACCCCAACATTTTATTTGCTTTCACTGTCTGCCTTAGGCTCCTAAAATTAGCAACAAGTAGGACTTCCGGGTTAGCGCCATCGGCAATGACGGAATTCCTCTGATCCAGAGGAACCCGCTCTGCAAAAATTGGGTCTGGCCGCCGCGGCGAAGGCGGAGACCCTCTAAAAATCCCAGGTGGAGGAAGCCTGGGAACGTGGGATTCGGCTGACACCAGGAGCCTACACGCAAGGAAACCCCTTTTCTGGGATCCGATGCGACGTGGGGTGAGCGGCGCGGTGTTTTGAATCGACCGCTATTTTTACGGAGTGAAGCCGCACAGCCATTGCCGGAGAGCGCTGACTTTTTCCTGTGGACAATTGGACTCTAAACAAGTACCCGTGAGTAGAACGGGTACATCTTAATTTGGCATCAAAGCGGGAACATCTTAATTTGGCATCAAAGCGGGAAGGTTCTAAACAGGAAGTCCGCCTTCCGCTTTTGTAAATAGATTGAAGCAAAAATTGTGCAAGCTAAAGTCTGGAAAGTCGTATATAAAGGTCTAAATTTCCTTCAGTTTTAACCACCAAAACCCCTCTTGGAAGCAGGAGAAAAGAGGGGGGAATTTTGACTGTTTAAGCCTGCAGGAGAGAGAGTAAAGAAAGATAAATTTCCACCGTCTCAAACCTGGGAACGGGGTGTCAGAGACAGAAATTTCTGGGGGAGTTCATTGACTGTGAATAGAACGTCTTTTGACAGATAGTTAAAGAAGAGAAACAAATTGATTCCAATGATGCCCTTTTCATTTAAAAGAAACAAAAAATTTGAAAAACGAAAGTAACTTTCTTTTGTTGGACTTGCTTTTAAAAGATGGATACAAATAGAAATTGTCTCCTCTAGTGGGAGCCTGTTAAATTGTTGCTGGAGTTGATCTGGGGATTTCACAGCTGTGAAGATTAGGATCGTGGGACCAGACTCTGACCTTGAATAAAATGTGTTTAGAAGAAGCTTTGGTGCTTGCTCTTTGCAAGACAAATGCTTTGTTGGAGTAATTGCATGAGAAGATGGATGTGATGACTGTTGCAGTCATAAAACTTGGACAAACAGCGAATACTCTTATAGAAAGTATTTAGGAACCAACCCAGGAACCTGTTTTGATAGGGCAAGCGCAAATGCAGAAGACAATGGAGGAGGTTGTTGCTGAACCTCGAGTAACACAAATGGAGAGGCCCGAGGCCCTGCAGGAGCCTAAGCCGCTGTTCTTGAACATTGAATCTGGAGCGGGCCAGGGGGGGTCTGGAGTTGTGGGGGCTCTTAATTTTGGAGGGACTTTGAAACATGTGTTTAAATACTTTCTGGATTACATTGCTGAATGTGGGGAATGGGACTGTGGGGAATGGGCTGATCTGCTGAGGGGAGATGGAGTTTTTTTGGGGTTGGAGTTTTCCCGAGACCTACTCCTCAAAGAGAAAGGAAAGAAATTAAGAAAAAGATCAACAAAAGACAAGGTCAAGTGCAGGTATAAACAAGAAGAAGATCTGCAGAAGGGACATGGAAGAGACTTAAGAGCCTTGGACACAAGATTACCAGGTTGATGGACTAGAAGGAATGGACAGTAAGGACTGACATAACCCGAGACCAGGAAAAAAAGACGCTGGATGAAGATTGGAAGAAAGTTTTTAAAGATTTACTTTGGGAATTAGTGTAAAATTAATGAGTATCAGGAAAAATGTTGAAATGAAACTATTTGGCTTTAGTAGAAATGATATAAGGAGTTATGTATAAATAAGTATTAAGTTTTAAGCTTTAAGGTATTTTATGGTAAGATAAGGTTAAAATAAATTAAGGCAAACTGAATGACAGAATATAGTGAAAGATGGAAAGGATTTGTTGAGTTAATTAATAGGTTAGACTGTTAAGATAAATTACGCAGTAAAAATTGAGAAAGATGGAAAGAATTTGCTGAAACAAATAATTAAACTAGAATACAAAAAGGGAGGTGTGAGGAGGTCGATGAAACAAGTAATTGGAAGATTAAGATATGGAATATTGGTTGTGTGTTTTTTTTCTTTTTTTATTGTTATTGTATTGTGTATTTTTTGTTTTTTTATGTACTGTAATGTATGTTTTGTTAAATTTTTTTGTTGTTTTCTTTTCTTTTTTCTGTAATTTTTAAACTTTTTAAACTTTTAATAAATATCATTAAAAAAATAAAAAATAAAATTAGCAACAAGTATATATACTACCTGATACATAAATCAAACAAATCAAGGAAACAAGTGAAAGTAAATATATATCCTAAATCATACACAGCTATCCTGGTAGCTAGAGGGCGAAGCAGGAAGAGCAAACACACAAACACCATTAATCATGAATATACGAGTAAGAAACTGTTGATAATAATTTCCAAGTAATGAATGTATGAATACTAACAATTTACTAAATGCTGTGGATGTGGACAAAAATGCTGTTCCTAATAACTGAACCACTTACAATTGCCACCCAGCTCTAATAAGAGCAGCCAGGAGTAGGAGAGGCAAAGTCCAACTACACTCAGCACCTCACAATAATCAGAGTTAAGCATATTCAAGCTTTGCGATTGTGCACACAGAAATTCACAAATCAATTGTGTGCACAGAATTCAGCAACTTGAAAATCTCCATATTCGTTTTAAAAGGCAGGTTTCTAATGAAGCTGAAGCACATACATCAAGTAATGTTCGAGAGATAAGACTGCTGATTAATGGATCTCTGTGACCGGGAGTGACAGATGGATAAGTAAATCTTCTGATGAATCACCACTAGGAGACTGTATGTTTGGAATGAAGGGGGGGGGTGGAGGAAAAAACTTTTTTTTTCTTTGCACGATGTGATATCCCAGATATCCCACCCCAGATAGAAATAAGATCGCTGCGTTTTTATTAATCACAAGCAGGAATTCAAGAACTGTGTGGGATGGATTATAACAGGAGAGAGGATTGGTGAACGGTGAGAAAGAGGAAATTTTTATGACGCAGTTAAAAAATGGCGTCTCGCCAAGACAGGCTTGCCGGAGAAAGAAGGACAGGGGGAGGAGAATCAGGATCGTTCGAAAGAGAAGGAATGTTCGAACGCAAGCTTGACCTGACAGAGCCTCCTGATTCATTTGATTTATTTGGCAAGCCTGAGAAAAGTAAAGGACAGACTGAATATTAATTTTTTTTATGGAAGCGTTGAACAGAGGCTGTCCCTGAGCGATATGATCTTTGAAGAGTACAAAACCCACACAGAGGATGCCTGTTTTCAATCTGCTTGTGAAAATTATCAGAGATCGCAAAGAAAGGAATATACGATAACAACAAGAAGAGAAAGAAAGTAATAAAGGACTATCTGGATTGAACTGGATAGAACCTGTCTAATTAAAGCAGTAATATAAGTGATGTTTGGACTTGTTCGGAGTTTTGGACTCGTGCGGAGCTTGATGTATGGGTACCCCCAACAAAATTTAAAATTTGGCTGTATAATTTGGAACTAATGTGATTTGGATAATGTGATGTGATTGGCCTGTTAATAAAAATTATTATTTTTTTTTTTAAAAAAAGGCAGGTTCCCCCCCCCCCCGACCTTATAGCTGTGAAAAATAAGCTTGAAAATGTGCGGGCCATTCTGGGAGATCTCAGTATGTAAAGGAGAGGCTACAAAGGATTTCTAGTGGTTAGGGGACAACACTCCTGAGTAACTCCTTATGCCCCTTATGACTGGCAGAAGCAGAACAGGTTGTAGTGGTTAGAGTGTTGGACTAGGACCTGGGAGACCAGGGTTCAAATCCCCTCTTAGTGAGGAAGCTCACTGAGTGGCCTTGGTCCAGTCACTCTCTTAGCCGAACCTACTTCATTGGGCTGTTGTGAGAATAAAATGGGGAAGGGGGAAACCATGTGTAATACCACCTTTGAGGAAAAGTGGGACAGAAAATGAATAAGAAATAAATTTAAAAGGCTATGCAAAATATGACAAAACATGTGATCCTGTTCAATTTGCAAAGTATATACAGGGTTCATAAAAGCACTGCCAATTTTCACATTTTTTAAAAAAAAAATGTGCATGATATAAAATAAAGAGTTAACCAATCTGTAACTCCAGTGCCACTGTAATTCAGTATGAATGCACTGCTCAACACAGGTAAAGTTTATCAACAATGGGATTTTTGTCTGTTTGCTGCAGAAATGCACCTTTGTGGAAAGAGCAGCCTTACCCATGCCGTAGGACATAATGTGACATTGAAAACAGATTTTGCAGTGGAATGGGCGTGGTATTAAATGAGAAGACACAGAACTAATCTAATCCTTAGCAAACCAATCTCATTTACAGAACATGATGACTTAATTAAAAAAGGTTTGCCAACAGGAGGACACTTGCTTAGAGCTCCTGATATTCTTCCACCCTAGTGTGTTAATTTATGTCACAGGAGAGTCTGGCTCAAATGTTCAATTGTTTAGACATGTAATGAAACCTCTCATTATCAGCAGTCTCTCATGTTAACTAACAGCCTTGTGAAACACAAGACATAATAACTACCTGGTGTGTCTGCAGACCAATGATGGAAGAATATACTTGGATGGTGATGAAGATCTCAGGTTGGTAGATAATGTCCGAGCCTGGGATCCGAAAAGGCTTTAACAACCCCACTAAACACCGGGACAGGGCATAGAACACTTCATCGAAAATTATCTCCCCTGTAGAGTCATCCTGAAGAAGAAAAATGACATAGTATCAAGCTTCTACTGAAGTTGTGCCAGAGACAGGAGTTTGCAGCTAACTAACTACCGGCCAGTTGCTAATCTCCCTTTCCTGGGCAAGGTTCTGGAGTGAGTGGTCACAGACCAGATCCAGGCACTTTTGGAAGAAACTGATTTTATGGATCCATTTCAATTGGGGTTTAGGCTTGGTTTTGGCACAAAAACTGACCTCTTTCAAGAGAGAGACAAGGGAAACATATCCCTGTTAATTGTTCTCGACCTCTCAGCAGCTTTTGATACCATCAACCATGGTATCCTTCTGGAGCGACTCTCTGAACTAGGGGTTGGTGGCACCACTTTGCAGTGGTTCCAGTCCTACTTGGATAGTCATTACTTGGGTATTACTTGGGGAACGCTTTTCATCTCCATGGAACCTTCAATGTGGGGTCCCAAAAGGTCGAATCCTATCCCCTATGTTGTTTAACATCTACATGAAACTGCTAGGTGGGGTTATCTGGAGGTTCCGAGTATTCTTGTCAGTAGTATGCTGATGACACTCAGCTATATTTCTCCTTTACACCTGCAGGTGAGGCAGTGGAAGTGCTGAACCAGTGTCTTGTCTTGGTAATGGACTGGATGAGAGCCAACAAACTGAAGCTCAATCCAGGGCACTGTTAGTGGGTGGTTCCCTAGACCAGATGGCTGGGAGGTCACCTGCTCTTGATGTGGTTACACTTGCTCTGAAGGAGCAGGTTCGTAGCTTGGGGTACTCCTGGATCCTTTGCTGTCACTGGAGCCTCCGGTGGCCTCAGTAGCCCGGAGTGCCTTCCATCGGCTTTGGATGGTGGCTCAGCTACGCCCCTATCTGGACAGGGATAGCCTAACTACTGTTGTCTATGCTCTGGTAACCTCAAGGTTAGATTACTGCAATGCGTTATACGTAGGGCTGCCTCTGAAGACGGTTCAGAAACTTCAGCTAGTGCAGAATTCAGCGGCCAGGTTGCTCACCGGAGCAAGACGGTTTGAGCGTATCGCACTGATCCTGGTCCAACTGCACTGGCTACCAATTAGTTTCTGGGCCCAATTCAAAGTGCTGGTTCTGACCCATATAGCCTTTAACGGCTCTGGACCGCAATACCTCAAGGACCACCTCTTTCCATATGAATTTACCGGGACCCTGAGATCATCATCTGAGACTTTCCTTTGTGTGCCTTCTCCTTGAGAAGGTGGCAACACAAGATCGGGCCTTCTCTACAGTGGCTCCACATCTGTGGAATACTCTCCCCAGGGAACTTCACCTAGTGTCTTCGTTATACATCTTTAGGTGCCAGGCAAAAATGTTCCTTTTTAGCCAGGCCTTTGGTTGATCTGATTTACATCCTATGCCCTTTTAAAATGTGTGTGTTTTTTGGGGGGGCTATTGGGTTGTTGTTTTTATTTTTATTATGTATTTTGTGGTTTTATATCTTGATTTTATTCTGTGAATCGCCCTGAGACCCCCGGGTATAGGGCAGTATATAAATTCAATAAATAATAATAGGAGCATTCCATATGTAATATTCTGGAGACATGTATGAAGTGCTCTCTCTACTAGGAATAAGTCAGGCTACCCAGCAGACAAAACTCCTAGGAAAATAGAGCCTGGGAGACTCTTCTCCAAGACAAAGATATGCTATCACTGACAAGACAAGCTTTAATGAAGAAGCACTTCTAGGGCAAGGATGAGGAAAAAGGATGACAGAAATACTCAGGGAACACAGGATGAGGAACTAGTACACTTACCACAATCCCCGTAGAAGGGCTCAAATCCAATTCAATCACAAAACGGTACTGGCGCGCAAGGAAAGTGACTTGTGTAGAAGGCACTAGGAGATATGGCCTGGGCTGAACAGGCTCGTCAGGTTGCCAGCTATTTGGAAGGATGCTGAGAATATCCAACTCATTATCTGAATGCACCTTAAAAAAAAAAATAGGGGGGGGTGAAGGCAGGACACAATGAAAGGGTAAAGCTTGGTTATAGATGTACCTTCCTTCCTAGATGCTGTTGTAAACAAAAATTGCCCTTTTCCCTTATGGGGTATCCAAGAGCCCATATAGAGTCCTTACATAGGTTCCCCATTGGTAGGAGAAAATAACAGAGGCCAACCAGAGACTATTGAGAAGCAAAGCAGCTAGTAAGCTTGATCTTTATTGATCTATTGCAACAGGGTACTCCCCTCACATGCAGGAAAGTAGGAGGACCCAGAAAAATGGTGTGCAAAGGCTTATAAAGACTTTTGAAATTCCCATCCTGCAGATCAAGACCACCCCCAGAAACATCATACATACATCACAGAAATTTAAATGTTGTTCATCAGTCCAAAGCTTTCCTACTTTGACTGGCCTAAGAGGTCATAATACAGAAGTAAACTGTACGTGCAGCTTGCTTACCAGTTCAGATTCAGGCACTGCCCAGATCACCTGATGCAAACGACTGAGAAACCAAGCCAGGCGCACGTTGCGTGAAATTCGATAATCCTTTTTCATCAAGAGAAAGACCTGCCCGGCCTCCTCTACCTGCAAGCAACAAAAAAGAACTGTAATCTCACATCTTGATTATTTCGTAAGAAACTCACATGTTGTCTCAAATTGTTCTTTGTCATTACACCGCCAGAACAGGATGGCAAAGATTATATCACTCAACAATTGCCATAAGATGCTGCATGAGCCCAAAGATTAAGATGTACAAAAAATAAAATAAAATGGTATATTTATTTATTTCTTATTATTTTCTATTTTATCTATAGAAACATACATCACCCACTCATAAAATATCAAGGCAGTGTACAACAGTACATACAAATACAATAAAACATAAAATAGCATAAAGGAATACAAAATAATCATTATAATGACTGGCAAATCTTGGAGGCAGTGGCATAGCGTGGGCAGCCACAGGGGCAGTTGCTCCGGGTGTAAAACTGTTAGGGGCACAAAAATTCAACACCTGGTGCTGCCTCAATACAGCTACGTGCTTCCATCACTGGGTTCTGTTGAAAACGGCTACTCCATGCGAACCAGGAATTGATCTTTCATTTTCTTATCCACGCTATGCTTGGGGTAGTGGATATTAAACAGCTGAATGGGCCTGTCAGCACAAAAAGGTGTTCAAGAGATGTTCCAAAGTTACCAGTAAAGATTCCTGCCAAATCTCTGCAGAAGAGCATTATTACTATTATTATTAAGAACATTTGTACTCCTGATCTTCCGCCAAAAGGCTCCCAGAGTGACTTACATACAGTCCATTAAAACAAGACTGTCCCTACTTGCAGGCTTACTAACTGGAAAAACCACAACACACTAGGAAAAAGGGGCAGGAAGGAAAGAGGGAAATAAGGTTCCTAGTAAATTAAGAAAGGGAGAGGTTCTTCAGCCCTGCCCTGAATTTTTGGGACACTCACATGCACAACTTTAAGAGGCAGTGGCTGTTCTGCAACCAGACAAGGGACACTTTATGAGACCTCCTCATGACAGGTGGGAATCACACCAGATTGTGAGGAGAGGAGCAGGAGCAGCCTAGGGTCTATTTTGCTGCTTGGCAAGGAGGCTACTGGAGCCCCCACCCAGAACTGTCCAGTTCCCAAGAGACATAACGTCCCAAAAGGCCCACCCACTCTCCATAGAATGAGACTCATGACTCTGATGCCTGGCTTCTGAGACACAGGGGACAACAAACAGCTGTTCTCTGAATGATCTCAGTGATCAGGCTGGAATATAAGGGCCCAGGTGGTCCTTAAGTTGTCATGGGCTTTGTATTTCATCAAAATAATATTGACACGGGCCCATTTAGCACATGGGCAGCCATTGCAGATGTTTCAGCAGAGGTGTCACATGGAGTCTGCCATCTAGTAGCTGCATTCTGCATTAGCTGAAACTTCTGGACCAAGCAGAAAGTCAGTCCCACACAAAGTGCATTGCAGTGCTGAGGTTGCCAATGCATGGACTACAAAAGCCAAGCTAACCTGATTCAGATACAGCTGTATCTAGCATACAAATGAAGCCAGCGAAAGGAAATCCTAACCATAGAAGTCACTTGCACCTCGTATATATAGAGAAATACCCCCATGCTACATACTTGCACCTTCAGAACAGGCAATTAGCAATGTGACCTACCCACAGAGCTTCCATATTTCCAGAATTCAAGCTCAGTTTATTGGCCCTCATTCAGTCCACCATTGCACTCATGTACTGGTTCAGGGATTGAAAAGCCACTCCCAATTCAGATGTTATGAAGAAACAGAGCTGTGTGCCATAAGTATACAGTCATACCTTGGTTTTTGAACAGCCTAGTTCTCAATTGTTTTGGCTCCCGAATGATTGAAACCCAGAAGTGACTGTTCCAGGTTTCGAACGTTCTTTTGGAAGCCAAACGTCCGACAGGGCTTCCATGGCAGGAGCTTCCTGAAGCCAATCAGAAGCCATGATTTGGAAGTCGAATGGACTTCCGGAACGGATTCCGTCTGACTTCCAAGGTACAATTGTACTGGTGAAACCATGCTCCAAAACTCTTAATGGCCACTCCATGTATGTGTTAATTAGCAGTGGGACAAAATAGCGCCCTACAGAACCATGTAGCACAACAACCAGGGAGCAATGTCCACTACTATTTGGCAGGAACTGCCACTGTGCAATTTACAATGTGATCCTAGGAGGGTTTAGTTAGTAGTCCCACTGGCAGATTGCTAAAATTAAAGCTTACATTTTCAACAGAATTAGAGAAAGAATAAGACCTGACATTCTTTTATGGAAAATTCCAGTACCATGTGAGAATTCCACATGGACATATATGATAATATTTTCAAGATTTTGTAACTGTAATCAATTGCTTTATTATTTCTCTTTTTCTCAACAGCTGGTTAAGAGTATGTTAAATCACTGGAATTAGTACTGAAGTCTGTGTGGTATGTTCAGTGTACAATGTTGTAAATGATTTATTTCTCTTTAATACTAAAAAAAGCTCTAACTACTTCAGTTGAATTTACTCTTAAATTTGTGTGCAAATGCATTATCATCTAACTATCTAACTATCTGGCATGTGGGCCCTTTAAGAGAAACAGCTATGACCCGGGAGACCTGGAGAGCAGACTCAGGTGTGGCCTGGCTGGAAAAGTTTGTTACTAATCTGTGCAGGCTTTCAGGGCTCTTCAAGAATAAGTTTGCTATGCCATTAACTAACTGAGTTTGTAATGCATTTCTACATAAACTACAGAGGACAAAACACATAGGATTACAGCACGAGAGTTTTTTGGAACTAGAAAGGTTTCATATTTTTACAGCCAACAGGTGATCCAATGAATATATAATATTGCCTACTTTATATTTCTTACATTAATATCAACTTCCCTTGGAATACCTGGTCACTGTTAGAGATAGGAAGAGCAAAAATGGCCAGTTATTCTTATTCAAAAAGCCTGTTTCTCCCTTAATGGCAAATCAAGGCTTCTATCCTATTTACCTATTAGGCCTTAATTCTGAGCAAGCATCCATAAGGCTGCTCTGTAGACAAGTGGAGGAGTAGCAAGTCGACTTGAACATGCTACCACATGTGCACTAATAGTACCAAAAAAGTACCAGGGCTGCATGTGGGTAGGTGATGCAGTAACAACAATGGGCATGCAGAGTCCAGCACATCTCCCTACGTCTAAACATTTCCTCTGCCAGAGGCATTTGGCTCTGTTGTTCTCTAAAGGCAGCTCTCCGGATAGCAAAGGGACTCCCTACTTGTGGCACCCTCGACTGCAAAACTGTTGGGCAAAGTAGGGATGAGCTTTTGATCGAATACACGTGTTCTCATGAAATCTCTTTCAGGTTAGGTGCAATACGCAGCCAGACACTTATCCAACACTACTGTACCATGGTGTTTTTTTCCTGTGTTACTGGGTGTTTTTAAATCATAGGCTGTTTGACGGTTTTGCTTTTGTGACTGCAACGTTAAGTTGCGACTTGTTTCATTCACGGCATGTTTGCAAACTGCCCTGCGGAACGTTTGGTGAAGGGCGGGCTGCAAGCGCAAAACAGATACATAAACACATAGTAAACAAGATCTAGGAGTGGCAGTGAGCCGTTATAGGGCTGTGCCCCGTGTCTGCACGCAATGCAATACGCTCCCTTGCATCCACGCGCTCACTCCACCGACACACATACACAGCGCCCCGAGGCAGGGACTTCCCTTTGCATCCCCGCAATGCCTCTCGCCCCCTTCGCAGCCCTGACTTAGGAAGCTCGAGCGTTCTCAAGCAAGCGAGCGAGCGCGTGCCGCTGCACACGGCCCGGCCCCCCGCGCTCCCCAGCCCCGCGCGCACAGGAAAGGCAGACGCGCTACCTCTGCTTCGGGTCTCTCCGAGGCCGCCATGGCCAGCACTTTCCAACTCCGTGACCTCCGACCTCGTGACGCACCAACCCGGAAGAGGAAGCAGCGCGCGCGCGAATAAGCCGCCGTCCGCAGAAGGCTTTCTTTATATCGCGGTCTCCGGTCTCCGTCACTATGCAGGTGAAATAAGCGGGCGGGGTTAGTGGGTCGGCGGCGCGGGGGCCTTTTGGGACCGCATCTTTCTTGGGAACTGGCTAGTTCTAGCTCAGGAGTCTAGCTGAGGAACCTTTCCCTCCCTTAGTTTAACCTTGTTTTCCTCTTCCTTCCCTGCCCCCTTTCCCTTGTCCTCCCCCCCCCCCCCATTTTGTAAGCCTGCGGGAAGAGACTGGCTTGTTTTAATGCATTGCCTTTTTGGGGTACAAATGCTCTTTTCACAATAATAATAGTGAGAATGCTCTTCTGCAGAGATTGGGCAGGTGTAACAAGCCCTTTTCAGACCAAGGGCCCGGTTCCCTTTTGCAGACCTCCCGGGGGGGGGGGGAGGCGTGCTAATGGCGGGTGAGGAAATGGATGTGATTCTTAACTGTGTGCGTACTAGAAGCTGCGTGCTAGCCGAACGAAAGTCGGAGTTTCTGCACACGTACCTCGTGTGTCCTCCATCCAGGCAAGCAAGAACCAGTATTGGGAGTTCATTGACTCGTTGCGGCCAGGAGGGCACGGGGGCAGGGTTGCTGAGGGGGTGTGGCCCAAGGGTAGGTTGGAAGGCTACACATGGTAGCGGTGCCTGAAGTTTCCCACCCCTCCTCTGGGGAAAGCAGCTGCAAAGGTGAATAGGGTTCTTGCATTTTTATAACTTAATAGGTGTGCAAGGTATCACAGTAAGTTGCATGCAACCCTTTCGTGAAGGGTTGGGAAAAGTTGAAATTCTCTTCTGTGCAAGTTATTAAAAAGTGTTGGAGCCTTGCTATCTTTTACAACTGATTCGTCTTTAGCTAACAGACTATCTGCCAACTTAAGATTCAGATAGCAACACTTTAACATGAAAGTTCCATTAAAATGTGCTAAGGATTGGGGTGCTAAACTGGTGGAGTGGTATTCGCAGTTGCAATAGGACTCTTGGGTGGATTTAAATGGCATTTTTAAGAGCTAATTACAGTTCAGCCATAATGTAAAATATGTTGGTGTATCTTTGCCTCCTGTAGGAGCTGAGATTTTCCTCATAATTAGCTGCATGCCCTAACTCATTAATTCATCTTAAAATTATTCATGTCTTTCAGTTATATCCCAACTTCCCTGATATAACGATGGTTAGTGTGAACCCTGGTATAGATAGAAGACCAATAGTGTCTAGCAGTAAAAAGGAAAAGGGGGAATTCATAGGATATGGGGAGAGAGATAGAGGAGAATATGAACTCAAAGGGAATGGAGATCTCTTAATCATGGTAAGGAGATAAATAAATGTTACATGTTCCTTGGGTCCCAGAGCCTATTAGTCAAAGTATTAGTAATAATAGTAGTTTTATTATTTATACCCCGTCCATCTGGCTGTGTTTCCCCAGCCACTCTGGGTGGCTTACAGCACATTAAAAATGGTAAAACATTACACATTAAAAAATTTCCTGATACAGGGTTGCCTTCAGATGTCTTCTAAAAGTCAGATAGTTGTTTATTTCCTTGACATCTAATGCAGGAGATCTTGGGGGGTCCTCACTAGGCCCCAGTGGTGGAGGTGGTTCTGTTAGATTGCAAACCACTTGAAAGAGTCTCCTCCTGCTGTTTTCTGCAGATGCAATAGAGGCGCTAAAGAAGGTCCTCTTCGCCATTGCTATCTCCACTTGGTAGGCTCAATGTTGAGCTCCAACCCATGTCTGGTCAATTCAGAATGCATTTTCCACCAAAACTAGAGTAACTATGGGGTATTCTTTCTGTCCTCTGGCTCTATCCTTAAGGCTTAGTGCATCTTAGTATTTGAAACCAGAATTGAAAGGCCAGAAAAAAATATGGGCAGTATCCAACACTACAGTTCTCCTGGCACAATATACTTTCACAAGCACAACAGAGCTTCCTTTCCCACTCCTGCCACTTCCACCCCCTGTGCATCCTCAAAACCACCTGGAGCAGATTTTGGGGGTGTATGGGAGAGGAGAAGAAATGGAAATTGCATTGCATCAGTGAAACATTTGTTCCACAACATTGGATATAACTCTGTTTTTACATTTTCACAAATAATAGAAAAGATCAAAAGTCCTCCCTCCCTCCAGTCATCCACAATTAATCTTCCATTACTTATGAGCCATATGAAATATGTTGTCATTCTCTGTAATCATTTAGTTCTTCTTCTGGAATCTTCACGTGTCCTTTCCATGTGCTAAAAGAATTACATGATTATATCAAACTGGATTCTGCCTTGAGCCATGCACAAGCAGTACTCTTTAGAAAAGGAACACCACACACAGTTGGCAATAAAGTTGTTTTATTCAAGTGAAGACATAATTTATTTCCAGCTTTTCTACAGTTTCCAGATTTGCATAGATTGCTGTATATTTCCATGTATAAGACACCCCCTATTTTGGGGGACTCCAAATTAAGAAAACACTCTTCAGCACTACCCGTGTATAAGATGAGCCCCAGTTTTTTGTTTGTTTGTTTGTTTTGTAAAAAGCCCCCTAGTCTTATACACAGAAAAATACGGTATATAGAACGGTATATAGAACTACAGGCTTATTTCTGATGTTTATGTCATAAAATGTATATGAGTGGTAGTAAAATTTTAAAAAAAGCCTCCAAGTGGTTTACATAAAAGATAAAACAATAAAATTTGTTTTTTTAAAAATGATATTTATGAAAGTTTCAAGAAAATTACAAGAATGAAAAAAGGAAGAAAAAAAACAAAAAATACAAAATACAAAAAGAATAAAAAACAATTAAAAACATTTCAATCTTTCCGTGCCTTATCTTTCATTTACTTATTTCCCTGACCTCCTCACACCTCCCTCTTTTGTATTCTAGTTCAATAGTTGTTTCAGCAAGTCCTTACCCTTTTTGCATTTATCTTAATGCTTTATCGTAATATATTATAACTTTACATTTTTTACATGTTAACAATCCGTTTTTACATATTTCTTAATAACATCATTGCTAAAACCACTTCGCTTCATTCCAACCTCCCTCTAACATTCCTTAATTTTACAATGTTTCTGTAAATAGACTTTAAATTTCTTCCAATCTTCTTCTACCAACTCTTCTCCCTGGTCTCGGATTCTGCCAGTCATTTCTGCCAGTTCCATGTACTCCATCACCTTTATCTGCCATTCTTCCAGGGTGGGTAGATCTTGTGTCTTCCAATACTTCGCGATGAGTATTCTTGCTGCTGTTGTTGCATACATAAAAAAAGTTCTATCCTTCTTTGGCACCAATTGGCCGACCATGCCCAGGAGAAAGGCCTCTGGTTTTTTCAAGAAAGTATATTTAAATACCTTTTTCATTTCGTTATAAATCATCTCCCAGAAAGCCTTAATCCTTGGGCACGTCCACCAAAGGTGAAAGAATGTACCTTCATTTTCTTTACATTTCCAACATTTATTGTCGGGCAAATGATATATTTTTGCAAGCTTGACTGGTGTCATGTACCACCTGTATATCATTTTCATAATATTCTCTCTTAAGGCATTACATTTCATACCTGTGGTCCATAACTGTTCCCAGTCAGCAAACATAATGTTGTGTCCAACATCTTGTGCCCATTTTATCATAGCAGATTTCACCATTTCATCCTGAGTATTCCATTTCAACAGCAAGTTATACATTCTTGACAAATTCTTAGCGGCTTAGCGGCTTTAAGAAAAAGGAAACAAACTTGCAAGAACTCGCAAGACGTTTCGTCTTGCGAAGCAAGCCCATAGGGAAATTCGTCTTGCAGAACGACTCAAAAGACGGAAAACTCTTTCGTCTTGCGCGTTTTTCGTCTTGCGAGGCATTCGTCTTGCGAGGTAGCACTGTATAATTAAGTACTTAACCTGAGGTACCACTGTAGTATCATGTAGTTTAAACCATAGAATCATAGAATCATAGAGTTGGAAGAGACCACAAGGGCCATCGAGTCCAACCCCCTGCCAGGCAGGAAACACCATCAGAGCACTCCTGACATATGGTTGTCAAGCCTCTGCTTAAAGACCTCCAAAGAAGGAGACTCCACCACACTCCTTGGCAGCAAATTCCACTGTCGAACAGCGCTTACTGTCAGGAAGTTCTTCCTAATGTAAACCCATTATATCTATCCCATCACTCAGCTTCCCTTGTTTTTATAACAGTGCTTGAGACACACCATGACAGCTCCGTAATTTTTTGCTTGTTGAAGGCCTCTAATTTGGATCAAGGGCACAACCCTACACTAGGAAAGGTGGGGAACAACCCTATAAATGAGGAATGGTCAGAACCTGACCTACCCTACAAACTTTGATATGTGCAACTGTCCTCCTTTCAACCATCTGATACAGCTATTAATGATCATATACCAGAGCAACATAGGTTACAAATAAAAGTAATCCGTGCAAGATTACCTCCCCAGATAATCTTTCAAAGATATTTCATCAGTGCAAACAAGCTTATTGGGAATGCTATTGACATACTTGCACCAAGTATGATGTAGCAAGAGGGATACCCAGTGTTTGCATCCACCAGCAAGGAGCAATTCAAAGGCAGTGTTTGAACAGCAGCCAAAGGGAACCCTGAAAAGAGGAAATGTTGGGGAAATATCTGTGGCCAATATTTAAGATTTGCTTCTCTTAAGAGTGAATACAACATCATGGCAGAGATCCAGAAATTCATCAGCTCCTGCCCCATGCAAGTCTATTATGTTTGTGCACATATCTTTAAGCCCATAGGGTTAAAACAGAGGCACCCAAAAAGAAGGAGCAAACACAAGTGAAATACAAGGAAGGTTATGCACCAGGCACCATGTCTTAAACCTCTGGACACAGCTGAATCAGAATATCATCATTGCTATTTGGCACGACTTCAGTCTAGCAAGTTTTCTTTTAACACTCTTTACTCTTGCCACGCATTTGTCAAATGCTTTGTCACGGGACGCAGGTGGCGCTGTGGGTTAAAGCCTCAGCGCCTAGGGCTTGCCGATCGAAAGGTCGGCGGTTCGAATCCCTGCGGCGGGGTGCGCTCCCGCTGCTCGGTCCCAGCGCCTGCCAACCTAGCAGTTCGAAAGCACCTCCGGGTGCAAGTAGATAAATAGGGACCGCTTACCAGCGGGAAGGTAAACGGCGTTTCCGTGTGCGGCTCTGGCTCGCCAGAGCAGCGATGTCACGCTGGCCACGTGACCCGGAAGTGTCTCCGGACAGCGCTGGCCCCTGGCCTCTTAAGTGAGATGGGCGCACAACCCCAGAGTCTGTCAAGACTGGCCCGTACGGGCAGGGGTACCTTTACCTTTACCTATTTGGCACGACTTCAGTCTAGCAAGTTTTCTTTTAACACTCTTTACTCTTGCCACGCATTTGTCAAATGCTTTGTCAGAGACAATAATCTTTCTGTACTAAAAATAATTATAATAATTACTATATTCACTACAGTGGTACCTCACATTAAGTACTTAATTTGTTCCAGAGGTCCGTTCTTAACCTGAAACTGTTCTTAACCTGAAGCACCACTTTAGCTAATGGGGCCTCCCGCTGCTGCCGCGCCGCCGGAGCACGATTTCTGTTCTCATCCTGAAGCAGAGTTCTTAACCCGAGGTACTATTTCTGGGTTAGCGGAGTCTGTAACCTGAAGTGTATGTAACCTGAAGCGTATGTAACCTGAGGTACCACTGTACATGAAAGACAAAAGTGGCCCTGTAAATTGAACACTCATTAATTAGAAAATTGGTTATTACTCTATCCTTTCCAGAGGGAGGAGAAGCAGCTTGAATTATCTCTTGAGGCTCTCATCAGTCAAGTGGCTGACCTGAAGAATTCCTTAGTCGGTTTCATTTACAAGCTGGAAAATGAATATGACCGACTTACCTGGTAAGAGGCTGGGAAGAAAGTTGTGTGGCTACTCTTGGTTATTGGTGGGAGCAGTCATTGCAGCATCTATTTCTTTTTTGATATTGGAAAAACACACACACACACACACATATATAATTACATTATTATCTACTTTACTGGAGATAATCGACCAGTGCGACCAAGGCAGTTTCAGTCCCATGGTGAGGCCTTGGAAGGGATCCTAATGGTCCGCATCCTCCAGGCGTGCTTGGAGTTGTTCAGCAACCACTCGCTCAGTCAGCTTGGCCAAGAATGGTAGATTTGAGACTGGGTGATAGTTGGCCATATTGGCTGGGTTCAAAGATTTTTTTTTAAGAAGCAGTTTAATGATCGCCTCTTTCAGTGGGTCTGGGAAGGCTCCCTTGCAGAGGGAAGCTTTCATCACCCCACAGAGCCCATCGCCCAGCCCTTCCCAGCTCGCTTTTATTAGCCAGGATGGGCAAGGATCAAGGAGACAGGTGGTCAGTTTCTCTCGTCCAAGCAGCCTGTCCACTTCCTCGGAGGTAACAGATTGGAATTGCTCCAATGTAACAAGACTATGGGACGCGGGTGGCGCTGTGGGTTAAACCACAGAGCCTAGGACTTGATGATCGTAAGGTCGGCGGTTTGAATCCCCGCGACGGGGTGAGCTCCTGTTGCTCGGTCGCAGCTCCTGCCCACCTAGCAGTTCGAAAGCACCCCTAAGTGCAAGTAGATAAATAGGGACCGTTCTCCAGCAGGAAGGTAAACGGCGTTTCCGTGTGCTGCGCTGGTGCCAGCTCGCCAGATGCAGCTTAGTCACGCTGGCCACGTGACCCGGAAGCTGTCTTCGAACAAGCGCCAGGTCCCGGCCTCTTGAGCGAGATGAGCGCGCAACCCCAGAATCGGGCACGACAGGACCTGTTGGTCAGGGGGTACCTTTACCTTTACTTTAACGTGACTGTACAGGACTCTAGCACTCTCCCGCCCCAGCCCTGCTCCCACGGTGGAGTCTACCTCCTTCCGAATGCAAAAGCATTGCAGGAGATCTTGGGCCCCAGTGATGGTAAATACCATCTATACATCATTTTCATAACATTTTCTTTAAGTGCACTGCATGCAGTAAAGTTAACACCTTCCTTCCACAACCTTTCCCAAGATTTTAACTGAAAATCTTTAGCCCATTGTATCATCACCCCTTTAACCTCTTCATCTTTAGTATGCGATTCCAATAATAGTTTATACATTTTTGATAATATTTTCCTCTTATCACCCAATAAGTCTATTTCCAGCCTAGATCTTAGTGTACTGAAACCATTTTTCTTTTTATCCTCCTTAAACACATCATTTACCTGATGATATTGCAACCAATCCATCAATAACTCTTTTATTTCTTCAAATGTTTTTTAATTTTAACTGACTTGCTATCCTTTCATATTTAACTTTTTTACCATTATTCCTTCTATTGGAGAGAGCCACCAAGTGGTTTTACGTTCCAATAAATTTTTATATCTATTCCACACCTCATAAATTGATTTTTTTATTGTGTGGTTCAGAAATCCTTTATGCACTTTTACTTTGTCATACCATAAATATGCATGTCATCCATATCTGTTGTCATAGCCCTCCAAATCTAAAAGATCTGTGTTCTCTAACAAAATTCAATTCCTCAACCAACATAGACAGGACATTTAACAATATATTCTCAAGTCTGGCAGGGAGAAACCACCTCTTTCTTTGTATCTGTTAGGATTTTGTATTTAATTCTTTTTTTTTTATAAAATTTTTATTGAGTTTTCACATTTTATAAACACAAACACACACACACAGACAAAGACAACACATATAAAGTTTCATATCCTTACTTTCCTAACCCCAGTTCTTGACCTCCCCCCACCCCCCCTTCATACATCCTAATTCAATTAAATTAGCTCAGCAAGTTCATGTCTCTCATCCTTTACATATTATTATTATATATATATATTTTTAAAGAAATACTTAATTCTTATTACTTGGCCAAATTTTACTTATCCAATTTTCTTATAAATATTAAATCCTTTTCTAAGGTCGATTCAAATTCCTTCCACGAATTTCCCTTTTATCTTAAAAATAGGTCATAATAATCAAACACAAAGGTCATAAACATTTTTTTAAAAAAATTCTTCCCCCCCCCCGCCCCCGGTTTCTGTCCCTTCCCAATGTCCCCATGTCCACAAAAACAGTTTTTAGCCTGGATTCCTCACATCTGAGGCCTTTAAATCTCTGTCAGTCTCTCTCTGCCGATTTTGTTGGTAGCCCTCTTTGTTGGTCATCGGGTCTCGAAGGAGTTCTAGCTCAGTCTCGTCAAATTTTCTTCCATCCAAAGTGCTTGGTACCAGCTGCTGCGAAAGGCCAGCTAATCTTCCACACTCAAAGAGGAAGCCCCAATCATATTTCTTGCTTCTTTTGAATTCAAATATTCCAAGTGTTCCAGGGGCTTCCTCCCTCCTCTCTCGCATCTTTCACAGATTTGGCAGGCGCTGGGACCGAGCAGCGGGAGCGCACCCCGCCGCAGGGATTCGAACCGCCGACCTTTCGATCGGCAAGCCCTAGGCGCTGAGGCTTTAACCCACAGCGCCACCTGAGTCCCTAATATAATGTATATTATATAATATAATGTATATTATATAATGTATATAAGTATAATGACATATTAAAGGCTCACCTCCCCCTTTGACTATTTGTAATTCTGCAGCCCAGTCTTGACTTCCAATCATGGTGGATTTCAAGTGCAACACAACTCCCACATAGATTCCAGGAAACGGTCCAAGTTTTTTAAACATCTTTCCAGCAGCTAATGAAATTCTGCTTCTGCCTGATGTCCACACATTGGAGAATCTTTTATCCTCTTCCAAGCAAGTCAAAGATCGAAAGCCTTAATTATATAGTATTATTATTTCCACACAGTTTATATTTTTAGAGCCATATTATATCAACAAATATAAAACTTTCCAATCTTGCTTGTTATAGTTAATGTAAATGGTTCTTTTGGGGTGTTTTTGCCAAATAATATAATAAAGCAAAACACAATAATAAGAGAGGCTCCCCCCCTTTTTGTTCCATTCTAACATACCAACTTAAACGTTAGTCCTTCTTCCACTCAAGTCTTTTTTGGCACCTCAGTGGCTGGGTTAATTAGCAGAGAAATTCCTCCCTCCTTGAAGCATGTCCAAAACTTAAATCCAATTTTTCATCTTAAGAAATGGAACTTGATTTGCTCATAGAGACAGCATCCAGGAGAGCCAGACTCTCTTGGGGACTTTCCATCCAGTGCCCCCAGCCCCTCCTTCCTTCCAAATTTGGGGCTAGTTTGTTGGGCATCCGCGGATGAGACTGTGTCTTCCCGTACCCCTGGGAAGATTTTGGGAGGCTGATTACTCCTATCTCAGCCTCTAATTACCCCATGAGAGCCGGAGCGATGGAATTTTCAGTCATCTTCCATGGCGCCTCAAGCGGAAGTCCGAGCAAGAATGCATTTCACGTCTCCCATCTTGTCATGGGGCAGAATCCCTCTAGACCAGGCATGGCCAAACTTGGCCCTCCAGCTGTTTTGGGACTACAATTCCCATTATCCCTGACCACTGGTCCTGTTAGCTAGGGATGATGGGAGTTGTAGTCCCAAAACAGCTGGAGGACCAAGTTTGGCCATGCCTGCTCTAGACAGTTCTTCTCTACCCAGATACCCACAAATCTCAGAGATATTCCAAGGCGGGGGGGGGGGTATCTAGATATTCCACTCTTGGCACAGTGTGTTGTGTTATCTGTTAAAATTAGCAGGGGGTTGTGATAATGCTGCTGGAGCTACTTGCCTTTCTTGTTATGGCATCATGACTACAATACAGTGGTACCTCGGGTTAAGAACTTAATTTGTTCTGGAGGTCCGTTCTTAACCTGAAACTGTTCTTAACCTGAGGTACCACTTTAGCTAATGGGGCCTCCCGCTGCCGCCGTGCGATTTTTGTTCTCATTGTGAAGCGCAGTTCTTAACCCGAAGTACTATTTCTGGGTTAGCGGAGTCTGTAACCTGAAGCGTCTGTAACCCGGGGTACCACTGTACAGCCAGTATGACATAGTGGTAAGAGTGTTGGACTAAGACCTGGGAGACTGGGGTTCTAGTTCCAAATCAGCCATGAAGCTCACTAAACTACCTTGCAGATTTATTGTGAAGACAAAATGGGGCAGGGGGTGGGAACCATGAATGCCACTTCGAGCTCCTTGGAAAAAAGGCGGGATATAAATGTAATAAAATAATTCAACAGTGAAGATTTGAACTTCCCACAGCCAGAGGTAGGGATGCTGTATATGTGTGCCTCATGTCCTTTTCATTTTCCCATCTCTGCCTCAGGCCCTCAGTGTTAGACAGCTTCGCTCTGCTCTCAGGTCAGCTGAATACCCTGAATAAAGTGCTAAAACATGAGAAGACTCCACTGCTGCGCAATCAGGTCATAATTCCACTAGTGCTGTCTCCAGATCGTGATGAGGAGATCATGGTAAGGATTTGGCTGATTATTACAATCTATTTTTTTAGCTACAAGTCATTTCTTGGCTCCAGTGCTAGTGAAAAAGTTGAGTGACAGGTTGGTTAAATGAGAATAGTAGCACCTTCAGTACTTATGTATTATAAATGGCAGAGCACGTAATGGATTGGACTAGACTGCTCACGTTCCAGTTTTTTATTTGGGGGAGTTTTAAAAATGGCATCTCCTACCTGTAGGCTGGGACGCAGGTGGCGCTGTGGGTTAAAGCCTCAGCGCCTAGGGCTTGCCGATCGAAAGGTCGGCGGTTCGAATCCCTGCGGCGGGGTGCGCTCCCGCTGCTCGGTCCCAGCGCCTGCCAACCTAGCAGTTCGAAAGCACCTCCAGGTGCAAGTAGATAAATAGGGACCGCTTACCGGCGGGAAGGTAAACGGCGTTTCCGTGTGCGGCTCTGGCTCGCCAGAGCAGCGATGTCACGCTGGCCACGTGACCCGGAAGTGTCTCCGGACAGCGCTGGCCCCTGGCCTCTTAAGTGAGATGGGCGCACAACCCCAGAGTCTGTCAAGACTGGCCCGTACGGGCAGGGGTACCTTTACCTTTACCTTTACCTTTACCTGTAGGCTGAAGTTGTACACTTCATTACATCACTTAACTTTGCTGCAAATGTTGACTAAGCCAGAAACCAATGAGAAAAGAGGATCTTTAGGAAAGCAAGGATGTAACAAATTGAGCCTCAGTTCCTTCATGCTCTATTCTATGTTGGCCTCTATCTCCTCCCTTTGCTGATTTCTGCCACAGCCTCATACCTTGCCAACCTTGCTACTGGAAGAATCTTTTAGCTAGGACTTTGTGTATACCGTACACCAAACATGAGGGTGTCGTGCCTCTGCAGCCTAGAAAGGAAGTATGTCACATCTTAGCTTATGGGGCAACTAAATTACCACAATGGGACATTCGCTCTTCTCCTCACCCATGCTGCCTGCAGAACCGGTGAGGGTGGGAGGAAAAAGGGAGGACCTTCTGTTACGCAAGGAGAAACACTTGTGCTGACAGAACATTATCCTTAGCTCTACATTGATTACAACCCCTGGATTCCAGAGGCTTGAGTTTGACATTCCTAGGTCATGTCTTAAACAATGTTGCTCAATCAGTTCTCCACAAACTAGTGTTACGCAGCACGTGTCTTCAGATAAACATGAAGAACAGAGTTTGAAGTTTCTCACAGAATACACATTCATTTTATTTTTGCCCTGCTTTTCAGAAAATATTGCCACCAAAGCAGCTTACAGTTCAAATCCACAGAGCGATAAAATTATACCCTTTATATTTTAGACGTGGCAGTCTGTTCTGGCTTCTGTTGGCTGGTGATACAGTCCCAATTTTAGACTCTTCCTTCATAGATAGTCAGAAGGAGCTATAAAGGTACTCAGCTGCTAGCTGATGGTAAAGATGCCAACACAGAGAAGGAACTGTTTCTGCTCACCTTCATTGCTTAAACTTTTTATGCATTGGTAATTTAATTGCTAGAATCCTGCTGGCAGGTATCCTGGGCCTAAATTCCCAGGAACAACTGGGTCTCTGTAACCTACATCAGGTCTGTAGGGCCAACTTCGTATTCTGTAGCTTTGCGGCAAAGTATGACTTTGATCACTGATGGTCTGGATGTTCCAGCGGCAGACAGAAGGCCGAGTGCCAGTGTTCAGCCATGAGGTTGTGCCTGATCATCTGAGAACCAAGCCTGATCCTGAAGTAGAGGAGCAAGAGAAGCAGCTGAGCACAGACGCGGCTCGCATTGGTACTGATGCGGCACTGGTAAGGGTTTCAGCTGCTTAAGTATACTCAACTCCTAGGTTTTTGTTGTTAAATATCTCTTGCTGAATATTTATATGTAGGAATCCTGTGGTCTTTTGCATCTCTCTCTACCACCATGTTCTCACATTTAATATTCTGCATCAGAGTTGCAAGTGACCCCAAAAGTTCACTTACTGGAACCCCCTACAGTGCAGGACTCACAGCTTAAAGAAGCCATGACAGATGGCAATCCAACCTCTGTTATAATGAAGGAGAGACCCCCCACTTTCTGAGGTAGTCTTTTCCATGGCTTAACAGCTCTATCAGAAAGTTTTTCCTAATTTTTTGTCAGAATCTCCTTTCTTGTAACTTGAACCTATTGGATGCAGTATTTCAGGTGGGGTCTCAGCAGGGCAGAACAGAGTGATATTATTACTTCCCTTGATCTGAACACTATACTTTTGTTGGTGCAGCCTAGAATTGCATTGGTTGGGGGGGGTTGTTTTGTTTTTTGCTACTGCATCAAGCTGTTAACTCATGTTGAGCTTGTAGTCTACTAAGACCCCTAGATCCTTTTCACATGTGCTGCTGTCAAGTCTGTTGTCCCCCATCCTATATTTGTGTGTCTGATTATTCCTGCCTAAGTGCAGAGCCTTACATTTGTCCCTACTGAAATTCATTTTGTTAGTTTTCTATTGTAAATGGCCCTGTGATTCTTGGAGGAAGGATGGTATAGGAATAGCAGCAGCAGCAGCAGTAACAGTAGGAGTTGTTTGGGCTCAGTTCTCCAATCCATTAAGGTCTTCTTAAATCCTGATTCTGTCTTCTGAAGTATTAGCTACCCTTCCCAGTTTGATGTCTTCTGCAAATTTGATTAGCAGACCCTCAATTCCTTCATCCAAGTCACTTATAAAGATGTTGACAACACTGGGCTCAGGACAGAATCCTGCAGCACCTCACTGGTCAGTCCCCGTCCCCCCCGGAAAATGAAGAACAATTAGTGAGCACTCTTTGGGTTTGGTCAATCAACCAGCTACAAATCCACCTAGCAATAACATCATCTAGGCCACATTTTACCAGCTTCTCCACCAGAATATAACGGAAGGTTTTGTTGAAAGTCAAAATTCTGCGGATTTTATCTATATTTTTGATAACTTTATTAAGTGCACCTTTAAAAGTTGGTTTTATTAATATTTTTAATAAATCTTTTATACCATTTTATGTAAAATACTCAAATAGGTTTTTTATTGAGCAGTCTATTAAAGGTTGTAATTTTTTTTTTAAGGCAACACAAATTCCTTGACATGTTTTACTGTGCAAATCTTATCATTACAGAAACAGATCCAAAGCTTAAACAAAATGTGCTCGAACTTATTGGAGAAAATCAACAAAGAAGACCGAGAGTCTGAGAGTGGAGGTATGGCACTGGAGAAGCAGGAGGGACAGCAGAGGTGTTAGAGGGGGTTCACAGCCCAGTAGCCCTAGAAACAGAAATAGTAGAATAACAGCAGCCAAGATTAGCATAATGGTATTAAGACTCTGCTCTATAAATTTTCCTTCGTTGTGCAGGTTTACGGCAGAACAAGCAGACATTCAACCCTGCTGATACCAATGCACTTGTTGCAGCTGTCGCCTTTGGAAAGGGTCTGTCAAATAGACGCCCACCCGGTGTATCAGGGCCTGTACAGTCTGGTCAGCCAGGTGCCAACCCCATCATAGCAGGTGCTTCTGCTATGCAGCAGGTACAAATGTCTGGAGCATCAAGCCAGCCACAGTCCATGCTTGGAGGAGTGCAGATGACACAAGCAGGACAGCCAGGTAAATAAAAGCATTCAGTCATATTGGAGTGTCTCAAATGCAAAAGGAGAGGAAGTGGAATGTACGGGTGTAGCGAATGGGGAGCTATCCTGAGACAAGAGGAATCGGTGCCTGGGGGAATTTAAATGCATATACAGTGGTATCTCAGGTTAAGTACTTAATTCCAGAGGTCCGTTCTTTTTTTCAATAATTTTTATTAAATTTTCCATTTAACAATCCAATCATATCACATTAATTATTCCAAATTATACCAATACATATCATTAAGTCCAAATATCTTGCCAAATTTTAAATTTTTGTTGGGAGTTCCCATGCTTCAAGTTCAGTAAGGGTCCAGTCATCTCATATTTCTGCTGCTTTTGGTGTTCACAAGTCCCATCTTCCGATCTTCTTGTTGTTATCGTTTTTCTTTTTAATCACCTCTGAGTTATTTCCACAAGCGAGTTGAAGCAAGCATCATTATGTTTCTGTGTGAACTTTGTAAGGCTCTCCCTTTCTTTTCTTTTTAAAGCTGGTAAGTCTTTTGTTTGCAGTAAATCATCACACGCTCATCCAAAAGTCCTGCTCGGGCGGCAGGCGCCATTTTTGTCAGTTCCGATGAAATAAATTCTAAGCGTCTGCTCATTAATTTTCCCAAACCAGTTGCACCATAAATCAGTCTTTCCAGGGGAGAAATCAAACTTACAATCCAAATATCAAAGCAGTGGCTTGCCTCCCCCTTTGACTGTGAATCTCGCAACATAGTCTATCTCATAATGGCGGATCCCAATTAAGAACTGCGTCACAGGAGAGCCTTTCATTTTTCTTTCCAGATCTTCCGAAAAACAAAGCTTAGTAATAACCTTTAGTTATTATTTTTATTTCCACACAGTTTATTTTCTAATCTCACTTGCTGTCAGTTGTGTGACGGTTCTTCTAGGGGAGGGGTTGTTAGTAATATCATAATAAAAAGAAGAAGCTTCCCCCCCCTTCCGTTCCATTTCAACATACCGACATAGCTGTTATTGTTTGATGTTATCTTCTGTGCAGTCCATTCCATCACTCTTAACTTCTCAGTCGCAGGCTTAATTAGCAGCTGATAAACCCTTTTCTTCGCTCGAAGCATGTGCAATTACTTTTATATTGAAGATTTTAACTTAAGCAATGCAACTAGCGTCGCTCTCAGAAGCAGCGTCCGGGAGATCCAGAGCTCACTCGAGGGCTTTCCGCCCAGTGGCCTCACCCCCTCCTTCTTTCGAACTTGGGGGTGATTTATGGGCAACCGGGGACGAGGCTGCATCTTCCCTTCCCAGGGAAAAATTTCGGGAGCTGATTTACTCCCATATCAGCCTCTTAATTACCTCATGTGAGCTGGAGAGATGGTATTGTCGGCCATCTTCCAAGGCGCCCCTAGTGGCCCCTCTCCCTAGCGGCCCCCCATTCTTAACCTGAAACTGTTAACCTGTTAACCTGAAGCACCACTTTAGCTAATGGGGCCTCCTGTTGCTTTGAATCCTTTCTTTCATTTTGTCCAATTCTGCATAGTCCATTATTTTCGTCTGTCATTCTTCTTTCGTCAGAATTTCTTCTTGTTTCCATTTCTAGGCTAAAAATACTCTTGCCACAGTTGTTGCATATAAAAACAATTTAACATTTTGCCTATTCATGTCCTGACCTATAATACCAAGTAAAAATGCTTCTGGTTTTTTAAAAAATGTATATTTCAACATCTTTTTCATCTCATTATATATCATTTCCCAGAAGTTCTTTACTTTTTTACATTCCCACCACATATGATAAAATGTTCCTTCTTTTTCTTTACATTTCCAACATTTATTATTTGTCTTGTACATTTTAGCTAATTTCCCTGGTGTAATTTACCATCTATACATCATTTTCATCATATTCTCTTTCAAAGCATTCCAGGCTGTAAATTTTATCCTTTCATTCCACAACCTTTCCCATTCTTCAAGCTGTATATTATATCCAAAGTCTTTTGCCCAATGTATCATCTTTCAAATGCCATCCCAACAGTATTTTATACATTTTAGATATTATTTTACATTCATTGTTTAATATTTCTATTTCAAATTTTGATTTTTTTTATCATCAAATCCTTTTTCTTTAAAATCTTGTTTATACATTTCATTGACTTGGCAATAGTGCAACCAATCATTCACATAGTCTCTAACCTCCTCATAAGGTTTCATTTTCCATTTCCCCCCAACAATTTCTCATAGGTAACCCAGTTTTTACTCATATTTATCTTTTTCACACTCATTGCTTCCAATGGAGATAACCACCATGGTGTTTTACGTTCTGATAAATTTTTATACCTATCCCATACTTCATATAAAGATCTTCGAAATATATGATTACCAAATCCTTTATGGATTTTTGTTTTGTTATAGCATAAATATGCATGCCAACCAAATCTATTATCATCACCTTCTAAATCCAACAAATCTGTATTTTTTAGCAATATCCATTCCTTTAACCAACAGAGGCAAACCACCCCATAATACAACTGGGACAGCCCATAATATCTTGTGCTGTATTCACCACCCTCTGTAGACACTTCCTATCAGTTGATGTCAAACCAGCGTACCACACCGTGATGCAGTGTGAAAGGACACTTTCTATTGTTGACCGGTAGAAGGAGATCATCAAATGTTGATTGACATAGTTTTTTCGCATTACTCTGAGGAGATGGAATCTCTGTTGCGCTTTCTTAACCACCTGGGTTGTATTTATTTTCCAAGTAAGGTCTTCACTGAGATAAACTCCTAGGAATTTAAAGGAAGAGACTCTCTCCACACAGCCCTCCCCCGATGTACAGTGGGGCTAGTTCTCCTCTCTTCCTCTGAAAGTCCAACACCATCTCCTTTGTTTTGCTGATATTAAGGTGCAAGTTGTTCCCTAGGCACCATGTAGATATTTTTTGGACCTCCCCTCTATACACTGATTCGTCTCCAGCTGTTATTAAACCCATTATGGTGGTGTCATCTGCAAACTTAATAACTGCAGTAGACGGGTCACATGATATACAATTGTACGTATACAATGAATACAGGTAGGGACTTAGCACACATCCCTGTAGTGTGCCCGTGCTGATTTTTAAGGAATTAGATGTTACATGTCCAATCCTCACTGTTTGTGTCCGATCTATCAAAAAGTATTTAATCCAGTCACAGATGATAGGAGAAAGGTTCATGTCAGCCAGCTTTTTAATGAGGATGTCCAGAAGAATTACATTACACACACTCTGGGGGTGGGGATGAAGGGGCAGGTATGATAACCTATATACATATGATTATTTTCAAAGAATTGAGCTCTTAAATGGAGCATGCTGTTGCAGAGGAATTTTGCATTGTGCAAGGCTACCATTGGTTACTATACCAGTTCCCACTGCTTTCCAGTTGCTAGGGAAACAGCAGCAGGAGAAGACTGTTGAGCTTATTTTCTCCTTTGGGCTTCTCAAGAAGTAGATGTTTGGCCACTTTGGGAAACAGGATGCTGGACTAGATCAGCCTTTGGTCTGATCCAGCAAGGCTCTTCTTATGTTTTTATCAATCAAAACAAGATTTTCACACGGTGAATATGGGGAGGGAATGCAGAAGTAGAAGAAATTAAACAGAGAGGCTATACGTCACTTAGAAAGTGTGTGCAGAGAAGATTCTGACATGAACCCCAGGGAAGAAGTGGGGAGAATGTTCCCACTTATATGTTCATCACTCCTAAAATGTAGACTGTTCTAACACATTGCTAAGCTCAGCTGCTTTCCTCTCTCCAGGTAAAATGCCCAGCGGCATAAAAACCAATATCAAATCAGCTTCAATGCATCCCTACCAAAGGTGAGTAGGAAATATTCTGGCTTGTTGCTGCTTCTGGGCATCCTTTCAGACTTCGGCTCACTCTCAACAGCAAGATTACTGAGTAAAGTTCTGTCTCCTGAGATACTTACCTTCTCATTGAGATAATTTATTTACACGGCTGCATTTATCACTTGGGACTCAGAAGTGTTCAGTGTGTTCATACAGAATGGCATAAGCATTCCTTTGGGAAGAACACATCTGTTGTTGAGCCAGACCTGATGAGGAGCAGATCTTGACTCTTTTCTACACATATAAATATGAAGCCTGATTGTCTTGGAGTGTGCTTTTGTGATTAGAATTGGATGGTGGAGGAGGAGTAGACATGCAAGATGTACTCTTTATGGTTTTTTGTTTAATAAAGATCAGATGTTCTGCTTTGTGTATTCATTTACATATTTATTTAAACTATTACCTCTTGCTCTTGAGCTGAAAGTGCTCCTAGACCAGTTTACAGATTTTTTTTCTTTTAAAAAAAGATATTTTTTGCCCTCAAGCTTACAATCTGACAACATGACACAAATGGAAAAAGGTACCGTATTTTTCGCCCTATAGGATGCACTTTTCCCCCTCCAAAAATGAAGGGGAAATGTGTGTGCGTCCAATGGGGCGAAAGCAGGCTTTCGCTGAAGCCTGGAGAACGAGAGGGGTCGTGCACACCAACCCCTCTAGCTCTCCAGGCTTCAGGAAGCTATCTGCAAGCCTGCGGAGCCCAGTGGGAACTATAGGGCGAAAAATATGGTGCACCCTATAAGGCGAAAAATACGGTATGAGGAAGAAAGCAAACTCAGGAATCATTTTTTAAAAGCTACAGTTGTTATAATAGCCAGCTGGGATGGAAATAATTCAAGTAGTTTGAGATAAATGCTACTGCTAGGTGGCAGACTAGGTGGCAGAAGAACCAAAGGCAGCTGGTTTTTCAGTAGAGCAGACTGAATAGCTTTGTTTTCCTTCTCTATAATAATAATAATAATAATTTATTATTTATACCCCGCCCATCTGGCTGGGCCTCCCCAGCCACTCTGGGCGGCTTCCATAGAAACCAAAAATACAGTAAAATATCACACGTTAAAAACTTCCCTAAACTTCTCTGCTGCAACCAGATGGAATGGATGGTAATCCTGCATTTGTTCCTAGGTCTGGTCATGGTAAACACTGTGGATTTGTCTTTGTATTTTCCGTTGATTGCCTAAGTCCAGTAACACTGGATCAAGCTATTATCTAGTTTAATGTCTGCAGATGTATTGATCCTTGGCCATTGATAAGATAAAGCCAAATATTCAGTGTCTTCCACAGGGAGGATGCAAGAAACTTGGCATTAGAAATCACTGTAATGCAGAGAGCAACCCATCTGACTCGAAGGAACTGTACTATTCTTCACTGCAAGGGAAGTTTAAAATATCCCAGGTGCATCTAATTTGATGTGTGGAAAAATGCTTCTTTGGCCTTCGCCTTCATGAATTCTTTGCAGTACATTGGTGCAGTGCAGTCTGCCCATGGTTTACTTCCATTCAATTTCCACCAATGTACCAGATGCAGTCTCCTGCATTCCTTTCACTAGTGGCTAACTTTTCCAAAGTATCAGCCGTATGATAGAAACTATTTGGGTCCATAATATACATAAAAGGTAAAGGGACCCTGACCATTAGGTCCAGTCGTGGCTGACTCTGGGGTTGCGGCGCTCATCTCGCTTTATTGGCTGAGGGAGCCGGCCTAGAGCTTCCGGGTCATGTGGCCAGCATGACTAAGCCGCTTCTGGCGAGCCAGAGCAGCACACAGAAACGCTGTTTGCCTTCCCGACGGAGCGGTATCTATTTATCTACTTGCACTTTGATGTGCTTTCGAACTGCTAGGTTGGCAGGAGAAGGGACCCAGCAACGGGAGCTCACCCCGTAGCAGGGATTCGAACCACCTACCTTCTGATCGGCAAGCCCTAGGCTCTGTGGTTTAACCCACAGCGCCACCCGCGTCCCAATAATATACATAGCTGTGTATAAAAATGATTCCCAAACTCCCCCCATGCCAGACCACTTGAAAATTGCTGAGCTCTTGCTGGACCACTTAATGATTTTTCTGCCTATTGTAACAATTGTAATGCACTGTGCTAGATGCTATATTTTTCATTATATTTGTATTGCTTCTTTCGTTTCTTATATAGAGGCGTTTTCCCACTTGAGCGTCATTAGCACATTCCCATTGACACATGCACTGCAAACGGCAACGGAAGGGGGTGGGGGAATCCCCACTTGTGCGTGTCATAGAATGGAACCCTCTTATAAATGGAGATTTCCCCCATTATACATTTTTATTGTATTGCAATTTGAATTATTTGAACTTAAAAGCAATAAAAATACAAATCACAATTAATATGAATATTTATTGCACTGGATGTGTCCACCCCGATCTTCAGTCACAAATTCACAAACACAAAGCAGACTACCAGAATGCTTTCAGATCACACAGTTTGGGAACACCAGGTGTAGATAATCCAACCTGCTTATTTCATTCCAGTTACTGAACTTTGGTTTTGTGGTTGTGGGTTTTGAGAGCCCCTGTGCACAACTCTTTAATGTGCGGTACCGCAACTTTTCGGGTGGCTGCAAGGGCAAATGGCTGCAAACCATGTGGATTACCTGTTTTTTTCTGACACCTTGCTGGGATACATGTTTCCATTATAACATGGTGCTATCCAGTGAAGCTCTCAGGTAAAAGTTCCAGAAGTAGGTCTATCCAAAAGAACATTGGCCACTGCTTTCAGGGAAGAGAGGTGCTGCAGGACAGATGCAATATTTCAAAGAGTTTTCTATAAACATTTCTTAGCTGTTGGTCCTTGCTTGCTGACTTCAGCACAGTTTTCTACATCTGTAGTCTCCCAAGAGGCTTGATACTTTCATAGAAGAAACACCCCAATGATCTATTCTACCACTCATGGTGCATAAAGATGCACACTGCTTGAGTGACGATCCCATCCCTGTAGAGCAGGGGTGTGCAACTTTTGTCAGCCCTCATTTGCTTTTAGGCAATTGGCAGAACAAAGTGTGAATTTTTCCCTCGTACAATAGGCTAGTTTCTACATGCATGCACTCGCCCACACCCACATCCTCCATTCAGGCAAGCAAGAAACATAAATCAGAATCCAAGGACACATTGTAGCCATGCAACAATACTCAAGGAAGGTGCTAAGCAGGTCCACTGAGGGAGGGGCTAGGGCCGAAGAGCAGGTGTAGGCTGGGGAGAGTCCTTAGGACCAGACACAGGGGCATGGAAGGCCACATTTGGTCACTGGCCTGAGGTTACCCATCCCTACAGTAGAGAGTATTTTGCAATATAAACAACAGATAGCATGGCAAGCCTGAAATTTTATCAAGTTATGTAATTAGGTGTAATTTGATTACCCTAAAAGATAATGCCACATTTTCCTACCCATGTTGGGTGGATTCCTGCCACAGTCTGAGCAATTTATGTAATCAACAAATTATTATTATTTTATGATGTTAGCCACTTTCGGCCAGGGAGGGCGGGATACAAAAAAATTATTATTATTATTATTATCATCATCATCATCATCATCATCGTCATCCACCTTATACCTGGAGGTCTCTGGGCAGTTCACAGAACAAAATCAAAATATAAAACATCAAAATATATCATCAAAATAAAAACAATAACCGCCCTCCAAAAAACACCACATTTTAAAATGGCATAGGATGTCAATCAAATCAACCAAAGGCCTGGTTAAAAAGGAATGTTTTTGCCTGGCGCCTAAAGGTGTATAATGAAGGCGCCAGGTGAACTTCCCTAGTTCATTCCGCAGACGGAGCCACTGCAGAGAAGGCCCATTCTCATGTTGCCACCCTCCAGACCTCTTGAGGATGAGGCACATGAAGGAGGGCCTCAGAGGATGATCTCGGGGTCCGGGTAGATTCATATGGAAAGAAGCGGTCCTTGAGGTATTGTGGTCCTGAGCTGTTTAAGGCTTTGTAGGTCAAAACCAGCATTTTGAATTGGGCCCGGAATCTAATTGGTAGCTACAAAGACTTGCCATATGTGATTAAAAGGAATAGAGCCTGTGTTTGCCCTTTGCTGCTCTGACTTGACATGATAGTTTCTCAGCCAATGCTATTGGACCATACACTCGTACACCAAGAATCAAATGTTCAACCCAACATCAACTTTCCATTATGCAGTCATCTCCATATGGGCAGCTATCTGTAGAAAGCGTAACAGATAATCGTTAGGGTAATCTTGAGCAGGTGGCATCTTAAGGCCAAGTAATAATAATAATAATTTATTATTTATACCCCGCCCATCTGGCTGGGCTTCCACAGCCACTCTGGGCAGCTTCCAACAAAATATTAAAATATAGTAATGCATCAAACATTAAAAGCTTCCCTAAACAGGGCTGCCTTCAGATGTCTTCTAAAAGTAGTGCTAATGCATATTTCCACATGGAAATATGTATCTTTGAAAGCACACCCTCTCCACCAATTAGGATTGACTTCTGTAGATATTTGGGGTAGCCTCACTGGTGTATAGTGCCACCTATGCAGACGTTTTAATGAGGATTCCCTGATTTTTGCAGAAACTAATTTCAATGGTCTGTTGGACAACAAAGCCACCCATATTTCACTTGGTATTGGCACCTCTAGGTCCATCTCCCACAGCATTTTTGTGTACAAAAGATTGCCATATTCTAGGTTTATTATAGCTTTATAAACTGAAGAAACTATGCCTTTAGAGAATGGAGAGAGGTTGACAAAGATGTGCTCTACTGCTATTAGGTTCCTGCTTGCTGGAGTGGAAATATCTGGGTTTAACATGAATCTTAACCGCTGATTGAAATGGTACCACAAACCATTTAAGGTGTGCTATGTCACCTGTGATTTTTTTTTGTAGAGGAATACTGTTTGCATAGGGACGCGGGTGGCGCTGTGGGTAAAACCTCAGTGCCTAGGACTTGCTGATCGTAAGGTCGGCGGTTCGAATCCCCGCGGCGGGATGAGCTCCCGTCTTCGGTCCCAGCTCCTGCCCACCTAGCAGTTCGAAAGCACCCCTAAGTGCAAGTAGATAAATAGGTACCGCTTTATAGTGGGAAGGTAAACGGCGTTTCCGTGTGCTACGCTGGTGCTGGCTCGCCAGAGCAGCTTCGTCACGCTGGCCACGTGACCCGGAAGTGTCTCCGGACAGCGCTGGCCCCCGGCCTCTTAAGTGAGATGAGCACACAACCCTAGAGTCAGACACGACTGGCCCGTACGGGCAGGGGTACTTTTACCTTTACCTTTACCATTTGCATAAAAGTCTCGCAATCTA